>NC_136428.1:431522617-432753450 GCF_052849685.1 Lactuca virosa | reverse complement strand
TACAAGGTGAAATGAAATTGACAGCAACTTTTTGTTGTATACAGTTTCTGTTACTGTTTTAGAAAATTTATAGAAAAATCATCAAAGCTCTAAATCCAAATCCGCAAATTCTGAGAGTTTGGAATATGAGTCTTGTTTGTTCGTAAATTTTATCATGATATTTAGTGATATCTAACAGAGGTGAAAATGTTCATAATCACAGACTGGTCCGGGTTTGCCTCTGAAATGATAGACAGTTTTGTAAAAATCACCATAAATTGGAGAAAAATCATATGGAGATGTGCAAGTAGCCATTTTAAAGCTAAGAGTTTGAACTACTTGCACCTGGGACAGTTTTGAAAAATAAAATATTTAAGTTGACCAAAATAGTCCGTGATCGAAGTTCATCTTTTCTGATGTAATCTGATAGAAAAAGTTTAATTGTGTTCTTGATGATTTTACTTGTATTCCCCCCTTAAAACTTAAGAAAAACATGTAAATGTAGGGGTATGAACTCACCCTATATGGTTTCAGTAGATGAAAGTAAGAGAGAGGAAGTGTTCAACCCAAGAACACTAAGAAGATGTCTTGATGATTCGAGAATCTAACACCGAATAAGATGGAATTTGTGTAAGATATCAATGATTTGAGTAGAATGGAGTGTAATAATTATATGAATGATGAAGATACTTACTAATTGGAGAAAGAAATCCCTGGAGAAGGCCTTGAAGTTCTTGAAGTTGAGAGAAAAGATGAGAGAATTTTGGAGAGTGTTCTTTGGTTGCTAATTGTAGAATGTAAGAAGTTAATGAGAATGAGGAGAGATGACCAATTCTCCAGCTCTTAGAATGTGGGAAGAGCTGGAGATTGGGTGTAAAGGTCCACTATGGTGATAAGGGGTAGTGGGAAAGAGTGGCTAATCATAGAGTGAGGTGGTGGTGGTTTGCTTTTGCCATAAATTAAGGAAAAGCAAATATTCCGTCAATAATTAGTTCAACCACTAATTCTTTTAATGTATTTTTATAAAAAGCCTGGAGATTTATATATTTTGGGGCCTTAGTTTATAAAATAAAGTTTTGGGTGAAAATCCCACGTTAAAATAATGAAAAACGGAGTTAAAACGAAGTCGTAGTCGAAAAACCGGTAAAAAGGGGCCGTCTGCGAGACCTCTCGGATGGGGGCCGAGACTTCGGACCCTCGCATGCGAGGCTGCTGTCTGATGGCTTCAGATTCGGTCTCTTGAGAGGCTTCAGCTTCGGTCCTGATGAGAGGCTTCGGATCCGAGGCCTCGGATGAGAGGCTTCGGTCCTCAAGTTCCCGTTTTGGGTCCTTAAGGCTATTTTACCTGTTTTTACCCCGTTTCAAGTGGTTTTTGACCCGGTTAAGGGTCGAGATGGCCCGAATGATTCCAAAAAGTTATGGGAACTTTTAAGAGAGATTTGGGAGAGATTTCAAATAGAAAGAGATAGAGTGAAAACGATTTAGAGAGGTTTCGTTTGTGATTAATTTGAGTATCCGGCTTCATAACGCAAGGTTCGTAAACCCCGTTAAACCGTGTTTTAGTGTCGTACACACTCCCGATGAGTGTGCAATAATGTTTTATCGTTTTGGTTCGTTGTTTAGCACTGTTAAGGCTAAGGAAAATCAAACACATGAACTTTCCAAATGATGATTTCTCATTAAAATAGCGAATTGTATAGTGATTACATAACGTAAACCCTAACATACAAGGGTTATTGGATTTGACCGATTTGACTTGTTGACTTTGTTTGACTTTGACTTGACCGAAATTTGACGGTTGTCACAAACACTTAGACAAATCCGACTGCTCATGTCAAAGCAATAACAACTCGAACTGGAAAAATTCTTGAGCCGTTAGTTCCAGTTCATACTAACGAACCTTCTACTATTCCACAATCCCAAGAGAAGGAAAAAGAACCAGTTCCGGTTGAGACAACTCCATCCACTCCAGTTGTCAAACCATATAGGCCACAAATTCCTTTCCCTCAAAGCTTGAGGAAGGAAAAAGAGGAGGAGGAATATCGCAAATTAATCGATGACATCAAATCCTTGCATATCAACATCCCATTCATTGAAGCTATGGCTCAAATGCCCAAATATGCAAAATTTCTGAAAGATTTGCTTGTTAACCGAAAGAAAATGGAGGAAGCTTCAAGTGTAGTATTAAACGAACAATGTTCAGCAGCCGTGTTGAACAAACTTCCTCAGAAAATTAGAGATCCAGGAAGTTTGACTTTACCGTGCCAATTTGGTAATTTGGGTCTCAGCCATGCTCTGGCTGATTCAGGAGCAAGTATAAATCTTATGCCACATTCTTTTTACAAGAAACTTGATTTACCTGAACCAAAACCAATTCGAATGGCAATCCATCTGGCAAACAAATCAGTGACGTATCCAAAAGGGATAGTGGAGGACTTACTGGTGAAAGTTGACAAGTTCGTATTTCCTGCAGATTTTGTAGTGCTTGATATGGAAGAAGACAATGAAGTTCCTATTATTTTGGGAAGACCATTCTTAAGCACTGCAAGAGCATTAGTTGACATTCATGGATCAAAGTTGACACTAAGAGTCGGAACTGATGCTATCACCTTCGGTCTTGATAGAGCAATGAAGCCCTCCAAGGTGAGTGATGATGAAGTTTTCTTTGTTGATGTTTTTAATATCTTATTGGAAAATGAGATATTGGAAGTAAAAGATAAAGACATAGAAAGCATGATGCAACTTGGAGAAGATACGTTTGATGCTGAAAAAGATCTGGAAGAACTGGAAAAGCTGCTGGCGGAGATTAATCAAAATAAGAAAGAAGAGTACACGGGTAGTGAACCAAAAAAAGAGGAAGCACACCACAAAGAAACACCTATTGACTCCGATGTCAAAAGTGAGTTGAAAGTTTTACCTGATCATTTGGAGTACGCATACCTAGGAAATAATGAGCAATTCCCTGTGATCATCGCTGCAAATCTCTCACCGCATGAAAAAGAGAGGTTGATTGAAGTTTTGAAAAAGAGAAAACAAGCTATAGCATGGAATAATTCTGATATCAAAGGAATAAATCCATCCTATTGTTCTCACAAAATTTTGATGGAAGAAGGATCAAAACCAGCAGTCCAACCACAAAGGCGACTGAACCCGAAAATGCAAGAAGTTGTGAGAAAAGAGATCGTAAAACTCTTAGATTCGGGAATGATCTACCCTATTTCAGACAGTCCATGGGTAAGCCCCATTCACATTGTCCCAAAGAAGGGAGGAATGACCATCATTATCAATGAAAAGAATGAGCTGATACCAACAAGAACAGTTACAGGGTGGCGAGTGTGCATCGATTATCGAAAGTTAAATGATGCCTCCCGCAAAGACCATTTCCCCCTTCCTTTTATCGATCAGATGCTAGAACGTCTTTCTGGAAATGCTTACTATTGTTTCCTAGATGGTTTCTCAGGATACTTTCAAATTCCCATCGTTCCTGAAGACCAAGAAAAGACAACATTCACTTGCCCATACGGAACTTTTGCATACAGACGAATGCCATTCGGACTTTGCAATGCTCCTGCAACCTTCCAAAGATGCATGACAGCCATTTTCCACGACATGGTGGAAAACTTCATGGAAGTGTTTATGGATGATTTTTCAGTGTTTGGAGATTATTTTGATACATGTTTAGCTAATCTAGACAAAATGCTTGCTAGATGCGAATAATCAAATCTGGTTTTGAACTGGGAGAAATGCCACTTCATGGTGCAAGAAGGCATTGTACTCGGGCATAAAATCTCCAAGGAGGGGATTGAGGTGGACAAAGCGAAAATAGAGACAATATCGAAACTGCCACCTCCAACCAACGTCAAAGGGGTCAGAAGTTTTCTAGGTCATGCAGGATTTTACAGAAGGTTCATAAAAGATTTTTAAAAAATCACACACCCTTTGACTCAACTTCTGTTAAAGGAAACAAAGTTTAATTTTTCTTCAGATTGTTTAAATGCTTTTAACAATTTAAAAGAAAAATTAACAACAACCCCGATCATGGTCGCTCCAAATTGGGATTTGCCATTCGAGTTAATGTGTGATGCTAGTGATTTTGCAGTGGGAGCAGTCTTGGGACAAAGAATTGAGAAACATTTTCAGCCAATCTACTATGCCAGCAAGACGTTAAACCCCGCTCAAGCAAATTACACCACAACTGAAAAAGAATTGTTTGCTGTGGTTTATGCTTTTGAGAAATTTCGCTCTTACTTCATCTTGTCAAAAACTATTGTCTTTACTGATCATGCTGCCTTGAAGTATTTATTCAGAAAAGAAGATTCTAAGCAACGATTAATTCGTTGGATCATGTTACTTCAAGAATTTGACATCGAGATTAAAGACAAGAAAGGCATGGAAAATGTGGCTGTTGATCATTTGTCCAGATTAGAGAATCCCAACATCGAAGAACTCAAGGAGTCTGAAATAAATGACAAATTTCCAGATGAATCCTTGATGATGATAGGTGAAGAGGTACCTTGGTATGCAGACATTGTAAACTACTTGGCTGCAGGAATTCTTCTTAAAGGAATGACACATCAACAGAAGAAGAAATTGTGACAACCCGAAATTTACTCCGTCGCTGTAACCTGTTTCCGTTAATAAAAGTTGGTTCTATTAAAATTTTCCATTAACTTTTATTTATTAAAATAATTCATTTTGAGTTATTAAAATAATATATATTTAATGACGGAATAAAAGCATCTAAGTCGGGTTACGGTTAGTTTACAGGGTAAAAACATTTAGCTCCGTTTAAACGACAGTGTATGGTGGGTCCCCACTAGGCAGCCATATATAAAGGAGGAGTGTCCACCTTTAGAGTCTTTTCCCACCTTGGAGCTTTCTCTCTCTACTTTCTCTCTCTAAAATCGGGTTTGGCTCAAGAACACCACTTTCAAGCCTCAAAAATCAAAGGTAATCTTCCTAACTTGATTTTCTAGCTTGGTATTCATGCTATTTCGAGATGGATCATCCAAATACCCCAACATGCATGTGTTTACGGTTTGGGGAGCCTCCCAAAACCGTAAACTCCTATATGAGGGTTTTGAAGCCCCAAAACACTTCCAAACCTTCTCTAATGCTTAGATATAGCTTAGATACTTGCATGCATGGACTAAGGAACCCAAGATCATGACTTTTTGGCCATAAACTTGAGTTTACGGTTCTTGAACACTCAAAAACCGTAAACCCAAAACCGTAAACACCTCAAATGGTGTTTTGATGCCCCTAAACCCTTCCTTAGCTTGTTTGATGAACTAGAAACTAGTGTAGATGAGCTTAGGACCCTAAAACATGAAATGGTTGAAGTGGTCAAGGGTTTACGGCCGTAAACCCTAGAGTTTACGACCGTAAACTCCCAAGGAGTGGTCCAAGGACCGTATACTCCAAGGGAGTACCCAATTGAACCCTAATCACTTCCCAAGCCCTTGAATTGATCCTAGGAACCTTCCTTGTGATGCATGAGACCTTTAGACACACAAACTCACCAATTCCATGAGTTTACGGCCGTAAAATCATGGGGGAAATGGTCTCCCAACCGTAAACACATTTAAGTGTGGCCAAGTGAAGTGTAAACTCCATAGTGAGGCCATACACTCCTTAGACGCAACCTTTAGCACTCCTAACACTTGAAACAAAGTGTTTTCATACATTAAAGTGCCTTTACTCACTTAATTAGTGATTACACAACTAATTAGATACTTTATACATCACTACATGTTACATAGGATCCGTGTGTGTGTTCAAGTCCTCACTTGACACCTAGCATCCTACCCGGCGTTTCCATCCACTTCACTCACTACAGGTGAGTTCATACCCCTAAATGAACCTTTTTAAATGTTTTTAACTATTTTATGGGGGGGGGGGAATACAAGTTGAACCAAATAAGTTATAGTAACAATCGCATGTGAATTATAACTTGCAACCAAAAGGATTTTCTACGCTATTAACTGTTTTTACCACCAAAAAGGGATTTTCTATATTTTCAACTATATAGCCAATTAAACTGTTTTCAAATGCTTACCAAATTCATTTTCGTGTTAAATCACTATAAAACTATTTTCGAAAATTCTTTTAAACTATTTTTATTCCCAAACCATATCTACACCAATATATTTATATAAGTAAGACTTGAAGGACTTAGGACTAATAACTCACCTTACTTCCTGTTCTTGTTTGATTGTGGGCTTAGGGTATTTTGTTATTAGTCCGACTCTCGTTGAATTCTTAGTTATATATCTCATATATTTGTGTGAGATATAAAAGTTTTCATATCAGTTCAATGCCGTTGGATATCAAAGACATGCAACCAACAATACTATTTAACTATAATAGGTATAGTTAAGGGATACTACTCAATAATACTATTGCCATGACAACTACTAGAGTCAGTTCAGTTGTGAGTCAATATATGCTATGTACTATACAAGAGAACACTATATACTATACAAGAGAACACTATATACTATACAAGAGAACACTATATACTATACAAGGAGAACACTACATACTATACAAGAGAACTTACTAAAATAGAATGTGACATACTATTTCTCGATACGACACATCTTTGTGCTATCACCGCGTAACCAGAGTCTCCTGGAGGGAGAGCGGGCATTATGTGTGTAGATCTATACGGGACAGACACTCCCACATCCCGACTGCTAGCTACAGTCTGAGCCGTCTAGGCCCAGGGGTGACAAAATGTCACATCACTACATATGACTCGGAGGGTCAAAGGGATTCGATCGTCAATCAGCATGGTTACGTACGAGTTCACATTCAAACCTTTAATTAATACTTTAAAAATTAAAGGCAACAGACTCCCTGAGGAGTATTGTACATTTAATACTACCTGGAGCCTGCATCTCATTACATATGGCCGACAGTGATACTGTTGGGGTAAAACATTTTTCTCATTACTATACATGGATAAAGTCAAACTATATTTTCAAACTAATAACTACTGGGAAAACTTGTACATTATCAAAGGAACAAACAAACCATCGGGTCTTAGTGAAGACTACTTTTTTTCTGGAAAACATAGGGTTTTCTAGGGCCCATGCTATTTTCGAACACCGAAACTTACTTTTACAATGTATAATTGTGAATATTTTATACAGGAAATGACACTAAATACTTATGAACTCACCAGCTTTATGCTGATAAACGTTTTCAAAATAACTTGTATTCTCAGGTCATCAGTAGACAGGTACGGATGCAGCTTTTGAGAAGACGGAGCACACATAAGACTCCACTTTATTTTGATTGTGTTTTTGGTGTCTAACATTTGTACTGAACACGTTTGTATTACAATTATTATCTTAATGCAATGGATGTTGTTGCTTGTCTTTACTATTATGCTTGTTATGATACTGTACATGACGTCCTCCACCCCAGAACGTATTCCGCCATTCTCGGTTTTGGGGTGTGACAGATTGGTATCAGAGCACGGTTTATAGTGAATCAAGTATATCAACCCATAAAAGATATACAAACTATAAACACATCGGGACTAAAACACTCTGAACAAGAATATATACTTTTAAATAATAAAATATTTAACTAAGTATATATATACATTCATTCATACAAAGGGTCAGTATCATACTAGAACAGAGCAAAAGTATTAAGATTGTTGAACAACACAGTTAGGCTTAGAGACATATGGCCAAAACTAGGCGGATGTAGCCTGATCAACTACATTTTTAACTAGGCGGATGTAGCCTGATCAACTACATTTTCCTAGGAGTGGCTAGCATGTACCTAAGAATGGTTGTGGTGTTGCAACAAGTCTAAAACTTACCAATACTGCTACAAGAACATCAGAACAAGAATACTATAGGAGTATTATGCATTCTAGTTACAACATATGTGAGAACCAAAAGGGTCATTACTAGTAGGGCAATAGTTGCTAAGTGGATACACCACGGTTACATGTGACTAAGGTGTTATAGACTTAGAATCTGTGACCTTTGCTTCATTTCCTGTTCTTGTTTGATTGTGGGCTTGGAGTTAGGGTCACTTATTCGAAGGTCTATTCTGCTTCGATTACATGTAATTGGTATGCACTATGCAAATATTGGGTCGACTAATAACGATCATCTTATAAGTATCATAGATTAGCGCGCCTATCAATTTTCTTTCCCCATTCTCGCGTAAATGGCATAACCGCATCCCGAGCGGAAGTCATGGAACTCCGAGCACGTCAGAGGACGCACGAGCGACATCTTCAGGGAGTTGTACGCCAACTGGCTGATCTTAGGGTTTGCCCCAAAGGATCCCCGTCGCCAGTAAAAGATGCCAACTCATCCCTCTCTTTTGATTAAGGAATAGCCTCCTTTCTGTAGTCAATAGAGTACATGCCGGTAAACATTCCTAACTTTGGAAGTACTCTAGCTAGACTACTAAACTGCCAACATTTTCCTTGATGGTTTGATGTAAGACCTCCTGCTAGGTTTTCCTTTCCCGAACTCATTATACATCAGTGATACCAGTAATATTGGCAGTATCTAATCGATGGGGAAGTTGTACTTTTGGGTGTCCCTAACCTAGCAGTACATTTCCCTTTGTTTGTTAGACTATAGAGAGTTAGTCCAAGAAACACTCTTATCATGATTACAAATCGATTCTTACTATTGTCATCGTTTTCGTAACCTTTCAGTACAAGATGCCGCCTCGCAAGCGTCCAACCAGGAGAACTCCCGCAACTCAAGCTCCACCACCACCACCTACACCGCCGGTTCCTCCGCAGTTCGACCCAGTGTTGTTCCAAACAGCCGTGACTGCTGCCGTGACCGCCGCTCTGGCGCAAGTCAATTCTGGTGGTGCCAGTGGAGGTGGACTGGGCACTAACTCTAGCCAGGGTGAAACCCACCCCCGTGCTCGAGAGTGCACCTACAAAGATTTCATCAGCTGCAAGCCTACCTACTTCAACGGGACCGGGGGAATCCTTGCCCTAACCCAATGGTTCGAAAGAACCGAAGCAGTATTCGAAATGTGCTCCTGCCCCGAAGGGAGCAAGATAAAGTTTGCTACTTGTACCCTCACCCAAAGGGCCCTAACATGGTGGAATGGCCATGTCAAAGCCCTCTCCCTGGTAGCAGCTAACGCCATGGATTGGGATACACTGAAAGACCTGATGATGACAGAGTACTGCCCAAAGGGAGAAATTCAGAAACTGGAGGAAGAACTCTGGAATCTCAAAATGCAGGGTTCCGATATAGTAGCTTACACCACCCGGTACTGCGAGCTGGTAGCCCTATGCCCTAACATGATCCCCTCGGAAGCCAAGAAGATTGAGCGATACATCGGGGGCCTAGTACCTCCGTATCGTGGGAACGTTCTATCATCAAGACCAACGACCTTCGAAAGTGCCAAGGAGTTGGCCCAAATGCTTGTCGATCATGATGTTCCCCATACTCCATCGACAACCACAACCATCACTACTGCTCCAACTCACGCCTCCGACAACAAGAGAAAACGGGGAGATCGAAAGAAGGGGAAATCAGTCAAGTCCTCTTCCAGTAACCAGCAAATAGTGGCTGTCCATGCTGCCACTACTCCTACTGCCCCTGTGCCCACCAAAACATATGCGGGGAATCTACCCAAGTGCGATAAGTGCGCCTTACATCATAACGGCCCATGCCGTGAAATGCACTGCACCAATTGCGACCGGAAGGGCCACACCATCCGGTTCTGTAGAGCACCTCCCAAACCTATTTCCCAAATTCCTAGTTCGGGAGCGAGCCAGGCCTGCTATGGCTGTGGCGAAGTCGGACATTTCAAAAGAAATTGTCCAAAGGCTGGCAACGCGGGAGGAGCAGGTAGACTACTTGCTATTGGCCATAATGAGGCTGTAGCAGACCCCACCGTAGTCACGGGTACGTTCCTTCTCGATAACTATTATGCTTGTATTCTATTCGATAGTGGGGCAGAAAGAAGTTTCGTAAATCAAAACTTTAAACACTTACTCAAACAATCACCGCAATCACTGAAAGAAACCTTCGTCGTAGAAATGGCTAACGGCAAGACGGAAAGTTCTAACGAAATCTACATAGGTTGTACCCTCACGCTAGATAATCATTCGTTTCCTATCGATCTCATACCAGTAGCGATCAAGAGCTTTGATGTCATCACAGGCATGGACTGGTTGAGTCTCCACCGTACCGACATTCTGTGTTTCGACAAGGCCATCCGTTTGAACTTGCCCAACAATGAAACATTGATGATCTACGGAGACAAACCCAGTACGAGCCTTCGCATCATCTCGAGCATTCAAGCTCAGAAATACTTGCGCAAGGAATATCGCGCATTCCTTGCACACGTTGTCGACACGAGCCGGAAAACGAAAGAACTAAAAGATTTCCCCGTCGTGTGCGACTTCCCTGACATCTTTCCAGAGGAACTTCCAGGTTTACCTCCCAAACGTCAAGTCGAGTTCAGAATCGATTTAATTCCAGGAGCTACCCCCGTAGCTAAATCGCCCTATCGTCTAGCGCCTGCTGAGATGAAAGAACTATCCGGCCAACTTAACGAACTGCTCAGCAAGGGCTTTATAAGACCAAGCTTCTCACCCTGGGGAGCACCAGTCTTGTTTGTAAAGAAGAAAGACGGATCGTTCCGCATGTGCATCGACTACAGAGAACTCAACAAGCTGACAATCAAGAACCGTTATCCCCTTCCTCGTATAGACGATTTATTTGATCAACTGCAAGGGGCGAGTTACTTTTCCAAAATTGATCTAAGGTCCGGGTATCACCAGTTGCGAGTGCTCGAGGAGGATGTTCCGAAGATAGCCTTCCGGACTCGTTACGGGCACTACGAGTTCGTAGTGATGCCGTTCGGACTGACCAATGCGCCCGCAGTCTTCATGGACTTGATGAATAGAGTATGCCGTCCTGACTTGGATCAGTTCGTCATCGTCTTCATTGATGATATACTTATCTACTCTAGAAGTGAGGAAGAGCATAGCGATCATCTGCGACAGGTCCTGGAAACTCTACGATCGGAGAAGCTTTACGCAAAGTTCTCAAAGTGCGAATTTTGGATCCGAAGAGTCGAATTCTTAGGACACGTGGTTAGCAAAGAAGGAATCCACGTGGACCCATCCAAGATTAAAGCTATTGAGAACTGGTCAACACCGAAGACGCCTACAGAAATTCGCCAATTTCTAGGCCTCGCTGGCTACTACCGAAGATTCATTCAGAATTTCTCTCGGATTGCGAAGCCTCTTACGGCATTGACCCAGAAAGGCGTGTCCTTTGACTGGGAAGAAAAACAAGAGAAGGCATTCCGAACCCTGATGCGAGCCTTGTGCACCGCGCCGATACTTTCCCTCCCCAAAGGGACAGAAGACTTCGTAGTATATTGCGATGCATCCAATCAGGGGCTCGGCTGTGTTCTGATGCAACGAGGCAAGGTCATCGCCTACGCCTCAAGGCAGCTGAAGACACACGAAGTCAACTACACCACGCACGACCTCGAGCTAGGAGCGGTCGTGTTCGCCCTAAAGATATGGAGACACTATCTGTATGGTACAAAGAGCACTATCTATACCGACCACAAAAGCCTCCAACACATCTTCAACCAGAAGGAGCTCAACATGAGACAACGACGGTGGGTCGAGTTACTCAATGACTACGAATGTGAAATTCGTTACCACCCGGGTAAAGCCAATGTAGTAGCAGACGCCCTAAGTCGGAAGGAATATTCTGGGCGAAGAGTCAAGTCCCTAACCATGACTATCCATTCGCATCTACCCGCACAAATTAAGGGAGCACAACTCGAAGCTTTGAAACCGGAAAATGTGGCGGGAGAGTCCCTGCGAGGAATGGATAAGAATCTGGTAGTCAAGGATGACGGAGCTTCAGAGACTTGGTCATGAAAGAAGCGCACAACACTCGATATTCCATTCGCCCAGGTTCAGATAAGATGTATCTGGATCTCAAGAAATCGTTCTGGTGGCCTAACATGAAAGCGGAAATTGCTACCTTCGTGAATAAGTGCCTTACTTGCGCTAAGGTCAAGGTCGAATACGAGAAACCCTCGGGTCTTCTCCAACAGCCAGAGATACCTGAATGGAAGTGGGAGAGAATTACTATGGATTTCATTACCAAATTGCCCAAATCTCCGAGTGGGTACGACACCATTTGGGTAATTGTCAACCGGCTAACCAAATCCGCCCACTTCCTTCCTATCAAGGAAAATTTCAAAATGGAGAGACTTACGCGAATTTACATCCAAGAGGTAGTCCGACTGCACGGTGTACCTGTGTCCATTATTTCCGATCGGGATAGCAGGTTCACCTCTAGGTTCTGGCAGTCACTACAGAAGGCTCTTGGAACTAAGCTGGATATGAGCACAACATACCATCCTCAAACCGATGGACAGAGTGAGAGAACTATTCAAACCTTGGAGGATATGCTGCGAGCCTGTGTAATCGACTTTGGTAAGGCGTGGGAAACTCACTTACCCCTAGTCGAGTTTTCCTACAACAACAGTTATCACACAAGCATCAAAGCTGCCCCATTCGAAGCCCTCTACGGCCGGAAGTGCAGATCCCCTCTGTGCTGGGCCGAGGTAGGCGACACTCAATTAGCTAAGGGACGAGTTCCTGACAGCACTCTCACCGGTCCAGAAATCATCCGCGAAACCACCGAAAAGATCGTACAAATCCGAGCACGACTTAAAGCCTCAAGAGACCGACAGAAAAGCTACGCAGACACACGGAGGAAACCCTTGGAATTCCAGGTGGGAGACCGAGTCCTTTTGAAAGTCTCACCCTGGAAAGCCTTGATACGCTTCGGAAAGCGCGGAAAGCTGAATCCAAGATACATAGGGCCTTTTGAGATTCTCGCTAGAATCGGCCCCGTAGCTTACAAACTCAATCTACCCCGCGAACTTAGTAATGTGAATCCTACCTTCCACGTCTCGAACTTGAAAAAGTGCCTATCCGAAGAGGCTCTCATAATTCCACTCGATGAAATCGAGATCAATGAGAGCCTCAGCTTCGTGGAAGAACCTGTGGAGATCATGGACCGAGAGGTCAAACGAACGAAGCAAAGCCGCATCCCGATTATGAAGGTTCGCTGGAACGCCAAACGAGGACCAGAGTTCACTTGGGAGCGCGAGGATCAAATGAAACTTAACTATCCTCATCTCTTTGCTTAGTTGTGTAGTAATCACATAACTACTTGAATTCTGAATTTCGGGACGAAATTCCCTCTAACGGGGGGATGATGTGACAACCCGAAATTTACTCCGTCACTGTAACCTGTTTCCGTTAATAAAAGTTGGTTCTATTAAAACTTTCCGTTAACTTTTATTTATTAAAATAATTCATTTTGAGTTATTAAAATAATATATATTTAATGACGGAATAAAAGCATCTAAGTCGGGTTACGGTTAGTTTACCGGGTAAAAACATTTAGCTCCGTTTAAATGACAGTGTATGGTGGGTCCCCACTAGGCAGCCATATATAAAGGAGGAGTGTCCACCTTTAGAGTCTTTTCCCACCTTGGAGCTTTCTCTATCTACTTTCTCTCTCTAAAATCGGGTTTGGCTCAAGAACACCACTTTCAAGCCTCAAAAATCAAAGATAATCTTCCTAACTTGATTTTCTAGCTTGGTATTCATGCTATTTCGAGATGGATCATCCAAATACCCCAACGTGCATGTGTTTACGGTTTGGGGAGCCTCCCAAAACCGTAAACTCCTATATGAGGGTTTTGAAGCCCCAAAACACTTCCAAACCTTCTCTAATGCTTAGATATAGCTTAGATACTTGCATGCATGGACTAAGGAACCCAAGATCATGACTTTTTGGCCATAAACTTGAGTTTACGGTTCTTGAACACTCAAAAACCGTAAACCTAAAACCGTAAACACCTCAAATGGTGTTTTGATGCCCCTAAACCCTTCCTTAGCTTGTTTGATGAACTAGAAACTAGTGTAGATGAGCTTAGGACCCTAAAACATGAAATGGTTGAAGTGGTCAAGGGTTTACGGCCGTAAACCCTAGAGTTTACGACCGTAAACTCCCAAGGAGTGGTCCAAGGACCATAAACTCCAAGGGAGTACCCAATTGAACCCTAATCACTTCCCAAGCCCTTGAATTGATCCTAGGAACCTTCCTTGTGATGCATGAGACCTTTAGACACACAAACTCACCAATTCCATGAGTTTACGGCCGTAAACTCATGGGGGAAATGGTCCCCCAACCGTAAACACATTTAAGTGTGGCCAAGTGAAGTGTAAACTCCATAGTGAGGCCATACACTCCTTAGACGCAACCTTTAGCACTCCTAACACTTGAAACAAAGTGTTTTCATACATTAAAGTGCCTTTACTCACTTAATTAGTGATTACACAACTAATTAGATACTTTATACATCACTACATGTTACATAGGATCCGTGTGTGTGTTCAAGTCCTCACTTGACACCTAGCATCCTACCCGGCGTTTCCATCCACTTCACTCACTACAGGTGAGTTCATACCCCTAAATGAACCTTTTTAAATGTTTTTAACTGTTTTATGGGGGGGAATACAAGTTGAACCAAATAAGTTATAGTAACAATCGCATGTGAATTATAACTTGCAACCAAAAGGATTTTCTACGCTATTAACTGTTTTTACCACCAAAAAGGGATTTTCTATATTTTCAACTATATAGCCAATTAAACTGTTTTCAAATGCTTACCAAATTCATTTTCGTGTTAAATCACTATAAAACTATTTTCGAAAATTCTTTTAAACTATTTTTATTCCCAAACCATATCTACACCAATATATTTATATAAGTAAGACTTGAAGGACTTAGGACTAATAACTCACCTTACTTCCCGTTCTTGTTTGATTGTGGGCTTAGGGTATTTTGTTATTAGTCCGACTCTCGTTGAATTCTTAGTTATATATCTCATATATTTGTGTCAGATATAAAAGTTTTCATATCAGTTCAATGCCGTTGGATATCAAAGACATGCAACCAACAATACTATTTAACTATAATAGGTATAGTTAAGGGATACTACTCAATACTACTATTGCCATGACAACTACTAGAGTCAGTTCAGTTGTGAGTCAATATATGCTATGTACTATACAAGAGAACACTATATACTATACAAGAGAACACTATATACTATACAAGGAGAACACTACATACTATACAAGAGAACTTACTAAAATAGAATGTGACATACTATTTCTCGATACGACACATCTTTGTGCTATCACCGCGTAACCAGAGTCTCCTGGAGGGAGAGCGGGCATTATGTATATAGATCTATACGGGACAGACACTCCCACATCCCGACTGCTAGCTACAGTCTGAGCCGTCTAGGCCCAGGGGTGACAAAATGTCACATCACTACATATGACTCGGAGGGTCAAAGGGATTCGATCGTCAATCAGCATGGTTACGTACGAGTTCACATTCAAACCTTTAATTAATACTTTAAAAATTAAAGGCAACAGACTCCCTGAGGAGTATTGTACATTTAATACTACCTGGAGCCTGCATCTCATTACATATGGCCGACAGTGATACTGTTGGGGTAAAACATTTTTCTTATTACTATACATGGATAAAGTCAAACTATATTTTCAAACTAATAACTACTGGGAAAACTTGTACATTATCAAAGGAACAAACAAACCATCGGGTCTTGGTGAAGACTATTTTTTTTCTGGAAAACATAGGGTTTTCTAGGGCCTATGCTATTTTCGAACACCGAAACTTACTTTTACAATGTATAATTATGAATATTTTATACAGGAAATGACACTAAATACTTATGAACTCACCAGCTTTATGCTGATAAACGTTTTCAAAATAACTTGTATTCTCAGGTCATCAGTAGACAGGTACGGATGCAGCTTTTGAGAAGACGGAGCACACATAAGACTCCACTTTATTTTGATTGTGTTTTTTGTGTCTAACATTTGAACTGAACACGTTTGTATTACAATTATTATCTTAATGCAATGGATGTTGTTGCTTGTCTTTACTATTATGCTTGTTATGATACTGTACATGACGTCCTCCACCCCAGAACGTATTCCGCCATTCTCGGTTTTGGGGTGTGACAGAAATTCTTTTCTGACCTCAAGCACTATTATTGGGATGACCCTTACTTTTTCCGAAGTTGTGCGGATAATGTAGTAAGGAGATGCGTATTCGGAAAAGAAAGTCGCGAGATCATGAAAGGATGTCACGCTGGACCGACTGGGGGGCATCATGGTGATAATTACACAGAAAGAAAAATCTTTGATGCTGGATTTTACTGGCCTACGATTTTCAAAGATGCTCACATCTTCGTGAAAGAATGTGATGCATGTCAAAGGGCCGGTAACATCTCTTCCCGAATTGAGATGCCCCAAAAGAGCATCCAAGTATGTGAAGTTTTGGATGTTTGGGGAATCGATTTTATGGGACCATTTCCTTCCTCACGAGGAAACAAATATATTTTGGTAGTTGTTGACTACGTATCAAAGTGGGCTGAAGCGAAAGCTTTACCCACTAATGATGCTCGTGTAGTAGTCAAGTTTTTGAAGAATTTGTTTTCACGTTTTGGTTTCCCTAAAGCTCTGATCAGTGACAGGGGTACACACTTCTGCAATACCCAACTGGAAAAGGTTTTGCAAAAATATGGTGTTCACCATAGAATCGCAACGGCCTATCATCCACAAACCAGTGGGCAAACTGAAGTCACAAATTGAGCTTTAAAAAGAATTCTGGAACGATCAGTGGGAAGTAACAGGAAGGAATGGGCAAATAAGCTTAATCATGCGCTGTGGGCATTTCGAACTGCATACAAAACACCTATTGGTAGTACACCATATAGGATGGTCTTTGGAAAAGCATGTCATTTGCCAGTCGAAATCGAGCATAAAGCATTTTGGGCATTGAAATCATGCAACTTTGATCCTGTGGAAATTAAAACTAACCGTCTTATGCAGATGAATGCTCTGGAAGAATTAAGGGATGAAGCTTATGGAAACTCTCAAATCTACAAAGAGAAATCAAAGAAATGGCATGATAAAAGATTGAGCAGAGACAAAAAGTTTACCCCTGGAGAAAAAGTATTGCTATTCAATTCCAGGTTAAAACTTTTTCCAGGTAAACTGAAGACGCGTTGGTACGGTCCATTCACAATAAAAGAAGTCTTTTCACATGGTGCAATCGAACTAATTGGAAAAGATGGAGAAAGCTTTAAGGTAAATGGACACCGAGTGAAGCATTACCAGGAAGGAATGCTAGAAGAAGAAGAGAAAGAGGATATACCCCTCCAACTCACTGAAAACAATTAAGTGAGGGGTAGAGTCTAGCTCATAACTCAGTTATAAAGAAGCGCTTGCGGGAGGCAACCCGATGTTTGTTTTGATTTTTGAATTTGGTGTGTTTATTTTTTGTATGTTTGGTGTGAATTTTCTTTTTAGTGTTTTTTTTCAATAAAAGTGCTTTTTAATGGTTTTATTTTTCTGTGAAAGTTACTTTTCAGCTTAGAAACAGGTGATGGTCAGAATGGTGTAAAGTAAATTTCTGAAGTGCAAATTACAATAGGAGCAGTGGCATCACATAAGTGTGGGGTGATTCCCCACAAAGAGCAGGATGGAGAACTGAAGCTGATACTGACCAACGGGAGAGCATTATTCGAAGGATGAAGCAAGTGTTCGGCCGACACAAGTCAAATCCAATTCACTCAGCGAAAAGGAGTAATTGATCTAATAACGCAATGTGTACTTGGCCAGTATACAAAGCGTTAAATTCAAGAATTACGAAGAGAATCCCAACAATTGCATTACGCGACGCGTCCAAATCTTATACGCGACACGTAAATGCACCTGTTCAGAGAAATTGTACGGAAAAAGATTCAGATGCCACACTTGCCTAAATCTCCAGCTGGTTAAAAAAGAAAAGATTTGCATGCACTTCAACATCACAAACAGAAAAGTGTACTCAACACTTGTCCCACGCAAATCAGGATTTCGACCTCGCTACTGCAATACCCCAGGGGAGTCTGTTCCTTTTTCTCCCTTTTTACTTTTATGTTCTTTAATTTTGCATATAATGGGGACATTGTATGATTTAAGTGTGGGGTAGGGGGTCGAATAAGGAAACCAAGCATTTTTGAAAAAAAAAAAATTGAAAATTTTTGCTAGATTCACATTTATTGAATAATGGTTTAGTTCAGAAATCTAGTAAAAATTAAAAAGTTTTATTGTGTTGAAACTTAAGTTGCTAACGTTGTGTGGGATGATCCAATGCGAACTCAAATGTTTAATTGAACCAATAGTATGTTATAGTACATTTGTGGCTTCCCTATCCTAGTGAAATCATGGAACAAAAACACAACCTTGCTTAGTTTGAGGGCCATAATATGTTTAGCATCATGTAGCAGAAATATATCCAGGAGAGCTTATGTAGTCATTGCACTCTAGACTAATATCTCTAACCAATAAGAGTTGAAGTTAAGTTCCCTTGCTTAAGCATATGTTTTTATTTTTAGGATTTTTTAGTTTGAAAAAAAAGAGAAAAAAAAAGTTACAAAGTTTGAGAATAAGAGTCTACAAAGCTATGAAGATCAAGAAATATGATGAAGAAAAGTTCCAAAAATCAATGAAGACTCAAGAATAAAGGCAATTTGCCAAGTTATTATTTATTGTAATTTTTATTTCTAGGTTATTTTTCCATATGTATGCTTGGGGACTTAGTAAAAAATTACCTTGAGGTTAAGAAAGATTTCTAAGGATATATTCGGAGGGATGCATAAAATGAATGTTGTTCAAAAGAAGTGGGCAAGTGTTTATGAAGATTGTGAGTATTTAGGATTGGGGAAGTTTTAAGAAACTGTAGACACAAATGTATGCATTGAGGTTTCGATGTAATGGCTAGGTTCAAGTTGGATTGTCTTGTGCGATGTTGATGATGAATGTTTTGATATGATGACATGCTTAAATCAGTTTTGCTTGAGGACAAGCAAAGTTCAAGTGTGGGGTATTTTGATATCGCAATAATTATACATATATTTCGAGCAATATTTATGTATAATTATTGCGATATCAAAATACCCCACACTTGATTTCTACTGGAGATATTGTCGGGGCCTCTGAAGTTGATGGACCTACGAACAATCCATCTTTCTCGTTGAAGGACAAGACTGGAGCTCTCCAGGGTGAGGAGCTTGGTCTTTCAATTCCATTGCTGAGTAGTTCGTTAGGTTTGATCTGCCAGTTCTTGCAGCTCGGTAGGTGTCAGACTGTAGGGCGATCCGGTTACAGAAGTCGTACTGGGTTCTAAGTTTGTTCGCATGACGATGCGATTTCTCGTAGTCTTGGGCAGTCTCCGTCCTGAAGTTCATATTAGAAACCATACATGGTTCATCAATTCCAGTCTCGTGTATACGAGTCGTATATAATTAAGATTGAAAAGGTAGTCGAATGAATGATTCTGCTTTAAGCTCACATCCCAACGAGGAAAAGAAGTTAAAGGGGAATCATTAATTCTAAACCTGTAGAACCTTGATTATATACCACCCTTGCGTATACATTCTTCAGCGATCGATCAACCTTACGGGTCTTTGGTTTGAACTTGACGTACTGTACGAGTGGGACTTCGGGGAGGTTTGCTGAGGTTTCTTCAGAAAGGATAAGAGACTTGAGGTACTCTACGCATGAGTACTTCGGAGTTCTGATTATGACGGTTTCGCTAGAAAGATGATTTCGGAGAAAGAGATGCGCGCATGAAACTGGTATTGTAAGGGTTGAATGGATTTTAGTTGTGTGATAAAAGCGGAAACACTTGGAAATAAAAGCACTAGATTTGATTATAAAGGCATTACAGACAAAACATAACAGTGCAACTTTTAACAGAGTTTACAGTACTTTAGATTAGCTACAAGACTACGGCTGCGAACAAGGTATACTACAAAAGGCAAGTATACGCAGCACGAGGATCCCTTAACTGACAGAACCTCGCAAAAGGTAAGACTCTAGTTGCACTAGTTTTAAACAGTTTACGAGTCTGTTACGACGAACGCCTTAGATATTTTAACGGGGGTCCGTAGTAGTTTCTCCTGCGGCAGTGATCCTTAGTATCCTCCCGTCTGCGCCGGAGTTCTTTATTATTGGACAGTCCCTTTTGAGGTGTCCCTTCTCGCCGCATTGGTGGCATAGCTGGCTTGTACTAGCATTGGGGTTGGGAGTGAGGTGTTTATTTAGGGTTACGTGGATGCGGGTGCCCTCCTCGTTCCTCCATTTTTAAAATTTCCCTTTAAAGAGTCCGACTTTACCATCACCTTTGTGTGTAGGGTTGGTCCCGATGCCAGGAACTTGAGAAAGGGGTCGTGCCGGTGCTGAAGGGGCAGGAGTTGCCACTTGATGCTGTTGCATGGCAAGCCTTTGGAATCGTTGGCGCTCCTTTCGAGCTCGGCGATTTCGTTTCCTCCTCTCGGTTTTACAACTTTGCATGTCCGTGACTGTTGCCATTCGTTGGCTTCCTGGATCGATACAACGATCGGAAATTTCAATTCTTTCGCCAGTCGTGATTGCGTTGTTAGCGTTGAGGTTTGCAAGGACAGCTGTCACAGCAGTGGTTACCGCGGCTTGGAATGTGGCTGCGTCGATATGAAGGATAGGGGATTCGTTGTTCGGTTGACTATTTCCGGATGATGACATGATTCTACAACACGAAAGACAAGGAGTTCGTGAGTGACTCAAGTCGACCCTATATTATCTTTATTCTGACTAAGGGATGAGTTATTATACATGAAAACCTAGCTTATACACATTATGATATAATCAAGACTGGGCGGATAGTAAAATGTGTGACTCTACTTTAGTTTCACATCCCAACGAGGAAAATAAACTAAGTTAGAAATCTCACATTCTACTGTCTACCAGGTCTTCATTATATATAATTTGGGAATGTATAAACGAAGAAATCATACTAATAACCTTCTTACTAACCCTTCTTAATGAACTAGAATTCTTAGTAAAGTCTATCATTGAACCTAGATGTACTTCGATCGTTCACCTATAGAGTAGATGTATGTTCTCGAAGGTTCCACCTACATCCCTATGATGCAGTCCTAGTACGGAGTAGAAGTAAGTTCGTAGAATGGTCTCATGACGTTTGTCGTTCAAACCGGGGTTCCAATGGTTGGTGAATAACATGATCCAACCTTTGAATGAGAATTGGGAATGATCCCGGAGCTAAATTACCCTAGTCCAATAACTTGACTAGAGTGGGTTTCAGATAGACTCCTACGATAGTATGATGAAAGTATTCGAACAAGGAATGATACAGAAGTTAACCGACTGACAATATCATTGATATCTATGATGTAATAAGTTAGGGAAAATTGACCTTGTAAAAGGTCTTACATAATATCCGGAGCAGAAAGGTTTTGGCCGTATAAGGCCTAACTAACAGTACCTACAGTACAAGGTAGTTACATAGAAAAATGCCACATAGGACATAAACGGGAAAATGCTTCTTCGAAACAAGGAAGGAAATTAAAGCGTCTCCTACTGGTGACGGTCATTCCTAAGGTGAACCCTTAGTTCAACCAGTTGACGTTCCACATCGAGCAGGTGTCTTTCGTACACCCTCTAGCGTACTCGGAGTTCTATGACTTCGGCTCGTGATTCAGACAGTGCTTGCAACAGGGTTTCATGGTCTCTCTCAGATCTCTCCCGAGCATCTTCCAGGCGAATGGTGCGGATCATATGCATTCTCGCATTGGCGACAACTTCTGTGATATGATGGAGGTCTGTCCTGCCTTGAATCTCATTTCGGGCCACTCTGCGGACCAGGATTGGCAAGACTCTGTCTGCTGAGCCCCCTTCGCTTAGGTCATAAAAGCTTCGGTCTCCATTAAATGGCATGGTCTGATCCTGCGCTTGGCTCCATGTTTCCAAGCTTTCCACCCACGGAGGCGTCAGGCCTTGAAAAGCCGGACGAGGGTTAGGATTTGGAACAAGAGCCATCGGGGGTAGGTTCTCTACTTCAGGTTCGGAGTCAAACCCATCAGCAAAGCCTTCAGCTTGGTGACCATCCATAGGGATTGGGTGATCATTCTCTGGTTCCTCTCCGAGCCATCCAGCATTGCCGTGGTTAGGGTAGTACGGGTCGTCGTAGGGATGGAATCCAGCCATGATATCTACGCGAGAAAAGGGATATAAGAAATAACTAAATAGACGTACTAATTAGATAATTATAAGATGATCTTTATCAGATACCTCAATACTTGTTTAGTGCATACTAGTTATATGTATTTGGGACAGGATAGACCTTCGAATAAGTGACCCTAACTCTAGGCCCCCAACCCAACGAGGATAGGACATAAAGCAAAGATTCACAGATTCTGAGTCTATGACGTCCTGGATACATATAATTTTAATGTATCCACTAAGCAACTATTGACCTATTGATAAAAATCTTATTTAGTTCTCAGATAAGTAATTACAGTAGCATTAAATACCCCTATGGTATTTCATTGTGGTAGTGTTGGTAAGTTTTTCGACTTGTTGCCACATCACAACCATTCTTGGGCATATGCTAATCACTCCTCGGACCAGCATAGTTGATCAGGCTATGCCACTCCCAGGACTGACCATACATCCCCAAGCTTACTTGTGATATTCAACAATCGTAATACTTTTGTTCTTGTCATTGTGACACTGATTTTAGTATGAATGCAGGCACGTATACTTTCTTAATTATTTTATTAATTAAAAGTATTAACTCTTTGTCAGAGTGTTCTAATCCCATTGTATTTATAGTTAGTATATCTTTTATGGGTTGATATACTTAATTCACTATAAACAATGCTCTGATACCAATCTGTCACACCCCAAAACCGAGAACTGCGGAAACGTTCTGGGGTGGAGGACGTCATGTAATGTATCACAACAATGTAAAGTAGTAAACAAGCAACAACATCATCCATTGCATTAATAGTATAATTTTAATTACAAGTGTGTTCTTTCATAGCATGACAATATAATGAATACTTAAAAATAAAAGATGAGTCTTGACTGCTCCGTCTTCTCTAAACCTTGCTTCTATACCTGTCTATTCGTAACCTGAGAATACAAGTTATTTTGAAAGCGAGTATCAGCAAGAAAGCTGGTGAATTCATAAGTATTTTAGTGTGATTACTTTGAAATGTTGTTATGAAAGATTTGTAAAACTTTGAGAAAAGAAGTTTTGTATAAGTGTGAAAACTCTAGAAAATCCCATATTTCCTACAAGTATAAAAGTAGTCTTCTACCAAGACCCGAACGTTTTGAAAGTACGCATCACTGAAAATGTGACGGTTTTTCTTTGTTAACTATTATTATAAAACTATAGAAGTAATAATAGAATAACTTATGTTGTATCCTTTGGTCCTAGGATATTCTAGTATAATCTACCTCAACGGTTATGTGAATGTGACACATAATAAAGGTAACAATATAATTATATAAGTATTATACTAGAAGTAAACACGGCGTGGAAACTCGCCGTAAATGTATTAACTGTAGACATCCGTAGATGTGCATTTACCTCTGTTGCTAACAGCCGGGTGTTGGAATAGTTAGTCCCTTTCGTATACCTATAATGGTACCAACCGTAGACATCCGTAGATATGCATTTACCTCTGTAGCTAGCAGGGGGTTAGGAATGGTCAATCCCTTACAATATCCTTTTGTACTAGGATAGATAGATCTACTATAATAATTCCTACACATATAATATGCACTAGTATCTCATCATATAGTATCTATGTATAAGTATCCCTGTAAGAGTATCCATGTATTCATGTAAGAGGAATCTACGTAAGTATATCCCTTTATATAGCATGTACTATAGACTCATGAATGAACTGACTCTGGTGTGATTCCTTGTACTAGGAATGGCAAGTAGTATCTCCTAACTATACCTATTATAGTTACTAGTAATGTACGAGTATAATCGGAAGTATACCTTTGCTACCCAAAGGTACTGAACTGACTGATGGAACTTTTATGACTACATATATATAGATGATATATAACTAATATTTAGACGACATTCGAACGGATAACCTATACCCATCAGACCACATCCCAACGAGGAAAAGGAAACAAGGCAAGCGAGCCGTTCTAAGTCCTTTAAACATTACTTATATAACTATACATATATAGGCAGGCATTTAACAATTAAAAGTATAAAAGAAGTTTTTGTAAAACCTTTGAAAAGTTTAAGAACTAAGAAAAGATGACTTGAAGTCAGTTTATAGAATGATTTGAAGAAAGCTTGGTAAGACAGTTTATGTGAAGAAAGCCCTTGTTGAAACACAGCTGTAACAGATTTTGAAAGAAAGTATACAGAGTGTAGGGCAGTTTAATAAAGAGTTATAAACTAGAAAAGACATTTTGGAAAGCCATTTAAAGTAATAGATTTGGTAAAACAGATAAAAGTATAGTAAATCCTTTTCCATGCGGGTTATTAATCACCTGTGATTGATATGATAACTAGCATGATTCAACTTGTATTCCCCCCCCCCATAAAAGCATTTAAAAACATTTAAAAGGTTAATTAAGGGGTATGAACTCACCTGACGTGGGTGATTCGGATGAACAGACGGTATAGGATGTTATGTGTCAATTGAGGACTTGAACACACACTTGGATCCTATATAACATGTAGTGATACATAATGTATCTAATTAGTTATTTAATTACTAAATAAGTGAGTAAAGGATGTCCCAATGCATGAAAACACTTTGCTACAAGTGTTAGGAGTACCAACGGTTGCATATGAAGAGTGTATGGACTCATATTGGAGTTTACTCTTCAATTGATGCCCCTTAGGGGTGTTTACGGTTCTGGGACCATAACCCCATGAGTTTACGGCCGTAAAATCATGGTAGTGGTGCCATGGGATGTTTAAAGGTCTTATCTCACTCATAGAATTATGCTAGACTCGAATCAAGGGCTAAGGAAGAAATTGGGGCTCAAAATGGACACAATAGGGAGTTTATGGTCCTTGGACCACCCCCTTGGGTGTTTGCGGTCGTAAACACATGGATTTACGGTCGTAAACCCATGTTTGTCCATTTCTTTTGTGTTTTGGGTGGTTCTAACTCATGCATGCAAGTTTCTAGACACTTAAACAAGCATAGGAAGGTGTTAAGGGCATTTAAACACCCTTAGAAGGTGTTTACGGTTTTGGGAGGTGTTCTAAAACTGTAAACTCATGTTTGTCCCTTCATTTCATGTTCTTGGGGTCCCTAGTTCATGCAAGTAAGGTTCTACTCCCTTACACAACCATTTGAAGGCATTATGGGCATCTAAACACCTTTTGGAGGTGTTTACGGTTCTTGAAGGTCTTCTTCTTGAACCATAAACTCATATGAACAAGGGGAAATGATGATTTTCGAGTGATAAACTCATCTAAGAAGGGATCTATGCTAGTTGTCAAGGCTTAAAATGAACTAAGGCACACTTTGGTACCCATTTAAGGGTTTACGGTCCAGGAACACCTTGGACTGTAAACACCTTGTTCTTGGTGTTTCTTGGATGATTTCTTGACATATGGAAGTATAACAAGCTTTAATGTATGCTAGGATAGAAGGACTTATGTTTTGGCGGATTTGACGAGATGAATTTATGATAGTTGAGAGAATTTCTTGAGTGTTCTTGAGGTGGAAGTTGGAAAAATGAGAGAAAATGACTAAGTGTCATATTTATACTCTCGGGGGTTTGCGGTCATAAACTCCGAGTTTACTCCCGTAAACTCCAAATTTTTGGAAGTTTCGCGACTTACGTGTTTACACGGCAAACTCTAAATTATACTTCCTTATTTTTGGTCCGCTTGACGAATATAAATTAAAATATTCGTACGGGCTTAAATCCGGCCAAAAATGTTTTTGAGATGAAGTTGGCTAATTTTTTTGAAGTGCTTGATTTTGGAGTTAGGACAAATGGAAATTTCGGGTTGTCACAAAATACGT
Organism: Lactuca virosa; assembly: GCF_052849685.1. Lineage (NCBI taxonomy): Eukaryota > Viridiplantae > Streptophyta > Magnoliopsida > Asterales > Asteraceae > Lactuca > Lactuca virosa. The sequence goes on along the minus strand of NC_136428.1, from coordinate 432,727,449 downwards.
CAACATAAAGTTGGCAAGTCCACAGGTTTTGACTCCATATAAAAATAATACATTTTCCAAGTTCAAAAGTATAGTTTTGAAAGTATCCTTTTGACTCTCCAACGTTTAATATATATATCCTAGGTATAAAAGTTTACTTACCAAATAAGTATATACCTATAAGTCTTATATACTATGAATATAAGAGTTTGTAATTCCATACAAACGAAAGTTGCTACATATAAATCTTATTTAAATTCTATTCAAGTAAAAACCGATACGTATAAATATATATCAATTCTATACGAGTAAAACCGCTACGTATAAATCTATTTCAATTCTATACGAGTATGTATGTTAGGTATAATTATCTACTTAATATACAAGTAGTATACCTACCGGTTTCTTGTACTTAGAGAATAAGTGTTTGGGAAACTTATACTTAACATTAATACTTGTATAACGACAAAGTATAATGCTTCTAACAATTTGCTACCATGAGTCCGTAACCGTGGCTGTATGACTAGTTTCAAACCTCTGATTGATGCTACAAGTTTCACATCTTAAGATAAGTTCCACACGCTTCATCAACGTCGGAACAATAAACAAATAAAAGAACAGTTTGTCACTCGCAAACCTTTGTGTTGTAGCTAGCAACCACGAGTGGGGTTGTCAACCCGTATCTTATTCATACATGACTTCCTCGCTCACACGGGATTAGCGGTTACAGGTCAGAGGATTTTCCCTAAGATTTCTAATCTTAGTTGATGAATACAATGACTCATGTAGATTTGTCGAGTTCCGTTAGTTCTAGTAGTAAAATCATATTCGTGTCTAAAACCCTAAGTTATTAGACTAGGCTTTAAACATTACTCCTAATATTTATAATACTTAGGCAGTATAATAGCTATAACTTGAGGTAAAACCATGTTTTATCTTGATATAAAACCAACAATAATAACATATAACATACCAGGTTTTATCTTGACATAAAACCAATAATAATAACATACTTAGAAATCAATATATATAACTCTCGAGTATAGCATCGAGGCTATATCACACATAATATATATAGAACTCCCGAGTATAACTCAAGGTCTACATTAGTATAATAACATGCTAACAAGTTTACGATAGTTGTATGTTTTAAAAATATCATATATACTTTAGGTATATATGAGGCAAAACAACTATATCCCGGTTAATATAACTATATATGTTGATACGAACATACTATCATAGAAACGTAATATTAAATTTTATTCAATATTTAGCATGCGTCTTCCCCCGAAAATATTAGAAAGTGGGGCCGTAATACTCACCTTAATATCGTATTTTGACGGAATCTAACTAAAAACATTCAGTGATTCGTGATCACCGGGCTCGGGATGCAAGAGGGCTTCAGCAAATGAGAGAAAGGAAAGAAGTAAAGGTGTAAGAAGAGAAGAAGCCGGACTTGCTATTTATAGGCTGTCGAAGACAAGTTCACGTCGTCAACATGAGGTTCACGTCGTGAATTTGAGCTGAGTCATGTCGTAGACTTGCCATTTGCGTCCTAGCTTCGGAAGGTGTTCACGTATTGAGGATTGAACATCTCATTCCCGTAGACTTCGCATGTGTTTTCTAGCTCCGAAATGTGTCCTGGACTACTTTCACATCGTGAATCTAAGGGTCACGTCGTGAATCCAAACCGTTAGGGTTTCCTGCCATGTGTCATGCTCTAAGACAACTGCATCTTCGGAAGGTCGTAACTTTCACATACGAACTCCGTTTTTGACGTTATTTATATGCACGCGTAGGTATTTACAAGTACTACAACTCTATTTTTGACTCCAATAGCTAACTCTAAGTCTATTTTAAATTCCTCTTATTATAGAGATTTATAGTGTTCGGTTTATCATAACTTCTTCATGCGAAGTCAGATTCAGACGTTCTCTATATTTTTGGAATCATATGGACGTATACTTTGAGTTGTATCATAAAGAAAGTTCATATTTGTATTAGAATTTAACATGAACTACATAGTACATTTATCACATTACTAGTTTAACAAAATCACATTACATGATTGGTATAATCACATGTGATTGTTATTGACCTATTTTGACTAGTGTTACATTCTCCCCCCGTTGAAGTAAATTTCGTCCCGAAATTTATTTTGCACCAGATACCACCGAAGGGTTGTGGATAGCTTCCCTGCTTCCTATTACGAATGCCCTACCACGGCCTAACTTCCTTGACTTCTTAACCTTGGACATTCCTTCTTCATATGTCCAATTTCACCACACTCAAAACACGCTCTTCCTCCATCATAGCCTGTTCCAGTGTTTGTTCCTTGATTTTCTGTTGTAGGTGTTTTCCTCCTGTAGAAATTGGCGGTGTGTCCCTTTTTCTTGCATTGAGTGCATATAAAGTAGTTACCTAGATGGTGACGGTTACACTGAGTGTATTTTGGGAGTATTCCTTTATACTGTCGTGGTTGTGTGGGTATTACTGTTGTGGCTGCATAAATAGTTGCCACATCTTGTCTCTCCTCAGATGATTGTAAGGGATTCTTCCCATTAAATTTGAGCTTTTTGGTTCCAGATTCGGGAGACTCAGCTATAAATCCCACTTGGATTTGTGTGCTGGTTAGCTGATGAGCTATACGCTTTGCACTGTCATATGTTGTAGGCTTCGATGCGATCACCATTCCTTTGATTTGCGATGCTAGACCCCATATATATCTCTCGATCTTCTTTTACTCTGGGGTTACAAGTGCCGGACACATCACCGCAAGATCATTGAATCTAGCGGTATAAGCATTTATCTCTAGGACAATACTCCTCTACTAGCATCCTCTTCATCTCTTCCCATTTCATGGAATTGGCAACATCAATACCCATTGTATTCACATGGCTATTCCACCATGTAAGTGCTGCATCAGCGAAGGTACACACATCAAATCGTACCTTACATTCGTCCGGACAGAAGCTTATTTGAAATACTGATTCTGCCTTTTCAATCCAACGGGTGAAGCTAACAACCCCTTCCGTTCCATGGAAGCTCTTAGGTTTGCAATTCATAAAATCTGTCACACCCCAAAACGAAGAACGACGGAAACGTTCAGGGGCGGAGGACGTCATGTAAAGTATCATAACAGTGCAAAATAGTAAACAAGCAACAACATCATCCATTGCATTAAAAGTAAAGTTTTAATATATGAGTGTTCTTTCATAGTAATAAGACACCAAAATATGTAAACAAAATAAAGACGAGTCTTGTCTGTGCTCCGTCTTCTCAAAACCCTGGTCATCGTACCTGTATACTAGTGACCTGAGAATACAAGTTATTTTGAAAGTGTAGATCTGCATAAAGCTGGTGAATTCATAAGTATTATGGTGTCATTGATTCGAAAAGTTGTTATGAAAGACTTGTAAATGTTTAATGAAACATTTAGTATAAGTGTGAAAACCCTAGAAAATCCCATATTTCCTACTAGTATAAAAAGTAGTCTTCTACCAAGACCCGAATGCTTTGAAGGTTTGCATTTCTGTATCAATGAAGATTTTTCCCTGTACAACTATTATTATAAATATATAGTCTACCTCATCGTTTATGTGAATGTGTCACAAAATAAAAGTAATAGGGAAAATTATATAATCATTGAAATCATATCCTTTTGCCTTAGGATAATCACGGCGTGGAAACTCGCCGAACAGTACAACCGAGAACATCCGTCGATGAACAGGTCCCGCTGTAGCTAGCAGCCAGGTGTAGGATGGTCAGTCCCGTATAGTATATATATAGTATTTCTCTCTGTATAGATATAGTATTTCTCTCTGGATAACATGTAATAGTATCTCTTCATATAGTAGTATAAACTCATGAATGAACTGACTCTTGTGTAATTCCTTGTAATAGGAATAGTAATTTGTATCCCCTAAACTATACCTATAATAGTTTACTGGAATGTAAATTGAATGTCCAAGTAGGTTTATACACCCTTGCTACTCAAGAGTGTTGGAACTGAAGAAAGAATGAAAGCTCTCATATCAATACATATATACATGAAACATAAGTGTATAGATATGGTTTTTAATAGTAAATTGAAAGAGGTTTTGTAAAACATTTAAGAGTTTTGAACAATAAATAATAATGACTTGATGTCAGTTTATAAAATAATTCAAAAGTAATTTGTTGATAACAAAGTAAAAATAACTGAAAAGCATTGTATTTATCACATTTTGAAGTATGTGAAATCAGTTGTTTGAAAACACAGTTATAAATCACATGTGATTGATTCTATAACTTCCTGTTTTCTACTTGTATTCCCCCCATGAAAGCATTTAAAATCATTTAAAAGATTGATTAAGGGGGTATGAACTCACCTGCAGTGAGTGGTTTGGATGAACGGAATGTATAGGATGCTAGGTGTCAAGTGAAGACTTTTACACACACAAAGATCCTAGTTAACATATAATCACACATATATGTATCCAATTAGTCATAAAACAAATAATTAACCAAATTTAAGACATCCTAAGACGTGTAAAACACTTTATTTAAGTGCTATAAGTCGTAAGGATTGCATCTAAGGGTGGTAGGACCTTGTAATTGAGTTTAGGGTTCAAGGGTAAACTCCCTTGGAGTTTACGGTTTGGTGACCATAACTCATTGAGTTTACGGTCGTAAACCCATGAGTTTACGGCCGTAAACTCATGGTACTCAACCATTTTGTGTTTTGAAGCCATAAAGATCATAAGAAGCATTCCTACTTCATGGTTAAGCCTTAGGAAGAGATTAGGGCACCATTTCAGTCCTTTAGGGAGTTTACGGTCCTTGGACCACTTCTCCTTGGGTTTACGGCCGTAAACCCAAATGGTTTATGGTCTTTTGATGTTTCCAAGTACTAAGCACATCAAGGAAGGGGTCTAGGCTAGTTTCCAAGGCTTGGTAAGGGACTAGGGCCACTTTGGCCCCTTTGTTAGGGTTTACGGTCCAAGAACATCTTGGACCTTAAACACCTTTGATATTGATTCTTGGGTGTTTTCTTGATGATTATAAGTGTAACAAGTCTTATAATACACTAGGATAGAAGTACTTACTAGGTAGAAGCTTGAAAAGGTGCTAAAAGTCCAAGAACACTAGTGTGTGTTCTTGGTGAAACTTGAAGATCTACACTTTTGGAATGATTTCACGGATGGAATCATGTAAGATCACTAGATTAAGTAAGATATCAACTTTTTAGGGATAGAAACACTTACAAAGTTGGAGATCTTGAAGAAAAGTCGGATGATACTTGAGAGAGAAATGGGTTTTGGATCTTGAAAATGTGAAAAGTGGTAAATAATGACTAAGTGTCATATTTATACCCCCTTTTAGGGTTTACGGCCGTAAACTGTCACACCCCAAAACCGAGAACGGCGGAAACGTTCTGGGGTGGAGGACTGTTGGATTAGTGTCTAAGTCCATAACTATTTTGGTATGTACTTGACTCGATTGTGAGCATGGTCCTTTTGGGTTGCCTTCACACGGGTGACTAGACAGGATGACAGTTGAGGAGAGAGGTTGATTAGGGCATAAATATGATTTATTTATTATATTATATGATTAATATAATAATTTGGAATCATATTATTAATTAGTATTTAATCAGAAATTAATTAGGAATTAATTTCAGGATTAAATGAATTAATTAAAAGTACAGGGGCTGTTTTGTAATTATTTGATAGTTGAGACTTTGGGCTATTGGATCACCTTTATTAAGGCTTGAACGAAAATCCTAGAAGGATCTAGGAGTTTTTGTCCAAGGGTTTAAGGAAAGGAGTCCATGGACTTGCTTAGGCCCTAAGCTAAGGGATTAGGGTTTCCACCTTGAAACCCTAGGTAGCCTCAAGTATAACTAGCACCCTAAGGCATTAGAATTCGACCACTCCTTGGGAAAACCCTAAAACGGACGAATTTTAGAGCAAGATACTCTTCTTTCCTCTCTCCCATATTCATCCTTTCACCTAGTGTGTTTGTGAGCCATTAGAGGTGCTACATTTGTGGTACTTGCTTTCAAGAGCTAAGGAAACTCAAGGAATTAGTTGTTATTACTATATAACAACAAAAGGTATGTATTCTATTCTCTATGTGAATTTCGAAATTACTAGGAGCATGCTAGGTTTCGTTATGTGTTCATAATGTTGTATAACTAATAATTATAACATAGATCCAACTCTAGGGTTGCATGCACACATAGGATTGTTTGTATAAAACCCATTAGTGGTATCAGAGCCATTGGTTTTTGTTTTCAATTAGATTCTATAAAAAAGTATGAATTTGACATATTAGAGTTTATAGCCAATAAACCCTATAGGCATGATTTTTGAAATTAGGGTTCATAAACCCTAAATTTCGAAATTTGGTTAGGATTTCCCAAATCCTTTCCTTGGCCTCCTCCCCAAGATTAGATCCTAATTTTTAGCGATTTGGATAATGCCATATCTTGTAATTATCTTTTAAGTGTTTAAATTTGGTAATTAAAGATTTTGAATTATCCCATCCCATAATTTAGAATTTTAGGGGATTTAAGGGATTAGGTTAAATTAAGTGTTTAATTTAATAGATATCCTCCAAGATTTAATAATTAAAATTAATTGTTTAATTTTGGATAATGATTAAATCAAATTTTAATATTTAAGATTAAAAGGTTTTAATTTTTCGAAAATTTTTAAAACCTAATTGTTTTGAAAAGTTCAAAACTTGCCCTCAAGTTTTGGAATTTAAAACTTGATTAAAAGTTTAATTTTGAAATGTTAAATTCTAAAACCCTCGTATTTTGAAAAGTTCAAATTACACCCGTATGGTTTTGTTAAGTTAATTAAAAGTTTAATTAAAAGAGAAAGTTAATAAAACCACCTAGTATTTTAAAAGTGTAAAAAATACACCCTATACTATATATATATGACAATAAAAGTCTAATATTATATATATATATATATATATATATATATATATATATATATATATATATATATATATATATATATATATATATATCTATGAGTAAACAATCAGTCTTACCGTTAGTAGGCCTCATTCACGAAGCTGGTCTATAAGGGGTGTTTAAGGAAATTGCCTATAAAATGGCGATTGAATGGGTATCCACTCTTACCCACCGCACTCTTGACTACTGGAGGGTCGTTAGCCGAACGGGTAGGATAGGACGGAACCTTCCATTATAAGTATAATGAAGTACAAAGTAACTACATGCTTTTACAAATTCCCAAATTCTAGTTACTTTAGGCAAAATGTGAAATTATATGCTAATCCATGGAATTACACTTCGTACCCTTGTCAAACGTTAGTGGAGCGTGTGTGGTTAACCAACACACTAATTTGGGATTGACATTGGTGGCGAAGGGTGGCTCGATGTTTATCATAGATCAATGGAGCGTGTGTGGTTAACCGACATATTGATTAGGTGATAGTATCATTGAGTGGATCACGTAGATTCGTATGGTTATTCACACCTTGTTTTTGATCCTCGGTATCCCAGTCGCAAATTTGAAGGGCATAATCGAGATTAAACATGCCATTGAAAAGTTCAATGAATCTCAAAAGATCTAGGAGTTTCAATTCATTTAAAACTTAAACTTCATTTTTGTTTTTCATGGTGGGAATTGGTAAATCGTCATTTACCTACCTTCAAATATTCTGCAACTAGATTACGACATCCCTCTTCTAGGTTGTAGAATGTTGTGTTGGATCCTAGCCTTGATGTTTCATTTGGGTGTTACATCAAGGATTCTTATCAACTAACTTGAATATTCTCTCGTTTTGTAGATGTCTAAATCTTACAATGGTCTTCCCAAGTCCCTTGGAACAAGCTTTCCAAATGAAGATGACGTTCCACGATACGATCAAGGAAATGAGAGTCATGCTTCACTTCCTCCACCTCCTCAATTATTCTCCCTAACCCACAAGTTCAAAGGATTGAAAAGTTCAAGCTCACTCAAGCCCTATTGGCAAGTAAACACGAAGATGGGAAACCTGTGTGTGCACACATCTTGGAGATAAAGTCACACATTGACAGGTTAAGGATGTTGGGTGTCGAGATTTCAGGTGAGTTGGCTGTTGACTGGGTTCTTCAGTCGCTTCCTGAATCATATAGTGAGTTCGTTAGAGAGTACTATATGATGAACCATGACGTGACCCTTATTGATTTGACCTATTTGCTTATAGCTACTAAATCAGCAATGATTTGGCGTGCTGATCAAGCAAATTTGTCTGGTGAATCAAACTCCCAAACTTCAATGGACAGTGAAAATGGTGTCAATGAAATCTAGAAAAGGCAAATTCTGAGATAGTTCCTTGTGCCATTCCAAAAGAGTTCATCTGCTTCTATTGCCAAGAGAAGGGGCATTGGAGACGAAGCTGCCCTATTTACCTGAGAGATCTGAGAGATGGGAGAGTCAAGACGTATGGCTCTACTTCAGGTAAAATCTATTAACTAACTCTATAAGGTCCTATTCTTTGATTCTTAATACATGATGTGATAAGATTACATTTTGATGTTTTTTGCAGGATCGAAGAAAAAGAGAGGAAGCTTAAGGAAGAAGCGTGCTGAATCTCATCATGAAGAAATGGATTTCGATCGTATGGACTCGAGGATCAGATTTTTGAGCTGCTACTCTAGAGTTAGGATAGATTGATAAGAAATATGTAATAGCATAGTTTTTCAGTTGAATTGCATTGTAAGGACAAATTTTTCCGCAATAAAATAAATTTTGATTTTGTCTTATTTATTTATCCTTGCAATGGTGTGTATGAAAAATTGATGTTTGATTGTTTCTATTGTTAGCAATAATGGATTTGATTCTTAATTATGTTATTTGTGGAAATGTCGAGAATTTGCCAAATAAGGGAAGATTCTTATCGCCCAAGTTTCAGTTGGACAAAAACTTGGAGTCATGCAACTTGGTTGCGTGATGAATGAGAAACTTCATATTTTGAAATTAGACTAATTCTTTGACAAAGTGTCAAGAGAAGGACTAGGAGATCGAGTACACTAGGTTATGCACTGATCAAGTCCACCACAAGAGTGATAAAGATATTCGTCATGATTTACTAAAGTTTAGTAAATATGGTTATACTTATAAGATTAAGTATAATTCTGAGTTGGTTGAAAGAGTTTCAATCAATAGCAGAACGAATAAGAAGAATCAAGTAGGCAGAAAGATAAAAGTTTCTCTATTCTAAGAAGAAGGGAGAGTACCTTTTATTGTGTTTTATGATAAGTCTTAATGATTAAGAACCATATCTTAATTGATCCTCCAAGTGAGTCTTAGTGCATTTGTATTTCTAAGAAGAGGAATCGAGAATTGTAGAAATGGTTAAAATCAAGAAGTCAATCATACTTCGTTCCAATATCAAGTCTTAGAGTTATATTCCAAGATTGTGAATTGAGTGACAAGTCTTAAGTAGGTTTATAACATTCATCAAATGTGGAGTTTGGAAAAGGCTTTCTTATTCTTGCAGATTTGAAATTGGTAAGTTGTGCTGTCTTGGATAAGACAAAGACCAACTAGGACCAATTATGTGAAGTGTTTTGTCTTGATAAGAACTACACTAACTCTTGAATATTTGTTTTGTCTAGGAAAGTTTCCTGAAAAGAGAATCATATATGTCAAGAGGTCAGTGGGAGTCTCAATTGTCTTGAAAAGTTTCAAATACAAATCAAGAATAAACCGATAGTTAATCACTAGCACACGACTTGAGGTTGGCGACCTATCGTGTTGACATAATTTTGTTTCTGCGCCATTCCAGATGAAGTCAACTATGCAATATGAGTTCTATGAATTGATTGCATAAAGGCAAGGCACCCTAATCAATGGAAAGTACATTGATAGGAAAGGGTGAACTACTCAACGACCTGGAAGCAATGGTGGGCATTCGTGCTACCATGAGGCAGGAAATCGAGATTGAACAAGTTCAGTCCATACGAGTTAGATTTGTCACGAACATTGTCTTACGATTATTGTTATGAAAAATTCAAATGGACAGGAACACATACACTTTAAAATCTAAGGGTCATAAGTTCTCCCTCCTTCATGAAAATGATTGTGAGGAAATTCTTTCACTAAGAGAGATTTTAAGAAAATAGCAATTGTGATAATTGTATTCTCAAATTCGATTATGATTACGGCATCCCTCTTCATAGTTCGAATTGTGAGATTTGGCAATTAGTTTGAACATCTGGGACTTAGTAACATAAATTCTGAATTGTTTAGACACACATGTGAGCTATCTAAGGAAAGGTGTATGAGCTTAAAAAGCTTAGATAAAGGCTTATCAAAGCATTAGGTATTAGAAATATGAACTTAAGGAATTCAATAAGCATTGTTTTCTAGAAGTTCAAGTGTTTTATGAATACATGTCAACGCTAGTGGGAGCATAAGTGTTATGCTTGTATGGAAATAATCATTGTGTTAGTGGGAGCATGATTATTATTTCAAGTATTGCGAGTTAGCAATATTAATTATAGAAAACAAAGATTAACTTTGCAAAGTTGTAGACGTTGAAAAGTTGTTTTGCAATAATTAAGGGAGAGAATATTATACATCGTTTCAAAATCTAAAAGCTTAGATCAAGAAATGTTAATAAAATTTAGTCAAGGATACATAGCACGTTCTCAAAATTCGATTATGATTACGACATCCCTCTTCATAGTTCGAATTGTGAGAACATGGCTAACAAAATATTATGGCAAAAGACTGATAAAGTATCATGTCTTTATGTGAGACATTATGCATCGTGTCCAATATGCTTCAGGTATAGGATCGATTGCATATGCTGTAATATTTGACCATTCTAAAATTTTCCAAATGCCTAGGGCATTAAGAGGGAAAAAGGGACTAGAATCGGTTTTGACTAAAATAATTAAACAACTATCAAAGGACGATCTGAGGTTCACTGAGGATTTGTTGCTTGTGAGTAGTTGGAAGTATAGTACTGGATGGAGTATATTGACATTATTATGAATAGATAAGATTCTATTAAGAATGAGTTGTCATATGGCAAATATGGAAATGTTTCCATTAATGGGAGTTGGATATTAAGAAATATGTCTAGATTAGAAACTTTTATGCAAGAAGGATGATCAAAGGAATGTACTTTGAATGTGAGACTTCACGTCTATGGAATTGTTTTGTAACAATTTCCGATAGAATACCTTGTAATTTTATTAGTCGGGTCTTCGTGACTTTTGTGCTATGACATTACGAAAGAATCATTGCATAAAATGTTAGAATCTGACATATTCTAAAAGTGGCAAGAATTTGGTATTCTTATACTAATAATAAGGATTGGGGATTGTGAAAGGAGTTTCATTGGAAAAGTTTTTCAATTGATCTATTTCACAAAGTATGGACCATAGGAAACCAAAGTGTGCATGCTTGGAGCATGGGTCAATTGTGGTTATAATTCGAGTAATAAGTTGATTTTCTGAAACAGTAAGCAATGAATAATGAGTAATCAATATGGTGTTTAAATAAAAGTGTTTTTTATTTACGCTCAAAAGTTTTGGGGCCATATAGGATTAATATTATTATTGCGTTTCACTTTGCATGTTTTGACTTCCAGAATAACTGGGTTATTCGAACCTCCACAGTCGGTCATACGTTGGAAGTAGGTATGAAGGAAGACTGTCATGAATCTGTCTACAGATAGTCTAAAGTGTTTAGACATAGCACAAGTTTGCTGCAGATTTCATGAGTGCTTTGGTAAGATTAAAGTATTGGATTAAACCCACGCTCACTTGAATCACTTCATGGATTTATCACGGGTGATTAGTGAGATGATAACATTGTATATTCTTGAAACCGAGACGTGTGAGTTGTTATTTGCTGGTCGGTTGCATATTGATGATAAGTAAACGCACCAGTAACTTGGTGTTATAAAACTTATTGTTGTGTATGATTCGATTAGTAGGTGCAAGCAAGCATTTGAGTCAAAGTTTATCCATTCCTTTTACCCAAAGTGGGATAAAAGCGATATATGTGGGCCCCTCGATGATTTAGTGATGACACCTAAGCGCTTGGCCAAGCCGGGACTAAGTTGATATGTTAAATTGTAGTCTGTTGTCGGTCGTCATGAATCAGAAGTTGGGAAACAATACTTAGACAGAGAGAATGATTTAAATCCATGTCTCGTGTCTATACGATATCTTGAGAATGGAGGAATATACGATCCCTTATCTAAAGGACAAGTTACTGATCAGAGTTGACAACGGCTTTTGAAAGCTACGATTGCTGATCAGGTTCTGAAGTCATACGCAGAATAGTTATTAGACTTATCCAAGTGGGAGGCTGTTGGATTAGTGTCTAAGTCCATAACTATTTTGGTATATACTTGACCCGATTGTGAGCATGGTCCTTTTGGGTTGCCTTCACACGGGTGACTAGACAGGATGACAGTTGAGGAGAGAGGTTGATTAGGGCATAAATATGATTTATTTATTATATTATATGATTAATATAATAATTTGGAATCATATTATTAATTAGTATTTAATCAGAAATTAATTAGGAATTAATTAAAAGTACAGGGGCTGTTTTGTAATTATTTGATAGTTGAGACTTTGGGATATTGGATCACCTTTATTAAGGCTTGAACGAAAATCCTAGAAGGATCTAGGAGTTTTCGTCCAAGGGCTTAAGGAAAGGAGTCCATGGACTTGCTTAGGCCCTAAGCTAAGGGATTAGGGTTTCCACCTTGAAACCCTAGCTAGCCTCAAGTATAAATAGCACCCTAAGGCATTAGAATTCGACCACTCCTTGGGAAAACCCTAAAAGGGACGAATTTTAGAGCAAGATACTCTTCTCTCCTCTCTCCCATATTCATCCTTTCACCTAGTGTGTTTGTGAGCCATTAGAGGTGCTATATTTGTGGTACTTTCTTTCAAGAGCTAAGGAAACTCAAGGAATTAGTTGTTATTACTATATAACAACAAAAGGTATGTATTCTATTCTCTATGTGAATTTCGAAATTACTAGGAGCATGCTAGGTTTCCTTATGTGTTCATAATGTTGTATAACTAATAATGATAACATAGATCCAACTCTAGGGTTGCATGCACACATAGGATTGTTTGTATAAAACCCATTAAGGATGTCATGTAATGTACCACAACAATGTAAAGTAGTAAACAAGCAACAACATCATCCATTGCATTAATAGTAAAATTTTAATTACAAGTGTGTTCTTTCATAGTATAAAACAACATAATGAATATTCAAAATAAAAGACGAGTCTTGACTGCTCCGTCTTCTCTAAACCTTGCATCGGTACCTGTTTATTTGTGACCTGAGACTACAAGTTATTTTGAAAGCGAGTATCAGCAATAAAGCTGTCACACCCCAAAACCGAGTACGGCGGAATACGTTCTGGGGTGGAGGACGTCATGTCAAGTATCACAACATATGCAGTATAGTAATCAAAGTACAACAACCATTGCATTAATAGTAATAATTTTACATAGGGTACAATTCATAGCAACATCAAAGTAAATACAGAGAATAACATGGATGCAGCTTGGTACTAGGCTGACTTCATAAAAGCCCCTGGGATGTACCTGTCTATCGATGACCTGAGAATACAAGTTATTTTGAAAGCGAGTATCAACATATTTAAATGCTGGTGAATTCATAAGTATTTAATGACATTAGTATAAATACACATTTTTATTCAAAATAACCTCACGAAGGATGGTGGTTTAGAATCTACATAGTATTAGAATTCTTTCCAGAAAATCCTATATTTTCTAAATAAAAGCAGTCTTCTACCAAGACCCAATTGTTTTATGTTTAAGGAGTAATTTCCCAAAAGTACTATCATTATCAAAATATAGTTTTTACTTTAAAGGAGTTGTGAAAAGCCTTAAGTAAAAATAATAAGGGAAATCATATTTTCCTCAGCAGAGACACTGCTGGCTAAAAGTAAATAAAACCTAGGCTCCAGGCGGGACGCCTCGCAAAGCTTAAAGGTAAATAAATCATAGACTTCAGGCGGACGCCTTGCAAAGTCTAAAAATAAGTAAAACATAGACTCCAGGAGAGTATCGAATGGACAATACGCATGGCTCAGTCTAAAACAAGGGAATACAGACTCCAGACAGTATCGAATGAATGATATAGCTAGCAAAGTCTAAAACAAGGAAATACAGACTCCAGATGGTATCGAATGAACGATACGACTAGCAAAGTCTAAAACAAAGAAATACAGACTCCAGATGGTATCGAATGAACGATACGACTAGCAAAGTCTAAAATAAAGAAATACAGACTCCAGATGGTATCGAATGAACGATACGACTAGCAAAGTCTAAAATAAGGAAATACAGACTCCAGATGGTATCGAATGAACGATACAGCTAGCAAAGTCTAAAACAACCTTTTACCCTAATTGGGTTGGTTTAAAGGTTTAAAGGTATGGGCCTAGTGTATAACTAGGAGGGTATATATATCTATAATGATAATTATATATATATAAAACCATGATGATACTTATTACCTTAAAGCCATGAATTATAAGGTAATTGTAAAGATACTCGTAACCATACTGATTGACAATCGAATACTTGATGACCTGCAATCGTCCGAATGAATGTGACATTTGTCACCCCTTGGCTTGGTCGGCCGAGACTGTAGCTAGCAGTCAGGATGTGGGAGTATCTGTCCCGTATAGATCTATACATACAATGCCCGCTCTCCCTCCAGGAGACTCTGGTTACCAACTCGACATGCGGCGAAATCCGCGTCGTGAGGATGTATCTCGCGTTACGAATTCTATTCAAAGTAATATAGTAATAGTATAGACTCGCGAATGAACTGACTCCTGAGTAATTCTTCGTACTAGAGAGAGATAGTAAAATAGAATCCCCTAACTATTCCTATAATAGTTACTAATGTTTCAGGTATATGAACAATGAATGGAAGGATGCCTTTGCTACCCAAAGGAAATGAACTGATTGATGGAAACCTTTATGACTATAAATGTATACATGATATATAACTAATAGTTAAACGACCTTCGGACAAATAACCGATACCCCAGAACCACATCCAAACAAGGAAAAGGATGTAGGGCGAGTTAGCCTTCCTAAGTCCTTTAAACATTATTTATATAACTATACATATATAGGCATGCATTTTATAATATAAAAGCATAGAAGAAACTTTGGTAAAACCTATGGAAAACTTTACAAATAAGAAATTATGACTTGATGTCAGTTTATAAAAGAAGCTTGAAAACCTTTGGAAAACCTTTGAACAACCTTTGATAAACTAACAGGGAAATTCATACTTTAAAACAAGATTTGAAAACGAGATTTGAAAAACCTTTAGCTGGATAAAACAGTTTAACATGCAGAAATCTATTTGCTATACAGTTATTAATCACATGTGATTGATATAATAACTCTATAGTTAACCTTGTATTCCCCCCCCCATAAAAGCATTTAAAATCATTTAAAAGGTTAATTCAGGGGTATGAACTCACCTGACGTGGGTGATTCGGATGAACGGCTGGTATAGGATGCTATGTGTCAATTGAGGACTTGAACACACACTTGGATCCTATTTAACATGAAGTGATACATTTAAGTATCTAATTAGTCATTTAATAACTAATTAAGCAAGTAAGGGTGTCGTAATACATGAAAATACTTTGCTACAAGTGTTAGGAGTACCAAGGGTTGCATATGAAGAGTGTATGGACTCACATTGGAGTTTACTCTTCAAATGAGGGCCCTTAAGGGTGTTTACGGTTCTGGGACCATAACCCCCATGAGTTTACGGCCGTTAACTCATGGTAGGGGTGCCATGGGGTGTTTAAAGGTCTTAACTCGCTCATAGAATTATGCTAGACTCGAATCAAGGGCTAAGGAAGTGACTAGGGCTCAAAATGGACCCTTTATGGAGTTTACGGTCCTTGGACCACTCCATTGGGTGTTTACGGTCGTAAACACATGGGTTTACGGCCGTAAACCCATGTTAGTCCATTTCTCTTGTGCTTTGGTGGTTCTAACTCATGCATGCAAGTTTCTAGACACTTAAACAAGCATATGAAGGTGTTAAGGGCATTTAAACACCTTGAAAAGGTGTTTACAGTTTTGGGAGATGTTCTAAACTCATCTTTGTCCCTTCATTTCATGTTCTTGGGGTCCCTAGTTTATGCATGCAAGTTCCTAGTTCATTAGCCAAGCATTGGAAGGAGTTTGGGGCATCAAAGCCCCTCTTTGGGGTGTTTACGGTTTTGGGATGGCCTCCCCAAACCGTAAACTCATATAAAAATGGGGAAATGATGATTTTCGAGTGCTAAACTCATCAAGGAAGGGATCTATGCTAGTTGTCAAGGCTTAGGATGAACCAAGGCACACTTTGGCACCCATTTTAGTGTTTACGGTCTAAGAACACCTTGGACCGTAAACACCTTGTTCTTGGTGTTTCTTGGATGATTTCAAGTGTAAACAAGTTCCTATTAAGCACACAAGAAGTTAGGGTAAGTGTACTTACGTTCTAGGAGCTTGGATGATCATTTTTGGCGGATTTGACGGGATGAATTTATGATAGTTGAGAGAGAATCCTTGGGTATTCTTGAGGTGGAAGTTGGAAAATGAGAGAAATGACTAAGTGTCATATTTATACTCTCGAGGGTTTGCGGTTGTAAACCCCGAGTTTACTCCCAAAATTTCCAAATTTTGGAGTTTCGCGTCTTTCATTAAACACGGCAACTCTAATTTATACTTGCTTATTTTTGGTTCGCTTGACGAATATTATTTAAAATATTCCAGCGGGATTAATCCGGCCAAAAATGTTTTGAAATAACTTTGGCTAATTTTTGGATTTCTTAATTGTGGAGTTTTATACGTATAAAAATTTCGGGTTGTCACATCATCCCCCCGTTAGAGGAAATTTCGTCCCAAAATTAGAATTTAGGCAAGGAAGTAGGCATGAACAATCGAGTAAAGAGATGAGGGTACTTCCGATTCGGTTAGCCCTCACGCTCCCAAGTGAACTCCGGTCTTCGGTTGGCGTTCCAGCGAACCTTCACTAGTGGGACGCGAATTCGTTTCATTTGCTTGATCTCTCGGTTCGTGATTTCCTACAGGTTCTTCTACGAAGTGGGATTTTACAAGTCACGTCGGACAAGTACTTTGTCCATATTGGGGACGTGAATAGACTATGGTGGAATTTATGGAATTCCAGGGGTAGTCGAGTTCTGACGAGGGTTGGACCAATTCTTATAAAGAATCTCGGATGGTCCTAAGCTCTCGGAAGGATAGAGCTTTTTCAGTACTTTAGAACATAAGGTACTTCTATGGTGAGATCATCACTGGTGGGATCGCCATTTTGAAATTCCAAAAAGTTCTCTCTTACTGTCGTGTGATTCCCGGGTTGGTTCTTAGAAGGCTCAGGTCGTCTTCGGATTCGTATTCCCTACTGGTTGGCTTTCGGAGGTTTTCTGGATCATCGGATGTATTGGCTACACACTGGCATCTATTGGTTACGGGACATCTATCTCGATCTAGTGCAAAAATGGACCTGCACTTCTGACTCTCGACGTGTTTCTAACGGAAACTCTCAAAGTCGGTGAGATAGGGTTTTACCAGACGATGTTCAGAAAGTTTTAAATTCTCATCATCGTCTAACAGATGTTTTCACAGTATGATTCCTAACTGGAAAGAATCATGCTCTTACTCGCTTTACTGTTTCATGGATATCAGTCTCTGATCAGGGCTAACTTAGTCCTTAGAAAATTAATAGGAGTGTTGGGCTATTTCAGGAGGTGGTTCTACTATCTCTTTAGGGATAGTATTCTTTGGAACACCGAGTAACCCAACGAATCTCTAAGACATGCCCTAATTTCTAAGGTGTCGGCTTCTTTCAGTTTGCGGGAAAACGCATGTTCTTGTATAACCCATTGACTAACACCTAGACTGGTGTTGCGTCTATAATCTCTTCGGGATCTGGGTTATAAGGCTTAACGCAACCTACTTTCGTACTTTATTCAAGTATTCTTGGTTGCGAAGGTTATCCTGTGGTTCTTAGCATTCTAATATTCACTTCGGAGAATGCAGTCGCTCGTCTATAGGGTGAGGGTGACTTTTCTCGCATGGGGAGGCGGCGAGTCCTAGGCAATACTTGTCCATAACTGGATGGACGAAGTGCCTGAGTAGTGTGAGCGCCCTTTGCAACTATTCTTCCAGTGTTTCTGAGTTTTCTCGATCTAGATAAATCTAGAGAGTATAGGGTTCCGTCACTCGGGACTTCCAATTTCCTCATCCACTCTTTTCAGAGTTTAACCTATCACGGTTTTTAGATTTCTGGGATCTCTGCTGAAATGCTTAATTCGTGGGATTAAGCGTGAATGGATGGTCGTAGTCAATGTTTTGACTCTTACGACTTGAGTTACCTTTCTAACCGATGGTGTTAGCTACTATGTTGGCTCAACCGGGATGACAACAATTTCGAATTTGTGGTCATTTTTAGTAGCTCAACCCACGGTGGTTCTCTTGACTCCAGCTCCTACTCTATGGGATAGGATGAAGAGTTTTACTATAAGGTTCGTGGTAGAGCTCATACTCGGCTTAATCACTAATACTTGGTGTATGAAAGCCGTATATAATTGAGATCGACGGGATGTTCAGTTGTGCGGCCCCACCCCAAACCCACAACCCAACGAGGAACAGGGAGTAGGGAGGAAGCACACATCTTAAATCTTATTGATCTAAATTATATACCACCCTAATGCATATACTTAGTAGTAGTAAGTTAATCCCATGAGCTCTTTCTCTTGAATCAAGAACCTGGTTGTGTGGTGCTAAGGGTATTTCCGGGGAATCTACTGAGTAGGTTTCGGGCGGTTGCTCTCTTCTGGGATACCTGCTGTGTGTTTCGCTTCGGGTTCTATCTGTCTAAGGAGGGGTTGGTTAACAGCGCGCGGTACCCTTCTCCTGGGTACTTCAGAAGGTTTTTAGATAAGAGAGACGACTGACGGATCGCATTAGGTTTTATTATTAGGTTCGGAAGAACCTTTATTTGACTAAAAAGGCTATGGTGAAAGTTCTCTTTACACAGCACTAGGAATTTTCACACGGTCCCATTAGGTCGAACCATGATTGACGGAAGTGTCGAATTTAACGAAAATCGTCATGATATGGAATGAAGATCGATAGGACCATGT
The DNA here is from genome assembly GCF_052849685.1 of Lactuca virosa. NCBI lineage: Eukaryota > Viridiplantae > Streptophyta > Magnoliopsida > Asterales > Asteraceae > Lactuca > Lactuca virosa. The sequence goes on along the minus strand of NC_136428.1, from coordinate 432,708,255 downwards.
GCTGAACGGGCACACAAGTTCTTGGCGTCTCGGGTTTCACCCATGGTATCCCTGTCGCGGATACTTGGACCGATAGAATCGACGCGGAACTCTAGGGGTTCCTGATGTTTCGGAATAATGTACTTTTCATGAATGGATTTCTCACGAGGCCTCTCTATAATCGCCTAGTATACACTAGTCGTGTATAATTAAGGTTGAAAGGACTGTTGACTGAGCGACTCCGCCCTAAATCCACAACCAAACGAGGAATAGGAAATAAGGCAGCATCACTCACTCGAGGTCTATCAATCTTGATTATACATGGCCTTAACGCATATATCGAGCCATTATAGCTTTACCTAATGGATTTTAAATTTTACAACAGTGCTACGACTTTCGCCTTAACGAGAGAGTAATTACAATTAGAATTTATCATCTAATGTATTCGGTTAACTACTCTGGATAGAGAGAGACGTACCAAAAATTCTACCGGGTTCTTTGATGCTTCTCCCTAGGCATTAGGGTTAGACTCCTCCTGTGCCCTTGTCGTTTCTTTCGGTTGGGCAGTCCCTCTTAAAGTGCCCAATTTCACCACATAGGTGGCATACTGGACTGGTCGCCACATTGATGGTTGATGTAATGAACTCAATCGGGTTCTGCAGCTGCGAGCGGCATGCCCCTTCATGTTGCACCTAACACAAAAGAGTTCTCGGCAGATACCATGATGATGGTAGCTACACTTGCTGCAACGGGGAAGGTTTCCTAGGTATGGCCTTCTAGGTGTCGGAATGGAAGGGTTGGCAGGGGTATTGACTGCCTCAGCTCGTTGCCCTTCGGAAGGTCCTTGAGCCGAGGTACTTCCCTCCTCGTTCTTGAACTTTCTCTTCAGTGGATTTGGTTGGGGTTCCTGGGTGGCTGGGCACGCAGGTGTTGGTTGCTGCTGTCCATTGTTAGGATCGGAAATCCCGATAGGGCTCTTGCTAACATTGGCGTTGTTAGCATTTAGGTGAGCCATGACAGCTGCTACGGCTGCTGGGACTACAGCTTGAAACGTAGCTTCATCGAATATGAGAGTCGGTTTCTTGCCAGCGGGTTGGTTGCATTTCTTTGGAGGCATGGTTTTTCCTACACGAAAAAGGAACACGAGCTGATGAGAGACGATGATTAACCCTGGAAGTATCTTTCAATACTATGATAGGCATAAATTTTCCCGCGCTTCGAGTTATGGTTATCTGAGTGTCGACCTACATCCCTATGATGCAGTCCGGGTAACAAGGTAGGAGTAAGTGTATCGGAAAGCCATAAGATGGGAGTCGTTCCTACTAAGTTATCTTTATACTGGAGAGATTCGCTCTCCGGCTTTGGAAAGATTTGAGGACAGTTCGGAATGAAGATCACGGAAGAAAAGGCTCATGACGACTTATGGTTAAACACTCTCAATCGAGGTTTTGAGATCCGATCTATTCGTATTACTTGCGACGGGAAAGACGATTTGCCTAGCATATAGTGTGAGTAGTGTAATCACTAACTCACTAAATTGTATTATTTTATGGATGTATTAGCGTGACGATAACGAGGAAAAGACACTTCTCGGGTTCCATGTATTGGCTCCCTCTGTCTACCTCTTATCCTTGACTGGGGCCGACGTTGATTTTCTTCGGGTAGTTACCTAGGGTTCTCTTCCCGAGTAGACATATTGAATTTCTACTCCGTCTTACTTCCGATTCTGACTCTGAGTGTCATCACTTCATGATGGATGACTGGAATCTCGGAAGTTCAGGCGAATTTCCCACCGATGTCCCTAAAAGGCATAGGCACTTGGTGGTTTCAATCGTCCCGTCCTGGTTAATTTATTTCCGAACTGGAAATCTTCTCAACGAAGCTCTTCTGGGTCTGAATCAACTCTTCTGCCGATCACTAAAGTGGATAAGGTTCTCTAAAGGGTTTCGTGCGAGAATGGAAATGTCTAAAGAATCCTAAGAGATTATTAAACATTTCACTTGGTGATTCATATCGAGTTCTGCTATCATTACAGAGTGTACACAAATCATATATAGCCTAGATTTGATAGGCCTTCGAATATGTGATACTACTCTAAATCCACATCCCAACGAGGAAAAGGAAGTAGAGCGAAACCACACATTCTTAGCCTATGAGATCCTTACCATATATAACTCTGGGAAGTATATACTCTGTAATTATAGGTCTATCAATAAGGATCTATTTAGTTTTTCACATAAGGTTATCTATGGTTCCTAAAATACCCCTATGGTATTTTAATTACATGTTTGATTCTTTAACTTCTGAACATACTTCTGGGTTTATTGTTAGTCTTTTAGTATCCTAAAATACTCCTATAGTATTTTAAACTTTATGTTTGGCTCTAGCATTCCTATTAGGTAAGTTTCAGATCTGTTGCAACACCACCATCACTACCAAGCACACGTTCATCGCATCTCGAATAAATATAGTTGATCAGGTTATATTTATTCCAGCTTACGATTACATAACTGCCCAGGTTTGACGGTAACGGTCAACATCCGAAGACTTTTATTCTTGTTCTTCTTGTGATACTTTGTTCGGGTTTTTAGATTATGGATGTTCTTATACTTTTGTAAAATATGGTTACATTTTAAAGTATAATTCTTGGTCAGAGTGTTTTATCCCTAATGTATTTATAGGCTGTATAGCTTTTATGATTAGATATACTGAGCTCACTATAAACAATGCTCTGATACCAATCTGTCAAACCCCAAAACCGAGTACGGCGGAATACGGTCTGGGGTGGAGGACGTCATGTCAAGTATCACAACATATGCAGTATAGTAATCAAAGTACAACAACCATTGCATTAATAGTAATAATTTACATAGGTTACAATTCATAGCAACATCAAAGTAAATACAGAGAATAACATGGATGCAGCTTGGTACTAGGCTGACTTCATAAAAGCTCCTGGGATGTACCTGTCTATCGATGACCTGAGAATACAAGTTATTTTGAAAGCGAGTATCATCATATTTAAATGCTGGTGAATTCATAAGTATTTAATGACATTAGTATAAATACACATTTTTATTCAAAATAACCTCACGAAGGATGGTGGTTTAGAATCTACATAGTATTAGAATTCTTTCCAGAAAATCCTATATTTTCTAAATAAAAGCAGTCTTCTACCAAGACCCAATTGTTTTATGTTTAAGGAGTAATTTCCCAAAAGTACTATCATTATCAAAATATAGTTTTTACTTTAAAGGAGTTGTGAAAAGCCTTAAGTAAAAATAATAAGGGAAATCATATTTTCCTCAGCAGAGACACTGCTGGCTAAAAGTAAATAAAACCTAGGCTCCAGGCGGGACGCCTCGCAAAGCTTAAAGGTAAATAAATCATAGACTTCAGGCGGACGCCTTGCAAAGTCTAAAAATAAGTAAAACATAGACTCCAGGAGAGTATCGAATGGACAATACGCATGGCTCAGTCTAAAACAAGGGAATACAGACTCCAGACAGTATCGAATGAATGATATAGCTAGCAAAGTCTAAAACAAGGAAATACAGACTCCAGATGGTATCGAATGAACGATACGACTAGCAAAGTCTAAAACAAAGAAATACAGACTCCAGATGGTATCGAATGAACGATACGACTAGCAAAGTCTAAAATAAAGAAATACAGACTCCAGATGGTATCGAATGAACGATACGACTAGCAAAGTCTAAAATAAGGAAATACAGACTCCAGATGGTATCGAATGAACGATACAGCTAGCAAAGTCTAAAACAACCTTTTACCCTAATTGGGTTGGTTTAAAGGTTTAAAGGTATGGGCCTAGTGTATAACTAGGAGGGTATATATATCTATAATGATAATTATATATATATAAAACCATGATGATACTTATTACCTTAAAGCCATGAATTATAAGGTAATTGTAAAGATACTCGTAACCATACTGATTGACAATCGAATACTTGATGACCTGCAATCGTCCGAATGAATGTGACATTTGTCACCCCTTGGCTTGGTCGGCCGAGACTGTAGCTAGCAGTCAGGATGTGGGAGTATCTGTCCCGTATAGATCTATACATACAATGCCCGCTCTCCCTCCAGGAGACTCTGGTTACCAACTCGACATGCGGCGAAATCCGCGTCGTGAGGATGTATCTCGCGTTACGAATTCTATTCAAAGTAATATAGTAATAGTATAGACTCGCGAATGAACTGACTCCTGAGTAATTCTTCGTACTAGAGAGAGATAGTAAAATAGAATCCCCTAACTATTCCTATAATAGTTACTAATGTTTCAGGTATATGAACAATGAATGGAAGGATGCCTTTGCTACCCAAAGGAAATGAACTGATTGATGGAAACCTTTATGACTATAAATGTATACATGATATATAACTAATAGTTAAACGATCTTCGGACGAATAACCGATACCCCAGAACCACATCCAAACAAGGAAAAGGATGTAGGGCGAGTTAGCCTTCCTAAGTCCTTTAAACATTATTTATATAACTATACATATATAGGCATGCATTTTATAATATAAAAGCATAGAAGAAACTTTGGTAAAACCTATGGAAAACTTTACAAATAAGAAATTATGACTTGATGTCAGTTTATAAAACAAGCTTGAAAACCTTTGGAAAACCTTTGAACAACCTTTGATAAACTAACAGGGAAATTCATACTTTAAAACAAGATTTGAAAACGAGATTTGAAAAACCTTTAGCTGGATAAAACAGTTTAACATGCAGAAATCTATTTGCTATACAGTTATTAATCACATGTGATTGATATAATAACTCTATAGTTCAACTTGTATTCCCCCCCATAAAAACATTTAAAATCATTTAAAAGGTTAAATCAGGGGTATGAACTCACCTGACGTGGGTGATTCGGATAAACGGCTGGTATAGGATGCTATGTGTCAATTGAGGACTTGAACACACACTTAGATCCTATTTAACATGTAGTGATACATTTAAGTATCTAATTAGTCATTTAATAACTAATTAAGCAAGTAAGGGTGTCCTAATACATGAAAACACTTTGCTACAAGTGTTAGGAGTACCAAGGGTTGCATATGAAGAGTGTATGGACTCACATTGGAGTTTACTCTTCAAATGAGGGCCCTTAGGGGTGTTTACGGTTCTGGGACCATAACCCCCATGAGTTTACGGCCGTAAACTCATGGTAGGGGTGCCATGGGGTGTTTAAAGGTCTTAACTCGCTCATAGAATTATGCTAGACTCGAATCAAGGGCTAAGGAAGTGACTAGGGCTCAAAATGGACCCTTTATTTAGTTTACGGTCCTTGGACCACTCCATTGGGTGTTTACGGTCGTAAACACATGGGTTTACGGCCGTAAACCCATGTTAGTCCATTTCTCTTGTGCTTTGGTGGTTCTAACTCATGCATGCAAGTTTCTAGACACTTAAACAAGCATAGGAAGGTGTTAAGGGCATTTAAACACCTTGAAAAGGTGTTTACGGTTTTGGGAGATGTTCTAAAACTGTAAACTCATCTTTGTCCCTTCATTTCATGTTCTTGGGGTCCCTAGTTCATGCATGCAAGCTCCTAGTTCATTAGCCAAGCATTGGAAGGAGTTTGGGGCATCAAAACCCCTCTTTGGGGTGTTTACGGTTTTGGGATGGCCTCCCCAAACCGTAAACTCATATAAACATGGGGAAATGATGATTTTCGAGTGCTAAACTCATCAAGGAAGGGATCTATGCTATTTATCAAGGCCTAGGATGAACCAAGGCACACTTTGGCACCCATTTTAGTGTTTACGGTCCAAGAACGCCTTGGACCGTAAACACATTGTTCTTGGTGTTTCTTGGATGATTTCAAGTGTAAACAAGGTCCTATTAAGCACACATGAAGTTAGGGTAAGTGTACTTATGTTCTAGGAGCTTGGATGATCGTTTTTGGCGTATTTGACGGGATGAATTTATGATAGTTGAGAGAGAATCCTTGGGTGTTCTTGAGGTGGAAGTTGGAAAAATGAGAGAAATGACTAAGTGTCATATTTATACTCTCGAGGGTTTGCGGTTGTAAACCCCGAGTTTACTCCCGAAATTTCCAAATTTTGGAGTTTTGCGTCTTTCATAAAACACTGCAACTCTAATTTATACTTCCTTATTTTCGGTTCACTTGACGAATATTATTTAAAATATTCCAGCGGGATTAATCCGGCCAAAAATGTTTTGAAATAACTTTGGCTAATTTTTGGATTTCTTAATTGCGGAGTTTTATACGTATAAAAGTTTCGGGTTGTCACAAAAGCTGGTGAATTCATAAGTATTTTAGTGTCATTACTTTGAAAAGTTGTTATGAAAGACTCGTAAAAGTTTAAAGAAACAGTTTTTTATAAGCGTGAAAACCCTAGAAAATCCCATATTTCCTACTAGTATAAAAAGTAGTCTTCTACCAAGACCCGAATGTTTTGAAAGTATGAACCTCTACATAAGTGAAGGTTTTACCTTGTACAACTATTATTATTCAAATCTAATCTACCTCATCGATTATGTGAATGTGACACACAGTAAAGGTAATAAGGAAAATAACATAATAATCGAAATTGTATCCTTTTGCACTAGGATATTCACGACGTGGAAACTCGCCGAACAGTACGACCGTAGCCACCTACCGATGTGCATTTTCCCTACTGTAGTTAACAGCCTTGGGTGCGGAATGGTAAGTCCCGTAGCGTATATAATAGTATCTACTCATATAAATAGTATCTCATCATATAGGATCAATGTAATCGTATCTATGTAAAAGTATCCATGTAATAGTGTCTCTACATACAGCATATATGTAATCGTATCTATGTAAAAGTATCCATGTAATAGTACCTCTACATACATCATAATAGTATCTCTACATACATCATATATGTAATCGTATCTATGTAAAGGTGTCCATGTAATAGTATCTCTACAAACAGCATGTATTCGTATAGACTCATGAATGAACTGACTCTTGTGTGATTCCTTGTACTAGGAATGGCAAGTAGTATCTCCTAACTATACCTATTATAGTTACTAGTAATGTACGAGTATAATCGGAAGTATACCTTTGCTACCCAAAGGTACTGAATTGACTGATGGAACTTTTATGACTATATAAAAGTATAAAAGAAGTTTTGTAAAACCTTTGAAAAGTTTAATAACTAAGGAAAGATAACTTGATGTCAGTTTATAAAATGATTTGAAAACAGTTTGATAAGACAGTTTAAGTGTAGGAAAACCTTTATTGGAAACACAACTGTAACAAATTTTGAAAGGAAACATACAGTACGTAAGACAGATTGATAAAGAGATTTAAACAAATAAAAACGTTTTGGAAAGTCATTTGAAGTAATATATTTGATAAAACAGATAAAAGTGTAGTAAATCCATTTGTATGCTGGTTATTAATCACATGTGATTGATATGATAACTAGCATGATTCAACTTGTATTCCCCCCCATAAAAGCATTTAAAAACATTTAAAAGATTGATTAAGGGGTATGAACTTACCTGCAGTGAGTGGTGTGGATGGAACTGCCGGGTAGGATGCTAGGTGTCAAGAGAGGACTTGAACACACACACGGATCCTATGTAACATGTAGTGATACATGAATGTATCTAATTAGTCATTTAACAACTAATAAATCAAGTAAAGACACTCTAATACATGGAAACACTTTATTTCAAGTGCTATGAGTGCTAAAGGGTTGCATCTAGGGTGAGTATGGCCTCACATTGGAGTTTGCTCCTCACATGGTGGCCATTATGTGTGTTTACGGTTTCTTGACCATTTCCCCCATGAGTTTACAGCCGTAAACTCATGGAGATGGTGCATTTGTGTGTTTCAAGGTCCTATACCTCACAAGGAAGGGTTTTAAGATCGAATCAAAGGCTTAGGAAGTGGTTAGGGCACAATAGGACCCCTCATTGGAGTTTACGGTCCTTGGACCATCCTTGAGAGTTTACGGTCGTAAACACTTGGGTTTATGGTCGTAAACCCTTGAGTTTATGGCCATAAACTCATGTATGCCTCAACCTTTTCGTGTTTTGGTGTTTCTAGCTCATGCATGCAAGTTTCTAGTCCTTTATCCAAGCATTTGAAGGTGTTAGGGGCATCTAAACACCACTTGGTGGTGTTTACGGTTCTGGGAGATCCCCAAACCGTAAACACAAGTGTTCTTGAGGGTTTCTTGGTGTTATTTTATGATTTAACATGTATACTAAGTAAGTAACTAGTTATGAAGGGTGTACTTACTTATAAGAAGCTTGGAAGAGTGTTTAGAGCCCAAGAACACTAGTGTGTGTTCTTGGTGTTCTTGGTGTTTTGAAGAACACTTGAAGATCTACGAAAAAGACAAGATTTCATGGATGAAATCGTGTATAAACACTAGATTAAGGGTAATATGAACGAATCTAGGAAAGAAACACTTACATATTTGGCGGGTTTGAAGAAAGGTCAAATGATACTTGAGAGAGAAAAGGGAGTGTTCTTGGCTTGGAATTGTGAAAAAAATGATAAAAATGACTAAGTGTCATATTTATACTCCTCGGGGTTTACGACCGTAAACACCAAGTTTGGGCCGTAAACTCCAAACTCTTGGAGTTTTAAGACTTTATTGTTGCACAATAAACCTTAGGGTATCCTCTCTCCTGCTATTTCCTGAAGCACTAAGCTTCATAACACTCAGACATATTTAAAACCGGCTAAAATTTAGCAGAAAAGTATTTGGCTTTTATTTGAAGTTTTTGACAGCAGGGTTTATTCGAATGGAAATTTCGGGTTGTCACATCATCCCCCCGTTAGAGGGAATTTCGTCCCGAAATTAGAGTTTAGGTAAGGAAGTAGGTATGAATAATCGAGCAAAGGGATGGGGATACTTCCTAATCGATTGAATCCTCGTGCTCCCAAGTGAATTCAGGTCCTCGGTTGGCATTGCAGCGAACCTTCACTAATGGGGAGCGGCGTCGCTTCGTCCGCTTGACCTCTCGGTCGAAATGTTTCCATGATCTATTGAGGATGTTGACTATGCTCCTCCTTACTACGGGGGTAGATAAGTATGTCATCGATGGAGATGATGACGAAGTGATCCTAGTAAGGACTACACACCTTATCCATTGAATCTATGAATACTGCGGGTGTGTTTGTTAATCCGAACTGCATCACTATGAATCCGTAGCGTTCGTAACGAGTTCGGAAGGCTGTCTGCGGAACATCCTCCCCTAGTGCTCGTAGTCGGTGATACCCGAATCTTGGATCGATTTTTGAAAAGGAGGCTGTCTTTTTTTTTTTACAGTCGATCAATTAATTCGCCTAAGATAGGCAAAGGGTTTCCGATTTTTGATGGTTAGCTCGTTGAGCTTCCTGTAATTGATGCATATACGAAGTGATCAGTCTTTCTTTTTGACGAACCAGACCGGATTTCTCAGGGCGAGAAACGTTGGTCTTATAAAGCTCGTGTCGAGCAGTTCGTTAAGTTGATCGGACGGTTCTTGCATCAATGCAGGTGCTAGGCGATAGGGCGGTTTGGCTAATGGGGTAGCCCGTGGAACTAGGTCGACCCTAAGTTCGATGTGACGTTGCGAAGGTAACTCCTGGGAGTTTTTCTTCTCTATCTGAATCTATTGTATCGATCGGTGAGATGGCGCTTGATTGGATTCTAAGTTTATCCGCATGGCCGTACGATCACTCGTGGTCTTGGGCAGTCTCCGTCCTAAAGTTCATATCAGAAGTCATTTTGGTTCATCAATCACAGCTTCGTGTATACGAGTCGTATATAATTAAGACTGAAAAGGCAGTCGAATAAATGATCCTTCCTTAAGCTCACATCCAAACAAGGAAAAGAAGTTAAAGCGGAATCATTAATTCTAAGTCTGTAGAATCTTGACTATATACCACCCTTGCGTATACCTTCTCCAGCGATAGATCAACCGTATGGGTCTTCGGGTTGAACTTGACGTACTATACGGGTGGTACTCCGGGGAGGTTTGCTGAGGTTTCTTCGGAAAGGATAAGAAACATGAGGTACTCTACGCATGAGTACTTAGGAGTTCTGAAATGACGGTTTCGCTAGAAAGACGATTGCGGCGAAAGAGATTTACGCACGAAACTGGTATTGTGAGGATCGAATGGACTCTTAGTGGTATGATAAAATCGGGATCACTTTGGAAGTAAAGGCACTACATTTGATCATTAAAGGCGTTACTGATAAAACACAACAGTGCAACTTTTAACAGAATTACAGTACTATAGATTTACTACAAGACTATTGTTGCGAACTAGGTATACTACAAAAGACAAGTATACGCAGCACGAGGGTCCCTTAACTGACGGGGTCTCGCAAAAGATAAGACTCGAGTTGCACTAGTTTTAAACAGTTTGAAAGCATACAAAATACAGCTGATTGGAAACGTTCCTATACTATAGTAGGGCCCTTTGCTGTCTTTTGTTGTTCTGGGGTCAAACTCCTCCTGTTCCCCCATCACCCTTCTCTGTTGGGCAGTCCCTATTGAAATGTCCCATTACGCCACATAGATGGCATATCCGAGAAATTTCGACATTTGTGGTTGAAGTAATGTGTTGGATCCGAGCCCTGCAGTAATGGATGATGTGTCCCTTTTTGTTGCAGTTTAAGCACTGCATTTCCCGACAAGGTCCATGATGGTGATAATTGCATTTGTTGCACTCTGGGAGATTGCCAGCATACTGTCTGGCTGGGTTAGGGGTAACTGGGACGATAGTAGGGATGGTCGTAGGAGTCGCAGACGTCGTGGCCGCGAAGGCTGCCACATGTTGTTGTCTTTTGCTCGCCCCTTGGGGTGATTTGCCTTTACCTCTTTTCTTGAACCTTTGTATGTTATTATTGGGCTTGAGATTCGGAGTGTTGTGGTAGTTCGTTACTCGTGGGTGTACTTGGTTGTCACTTGGATTGGAATTATTGATACCCATTCCGCTAACATTTGCATTGTTAGCGTTAAGGTGAGTCACAACAGCTGTCACGACAGCTGAGACTGCAACTTGAAAGATAGCTGCATCAATCTGAAGAGTCGGTGTTCGGTTGATGGGTTGATTACTTTTCTTCGGCGCTATGATTCTGTAACACGAAAGATAAGGAGTTCATGAGTGATTATGGTTGACCTTAGATGTATTTCGATCGTTCATGTAAGAATAGAAGTATGTTCTCGTAGGTTTGACCTACATCCCTATGATGCAGCCCTAGTACAGAACAGAAGTAAGTTCGTAGAATGGTCTCATGACGTTTGTCGTTTAAACCGGGGTACTATTGGTTGGTGAATAACATGATCCAACCTCTGAAAGAGAATTGGGAATGATCCTGGAGCTAAATTACTCTAGTCCAATAACTTGACTAGAGTGGGTTTCAGATAGACTCCTATGATAGGTATGATGAAAGTATTTAAACAAAGAATGATACAGAAGTTAGCCGACTGTCAATATCATTGATATTTATGATGTAATAAGTTCGGGAAAATTGACCTTGTAGAAGGTCTTACATCATATCCAGAGTAGAAAGGTTTTGGCCGCAAAAAGGCCTAACTAAAAGTACCTACAGTACAAGATAGTTTCATAGAAAAATGCCACATAGGACATAGACAGGAAAATGATTCCTTTTTAGCGGGGAAAGAAAGTAAGGCATCTACTACTGGTGACGGTCATCCCTCTGGTGAATCCTTAGTTCAGCCAGTTGACGTTCCATATCAAGCAGGTGTATTTCGTACACCCTCTGGCGTACTCGGAGTTCTATGACTTTGGCTCGTGATTCAGCCAGTGTTTGCAGCAGGTCATCCCTCTGGTGAATCCTTAGTTCAGCCAGTTGACGTTCCATATCAAGCAGGTGTCTTTCGTACACCCTCTGGCGTACTCGGAGTTCTATGACTTTGGCTCGTGATTCAGCCAGTGTTTGCAGCAGGGTTTCATGGTCTCTCTCAGATCTCTCACGAGCATCTTCCAGGTGAATGGTGCGGATCGTATGCATTCTCGCATTGGTGACAACTTCCGTGATTTGATGGAGGGCTGTCCTGCCTTGAATCTCATTTTGGGCCACTATGCGGACCAGGATTAGCAAAACTCTGTCTGCTGAGCCCCCTTTGCTTAGGTCATAAAAGCTTCGGTCTCCATTAAATGGCATGGGTTGATCCTGCACTTGGCTCCATGTTTCCAAGCTTTCCACCCATGGAGGCGTCGGGCCTTGAAAAGCCGGACGAGGGTTAGGATTTGGAATAAGAGCCATCGGAGGTAGGTTCTCCACTTCAGGTTCGGAGTCAGAACCATCAGCAAAGCCTTCAGCTTGGTGACCATCCATAGGGATTGGGTGATCATTCTCTGGTTCCTCTCCGAGCCATCCAGCATTGCTGTGGTTAGGGTAGTACGGGTTGTCGTGGGGATGGAATCCAGCCATGATATCAACGCGAGAAAAGGGATATAAGAAATAACTAAATAGACGTACTAATTAGATAATTATAAGATGATCTTTATCAGTTACTCCAATACTTGTTTAGTGCATACTAGTTATATGTATTCAGGACACGATAGACCTTCGAATAAGTGACCCTAACCCTAAGCCCCCAACCAAACAAGGACAGGACATAAAGCAAAGATTCACAGATTCCGAGTCTATGACGTCCTAGATACATATAATTTTAATGTATCCACTAGGCAACTATTGACCTATTGATAAAGATCTATTTAGTTCTCAGATAAGTAATTAAAGTAACACCAAATACCCCTATGGTATTTCATTGTGGTAGTGTTGGTAAGTTTTTAGACTTGTTGCCACATCACAACCATTCTTGGGCATATGCTAATCACTCCTTAGACCAACATAGTTGATCAGGCTATGCCACTCCCAGGACTGACCATACATCCCCAAGCTTACTTGTGATATTCAACAATCGTAATACTTTTGTTCTTGTCATTGTGACACTGATTTTAGTATGAATGCAGGCACATATACTTTAGTAAATATTTTATTATTTAAAAGTATTAACTCTTGGTCAGAGTGTTTTAATCCCATTGTATTTATAGTTAGTATATCTTTTATGGGTTGATATACTCAATTCACTATAAACAATGCTCTGATACCAATCTGTTACACCCCAAAACCGAGAACGGCAGAAACGTTCTGGGGTGGAGGACGTCATGTAATGTACCACAACAATATAAAGTAGTAAACAAGCAACAACATCATCCATTGCATTAATAGTATAATTTTAATTACAAGTGTGCTATTTCATAGTATAAAACAACATAATGAATATTCAAAATAAAAGACGAGTCTTGACTGCTCCGTCTTCTCTAAACCTTGCATCGGTACCTGTCTATTTGTGACCTGAGAATACAAGTTATTTTGAAAGCGAGTATCAGTAATAAAGCTGGTGAATTCATAAGTATTTTAGTGTCATTACTTTGAAAAGTTGTTATGAAAGACTCGTAAAAGTTTAAAGAAATAGTTTTGTATAAGCGTGAAAACCCTAGAAAATCCCATATTTCCTACTAGTATAAAAAGTAGTGTTCTACCAAGACCCGAATGTTTTGAAAGTATGAACCTCTACATAAGCGAAGGTTTTACCTTGTACAAATATTATTATTCAATCTAATCTACCTCATCGATTATGTGAATGTGACACACAGTAAAGGTAATAAGGAAAATAATATAATAATCGAAATTGTATCCTTTTGCACTAGGATATTCACGGCGTGGAAACTCGCCGAACAGTACAACCGTAGCCACCTGCCGATATGCATTTTCCCTACTGTAGTTAACAGCCTTGGGTGCGGAATGTTAAGTCCCGTAGCGTATATAATAGTATCTACTCATATAATATGTAATAGTATCTCATCATATAGGATCTATGTAATCGTATCTATGTAACAGTATCCATGGAATAGTGTCTCTACATACAACATATATGTAATCGTATCTATGTAAAAGTATCCATGTAATAGTACCTCTACATACAGCATAATAGTATCTCTACATACAACATATATGTAATCGTATCTATGTAAAGGTGTCCATGTAATAGTATCTCTACAAATAGCATGTATTCGTCTAGACTCATGAATGAACTGACTCTTGTGTGATTCCTTGTACTAGGAATGGCAAGTAGTATCTCCTAACTATACCTATTATAGTTACTAGTAATGTACGAGTATAATCGGAAGTATACCTTTGCTACCCAAAGGTACTGAATTGACTGATGGAACTTTTATGACTATATAAAAGTATAAAAGAAGTTTTGTAAAACCTTTGAAAAGTTTAATAACTAAGGAAAGATAACTTGATGTCAGTTTATAAAATGATTTGAAAACAGTTTGATAAGACAGTTTAAGTGTAGGAAAACCTTTGTTGGAAACACAACTGTAACAAATTTTGAAAGGAAACATACAGTACGTAAGATAGGTTGATAAATAGATTTAAACAAATAAAAACGTTTTGGAAAGTCATTTGAAGTAATATATTTGATAAAACAGATAAAAGTGTTGTAAATCCATTTGTATGCTGGTTATTAATAAAATGTGATTGATATGATAACTAGCATGATTCAACTTGTATTCCCCCCATAAAAGCATTTAAAAACATTTAAAAGATTGATTAAGGGGTATGAACTCACCTGCAGTGAGTGGTGTGGATGGAAGTGCCGGGTAGGATGCTAGGTGTCAAGAGAGGACTTGAACACACACACGGATCCTATGTAACATGTAGTGATACATGAATGTATCTAATTAGTCATTTAACAACTAATAAATCAAGTAAAGACACTCTAATATATGGAAACACTTTATTTCAAGTGCTATGAGTGCTAAAGGGTTGCATCTAGGGTGAGTATGGCCTCACATTGGAGTTTGCTACTCACATGGTGGCCATTATGTCTGTTTACGGTTTCTTGACCATTTCCCCCATGAGTTTACGGCCGTAAACTCATGGAGATGGTGCATTTTTGTGTTTCAAGGTCCTATACCTCACAAGGAAGGGTTTTAAGATCGAATCAAAGGCTTAGGAAGTGGTTAGGGCACAATAGGACCCCTCATTGGAGTTTATGGTCCTTAGACCATCCTTGAGAGTTTACGGTCGTAAACACTTGGGTTTACGGTTGTAAACCCATGAGTTTACGGCCGTAAACTCATGTATGCCTCAACCTTTTCGTGTTTTGGTGTTTCTAGCTCATGCATGCAAGTTTCTAGTCCTTTATCCAAGCATTTGAAGGTGTTAGGGGCATCTAAACACCACTTGGTGGTGTTTACGGTTCTGGGAGATCCCCAAACCATAAACACAAGTGTTCTTGAGGGTTTCTTGGTGTTCTTCCATGATTTAACATGTATACTAAGTAAGTAACTAGTTAGGAAGGGTGTACTTACTTATAGGAAGCTTGGAAGAGTGTTTAGAGCCCAAGAACACTAGTGTGTGTTCTTGGTGTTTTGAAGAACACTTGAAGATCTACGAAAAAGACAAGATTTCATGGATGAAATCATGTATAAACACTAGATTAAGGGTTATATGAACGAATCTAGGAAAGAAACACTTACATATTTGGCGGGTTTGAAGAAAGGTCGGATGATACTTGAGAGAGAAAAGGGAGTGTTCTTGGCTTGGAATTGTGAAAAAAGTGATAAAAATGACTAAGTGTCATATTTATACTCCTCGGGGTTTACGGCCGCAAACACCAAGTTTGGGCCGTAAACTCCAAACTCTTGGAGTTTTAAGACTTTATTGTTGCACAATAAACCTTAGGGTATCCTCTCTCCTGCTATTTCCTGAAGCACTAAGCTTCATAACACTCAGACAGATTTAAAACCGGCTAAAATTTAGCAGAAAAGTATTTGGCTTTTATTTGAAGTTTTTGACAGCAGGGTTTATTCAAATGGAAATTTCGGGTTGTCACATAAACACCTTTGTTTAGGCCGTAAACTCCAAACTATTGGCGTTTTGGGACATTATTGTTTCACAATAAACCCTAGGGCTTCCTCTCTCCTGTTATCTCCTGAAGTATTAATCTTAAAACACTCAAACTTATTCCAAAAGCTTGAAAGTTAGTAGAAACAGTTCCGACTTCTATTGAATTGAATGGTTGTATAGAATAGAAAAGCTTGAAGGACTGTCGTCCCGAAATTAGAGTTTAAGCAAATAAGTAGTTACAAATAACTAAGTAAAAAGACGAGGATATTTCAGTTTCATCTGATCCTCTCGCTCCCAAGTGAATTCAAGTCCTCGCTTGGCGTTCCAACGAACCTTCACTATTGGGATACGACTTTGTTTCGTTTGCTTGACCTCCCGGTCCATGATCTCTGCTGGTTCTTCCACGAAGTTGAGGCTCTCGTTGATCTCGATCTCGTCGAGTGGGATTACAAGAGTCTCGTCGGACAGACGGTTTTTCAAGTTCAAGACGTGGAAAGTAGAATATACGTTACTGAGTTCGCGTGGTAAGTTAAGTTTGTAAGCTACAGGGCCGATTCTTGCAAGAATCTCGAAAGGCCCTATGTACCTTGGATTTAGCTTTCCACGCTTTCCGAAGCGTATCAAGCCCTTCCAGGGTGAGACCTTCAATAGAACACGGTCGCCCACCTGGAATTCCAACGGCTTCCTTCGCTTATCAGCGTAGCTTTTCTGTCGGTCTCTAGAGGCTTTCAATCGTTCACGAATCTGAACGATCTTCTCTGTCGTTTCCCAAATGATCTCTGGACCCATGAGAGTGCTTTCCGGAACTCGTCCTTTAGCTAACTGGGTATCTCCCATCTCAGCCCAGCACAGAGGGTATCTGCACTTTCGGCCATAGAGGGCTTCGAATGGAGCAGCCTTTATGCTCGTGTGATAACTGTTGTTGTAGGAAAATTCGACAAGGGGTAAATGAGTATCCCATGCCTTCCCAAAGTCGATCACACAGGCTCGCAACATATCTTCCAAGGTTTGGATAGTCCTCTCACTTTGTCCATCGGTCTGTGGATGGTAGGCTGTACTCATGTCCAGCCTAGTTCCTAGGGAACTTTGTAGCGACTGCCAGAACCTCGAAGTGAATCTACTATCTCTGTCCGAGATAATGGATATGGGAACACGGTGCAATCGTACAATCTCCCGTATGTAAGTTCTTGTAAGCTTCTCCATCTTGTCTGTTTCTTTGATAGGCAGGAAGTGTGCGGACTTGTTCAATCTGTCAACGATGACCCATATGGTATCAAGTCTACCCGTTGTCTTGGGCAACTTGGTTATGAAGTCCATAGTGATCCGCTCCCACTTCCATTCCGGTATCTCCGGCTGCTGTAGTAGACCGGAGGGTTTCTGGTATTCGACCTTGACCTTGGCGCAAGTAAGGCATTTACTCACGAAGGTAGCAATCTCTGCTTTCATGTTAGGCCACCAATATAGCTTTTTAAGATCCAGATACATCTTATATGAACCTGGGTGGACGGAATAAGGAGTGTTGTGCGCCTTGGTCATGACCAAGTCTCTGAAACCACCGTGTTTCGGTGTCCAGATCCGATCCATGAGATACAAGGCTCCGCCACCTTTGACTTCCAAGTTCTTATCCATCCCTCTCAGGGATTCACTCACCACATTTTCAGGTTTCAAAGCGTCGAGCTGAGCCTCCTTAATTTGCGTGGACAAGTGTGAATGGATAGTTAGAGTCAAAGATTTGACTCTACGACCAGAGTATTCTTTCCGACTTAGGGCGTCGGCTACTACGTTGGCTTTACCCGGATGATAACGAATTTCACATTCGTAATCACTGAGTAGCTCGACCCACCGTCGTTGTCTCATGTTGAGCTCCTTCTGGTCGAATATATGTTGTAGGCTTTTGTGGTCTGTAAAGATAGTACTTTTTGTACCATACAGGTAGTGTCTCCAGATCTTCAGAGCAAACACAACTGCTCCTAGCTCAAGATCATGGGTGGTGTAGTTGACCTCGTGTGTCTTCAGCTATCTCGAGGCATAGGTGATGACCTTACCTCGTTGCATCAGAACATAGCCGAGCCCTTGATTTGAAACATCACAATAGACAACGAAGTCTTCTATCCCTTCAGGGAGGGATAGTATTGGTGCGGTGCACAAGGCTCGCTTGAGTCTTTGGAATGCTCTCTCTTGCTTCTCTTCCCAGTCAAAGGCCACGCCCTTCTGGGTCAGTGCTGTAAGAGGTTTCGTAATTCGGGAGAAGTTCTGAATGAGCCTGCGATAGTAGCCAGCGAGACCTAGAAATTGACGAATTTCTGTAGGTGTCTTCGGTGCTGACCAGTTCTCAATGGCCTTGATTTTGGAAGGGTCCACATGAATTTCCTCTTCACTAACTACGTGGCCCAAGAATTCGACTCTTCGAATCCAAAATTCGCACTTGGAGAACTTCGCATAGAGCTTCTCCGATCGTAATGTTTCTAAGACTTGACGAAGATGTTGACTACGTTCCTCCTTACTACGAGAGTAGATGAGTATGTCATCGATGAAGACGATGAAAAACTGATCCAAGTAAGGACGACACACCCTATTCATTAAATCCATGAATACTGCGGGCGCGTTAGTTAATCCGAATGGCATCACTACGAATTCGTAGTGCCCATAACGAGTTCGGAAGGCTGTCTTGGGAACATCCTCCTCTAACACTCGTAGTTGGTGGTACCCGGATCGTAGATCTATCTTCGAGAAGTAGTTGGCTCCTTGAAGTTGATCAAATAAATCGTCAATGCGGGGTAAGGGATAACGATTTTTAATTGTAAGCTTGTTGAGTTCCCTGTAGTCGATGCACATACGAAACGATCCGTCTTTCTTCTTGACGAACAAGACCGGTGCTCCCCATAGGGAGAAGCTTGGCCTAATGAATCCCTTCTGGAGAAGTTCGTTAATCTGACTGGAAAGTTCCTGCATCTCCGCTGGTGCCAGACAATATGGAGACTTGGCTACTAGAGTAGCCCCTGTCACTAAGTCGATCCTGAACTCGACTTGGCGTTGTGGTGGTAATCCTGGAAGTTCTTATGGAAAGATGTCGAGAAAGTCGTGTATGTTAGAAATTATAATATAAGATCTAATCACCACGAATAACGGCTCGGATACAGTTACTGTGTGACAGATATTTATATTAATTAGATATAAAATGCGGAATATAAACAATAATAGTTGCGGAAATAAATATGGGATTATTAGTCACCACTAGAAAACAGTAAATGACTGAAAGCTATAAATAAAGTAAATAACTGTATTTAAATAACGTTAAGCTGTAAATAATATAAATGACTGTATATAAATGTTAGAAGTTAAATAATATGTATAAATATATATAACGGGTTTAGAACTGGACGGATGAAGCGACTGGTCTTTTAAGTAAGTTCGCCAATAAATTGACTGAACAGGCTTAGGGTTGGACTGGTAACCTAAAAGACTTTGTCACTATTTGTTCAATAGTTCAATCCGGAATATGATAAGTAACACAAAATTCTTTTTGTTTCAAATTTTATGTAAAACAATTTGTTTACATAAGGGTTTGAAGGTTTTCTTAATTTTTGGATATATTTCTCTGGATACCCGATTTTCTCTGGCGTCTCTCTGGAGTTTCCCTTGGTCAAAATCGACCACGAAACTTCCTAGATGTAGGTAAGGTTCTGAATAATTTGTGGTAAAAATCTCTCCAGGGTTTGTTGGATGTATTGTACCCAGTTAGCTTTGTTTCTGACTTGAAGATTCTGATCTGGTGAACCGAAATCTATCTGGATACCCAATTTTGTATATCGTCTCTCTGGGGTTTCCGTTGGTCAAAATCGTGCAGAAAACTTCCTAGATGTAGGTAAGGTTCTGAATAATTTGTGGTACAAATCTCTCCCGTATTATCTTGTTGAGTTGTGCTCGGTGATTTTTTTCTTAACTTCGAAATTCTGATGTCGAAAAAACAGCAAGGTGGAGATTTTGTGGTGGTTTAAAGGATGTTTGGAGGAGGTTTAAGGAGGGTATTTGGAGGATGTTTGGAAGGTATTTGTAGGATGTTTGGAGGGTATTTGTAGGTTGTTTGGAGTTGTTCTTGGTGTTCTTGGTGTTCTTGGTGTTCTTGGTGTTCTTGATGTTCTTGGTGTTCTTGGTGTTCTTGATGTTCTTGGTGTTCTTGGTGTTCTTGGTGTTCTTGGTGTTCTTGCTTCAAGGATGAAGATGAAGATGATGTTGAAGAACTTCTTGAAGATGCAGGAGATGTTCCTGGTTGAGAGGTTTTGGTGTATGGAGAGGTTTTTCAAAGTTTATAAGAGGTGATGAATGAGAGAGCACACAACTCTCTTATATACTAATTTACATATACATACACTTTACATACATACATACAAGTATACATACATGAAACAAATATCTTCTTCACTTGAGTATTTTTAAAGTAATGGCTAGTGTGTGCAAGTGGTATGCTTCTTTCTTTGACTTTTCAACACAATATATATATATATATATATATATATATATATATATATATATATATATATATATATCGTTGAAACTGTTTAGTCGCACAACTAATTTTATCGTCTATGCGTTTTTGTCATTCGCGTGTTTTCATATTTTCCGTTTGATGACGAATTTATGCAACCTGAAATAACTGATAATATTTGTTAGATAATATAAAAAAAAAACAATTCGTCTTATTTCAGTGATGGTCACATACAAAAACATTTTTCAACAATTTCCCCCTATGTGATCATTGCTGGAATAAGGACAGTTATGATTTAATCATATTGACAGTTTTGAACTTTTGAAGATTCGAGATAAAAGATTTGTCAATAGATAAGATATATAAAACATAGTGATTGTTTTGAAAGTTTGTGACTTTGTTTAACATATCTTATGTAAAAGATTTTCAGAAATTTGTTTCCGAATCAAAGTCTCGGGTTCGGTTATCAAAGGGTAGCTATATATGTATCTAAAGAAATTTCCTAAGATTTTATAGCATTATTAACAACGACAAGTGGTCTAACAGGTTGATTCAGATGAACGCTCATAGGTATAGCTCACACTTCACTTGGGTGTTTGGTTGTTCTGGCAGCAGAACAAGTTAATGATCACTAAAAATGAGTGATATCTCTCTCTGACGACTCACACTCATATTGGAGGTGTTCAGCTATGCTTTTCCTGAAAGGTCACTTATTCTCATTATTAGATAATCAATCACGTAAGACTGGTTTCGGCATTACTCAGCGGGTTTCTTCATTCATGCCATTAAAGTTCACTCTCTCTCCATCGGGAAATACATGTAGAGGGGTTTAGCAATTTTCATAGTGCAGTTTGCAACTAAGATTCTTCAGTGATGAAGGCTACAGTATCCCGGGAAATCCATTGTTGTTGCAGCTTCTTCTTTAATAGTATCCTGTTTGTTGATCAATATCGATTTATTGTAAAAAGATATTTTGTTTTAGCATTGAGAATTTGCTACATTTGAGACCTTCTTAAGAGTATTTGACTTGAGTGATTGAGATATCTTCTTTTGTGAAAAATGGTTAAAACAAATCGCGGGATTTTATGATTTTTGTTTTGAAATAACCATTTGGTTGAAAGTTTGTTTGAAAATACCAAATATAGAATAATTTTCTTTTTGTTTTGTTTGGTATATCTTTATTGAATCCATTTGTTTTCTTGTTGATTTGTCTTTGAGGATTAGATGTTGATAGATATTTGTTTCTCCTTTGGTTTTCTTGTAAGGATATGTCGTTGTTTTCTTGATGGATCATGGGATCGCAAGTCTTCATTTTTGGTTGGCTTTTATCTAGGTAGGGATAGGTGGCATAAAAGACAGTTTGTCTAGTATGTAAGAAATGAATGTATCGTCCCTGGTCATTTTGATATCTAAGCAAAAATGAGACCGTGACAAGGTATAATTGGGTATACCTTATAAGCAATTGTGACACACCTAAGCTCACAAGAAATGATTTCCACAATGATTTAGATCGACGAGGCACAAATTCTCACATGGGTTTTTGTTTTCATCTGAACCTCCTAACCTTATGTCCCTTGATTGTTTAAAATCGTCAATAATGAAATAAAATCGAAGGAAATAAAGTTATATACATTATGAAAAGTAGGATATTTGAACCTTCACTCCAATTGAGAATCAATATGACTTAAAATCTTCATCGAGCATAAGCATCTGAAAATTAAGTCAAGAGAAGATTAATCACAAGGTTTTATAAAAGCTTATTATGGCAAGTCTTTTATTAATTTTTTTGAAGATTTGTTTTTCTGAATGTTTTTGGAAATATTGGTTATTTGAATGTTTTTGGTAATTTTTAAAAGGAAAGCAATTTTCAATTGTTTTTGAATTTTCCTTTTGAATGGAAGTAAACACACTTTTGTACAAACAAAAAGTAAAAGTTTAAGGATAGATGTTATCTGGATTTAACATTCCTAGACGGCCTAGGAAGTATTGAAACTTTGTTTCATCGAGAGCCCTAGTGAAGACATCGGCAATTTGATCTTCGGTGTTGATGAAGTGCAATTCGATATGACCCTTTTGAATGTTGTCTTTGATGAAATGATATCGAATATCGATGTGCTTTGTCATGGAATGGTGAACGGGATTGTGAGAAATGGCAATTGCACTGGTTGAGTCACAAAATATGGGAATTTGTGAAATTTTGAATCCATAGTCTCGCAGTTGAGTTTGCATCCATATGACTTACGAACAACAGCTGGCGGCAGCGACGTATTCAGCTTCTGCTGTTGATGTGGATACACAAGTCTGTTTCTTTGAAGTCCAACTCACTAGTCTACCTCCTAGGAATTGACAGCTACCAGATGTACTCTTTCTATCTAACTTGCATCCTCCATAGTCTGAGTCGGTGAAAACGTTCAGCTGAAAATCGGATTTAGCTGGATACCAAAGGCCAAGTTTGGGAGTGCCTTTTAGGTATTTGAAGATGCGTTTCACAGCAACTACATGGGATTCCATAGGATTTGCTTGGTATCTGGCACAGACACATGTAGAAAACATGATGTCAGATCTGCTGGCAGTGAGGTATAAGAGTGATCCGATCATTCCACGATATCTTTTCTGATCAACAGGTTTTCCATTTAAGTCTGCATCGATTTTGTATCCAAAAGCCATTGGGGTTTTTGCGGTATTGGATTTGTCCATTGAAAAGCGAGTGAGTAGGTTTTTGACATAATTCTCTTGGTTGATGAAAATTCCATCTGATGATTGTTTGACTTGAAGTCCAAGAAAGGTAGTCATTTCGCCTATCATGCTCATTTCAAATTTGCTTTTCATTAAATCTGCAAACTTAACACTCAAAGATTCATCAGTAGAACCGAAAATAATGTCATCAACATATATTTGTACGATTAAAAGATGTTTATTATAGATTTTACGAAAGAGGGTTTGATCGATTGAACCTCTTTTAAAACCTGATTCTTCGAGAAAGGTTGTCAATGTGGCATACCAGGCTCGGGGTGCTTGTTTCAAGCCGTAGACAACTTTCTGCAATTTGAAGCTGTGATCAGGAAATTTGGGATCTTCGAAACCTGGTGGTTGTTGGATGTATACATCGCGATCTAACTCTCCATGTAGGAATGCACATTTAACATCCATTTGGAATACTTTGAAGTTCTTATGTGCAGCATATGCAAGAAAGATGCGAATTGCTTCAATTCTGGCAACTGGAGCATATGTTTCATCGTAGTCGATTCCTTCTTGTTGTGAATATCCTTTGACTACGAGACGTGCCTTGTTTCGACAAACGATTCCTTGATTGTCAGTTTTGTTTCTGAATACCCATCTTGAACCTATAACAGAAACATCGGGTGGGGTAGGGATAAGATTCCATACATCATTTCTTTCAAATTCTTCTAGCTCTTCTTGCATAGCTTTTACCCAGTCTGGATCTTTGAGAGCAGAATGTATGGTTTTGGGTTCAGTCATGGATAAGAAGGCTCCAAATAAACAATCATTAGAAGTTGCGGCTCTAGTTTGGATGCCTGAGTTTGGATCTCCGATGATTTGGTCAGTTGGGTGGTTTCTGGTCCATTTTATTAAGCGATTCTCTTCCGCTATAATAATTGGAATTTAAGTATCCCATTGTTCTTCTCCGGGAGTTTCATCTTGGAATAGGTTTGAAGGTTCCCCCATAAATGATGCATCGGTATTGTTTTGGATATTTGGGGATGGGGTATTTAAAGGAGGATTTGGTGTTTGTTCCAATGAAGAAGTATGTGTAGGTGGTTCCCCCTCGAATTGATCTGCATCATTTTGGTTTGTTTGTGGAGTTCCTTCAGTGGTTGTTCCTGTAGAATCAATATAAGTAGTTAGAAGTTCAGAATTGTAAGCGGTTTTGGGTTGTTTAAAAAGTAAATCAAGATCGATTTCAATATCTCTGTCAGGAGAAGGTGTTTGTTGAATTGGATTTTGAAAAATATTATCGATCATTTTTGAACCAAAATGTTCACGATCCAATTTCCTGACATAAAATTCATCGAAATGAACATTGGTACTTTCTTCAATTACTCTGGTACGTTTGTTCAGTACTCGATAAGCAGCTGAAGAAAATAAGTAACCAAGGAAAATTCCTTCGTCCGACCTTGATTCAAATTTTGAGAGGTGGTCTTTATTGTTCTTTATGAAGCATCGACAACCAAAAATATGGAAAAATTTGATGTTTGGTTTTCGGTTGTTAATGACTTCATATGGTGTTTTATGAAGATGTTTATGGATTAAGGAACGATTTTGAGTGTAGCAAGCTGTGGCTATTGCTTCTGCCCAGAAGTATTGTGGCAGATCAGCGAAGATAAGCATTGATCTTGCAGCTTCACACAGTGTTCGATTCCTTCTTTCGACAACTCCGTTTTGTTGTGGAGTGTATGGGGCTGAGAAGTTGTGTTCAATTCCCTTGTTTTTGAGAAATGAATCTAGAGTCTTGTTTTTGAACTCTAAACCATTGTCACTTCTGATTCTTCGAACAGGTCGTTTGAGTTTCAGTTCGATCTGTTTGATGAAGTTGATCATCTCTTCAGGTGCTTCAGATTTTAGTCTTAAGAAAAAGACCCATGTAAAGCGTGAGAATCCATCAACGACAACGAGAATGTACTTCTTCCCTTGTATGGTTTGGGTTTTGGCAGGGCCACAAAGGTCTATGTGCAACAATTCTAGTGGTTCAGATACACTTGAATTTGGGATGCTTTTGTGAGTTGATTTGGAAAGTTTTCCTCCTTCACAAGCAGCACAAAGAGTTTTGTTGTCAAGTTTTAGAAGTGGTAGCCCTCGAACAAGATCATCGCCTATGAGTTTGTTGATGTACCCAAAGTTTAGATGGGAAAGGCGGCGGTGCCATAACCAACTAATATCTGTTGGGGCTTTGGATAGCAGACAAATATCGGGTTTACCATAAATAAGATCCATGTCAAGTGGATACATATTTCCGGCACGGTCAGAGTCAACAATAACATCTTTGGTTTTGGCGTCCATGATCAAGCTTCGTTGTTTTGTGAACATAACTTCAAGATTGTTGTCACACAACTGAGAAACACTTATGAGGTTGTGTTTCAGGTCATCAACATAAGCAACTTTCTTGATGGTAAAGTTACCATTTGTTATGTTTCCATAACCCATGATTTTTGCTGTCATGTTGTTGCCAAAGGTAACATCTTGATTGGTGTCGGTTGGTTTGAAGTCACGTAAGAAATTCCTCTTTCCTGTCATATGCTTAGAGCATCCGCTATCGATATACCATGTATCATCCTTGGGCTCTCCAGCATTAAGTACTTGCAATTAGACAGAAGGTTTAGGTACCCAAATCTGAATGGGTCCTGGTTTGTCAGTTGTTAACTTAGGTACTTTGTTTGATGAATTTCTTTTGTTGTAGGGTCTTGGTTTATTATGACGGAATTGTTGTGGTTTGATCTGACTTATCAAGTTTTCCCAAAAAGTGATTTGTTTTTGAAAACCCGTGGGTTGATAAGATCTGTGTTTTGGTGTAGGATATCCTAGATGTGATGTTTTGTTAGAAATTGTTTTCTCATATCTAGGATGTGAAGTATGGTTTTGAAAAGCATTATAATGATGGTTTTGAACTTTCAGATATGATGGTTTTTGAAAGTTCCCTGACTGTTTGAAATTGATATCCTGAAAGTAATTTTCAACAGTCTTTCGCAAAGGTTTTGGTTTAGAGTTGAAAACTTGTTTTTGTGGCACAAAGTCAGGTTTCAAAAGTTTCCTTGGTTTTGTGGACTGAGCGTGGACAGCCTGAATGGGTTGCTTATTTTTTTGTTGTTTCTTTGAATACTTTTGTCCCAAACTGTTCTTTCCAACTATGGTAGAATTCAAAGAAGGGAAGACATTTGGAGCAGAAGTATTTCCATGCTCATGAGTAGATTTTTGTCCATTTAGGAAAATCTCAGGTTTAATTGTGCCATCATTCTTTGTTAGTTCATTAGATCTCAATTGATGAGTTATTGAACTAACAGAGTCTGATTCAGAATTCACAACTCTTTTGTATGACTTTTTGGAAATAAAGAAATCAGTATCATCTGGGCTACAGTTGATAACTGTTTCGTCATCTGAATCTTCCTCGTTGGCAGATGTGAAAAGATCTGGTAGAGTGGATTCAGAGTTTTCACAAATTGTCATGTTTTCAATTTGTTCCTTTTCAAATGCTTCTCTACCAATTCCTGGTTTATAACTTGTATTAACTGTGCCAGATCCTAAGGTTTTTGCCTTAGTGAAAATATCATCACTTAATTTTCTAGCAATATTAATAGAATCCAATTTTCCTTGCAGTCTTTTGTTTTCGGATTCAAGAAATATGATTTTGTTTGAAAAATCAGTCAGTTTTTGAGTTAAAACATAATTTTCATCAGTTGAAGATTGAAATTTTTGTTTCAACTTAATGATTTCCATTTCTAAAATATCTTTAATTTCAGAAGAAATAACTGACTGGTTTTTCAATTCCAAATCCCTCTTTTGAATTAGGGCTTGATTTAATTGTTCCAAGACGTGAGCATTATCTTCAGATTTTCGTTCAACGTCTCTTTCCAATTTCAAAATCGTTCTTGTATTTTCTCCGAGTTTGAATTGCATCATTTGTGATTCAGACTTGACAATGTCCATTTTAACCATGTTATGATATGTATTGAGATCAACTTGCAGGCTATTCTCAATCTTGGTTATATGGGATTCAAAAATTGTTTTAGAATAACCAAGTTCTACAACCATGTTCCATACCTGTTCAATGACGTTTGGAGCCCTTGAAGGTATTTCTTCACCAGCCATGAAGCAGAAATTTGACTGTGCTGGTTCAGAGTCTGCTTCATCATCTGAAGTTGGCCAGTATTCGACGTTGGGTTCGTGGATTGCCATTAAAGCTTTATCTTTCTTTTCTTGTTTCTTCAGTTCTTCAGCTTTTTGAACGTAGTATGCTGAGTCCTTGACTTTGGATTTGCTTTTAGCACGACATTCTCGAGCATAGTGATTTGTTCCTTTACAATTGTGACAAATGATCACATCATCATTATCACTGTCAGCCTTTTGACTTTGAATTGGTGGTCTTTCAGGTGCTTGGGCTTGGTTCTTTTGTTGAGATTGCTAAAATCCAAAATTTTGATTGTTGTTAGAACCTTGATTTGAGTTGTTATTAAAAATTGGATTGGGATTGTTTTGAAATCCCCGGTTTTGGAAACCTTGGTTTGGGTAGTTTTGGAAATATGGTCTTTGAGAACTTTGTCCAAAAGATGGTCTTTGTTGAAAACCTGGATTGTTTTGTCCAAAGTATGGTCTTGGTTGAAAACCTGAATTGTTTGGTCCAAAAGATGGCCTGTTTTGATAATTTGGTCTGAAATTTGATTGACCAGAATTTGGCAAAAATCTTTGTAGGTTTGTGTTTGCTACCAAGGCGCATAGTTGTTGATAATCCGCTTCATCATTTGAATCAAAAGAATTATAACAATTTCCCAAAAATGCTTGGTTTTGATTTTGATCGAAAAAGGGTGTTTGGTGTTGAGAAGATGTGGACAAAAGAGCTAATGGTCCACCAAAAGTTGTAGTGGTTGGTGATTCAATAGAGGATTCATACGATTGAAGTTCTCCATACAAATTGTATAAAGATTCAGTATGAATTGCTGGATTTCCCTGAATAATGAGTTTTACCATTTTCCAGCTTTCAAAAAGATTATTCAAAAATTTGAGATTTATCTCATGTTGTGACTTTTTGATACCCAAATTGTTCATTTTAATAACAATAAAATTGAACCTGTCGTGAGCATCATGAATGGTTTCTGATGAAAACATTTTGAAATTGTCAAATTCATTCAAAATGGATGTTTTCTTGTTTCCGATTATTCTTTCGTTTCCACAAAAACGATTATTTAAACTTTCCCAAATTTGATTTGCGGTTAACAGTATAATGTCATCCATTTGACTTAGAATACTGTGTGGGATTCCAGAAACTAGTTCCTTTTTAGCTTGGAGTTCAAGCTTTCAGTTGTTTTCGGCTATTGTGATTTGATTTGTAGCAAGAGTGGCCATATCTTCTGTAGAGATTCCAGTATACGTTCCTTCCACGCATTTCCAGACATTTTCACCTAAAGTATTTAGATGAAGGTTCATACGGCCAACCCACGAATTATACTCTTCAGGTATAAGTATGGGTGCCCGTGAACCTGAACCCAAACTGTTAGCAATAGAAACAGAATTCATGTTTGAGTAATTTGTTGAAGACATAAAATAATTTTGTTTTTAAAATTTTTTTGATTAAGGATTTGAACAAGTGATATTAAAATGAAACTTTTAAAGAAAATCTTATGGAAGGTTTATATAAACGCTAACCAAAAGTTTTCGACAAAAATTTCAGAATGAATCACACGAGCTCTGATACCAATTGTTAGAAATTATAATATAAGATCTAATCACCACGAATAACGGCTCGGATACAGTTACTGTGTGACAGATATTTATATTAATTAGATATAAAATGCGGAATATAAACAATAATAGTTGCGGAAATAAATATGGGATTATTAGTCACCACTAGAAAACAGTAAATGACTGAAAGCTATAAATAAAGTAAATAACTGTATTTAAATAACGTTAAGCTGTAAATAATATAAATGACTGTATATAAATGTTAGAAGTTAAATAATATGTATAAATATATATAACGGGTTTAGAACTGGACGGATGAAGCGACTGGTCTTTCAAGTAAGTTCGCCAATAAATTGACTGAACAGGCTTAGGGTTGGACTGGTAACCTAAAAGACTTTGTCACTATTTGTTCAATAGTTCAATCCGGAATATGATAAGTAACACAAAATTCTTTTTGTTTCAAATTTTATGTAAAACAATTTGTTTACATAAGGGTTTGAAGGTTTTCTTAATTTTTGGATATATTTCTCTGGATACCCGATTTTCTCTGGCGTCTCTCTAGAGTTTCCCTTGGTCAAAATCGACCACGAAACTTCCTAGATGTAGGTAAGGTTCTGAATAATTTGTGGTAAAAATCTCTCCAGGGTTTGTTGGATGTATTGTACCCAGTTAGCTTTGTTTCTGACTTGAAGATTCTGATCTGGTGAACCGAAATCTATCTGGATACCCAATTTTGTATATCGTCTCTCTGGGGTTTCCGTTGGTCAAAATCGTGCAGAAAACTTCCTAGATGTAGGTAAGGTTCTGAATAATTTGTGGTACAAATCTCTCCCGTATTATCTTGTTGAGTTGTGCTCGGTGATTTTTTTCTTAACTTCGAAATTCTGATGTCGAAAAAACAGCAAGGTGGAGATTTTGTGGTGGTTTAAAGGATGTTTGGAGGAGGTTTAAGGAGGGTATTTGGAGGATGTTTGGAAGGTATTTGTAGGATGTTTGGAGGGTATTTGTAGGTTGTTTGGAGTTGTTCTTGGTGTTCTTGGTGTTCTTGATGTTCTTGGTGTTCTTGGTGTTCTTGATGTTCTTGGTGTTCTTGGTGTTCTTGGTGTTCTTGGTGTTCTTGGTGTTCTTGCTTCAAGGATGAAGATGAAGATGATGTTGAAGAACTTCTTGAAGATGCAGGAGATGTTCCTGGTTGAGAGGTTTTGGTGTATGGAGAGGTTTTTCAAAGTTTATAAGAGGTGATGAATGAGAGAGCACACAACTCTCTTATATACTAATTTACATATACATACACTTTACATACATACATACAAGTATACATACATGAAACAAATATCTTCTTCACTTGAGTATTTTTAAAGTAATGGCTAGTGTGTGCAAGTGGTATGCTTCTTTCTTTGACTTTTCAACACAATATATATACATATATATATATATATATATATATATATATATATATATATATATATATATATATATATATATATATATATCGTTGAAACTGTTTAGTCGCACAACTAATTTTATCGTCTATGCGTTTTTGTCATTCGCGTGTTTTCATATTTTCCGTTTGATGACGAATTTATGCAACCTGAAATAACTGATAATATTTGTTAGATAATATAAAAAAAAACAATTCGTCTTATTTCAGTGATGGTCACATACAAAAACATTTTTCAACAGTGTACTTCTGGGATGTTCTGAATATCTTTTGTTTCTTGACTCGTATCGACGATGTATGCGAGGAATGCATGATATTCCTTTCGCAAGCACTTCTGAGCTTGTATGCACAAAATGATGCGAAGGTTCGTACTAGGTTTGTCGCCATAGATAACTAGAGTTTTGCTGTTACGAAGGTTAAGACGAACTGCTTTTTCAAAGCACAAGATGTCGGCGTGTGAAGACTCAACCAATCCATGCCGATAATGACGTCGAAACTTTTAATTGGGACCGGCATGAGGTCTATCTTGAAAGTATGGCCATCTAAAGTTAGAGTACAACCTACGTATGTGCAGTTAGTACTTTCCGTTTTCCCGTTTGCCATTTCTACAGTGAATGATTTATCTAGTGCATGTGGTTTTTGTCTAAGCAAGTGTGCAAATTTTTGGTTTACGAAGCTTTTCTCCGCTCCACTGTCGAAAAGTATGCAAGCATATGAGTTATCGAGGAGAAACGTACCAGTAACTATCGTAGGATCAGCTACGGCTTCCTCGTGGCCTATGGCCAGAACTCTTCCTACTCCGCCAGTTATCCCTGCCTTAGGGCAGTTCCTCTTGTAGTGGCCCACTTTGCCACAACCGTAGCAAGCTTGGCCTACACCGGCGTTAGGAACTTGAGCGGTCAGCCTTGCTGGAGTCTTGCAGAAACGGGCAGTATGCCCCCTTCTGTTGCAGTTAGTGCACTGCATTTCCCGACAAGGTCCATTGTGATGGAAGGTGCATTTGTTGCACTTCGGAAGATTACCGGGATAAGGCTTCACTGGTAAGGGATTAGCAGGGACAACACGAGTTACCGTGGCAGCATTGATTGTAACTAGTTGTTGTCTCTTTAAGGATTCTTGCGAAGTCCCGCTTTTCCTCTTGTTCTACCCCTTTTTCTTGTTGTTGTTGTTGTTGTTTCCCTTTTGTTGCTCGGGTGTAGAAATCGTTGGGTTCTGGTAGTTTCCGTGATCTATAAGAGATTGTGCCAGCTCTTTAGCGCTGTCAAAAGTAACATGCCTTGATGCTAACACACTTGACTGGATCTGGGGCGACAGTCCCCAAATATATCTATCTATTTTCTTGCTCTCTAGGGCAACCATATCAGGGCAAAGAATTGCCAGATCACATAATCTATTAGTATAGGTTGATATGTTAGAACTAACCATTACAAGACCCCATAGTTCCTGCTCGAGTTTTTGAATTTCCCCTCGTGGACAGTACTCTCTCATCAGCATGGCCTTTAAGTTCTCCCAGCTTATCGAATTTGCCACTATTAGGGTCAGTGACTTAACGTGGCCATTCCACCAAGTTAAAGCTCTGTCAGAAAAGGTACAAGTAGCAAACTTGAGCTTATTGTTCTCTGGGCAGGCATAGATTTCAAAGACTGCTTCTGTCTTTTCGATCCACTGCCTTAAGATCATAACCCCTCCAGTTCCATTGAAATTTTTGGGTTTGGCATTTGTAAAATCCTTGTAGGTGCATTCCCGGGGGTGCCCATGTCTCTCGCCATGGTTAGAAATAGGTGCACCAGTTCCTGATCCACTAGGGACAGGAGTATTGATGTGTGACATGGCAGCCGCTACGGCCGCCGTGACAACTGCTTGGAACATAGCAGCGTCGAATTGAGGAGGTGGTGGTATCGGTGTTTCGTTATTATTGTTATGCCTCAGATTTTTGCGAGGAGGCATCTTTTAACTATAAGTTTAGAAAGATGAAGATATTGATAAGAATTTAATAGGAAGGTTGATGAAAATGACTCATGGACTAACTCTTCATAGCCCAACAGCACGATTAAATGTAGATCTAGAACTAACAGATGATAGCATTTGGATAATAATTTCCATGAGATTAGGTACCTGTCAATATTACTGGAATTACAGATGTAACAAGTTCGGGAAAAATGGCCTAGTAGGAGGCCTTACATCAACCATGATGGGAAAATTTTTGACAGGACTATGACCTAATCAAGACCTAACAGGTCTAAGATTTACAAAGATAGGAAATTAGACCAGAGTTTTACATAACTAGGTTATATCCAACAGAGAAGTCGATGAGATTCTATCGGCGATGAGAACTACTAGAGTGAGTTCTTGATTCCGACAGAAGGTGTTCTATGTCCCTCACATGCATGTCAGATCTTACTTGCTGAGCTCGAAGTTCCCTGACTTCAGCTTCGGTTCCAGCAAGTTCTCTCTGCAGAGCTGCATTGTGGACCAGAGTCCTTTCATGAGCAGAATCTAGTTGGAGAATGCGGATTGTGTTAACGCCAGAGTTGGCGTCAATCTCCATGACTCGGTCGATAGCGGCTCGACCCTGTTCGGTGTTCCGGGAAATCCTATGAACCATGATGGGTAGGACCCTGTCAGCTGAACGTCCCTCAGTGAGGTTGTAGAAGCTTTTGTCTCCATCGTAGGGGATGGGTTGACTCTGTTCCTGACTACATCTATTCAAGTTTGTGGCCCACAGAGGTGTGGGTCCTTGAAATGCTGGGCGAGGGTTTGGGTCATGAGCAGCTGGGGGTAGATTGTTGACTTCTGGTTCTGAGTCAAAACTATCAGAAAAGCCTTCAGCTTCATGATCATCTAAAGGAATTGGGTGATCATTCTCTGGCTCTTCTCCGAGCCATCCAGCATTTCCGTGGTTAGGGTAGTACGGGTCGTTGTGGGGATGGAATCCATCCATGATATCTACGCGAGAAAAGGGATATAAGAAGAAATTAATAGAAGTACTAACTAAGATAATTATAACATGATCTTTATCAGTTACTTCAATACTTGTTTAGTGCATACCAGTTATATGTACTCAGGACAGGATAGACCTTCGAATAAGTGATCCTAACTCTAAGCCCACAACCAAACAAGGAACAAGAAGTAAAGCAAAGATTCACAGATTCTAAGTCTATGACGTCCTAGGTGCATATAACCTTAGTGTATCCACTCAGCAACTATTGACGTACTGATAAAGACCTTTTTAGTTCTCAGATAAGTAATTATAGTAACACCAAATACCCCTATGGTATTTCATTGTGGTAATGTTGGTAAGTTTTTAGACTTGTTGCCATATCACAACCATTCTTGGGCATATGCTAATCAATCCTCGGACCAGCATAGTTGATCAGGCTATGCCAATCCCAGGACTGACCATATATCCCCGAGCTTACTTGTGATATTCAACAATCGTAATACTTTTGTTTTTGTCGTTGTGACACTGATTTTAGTATGAATGCAGGCATGTATACTTAATTAAATATTTTATTATTTAAAAGTATAAACTCTTGGTCAGAGTATTTTATCCCATTGTATTTATAGTTAGTATATCTTTTATGGGATGATATACTCAATTCACTATAAACAAAGCTCTGATACTAATCTGTCACACCCCAAAACCAAGAACGGCGGAAACGTTCAGGGGTGGAGGACGTCATGTAAAGTATCATAACAGTGCAAAGTAGTAAACAAGCAACAACATCATCCATTGCATTAAAAGTAAAGTTTTAATACATGAGTGTTCTTTCATAGTAATTAGACACCAAAATATGTAAACAAAATAAAGACGAGTCTTGTCTGTGCTCCGTCTTCTCAAAACCCTGGTCATCGTACCTGTCTACTGGTGACATGAGAATACAGGTTATTTTGAAAGTATAAATCAACATAAAGCTGGTGAATTCATAAGTATTATGGTGTCGGTGATTCGAAAAGTTATTATGAAAGACTTGAAAATGGTTAATGAAACATTTAGTATAAGTGTGAAAACCCTAGAAAATCCCATATTTCCTACTAGTATAAAAAGTAGTCTTCTACCAAGACCCGAATGCTTTGAAGGTTTGCATTTCTGTATCAATGAAGATTTTTCCCTGTACAACTATTATTATAAAAATATAGTCTACCTCATCGTTTATGTGAATGTGTCACAAAATAAAAGTAATAGGGAAAATTATATAATCATTGAAATCGTATCCTTCGGCCTTAGGATAATCACGACGTGGAAACTCGCCGAACAGTACAACCGAGAAAATCCGTCGATGAACAGGTCCCGCTGTAGCTAGCAGCCAGGTGTAGGATGGTCAGTCCCGTATAGTATATATATAGTATTTCTCTCTGTATAGATATAGTATTTCTCTCTGGATAACAGGTAATAGTATCTCTTCATATAGTAGTATAGACTCAT
Organism: Lactuca virosa; assembly: GCF_052849685.1. Classification (NCBI taxonomy): domain Eukaryota; kingdom Viridiplantae; phylum Streptophyta; class Magnoliopsida; order Asterales; family Asteraceae; genus Lactuca; species Lactuca virosa. Next base: position 432,673,578 of record NC_136428.1, on the reverse strand, counting down.
GAATGAACTGACTCTTGTGTAATTCCTTGTAATAGGAATAGTAATTTGTATCCCCTAAACTATACCTATAATAGTTTACTGGAATGTAAATTGAATGTCCAAGTAGGTTTATACACCCTTTCTACTCAAGAGTGTTGGAACTGAAGAAAGAATGAAAGCTCTCATATCAATACATATATACATGAAACATAAGTGTATAGATATGGTTTTTAAAAGTAAATTGAAAGAGGTTTTGTAAAACATTTAAGAGTTTTGAACAATAAATAATAATGACTTGATGTCAGTTTATAAAATAATTCAAAAGTAATTTGTTGATAACAAAGTAAAAATAACTGAAAAGCATTGTATTTATCACATTTTGAAGTATGTGAAATCAGTTGTTTGAAAACACAGTTATAAATCACATGTGATTGATTCTATAACTTCCTGTTTTCTACTTGTATTCCCCCCATGAAAGCATTTAAAATCATTTAAAAGATTGATTAAGGGGGTATGAACTCACCTGCAGTGAGTGGTTTGGATGAACAGAATGGATAGGATGCTAGGTGTCAAGTGAAGACTTGTACACGCACAAAGATCCTAGTTAACATATAATCACACATATATGTATCCAATTAGTCATAAAACAACTAATTAACCAAATTTAAGACATCCTAAGAAATGTAAAACACTTGATTTAAGTGCTATAAGTCCTAAGGATTGCATCTAAGGGTGGTAGGACCTTGTAATTGAGTTTAGGGTTCAAGGGTAAACTCCCTTGGAGTTTACGGTTTGGTGACAATAACTTATTGAGTTTACGATCGTAAACCCATGAGTTTACGGCCATAAACTCATGGTACTCGACAATTTTGTGTTTTGAAGCCATAAAGATCATAAGAAGCATTCCTACTTCATGTTTAAGCCTTAGGAAGAGATTAGGGCACCATTTCACTCCTTTAGGGAGTTTACAGTCCTTGGACCACTTCTCCTTGGGTTTACTGCCGTAAACCCAAATGGTTTATGGTCTTGTGATGTTTTCAAGTACTAATCACATCAAGGAAGGGGTCTAGGCTAGTTTCCAAGACTTGGTAAGGGACTAGGGTCACTTTGGCCCCTTTGTTAGGGTTTACGGTCCAAGAACATCTTGGACCTTAAACACCTTTGATGTTGATTCTTGGGTGTTTTCTTGATGATTATAAGTGTAACAAGTCTTATAATACACTAGGATAGAAGTACTTACTAGGGAGAAGCTTGAAAAGGTGCTAAAAGTCCAAGAACACTAGTGTGTGTTCTTGGTGAAACTTGAAGATCTACACTTTTGGAATGATTTCACAGATGGAATCATGTAAGATCACTAGATTAAGTAAGATATCAACTTTTTAGGGATAGAAACACTTACAAAGTTGGAGATCTTGAAGAAAAGTCGGATGATACTTGAGAGAGAAATGGGTTTTGGATCTTGAAAATGTGAAAAGTGGTAAATAATGACTAAGTGTCATATTTATACCCCCTTTTAGGGTTTACAGTCGTAAACACCTTTTTTTAGGCCATAAAATCCAAACTCTTGGAGTTTTGGGACATTATTGTTGCACAATAAACCCTAGGGCATCCTCTCTCCTGTTATCTCCTGAAGTATTAATCTTAAAACACTCAAACTTATTCCAAAAAGCTTCAAAGTTAGCAGAAACAGTTCTGACTTCTATTGAATTGAATGGTTGTACATAATAGAAATTTTGGGTTGTCACAAAATCCTTGTAGGTACACATTCTGGCGGTCCCTACATTGCCTTCATTTCTAACTCCAGCTCTTGTGACATTAGCTAGAGCTGTAGAGATTCTCTGAGCTATGATTTCTTCAAGTTCTACTGAACTTATTGAGGGGTTTATTTGGTGGTTGCGGTTGTTGTTGTTGTGGTTCTGGTCGTTGGTTAAGGTTTAGCCGAGCGCTACTTCTTCTAGACATTTTGTTTAGTTCCTATACATTTTAGATCACCAAGTGTTTAGTCTATCAAATATTACTCCCAATTTAAATAGTTCATATGATCTGATCATAATAAAATATAGTTGTACACCTACATCTAGTTGTGATAAGATCTATGCACATATGGACTTTAGTTGGAATATCTGATCTAAATCCTTGAGATCAAAAACATTCCGGGTATTTAGGTGTATTCTCATCGTGGGTCTGTGTCTTTATATATGACTCTATATTTATTATTTCTTGTATTCATGATCTATTAATTATTGTTTGTTACTTCATGTCTAGCTGATAAGGCACCGGCCAGTCAGGACAGTTGAAAGGGCAGGATCATTTTAGCATATAGCCGTTCTAGAATCCAACAACCCAAATCGACATGTCTATCATGTCACCGCTCCCATAAGTAGTCCTTCAGTAGAATAATTAATAATACTTTTTATTATAGGCTAAGGGATATACCTAAACCTAATAGAGTAAGCCCTAAACTATGGTCGTAGGCCACCGATTCTAACTCTATAAGATCTTGATTATATATAAAACTTTAGGAATATACATTGCAAGATTATAGACCTATCCGCAAGGGTCTTTTAATTTATCACATTAGTTATTTATCTGGACTAAAATACTCCTATAGTATCCTAACTCTGAATGTACTTGTTCTGGTGTTCTGGTAAGTTTTAACACTGTTGCAACACCACATCATTCCCAAACACATGTCGGTCACATCTCGAATGAATATAGTTGATCAGGCTATATTGATCCTAGCTATGATTACATAACTGTTTAGGTTGACGATAGTGTTCAACCTTTAAATATTTTAGTTCTGTTCTCCTCGTGACACTAGTCCTATTATGTACAAGTATAAGCAAGTAGGTATATTTTTATAACTTGTAGTTATACTCTAAAATATATCATTATCAAGAGCACTTAACCCCCATTGCATTTATAGTTGTATATCTTTTATCGGTTGATATACTAGTTCACTATAAACAATGCTCTGATACCAATCTGTCACACCCCAAAACCGGAACGGCGGAAACGTTCAGGGGTGGAGGACGTCATGTTTAGTATCACGAGATATGTATATGGTAAGCAAGTAATGAACAACCATTTCATTTAGAAAGAAAATGTTTACAATGTGTGTGTTCACAAAACATAGAGTTCATAAACAAATAACAAAACAAGACTTGAAGCTATAATGCTCAATCTTCTGAATTCCCTGCACGAGCACCTGTCTAATAGTCTCCTGAGAATACAAGTTATTTGAAAGAGTTGATCAGCAATTAAGCTGGTGAGTTCATAAGATTTTAGTGATGTGAGTAAGCTGTAAATGTGGTTGAAATGTATATGTATAAGTGGTGCAAGCTGTAAGTTTTGTTTTGAAAAGTTCGCCTGTTCCTCTAGAAAATCCTATATTTCCTACTTTGATGAAAGTTAAGTAAAATGACACTACAAGCCTTTCTATGGGTACTAAGTGGGTACAAATTATATAAGACTCAGAATAAACAAACAATCGGTTGTGCGCATCTGCCCTAAGCTCACAACCCAACGAGGAACAGAAAGTAAGGAGGATAGCACACATCCCATTGGTTGTTCGATTATTGTGATATATAACCCTGGTGTATTCACTTGTTACTCATGGAGTTATTTGTAATGGTTCCTTTATATCTAATGAAAAGTTTCTTAAGAAAACCTATATTTCTTATAGTAAAAATGGTGACCACAGTGACTACTTTTATAATAGCTTAGTTTATACTGCTATATATAATCTAATATCGGATAGAAAGTTAATTGAGTGAATCTGCCCTAAGCCCACAACCCAACGAGGAACAGGAAGTAAGGCGGAAAACACACATTTAACTACCTATTGGGGATTAGTTTTATATATAAACATAGTGTATAAACTAAGGTATTATTTAGTTACTCACCTAAAGCCTTTAAAACTGTACTGGTTTAATAAAACGGATTAAACCCTTTTCTGGGAAGTTTCTAGTTTTGTATACTAAAAGTACTGACTTTGGAAAGTATGTTTTGTACTAGAAAAACTGTGCTTTGACTCTGTGTCCTATAACCTGAGCCATACCTGGTACCCTTATGATGACTTAATGTATACTAAGCATACATATATATAGAATCGGGTAGATAATAGGTTGGGTGAATCTGTTCCAAGCCCACAACCCAACGAGGAACAGGAAATGAAGCGGAGAGCACACATCCTATTAGCTGTCGGACCCTATTGGTATATATGTATCCTGTGATGTATACATTAAGGAATCATAAGACTAGCATTATGGTCCTATCCTTTAATTGTAGCCTTCTACCATGGCATCTTCTGTTCTACTAGACTCGACTGTTCCATTTGTCGATTGTAAAAAGTATCATTTCCCTAGTTTATAACTCAAAAATGGATTGAGTTAACCTTCAAGTGGTACTGGCACTTTATGAAAGTATTGGGAAATGAAGTACACAGTTGTCGTGTATAATGACAAGCAGATGTACTAATAACCTAAAAACATATTTGTTTTGTTACGGTCATAATGTGAAGGCTAGAACCCTTACTAAACGCTCTCCCTGTCGGGAGATTAGGGTAACCAAACGTGACCTCAGCAAATTCTTGCAAGCCGCGTAATTCACATTAAAGTTATATGATCATGTATACCCAATATAACTATCACCTTTTGTTTAATACAATGCGTTAGTGATTCATTGGCATAATTAGATCCTGTATGTGTGTTCTCATGCTATAGCAACCTTACTTGTTTGTTCTGTATGTTCTGTTTGTTTCTCATAATTGTGTGTTCTCTCTGTATGGTATTATTTGATTCTCTTCACTATCTGTTCTGTAAGAACTGACTCTTTGTGTGCTTCATTGTACTAGAAGTAATGAATAACATTCTCCTAAACTATACCTATTATAATTTACTAATGTTCTACTTGGACTGTTACTGAAAAAACTCATTTATCTACTAAGTTATGTTTGTACTTTAAAAATGGAGTTTTGTATAACTATAAAGTAACATAACTTTAAAAGAGTTTTGAAATGTTTTGACAACTTATAATTGACATAAGTAACATTTTGAATGATGTTAATAACAAACATTTACACAATTAACATTGTGTTCAACTTGTATCCCCCCTTAAAACAGTTAAAACAGTTAAAAGATTCATTACGGGGTATGAACTCACCTGATGTGGGTGATTCAAACGGGTATGCGTGTAAGGATGAGAAGCTCCACGAATGACGTCCCGAGACACAATAAGTCCTAAATGACATATAAGGACACATATTGACATGAATATAGTGTTTTTAAACAACTATATGAAAGGAAACACCTTCCGGGACTAGGAAACACCTTGATCAAGTGTTGGAATCACATGTGATTCATCAAAGGGAAGTGAAATGGCATCAAAAGGTGTTTACGGTTTTGGAACCAACTCCATTGGAGTTTACGATCGTAAACCCATGAGTTTACGGCCGTAAACTCATGGTACTCCTACCATTTTGTGATTTGAAGTCCTAAAAGTCATAATGAAGCATCCTAACTTCAAGTCTAAGCCTTAGGAAGTGTTTGTGGCATCTTTTCACTCCTAAATGGAGTTTACGGCCCATGGACCACTTCTCCATGTGTTTGCGGCCGTAAACCCATATGGATGATGGTCTTTTGATGTTTTCAAGTACTTAGCACATCAAGGTAAGGGACTAGGTTAGTTTCTAAGCATAAGGAAGGAAATTAGGGCAACATTGCACCCTAAAAGGGAGTTTACGGCCTTGGGTGATCCTTGGCCGTAAACTCTCTTCCAACCCATGTTTATTGATGTTTCTAAGGGCTAAACATGTTTAATCTAGTGTACAAAAATTTAGAACAAGAGTTCTTACGATATAGGGGCTTGAACTAGTCGATTTGGCCAAGAACACTAGTGTGTGTTCTTGGTGTTCTTGGTGTTTCTTGAAGATCTAAACAAACATGATTTTTATGGATGAAATCAATGTATGTTGCTAGTTAACAACATATATCAACTAATCAAAGATGAATACTTACTAGTTTTGAAGATCTAAGGCGAAGAACGGGATGATAGTTGAGAGAGAATGAAGGAAAATCGGCCAAGAATGAGAGAAATGACTTAAAATGACCATTTGCCTTATATATGCTCTTGAGTTTATGGCCACATGAGTTTACGGCCGTAAACTCATGGTCTTGTGGCCGTGAACTCAGTTAGATGAGGTTAGGGTTCGTTTTGCTACACTGTGGTTCTAACAGGTACTTCCTAACACTTATTCCTTAAGTGTATTAGGCTCAAAACTCCTTAGAATGACCTGTAACCGGGCTAGAACTTCGTACTAATGAATTTGACACTAAGTTGAGTTGACTGACTGAGCTTAAAAAAAAAAAAAAAATTTCGGGTTGTCACATAAAAGTTTACTTACCAAATAAGTATATACCTATAAGTCTTATATACTATGAATATAAGTGTTTGTAATTCCATACAAACGAAAGTTGCTACGTATAAATCTTATTTCAATTCTATACGAGTAAAAACCGATACATATAAATCTATTTCAATTCTATAATAGTAAAACCGCTACGTATAAATCTATTTCAATTCTATAATAGTAAAACTGCTACGTATAAATCTATTTCAATTCTATACAAGTATGTGTGTTAGGTATAATTCTCTACTTAATATACAAGTAGTATACCTACCAGTTTCTTGTACTTAGAGTATAAGTGTTTGGGAAACTTATACTTAACATTAATACTTGTATAACGACAAAGTATAATGCTTCTAACAATTTGCTACCATGAGTCCGTAACCGCGGCTGTATGACTAGTTTCAAACCTCTGATTGATGCTACAAGTTTCGCATCTTAAGATAAGTTCCACACGCTTCATCAACATCAGAAAAATAAACAAATAAAAGGACAGTTCGTCACTCGCAAACCGTTGTGTTGTAGCTAGCAACCACGAGTGGGGTTGTCAACCCGTATCTTATTCATACATGACTTCCTCGTTCACACGGGATTAGCGGTTACAGGTCAGAGGATTTTCCCTAAGATTTCCAATCTTAGTTGATGAATACAATAACTCATGTAGACTTGTCGAGTTCCGTTAGTTCTAGTAGTAAAATCATATTCGTGTCTAAAACCCTAAGTTATTAGATTATGCTTTAAACATTACTCCTAATATTTATAATACTTAGGCAGTATAATAGCTATAACTTGAGGTAAAACCATGTTTTATCTTGACATAAAACCAACAATAATAACATATAACATACCAGGTTTTATCTTGACATAAAACCAACAATAATAACATACTTAGAAATCAATATATATAACTCTCGAGTATAGCATCGAGGCTATATCACACATAGTATATATAGAACTCCCGAGTATAACTCAAGGTCTACATTAGTATAATAACATGCTAACAAGTTTACGATAGTTGTATGTTTTAAAAATATCATATATACTTTAGGTATATATGAGGCAAAACAACTATATCCCGGTTAATATAACTATATGTGTTGATACGAACATACTATCATAGAAACGTAATATTAACTTTTATTCAATATTTAGCATGCGTTTTCCCCTGAAAATATTAGAAAGTGGGGCCGTAATACTCACCTTAATATCGTATTTTGACGGAATCTAACTAAAAACGTTGAGCGATTCGCGATCACCGGGCTCAGGATGCAAGAGGGCTTCAGCAAAGGAGAGAAAGGAAAGAAGTAAAGGTGTAAGAAGAGAAGAGGCCGGACTTGCTACTTATAGGCTGTCCAAGACAAGTTCACGTCGTGAACATGAGGTTCACGTCGTGAATTTGAGCTGAGTCATGTCGTAGACTTGCCATTTGCGTCCTAGCTTCGGAAGGTGTCACGATTCTAGTTTCACGTCGTGAATTTGATGTTCACGTATTGAGGATTGAACACCTCATTCCCATAGAGTTCACATGTGTTTTCTAGCTCCGAAATGTGTCCTGGACTACTTTCACGTCGTGAATCTAAGGTTCACGTCGTGAATCCAGACAGTTAGGGTTTCCTGCCACATGTCATGCTCTAAGACAACTGCATCTTCGGAAGGTCGTAACTTTCACATACGAACTCCGTTTTTGACGTTCTTTATATGCACGCGTAGGTATTTACAAGTACTACACCTCTATTTTTGATTCCAATAGCTAATTCTAAGTCTATTTTAAATTCCTCTTATTATAGAGATCTATAGTGTTCGGTTTATCATAACTTCTTCATGCGAAGTCAGATTCAGACGTTCTCTATATTTTTGGAATCGTATGGACGTATACTTTGAGTTGTATCATAAAGAAAGTTCATATTTGTATTAGAATTTAACATGAACTACATAGTACATTTTAGTTTAACAAAATCACATTACATGATTGGTATAATCACATGTGATTGTTATTGACCTATTTTCACTAGTGTTACATTCTCCCCTCGTTGAAGTAAATTTCGTCCTGAAATTTATTTTGTACCAGATACCGCTGAAGGGTTGTGGATAGCTTCCCTGCTTCCTATTACGAATGCCCTACCACGGCCTAACTTCCTTGACTTCTTAACCTTGGACATTCCTTCTTCATATGTCCAATTTCACCACACTCAAAACACGCTCTTCCTCCATCATAGCCTGTTCCAGTGTTTCTTCCTTGATTTTCTGTTGTAGGTGTTTTGCTCCTGTAGAAATTGGCGGTGTGTCCCTTTTTCTTGCATTGAGTGCATATAAAGCAGTTACCTAGATGGTGACGGTTACGCTGAGTATATTTTGGGAGTTTTCCTTTATACTGTCGTGGTTGTGTGGGTATTACTGTTGTGGCTGCATAAATAGTTGCCACATCTTGTCTCTCCTCAGATGATTGTAAGGGATTCTTCCCATTAAATTTGAGCTTGTTCGTTCCAGATTCGGGAGACTCAGCTATAAATCCCACTTGGATTTATGTGCTGGTTAGCTGATGAGCTATACGCTTTGCACTGTCATGTGTTGTAGGCTTTGATGCGATCACCATTCCTTTGATTTACGATGCTAGACCCCATATATATATCTCTCAATCTTCTTGTACTCTAGGGTTACAAGTGCCGGACACATCACCGCAAGATCATTGAATCTAGCGGTATAAGCATTTATCTCTGAACCCTTCATGGTTAGGGTCCACAATTTGTAACACCCAACTTTTCAAAACAAATTTTCACATTTTATAAAACACATTTTCACTCATAATCGTTATAAAAACACCATTGTATCACATAGTCAAATCATAACATCATATCCCAAGATCATAATGTAAAAAAAATCTCCACGTGTGTGTACTGATCAAGCCGGCGCCTTCCCGCGATCCTCACCGGTACCTGAAACACATAACACAACACTGTAAGCATAAATGCTTAGTGAGTTCCCCAAAATACCATACACAACACATATTAGCCACTCGAGGCTATATCTCTGTTTGACCCTCTGGTCAATGTGTCTCAGTGGGACCCTCCAGTACCATAACTCTGTAGGCCCTCTGGCCCTAACTCTCTGGACCTTTCGATCCTAACTCTGTAAACTCTGTAACATACATAGCATAAACCACATAGAAATCATATCATGCAAAAACATACAAATACTCTGTCACATAACTCTAATTACCACTCTAGGTAAAGTATAGTGAGAAGACTCACCTCGGGTAACTCGGTAAAGCTTGAACTCTGTAAAATCGGGTCTATCCTTCGCCTAATCATGTGAAATAAATATTCTAAATCAATACACCTCTCAAGGCTAGACTATTCCTCTTCTTAGTATTCTCAGAAGGGTAAAAGACCATTTTACCCCTCTCATAACTCAAAGGCCCCACTATAGACCAAACCCTAAAAGTCAACCAAAAGTTAACCCTCTGGGTTACGCTACGCGTACCAGATGTGTACGCTGGGCGTACCCAGCAGTCTCTCAGAATCGGGGAACGCCACCCCGTACGCCGCGCGTACTGGGATTACGCCCGGCGTAAATCCCAGTTTTAGTCCCTTAGCTCTTGAGGTCTTAAATAGTTAAGACTCACGTCTAACTTTTAGATCTGACCATTTCTAAGCCTCTTAATCATAAAGTCGATGACTTTAAGCGTTTTCATGACTGAACAAGTCACTAACACCCAAAAAATACCATTTCCTAACACTAGGAAGCCCAATACTCAAGCATGATCTCATATCCACGACCAAGATGGGAACTTTATGGATCTATAACACAAATACCACTGAAATGGGACAGATCTAGGTCCATGGAGCACATTACACTCATAAAGTCTCCACCTTTGGGACTTTTAACCCTAAAATGGTCCATGAAGCAACAAACCAAATGAAGAGGAAAGTTTTGAACTTTATACCTCCAAAATGCAGCTCCTTCCTCTGTAGATCTAAGATCCAAACTTGCACTTCAAGCTCTAGCCTCCACAAACTCCTCTCCTTCTTCTTCACTAGCACGCCAAGGCACTTTTAGCTCCAAAATCACACACACTCACTAAGAACGATGAAAAGTTCTCACTTAGGGTTTTACTCGCTGCTATGGAGGCTGAGAAATGAGCCTTAGCATCCAATATATAGGGCACAAGTAAGAAATTAGAGTTTGCACCTGGACACATTACGCCCAGCGTAAGCCTGAGTACGCCCAGCGTACTCAGGCGAGTCCGCGTCCAAAATAGCGCATGAGTACGCCCAGCGTACTCATTTGCTACCAATTCCCCTTAAGGGCTTAACTTGACACTTTGAATAAAAGAAGGGGCTAAATAGCTGTACCTGAATTTCGGGATGTTACAATTCTCCCCCACTAGAACCAGACTTCGCCCTCGAAGTCTCATGCCGCAAAAAACTCCGGACACTGCTCCCGCATCTCTGACTCTAGCTCCCAAGTCAGCTAGGACCCTCTACAATGTTACCACTGGACTTGAACCAAAGGCACCTCCTTGTTCCTCAGAACCTTGATCTTCCGATCCATAATCGCGATTGGCCTCTCAGCATAATTCAGGCTCACATTCACCTGAATATCTTCCAGCGGTACCACTGCTGACTCGTCGGCTATACACTTTCTCAATTGGGATACGTGGAAGGTATCATGAATCTGTTGGGTTTTGAGCATTCTAACACTTCCTAAGTGTACATGCAACCCTAATAAACCTTGGATCTATGTTTGTCTAAGGTACATGCAAAATATTAATTTCCAAGGTTTATAACCTATCTAGCATGGCATGGGGTACTTTTAAACATAAAAGAACTAGATGAGTTACATACCTTTTGTTGATTGCTGATTCCTTGGAGTTTGAGAGCCAAGCACCAATAATGTGAATGCCTCAAATGAAATCACAAATCACCACAAACTTGGAAAATGTATGAGAGAGTATACTAACACTTAGAAATCGGCCACCACTATTACACGCACACTAGGGTGTTATTTCATGCAACATGAGCTTGTTTATATAGTGTTCATGGTTAGGGTGAAACCCTAATAACCCATGTCTTTTCCTTTCCAAGGATCCATGGGTTAAAAGCTCCATGGATCATCCATGGACTTCCATATAAGCTTAGCCCATTAACAAATGAGTATTAGCCCACACCATAAAAATATAATAGCCCATGATTTAATTAGTCTTCCTTTTAATCACTAAATCAATTCATAAATCGTAAAACTAATTAAATAACATGACTTTATATTAATATATTATAACTTATAATATATTAATAAATCGTAAGTATACAATTCTCATAAAATTATCCATAAACAGTTTGGGTGAAGTGCAACCCAAATGGACCATGCCGGGTCGGGTCAAGTATATACCAAATAAGTTATGGACTTAGACACCTTATCCAACAGTCTCCCACTTGGATAAGTCTAATAACTGTATTTGCGTATGTTACTTCAGGAACCAACCAACAATCGTAGCTCTCGAAAACTCTGTTGAACTATGAAGCGCCATTTTAGATAAGTGATCATATAATCCTCTGTTCTCATGATATCAGCCGGACAAATACATGAAACAACGTTGTACTTATTGTCCAGCAGTTTGTTTCTCGATTTCCGATTTGTTTGACAAAGAACTAAATTGAACACATCAATTAGGTTCTGACCGGGCCCGATACATAGGTCAAAACAAAATCATCGAGGGGCCCATATATCGCTTCTAATCCTCCAAGGACTAGAAGGAACAGATAAACTTCGACTCATATACTTGTTTCTACTATTTGTTGAATTATACACAAAGGCACGTTTTATAACATCAAGTTACTGATGCGTTTACGTGCAATCAATGCACAACCAACTCATAGGTAACAACTCATATCTCTAGGTTTGAAGACTTATATGATATTACCCGTCTCACGATCACTCGAGATAAATTCCATGAAGTGATGCAAGTGAGCGTGGGTTGAATCCAATACTCATAACTTATGAGCACTCATGAGTGTTGTAGCCATGTCCAACATCTTAGACCTCTACAACCAACTCATGACAGTCTTGATTCATATCTACTTCCAACATATGACCGACTGTGGATGGTTTGAATAACTTAATCATTCGGAAAGAATAACCTAGTTATTATGGAAGTCAAAACATGCAAAGTGAAACACAATAATAATCGAATCCAATATGGTCTCAGAACCCTTTTGAATATAAATAAAACCACCTTTTATTTATCACCATATTGATTACCCATTATTCATTGTATAATGTTTCAAATAATCAACTTAATACTTGAACAAAAACAACAGTCGTCCCATGCTCCTAGCATGTACACTTTGTTTTTCTAAACAATAGTTATGCCATACTCCAAGTATGCACACTATGTTTGTCTATGATCTTTACTTTGTGAAATAGATCAATTGAACATGATTCCAATGATGCTCATTTCACAATCCCAAATCCTTATTGTAAATATAAGAATTCCTAATTCCTACCATTTACCAAAAAAACTGTTAGATTTTAAACTTATATGCACTGATCCTCTCGTAATGATTATGCACAAGGTCACCAAAACCTTGTCATCAGTCATTACAGAGGATTCCAAAGGAGATCAACTCTATGGAAATGAACTCTCATATTCAAAGTACATTGCTTTGAACATCCTTCTTGCATAAAAGTTTATAACTTTCTCATAGATTCTTAATATCCAACTCCCAATATGGAAAATTTCCATATTCCCATTTTGATTATCATATCTGAACAAGAGCTACCTCTTTTCAGAATATATCCATATGGTCTATCCAAAATTTAACACTATACTTCCAACTGTCCCTGAGCAACCAATCTTTGGTGAACCTTAGATTGTCCTCGACAATTGCTTAATCATTTTAGTCTTATCCAATTCTAGACTTTTCCCTTCTTAATGCTCTAAGCATTTGGAAAATTTAGAAAGGATGAATATTATAGCACATGTGACCGATCCTATACCCGAAGCATATGGGACACGATTCACGATGTCTCACATAAAGACCTGATACTAGATCAGTCTTTTGCTACAATATTTTTTTATTTTTTATTATTTGCCATGTTTTCAAAAATCGACTATGAAGAGGAATGTCGTAATCATAATCGAATTTGAGAACGCAATATATATAGAATTTCCTTATGTTGAACCATTCCAACATAAAATTCATATATATATCCTTGACTAAAGATGATTGAAAACTCAATCTAAGCTTTTAGAATTGAAATGAAGTATAATTTCCTCTCCCTTAATTATAGCAAAACAACTTTTTCAACCCCTACAACTTTACGAATTGACACTTTTGTTTTCTATAATTAACATTGCTAACTTGCAACACTAAAAATAATAATCATGCTCCCACTAACATGATGATTATCAGCATAACAATTATGCTCCCACTAGCTCTGACATATTTCCAGAAATCAGCTGGACTTCTGAAATTTAGATTCGTACACCATTTCTTAGATAGCTCACATGTGTGTCTAAACAATTTCCAGAACTATGAAAAGGGATGACGTAATCATAGTCTTAATTGTTTATACCTTTGCCATTTCTCACAAGTCCATGTTAGTGTGCCGGTTAACCACACACGCTCCACTAACGACTTTGAGAATGCAAACATCACAATTGCTATCTACTTAAAATCTTCTTAGTGAAAGCATTTCCTCACCATCATTTCCATGAATCGGAGAGAAACCTTATGAAACTTAGATTTTATAGTGTATGAGTTTCTATCCATGTGAATTTGTCAAAACCATAATCACAAGACAACATTAGTGACAAATTCAGCCTTACATGGATTGAACTTGTTCAATCTTAATTTCTTGTCACCTGGTAGGACAAGGTCCACCAATGCTTCCAAGCTGTTATGCACACAGTTTAGAACTAACAGAGCTCATATGCATAGTCAACTTAATAGGAACATATACAGAAACAAGAATTATGTCAACTTAATAGGTTGCAAACCTTAAGTCGCGTGCTAGTGATAAAACTCAGGTTTTACTCTTGATTAAATCTTGAAATCCTTTCAGGATCTTTAAGACTCCCACTGTCCTCTTAACATATAAGTTTCCCTAGTCAAGAACCATTCCTTGACAAAACAAATATTCAAGGGATAGTGTGGATTCTTATCAAGACTAACACTTCACACAATTGGTCTTAATTGGTATTTGTCTCATTCAAGACATCACAACTTACCAATTTCAAATGTACAAGAGTAGAAAACATTTTACACTACATTTGATAAGTGTTTTAAACCTTACTTTATGTCACTCAATGTTACAATCTTGGAGTATGACTCTAAGAGTTGCTTTGGAACGAAGTATGACTCATTCTCTTGATTTTTAACCATTCCAACAATTCATGACCCCTCTTCTTAGTCATAACAATGCACTAAGATGTCCTTAGAGTATGAATTTGTGATATGGTTTCATAATCATTAAGATGATCATAAAAACATGATACTAAAGTACTCTCCCATCTTTTCAGATTTGAGAAACTTTTATCTCTCTGCCAAATTTGATTCTTCTCATCCGTTCTGCCATACATTGAAACTTTTCCAATGTTACAGAATTATACTTAACCTTATAAGTATAACCATATTTACTAATCTTTAGTAAATCATGACGAATTGATCTTTGTAGTGGACCTTGACCAGCACACACCCAGTGTACCTAATTCCTTAGTCCTTCAATTGACTCACATATGCATGTGATCAATGAATTAGTCTCAATTTTACAAAGATGAAAATTCTCATTCATCATACAATACAGCTTGTATGATTCCAAGTTTCTGTCCAACTGAAGCTTCGGGTGATGAGAATCTTTCCTTATTTGATAAATTTAGACACTACCACAAATGAGAGAATCAAACTCATATTTCCAATATTGCTAGAAACATACAAACATCAATTTTCCATAAATGCCATTATAAGGGGATATAATATAAAATAAACTAAACAAAACTTTTATTTCTTTATTAAAATGCGGAAAAATATTCCTTACAATGCAACTTTAAATGAAAACTATGCTATTACATATTTCTTAGCAATCTATCATAACTTTTAAGTAGTGGCTCAAAAATCCGATCCTCGAACCATGCGATAGAAATCCATCTTCGTGATCAGATTCAGCACACACTTCTTTTAACCTTCCTTTTGCTCGATCCTGCTAAACATCAAGATGCAACCTAGTCACATCATGTAATAAGAATCAACAATTAGGAACTTTAACAAAGTTAGATAGTGGACTTACCTGAAGCCGATTCAAACATTTTGTCTCTACTTGCTTTCAAATATTTCAGGTATTCAGGGCAGCTTCGCTTCCAATGTCCCTTCTCATGACAATAAAAACATATAGACTCTTTGGGAATGGTACACGAGACAATCACAGACTTAGCCTTTCCCTTTACCTTTTGGTCAACTGGGTTGACCAAGGCCGATCCCCTTCCATTGGGACGAGAAAGCTTTTCTGGACTTCCAATCTTACCATTGTCCTTGTCCATGGAAGTTTGAGAAATAGATTTTCCATCAATATTTGCTTGACCATTGCGCCAAATCATTGCTGATTCAGCATCAACAAGAAAATAAGAAAGATCTATTAGGGTTATGTCGGGATCTGTCATATGGTAGTCTTTAATAAACTCAATATATGACTCAGGAAGTGAGTGAAGAACCCAGTCAATAGCGAACTTCCTTGAAATAACAGCACCTAACATTCTCAACCTGTCTATGTGTGACTTCATTCCTAAGACATGAGTACACACAGGTCTTCCATCTTTATGTTTCATTTCTAGTAGTGCTTGAGTGATCTTGAGCCTTTCAAGTCTTCGGGCTTGTGGGTCAGGGAGAATAAATGGAGGAGGTGGGGGGAGTGAAGCATGATGTTGAGGGACATCATCTTTAGGAGGAAATCTTGTTTCAAGCGATTTGGGAAGATCATAGTTGTCTGAACCAGACATCTACAATGGGAGAAAATCAAGTTAGTTGATTCAAGTCCTCAATATAACACCCAATATGAAGTATTAAGGCTAGGACCCAACACAATATTTTATAACTTGGAAGAGGGATGCCGTAATCCAAGCTATAAAATATTTGAAGGTAGGTGAATGACGATTCACCAATTTCCACCATGAAAAACGAAATAATTTATTAGGTTTTAATTGGATTTGAAACTCATAGATCTTTTGAGATTCATTGAACTTTTCAATGGCATGTTTCAATCTCGATTGTGCCCTTCAGGTTTTGTGACTGGGATGCCGAGGATCACAAAACAAGGTGTGAATAACCATGCAAACTCACTTGGTACCCTTAATATTATCACCTAATCGATGTGCCGGTTAACCATACACGCTCCACCGATCTATGATAAACATTAAGTCACCCTTCGTGATCCTTACTAGTCCAAGTTAGTGTGCCGGTTAACCATACACGCTCCACCAACGACTTGGTAAGGTACAAAGTGTGAATTTCGTGGGTTAGCACCATATTCACATTTTCCTAAAGTAACTAAGATTGGGAATTTATAAAAGGTTTAGTTACTTTATAATATTCATTATACTTTTAATGAGAATTTAAAGTCATTGTCCTACCCGTTCGGCTAACGAACCTCCACCGATCAAGGAAGCGGTGGGTGAGAATGGACACCCATTAAGTTGCCATTTTATAGGCAACAACCTTATACCCCCTTATAGACCGGCTTCGTGAATGAGGCCTACTAACGGTAAAACGACTTGATCTTATACATATATATAATAATTAACCATTAATGTTATAAATAGTATAAGGGTTGAATTTTAACTTTTAAAACTCTAAGGCTTGGAATTAAAGTATATTAAAGTGTGTGCAACTTTACAAATTCCAAAACTTGAGGGCAAGTTTTGTAACTATCCAAAACTTTTCATTTCATAACTTATGAATTAAAGGTTCATAAAATGAAGACTCTTCATTTTATGTAACTTATGTGTTTTAAATGTGTGTTTAAAAGAAGTGACCTTTGGATATCCATAACTTGAGGACAAATTATGGATTCCATTAAAACACATAAATGATCAAGAATTAACCCTAAACAATTCAGCAAATAATTCCTATCATCTTCTAAATTCATAATAAGAACATGAACATGATCATCAAAGTTTCAAGAATTATATGAACACATACAAAGCATGAAATTTTGATATAAGCTATTGTAAATGGATTAGAATAACCATTACACCAACTAAAACAAGTTTTAAAACACCAAAACAGTTTAGGGTAATGTTTCTAGTCCATTTCCAGCAGCAAAAGTCGAAAATCTGCATTCTGAGGCTCCTACTCGTCGAGTGCACGAACCTACTCAGCGAGAAGGATGAGTTTACACATGAACTCGGCGAGTCCCCCCATGGACTCGGCGAGTTCAACAGGCAGACAGCAAAAAATCGAATTTTTTCCACTATTTTGCATCAAGTATCAAACATACAAGCCTAGGCTCTGATACCACTGTTGGGTTTTGAGCATTCTAACACTTCCTAAGTGTACATGCAACCCTAATAAACCTTGGATCTATGTTTGTCTAAGGTACATGCAAAATATTAATTTCCAAGGTTTATAACCTATCTAGCATGGCATGGGGTACTTTTAAACATAAAAGAACTAGATGAATTACATACCTTTTGTTGATTGCTGATTCCTTGGAGTTTGAGAGCCAAGCACCAATAATGTGAATGCCTCAAATGAAATCACAAATCACCACAAACTTGGAAAATGTATGAGAGAGTATACTAACACTTAGAAATCGGCCACCACTATTACACACACACTAGGGTGTTATTTCATGCAACATGAGCTTGTTTATATAGTGTGCATGGTTAGGGTGAAACCCTAATAACCCATGTCTTTTCCTTTCCAAGGATCCATGGGTTAAAAGCTCCATGTATCATCCATGGACTTCCATATAAGCTTAGCCCATTAACAAATGAGTATTAGCCCACACCATATAAATATAATAGCCCATGATTTAATTAGTCTTCCTTTTAATCACTAAATCAATTCATAATTAATTCAAGATTAAAACTAATTAAATAACATGACTTTATATTAATATATTATAACTTATAATATATTAATAAATCGTAAGTATACAATTCTCATAAAATTATCCATAAACAGTTTGGGTGAAGTGCAACCCAAATGGACCATGCCGGGTCGGGTCAAGTATATACCAAATAAGTTATGGACTTAGACACCTTATCCAACAGAATCTGGCTCAGCTCCGCAGGTAGCTCCAACCGATATGCTACTCTGCCCACCCTCACGGTCACCCTAAACGGACCAATGTACCGGGGCCCCAGCTTCCCCTCTTCCTGAAACGGATCACTCCTTTCCAAGGAGACACCTTCAGGAGTACGAAGTCTCCCACCTGGAACTCAAGCTCGGATCGTCGCCTATCCGCGTAACTCTTCTGGCGACTCTGAGCTGTCAACAACCTCTGTTTGACCTGCTGTATCTGCTCTGTCGTCTGAATCACTATCTCTGTACTACCCATCACACGCTGCCCGACCTCACCCCAACAAATGGGAGTCCGACACCTCCTCCCATACAACAACTCAAAGGGTGGCATAACGATGCTCGAATGATGGTTGTTGTTATAGGAAAACTCAGCCAAAGGCAAATATGTGTCCCAACTCCCTCCAAAGTCCAATACGCATGCCCGAAGCATGTCCTCGAGCGTCTGAATCGTCTGCTCACTCTGCCCGTCTGTCTGTGGGTGGTATGCGGTACTAAAATGCAGCCTCGTACCCAACTCCTCATGAAATTTCTTCCAAAATCTGGAAGTGAAATGCACATCTCGATCTGAGACGATCGAGATCGGCACTCCATGCCTTGATACAACCTCTCTCACGTACAACTCCGCCAACCTCTCAGCCGAAGAGCTCTCACTAATAGCAAGGAAATGAGCGCTCTTCGTCAACCTGTCCACAATCACCCAAATTGCATCGACGCCGCTTGCAGTCCTCGGCAATTTGGTGATAAAATCCATGGTAATTTGTTCCCACTTCCACTCGGGAACCTCCAACGGCGGCAACTTACCATGCGGTCTCTGGTGCTCGGCCTTAACCCTGCGACAGGTCAAACATCTCTCAACGAACCATGCAACATCCCTCTTCATACAGGGCCACCAATACTCTCTCTTCAGGTCCACATACATCTTAGTGGCCCCGGGATGGATCGAGAACCTCGATCTATGCGCCTCCTCCATCAAGATGGTACGCGTTCCGCCCACAAACGGTACCCAAATCCGACCCTGAAAGGTCATAAGTCCCCGACCATCGGTAACGAACTCTGATACCTGTCCGATAACCCGCTCTCTCTTACGGTTCTCCAGCCTCACGGCCTCCGCCTGGGCCCCTCGAATGGTGTCCAACACCGGAGTCATCACTGTCAATCTCAAAGAAACATCTCGTATAGGGGCACTCTCTGCCCTGCGACTCAGGGCATCAGCTACAACATTAGCTTTCCCCGGGTGGTACAGGATCTCACAATCGTAATCCTTCACCACATCCAACCACCTCCTCTGACGCATGTTCAGGTTGGGCTGATCCATCAGATACTTCAAACTCTTGTGGTCCGTGTATATGGTACACCGAACCCCATACAGATAGTGACGCCTAATTTTGAGGGCAAACACTACTGCCCCTAACTCCAGATCGTGGGTGGGATATCTCGTCTCGTGAGGCTTCAGCTGCCTCGATGCGTATGCTATCACATGCCCTCTCTGCATCATCACCGCTCCCAGCCCTGATATTGATGCGTCACAATACACCACAAAGTCCTCCATCCCCTCCAGAAGGGCTAATACCGGGGCTTTGCACAGTCTCTGGCGAAGTGTCTCGAAGGAGGCCTGCTGCTCTGGGCCCCATGAAAAAGCAACACCCTTCCGGGTCAACCTGGTGAGTAGCACGACGATCTTGGAGAAATCCCTGATAAATCTCCGATAATAACCAGCCAACCCTAAGAAACTCCTGATCTCGGTGGGGGATCTCGGTACCTCCCAACTCATTACTGCCTCAATCTTTGCCGGATCGACCAATATCCCATTCTGGTTAACGAGGTGCCCTAGGAACTGGACCTCTCGTAACCAGAAATCACACTTGGAGAATTTGGCATAAAGCCTCTCCGATCTCAAAACTCCAAGTATCTCTCTCAAATGCTCCTCATGCTGCTCTTTGGATCTCGAATACACCAATATATCATCGATGAACACGATCACCGAACGATCCAACATCGGTCTGCATACCCTGTTCATGAGATCCATGAATGCCGCCGGTGCATTGGTGAGCCCGAAAGGCATCACCACGAACTCGTAATGCCCGTAACGAGTCCTGAACGCTGTCTTCTGGATATCCTCATCTCGTACTCTCATCTGATGATATCCAGACCTCAAATCGATCTTGGAAAACCAAGACGCTCCCTGCAACTGATCGAATAAATCGTCGATCCTCGGTAAGGGGTAACGGTTCTTGACCGTCAGTTTGTTCAGCTCCCGGTAATCAATGCACATCCGGTGTGAACCATCCTTTTTCTTGACAAAAAGGATCGGCGCTCCCCACGGCGAGCTACTCGGCCGTATAAACCCCTTTCCCAGCAGCTCCTGAAGCTGCGAGGATAACTCCTGCATCTCTGGTGGCGCAAGGCGATAGGGCGCCTTGGCGATAGGCACTGCCCCCGGAACCAAATCAATACGGAAGTCTACCTGCCTCATGGGAGGCACACCCGGCAACTCTTCGGGGAAAACATCCGGGAACTCGCGCACTATCGGGACCTCATCGATCGACCTCGATCTCTCTGTATCTACTCTCGTATCTACCACATAAGCCACAAACCCACTACAACCCTGCTGTAAACTCTGCCTCGCTCTAGCGGCCGAACAAAATGCTGACCCAGAACGGGTACCCTCGCCGTACACCGTAAGTACTCCCCCACTGGGGTCTCGTATAATCACCAACTGTCGCTCGCAGTCTATCACACCCCAAATCGGCTCAACCAATCCATGCCCACTATGACACATACGTCCCCCATAGGAATCGGGACCAGATCTATCGGGAACTCGACACCGAAGATCTCGAGTGCACATCCTCGAATCACATCAGTAGCATACACTGCTCGCTCGTCAGCTATGGAAACTCGTAGAGGTCGACTCAACGCCTCACGCTGGGTACTGATGTGCTGGCTAAACGCTAGTGACACAAAAGACTGACTCGCACCCGAGTCAAATAACACTAAGGCAGGTACAGAACACACAATAAATGTACCTACGCATATCGCAATATACGCATAACACCACAAACTCAAAATAAACAGAGGAAAGAATACATACCAGCTACCACATCGGGTGCTGTGCAGACCTCCTCCGCTGTCAACTGGAAGGCTCTCCCGCGAGCCTTCGGCGCCTCGGCCTTGACCGGCCGACTCTCTGTAGCTCGAACAGCAGCAGGGGCAGATCCCTGAGAAGCTCCCTGAGCTGACCCTCGTAACTGCGGACACTCGGCCTTCCGGTGTCCGGTCTGGTTGCAGTGAAAACAGACTGCAAACCCCTTGGGGCAATCCTTGGCCATATGCCCCTCCTTGCCACATTTGTAGCAAGACCCTGCTCTACATACTCCATCATGACTCTTGCCACACTTGCCACAAGTGCGGCCCCTCTGGCTCCTTGATCTCGAATCGGCGGGCTTAGCCCGCTTGGCAGCCGGCTGGGACTGTGCCGGTCGCCGATCCCTCCCCTGAGACTCAGCCTCCTCCCTAGCCTGGGTCTCCAACTCTATCTCCCTCTTCCTGGCATTTGCCTGAAGCTCAGCAAACGTCCGGTACGTCGAGTTCGCCACGAACTCTCGTATATCCCTCCGCAACACACTCAGATATCGGCTCATACGTGCCTGCTCGGAGGACACGTGCTCTGGGCAGAACATCGCCCTCTCATGGAACATCCTCGTAATCACGGTAACAGACTCAGTACCCTGCTTGAGGGTCAGAAACTCCTGGGCCAAACGCTCCCTCTCCACCTGGGGAACGTACTCATCTCGAAACATAGTGGTGAACCTCTCCCAGTTCACCGCAGCGTGCTCTGCAGAAGTGAAATGTGTTGTCACAAACTTCCACCAGTCCTTCGCTCCCAAGCGAAGCTGGTTCAAAGCGAACCGTACCCTCAGATGCTCCGGACACGAACATGTGTAGAAGCACCCCTCAATGTCAGAGATCCACCTCATCGCGACTATCGGATCCTGAGTCCCATCAAACTCTAGTGGCTTCGTGTTGCTGAACTCTCTATACAGCAATGAGTCACCCCCCTGCGGCCTGGCAGCAGCGACGGCTGCGGTGGCTGCAACAACATTTGCATCATAAGAGCGGCGTACAGCTCATCAAAAGCCTCCATCATCGTGCTCTTGATAGACCCGAACATCTCTGGAATCTCAGCGCGGACGGCAGCAGCCACCTCATCATGAATCATCTGGCGGAGCCCCCTATCGCTCACAACCCCCTCGCTAGTCCCTGGCTGGTGGCGTGTCCCAACCATGATGTCTCTGAAATACAACATAAGAATTATCAGGGACTTGCTCGAGTATACTCGCACTCGATAACTCCACCCTACTTGTTCCTTAGTACCCAATGGATTCTTACTTAGGGTGGGCACTGCTCCGTTGTCTTCAGTAGTACGGGCCCTATACTACCGTCCACACCGCATCAACATTCACTCTAAGTCCTCCTCTTTGGATCCCAGATCACAAATACACTATATCTCACAGGCATAGGCTACCCTTCGGTAGGCCTCTCAACAACTCCTCACTGCTACCTATTCGCTCTCAAGCATCACATAGCAGCAAAATCATTCCTAGGCTAAGGCATCACAAATCAGGCCACTCTAGTCCTAATATGATTACCTAGCCTACTCCAGCATACATAACATATCATAACATATCTCATAACTCATAATGTAAGGGTATTTTGGGAAATCACCGTTCGGGCGCTGGATGATCGTACACACTGCTCTGCTCTGCTCGTTTCAAA
The DNA here is from genome assembly GCF_052849685.1 of Lactuca virosa. Lineage (NCBI taxonomy): Eukaryota > Viridiplantae > Streptophyta > Magnoliopsida > Asterales > Asteraceae > Lactuca > Lactuca virosa. The sequence continues at coordinate 432,650,124 of NC_136428.1, read as the reverse complement.
TCTTTTTACTCTTTTTAGAAAATTTTGTTCTATTTTGAAAAATTTCCCTCAAATCCTCAGTTTGAGTTCAAATGCGCTTGATGGTGCATCCAGATCCCTCAAACCAAGGCTCTGATACCAACTTGTAACACCCAACTTTTCAAAACAATTTTTCACATTTTATAAAACACATTTTCACTCATAATCGTTATAAAAACACCATTGTATCACATAGTCAAATCATAACATCATATCCCAAGATCATAATGTAAAAAAAATCTCCACGTGTGTGTACTGATCAAGCCGGCGCCTTCCCGCGATCCTCACTGGTACCTGAAACACATAACACAACACTGTAAGTATAAATGCTTAGTGAGTTCCTCAAAATACCATACACAACACATATTAGCCACTCGAGGCTATATCTCTGGTTGACCCTCTGGTCAATGTGTCTCAGTGGGACCCTCCAGTCCCATAACTCTGTGGGCCCTCTGGCCCTAACTCTGTGGACCTTCCGGTCCGAACTCTGTAAACTCTGTAACATACATAGCATAAAGCACATAGAAATCACATCATGCAAAAACATACAAATACTCTGTCACGTAACTCTAATTACCACTCTAGGTAAAGTATAGTGAGAAGACTCACCTCGGGTAACTCGGTAAAGCTCGAACTCTGTAAAATCGGGTCTAGCCTTCGCCTAATCATGTGAAATAAATACTCTAAATCAATACACCTCTCAAGGCTAGACTATTCCTCCTCTTAGTATTTTCAGAAGGGTAAAAGACCATTTTACCCCTCTCATAACTCAAAGGCCCCACTATAGACCAAACCCTAAAAGTCAACCAAAAGTCAACCCTCCGGGTTACGCTACGCGTACCAGATGTGTACGCTGGGCGTACCCGACAGTCTCTCAGAATCGGGGAACGGCACCCCGTACGCCGCGCGTACTGGGATTACGCCCGGCGTAAATCCCAATTTCAGTCCCTTAGCTCTTGAGGTCTTAAACAGTTAAGACTCACGTCCAACTTTTAGATCTGATCATTTCTAAGCCTCTTAATCCATAAAGTCGATGACTTTAAGCCTTTGCATGGCTGAACAAGTCACTAACACCCAAAATATACCATTTCCTAACACTAGGAAGCCCAATACTCAAGCATGATCTCATATCCACGACCAAGATGGGAACTTTATGGATCTATAACACAAATACCACTGAAATGGGACAGATCTAGGTCCATGGAGCACATTACACTCATAAAGTCTCCACCTTTGGGACTTTTAACCCTAAAATGGTCCATGAAGCAACAAACCAAATGAAGAGGAAAGTTTTGAACTTTATACCTCCAAATGCAGCTCCTTCCTCTGTAGATCTCAGATCCAAACTTGCACTTCAAGCTCTATCCTCCACAAACTCCTCTCCTTCTTCTTCACTAGCACACCAAGGCACTTTTAGCTCCAAAATCACACACACTCACTAAGAACGATGAAAAGTTCTCTCTTAGGGTTTTACTCACTACTATGGAGGCTGAGACATGAGCCTTTGCATCCAAGGCACAAGTAAGAAATTAGGGTTTGCACCTGGACACATTACGCCCAGCGTAACCCTGAGTACGCCTAACACCCAACTTTTCAAAACAATTTTTCACATTTTATAAAACATATTTTTACTCATAATCGTTATGAAAACACCATTGTATCACATAGTCAAATCATAACATCATATCCCAAGATCATAATGTAAAAAAAATCTCCACGTGTGTGTACTGATCAAGCCGGCGCCTTCCCGCGATCCTCACTGGTACCTGAAACACATAACACAACACTGTAAGCATAAATGCGTAGTGAGTTCCCAAAATACCATACACAACACATATTAGCCACTCGAGGCTATATCTCTGTTTGACCCTTTGGTCAATGTGTCTCAGTGGGACCCTCCAGTCCCATAACTCTGTGGGCCCTCTGGCCCTAACTCTGTGGACCTTCCGGTCCTAACTCTGTAAACTCTGTAACATACATAGCATAAAGCACATAGAAATCACATCATGCAAAAACATACAAATACTCTGTCACATAACTCTAATTACCACTCTAGGTAAAGTATAGTGAGAAGACTCACCTCGGGTAACTCGGTAAAGCTCGAACTCTGTAAAATCGGGTCTAGCCTTCGCCTAATCATGTGAAATAAATACTCTAAATCAATACACCTCTCAAGGCTAGACTATTCCTCCTCTTAGTATTCTCAGAAGGGTAAAAGACCATTTTACCCCTCTCATAACTCAAAGGCCCCACTATAGACCAAACCCTAAAAGTTAACCCTCCGGGTTACGCTGCGCGTACCAGATGTGTACGCTGGGCGTACCCGGCAGTCTCTCAGAATCGGGGAACGCCACCCCGTACGCCGCGCGTACTGGGATTACGCCCGACGTAAATCCCAGTTTCAGTCCCTTAGCTCTTGAGGTCTTAAACAGTTAAGACTCACGTCCAACTTTTAGATCTGACCATTTCTAAGCCTCTTAATCCATAAAGTCGATGACTTTATGCCTTTGCATGGCTGAACAAGTCACTAACACCCAAAATATACCATTTCCTAATATTAGGAAGCCCAATACTCAAGCATGATCTCATATCCATGACCAATATGGGAACTTTATGGATCTATGACACAAATACCACTGAAATGGGACAGATCTAGGTCCATGGAGCACATTACACTCATAAAGTCTCCACCTTTGGGACTTTTAACCCTAAAATGGTCTATGAAGCAACAAACCTAATGAAGAGGAAAGTTTTGAACTTTATACCTCTAAATACAACTCCTTCCTCTGTAGATCTCAGATCCAAACTTGCACTTCAAGCTCTAGCCTCCACAAACTCCTCTCCTTCTTCTTCACTAGCACACCAAGGCACTTTTAGCTCCAAAATCACACACACTCACTAAGAACGATGAAAAGATCTCTCTTAGGGTTTTACTCACTGCTATTGAGGCTGATAAATGAGCCTTAGCATCCAATATATAGGGCACAAGTTAGAAATTAGGGTTTGCACCTGGACACATTACGCCCAGCGTAACCCTGAGTACGCCCAACATACTCAGGCGAGTCCGCGTCCAAAATAGCGCATGAGTACGCGCAGCGTACTCTTGAGTACGCCCAGCGTACTCATTTGCTACCAATTCCCCTTAAGGGTTTAACTTGACACTTTGAATAAAAGAAGGGGCTAAATAGCTGTACCTGAATTTCGGGATGTTACACAATTCTTGTTCCAGCTTATGTATTTCCTCTCTAGGACAATATTCCTCTACTAGCATCCTCTTCATCTCTTCCCATTTCATGGAATTGGCAGCATCAATACCTATTGTATTCACATGTCTATTCCACCATGTAAGTGCTGCATCAACGAAGGTACACGCATCAAATCGTACCTTAGATTCGTCCGGACAAAAGCTTATTTGAAATACTGATTCTGCCTTTTCAATCCAACGGGTCAAGCTAACAACCCCTTCCGTTCCATGAAAGCTCTTAGGTTTTCAATTCATAAAATCCTTGTAGGTACACATTCTGGCGGTCCCTACATTGCCTTCATTTCTAACTCCACCTCTTGTGACATTAGCTAGAGCTGTAGCGATTCTCTGAGCTATGATTTCTTCAAGTTCTACTGAACTTATTGAGGGGTTTATTTGGTGGTTGCAGTTGTTGTTGTTGTGGTTCTGGTCGTTGGTTAAGGTTTAGCCGAGCGCTACTTCTTCTAGACATTTTGTTTAGTTCCTATACATTTTAGATCACCAAGTGTTTAGTCTATCAAATATTACTCCCAATTTAAATAGTTCATATGATCTGATCATAATAAAATATAGTTGTACACCTACATCTAGTTGTGATAAGATCTATGCATATATGAACTTTAGTTGGAATATCTGATCTAAATCCTTGAGATCAAAAACATTCCGGGTATTTAGGTGTATTCTCATCGCGGGTCTGAGTCTTCATATATGCCTCTATATTTATTATTTGTTGTATTCATGCTCTATTAATTATTGTTTGTTACTTCAGGTCTAGCTGATAAGGCACCGGCCAGTCAGGACAGTGGAAAGGGTAGGATCATTTTAGCATATAGCCGTTCTAGAATCCAACAACCCAAATCGACATGTCTATCCAGTCACCGCTCCCATAAGTAGTCCTTCAGTAGAATAATTAATAATACTTTTTATTCTGGGCTAAGGGATATACCTAAACTTAACAGAGTAAGCCCTAAACTATAGTCGTGCTTTCCTAAGATAGTACTAATTCACTATAGTTAATAGCTCTGATACCAATCTGTCACACCCCGGCCTTCGGCGGAAACACCGGGCAGTGTAACGTCATTTCTTGTATCAACATAAAGTTGGTGAGTCCACAGGTTTTGACTCCATATAAAAATAATACATTTTCCAAGTTCAAAAGTATAGTTCTGAAAGTATCATTTTCACTCTCCAACGTTTAATATATATATATCCTAGGTATAAAAGTTTACTTACCAAATAAGTATATACCTATAAGTCTTATATACTATGAATATAAGTGTTTGTAATTCCATACAAACGAAAGTTGCTACGTATAAGTCATATTTCAATTCTATACGAGTAAAAACCGATACGTATAAATCTATTTCAATTCTATACGAGTAAACCGCTACGTATAAATCTATTTCAATTCTATACGAGTATGTGTGTTAGGTATAATTATCTACTTAATATACAAGTAGTATACCTACCAGTTTCTTGTACTTAGAGTATAAGTGTTTGGGAAACTTATACTTAACATTAATACTTGTATAACGACAAAGTATAATGCTTCTAACAATTTGCTACCATGAGTCCGTAACCGCGGCTGTATGACTAGTTTCAAACCTCTGATTGATGCTACAAGTTTTGCATCTTAAGATAAGTTCCACACGCTTCATCAACATCAGAAAAATAAATAAATAAAAGGACACTTCGTCACTCGCAAACCGTTGTGTTGTAGCTAGCAACCACGAGTAGGGTTGTCAACCCGTATCTTATTCATACATGACTTCCTCGCTCACAAAGGATTAGCGGTTACAGGTCAGAGGATTTTACCAAGATTTACAATGTTAGTTGATGAATACAATAACTCATGTAGACTCGTCGAGTTCCGTTAGTTCTAGTAGTAAAATCATATTCGTGTCTAAAACCCTAAGTTATTAGACTATGCTTTAAACATTACTCCTAATATTTATAATATTTAGGCGGTATAATAGCTATAACTTGAGGTAAAACCATGTTTTATCTTGACATAAAACCAACAATAATAAGATATAACATACCAGGTTTTATCTTGACATAAAACCAACAATAATAACATACTTAGAAATCAATATATATAACTCTCGAGTATAGCATCGAGGCTATATCACACATAGTATATATAGAACTCCCGAGTATAACTCAAGGTCTACATTAGTATAATAACATGCTAAAAAGTTTACGATAGTTGTATGTTTTAAAAATATCATATATACTTTAGGTATATATGAGGCAAAACAACTATATCCCGGTTAATATAACTATATATGTTGATACGAACATACTATCATATAAACGTAATATTAACTTTTATTCAATATTTAGCATGCATTTTCCCTCGAAAATATTAGAAAGTGGGGCCGTAATACTCACCTTAATATCGTATTTTGACGGAATCTAACTAAAAACGTTCAGCGATTTGCGATCACCGGGCTCGGGATGCAAGAGGGCTTCAACAAAGGAGATAAAGGAAAGAAGTAAAGGTGTAAGAAGAGAAGAGGCCGGACTTGCTATTTATAGGCTGTCCAAGACAAGGTCACGTCGTGAACATGAGGTTCACGTCATGAATTTGAGCTTAGTCATGTCGTAGACTTGCCATTTGTGTCCTAGCTTCGGAAGGTATCACGATTCTAGTTTCACGTCGTGAATTTGATGTTCACGTATTGAGGATTGAACACCTCATTCCCGTAGACTTTGCACATGTTTTCTAGCTCCGTAATGTGTCCTGGACCACTTTCACGTCATGAATCTAAGGTTCACGTCGTGAATCCAGACAGTTAGGGTTTCCTGCCACATGTCATGCTCTAAGATAGCTGCATCTTCGGAAGGTCGTAACTTTCACATACAAACTCTGTTTTTGACGTTCTTTATATGCACGCGTAGGTATTTATGAGTACTACAACTCTCTTTTTGACTCCAATAGTTAATTCTAAGTCTATTTTAAATTCCTCTTATTATAGAGATTTATAGTGTTCGGTTTATCATAACTTCTTCATGTGAAGTCAGATTCAGACGTTCTCTATATTTTTTGAATCGTATGGACGTATACTTTGAGTTGTATCACAAAGAAAGTTGATATTTGTATTAGAATTTAACATGAACTACATAGTACATTTATCACATTACTATTTTAACAAAATCACATTACATGATTGGTATAATCACATGTGATTGTTATTGACCTATTTTGACTAGTGTTACATTCTCCCCCCGTTGAAGTAAATTTCGTCCCGAAATTTATTTTGTACCAGATACCACCGAAGGGTTGTGGATAGCTTCCCTGCTTCCTATTACGAATGCCCTACCACGGCCTAACTTCCTTGACTTCTTAACCTTGGACATTCCTTCTTCATATGTCCAATTTCACCACACTCAAAACACGCTCTTCCTCCATCATAGCCTGTTCCAGTGTTTGTTCCTTGATTTTCTGTTGTAGGTGTTTAGCTCCTGTAGAAATTGGCGGTGTGTCCCTTTTTCTTGCATTGATTGCATATAAAGCAGTTACCTAGATGGTGACGGTTACACTGAGTGCATTTTGGTACGCCTGACATACCTTATGTACGCCCAACATCCTAGGGTCCAAGTCAAAATAAAAGAGAATAATTTTCTAGGGTTTTACCTACCATCTCGGGCGTTGCAACTCTCCCGTACTTGAACCAGACTTCGTGCTCAAAGTCCACCTCTCTAAACAACTCTGGGTAATGCTCTCTAATCTTCTCCTCAGGATCCCATGTCCATTCTAACCCCTTTCGGTGCTGCCAATACACCTTTACAAAATCCACAACCTTGTTTCGAAGAGTCTTCGTCTTCCTGTCGAGAGTGGCCACTGGTCTCTCTATATAATTCAGACAATCATCCACCTGAATGTCCTATAATGGAACCACTGCAAAATCTTCAACCAGACATTTCCGTAACTGAGAGACATGGAAAGTGCTATGGATCTGGGTAAGCTCCTCTGGTAGATCCAAGCGGTATGCAACCCTGCCTACCCAGGCTAACACCCTGAAAGGACCAATGTATCTGGGGCCGAGATTACCCCGCTTCCTGAATCAGATGACACCTTTACAAGGTGACACTTTCAGGAGTACCATGTCCCCAACCTGGAACTCTAAATCTGACCGGTGTCTATCTATGTAGCTCTTCTGCCGACTCTGCGCTGTCTGAAGTCTGCCACAAACCTGCTGAATTAACTCAGTCGTCTGAAGTACCACCTCTGTACTACCTATGACTCGCTGACCGACCTCACCCCAACATATCGGGGTCCTACACTTCCTCCCATAGAGCATCTCGAAAGGAGGTCGATCAATGCTGGCGTGATAACTGTTGTTATACAAAAACTCTGCCAAAGGAAGATATTGTTGGATAAGGTGTCTAAGTCCATAACTATTTCTGGTATGTACTTGACCCGACCCGACATGGTCCATTTGGGTTGCATGGCACCATGCAATTGGATAGACTAAATGAGAGAAATAACACTTGTGGATTATTAATATATTATAAGTTCTAATATATTAATAATATTATTTAATTAATTTGATCAAGAATTAATTTAGAATTAATTAAGTAATCAAAAGATAACTAATTAAATATATGGGTTGATTCTGTAAATTATGCATAAGTTGTATAGTGGGCTAAGAGGCTCCATGGATTATCAAGTTGGGTTAAACCTATAGGATGCTCCATGGGAGTTACAAACCCATGGGTCATGGAAATGAAGAGTCATGACACATTAGGGTTTACATGGTGTAACCCTAGATGTGTCAACACTATATAAAGAACCCATGCTCCACCAAAATTGGTTGCACACAAGAATCAAGAGGGCTAGAGCCGATTTTGCAAGTGTAATATTCTCTCAAAAGTTTACTCCTTTGCATTTGGTGTTGTGTGAAGCATTTGAGGCATCACACTTGGGGTGCTAGGCTCACAAGGTTTCAAGGATCATAATCAACAACAAGGTAAGTTATTCTATCTTTCATTCAAGTTAAAAATGTTCCCCATGTATGCTAGATAGGAATATAACCTTGGAATTCAACTTTGCATGATTATTAGACAAACATAGATCCAAGGTTATTAGGGTTGCATGTACACTTACGAAGTGTTAGAATGCTCAAAACCCATCAGTGGTATCAGAGCCTAGGTTTGTTTGTTGTTTTTTTTTGTGCAAACTGCTTGAAAAAAAATCGTTTTTCTGTTTTCTGCTCGTATGAGAGTTTGCACATTTGTTGCTGGAAATGGACTAGAAACATTACCCTAAACTGTTTTGATGTTTTAAAACTTGTTTTAGATGGTGTAATGTTTATGCTAATCCATTTACAATGGCAATTATCAAAATTAAAAGTTTTTTTTAGTGTAATTTTTGATTCTTGAAAGTGTTCATATTCATGTTCTTGAACTTATGAAGATTAGATGATCATATGAATTGTTTGTAACCTTCATGATAGTTTAATTCATGATCATAATGTGTTTTAATGGAGTCCATAACTTGTTCTCAAGTTATAGAAAACCAAAAGTCTCACTTTTATTAAAGCCATTAAAAGAACACAAGAGTTATAAAAATGAAGAGTCTTCATTTTTATTACTCAATTAATTCATAAGTTATAAGAAATGAAAAGTTTTGGAAGTTTACAAAACTTGCCCTCAAGTTTCGGAACAAGTAAAGTCTTGATTAAAACTTTAGTTCCAACCCTTAGAATTTTAAAAGTTAAAATTCAACCCTTATACTTTATAATATTATAAGTTAATAATATATATATGTATAAGATCCAGTCGTCTTACCGCTAGTACGCCTCATTCACGAAGCCGGTCTATAAGGGGGGTATAAGGTTGTTGCCTATAAAATGGCGACTTAATGGGTGTCCACTCTCACCACCGCTTCCTTGATCGGTGGAGGGTCGTTAGCCGAACGGGTAAGACAAGGACTTATAAATTCTCATTAAAAATATGATAAATATTATAAAGTAACTAAATGCTTTTATTAAATTCCCAATCTTAGTTACTTTAGGAAAAATGTGAATAAGGTGCTAATCCATGAAATTACACTTTACACTTTGTTTAAGTCGTTGGTGGAGCGTGTGTGGTTAACCGGCACACTAACTTGGACATAACAAGGTAGGTAAAGGGTGACTTAAAGTTTATTATAGGTCGATGGAGCTCGTGTGGTTAACCGACACATCGATTGAGTAATAAACATTAAGGGTACCAAGTGATTTGCATGGTTACTTCACACCTCGTTTTGTGATCCTCGGTATCCCAGTCACAAAACTTGGAGGGCACACTCGAGATTGAAACATGCCTTTGAAAAGTTCATTGAATCTCAAAAGAATCTAGGAATTTCTAAGAACCAATTAAAAACCTAATATTTATATTTCGTTTTTCATTGTGGAAATTGGTGAATCGTCATTCACCTACCTTTCAAATATGTTATAGCTTGGATTACGGCATACCTTTTCTAAGTTATAATATATTGTGATTGGATCCTAGCCTTAATATTACATTTGGGTGTTTTATTAAGGACTCTCTTAACATCTAAACTAATCTTGTCCTCTTCTTTCAGATGTCTTCAAACAATGCTGTTTCTAGCTCTAATCCTAATGGCTCCTTTACCCTTATGAACTTGTGTGGGAAAGTCACTTTTGATGGATCCAACTTCAATGAATGGATCAGAAACATCAGGATGATTACCCGCTACGAGGACAAAGAATATGTCCTTGACAAGGAGCTTAAGGAGATTGATGAGACCACTGCAACTTCCCAGGAGATCGCTGACTTCTGGGCACATGAAAGGGATGCTACAAAAGTGGCATGCATCATGTTGGCCACCATGACAGCTGAACTCAAAAATTCCTATGAGGACTTCTACCCTTTTGAAATGCACCTAGATCTGATGGAAAGATACCATCAAAGTGCACGACAAGAGAGGTATGAAATCATATGCTCTATCATAACAACCATGATGAAGGACGGGGAATCCGTCACGAGCCACATGCAGAAAATGCAAAGGTATGTGGATCGGTTGCTGAAGCTTAATGTGAACTTCCCTGAGGAGCTTGCAATAGATATCATTTTGCACTCCTTACCATCGTGCTATGATCAATTCCGCATGACATATCACATGAATAAGGAAGAGGTCACACTCAGCAAACTTCAGGGACTCCTCAAGACTGCAGAAACAGGTCTTAAGGGTAAGTCGGTTGTTAACACTCCTACTCCAAACTCTGCCTCGGTTTTGGCAATTGGGAAAGGTCGAGGGAAGAAGAGGAAGAGCTCTTCGAAGGGTACCAAGGATAGGACCCTTGATGGCTCTTCTTCAAGTGGAACCAAGAAAGGTTTCGTCACTCCTTCTTCTGACCGTAAAGAGGCTGAATGCTTCTATTTCCATGAAAAGTCACATTGGAAGCGGAACTACCCAAAATACCAGCAAGATGTGAAGGATGGGAAAGTTAAACCCAACCATGCAGGTATTTACAGTATCTTATCTAATAACTCACCCCATTCTAACTCTTGGGTCCTTGATATCGGTTGTGGTATTCATATCTGTTCTGATATGCAGGGACTAAGAAGAAGTGAGAATGTGGAGCACGGAAGAATAAACTTAATCATGGGGAATAGGAAAGCTTTACCTGTCACCAAGATTGGAGTTTATACTTTATCGCTAAGTAGTGGGTTTAGTTTAGATTTGAATAAGTGTTGTTATTCGCCAGAAATGGCAAGAAACATTATTTCCTTTCATGCATTGTATAAACAAGGTTTCACCTTTTCATTTGATAATGAAGTTGGTTCGATTAATGCTTTCTTTAATAATGTTCTTTATTTTAAAGCATTACCTTGTGATGGCGTGTATGAAACTGTATCTGTGGTTGATAACTTAGGAAATAATGTATTGTGTATTGATTCTGTTAATAATAATAACTTGGATAAAGCATCATTATGGCATTGTCATCTTGGACATATAAGCAAGAAACGCATATGCCAACTCCAAAAGGATGGAGTCTTGGAGTCATTTGACCTAAAGTCAGATGATAGTTGCGAATCATGCTTACTTCGAAAAATGACAAAGTCACCCTTCACAGGTTCTTGTGAGAGGGTTGAAGGTTTGTTGGATCTTATACACACGGATGTGTGTGGACCCTTCAAACATGCCACAAGGGATGCTAATCGTTATTATTTGACTTTTACTGATGATTACAGTAGATATGGATATGTCTACTTAATCAAGCATAAGTCAGAGACTTTTGAAAGGTTTAAAGAATTTAAACGGGAAGTCGAGAATCAATTGGGCAGGAACATTAAGATGCTTCGATCCGATCGAGGTGGTGAATATCTTAGTTCAGAGTTCCTCGACTATCTTAGGGGATGTGGGATTGTCTCACAATTGACACCCCCCAGGACACCGCAGTTGAATGGTGTAGCTGAGAGGCGTAATCGAACCTTGTTGGATATGGTTCGTTCCATGATGAGTCGAGCTTCGCTACCAATCTCATTTTGGGGGTATGCCTTAGAGACTGCCGCCCATATCCTTAATCTAGTCCCTACAAAGAAAGTTGCCAAAATTCCTCATGAGATGTGGACTGGTAAAGTACCCAAACTAGACCACATCAAGATTTGGGGTTGCGAGGCTTTCATGAGACGCGAGACTCGTGATAAGCTCGAACCTCGAAGCGAGAGGTGTATTTTCATCGGCTACCCACAACAATCCTTTGGTTACCTCTTCTACAGACCTAGTGAAAATGTGGTCTTTGTAGCTAGGAGGGCTGTCTTTCTCGAGAGAGAGTTCATAAGCCAAGGAGACAGTGGGAGGCAAGTTGACCTTGAAGAAATTCAAGAGTCAAGTGGTGAAGGAACTTCAAACCCTAGCACTCAACTTGAGGAGGAAACTCCTGTTGAGCCAATTGACAAGTTTGTACCTCTAAGGCGTTCCACAAGGGTTAGGAATGCACCTGAGCATTACTATGGATTCCATATTACTGCGGAAGGTGATACACTTATCAGTGATGAGACACTGATAGGTCTGGATGAACCTAACAGTTACGTGGAAGCCATGGCAGGCCCTGAGTCAGCCAAGTGGAAAGAGGCAATGGACAGCGAGATATAGTTCATGTATGACAATCAAGTTTGGAACTTGGTTGAGAATGTACCAGGTCGTAAGACTATAGGGTGCAAATGGATCTTCAAGAAGAAGACCGACATGGATGGTAAGGTACACACTTATAAGGCACGACTGGTTGCAATGGGTTTCTCACAAACTCCGGGAGTTGATTATGATGAGACCTTTTCTCCAATGGACAAGATTAAGTCTATTAGGGTTCTGTTAGCCATAGCCGCATTTCATGACTATGAAATATGGCAAATGGATGTCAAAACTGCTTTCCTTAATGGAAAGTTGGCTGAGGATGTTTACATGAGTTAGCCAGAGGGTTTTGTCAATACAGAGTACCCTAATAGAGTGTGTAAGCTTGAGAAATCCATTTATGGTTTAAAGCAAGCACCTCGCAGATGGAATCTTTGCTTTGATGAGAAAGTCAAGGAATTTGGCTTTTCTAGGAGTGAAGATGAATCTTGTGTATATGTCAAGGCTAGTGGGAGTATAATTAGCTTTTTGGTATTGTATGTAGATGACATACTACTCATAGGAAATGACATCCCAACTCTGCAGGAAGTTAAGTCCTGGCTTGGGAAGTGTTTCTCTATGAAGGACCTAGGAGAAGCTGCCTATATTCTAGGGATAAGGATCTTGAGACACCGGAGTAAAAGACTAATTGGACTTAGTCAGAGTACCTACTTGGATAAGGTGCTGAAGAGATTCGGCATGCAGGACTCCAAGAAAGGAGAGTTACCCATCCAGAGTAACGCCAGATTGAGTAAGACACAAAGCCCTAGCACTGAGGCTGAGATAGCATAAATGAGTCGAATACCTTATGCTTCGGCTGTAGGATCGATCATGTATGCTATGACGTGTACTCGACCTGATGTAGCCTTTGCTTTGAGCATGGTTAGCAGGTATTAGGGGAACCCTGGCATGGCACACTGGACTGCGGTAAAGAATATCCTCAAGTACCTATGGAGGACTAAGGACTGGGTCCTTACCCTCGGTGGGAGTGAAGACTTGAGAGTTGTAGGGTATAGTGATGCTAGCTTTCAGACTGATAGGGATAATTTCCGCTCTCAGTCAGGCTGGGTCTTTACCTTAAACGGAGGAGCAATTTCTTGGAAGAGTTCCAAGCAAGAGACAGTGGCTGATTCAACTTGCGAATTAGAGTATATAGCAGCTAGCGAGGCAGCAAAGGAGGCGATATGGCTGAAGAACTTCATTGGAGACCTTGGAGTTGTACCAGCTATTAAAGAGCCATTGGAAATTTTCTGTGATAGTGAAAGTGCAGTTGCCTTAGCCAAGGAACCAAGGGATCACGGGAGATCCAGACACATCGACAGAAAATACCATTTCATCAGACATCGAATAGAAGAAGGACTCCTCGTGGCAAAGAGGGTATCATCGGATGAGAATCCAGCAGATCCTCTCACGAAGGGACAGACTCGGGTTAAGCATCTCCAGCATGCTCGGAGCATAGGGATGAAGGATGATATTAGATTTAGTAGTTAGATAACCTTGAAATTTGTAAAGTGTAATTGACATTAGATGATGAATAAAAGTGTTTTATTTATGAGTAAAGTGTTGCTATCTCTTGTCGATCGTTTACTATATTTCTTTTGCATGTTTTGACTTCCAGAATAATTATGTTTGGTATATCATATTATTCGAACCTCCATAGTCGGTCATATGTCGGAAGTAGGTATGAATCAAGACTGTCATGATTGGTTGCAGAGGTCTAAGTTGTTGGACATAGCTACAACACTCATGAGTGCTCATAAGTTCTGAGCATTGGACTCAACCCACGCTCACTGGAATCACTTCATGGAATTTATCTCGAGTGATCGTGAGACGGTAATATCATATAAGTCTTCAAACCTAGATATATGATTTGTTACTTATGAGTTGGTTATGCATTGATTTTACGAAAACGCACTGGTAACTCGATGTTATAAAACGTGCTCTTGTGTATAATTCAATGAGTGGTAGAACAAACATATGAGTCGAAGTTTATCTGTTCCTTCTTGTATTAGAAGCTGATATCTGGGCCCCTCGATGATTTTGTTTTGACCTATGTACCGGGCCCGGTCAGAACTAAGTTGATGTGCTCAATTAAGTTCTTTGTCAAACAAATCGGAAATCGGGAAACAAACTGGTGGACAATAAGTAAGACATTGTTCCATGTATTTGTCCGGATGATATCTCGAATAGAGGATTATATGATAACTTATCTTAAATGGCGTATCATCAACTTCTCAGTTCCGAGAGACCTTGAAAGAGGTACGATTGCCGATCGGTTCCTGAAGTATTGCAGTTATAGTTATTAGACTTATCCAAGTGGGAGACTGTTGGATAATGTGTCTAAGTCCATAACTATTTCTGGTATGTACTTGACCTGACCCGACATGGTCCATTTGGGTTGCATGGCACCATGCAATTGGATAGACTAAATGAGAGAAATAACACTTGTGGATTATTAATATATTATAAGTTCTAATATAATAATAATATTATTTAATTAGTTTGATCAAGAATTAATTTAGAATTAATTAAGTGATCAAAAGATAACTAATTAAATATATGGGTTGATTATGTAAATTATGCATAACTTGTATAGTGGGCTAAGAGGCTCCATGGATTATCAAGTTGGGTTAAACCCATAGGATGCTCCATGGGAGTTACAAACCCATGGGTCATGGAAATGAAGAGTCATGACACATTAGGGTTTACATGGTGTAACCCTAGATGTGTCAACACTATATAATGAACCCATGCTCCACCAAAATTGGTTGCACACAAGAATCAAGAGGGCTAGAGCCGGTTTTGCAAGTGTAATATTCTCTCAAAAGTTTACTCCTTTGCATTTGGTGTTGTGTGAAGCATTTGAGGCATTACACTTGGGGTGCTAGGCTCACAAGGTTTCAAGGATCATAATCAACAACAAGGTAAGTTATTCTATCTTTCATTCAAGTTAAAAATGTTCCCCATGTATGCTAGATAGGAATATAACCTTGGACTTCAACTTTGCATGATTATTAGACAAACATAGATCCAAGGTTATTAGGGTTGCATGTACACTTAGGAAGTGTTAGAATGCTCAAAACCCATCAGATATGTATCCTAATTCCTACTAAAATCCAATACACATGCCCGAAGCATGTCCTCCAAAGTCTGGATAGTCCGCTCACTCTGACCATTAGTCGGCATGTGAAAAGTCATGCTGAAGTGCAGACGAGTACCCAACTCCTCGTGAAATCTCTTCTAGAACCTGGAAGTAAACCGAACATCCCTATCTGAAACAACTAAAACTGGCACTCCATGCCATGACACAACCTCTCGAATGTAGATGTTTGTTATCTTCTCCGCAGAGATACTCTCCTGAATCAGGATAAAATACGTGCTCTTGGTCAGTCGATCCATGATGACCCATATTGAATCCACTCTGCTCGCTGTCTGTGGTAACTTTGTGATAAAATCTATCAAAATCTCTTCCCATTTCCAAACGGGAATACCCAACGTGTAACACCCAATACTTCAAGCCAATTTAAAACTTTTCAAAAACATTTAAAACCCATAGCTATTACAAATTTGTTTTCAGAATGTCTATATCAGAGTTTTCCCTCAGGAAAATAAACAAAACATGAGGAGTTGTACGATCATGACTTCGCTTTCCCGCGATCCCCTGATGTACCTGAAACAATAAACTAAAACTGTAAGCCCGAAAGCTTAGTGAGTTCCCACAAAATACCAAACCCATTGAAACATAATCATATCATAACAACAAATATATAGAACAACATGCATAATGAGCCTTCAGCCTGACGGGACCGCCTCATAGGGCCTACAACCTATCTGGACCGCTCCCGAGCCTTCGGCATGACTGGACCGCCTCGCAGGGCCTACAGCCTATCTGGACCGCTCGCCGGGTATGTTGGCCTACAACACAAAGGAGGACCGCCTCAACCCAACCCCCAATCAAACAAACATGTGTACATACATATCATACGCTAGCTCATATCATATAACAGTCAAATCGATTGTAAGTCCCAAATTTGCTTATATATCAATCAGATCCAATTGATGGTGCGGAATCCCAATCAATTGGATGATGCCAGATCAAAATAGAGATGAAGGAGAAGAATAATAACTTGAATCTATGATGTATTCAATGAATATGAGTGATGCTCCATACACATTAGATTCTCTTACACATACTATTCTTCTCTCTAGTTTCTCTCTCTACAATATGCTCCTCTCCTATGACTCTCCTTTAGCCACACCCGCTCCTCACCCCTTACTTCTATATATATGGGCTGCAAACTCAAGGCCCAAACCCAATGCTAGACCGAAAACACATGGGTTTTCGGTCCAAGCAACAAATAATCAAATACTATTTTCAGCCCAAATAATAAAAACAATAAATGATTAGAAAAGCAAAGTATAAACCATATTTTTGACTCCCAAATTTGCTTATGTATCAATCAAATCAAAATGATGGTGCGGAATCCCAATCAATTGGATGATGCCAGATCAAAATAGAGAAGAAGGAGAAGAAGAATAACTTGAATCTATGATGTATTCAATGAATATGAGTGATGCTCCATGCACATTAGATTCTCTCACACACACTATTCTTCTCTCTCTTGGCGCGTTCTGCCATCCTTGTGCATAGTAGGGAACGTATGCGCGATTTGGACAGTTTCGGGCAATGTGTCCAGGTGTTCCACAGTGAAAACATGTCTTTTTCTTCACTGGGAAGTTGTTTCTTCCTGCCCCTGGTGGCGTACCCTTGCCTCGTTTCTGGTTGTTCCTACATGCACAGTTGCAGCAAGCACTCTGTTTAGCTTGAATTGGTGGCATGCATTTACCAACAGGAGGTTGATCAGAAGTAACTAATTTAGAAACAACAGATTCAGAGTTCAAGGAGACATTATTTTGTTCAATAGTATTCTCCTTGTTCTCATCTTCCGCTACTTTACCTGAACATGAAGTAGAAACATCAGTACTCTTCACCTCAACACCATCAGTTGGCCCTGATTGTTCAGTCTTAACTGAAGCTGGAGCTAGTTCAGGGAGTGGGCCATAGTTAAGGTGTGCTTCATTTTCAATTTCTTCCTCATTTGTCTCAAGGGGTGGGTTATAGTTGTCATTGAAAGGAGGTGGTACACTGTGATACCCTAACCCCTTATTTTGATTATCTTTAAATTTTAATTGCTTCTCAATCATCGAGGCAACTACCTCACTTGACACATCATATTTTCTAAAATTAAAATCTGTATTTTCAAAACGAATTTTCAATGTGTCAAGTTCTTTAGTTACAACAGCAAGTTTATTTTTGATGTGATCATAATTCTCACACTTGTTGCTGTAATCTTCTTGCAGTTTTCGGAAATCCTTGATTTTGGCTTCTAGTTGTGCTTTTAAGGGTTTTTGACCTTTCCTTAGAGTATAGCCTTCATATTTAAGGTCCTCATTTTCTCTTTTTAATAAATCGATTTGATCTCGGAGAAATTTAATAGTAGCTTCACAAGATTGAGTACATGAAACTTCATTGACCGGGATGTTTGAGGAACTTATTTTTTTTATTTTTTTTAATTACCCTTTGACTTAAAAACTGAGAAAGTCAACCTTAAAATTCAAGTTTAAAAAGTCAAACTTTAAAAGTCAACTTTGAAAAGTCAAAGTCAAACTTAAAAGTCAAACCGAAAAGCTAAACTTGAAAATTTGAAAGTTAAAACGAGAAAGTCAAAAATTAAAGTCCAAGGTCAAACTTTAAAGTCAAAGTCAAAATTTTAGGTCAAAAGTCAATTTAGAAAGTCAAAAATTAAAACTAAAATTTAGGGTTGAAAATGAAATTTAAAAATAAAAGAAATTGATTTTTTGGGTTGAAAGTGTAAAAATTGCGAAACTTGGATCGAAATAAGAAGCCTTTTGAATTAAATTCGGAAGGAGTGTAGCGCGTGACAAGTTGGTTCAACTGGTAAGGCGCGTTCGTTGAGTAAGGAGGAGACCCGGATTCGATCCCCGGCACCCCCAATTTCGTTTCCTATTTTTTTCAGATGTGCGTGCGAGGATGCGAGGACGAGGCGCGATGCGATGCGAGGACGAGGCTGAGCCGTGAACTCCGAAGCGTGGCTGGTCGTGAACTGCAGGCCGTACACGTGACCGAACACGCCTGACCGTATACGTGCGAGCCATACACCGAGCCGTACACTGAGGACCGTACACTCCGAGGCCGCACACGGGTCTGCGGCCGTACACCTTCAACTGGCCGCACACCTTCAACATATGCAAAGAAAAAACGACGTTTTTCACCCTTTTTGCTCCAAAACTCGATCAAAAACTCGTTTTTATGAAAAACGCGAAGAACAAACCCCCCCTAATTTTCAGAGATCTATCCAAAAACGCAGGAATCCTTCAAAAATAAGATCAAATAAGATCCAGATCTGACAAAATTTATTGATACAATCCTTGCTCTAATACCACTTGTAAGTCCCAAATTTGCTTATGTATCAATCAGATCCAATTGATGGTGCGGAATCCCAATCAATTGGATGATTCCAGATCAAAATAGAGAAGAAGGAGAAGAAGCATAACTTAAATATATGATGTATTCAATGAATATGAGTGATTCTCCATACACATTAGATTCTCTCACACACACTATTCTTCTCTCTAGTTTCTCTCTCTACAATATGCTCCTCTCCTATGACTCTCCTGTAGGCCACACTCCTTCCTCACCCCTTACTTCTATATATATATATATATATATATATATATATATATATATATATATATATATATATATATATATATATATATATATATATATATATATATATATATATATATATATGCTGCAAACTCAAGGCCCAAACCCAATGCTAGACCGAAAACACATGGGTTTTCGGTCCAAGAAACAAATAATCCAATACTATTTTCGGCCCAAATAATAAAAACAAAAAAATGCATAGAAAAGCAAAGTATAAACCATATTTTTGACGCAACAATGATGTGACAACCCAAAATTTATTACGTCGCTGTAACCCATTCCGTTAATAAAGTTTATTTTATTATTAAAGTATTCCGTTAACTTTTAAGTTAAATAATTCATTTAGAATTATTTAATCTATTATGTTTATGATTTATTAATTAACGAAAAACTTCTAAATTACGACTGAGTTGGGTGACGGTCACTTAAGCGGGTAAAATATTAAACTCCGTTTAATGTCGGGATTGGGTGTGTCCCCACCTGGCCACTAACTCTGGACCTATAAAAAGGTAGAGTGGCCACCATTTGAGCCTTTTCCACCTTAGAACTTTCTCTATCTACACTCTCTCTCTAAAAATCGGATTTTTGGTCAAGAATTTCTCATTCAAGCTCCAAAATCGTAAGTAATCCTTCCTAGCTTGTTGTTTAACTTAACATGCATGCAAAATCGTTGGGTTAAACTCTCAAAAACATCAAGAACATGTGTTTACGGTTTGGGAACATCTCCCAAAACCGTAAACTCCCATAAGGGAATTGTGAAGCCCCAAAACCCTTTCAAACCTCTTCTAGTGTTTAGCTATGGCTTAGAAACTTGCATGCATGTACTTAGAACACAAAGATCATGTCATTTTGGGGGTAAACATGAGTTTACGGTCCATGAACATTCATGAACCGTAAACACCCCAAAATGGGGTTTTTATGCCCCAAAACCTCCCCAATGCATGACTGAAGACATAGAAACTTGCTTGGATGATCTTGGAACCCTCAAACATGGATTGAATGGTGCAAACATGAGTTTACGGTTTGGGAAGGTCTCCCAAAACCGTAAACACCTCCAAAGGGTGTTAAAGTGCCCTTAACACCTTGCATGGCTTACCTTTGGGTCTAGAACCTTGCATGCAAGACCTACAACCACCAAAACTCATGAAGATTGGACAAACATGAGTTTACGGCCGTAAACCCATGTGTTTACGACCGTAAACACCCCATGGAGTGGTCCAAGGACCGTAAACTCAACAAAGTACCCCTTTCAAGCCCTAGTCACTTCCATAGCCCTTGATTCGACCCTAGCATGACTCTACGAGTGAGATAAGACCTTGAAACAACCCATGACACCCCTACCATGAGTTTACAGCCGTAAACTCATGGGGGATATGGTCTTTGGACCGTAAACACCCCTAAGGGCTTACACTTGAAGAGTAAACTCCATATCAAGGCCTTACACTTCTTAGATGCAACCCGTATTACTCCTAACACTTGAAATAAAGTGTTTTCGCGCATCGAAGTGTATTATCTTACTTGATTAGTGGTTCAAAGTCTAATTAGATACAATTATGTATCTCCTCATGTTACATAGGATCCTCGCGCGTGTTCAAGTCCTAAATTGACACTTAGCATCCTATCCGACACATTTCTCGTCTGGTGAGTTCATACCCCCTACCCTTTTTCCGAGTTTTTCATGTTTTCAGGGGGGGAATAAAAGCAAAACATAAAGGTTTTGATATCTTAAAAACTGATGTAATTATATGATTTTCTGGCAAACCTTAGATATTGTATCCCTTTTGTAATATGCGGAGCATAAGGGACGTTTTTCTAAATATAATTCCATATTTTTCAGAACAGCGTGGAAACTTCTCAAACCAAATCAAATTATTATGGGAATAATTTGGGATCTTTATTACTTGTTTTACGGGTTCAGATTTCATGCAAAGTCATTATATATAAACTATGTCTGATTTAGTTTATCCATGTTAAACCTAGGGTATCATGCTAAATAATTACTTTCTATTTAATTATTTATACTCTACTTTGTTCCAAACGATTTTGAAACTCGATAACAACCAGTTATTCCGTGAATTAGTTAATACTAGCTTGTGAGACTTGTCTTCGTTATGCCCTTCGAGGTACCAGTAAATCCTCTCCGGAAATATAACCAGAGTCTCCTGGAGGGAGAACGTGAAATTTGTGGATAGATCTATTCGGGACTGACAATCCCACACCTAAACTGCTAGCTACAGTTAGGCGGGCACGCCTGGGGTGACAAATTTTGGATATCGTACGACGCCTGAAGAACGTCAAGGAGGTCACTGGTCAAATTAGTATGGTTATACGATTCATAAAACATACTGAATTAACTAACCTTATTCACAGATTCTTTTCTTTCATCTATAGTTTTATGTATTAAAACTACTTACTTTCGTACTGGATGGTATTCCAGGGATCTTAATCTATAGTTTTATGTATTAAAACTACCTACTTTCGTGCTGGAGGGAAATTCCAGGATCATAACTTATGGTTTTCTTAACCTATTGACGATTAGTCAAGGTTTTTCTCATTCAATGGAAATCGACTTACATGTTAGAAAATATGGGATTTTCTGGGAAAACATGCTCATGTAGTTCATAACTCAGTAACAATGGTTTTTCGATATGACACAAATCTTTATTAAAGGAAATGAATTATTTATCACAAGATTAAATAACCGGTTTTCCTTACAAAACATGCTTATGAACTCACCAGCTTTATGCTGATATTTTAAAACTGCTTGTATTCTCAGGTTCTCGTTAAGACAGGTATCCCGTTACTTTTGGAGAAGACGGAGCATATAGAAGTCTCGTCCTTACTTTTGATAAACTGATGTATTTACAAAACGTGTATTGTCTTGCTTTTCAAACGAATGTAACTTTTCTTATGCAATGTAATGGTTGTGTTTACTATGCTTACTATGTTCATTGGTTGTGATACTGCGCATGACGTCGCTCCGCCCCGGGACGTTTCCGCCGCCGGTCCCGGGGTGTGACAGATTGGTATCAGAGCCCTTGTTTATAGTGAACTAAGTATACCGACCCTTACATGGTATACAACTATAAACACTAAGGGGCCTAAGAGCTCTAAACTAAAAGTATGCTTCTAAAATACAAGTAATTTATACCCGAGTACCAAAATCCGTATCATGAATAGAACAAAACATAAGTAATTGGGTGTTGTGCACTGTGGTTAAACCTGGGCAGTTATGTAGTCGTGTCTAGGGTCAATATAGCCTGATCAACTATATTCATTCGAGACACGGCCAACATGTGCTTGGGAGTGACTGTGGTGTACGGCAGGCCTATAACTTACCTATTATCCATCCAACTCAAAATACTATAGGAGTATTTTAGTCAAAACCGAAAGCATCGTATAAATTCACTCCAAGTGTTGCTACTCATTCCTTCTTTAGTGATAGTTTACTTCTTTTGTTGGATAAGGTGTCTAAGTCCATAACTTATTTGGTATATACTTGACCCGACCCGACATGGTCCATTTGGGTTGCACTTCACCCAAACTGTTTATGGATAATTTTATGAGAATTGTATACTTACGATTTATTAATATATTATAAGTTATAATATATTAATATAAAGTCATGTTATTTAATTAGTTTTAATCTTGAATTAATTATGAATTGATTTAGTGATTAAAAGGAAGACTAATTAAATCATGGGCTATTGTATTTATATGGTGTGGGCTAATGCTCATTTGTTAATGGGCTAAGCTTATATGGAAGTCCATGGATGATCCATGGAGCTTTTAACCCATGGATCCTTGGAAGAGGAAAAGACATGGGTTATTAGGGTTTCACCCTAACCATGCACACTATATAAACAAGCTTATGTTGCATGAAAAAGACACTAATGTGTGTGTAAGTGTGGTGGCCAAAATGAAGAGTTAGTATACTCTCTCATACATTTTCCAAGTTTGTGGTGATTTGTGATTTCCATTTGAGGCATTCACAGTATTGGTGCTTGGCTCTCAAACTCCAAGGAATCAACAATCAACAAAAGGTATGTAACTCATCTAGTTCTTTTATGTTTAAAAGTACCCCATACCATGCTAGATAGGTTATAAACCTTGGAAAATAATATTTTGCATGTATCTTACACAAACATAGATCCAAGGTTTAATAGGGTTGCATGTACACTTAGGAAGTGTTAGAATGCTCAAAACCCAACAGTGGTATCAGAGACTAGCTTGTTTGTTTGATACTTGATGCAAAATAGTGATAAAAAGTCGATTTTTTGCTGTCTGACTGATGAACTCGCCGAGTCCATGGGGGGACTCGCCGAGTTCATGGGTAAACTCATCCTACTCGCCGAGTAGGTTCATGCACTCGGCGAGTAGGAGCCTCAGAATGCAGATTTTCGACTTTTGCTGCTGGAAATGGACTAGAAACATTACCCTAAACTGTTTTGGTGTTTTAAAACTTGTTTTAGTTGGTGTAATGGTAGTTCTAATCCATTTACAATAGCTTATATCAAAATTTCATGATTTGTATGTGTTCATATAATTCTTGAAACTTTGATGATCATGTTCATGTTCTTATGAATTTAGAAGATGATAGGAATTATTTGCTGAATTGTTTAGGATTAATTCTTGATCATTTATGTGTTTTAATGGAGTCCATAATTTGTCCTCAAGTTATGGATATCCAAAGGTCACTTCTTTTAAACACACACTTAAAACACCTAAGTTACATAAAATGAAGAGTCTTCATTTTTATGAACCTTTAATTCATAAGTTATCAAATGAAAAGTTTTGGATAGTTACAAAACTTGCCCTCAAGTTTTGGAATTTGTAAAGTTTCACACACTTTAATAAACTTTAATTCCAAACCCTTAGAGTTTTAAAAGTTAAAATTCAACCCTTATACTATTTATAACATTAATGGTTAATTATTATATATATGTATAAGATCAAGTCGTTTTACCGTTAGTAGGCCTCATTCACGAAGCCGGTCTATAAGGGGGGTATAAGGTTGTTGCCTATAAAATGGCAACTTAATGGGTGTCCATTCTCACCCACCGCTTCCTTGATCGGTGGAGGGTCGTTAGCCGAACGGGTAGGACAATGACTTTAAATTCTCATTAAAAGTATAATGAATATTATAAAGTAACTAAACCTTTTATAAATTCCCAATCTTAGTTACTTTAGGAAAATGTGAATATGGTGCTAACCCATGAAATTCACACTTTGTACCTTACCAAGTCGTTGGTGGTGCGTGTGTGGTTAACCGGCACACTAACTTGGACTAGTAAGGATCACGAAGGGTGACTTAATGTTTATCATAGATCGGTGGAGCGTGTGTGGTTAACCGGCACATCGATTAGGTGATAATATTAAGGGTACCAAGTGAGTTTGCATGGTTATTCACACCTTGTTTTGTGATCCTCGGCATCCCAGTCACAAAACTTGAGAGGGCACAATCGAGATTGAAACATGCCATTGAAAAGTTCAATGAATCTCAAAAGATCTAGGAGTTTCAAATCCAATTAAAACCTAATAAATTATTTCGTTTTTCATGGTGGAAATTGGTGAATCGTCATTCACCTACCTTCAAATATTTTATAGCTTGGATTACGGCATCCCTCTTCCAAGTTATAAAATATTGTGTTGGGTTCTAGCCTTAATATTTCATATTGGGTGTTATATTAAGGACTTGAATCAACTAACTTGATTTTCTCCCATTGTAGATGTCTGGTTCAGACAACTATGTTCTTCCCAAATCGCTTGAAACAAGCTTTCCTCCTGAAGATGATGTCCCTCAACATCATGCTTCACTCCCCCCACCTCCTCCATTTATTCTCCCTGACCCACAAGCCCGAAGACTTGAAAGGTTCAAGATCACTCAAGCTCTACTAGAAATGAAACATAAAGATGGAAGACCTGTGTGCTCTCATGTCTTAGGAATGAAGTCACACATAGACAGGTTTAGAATGTTGGGTGCTGTTATTTCAAGGAAGTTCGATGTTGACTGGGTTCTTCAGTCGCTTCCTGAGTCATATAGTGAGTTTATTAAAGACTACCATATGACAGATCCTGACATAACCCTAATAGATCTTTCTTATTTTCTTGTTGCTGCTGAATCAGCAATGATTTGGCGCAATGGTCAAGCAAATATTGATGGAAAATCTATTTCTCAAACTTCCAAGGACATGGACAATGGTAACATTGGAAGTCCAGAAAAGCTTTCTCGTCCCAATGGAAGGGGATCGGCCTTGGTCAACCCGGTTGACCAAAAGGTAAAGGGAAAGGCTAAGTCTGTGATTGTCTCGTGTACCATTCCCAAAGAGTCTATATGTTTTTATTGTAATGAGAAGGGACATTGGAAGCGAAGCTGCCCTGAATACCTAAAATATTTGAAAGCAAGTAGAGACAAAATGTTTGACTCGACTTCAGGTAAGTCCATTATCTAACCTTGTTAAAGTTCCTAATTGTTGATTCTTATTACATGATGTGACTAGGTTGCATCTTGATGTTTAGCAGGATCAAGCAAAAGGAAGGTTAAAATAAGAGTGTGCTGAATCTGATCACGAAGATGGATTTCTATCGCATGGTTCGAGGATCGGATTTTTGAGCTACTACTTAAAAGTTATGATAGACTGCTAGGAAATATGTAATATCATAGTTTTCATTTGAAGATGCATTGTAAGGAATATTTTTCCGCATTTTAATAAAGAAATAAAAGTTTTGTTTAGTTTATTTTATATTATATCCCCTTACAATGACATTTATGGAAATTGATGTTTGTATGTTTCTAGCAATATTGGAAATATGTGTTTGATTCTCTCATATGTGGTAGTGTCTAAATTTACCAAATGATGAAAGGTTCTCATCACCCAAGCTTCAGTTAGACAGAAACTTGGAATCATACAAGTTGTATTGTATGATGAATGAGAATTTTCATCTTTGTAAAAATTGAGACTAATTCATTGATCACATGCATATGTGAGTCAATTGAAGGACTAAGGAATTAGGTACACTGGGTGTGTGCTGGTCAAGGTCCACCACAAAGATCAATTCGTCATGATTTACTAGAAATTAGTAAATATGGTTATACTTATAAGGTTAAGTATAATTCTGTAACATTGGAAAAGTTTCAATGTATGGCAGAAGGGATGAGAAGAATCAAATATGGCAGAAAGATAAAAGTTTCTCAAATCTGAAAAGATGGGAGAATACTTTAGTATCATGTTTTTATGATCATCTTAATGATTATGAAACCATATCACAAA
Organism: Lactuca virosa; assembly: GCF_052849685.1. Classification (NCBI taxonomy): domain Eukaryota; kingdom Viridiplantae; phylum Streptophyta; class Magnoliopsida; order Asterales; family Asteraceae; genus Lactuca; species Lactuca virosa. Next base: position 432,623,713 of record NC_136428.1, on the reverse strand, counting down.
TTCATACTCTAAGGACATCTTAGTGCATTGTTATGACTAAGATGAGGGGTCATGAATTGTAGGAATGGTTAAAATCAAAAAGATGGATCATACATGTTTTTATGATCATCTTAATGATTATGAAACCATATCATAAATTCATACTCTAAGGACATCTTAGTGCATTGTTATGACTAAGATGAGGGGTCATGAATTGTTGGAATGGTTAAAATCAAGAAGATAGATCATACTTCGTTCCAAAACAACTCTTAGAGTCATAATCCAAGATTGTAACATTGAGTGACATAAAGTAAGGTTTAAAACACTTATCAAATGTAGTGTAAAATGTTTTCTACTCCTGTACATTTGAAATTGGTAAGTTGTGATGTATTGGATAAGACAAAGATCAACTAAGACCAATTGTGTGAAGTGTTTATCTTGATAAGAATCTGCACTATCCCTTGAATATTTGTTTTGTCAAGGAATGGTTCTTGACTAGGGAAACTTATATGTCAAGAGGACAGTGGGAGTCTTAAAGATCCTGAAAGTATTTCAAGATTTAATCAAGAGTAAAACCTGAGTTTTATCACTAGCACACGACTTAAGGTTTGAAACCTATTAAGTTGACATAATTCTTGTTTCTGTGTCTGTTCCTATTAAGTTGACTATGCATATGAGTTCTGTTAGTTCTAAACTATGTGCATAACAGCTTGGAAGCATTGGTGGGCCTTGTGCTACCAGATGACAAGAAATTAAGATTGAACAAGTTCAATCCATGTAAGGCTGAATTTGTTACTAACCTAGTCTTGTGATTATGGTTTTGACAAATTCACATGGATAGGAACTCATACACCATAAAATCTAAGTGTCATAAGGTTTCTCTCCGATTCATGAAAATGATGGTGAGGAAATGCTTTCACTAAGAAGATTTTAAGTAGATAGCAATTGTGATGTTTGCATTCTCAAAGTCGTTAGTGGAGCGTGTGTGGTTAACCGGCACACTAACAAGGACTTGTGAGAAATAGCAAAGGTCTAAACAATTAAGACTATGATTACGGCATCCCTTTTCATAGTTCTGGAAATTGTTTAGACACACATGTGAGCTATCTAAGAAAGGGTGTACGAATCTAAATTTCAGAAGTCCAGCTGATTTCTGGAAATATGTTAGAGCTAGTGGGAGCATAAGTGTTATGCTGATAATCATCATGTTAGTGGGAGCATGATTATTATGTTTAGTGTTGCAAGTTAGCAATGTTAATTAGGGAAAAACAAAAGTTTCAATTTGTAATGTTGTAGGGGTTGAAAAAGTTGTTTTGCTATAATTAAGGGAGAGGAAATTATACTTCATTTCAATTCTAAAAGCTTAGATTGAGTTTTTAATCATCTTTAGTCAAGGATATATATATGAATTTTATGTTGGAATGGTTCAATATAAGGAAATTCTATATATATTGCGTTCTCAAATTCGATTATGATTACGACATCTCTCTTCATAGTCGATTTTTGAAAACATGGCAAATAAAAAATATTGTAGCAAAAGACTGATCTAGTATCAGGTCTTTATGTGAGACATCATGAATCGTGTCCCATATGCTTCGGATATAGGATCGGTCACATGTGCTATAATATTTATCCGTTCTAAATTTTTCGAAATGCTTAGAGCATTTAGAGGGAAAAAGGAATAGAACCGGATATGACTAAAATGATTAAGCAATTGTCGAGGACAATCTAAGGTTCTCCAAAGATTGGTTGCTCAGGGACAGTTGGAAGTATAGTGTTAAATGTTGGAAGGACCATATGGATATATTCTGAAAAGAGGTAGCTCTTGTTCAGATATGATAATCGAAATAGGAATATGGAAATTTTCCATATTGGGAGTTGGATATTAAGAATCTATGAGAAAGTTAGAAACTTTTATGCAAGAAGGATGTTCAAATCAATGTACTTTGAATATGAGACTTTGTTTCCATAGAGTTGATCTCCTTTGGAATCCTCTGTAATAACTGATGACAAGGTTTTGGTGACCTTGTGCATAACCATTACGAGAGGATCAGTGCATATAAGTTTAAAATCTAACAGTTTTTTGGTAAATGGTAGGAATTAGGAATTCTTACATTTACAATAAGGATTTGGGATTGTGAAATGAGCATCATTGGAATCATGTTCAATTGATCTATTTCACAAAGTAAAGATCATAGACAAACATAGTGTGCATACTTGGAGTATGGCATAACTATTGTTTAGAAAAACAGAGTGTACATGCTAGGAGCATGGGATGACTGTTGTTTTTGTTCAAGTATTAAGTTGATTATTTGAAACATTATACAATGAATAATGTGTAATCAATATGGTGATAAATAAAAGGTGGTTTTATTTATATTCAAAAGGGTTCTGAGACCATATTGGATTCGATTATTATTGTGTTTCACTTTGCATGTTTTGACTTCCATAATAACTAGGTTATTCTTTCCGAATGATTAAGTTATTCAAACCATCCACAGTTGGTCATATGTTGGAAGTAGATATGAATCAAGACTGTCATGAGTTGGTTGTAGAGGTCTAAGATGTTGGACATGGCTACAACACTCATGAGTGCTCATAAGTTATGAGTATTGGATTCAACCCACGCTCACTTGCATCACTTCATGGAATTTATCTCGAGTGATCGTGAGACGGTAATATCATATAAGTCTTCAAACCTAGAGATATGAGTTGTTACCTATGAGTTGGTTGTGCATTGATTGCACGTAAACGCATCAGTAACTTGTTGTTATAAAACGTGCCTTTGTGTATAATTCAACAAGTAGTAGAAACAAGTATATGCGTCGAAGTTTATATGTTCCTTCTAGTCCTTGGAGGATTAGAAGCGATATCTGAGCCCCTCGATGATTTTGTTTTGACCTATGTACCGGGCCCGGTCAGAACCTAATTGATGTGTTCAATTTAGTTCTTTGTCAAACAAATCGCAAAATCGGGAAACAAACTGCTGGACAATAAGTACGACGTTGTTCCATGTATTTGTCCGGCTGATATCATGAGAACAGAGGATTATATGATCACTTATCTAAAATGGCGCTTCATAGTTCAACAGAGTTTTCGAGAGCTACGATTGCTGGTTGGTTCCTGAAGTAACATACGCAAATACAGTTATTAGACTTATCCAAGTAGGAGACTGTTGGATAAGGTGTCTAAGTCCATAACTTATTTGGTATATACTTGACCCGACCCGGCATGGTCCATTTGGGTTGCACTTCACCCAAACTGTTTATGGATAATTTTATGAGAATTGTATACTTACGATTTATTAATATGTTATAAGTTATAATATATTAATATAAAGTCATGTTATTTAATTAGTTTTAATCTTGAATTAATTATGAATTGATTTAGTGATTAAAAGGAAGACTAATTAAATCATGGGCTATTGTATTTATATGGTGTGGGCTAATGCTCATTTGTTAATGGGCTAAGCTTATATGGAAGTCCATGGATGATCCATGGAGCTTTTAACCCATGGATCCTTGGAAGAGGAAAATACATGGGTTATTAGGGTTTCACCCTAACCATGCACACTATATAAACAAGCTTATGTTGCATGAAAAAGACACTAATGTGTGTGTAAGTGTGGTGGCCAAAATGAAGAGTTAGTATACTCTCTCATACATTTTCCAAGTTTGTGGTGATTTGTGATTTCCATTTGAGGCATTCACATTATTGGTGCTTGGCTCTCAAACTCCAAGGAATCAACAATCAACAAAAGGTATGTAACTCATCTAGTTCTTTTATGTTTAAAAGTACCCCATGCCATGCTAGATAGGTTATAAACCTTGGAAAATAATATTTTGCATGTATCTTAGATAAACATAGATCCAAGGTTTAATAGGGTTGCATGTACACTTAGGAAGTGTTAGAATGCTCAAAACCCAACAACTTTTTCCTGCTCTATCGCTTAGTAGAACACACTAACAATTATTATGAGATATATCCTTGTTTCATATCTCGTAATTCTGTCCAGAGGACTTACCATCCTCTCTTTCCTGATCATTTCAGATCAAGATGCCTCCCCGAAAGAGACCCATCAGGAGAAACAACGACACTCCACCACCACTACCGCCTCCTCAATTTGATCCTGTCATATTCCAGGCGGCTGTTACTGCTGCTTTGGCTGCCACAATGTCACAAGTGAATCCCGGTGGATCTGGTGGTCAGGGAGGTGGTATGCATCCCCAAGTCCAGGAGGGTGGTCAGGGACACCAGAAAGAATGCTCTTATAAGGATTTCATGAACGCAAAACCCACACCTTTTGATGGCAAAGGAGGTGTCATTGCCCTGAGTCAATGGTTCGAGAAGATTGAGTACATTTTCGAAATCTGTGCCTGTTCGGAGGCGAACAAAGTGAAATTCGCCGCTTGCACTTTCGTCAACAAAGCATTAACCTGGTGGAATGGCCGGGTCAAGTCCTTAACCCTACCGGTGGCAAATGCTATGGGTTGGGAAAGCCTAAAGGAACTCATGATAGCCCAGTACTGCCCGCGGGGCGAGCTGCAGAAACTTGAACACGAACTCTGGACTCTAAGGATGAAGGGTTCCGACATTGCTTCCTACACTTCTAGGTTTGAGGACCTAGCACTCCTTTGTCCGGGAATGATATCCCCGGAAAGCAAAAAGATTGAACGATTCATTTGGGGGCTAACCCAGCCAACCAAGGGAAATGTTTTGGCTGCGAAGCCAGAAACCTTCGACAGCACCAAATGTTTGGCGCAAACTCTGATTGATCATAGTGACGATCTCGAGGAAGTGGCCACCGTTCCTGAACCGGCAAGGGGGAACAATGAAAATAAAAAGAAATTCTGGAACAAATGTAAGAGTCAGAGTTCACAGGAGCCCTCGAAGAAACAACAAACTATGGCAGTCCACGCTGCTACTACCCCTGTTGCTACTCCTGCCACCCAAGCTCCTACCAGCAGGTACACTGGTACCCTTCCCTGGTGCGACAAGTGCAGTTACCACCATCGTACTCATGGGCCTTGTCATGAAAGGCTCTGCAACAACTGTGGCAAGAAGGGCCACATTGCTCGGAACTGCAGAAACCCAGCCCAACCAACCAATCAAGCTTCCGGAGCAGGTGTCGGTCAGGCCTGCTATGGTTGCGGTGAAGTCGAGCATCTCAAACGAAACTGCCCTAAAGCAGCAACAACCAACAACACCGGGAAAGTTCTAACTATGGGGCAAGAAGTGGCAGTCGCCGACCCCACCGTTGTCATGGGTACGTTCCTTCTCAACAACTCTTATGCATGCATCCTTTTCGATTCTGGGGCGGAACGAAGTTTTGTTAGCCATTCATTCAAACATCTTCTTAATCATAATCCTCAACCATTAACCGAAAAGTTTACCGTCGAGATGGCTAACGGAGAGAACGAGAGTACTAATAAGGTATACGTAGGCTATACCCTTATCCTAAACGACCGTTCGTTTTCCGTTGACCTTATGCCAGTCTCCATAAAAAGCTTTGATGTCATCATCGGCATGGATTGGTTGAGCCCCAATCATGCTGATATCCTTTGTTTCGAAAAGGCTATCCGTCTCAATCCTTCCCCGGACGAAACTCTTGTAATCTACGGTGATAAACTCAATTCAAACCTTCGCATCATTTCGTGCATCAAAGCTCACAAACTCCTGTGGAAGGAGTGTTATGCATTCCTAGCTCACGTTGTCAACAAAAAGCAGGGAGTTAAAGACCTCGAGAGCATTCCAGAAGTCTGTAACTTTCGCGATGTCTTTCCAGAAGAGCTCCCGGGAATTCCTCCTGAACGCCAAGTCGAGTTTCGCATCGACCTAATTCCTGGAGCTACCCCCGTAGCCAAGTCTCCGTACCGATTAGCGCCAGCATAAATGTAGGAGTTATCTAGTCAGCTCAACGAGTTGCTCAACAAAGGATTCATCCGACCGAGTTCCTCACCCTGGGGAGCCCCGATCTTGTTCGTGAAAAAGAAGGATGGATCTTTTCGAATGTGTATCGATTATCGGGAGCTGAATAAGCTCACCGTCAAAAACCGTTATCCTCCTCCTCGAATCGACGACCTCTTCGATCAACTTCAAGGGGCCAACTACTTTTCAAAAATAGATCTAAGATCAGGGTACCATCAGCTGCGAGTCCATGAGGGTGACGTTCCTAAAACAGCCTTTCGGACTCGATACGCTCACTACGAGTTCGTAGTTATGCCCTTCGGTCTAACCAATGCACCGACAGTATTCATGGACCTGATGAATCGGGTGTGTCGTCCCTTCCTGGAAAAGTTCGTCATCGTGTTCATCGACGATATACTTGTCTACTCAAGATCACACGACAACACTTGAGGTTCGTGTTGGAAACTCTGAGATCGGAAAAGCTGTACGCGAAATTCTCCAAATGCGAATTCTAGATCCGAAGAGTAACCTTCTTAGGTCACGTAGTAAGCGAGGAAGGCATAGACGTAGATCCCTCCAAAATCAAAGCGATAGAGAACTGGTCAGCACCGAAAACGCCCACAAAAATCTGTCAATTCTTGGGTCTCGCTGGCTACTATCGCCGATTTATCCAAAATTTTTCTAGAATTGCCAAACCCTTAACCACTCTAACTCAAAAAGGCGTACCCTTTTGTTGGAGTGAAAGGCAAGACACTGTATTCCAAACATTGAAGCGAGCCCTATGCAGCGCACCTATCCTGTCTCTGCCCGAAGGGACAGAAGACTTCGTTGTCTACTGTGATGCATCGAATCAGGGCCTAGGTTGTGTGCTCATGCAACGGGGAAAAGTCATTGCTTATGCCTCAAGACAAGTGAAAGTTCACGAAGTCAACTACACGACGCACGACCTAGAATTGGGAGCAGTAGTCTTCGCATTGAAAATATGGAGACATTATCTTTACGGAACTAAGTACACTATCTTCACTGACCATAAAAGTCTCCAGCACATCCTCGACTAGAAGGAGCTAAACATGAGACAACGGTGATGGGTTGAACTACTCAACAACTACGAGTGTGAAATCCGCTACCATCCCGGCAAGGCCAATGTGGTGGCAGATGCCCTCAGCCGGAAAGAGTACTCAGGTCGTAGAGTGAAGGCACTGACCATGACTATCCATTCCCATTTATCCGCGCAAATCAAAGAGGCTCAGTTGGAAGCCTTACGACTAGAGAACATGCCGGGTGAAGCCCTGAGAGGAATGGAAAAGAATCTAGAGATCAAGGGAGACGGAGTCTATTACTTTATGAATCAGATCTGGATCCCAAAGTTCGGTGGTTACCGTGAGGTTGTAATGAACGAAGCTCACAAGACCAGATACTCCATTCACCCAGGTTCGGACAAGATGTACCTCGATCTCAAGAGACTGTATTGGTGGACGAACATGAAAGTAGAGATCGCTACCTACGTGGGCAAGTGCCTGACTTGCGCCAAGGTGAAGGTCGAATATCAGAAACCCTCCGGTCTACTCCAACAACCAGTGATACCAGAATGGAAGTGGGAGAGGATTACTATGGATTTCATTACCAAATTACCCAAGTCTCCAAGTGGGTACGACACCATTTGGGTAATTGTCGACCGACTAACCAAATCCGCTCACTTCCTTCCTATCAAAGAAAGCTTCAAAATGGAGAGACTCACGCGAATCTACATCCTAGAGGTAGTCCGAATGCATGGTGTACCTGTGTCCATTATTTATGATCGGGACAGCAGGTTCACTTCGAGATTCTGGCAGTCACTACAGAAGGCTCTTGGAACTAAGCTGGATATGAGCACAACTTACCATCCTCAAACAGATGGAGAAAGTGAGAGGACCATCCAAACCTTGGAAGACATGTTGAGAGCCTGCGTCATCGATTTCGGCGCCTCATGGGACACTCATCTTCCTTTGGTTGAATTTTCTTATAACAACAGCTACCATACCAGCATCAAGGCTGCGCCTTTCGAAGCCCTCTATGGCCGCAAGTGCAGATCCCCTCTGTGTTGGGCCGAGGTGGGCGACACGCAGCTAGTCAAGGGACAAGTCCCTGACAGCACTCTCACTGGTTCAGAAATCATCCGCGAAACTACCGAAAAGATCGTACAAATCCAAGAACGACTTAAGGCCTCCCGTGATAGACAAAAGAGCTACGCCGATAAACGACGAAAACCCTTGGAATTCCAGGTTGGAGACCGTGTCCTATTGAAAGTCTCACCCTGGAAAGGGCTGATACGCTTCGGAAAGCGTGGAAAGCTGAATCCAAGATACATAGGACCTTTCGAGATCCTCGCCAGGATCGGTCCCGTAGCTTTCAAACTCCGATTACCTCATGAAATTGGCAATGTCCATCCTGTCTTCCACGTTTCTAATCTTAAAAAGTGTCTTTCCGATGAGACCCTTGTGATCCCTCTTGATGAGATCGAGATCAACGAAAATATGAACTTTGTGGAAGAACCAATCGAAATCATGGATCGAGAAATTAAACGTACGAAACAAAGCCGCATCCCGATAGTGAAGTGTCCATCCTGTCTTCCACGTTTCTAATCTTAAACGTACGAAACAACGAAAATTCAATGAAAAAGAAGTATCCGCATCTCTTTCCAAATCCATGATTTGTAGCGTGATTCTAAATTTCGGGACGAAATTTCCCTTAACGGGGGGATGATGTGACAACCCAAAATTTATTCCGTCGCTGTAACCCATTCCGTTAATAAAATTTATTTTATTATTCAAGTATTCCGTTAACTTTTAAGTTAAATAATTCATTTAGAATTATTTAATCTATTGTGTTTATGATTTCTTAATTAACGGAAAACTTCTAAATTACGACTGAGTTGGGTGACGGTCACTTAAGCGGGTAAAATATTAAACTCTGTTTAATGTCGGGATTGGGTGTGTCCCCACCTGGCCACTAACTCTGGACATATAAAAAGGTAGAGTGGCCACCATTTGAGCCTTTTCCACCTTAGAACTTTCTCTCTCTACACTCTCTCTCTAAAAATCGGATTTTTGGTCAAGAATCTCTCATTCAAGCTCCAAAATCGTAAGTAATCCTTCCTAGCTTGTTGTTTAACTTAACATGCATGCAAAATCATTGGGTTAAACTCTCAAAAACATCAAGAACATGTGATTACGGTTTGGGAACATCTCCCAAAACCGGAAACTCCCATAAGGGGGTTTTGAAGCCCCAAAACCCTTTCAAACCTCTTCTAGTGTTTAGCTATGGCTTAGAAACTTGCATGCATGTACTTAGAACACCAAGATCGTGTCAATTTGGGGGTAAACATGAGTTTATGGTCCATGAACATTCATGAACCGTAAACACCCCAAAATGGGGTTTTGATGCCCCAAAACCTCCCCAATACATGCCTGAAGACCTAGAAACTTGCTTGGATGATCTTGGATCCCTCAAACATGGATTGAATAGTGCAAACATGAGTTTACGGTTTGGGAAGGTCTCCCAAAACCGTAAACACCTCCAAAGGGTGTTAAAGTGCCCTTAACACCTTGCATGGCTTACCTTTGGGTCTAGAACCTTGCATGCAAGACCTACAACCACCAAAACTCATGAACATTGGACAAACATGAGTTTACGGCCGTAAACCCATGTGTTTATGACCGTAAACACCCCATGGAGTGGTCCAAGGACCGTAAACTCCACAAAGTACCCCTTTCAAGCCCTAGTCACTTCCATAGCCCTTGATTCGACCCTAGCATGACTCTACGAGTGAGATAAGACCTTGAAACATCCCATGATACCCCTACCATGAGATTACACTTGAAGAGTAAACTCCATATCAAGGCCTTACACTCCTTAGATGCAACCCGTATTACTCCTAACACTTGAAATAAAGTGTTTTCGTGCATCGAAGTGTATTATCTTACTTGATTAGTGGTTCAAAGTCTAATTAGATACAATTATGTATCTCCTCATGTTACATAGGATCCTCGCGCGTGTTCAAGTCCTAAATTGACACTTAGCATCCTATCCGGCACATTTCTCATCTGGTGAGTTCATACCCCCTACCCTTTTTCCGAGTTTTTCATGTTTTCAGGGGGGGAATACAAGCAAAACATAAAGGTTTTCATATCTTAAAAACTGATGTAATTATATGATTTTCTGGCAAACCTTAGATACTGTATCCCTTTTGTAATATGCGGAGCATAAGGGACGTTTTTCTAAATATAATTACATAGTTTTCAGAACAGCGTGGAAACTTCTCAAACCAAATCAAATTATTATGGGAATAATTTGGGATCTTTATTACTTGTTTTACGGGTTCAGATTTCATGCAAAGTCATTATATATAAACTATGTCTGATTTAGTTTATCCATGTTAAACATAGAGTATCATGCTAAATAATTACTTTGTATTTAATTATTTATACTCTACTTTGTTCCAAACGATTTTGAAACTCGATAACGACCAGTTATTCCGTGAATTAGTTAATACTAGCTTGTGAGACTTGTCTTCGTTATGCCCTTCGGGGTACTAGTAAATCCTCTCCGGAAATATAACCAGAGTCTCCTGGAGGGAGAACGTGAAATTTGTGGATAGATCTATTCGGGACTGACAATCCCACACCTAAACTGCTAGCTACAGTTAGGCGGGCACGCCTGGGGTGACAAATTTTGGATATCATACGACGCCTGAAGAACGTCAAGGAGGTCACGGGTCAAATTAGTATGCTTATACGATTCATAAAACATACTGAATTAACTAACCTTATTCACAGATTCTTTTCTTTCATCTATAGTTTTATGTATTAAAACTACTTACTTTCGTACTGGATGGTATTCCAGGGATCTTATGTAACATCCCAAAATTTCAGAAGTATGGTCGAAGGGCTAAAAGTGAAAATGTGAATGGTCGACTCGGCGAGTCCATGGGTAGACTCGGCGAGTAGGGTCGCGATTCTGGTCGCGTGTTAAGTGACTAACTCGGCGAGTCGCATGGGTGGACTCGACGAGTTGGTGCTGTGTGGAGAAAACCCTAAATTCGGAGGATGAGCCCTATATAAAGGACATTATACCCTCTCCCCAGCCTCTTTACCCTCTCTTGAAGTCCTGAAAACCCTAATGCGTGTTTGTGAGTGATTTGAGAGCATTTGAACCTTGGAGAAGAGATTTTGGAAGAGATCTTGTAGATTTAAGAGGCTTGGAGCAAGGGGCTTTGCTAGGATTCAGATTTCTCTTCTGTTGGAGCTTCCTTTTGAGGTATTATTTCGTTGCTTGGGCTATTATTCATCATTTTGAAGTTTTTGGAAAAGATAGCATGTGGTATTTTGAGTTTGGAGGGTAGATCTGAGGTTGCTACCTCATATCTGGAATGGAGAAGGTCTATAGTGCATTAAAGTCCCTGTTCTTGAGTGATTGGTGAAGCCATCTTGTCCCAAACCCTAACCCTAGAGTGTTATATGCTTATATCTCTTTGGATTCACGTAAAGTTTGCAACTTTACGTGATGGATGGGTTGTAGAAGGGTAGATCTATGGTTTGGATCATTTGCATGGCTTGGAAAGCTTCTGTATGGATTAAGATCTAGAGGTACTCAGCGAGTCACAAAGGTGTACTCGGCGAGCTGCTTGAAGATGGGCAGAAACTCGGCGAGTTGGAAGAACAGCTCGGCGAGTTGGTTGAAGATAGCCTTGGACTCGGCGAGTCTGTTCTTGGACTCGGCGAGTCTGGTCGTAAGGTCCTAACCTTCTTCTGGTTGAGCCGTGAACCGATGAGTCAAGGGAGAACTCGGTGAGTTGAGTGCGAGGGGACTCAGAGTTGTGGGACTCGGCGAGTCTCGGGGTGACTCGGCGAGTTGAGTCGTGGATTTGGGAAGTTCTGAGCATGAGGACTCGGAGAGTCATCGGGTTGACTCGGCGAGTATGGTCAGTCAGGAGGTTGACTTTGACTTTGACTTTGACCAAGGGTTGACCAGTTGACTTCCAGGGGCATTTGGTAATTATTGGCATTTGTTTTGAGTTCAGTGTTGGTGTTGGCTAGTGGTGGAGATCGTGTTAGTGGTCAGAGCAGCTCGGCCTTATCTTTTCAGTCGGCAGTTGCGAGGTGAGTTATGCTCACTATATCGACAGGGTCTACGGCACCAAGGCCGGCCCTTTATCGGATGGAAATCCGGGTAGTTGTTGTTATGTTGTTGTTTTGCTATGTTTGCATCCTGGTAGTTAGGATGGTATGTGTTAGAGGCCTGGTTAAGGTCGGTACCCGGGATATAGGGTAATGTTATGCTAGTGACCGGTTAGGTCGGAATCCTGGTTAGGATGTTGATATGCTATGTGATCTGTTAGACTGTTGTCTGGATGAGGATTGTATATGATTATATGTTTATGTGCACATGGTTGTTGGACTGGGGTTGGGTTGAGGTGGGACCTGCTTTGTGCTGTAGGCCAACATACCCAGGGCGGACCGGACATTCCGAAGGCCCAGCGAGCAGTCCGGATTGGCTGAAGGCTCCGAGAGGGCGGACCAGACATGCCGAGGCTCGGAGGGTGGACCAGGCCGACTGAAGGCCCGGTGCGGGCGGACCAGTCATACTGTAGAATCAGAGAGTGGACCAGGTGGATTGAAGGCCCGGTGCGGGCGGACCAACCACACTGTAGACTCGCTGTACATGGCTAGACTCGGAGGGTGGACCAGGTGGACTGAAGGCCCGGTGCGGGCAGACCAGTCACACAGTAGACACGATGTGCGAGGCTGTTCTATTTGTGATATGATATGAGTATGTGCATGTGTGGTTGGTATTTTGGGGGTAACTCACTAAGCTTGCGGGCTTACAGTTGTAGTGTTATGTTTCAGGTACTTCAGGAGATCGTGGCAAGGCGAAGGCGTGATTGTACCGCTCCTCATGTTTTATGATATTGTGATATGGTTCTGGGGATTACTCTGATGTTAAGTGAATTGAAAACCTTTTTGTAATAACTTAATGGATATGGGTTGTTTTTGAAAAGTTTAAATTGGTTGAAATTTTTAGAGTGTTACAAGTCGGTATCAGAGCCTTGGTTTGAGTGAATTGGAGGAACACTCGTGTGAATCCAGTCTCAAATCAAGGAGAGTTTTCAAAAGAGAATTTAAAAATGGTTTTCAAAAATGAGTAAAGGAGGACGCGGAAGTACGATCAGCCGGAGCCAGTAAGTAACCCCAAAATACCATACAAGTTATTTGTTTATGAGATATGATAGAATAGCATGCTAGTGATAGGCTAGGGATCTTCAGGAAGTGCATGATAGAGTTTCCTGATTGTGATGCCTGCTAGCCTAGGGACTCCTTTTATAAGAGTTTCAGTGTTCCTCTAGGAGTGAGGATAGAATGCTTGCTATGTTGTTAGTGCTTGGGGCGTTGTGATGATACTTGGGACAAATATGGGTAGGTGTGGAAGGTAGTATGGGCCCGTACTACTGAAAGCACAGGACCCATACACGTATCAAGGAAGTCACAACCCCTGGGTGGTTGATTAGAGAGTCATTCTGGGTTGTTATGCTAGGTATCTGAGGATCTTATGGTGTATTGCAGAATGGCTATTACGAGACGTTTCGGGGCAGGATCCGGTTCGGGATCGGGATCGGGATCAGGAGAGAGTGATCGGGATGGACCAGTACTACCCGAGGTCATTGGCTAGATGAGTACGGCTGAGTTGGATGCCAGGATTCGTGAGATCCTGCATGATGAGGTTGCTGCTATGTTCCGAGCTGAGTTGCCGGAGATGTTTGGGTCAATCAAGACCGCCATGGTTGAGTACTTTGATGAGCGCTATGCAGCTCTTACGGAGACAGCTGCCACGGCAGCTACAACAGCTGTAGCAGCAGTAGGAGGAGGAGCCGATCGGGGTTTTCAGTATCGGGACTTTGATAACACGAAGCCCCCTACCTTCGATGGAGTTCAGGATCCGATTATTGCTATGAGATGGTTGTCAGACGTGGAGGGCTGTTTCTTCACGTATTCATGCCCTGCGGATCAGAGGGTGAGATGCGCTCTGAACCTTTTGAGGCTCGGGGCGAAGGATTGATGGAGGTTGACTACGGGATCTTATTCTAATGCGCAGCGGGCTGAGGTTACATGGGATCAGTTCCGGGAGATGTTCAGTGCTCGTTATGTTCCACGAGTAGAGAGAGAGAGAGAGAGGTTGGCTCAGGAGTTCCTGGAGCTGAAGCAGGATTCAGAGTCGGTGACGGAGATCACCAGGATGTTTACTGAGAGGGCGATGTTTTGCCCGGAGTTCGCGTCGGAGCAGGCTCAGATGTCCCGGTATCTGAGTATGCTCAAGAGGGATATCAGGCAGTTTGTATCTACGCAGAGATGCGAGACTTTGCTGGAGTTGCAGGAGGCCGCTCGGCGGCGTGAGTTGGAGATTGAGTTACAGTTGCGAGAGCAGAGACAGGCCCCGGTGCAGTCACAGCCGGCGCCGAAACGGTCCAAGACCGTTGATTCCAGGATGGGAGGTCAGGGTAGCCACACTTATGGGATGTGTGGGAAGGGTCACACCGGAGTTTGTAGGTCCGTTGGTGCGTGCCGCAAGTGCGGGAAAGAGGGGCATTATGCGAGGGATTGTCGTCAGTCAGCCCCGGTTCAGGATATGAGGATTTGCTACCAGTGTCACCAGGTTGGTCACATGAGGGCTAACTGCCCACAGCTTGCTATAGGACCGGTGCAGGCTCCAGCACCGGCCACTTTGAGGATTACGGGTGGAGGCCAGGGTGGATCGGAGCCTCCAAAGGCTCAGGGGTGCGCATTTCAGCTTACAGCAGAGGAGGTCAGGACAGATCCGGATGCAGCTACGGGTATGTTTCCAGTTTGATATTTTGTTATCTTGTTGATTGTATAGTATGGTAAACCTGTTCGTCTACTTTTCGCATGATTTGTAGTATGATTGAGGATCTTAGTAGTTAGGAGTTGTAGACAGTTAGCATTCATAAGGATTCATGGTCGGAAGACAGGTTACGTGATCTCGCTGCTAGGAATAGCAACGACGACGAGAGAGGCGTTCAGTTGAGAATCGAACTCCCTTAGAGTTCGGGAGGTACGATGCCGGAAGGTGATGTTGTGGAGGTTGCTCGTTTCAGAGGAAATCAGTTCATGGATAGAGGAGTATGTTGGGGAGAGATGATTGATCTATGCTGGCTGAGTCACCGGTGGATGGTAGTCAGTGCTCCAAGTGAGGAGAATTGGAAAATTCTCAGGAGGATCGACAAGCATTAGAGGTTGATTAGCTGTTTGGGTTCAGCAGTGTTTCGTTCAGCCAAGAGTGGGGGCTGGTATGAGTAATTGTCAGACAAATAGGACGGGGTACAGACCAAGGTTTTTGGAAAAGGTGATTGATTGTTGTGAGGCCTAGGATTAGGTCGGGATCTGAGTAGATGGAAGGGAGTTGGAGTTCGGAACCCCGAGAGGGCTAGAACAGACTACGCGGGGGAGGTTCCCAGGAGGAAAATATCAGTGTGATGCGCGACAACTTTTGAGCGGTCCGGATAGACTGAAGGTCGGTGGGCGTACCAGTCAGGCCGAAGGCTCGGAGAACGGTCGAGACAGGCTGAAGGCCGGGAAGGCGGTCCAGACCTGCTGAAGGTTTTGAGAGTGGTCCAGATGGGCTGAAGGCCTAATAAGGCGGTCCAGTCATGCTGAAGACTCTGGATGTGTTAGGAGATCGGTAAGAGGAGAATAAATGAATGAGTCACCATGAAATAGTGATTGATATGGTCTGACCCCAAGTATTGATCATGATGATGGAGTAGGTCGAAGGTTCAGAGAACGGTCCAGACGGGCTGAAGGCCCAGGAGGGCGGTCCAGACATGCTGAAGGTTCTGAGAGTAGTCCAGATAGGCTGAAGGCCGAGAGGGCGGTCCAGTCATGCTAAGGACTCTGTATATGTTAATGGGACGGTAGAGTGGAGTTTAGCTCAGTGGCACTTATAGGTGCGGTTTTGGTTGTGGTGTAGACTTTCTGGAAAGGAAAGTCATGTAGCTCCGGAAGGAGTGTGGGTCCTCTGAGAGAGAGGCGACGTTGGATAGTACCACATATATGGGAGCACATACCGGATGGATGCCCGTTGTGGCAATGTTGGATGATGCGCAGGCATGTTTTCAGTCACCTTGGAAAAGGAGGCGGAAAGTGGTTCCAGAGTGGATATTGGGACAGAGGAAAGTGAGACAGCAGGTTAACAGACTCGAGAGCAGTCTGGACCGGTGCTGATGACTGTATAGGGATATTACAGTCAGAGGTAAAGGACCTAGACATCGTGATAGAGAGGTGTGAGTGGGTTGCACTCCGTTGTGTCGAACCGAAGGGTTCGAGGGTGACGCAAGGACAAGGTCCTTGGTTCCGAGTATGGCTGTAGGCTTGAGTTGTGTATGAGGAAGTAGTGCAATATGGGGTGTTCTGTCGTGAGGATGACTGGACCCTATGATTGATTAGACCTGGTATGTTGGTACTCCAGGCCGAGGCTGTTCATGCCAGATATGGGTGGTTACTTGAGATAGTTGCTATGAGACTGAGGGATGTGTCATCCTGTCAGCATGGAGTGGATAAACTTGGGTTTTGGGTTTCGATGGTTGTGCTTTGAGGAACTTGGTCTGGTTAATGCCAGGAGGTGCATTGCGAGAGTAGTTCCGGAGTTGTCTTGCCGCAGGCTTCGAGGACGAAGCCTAATTTAAGTGGCGGAGAATTGTAACATCCCGGAATTTCAGAAGTATGGTCGAAGGGCTAAAAGTGAAAATGTGAATGGTCGACTCGGCGAGTCCATGGGTGGACTCGGCGAGTAGGGTCGCGATTCTGGTCGCGTGTTAAGTGACCAACTCGGCGAGTCGCATGGGTGGACTCGGCGAGTTGGTGCTATGTGGAGAAAACCCTAAATTCGGAGGATGAGCCCTATATAAAGGACATTATACCCTCTCCCCATCCTCTTTACCCTCTATTGAAGTCCAGAAAACCCTAATGTTCGTTTGTGAGTGATTTGAGAGCATTTGAACCTTGGAGAAGAGATTTTGGAAGAGATCTTGGAAAGTTAAGAGGCTTGGAGCAAGGGGCTTTGCTAGGATTCAGATTTCTCTTCTGTTGGAGCTTCCTTTTGATGTATTATTTCGTTGCTTGGGCTATTATTCATCATTTTGAAGTTTTTGGAAAACATAGCATGTGGTATTTTGAGTTTGGAGGGTAGATCTGAGGTTGCTACCTCAGATCTGGAATGGAGAAGGTCTAGAGTGCATTAAAGTCCCGGTTCTTGAGTGATTGGTCAAGCCATTGAGTGATCTGAGGTTGCTACCTCAGATCTGGAATGGAGAAGGTCTAGAGTGCATTAAAGTCCTGGTTCTTGAGTGATTGGTGAACCCTAACCCTAGAGTGTTATATGCTTATATCTCTTTGGATTCACGTAAAGTTTGCAACTTTACGTGATGGATGGGTTGTAGAAGGGTAGATATATGGTTTGGATCATTTGCATGGCCTGGAAAGCTTCTGTATGGATTAAGATCTAGAGGTACTCGGCGAGTCACAAAGGTGTACTCGGCGAGTTGCTTGAAGATGGGCAGAAACTCAGCGAATTGGAAGAACAGCTTGGCGAGTTGGTTGAAGATAGCCTTGGACTCGGCGAGTCTGTTCTTGGACTCGGCGAGTCTGGTCGTAAGGTCCTAACCTTCTTCTGGTTGAGCCGTGAACCGATGAGTCAAGGGAGGACTCGGTGAGTTGAGTGCGAGGGGACTCATAGTTGTGGGAGTCGGCGAGTCTCGGGGTGACTCGGCGAGTTGAGTCGCGGATTTGGGAAGTTCTGAGCATGAGGACTCGGCGAGTCATCAGGTTGACTCGACGAGTATAGTCAGTCAGGAGGTTGACTTTGACTTTGACTTTGACCAAGGGTTGACCAGTTGACTTCCAGGGGCATTTGGTAATTGTTGGCATTTGTTTTGAGTTCAGTGCTGGTGTTGGCTAGTGGTGGAGATCGTGTCAGTGGTCAGAGCAGCTCGGCCTTATCTTTTCAGTCGGCAGTTGCAAGGTGAGTTATCCTCACTATATCGACAGGGTCTAGGACACCAAGGCCGGCCCTTTATCGGATGGAAATCCGGGTAGTTGTTGTTATGTTGTTGTTTTGCTATGTTTGCATCTTGGTAGTTAGGATGGTATGTGTTAGAGACCTGGTTAAGGTCGGTACCCGGGATATAGGGTAATGTTATGCTAGTGACCGGTTAGGTCGGAATCCTGGTTAGGATGTTGATATGCTATGTGATTTGTTAGACTTTTGTCTGGATGAGGATTGTATATGATTATATGTTTATGTGCACATGGTTGTTGGACTGGGGTTGGGTTGAGGCGGGACCTGCTTTGTGCTGTAGGCCAACATACCCAGGGCGGACCGGACATTCCGAAGGCCCAGCGAGTGGTCCGGATAGGCTGAAGGCCCCGAGAGGGCGGACCAGACATGCTGAGGCTCGGAGGGTGGACCAGGCCGACTGAAGGCCCGGTGCGGGCGGACCAACCACACTGTAGACTCGATGTACATGGCTAGAGTCGGAGGGTGGACCAGGTGGACTGAAGGCCCGGTGCGGGCGGACCAGTCACACAGTAGACCCGATGTGCGAGGCTGTTCTATTTGTGATATGATATGAGTATGTGCATGTGTGGTTGGTATTTTGGGGGTTACTCACTAAGCTTGCGGGCTTACAGTTGTAGTGTTATGTTTCATGTACTTCAGGAGATCGTGGCAAGGCGAAGGCGTGATCGTACCGCTCCTCATGTTTTATGATATTGTGATATGGTTCTGGGGAATACTCTGATGTTAAGTGAATTGAAAACCTTTTTGTAATAACTTAATGGATATGGGTTGTTTTTGAAAAGTTTAAATTGGGTGAAATTTTTAGAGTGTTACATCTTAATCTATAGTTTTATGTATTAAAACTACCTACTTTCGTGCTGGAGGGAAATTCCAGGATCATAACTTATGGTTTTCTTAACCTATTGACGATTAGTCAAGGTTTTTCTCATTCTATGGAAATCTACTTACATGTTAGAAAATATGGGATTTTCTGGGAAAACATGCTCATGTAGTTCATAACTCAGTAACAATGGTTTTTCGATGTGACACAATGTCAAACCCCGTTAAAGCGGAAACGCAGGGTATGACAGCGACAAAGGTTTCATTGCAAAAGATAAAGATACATCACCATAGCAATATTTAAAAGTTTACAACCCCTAGCTTAAACAAAACAAAGTACAAGTTTTCCAAAATGACATTGTTCAAAATATAACTTCATAAAATAACTTCCACACGATGCAGCATGCTCTATGATGATGAATCTCTATATCCACTTACTAATTATTTCCTGAAAAAGCATGTAAAACGAGCGTCAACTATGAAAATAGTTGGTGAGTTCACAGGTTTATAAAATCAAGATTTGGTATAAGACTTTTCATAAATACAAGTACATTGCTTTAATGAGAACAAAGTTCATTGCTATAATGAGAAACAAAGTTGATTGCTAAAATTGATAAACGAGTTTATTGCCATAATAGATAACAAGTTTATTGCTATAATGTGTAACGAGTTTGTATGTGTATGAGCAAACAATGAGTCTCAACCAAACCTATGACTGAAGCCCTATCAAGATCTATGCTTATCGTTCCATAGATGAATATGGTATCATGCACTCCAGCAATAGGGCGAGTAAGGAGTTGTCAATTCCTAATAGCGCTATCCATAATGACCATTGGCTCAAAGAGTTAATGGTTAGAGATAAGGGAAGGGCCTTAGTACGATAAGTTCTCATGTTCCGTGTTGCATAGACATACATAGAGAGACATAGCAATAAAATAGCAATCATGTTTGATACAAATCAATTTAAATACAACATTCAAATAATAGTTTTTCGGGACATGCTTTTCCACCCCAAAACATAAAAACTGAAAATAGGGGAGTTTGTGAATACTCACAACGTTTCGAGTAGGTACAAGTGGTAGTTCGGAATGCACCAACGTCTTACTACCGGGATCCTACGACATCAAACACACACTAGTGAGTTTCCATGTCGAAATCTAATGCTAATATACTAAATTCTACATATAGTGAAATGCCAATTTATGTTTTAGTATTTGATTTTATATTAATTGGTTACACTTTTTCTGAAATAATGAAATTCTACAAATCGTGCGATTAATTACAACATTGGAATATAAATTTTCCAAATTTATAAGTCCTTATTACAACATAAATTCACGGAAATAGCATTCAAAGGATAAAAATTCTCAAACTTTTTATTTAACTGTTATTACACAATACTAAGCTGGGAAAATTATAAAAATGGATTTCCAAGCTGTTTAATTATATTTTATGATTTTTGAGCATTTATTCCAATAAGAATTGAAATAAATAGAAAACAGTTTTCAAAATTACCCAAACTTTTTACTTAACTGTTATTATACATAAATAGGCTGGGAAAAATATAAAAGGTATTTTTCAGTAGGTATTTCTATTTTTCCTTGTTTTATTCCTTTAAATAATCTTTAATTGAAGAAATAATATTAAACAGTTAAAATAAATTACCAAAAATTTTTGTAACATCATTTACAGTATAAATAACCTGAGAAAAATATCAAAAGTGGTCTTCATATAATATAATCCAGTTTTGGGTATTTATGTGTATTTAAGTGTAATTAACTTTAGAAATTAAGAGAAAAATAGTTTACAGTGGAGAAAAATCCTTAAAATTTTTATGTAACCTCCTACTGTAAAACATGATGTTCTGGTAAATTTTCATGAATTTTGGATAATCAGAACTATTTTCCTATTTTTAAACCATTATAATTACCCAAAATTGGGAAAAATAGCAAGGCATGATTAAAAATGTTGGAATAATTTTTTTTAGTCATACATCACAGGTAAGGTATGCGAAAATTGTTTGATAAAATTTTTACACTTTCCAAAGTGGTTTTGTGATTTATTATATCCTAACAAAAAGAAAATTGGAAATCATACCAAACAGCAACAAAAATTGATGAAATTTAGTGAGGGATCATTATCCATCATAAGGGTCATTCATGAATTTGTTCCGGATTTATTGACCTCTGTAAGTATTTTATGTGATTTATGCCCTTGGTTTCTAGCAATAATTTTAATAAATCAAAGAAATAATAAAAGCTTTTGGTATTTTACAGATTATCACATGCATGTGAGGGCTTTCAAAAGGAAAAATGTTCGAAATTTATTCGGAAGGGAAATAGGGGTATTGAACCCAAACAAGATAAGAAATGTTGCATGCAATGGTGCATGATATGTAAATGTGGCTGAAGTTCATGAATTTGTGAAGCACATTCTGTGGGGTTTTAAGCCACTAAATTTCAGCCATCATTCACTGGATATGTTAAGTTTCTAAAGTATTTTTCCCCAGATTTATGGTTGGGTTTAAGGCCATTGATAATGCAAGGCAAAAATGGTGATCATAGAAAAAGAGCTGTTTGCGCAACCATTTTGTAAAAATTGCCAAAAATCGGATATTTAATATTTTACAGTAAGACCAGTTGGGATTGAAAGTTAACTCATGTAGCTATCCAATGCAAAACGAATATCATGATTTGGTTAAGGAATGACCGAGTTACGGTCGTTCAAAGCTGAATAAAGTAATCTGGCAGATTGCATGTTTGCTTTGAGTGCATCCTTAGGACATTTTGACAAGAACATCATGCATGCCTTTGATAAGGTCCGATTTCTAGCACATGCATGGAGTGAATGAGCATCCAAGATGTACTAGAAATGGTTTAAATGCTTTTGACCATGCAAGAACACAAAAGAAATGGAGAAGAAGATGTAATACTTGTTTTTGAAGTCACATGAACATATGTGCATTATTTTCACTCCTTGCATGGGTTTGATCCCAGATTTTCACCATTTCAAACACATGCATTGTGTTATGGTGAGAATCTACAAACCACAAGGGAAAAATAAAGATTTCTAGCCATGGAAAGGCATAGAATCCGAAAAGAAGAGAAAACTAAGAAGAAGAGGTAGTAGAATCATGAAATTATGGAAGAAGATGTTGTTGTTTACCTTGGTTTTGATCTTGAGGGAAGTAAGAACACTTCAAGGTCTTCTAAATCTCGAAATTTGGCAGAGGAATGGGGAGAATTTCGTGAGTTAGAGAGAGAGAGGAAGAGAGTTTGTGTGTGTTAGGAGGGTGGAGTGTGAGAGAGTGAAGAGAGAAGAGGTAGAGTGAGGGAGAAGTTCTAATGATTGAGTTTTGGGAAGAGGGAGCATGGGGAGAGGGGAGATGGCCGATTTTTGAGTGGGTTAGGAGCCCTCTCTCTCCAAAAATTCAAATTAATAATTTCCCTCTTCATTTTTTTATAAAAATCTAATTTTTATAAAAGTGATTCTTTAAGCAATTTGATTTATTTAAAAGTCTTGTTTTTAACTAATAAATTATGATTATTGCATGATAATTTAATTTCTATTTCAATGATTATAATCCATAATTTGATTAATAAAAATTTGATATTAGAAAGTTTATAGCCAAATTTTATAAAGTTTTTAAGCTTTAAGATTTATAAATTTGGATTTTTGGGCTCTTTAGGGTTTTTGGAATATTGTTTGATATTCATCATCATAATGAAGTATAATTAGAATATTTTAATTTATTTTTAGGGTTTTATACCCTTTTTCAATTATAACAAAGCTTGAAAGTTTCATTCAAATTATAGCATTGGCATTTCCTATTGTAGTTAAGCAACTTACTAGAATCGTAAGTGTCAAGTATATCAGTCCTAGGTCTTAGATGGATCCTAGTTTATGTAAGATTTTGACCTAATTTATACTACTAGGTCATGGCATGATGTGCATGAATGGTTATTATAAAGATGCATGAGTCCGAGAATGACCTGAATTCACAGTTGTCACAGTATCCCCCATTTAAAAAGAATTTCGTCCCGAAATTCATTCTATGTCATCGCTTGTCATCGTATGGGAAAAGTTGTGGATACTTTTCCTTCATGAAGTCCTCACGCTCCCAGGTGTACTCCGATCCGCGTTTTGAGTTCCATCGAACTTTCACAATCAGGATCTTACTCCGCTTAAGTTGTTTTACCTCCCTGCCAAGGATTTCTATCGGTTCCTCAACGAAGTTTAGCTTATCATTGATCTTAATTTCCTCTAGGCGTACTATCAATGTTTCGTTGGCTAGACATTTCTTAAGATTGGAAACGTGGAATGTGTCATGAATGGCGCTTAACTCTTGGGGCAACTGGAGTTTATAAGCTACCGGACCAATCCTTTCAATGACTTCAAAGGGTCCAACATATCTCGGGCTTAGTTTTCCTTTCTTACCAAAACGCACAAGCCCTTTCCAAGGCGACACTTTTAAAAGTACCTTGTCTCCTACTTGGAATTCTAATGCTTTTCGACGATTATCCGCATAACTTTTCTGACGATCTCTAGCAGCTTTAAGCCTATCCTTGATGATAGCAATCTTGTCAGATGTTTCCTGGATAAGTTCGACTTTAGTCAACTGTCTGTCTCCGATTTCTGTCCCGCATAAGGGCGAACGACACTTGCGTCCATACAATGCTTCATATGGAGCACATTGGATACTCGTGTGGTAACTGTTATTGTAGGAAAACTCAATTAGAGGCAAATGAGTATCCCAATTTCCTTTGAACTCAATGACACACGCTCGTAGCATGTCTTCCAATGTCTGTATTGTTCTCTCTGTTTGCCCATCTGTCTGAGGGTGGTAAGCTGTGCTCAAATCTATCTTGGTTCCTAGTGCCTTCTGTAACATCCACCAAAATCGAGATGTAAAATGACTATCTCTATCAGAAATGATAGATAGGGGGTAGACCGGGCAATTCCTCCGGAAACACCTCGGGATAGTTTTGAACCACTGGAATCTCCTTGAGTTGCTTAGCTTCAGGTTCTTTTTCTAGCACGTGGGCCATGAATGCAATACAATTATTTTTCAGGTACTTGTGACCCTTCATGCTTGATACTATGTTTAAACTTCTTCCTGGCTTCTCACCGTGTATGATAAGGGTTTCTCCATTAGGGAGAGGCACTCTAATGACTTTCTCGTAACAACCAATTTCTGCTTTATTTTTGGATAACCAATCCATCCCTACTATCACATCAAAACTACCTAGCTCTATAGGAATTAGGTCAATGCTAAAGAGTTTATCAACTAAATTCAGAGTACAGCCAGGAATTATTTCATTAGCCCTAATTTCATACCCATCAGCAAGTTCAATAGCATAAGCATTCCTCATCTTTCTCGATTTCAAGCCAATTAACGGTCTAAATGCTAAAGAAACAAAACTCCTATCTGCTCCCGCATCGAATATTACTGATGCAAAATGGTTGTTCAGGAGAAACGTACCTGTTATCACTTCAGGGTTCTGACGAGCTTCTTATGCACCAATCACAAAGGCTACACCTCTTGGCCGCCCACCTTGATTTCCTTGGAAATTTTGCCTAGCTTGGCCTTGTCCATTGTTACCAGGCCCCTTGTTCAGTTTGGGACAAGCACTACGCAGATGATCAGTACTCACGCACTCGTAACATGCCCTTTTTCCATCCTTATTCAGCTTACAATACTTCAGGTAATGGCCTGTCTGTTTACAGTTTTGGCACACTGGGCAAGCTCCCTTGTGATGGAAGTTACACTTATTGCACTTCGGAAGCGGCCCTGAGTACTGCTTTCGTTCCTGCACTTCCATGACTTTCTGTTCCTAAGTTTTCACTGGTTCTTGCTCCTGGGCTCTTAC
This sequence comes from Lactuca virosa, assembly GCF_052849685.1. Lineage (NCBI taxonomy): Eukaryota > Viridiplantae > Streptophyta > Magnoliopsida > Asterales > Asteraceae > Lactuca > Lactuca virosa. The sequence goes on along the minus strand of NC_136428.1, from coordinate 432,599,015 downwards.
CATAAAGTTTCTTGAGACTTTCTGCTTCCTCCCTGACTTGCCTCCATACTTCTTCTCTCCCTGATCTGCTGGCTTCCTCTTGCTACTAGAGCTTTCCTTTGTTGATGTTCCCATCCTTATCACATCATTGGTTAGTCGATTTGCTAGGCTTACTGCACTTTGAATAGTAGTTGGGTTTGCTGAGGTAACCATTCCCCGAATCTCTGGTGCCAGACCCCAGATGTAACGATCTATCCGTTTCTCCTCAGGAGTAACCATGTGAGGTACCAGTTTTGCTAGTTCATGAAATCGGACTGAGTACTTCTCTATTTGTGTTCCAACCATAGAATGGTTCCAGAACTTAGATTCAAGCTTCTGAATTTCATCCTTGGGACAATACTCCTCTATCAGCAGCTTCTTTAGGTCTTCCCAAGTTAGCTGATATGCCGCTGTACGGCCTCGGGTTTGCACTAGAGTATTCCACCAGGTTAATGCCCTATCTTGGAATAGGTAAGCTGCATACTCAACTTTGTTGCGCTCGAGGCATTTGCTAATGTGAAGGACCGACTCCATGCTGTCAATCCATTTCAGCAACCCGACCGCACCTTCCTTTCCATGGAACTCCTTAGGTTTACAGGCCATAAAGGACTTGTAGTTGCATTCTCTTTCATTGTTTTCCCGGTTTCCTCCACTACTTCCTTGGTTAGCATTAAGTCCCGCAGTTACTTGAGTGACAATGTTTGGGATTGCTTCCATGAGTTGTTGTGCTACAATTTGAGCAACATCGGGTGTTTCGTTCTGTGGGCGCCCGCGATTAGGCCTTCCTGACATGGTTCTAAGACACAAGAGAAGAAATACGTATAAATACATAAAATAATGTATAATATTTAGTTCACTACTATTTTGAAAACCGTAAGTGTTGTCAAATTAATGGTTTGCATTAATACTAGGCATATAGATTTTAGAAAGGAAAGAAAAGAAAAATATTTTTTATTCAACTATTGACTAAATAAGTTCTAGGGTTTGACCTCATAGTAAAAGTTTTCAAACATAAAATAAACTTCTTCATTACCATTTGAAATAGTCATAAAACCAAAACAATACATCAATCCCAAAATAAAGTTTTAATGTCTTTCCCCAAAAGATACCCAACATGGGTTTTCATTTCATGACACAATAAAATACTAAAATCAGAACCAAGTACGAATCGCTATCCCAACAAGAAACATCCACACCACAATCAGTAATAGCCCTCCAAACACATAACATGCGGTCATCGCACGACCTGCCACTCGTCTAGCAGCACTAGCAGTGTCAGCAGTCTCCATCGAATGCTGAAACATGATTTCCATCCTTGTTAACACTTCATCCAAAACTTCCCGATGCTCAGCTATCACAACAACACTGTGATGTAGGCCCGCTGCCATCGAATGCATCCTCCGGGACTCCTCCGGGGTCATACCTGACTGCCTGACAGGTATACCTATAACTCGCTGAGGTGGGGGTGCTCTCGGTCCTGCCATGCTGGGTCCTACCTGACTGGTTCCTGCCGTGCCAAGTCCTGCTGTACTGGTTGCTATCCTTCCCGGGATAGGGACACTCTTCCTTGCTGTCCTCCGAATACGAAGCCCATAAAGTGGTGGATGTGGCAACACTGATGTAGGTGATTCCTCGCGTCGTTGACTCGGGGCGTTGTCATTACTGATCTCCACCGAGTTCCCTGTATCTTCCGTATCCTCTAATGGGTCTTCTTCTACCGAGGCGGGGGGATTACGTCGAGGGATAATAGTGACGTAGCCGGACTCATCGGCTGAGGCGGCAGCGTGGGAAGATGACGATGTTGACATAGTGGACTGAGACATAATTTCAATGAGATATGAAATAAATAACAATGTATACCTATAATATGCAATGCTTACACACACCAAAATTAACCTTTTTGAATTTTTGAAATAAAGTTTTCTCAAATATTTTTGTTGAACATATTCCCATTATAATTAGCTCAAGCTTTGTATAAATCTTTCCTAAATTAAACATAGGTGATCAGGCTATGTTTAATCGAGGTCCAATAATACAACTCCCGACCTAATTATACTAGTAATATGTTTGATGTAAAAAGAATTTCTTTGTAAGTTTTAGTCATAGGTTGTGTTTTCTTAAAAAAAACCGATGTTCTCTATAGCTTTAGCTCTGATACCATTTCTGTCACACCCCGCTAAAGCGGAAACGCAAGGTATGACAGCGACAAAGGTTTCATTGCAAAAGATAAAGATACATCACCATAGCAATATTTAAAAGTTTACAACCCCTAGCTTAAACAAAACAAAGTACAAGTTTTCCAAAATGACATTGTTCAAAATATAACTCCATAAAATAACTTCCACACGATGCAGCATGCTCTATGATGATGAATCTATATATCCACTTACTAATTATTTCCTGAAAAAGCATGTAAAACGAGCGTCAACTATGAAAATAGTTGGTGAGTTCACAGGTTTATAAAATCAAGATTTGGTATAAGACTTTTTATAAATACAAGTACATTGCTTTAATGAGAACAAAGTTCATTGCTATAATGAGAAACAAAGTTGATTGCTAAAATTGATAAACTAGTTTATTGCCATAATAGATAACAAGTTTATTGCTATAATGTGTAACGAGTTTGTATGTGTATGAGCAAACAATGAGTCTCAACCAAACCTATGACTGAAGCCCTATCAAGATCTATGCTTATCGTTCCATAGATGAATATGGTATCATGCACTCCAGCAATAGGGCGAGTGAGGAGTTGTCAATTCCTAATAGCGCTATCCATAATGACCATTGGCTCAAAGAGTTAATGGTTAGAGATAAGGGAAGGGCCTTACTACGATAAGTTCTCATGTTCCGTGTTGCATAGACATACATAGAGAGACATAGCAATAAAATAGCAATCATGTTTGATACAAATCAATTTAAATACAACATTCAAATAATAGTTTTTCGGGACATGCTTTTCCACCCCAAAACATAAAAACTGAAAATAGGGGAGTGCGTGAATACTCACAACGTTTCGAGTAGGTACAAGTGGTACTTCGGAATGCACCAACGTCTTACTACCGGGATCCTACGACATCAAACACATCCTAGTGAGTTTCCATGTCGAAATCTAATGTTAATATACTAAATTCTACATATAGTGAAATGCCAATTTATGTTTTAGTATTTGATTTTATATTAATTGGTTACACTTTTTCTGAAATAATGAAATTCTACAAATCGTGCGATTAATTACAACATTGGAATATAAATTTTCCAAATTTTTAAGTCCTTATTACAACATAAATTCACGGAAATAGCATTCAAAGGATAAAAATTCTCAAACTTTTTATTTAACTGTTATTACACAATACTAAGCTGGGAAAATTATAAAAATGGATTTCCAAGCTGTTTAATTATATTTTATGATTTTTGAGCATTTATTCCAATAAGAATTGAAATAAATAGAAAACAGTTTCCAAAATTACCCAAACTTTTTATTTAACTGTTATTATGCATAAATAGGCTGGGAAAAATATAAAAGATATTTTTCAGTGGGTATTTCTATTTTTCCTTGTTTTATTCCTTTAAATAATCTTTAATTGAAGAAATAATATTAAACAGTTAAAATAAATTACCAAAAATTTTTGTGACATCATTTACAGTATAAATAACCTGAGAAAAATATCAAAAGTGGTCTTCATATTATATAACCCGGTTTTGGGTATTTATGTGTATTTAAGTGTAATTAACTTTAGAAATTAAGAGAAAAATAGTTTACAGTGGAGAAAAATCCTTAAAATTTTTATGTAACCTCCTACTATAAAACATGATGTTCTGGTAAATTTTCATGAATTTTGGATAATCAGAACTATTTTCCGATTTTTAAACCATTATAATTACCAAAAATTGGGAAAAATAGCAAGGCATGATTAAAAATGTTGAAATTATTTTTCTGAGTCATCCATCACAGGTAAGGTATGCGAAAATTGTTAGATAAAATTTTCACACTTTCCAAAGTGGTTTTGTGATTTATTATATCCTAACAAAAAGAAAATTGGAAATCATACCAAACAGCAACAAAAATTGCTAAAATTTAGTGAGGGGTCATTATCCATCATAAGGGTCATTCATGAATTTGTTCCGGATTTATTGACCTCTGGAAGTATTTTATGTGATTTATGCCCTTGGTTTCTAGCAATAATTTTAATAAATCAAAGAAATAATAAAAGCTTTTGGTATTTTACAGATTATCACATGCATGTGAGGGCTTTCAAAAGGAAAAATGTTCGAAATTTATTCAGAAGGGAAATAGGGGTATTGAACCCAAACAAGATAAGAAATGTTGCATGCAATGGTGCATGAGATGTAAATGTGGCTGAAGTTCATGAATTTGTGAAGCACATTCTGTGGGGTTTTAAGGCACGAAATTTCAGCCATCATTCACTGGATATGTTAAGTTTCTAAAGTATTTTTCCCCAGATTTATGGTTGGGTTTAAGGCCATTGATCATGCAAGGCAAAAATGGTGATCATAGAAAAAGAGCTGTTTGCGCAACCATTTTGTAAAAATTGCCAAAAATTGGATATTTAATATTTTACAGTAAGAGCAGTTGGGTTTGAAAGTTAACTCATGGAGCTATCCAATGCAAAAAGCATATCATGATTTGGTTAAGGAATGACCGAGATACGGTCGTTCAAAGATGAATAAAGTAATCTGGCAGATTGCATGTTTGCTTTGAGTGCATCCTTAGGACATTTTGACAAGAACATCATGCATGCCTTTGATAAGGTCCGATTTCTAGCACATGCATGGAGTGAATGAGCATCCAAGATGTACTAGAAACGGTTTAAATGCTTTTGACCATGCAAGAACACAAAAGAAATGGAGAAGAAGATGTAATACTTGTTTTTGAAGTCACATGAACATATGTGCATCATTTTCACTCCTTGCATGGGTTTGATCCCAGATTTTCACCATTTCAAACACATGCATTGTGTTATGGTGAGAATCTACAAACCACAAGGGAAAAATAAAGATTTCTAGCCATGGAAAGGCATAGAATCCGAAAAGAAGAGAAAACTAAGAAGAAGAGGTAGTAGAATCATGAAATTATGGAAGAAGATGTTGTTGTTTACCTTGGTTTTGATCTTGAGGGAAGTAAGAACACTTCAAGGTCTTCTAAAACTCGAAATTTGGCAGAGGAATGGGGAGAATTTCGCGAGTTAGAGAGAGAGAGGAAGAGAGTTTGTGTGTGTTAGGAGGGTAGAGTGTGAGAGAGTGAAGAGGGAAGAGGTAGAGTGAGGGAGAAGTTCTAATGATTGAGTTTTGGGAAGAGGGAGCATGGGGAGAGGGGAGATGGCTGGTTTTTGAGTGGGTTAGGAGCCCTCTCTCTCCAAAAATTCAAATTAATAATTTCCCTCTTCATTTTTTTACAAAAATCTAATTTTTATAAAAGTGATTCTTTAAGCAATTTGATTTATTTAAAAGTCTTGTTTTTAACTAATAAATTATGATTATTGCATGATAATTTAATTTCTATTTCAATGATTATAATCCATAATTTGATTAATAAAAATTTGATATTAGAAAGTTTATAGCCAAATTTTATAAAGTTTTTAAGCTTTAAGATTGATAAATTTGGATTTTTGGGCTCTTTAGGGTTTTTGGAATATTGTTTGATATTCATCATCATAATGAAGTATAATTAGAATATTTTAATTTATTTTTAGGGTTTTATACCCTTTTTCAATTATAACAAAGCTTGAAAGTTTCATTCAAATTATAGCATTGGCATTTCCTATTGTAGTTAAGCAACTTACTAGAATCGTAAGTGTCAAGTATATTAGTCCTAGGTCTTAGATGGATCCTAGTTTATGTAAGATTTTGACCTAATTTATACTACTAGGTCATGGCATGATGTGCATGAATGGTTATTATAAAGATGCATGAGTCCGAGAATGACCTGAATTCACATTTGTCACACACAAATCTTTATTAAAGGAAATAAATTATTTAGCACAAGATTAAATAACCGGTTTTCCTTACAAAACATGCTTATGAACTCACCAGCTTTATGCTGATATTTTAAAACTGCTTGTATTCTCAGGTTCTCGTTAAGACAGGTATCCCGTTACTTTTGGAGAAGACGGAGCGTATAGAAGTCTCGTCCTTACTTTTGATAAACTGATGTATTTATAAAACGTGTATTGTCTTGCTTTTCAAACGAATGTAACTTTTCTTATGCAATGTAATGGTTGTGTTTACTATTCTTACTATGTTCATTGGTTGTGATACTGCACATGACGTCGCTCCGCCCCGGGACGTTTCCGCCGCCGGTCCCGGGGTGTGACAAATGATCTAACAGATCACTAATCATAGCAACATCCCAAAAACCGGGACATAGACCTAACCGATCACTGACATAGTGTCATCCTATAACCAGGACACCGACCTAACCAGGTCACTAAGCATAAGTGTGACACCCCGAAATTTTCATTTGTATAAACTCCGCAGTCAAGCACTTCGAATAATAGTTAAATTCATTTCAGTATATGTTTGGCCGGTTTTAAGTTCATTGGAAAGTTTATTTTAATTTTCGTCAAACGATCAAATAAATGGAAGTGCTTTTTAGGGGCAATGTGTAACAATAAAACAACCAACACCTTAGTGTGGTGTTTACGGCCAAACAAGAGGAGTTTGGGCCGTAAACTCCTCTTCACCTTGAACTCATGCATATAGCATGAGTTTACTCCCCACTCCTTCATTTTACACTTCCAACTTCAAGAACACCCAACTTTTCTCTCAACTATCATAAGATCATCTCTTCAAATCCTCCAAAAATGTAAGTGTTTCCTTCCTAGATTCGAACATGCAACACTTAATCTAGTGTTGATACATCATTTCATCCATGGAGTCTTCATCTTTTCTTAGATCTTCAAGTGTTCTTCAAAATACCAAGAACACCAAGAACACATACTAGTGTTCTTGGCCATTAAACACTTCTACAAGCCTCCTATAAGTAAGTACACTCCTCGTAACTAGTTGTTTGCTTAGAATACATGTTAAACCCTTGAAGAACATCAAAATCCCCAAGAACATATGTGTTTACGGTTCAAGGAGATCTCATTAGACCGTAAACACCTCCAAATGGTGTTTTGATGCCCCTAACACCTTCTATGGCTTGTATAAAGGACTAGAACCTTGCATGCATGAGCTAGAAACACCAAAACACGAAATGGTTGGGTAACCATGAGTTTACGGCCGTAAACTCATGGGTTTACAACCCTAAACACATGTGTTTACAACCGTAAACTCCCAAGGAGTGGTCCAAGGACCGTAAACTCCAACAAAGGGCCATTTCGAGCCCTAGTCACTTCCTAAGCCTTGGAATCGAGTCTAGCTTTCTTCCTTGTGTGGTTTAGGACCTTAAAACACCCAATGACACCATTTCCATAAGTTTACGGCCGTAAAGTCATGAGGTAAATGGTCCCAGAACTGTAAACCCATATGGTGCTACCATATGGGGGTAAACTCCAATGTGAGGCCATACTCTCTTTATATGCAACCCTTTAGTACTCCTAGCACTTGAAGCAAAGTGTTTCCATGTATTAGGATGTCTTAACTTACTTAATTAGTTATTAAATGACTAATTAGATACATAAATGAATCATTGCATATTCAATAGGATCCGAGTGTGTGTTCAAGTCCTCACTTGACACATAGAATCCTACACCATCCGTTCATCCGAATCACTCACTTCAGGTGAGTTCATACCCCTTAATCAACCTTTTAAATGATTTTAAATGCTTTTATGGGGGGGGGGGGGAATACAAGTTGAATTGATAAGTTATTATATCAATCACATGTGATTAATAACTGTCAATCAAATAGATTTTTGCATGTTAAACTGTTTTATCCGACTAAAGGTTTTCATATCTTGTTTTCAAATCTCTTTTAAGTACCAAAATCTCTTTTAAATTACCAAGCTTTTATCAAAGTATTTTAAACTTATATTCTTGATAGATTCATGTCTATATAGATATAGTTATATAAGCAGGATTTGAAGGACTTAGGACTGATAACCCGCTTTATTTCCTGTTCCTTGTTTGGTTGTGGACTTAGAGCATCCGGTTATTTGTCCGAGTGTCATTGAAATCCTAGTTATATATTATGTATATCTGTTTAGATGTTAATACTCTTATTCCAATTTAACACCTTAGGGTAGCAAAGGCATCTAGATAACCTCTCGAGTAAACTATAATAGGTATAGTTTAGAAACCATCTATAACTTTCATGTAGGAGAACTTAGTTATAACTATATTCTGAAAACTTATACTTCTAGTAAAAAGAAAGGTTTATAGAAATCAAAACACGAGATACATCCTCATGACGCGGATTTCACCGTTGTCGAGTGGTAACCAGAGTCTCCTGGAGGGAGAGCGGGCATTGTGTGTATAGATCTATACGGGACAAACTATCCCACATCCTGACTGCTAGCTACAATCCCGGCCGACCAATCCAAGGGGTGACAAATGTCACATTCATTCCGACGCCAGCAGGTCGTCATGTTTACATCTGTCAATCAGTATGGTTATGAGTATCTTTACATTTACCATATAATTCATGGCCTTAAGGTAATAAGTGTTATCATAGTATTTTCTACATATAAAATCCTCATGATGTATTTTCCTAGTTATACACTAGACCATATTTTAAACCTTTAAACTAACCTACATAGGATTAAATGCTACCTTAGACTCTCCGAGGCGTATTGTTCACTTAATACCGCCTGGAGTCTGTATTTCATTCACTTAGACTTTCCGAGGCGTATTGTTCACTTAATACTGCCTGGGGTCTACACTTCATTCCTTAGGACCCTCCGAGACGTATGGTTCATTCGATACCACCTGGAATCTATGTTTTATTCACTTTTAGTCATCAGCGTTACTGCTGAGGTAAAATAGTATTTTCCCTATTACTTTTACTTGTGATCTTCTCGCATATTCCTTAAAGTATAAACTATATTTTGATAATGATAGTACCTTTATGGGAAAAATACACTTTAAACATACAACAGTTGACTTTTGGTGGAAAACTACCTTTATTAGAAAATATAGGATTTTCTGGGAGAAATACTAATACTCTGTAAAATCATTTCACCATCATCTAGTGAGATTAATTTGAAGAAAAACATGTATTTATACCAATGTCATTAAATACTTATGAACTCACCAGCATTAAAATGCTGATACTCGCTTTCAAAATAACTTGTATTCTCAGGTCGTCAGTAGACAGGTACACTCCGGAAGCTTCTGTGAAGACAACTTTGTACCGAGCTGCATTTTATGTTATTCTCTGTATTTACTTTTGTTGTGTTGCCATATGTAACCTATGTAAAACTTAAACTATTAATGCAATGGTTGTTGTACTTTGATTACTATACTGCATGTGTTGTGATACTTGACATGATGTCCTCCACACCAGAACGTTTCCGCCGTTTCGGTTTTGGGGTGTGACAGATTGGTATCAGAGCATTGTTTATAGTGAGCTCAGTATATCAAATCATAAAAGATATACAACCTATAAATACAATGGGATAAGACACTCTGACCAAGAATTATAATTTAAAATATAACCATATTTTACAAAAGTATAAGAACATCCAGAATATAAAAACCCGAACAAGTATCACAAGAAGAACAAGAATAAAAGTCTTTGGATGTTGAGCATTACCGTCAAACCTGGGCAGTTATGTAATCGTAAGCTGGAATAAATATACCCTGATCAACTATATTTATTCGAGATGCGACTAACGTGTGTTTGGGAGTGAAGGTGGTGTTGCAATGAATCTGAAACTTACCAAATAGTAATGCTAGAGCCAAACAAAAAGTTTAAAATACTATAAGAGTATTTTATGATACTAAAAGACTAACAATAAACCCAAAAGCATGTTCAGAAGTTTTAGAATTAATCATGTAATTAAAATACTATGGGAGTATTTTAGGAACCATAAATACCTTGCGTGAAAACTAAAGGAGATCCTTATTGATAGACCTATGATTACAAAGTGTATACTCCCAAGGTTATGTATAGTGAGGATCTCATAGGCTAAGAATATTTTATTTCGCTCTACTTCCTTTTCCTTGTTTGGATGTGGATATAGCGTAGTATCACATATTCGAAGGCCTATCAGATCTAAGTTATATATGATTTGTGTACACTATGTAATTGTAGCCGGACTCGATATGGATCACCCAGTAAAATGTTTTAATAATCTCTTAAGATTCTTTAGACATTCCCCTTTCTCGCACAAACCCCTTTAGGAAACCTTATCCACTTTAGTAATCAGTAGAGGAGTCAATAAAGACCCAGAAGAGGTTCATTGAGAAGATTTCTAATTAGGAAATGAATGAACAGGGACGAGACTATTGAAATCACCATATGCCTATACCTTTTAGGGACATCGGTGGGAAATTCGCCTGAACTTCTGAGATTCCAGTCATCCTTTGTGAAGTGATGACACTCAGAGTCAGAATCGGAAGTAAGCCGGAGTAGAAATTCAATATGTCTGCGAGAGCAGAGAACCATATATAGATACCCGGAGGAAACCAACGCTTATTCCAGTTAGGAATAAGAGGTGGACAGAGGGAGCCAATGCATGGAGCCCGAGAAGTGTTTCAACCTCCTTAAACGTCATGCTAATAACCCATAAAATAATACAATTTAATGAGCTAGTGATTACACTGCTCACACTATGTGTTAGGCAAATTCGTCTTTCCCGTCGCGATTAATATAATTAGATCGGAACCCAAAACCTCGATTGAGAGTGTTTAGCCATAAACTTTCATGTCTTTTTCTTGTGTAATCATCGTTCCGAAGCTCTTTCAAACCTTTTCAAAGCCAGAGAGTGTGCCTCTCCAATTTAAAGATAACTTAGAGGAACGACACCCGATTTATGGCTTTCCGATACACTTACTCCTAGTCTGTTACCCGGACTGCATCATAGGGATGTAGGTCGACGCTCAGATAACCATAAATCAAGGCGCGGGAAAAATTTATGCCTATCATAGTAAAGAAAGATACATCTAGGGTTAACCATCGTTTCTCATCAGCTTGTGTTCCTTTTCGTGTAGGAAAAACCATGCCTCCAAAGAAACGTAACCAACCCGCTGGTAAGACACCGATTCTTCAAATCGATGAAGCTACGTTTCAAGCCGCGGTTTCAGCAGCCGTAGCAGCTGTCATGGCTCACCTGAACGCTAACAACGCCAATGTTAGCAAGAGCCCTATCGGAAATCCCGATCATAGCAATGGACAACAGCAACTAGTGCCAATGTGTAAAACCACCCAAGAACTCCAACCTAATCCATTGAAAAGAAAGTTTGAGAACGAGGAGGGAAGTACCTCGACTCAAGGACCTTCCAAAGGGCAACAAGCTGAAGTGGTCAATGCGTCTGTCAACCCTTCTGCCCCGACACCTGGAAGACCATACCTAGGAAACCTCCCCCGCTGCAGCAAGTGTGACTACCATCATCATGGTATCTGTCGGGAACTCTTTTGTGTTAGGTGCAACATGAAGAGGCATACCGCTCGCTTCTGTAGAACCCCGGTTGAGTTCATTACATCAATCACCAATGTGGGGACCAGTCAAGTATGCCACCTATGTGGTAAAATTGGGCACTTCAAGAGTGACTGCTTAACTGAAGGAAATGAAAAAGGCGTAGGAGGAGTTTAACCCTAATGCCTAGGGGAAGCATCAAAGAACCCGATAGAATTTTGGTACGTTTCTCAATCCTAAGTAGCTAACCGAAAACTTTAATTAATCAATTCTAATTGTAATTACTCCCTCGTTAAGGCGAAAGTCGCAACACTGTTGTAAAACTTAAAAACCCATCAGGTAAAGCTATGATGGCTTAGTATATACGTTAAAGCCATTTATAATTAAGATTGATAGACCTCGAGTGAGTGATGCTGCCTTATCTCCTGTTCCTTGTTTGGTTGAGGATTTAGGGCAGGGTCGCTCAGTCAACAGTTTTTTTTTAATCTTAATTATACATGACTAGTGTATAGTAGGCGGTTATAGAGAGGCCTTGTGAGAAACCCATTCATGAAAAGTACATTATTCCGAAACATCAGGACCCTTAGAGTTCAGCATCAACCATGTCGGCCCAAGTATCCATGATAGTGATACCCTCGACGAAACCCGAGACGCTAAGAACTTCTGTGCCCTGTTCAGCACACGGTCCTATCGATCTTCATTCCAGATCATGTCGATGGTTGTAAATTTCGACACTACCGTCAGCCATGGCTTGACTTGGTTCAACCATGCAAGAATTCCTAGTGCTGTGTAAAAAGAACTTTCACCGTATCCTGTGCATCGAATAAAGGTTCTTTCGAACCTAATAAGGAAAACCTAATGCGAACCGTCAGTCGTATCTCTCGTCCAACCTTCAGAAGTACCTAGGAGAGGGGTACCGCGTGCTATTAACCAACCCCGTGAGACTTTAAAACTAGAAACGAAAGGCACTGCAGATATTCCGGAAGACAATAACCGCCCGAGGCCTATTCAGTGGAACCCATAGAAAGACCATTAGCACCGCACAACCAGGTTCGTGAACCAAGAGAAAGAACTCATGGGATTAAATTACTACTACTGAGTATATGCATTAGAGTGGTATATGATTTAGATCGATAAGATTTAAGATGGGTGCTTCCTCCCTACTCCCTGTTCCTTGTATGGTTGTGGGTTTGGGGTGGGGCCACACATCTGAACATCCTGTAAATCTCAATTATATACGACTTGCATACACCGAGTATTAGTGATTGAGCCGAGTATGAGGTATACCACGAACCTTATAATAAGACCCTTCATCCTATCCCATAGAAAAGGAGCTGGAGTCAAGAGAACCACTGTAGGCTGAGCTACTAAAATGACCACAAATTCGAAATTTGTTGTCATCCCGGTTAAGATAACGTAGTAGCTAACACCCTCAGTTAGGAAAAGTAACTCAAGTCGTAAGAGTCAAAAACATTGACTATGACCATCCATTCACGCTTAATCCCACGAATTAGAGGTTCTGAGTGACGGAACCCTATGCTATCTATATTTAATCTAGATAGAGAAAACTCAGTAACACCGGAAGAGTAGTTGTAGGGATACTCACACTACTCAGGCACTTCGTCCATCCAAATACAGACGAGTAGTGCCTAGAACCCAATGCCTCCTCTTGCGAGAAAAGTCACCGTCACCCTATAGACGATAGACTGCATTCTCCAAAGTTAATACTAAGATGGTAAGAACCACATGACTACCTCCGCAACCAAGAGTACTTGAATAAAGTAGATGGTAAGTTGTGTTAAGCTTTATAACCCAGATCATAAAGAGATTATAAACTCGACACCAGTCCAGGTGTTATTCGGTGTTTTATACAAGAACACGCGCTTCCTACAAACTAGAGGGAGCAGACGCGATGGAGAATGGTGCAAGTCTTAGAGATTTGTTAGACTACTAGGTGTTCCAAAGAATACTATCCCGAAAGAGATAGTAGAACCACCTCCTGAATTAGTCAAGAGCTTCGGAAAATCTCTTAGGACGAAGTTAGCCCTGATCAGAGACTGCTATCCAGGAAACAGCAAAGCGAGTAAGAGAATGATTCTTTCCAATTAGGAATCATATTGTGAAAGCATCTATTAGACGGTGACAAAAGTTGAAATTTTCTAAACATCGTCTGATAAAACCCTCTATCTCACTAACTTTAAGAGTTTATGTTAGAAACACCTCGAGAGTCAGAAGTGCAAGTCCATTTTGCACAGGGTCGAGATAGATGCCACGTAACCAATAGATGCTAGTATATAGCCAATACCTCCAATGATCCAGAAAACCTTCGAAAACCAATCAGTAGGAAATACGAATCCGAAGACGACCTGAGCCTTCTAAGAACCAACCCGGAAGACTGCACTCCAGTAAGAGAGAACTTGTGGAACTTCAGAATGGCGATCACGCCAAGTGATGATCTAACCATGGAAGTACATTATGTTCCAAGTACTGAAACATTCTATCTTCCCAAGAACTTAGGACCATCAGGGATTCTTGATAAGAATTGGTCCAACCTCCGTCAGACCTCGACTACTTTAGGGATTCCATAATTTCCATCCGAATCTATCCCACGTCTCAACTTGAAAAAGTGCTTGTCCGACGTGACTCTTGTAATCCCACTCGCCGAGATCGAAATCAGTGAGAGCCCCAACTTCATAGAAGAACCTAAAGAGATCATGGAACGAGAGGTCAAGCGAACAAAGCAAAGCCGTATCCCGATAGTGAAGGTTCGCTGGAACACCAAGCGAAGACCTGAATTCACTTGGGAGCGAGGAGATTTGATGAAACTAAAGTATCCTCATCTTTTTGCTTCGCTAAATTATATCTACGCGTGTGCTTGAACTCTAATTTCAGGACGAAATTCCCTCTAACGGGGGGATGATGTGACACCCCGAAATTTTCATTTGTATAAACTCCGCAGTCAAGCACTTCAAATAATAGTCAAATTCATTTCAGTATATTTTTGGCCGGTTTTAAGTTCATTGGAAAGTTTATTTTAATTTTCGTCAAACGATCAAATAAATGGAAGTGCTTTCTAGGAGCAATGTGTAACAATAAAACAACCAACACCTTAGTGTGGTGTTTACGGCCAAACAAGAGGAGTTTGGGCCGTAAACTCCTATTTACCTTGAACTCATGCATATAGCATGAGTTTACTCCCCACTCCTTCATTTTACACTTCCAACTTCAAGAACACCCAACTTTTCTCTCAACTATCATAAGATCATCTCTTCAAATCCGCCAAATTGTAAGTGTTTCCTTCCTAGATTCGAACATGCAACACTTAATCTAGTGTTTATACATCATTTCATCCATGGATTCTTCATCTTTTCTTAGATCTTCAAGTGTTCTTCAAAACACCAAGAACACACACTAGTGTTCTTGGCCCTTAAACACTCCTACAAGCCTCCTATAAGTAAGTACACTCCTCCTAACTAGTTGTTTGCTTAGAATACATGTTAAACCCTTGAAGAACATCAAAATCCCCGAGAACATATGTGTTTACGGTTCAAGGAGATCTCCTTAGACCGTAAACACCTCCAAATGGTATTTTGATGCCCCTAACACCTTCTATGGCTTGTATAAAGGACTAGAACCTTGCATGCATGAGCTAGAAACACCAAAACATGAAATGGTTGGGTAACCATGAGTTTACGGTCATAAACTCATGGGTTTACGACCGTAAACACATGTGTTTACAACCGTAAACTCCCAAGGAGTGGTCCAAGGATCGTAAACTCCAACAAAGGGCCATTTCGAGCCCTAGTCACTTCCTAAGCCTTGGATTCGAGTCTAGCTTACTTCCTTGTGTGGTTTAGGACATTAAAACACCCAATGACACCATTGCCATGAGTTTACGGCCGTAAACTCATGGGGGAAATGGTCCCAGAACCGTAAACCCATATGGTGCTACCATATGGGGGTAAACTCCAATGTGAGGCCATACTCTCTTTATATGCAACCCTTTAGTACTCCTAGCACTTGAAGCAAAGTGTTTCCATGTATTAGGGTGTCTTAACTTACTTAATTAGTTATTAAATGACTAATTAGATACATAAATGAATCATTGCATGTTTAATAGGATCCGAGTGTGTGTTCAAGTCCTCACTTGACACATAGCATCCTACACCATCTGTTCATCCGAATCACTCACTTCAGGTGAGTTCATACCCCTTAATCAACCTTTTAAATGATTTTAAATGATTTTATGGGGGGGGGAATACCAGTTGAATTGATAAGTTATTATATCAATCACATGTGATTAATAACTGTCAATCAAATAGATTTTTGCATGTTAAACTGTTTTATCCGGATAAAGGTTTTCAGATCTTGTTTTCAAATCTCTTTTAAGTACCAAAATCTCTTTTAAATTACCAAGCTTTTATCAAAGTCTTTTAAACTTATATTCTTGATAGATTCATGTCTGTATAGATATAGTTATATAAGCAGGATTTGAAGGACTTAGGACTGATAACCCGCTTTATTTCCTGTTCCTTGTTTGGTTGTGGACTTAGAGCATCCGGTTATTTGTCCGAGTGTCGTTGAAATACTAGTTATATATTATGTATATCTGGTTAGATGTTAATACTATTATTCCAGTTCAACACCTTTGGGTAGTAAAGGCATCTCGATAACCTCTCGAGTAAACTATATTAGGTATAGTTTAGAAACTAACTATAACTTTCATGAAGGAGAACTTAGTTATATCTATATTCTGAAAACTTATACTTCTAGTAAAAAGAAAGGTTTATAGAAATCAAAACACGAGATACATCCTCATGACGCGGATTTCACCGTTGTGTAGTGGTAACCAGAGTCTCCTGAAGGGAGAGCGGGCATTGTGTGTATAGATCTATACGGGACAGACCATCCCACATCCTGACTGCTAGCTACAGTCCCGGCCGACCAAGCCAAGGGGTGACAAATATCACATTCATTCCGACACCAACAGGTCGTCATGTTTACATCCGTCAATCAGTATGGTTACGAGTATCTTTACATTTACCTTATAATTCATGGCCTTAAGGTAATAAGTGTTATCACAATATTTTCTACATATAAAATCCTCATGATGTATTTTCCTAGTTATACACTAGACCATATTTTAAACCTTTAAACTAACCTACTTAGGACTAAAGGCTACCTTAGACTCTCCGAGTCGTATTGTTCACTTAATACCGCCTGAAGTCTGTATTTCATTCACTTAGACTCTCCGAGGCGTATTGTTCATTTAATACCGCCTGGGGTCTACACTTCATTCCTTAGGACCCTCCGAGGCGTATGGTTCATTCGATACCACCTGGAGTCTATGTTTTATTCACTTTTAGTCAGCAGCGTTACTGCTGAGGTAAAATAGTATTTTACCTATTACTTTTACTTGTGATCTTCTCACATATTCCTTAAAGTATAAACTATATTTCGAACTCACCAGCATTAAAATGATGATACTCGCTTTCAAAATAACTTGTATTCTCAGGTCGTCAGAAGACAGCCTTGTACCGAGCTGCCATTTATGTTATTCACTGTATTTACTTTTGTTGTGTTGCTAAATGTAACCTATGTAAAACTTAAACTATTAATGCAATGGTTGTTGTACTTTGATTACTATACTGCATGTGTTGTGATACTTGACATGACGTCCTCCACCCCAGAACGTTTCCGCCGTTCCGGTTTTGCGGTGTGACAATAAGCATAAGCATATTACCATCGTAACTACCAGGATGTAATCAATAAATATATCATGCCATCATCCACGATGACGCATATAGCATCAAACCCCTTCGCCGTCCGCGACAACTTGGTAATGAAATACATCATGATCTGTTCCCATTTCCACATAGGAATATCTAGGGGCTGCATCATATCATGCGGCCTCTGATGCTCGGCCTTTACCATCCTAATAAGCGATTTCTGGCTTCATACATGATCTGTTCTATCATATCACATAATCAAATAACTGTATGGTATTTTGGGGTCTACTTACTGGCTCCGGCTGATCGTACACTTGCATCTTCCAGAGTGACTCGTCGAGTTCCTAAGGTTTGCGGCCGTAAACTCCTTGGCCGACTCATCGAGTTTCCCCTTGCAACTCGCCAAGTTCATTCATGTCCAAAGGTTGGGAAAACCCTAGCCGACTCGCAGAGTCACTCATCTGACTTGCCGAGCCCACGACAATCTTCATTGGACTCGCCGAGTTGACCATGCAACTCGCAGAGTCTCTTCAGTCCTTTATCCATGAAAATGCTTTTTAAGCCAAGCCAAGGTTCCACATTGTAGATCCAACTTCCCAAGGCATGTTTATCACGTAAAGTTGCAAACTTTACGTGCATGCAAAGCTCTAAAGTCTCAAAATGACAAAACTAAGCTTGAAAAGAAGTCTTACACTTGAGGGAAAGTCCATACTTGACAAAGCTGACACTTTATGGACCTAGAGACCCAAGAGAGCTCAGATCTGAAGTTGCAACTACAGATCTTAGCTCAACCATAAGAAAAGCTTCCTAAAATCCACCCAAATGAGACCTAAGATGAAAGGAGACCAAGATAACAGCTTAATACCTTCCAAAGGATGCCAACTGAGGTAGATCCCTGATTTCCACGCGATCCTTGCTTCTAGCTACTTGTTTCTCCAAGCTTTTCTCACCAAAATCCTTCTTCAAAGCTTAAGACACACAATGGAGCACACTCACATGAGTTAGGGTTATGGAGTTTCAAGGGGCTGTGAAGGGGAGGCTGGGGAGGCCAATGATACTTTAAATAGGGTGCAAACCCCGAAAATTAGGGTTTCATCCTCCAGCTCCTACTCGTCGATTCCCTTTCTTGGACTCGGCGAGTAGGTCACTTAAACACGTGGACCAACCCGCTGCTACTCGATGAGTCGGGCAACCAACTCGTCGAGTAGACCTTAAAACCAATAGAATCTTATATCAAAAGTCAATACCTGAGAATCGGGATGTTACAATTCTCCCCCACTTGAACTAGACTTCGTCCTCGAAGTCTGCTGCGGTGAACAACTCCGGATGGTGCTCCGGCATCTCCGACTTCGGCTCCCACGTCCACTCGGATCCCCTCCGATCCTCCCACAGTACTTTTTGCCAAAGGTATCTCCTTGTTCTGCAGAACTTTCACCTTCCTCTCCAATATGGCCACAGGCCTCTCCACGTAATTCTGGCGCTCATCGACCTGAATATCATCCAACGACACCACTGCCACCTGATCCATAATGCACTTTCGCAACTGCGAAACGTGGAAAGTGTTGTGGATCCGACTAAGCTCATCCGGTAGCTCTAGCCTGTACGCCACCTTGTCAACCCTGGAAATGATCCTGAACAGCCCAATTTAACAGGGACCCAATTTCCCCCTCTTCCTGAAGCGGATCAGACCCTTCCAGGGTGAGACCTTCAGGGGTACCATAAAACCCACCTGAAACTCTAACTCAGATCGGTGTCTGTCGGCGTAACTCTTCTGCCGAGTTTGAGCGGTCGACAGTCGCTGCCTAATCTGTTGAATCTTCTCTGTAGTCTGCAAGACTACCTCCGTCTGTCCCATCACCCTGTGTCCGACCTCACCCCAACAAACCGGGGTGCGACATCTCCACCCATACGACAGCTCAAAAGGCGGGGCGCCAATGCTGGAATGATAGTTGTTGTTGTAGGCGAACTATGCAAGGCGTAGGTGGGAATCCCAGTTCCCACCAAAGTCAATGACACACACCCTCAACATATCCTCGAGGGTCTGAATGGTCCACTTGCTCTGACCGTCGGTCTGCGGATGAAAAGCTGTACTAAAATGCAGCCGTGTGCCCAGTTCCTCGTGGAACTTCTGCCAGAAACGGGAGGTAAATCTAACATCTGGGTCGGAAACAATGGAGACCGGAACCCCATGGCGAGTAACGATCTCGTGAAAATACACCTCGGCCAACTTTTCGGCCGACGAACTCTCCTATATAGCCAACAAAATGGGCACTCTTGGTCAATCGATCCATGATGACCCATATATCATCAAACCCCTTCGCCGTCCGCGGCAGCTTGGTAATGAAATAAATCATGATCTGTTCCCATTTCCACATGGGAATATCTAGGGGCTGCATCATATCATGCGGCCTCTGATGCTCGGCCTTTACCATCCTAACAAGCGATTTCTGGCTTCATACATGATATGTTCTATCATATCACATAATCAAATAACTGTATGGTATTTTGGGGTCTTCATGTATGAAGCCAGAAATCGCTTGTTATGTCGCTTGTTATGTTTCATATATATATATATATATATATATATATATATATATATATATATATATATATATATATATATATATATATATATATATATATATATATATATATATATATATATATGGGTTGACGGGTTGACCCGCGAACCCAAACAGATAACCCAACCCAACCCATGAAATAAACGGGTTGGTGGGTTGACGGGTTGGCGGGTCAAAAATCTCAACCCAAACCCGTCTATTTTCGGGTTGGGTCAGTGTCGAGTTATGGGTTGGATCAAGAGTTGCCACCCCTATCAACGGTCTTATACCGCTTCGGCGCCGGCTGCAACTATGCTAGGGCCTGCCGCTGCTCCCTCAACTGCAGCTCAATCTCCAACTCATGCCGACTACGGGCCTCCTGTAACTCCAGAAGAGTATCACATCGCTGGGTAGACACAAATTGACGGATGTCAGTCTTGAGCATGCTCAGATAACGGGTCATTTGAGCCTGCTCGGAAGCAAACTCTGGGCAAAACATCGCCATCTCTGTGAATATGCGGGTGATCTCCGTCACCGACTCCCCATCCTATCTCAAACTCAAAAAATCCTGTGACAACCGCTCCCGCTCGACCCGTGGAATGTATCGGGCGCGGAACATATCCCTGAACTGCTCCCAAGTAACACCAGCTCTCTAATCATTAGTGTACCACCCAATCGCCAATCTCCACCAGTCCTTGGCTCCGGACCTTAGCAGGTTCAAAGCACATGTGACCTTCTGGTCAGTAGGAGATGATCAAGTAAAGAAACACCCCTGCACATCTGAAACCTACCTCATAGCCTTGATGGGGTCCTAAGTCCCATCAACAGTAGGGGGATTCGTGTTATCGAATTCCCTGTACTGGAAGCCCCGAGTGGCTCTTACTCCTCCCCCTGCCACTGATACAGCCGATGCAGCTGCAGTGGCAGCCGTCTCCGCAAGGGTTGCGTATCTCTCATCGAAGTACTCCATCATAGCGGTCTTAATAGTCCCAAACATCTTTGGTAGCTGAGCCCGGAAACAAGTGGCAACCTCATCATGCAGGATCTCCCGAATCCTGGCGTCCAACTCATCTGTCCCCATCTGCATCACAGGCTCAGGTGCTGCTGGCCCCTCCTCGCCTCCGTCTCCTGATCCTGATCCTGAACCGGATCCAGTCAGAAAGCGTCTCGTCATCACCATTCTGAAACATACCAAAAGATATCAGATAACCCCCAATAAATAACTGGGAACCAACTTTCGACTAAACCCTATGTGTTGTGGCTTCCTTGCTACGCGTATGGGTCCTGTGCTTTCAGTAGTACGGGCCCATACTACCTTCCACACCTACCCATATTTGTCTCAAGTATCATCAAAACGCCCTAACAATAAACATCATCATAGCGAGCGCTCAATCCTCACTCCTAGAGGAATGGTAAATATCTCATAACTGGCCTCCCGGCCTCTCTCTACCCGCTCATTCATGAAACTTCCACCAACCCTGCAGCACTAGTGTATGCTAGCCATACATAACGCTGGACCCTATAGACTTTCAAATACCTGATCCTACCCTAAGCCCTTCATTAAACAAGACTAGGAAATAAGGACAAACCAAACATTCTCAGGCTATAAGATCTTAATTATGTACATCCATGATGCATACACTAAGCAACAACAGTAATGATGTCAATCTCATATAAAGAAAAAACAGGCATCATGTAATCAGGCAATTCTATCATGCAATTCCTGAATGGTATTTTGGGGTCTACTTACTGGCTCCGACTGATCGTACACTTGCATCTTCCTTTACTTATTTTGAAAACCATTAAAAAAAACCATTTTGAAAATCTTTCCTTGATTTGAGACTGGATTCACACGAGTGTTCCTCCAATTCACTCAAACCAAGGCTCTGATACCAACTTGTAACACCCAATATTTCAAGCCAATTTAAAACTTTTCAAAAAATATTAAAACCCATAGCTATTACAAATTTGTTTTCAAAATGTCTATATCAGAGTTTTCCCCCAGGAAAATAAACAAAACATGAGGAGTTGTACGATCATGCCTTCGCCTTGCCGCGATCCCCTGATGTACCTGAAACAATAAACTAAAACTGTAAGCCCGAAAGTTTAGTGAGTTCCCCCAAAATACCAACCTCATAGAAACATAATCATATCATAACAACAAATATAAAACAACATGCATAATGAGCCTTCAGCCTGACTGGACCACCTAGCAGGGCCTACAGCCTATCTGGACCGCTCCCGAACCTTCGGCATGACTGGACCGCCTCGCAGGGCCTACAGCCTATCTGGACCGCTCGTCGGGTATGTTGGCCTACAGCACAAAGGAGGACCGCCTCAACCCAACCGATCACTGACATAGTGTCATCCTATAACTAGGACACCGACCTAACCACGTCACTAAGCATAAACATAAGAATATTACCATCCTAACTACCAGGATGTAATCAATAAATATATCATGCCATTATCCAGAAACAAACGATAAAGGGCCGGTCTTGGGGCCTTAGACCCATTAATATAGTGAGGATAACTCACCTCACACTTTCAACTCGAAGATAAACTTAAACTCTCAGATCGCCGACAGAAACACGACCACCTATGTCCACCATAGAACCATGCTTGTGAGTTTCCAATTTTTCCAAAATGTCCCCAGAGGTCAACTGGTTAACCGTTGGTCAAAGTCAAAGTCATCGGTCTAGGTCAACAGTCCATGTTGACCTCAACTCGTCGAGTACCCTCATCTACTCGCCGAGTTCCTTGCATAACTCGCCAACTCGCCGAGTCACCAGAGTGACTTGTCGAGTTCCTAAGGTTTGCGTCGGTAACCTTCTTGGCCGGATCGCCGAGTTGACCATGAAACTCACCGAGTCCCTACAGTCCTTTATCGATGAAGATGCTTTTTAAGGTAAGCCGAGGTTCCACATTGTAGATCCAACTTACCAGGGCATGTTTATCACGTTAAGTTGCAAACTTTACGTGCATGCAAAGCTCTAAAGTCTCAAAATGACAAAACCAAGCTTGAAAAGAAGTCTCACACTTGAGGGAAGGTCCATACTTGACAAACCTGACACTTTATGGACCTAGAGACCTAAGAGAGTTCAGATCCGAAGTTGCAACTTCAGATCTTAGCTCAACCACAAGAAAAGCTTCCTAAAATCCACCCATATGAGACCTAAGATGAAAGGATACCAAGCTAACAGCTTAATGTAACAGGGACCCAATTTCCAAGAGAGCTCTGATCTGAAGTTGCGACTTCAGAATCAACCCTAATGATCCTGAACGGCCAAATGTAACAGGGACCCAATTTCCCCCTCTTCCTGAAGCGAATCACACCCTTCCAGGGTGAGACCTTTAGGAGTACCATATCACCCACCTGAAACTCTAACTTAGATCGGCGTCTGTCGGCGTAACTCTTCTGCCGACTTTGAGAGGTCTGCAGTCGCTGCCTAATCTGCTGAATCTTCTCAGTAGTCTGCAAGACTACCTCCGTCCGTCCCATCACCCTATGTCTGACCTCACCCCAGCAAACCGGGGTGCGACATCTCCGCCCATACAACCGCTCATAAGGCAGGGTGCCAATGCTGGAATGATAGCTGTTGTTGTAGGCGAACTCTGCAAGGGGTAGGTGGGAATCCCAGCTCCCACCGAAGTGAATGACACAAGCCCTCAACATATCCTCGAGGGTCTGAATAGTCCGCTTGCTCTGACCGTTGGTCTGCGGATGAAAAGATGTACTAAAATGCAGCCGCGTGCCAAGTTTCTCGTGGAACTTCTGCTAGAAACGGGAGGTAAATCTAACATCTCGGTCGGAAACAATGGAGACCAGAACCCCATGGCGAGCAACGATCTCACGACATACACATCGGCCAACTTTTCGGCCGACGAACTCTCCCGTATAGCCAAGAAATGGGCACTCTTGGTCAATCGATCCACGATGACCCATATAGAATCAAACCCCTTCGCCGTCCGCGACAGCTTGGTAATGAAATCCATCATGATCTGTTCTCATTTCCACATGGGAATCTCTTGGGGCTGCAGCATACCATGCGGCCTCTGATGTTCGGCGTTGACCATCCTACAGGTCTAGCACCTCTCGACATAACAAGCGATTTCTGGCTTCATACATGACCACCAGTAACTCAAACTCAGGTCTCGATACATCTTGGTGTCCCCCGGGTGAATAGAGAAGTGAGACTTATGAGCCTCCTCCATGACTGTCTGTCTGACCCTACCAGACATCGGAACCCATACCCGACCGCATCGGGTCAATAATCCCCATCTATCCAGCATAAATCGGGTGTTCTTGCCCATCATCCTCTCCAACTTCCAGTTCTCCCATCGCATGCCCTCAACCTGAGCATCTCTGATCAAACTCACAAGCAGAGAATCCACCGCTATCCTCATACATATCGCTAGGGTGGAAGACCCAGCTAACTTGCGGCTCAAAGCGTCCGCCACCACATTCGCTTTACCGGGGTGGTAAAGGATCTCGCAATCGTAGTCCTTGACTACATCCATCTACCTGCGCTGCCTTATATTCAAGTTCGGCTGATCCATGATGTGCCTCAAGCTCTTGTGATGCGTGTGTATGGTACAATGGACCCCATATTGGTAATGCCTCCAAATCTTGAGAGTGAATACCACCGCCCACAACTCTAGATCGTGCGTGGGCTATCTCGCCTCATGCGGCTTCAGCTGCCGCGAAGCGTATGCTATCACCCGTCCTCTCTGCATGAGGACCGCCCCTAAAATCATGATGGATGCATCACAGAACACCACAAAATCCTCCACTCCCTCCGGGAGTGTTGTCACACCCCCGAACTAGACTACGGAAACGTCTGGGGGCTCGTGTGACTAACAATTGAATAATCATCACAATAAAATACATGAAACATAACACATTCATCACCAACATTACATATAACAACCAGCATTGTTCACATCAAGTACATTGATATAAATTACATAAATTCAAAGTATTAATTGTACGATGAATGATGCTACATGATAGGAATGTAGAGTTATTGATCAATAGATTCTAAACAGATAAACAAGAATGAAGTAATCAAAGAACACAAGAATGGATTAAATGGTGTGAATGATTAATAACTCACACCTCAGAACCAGATCTATCTTGCCCATTTTCATCTTATTTAGATCACTTGGCTTCCCGATAGGCTTCACAGTAGGCTTCTTTCTCATAACATGAGCAATCTCCTGATCCAACTTAGTAACTTCATGGATGTAGGAAGCCAACATTCTCTTAAGATGAGCAAGAATCAGCTCATACTGATGTTGATTGGTAAGCAGAATGTTGAACAGCAGAATCCAATCATGTGGGTTCAGGTTTGGAAGATCAGCTAACGAAATCATATGAACCGAGTTATCCGAACCTCGGGTCACCCTGTACTTCACATTGATAAATTTCCCAGCAGCGTTCGGTTTCAATACCTTGACAGAGGTTATTTCTGAGCACTCCATGTCAAGTATTGGGGTTGGGCAAATTCAAGATAATAGTCTATTAGATCTTGATCAAACTGTGGATGAGGTGAAGGGACTTCAACCGTGGAATCAAAACAATGGAACACGAATGCCCTACAGGTGATGGGCATGTCAAATTGAGAATCCCTCGAGTTTTCACAGTCAAAAGAGGCAACAGGTTCCAGCCACTGAGTACTGGGATACTCAATCGCTTCTTTGATTAATCTTTCCCGGGTCCAAGGGGGAAAGAGAGCTTGCTTGCAAACCAGAGTGTCTTGAGCTTCTTTCTGCTTTCGCTCTTTCTCTTCTTCCTCTCTGGCTATCCTCAGATTTTCATTGAGCTCTTTATCCCTTTTCTTCCACTTTAAAGCCTCAGCAATTGTTTCTTCTTCTTCGTCATCACTATCTTCCACAACACCCTTCAATTTTTCCTGTCCACCAGAACCCAAAGCTATATTAACCTTCGGTTCGGTTTCGATAATGACTTTGGGTGGATTTATAGGATTTTGATCAGCTTCTCCCCCTTGTTGCGGAGTGACCACGGACTCCGTAACACCTTGAATCTTACTCAATATCTGAATAGCAGGATGAAGTCTAGCAGTCACGTGATTTTGGATGGTAAGGGTGAGACCAGGATCATGAGCATTAACAAGATTACTGAGAATCGAGAGAACATCCCCAGCAAAAGTTTTAAGAGCTGCCCGTTCAGTCTTAAGGGATGCAATTTTAGTCTGGGCTTGAGAAAGAAGAGCTGACTGGACTTCAAGCTGTGTAGTCTTTTGAGCAAGTTCTTCCAGAAGCTTCTTTTCCATGACAAGGTCAACCTGAAACTCATCAAGGCGAGAGTTGACCGAAGTGAGAAGAGAAGTGTGATCAGCTTGGAACTCAGTGCAAACAGTATCAAATTTTGCTTTCTCTTCTTGAAGGGACTTGGAGAGAGAATCAACAGAAGCATTGACCTTTGCAGCATTGGAATCGACATGGTCTTTGAGTGATTCCAAAAAGATGTTTGACTCATGAATGAGATCTGTGACTTCTGTTGTTGCGTTCTTGCAGGTAGATGTGGAAGCTTCCACAACCTTTGTAGATTTATCAATTGAGTCTGTATATTGCTGAAGAGCAGTATCAAGAAAAGCTTTTAAAACAACATCGGAATAAGTTTTTGAAGTACCAATCAATTTGTCAACCTTATCATGAATATCTTGTAAATGTATCTTAGTCACCGCAGCATCATCAGCATCTTCACTTGGAAGTCGATAAGGATTGTAATAAGTGGAATCAAACTCAAAGTCTTCACCTCCCAGAATAGGCTCAGAATCTGTTGAAGGTGATGGTGAGAGAGGTTTAGTGGTAACAGGGGTTGTAATGCCAGCGGTATGTGCCCCTGTATTAGATACATTGACACTCACCGAAGGGCCAGTGGTTGTGGTTGTTGTCGCTTGAGAAAAGATTGGTGGTGGTAGTGGAGCAGTAGTAGTAGGTTGAGAAGTGACATGTGGTGGAACGGGAGCGACTGAGATTGGGATTGTGGTTTGTTTTGGAGAAGGAGGACTAGAAACATGAACCTGTTCATCAGGAGTTGGAGATCAGGGAGGAGTATTTCCCCTTGGTGAATGTTCGTGTTGAGCTACCTCTTCTTCATTGTCTTCTTGCTCCTCTTCATTGGAAACAGAAGGCGTTTGTGCCTTTGGACACTTTGCCATCTGCTTGACCTTTTTCTTTTTGGGAGCCGAAGGTGCAACTTTATCAGCCTTACGCTTTTTAGGAGATGAGGGACCTTCGGTCTCTGCTTTCTTAGTCTTTGGTTTCTTCCCTCTCTTGGCCGGTTTGTCAGCAATCTCCAAAGCACTCTGCATCTCAGGAGTGAGTTGTCGTGGACCCGAAGGAGGCAATTTTCTGTACTCAGCCATGACTCTACTTTCCTTAGAGACACATCGGCTCATTGATTCAGGAATAGAACCGACGTAGTGGAACTTAGTAGGGTCAGCAAAAATAATTTTGACTGTGTGTAAAGTACCAATAGAAGACAACAAAGCATCCGCCATGACTGGAATGTGAAAACTCTCAATAGCTCTGTGAGTGACTAAAGTCCAGAAACAAGCACATGAAATCTCAGAATCTCTAGATGAGGAGTTGAGGCTTTGCACCAGTTGAGACCAGATGAGAGAACCATAATCCAGATTTATGCCATTGTAGAGACCATAAAGGATGGTCATGAAACATTTACTCGCACCATCGGACCCTGCAACCCTTTCTGCTAACCCCTTGTAAAGAAGTGTAAGCAGACCATTCCATTGCGGTGGTAAACATGACTTCTTAAACATCAACGTAGTTAGAACTTCCGTGTATCCCATGTCATAGAACATCGAAAATAACTGAGTTGTTGTTATGAAATCCGGTGAGATTACAAAAGGATCTGTAGCAAGCTTGAGTAGTGAACAAAAGCGGGCTTTTGATGCAGATGTTCGTTGATCAAAGATATCGAAGTAGATATGTTCCTTGCGTTTTTCGTAGGAAGCAGTGAAATAGACCTGTGATAGAAGTGACACGGGAACTGATTCGACTTGTGTAAGAGCAATCACCAATGGAGAATACTTGAGACACTCGACAACGTGAAGCATGTACGAATCATAAAGGAAGGGGTCCATTTGAATGATGAGATTCTGATTGGGCTTTATCGTTAGCAAAGTTGATGAATCAGTTTGATCTTGATGAGAGGATGCTTCCTCCATTGTTGTAGTGAAGACGAAGATGAACAATCATATATCGCCGGTTGATTGCAAGAGAGAGGGTGAAGAATGAAGGAGGAACAATAGGTGTGAGAGCCCCTTTTTATACCGTTGCCAGGAGAGAGAAAATATCCACTGTGATGATGATACGATCTCTAAAACGTTGCCTAAAAAAGCGCGATTTAACAGCTTGGTTTCCCTAGATATACGTCAGCAGGTGTGGGTGTAGGAACCGTTTCAAATTCATGCGCCCAATTCAAATGCTTATCCAATTACCGTCTCTTCAATTTTGAAAATACAGGCAACCACAAACAAGACTCATTTGTTCGCTTCATGTTAAGCAACCGTCGCTCCTTCTAAGAAAGGGAACCATCATCGCTGTTAGAACCGAAGGCACAGAGCTGAAAAGTGCCATTAGTACCATAAATCCAGGCTCTCGGGGCTTGCTTCAATCTACAGACTGCTTTATCCAGTATGTAGCAGTGATCAGGATGCTTCTCGTTCACAAATCTGGGTGGTTGCTCAACGTATACAGTTTCTTAGAGTTCTTCATTCAAGAAAGCACATTTTACATCCATTTGGAAAACTTCGAAGTTTTTATGTGCAAGATATGCCAAAAAGATTCTTACTGATTCCAACCTTGCTACTGGAGCGAAGGTCTTTTCATAGTCTATTCCTTCTTCCTGGCAATATCCTTTTACCACCAGCCTCGCTTTGTTTCGAATGACGTTACCCTCTTTATCCAACTTATTTCTGAAAACCCATTTTAGACCGACTACTGATACATCCTTTGGTGTGGGAATCATCCTCCAAACCCGCTTTCGTTCAAACTCATGGAGTTCGTCTTGCATTGCTTGCACCCAATCAGAGTGATCCAGAGCAGCATTTACCGTCTTCGGTTCAACTTTAGAGACAAACGAATTAAACATGCAGAATTCTACTTGAGAGAATAGAGCAGTTTGCTTCGCTTTCATTTGGGAGCGTGTGAGAACACCCTCAGATGATTCACCAATTATTTGAGTTTTGGGATGATCCTTTGTCCATTTAATAAGAGAAGGGTAATTTGGATCATAGGCAGGATCCAGCTCAGCGCTGGCTTCTTCTTCCAGTTCTGACAAATTGCCTTCGTCGTTTGCATTTTCGTTCTCCCCCTCAAATGGCGAACCAAATCCTATGTCAGATTCAGTACTCTCCCCCTCAGATGGATCTTCATGGGTTGGGGTTTTTGATGGATTCTCCCCCTGGAAAGAAATGTTGGTTGTTTTTGGTATAGACGAACCCTCCCCCTGGATTGTAGTGCTTTCGCTTGGAGGGTCATTAGCAGCTGGATGATCACTTGCTACAGTAGGTTTGCTTTGTGTCTGCTTCTCGGTTGGTTGTTGAGGTTCGCTTTTCATGTCTTTAGCAGCTTCATCGATGATTTTCTTCAAGGTATCGATTTTGTTATCTGATGCTTTCACTTCTGAGTGGATCGCCTTCTCTGGTTCATCAAAGAGAAACATGTACTCTTCAAACAGATTGGAAATGGGAATAGATATTTTACCTGATTTCGGAAATATTTCTTTTGTTGAACCTTTGCTTGCATGAATCTTCTTCATATAATTATCATCAAAAGTTACATAGTAGGTTTCTTCAATTTTCCTTGAGCGTTTATTGAGAACCCTATATGCTTTTGAAGTAAGTGAATATCAAGAAAGATGCCTTCATCTGCCTTAACATCAAATTTGTTTCGGTTCTCTTTGGAGTTGAAAATGAAGCATCTTGAACCGAACACGTGAAAAAACTGCACATTGGGCTTACGATTGTTCAAAATCTCATATGGAGTGATGGAGAATCGCTTGTTGAGGAAGGACCTATTCTGTGTGTAGCATGCAGTAGCTATAGCATCTGCCCAGAAGTATAATGGGAGGGAAGCGAAACTCAGCATGGTTCGGACGGCTTCACACCGTGAACGGTTTCGTCTTTCAACGATCCCATTCTGTTGTGGAGTATAAGGAGCAGAGAAGTTATGAGTTACTCCCTTTTCAGACAGAAACTCTTCAAAGTCTTTATTTTTGAACTCCATATTGTTACCGCTTCTTATGTTTCTTACCACCTTTCGTAGCTGCAATTCCACCTGCTTGATAAAAACCTTCAGCTTGGGAGTCGCCTCAGATTTCTATTTAAGAAATAAAACCCAGGTGAAGCGTGAAAAATCATCTATAATTACAAGTATAAACTTACTACCACCGATGCTTTCGATAGCCGAAGGACCACATAGGTCGATGTGCAGTAGTTCAAGAGGCTCGATGATCTTTGTATTGATACGATAAGCGTGCCTCTTTCTGCTTTGCTTTCCCATCTTGCATGTTGCGCAGAGGTGTTCTTTGTCAAATTTGAGAACAGGAAGTCCACACACGTGATCACCAAGAACCAGTTTATTAATATCTTTGAAGTTCAGATGGGATAGTCTTCGGTGCCACAACCAACTTTCATCTGAGTTTGCCTTCGATAGTAAGCATATAGGTGGCTTTCCTTTTATCGGGTTAAGACTTACAGGATACATCTCTCCTTTGCGCTCAGATTTCAACAGAACTTTCTTTGTTCGCTTTTCAACTATTTCTGATCCCTCATCATCGAACGAGACTTTCAAACCGGTTCCCACGACTAGTTGAGAAACACTGATGAGGTTGTGCTGCAAACCTTCCACGTAGGCTACTTTTCGTATAGAGAACTCTCCGTTGGTGATCATCCCATACCCTTTGATCATGCCGTATGAGTTGTTTCCATATTTAACACATCCACCATCCTTAAGGGACCGAAACTCCCTAAGCTCTTCCCTCCTTCCTATCATGTGACGAGAGCAGCCACTGTCAATATACCATTCGTTGTCAAACTGCTCGTCACTGATAACCTGCAAAATTGAAGCAGATTTAGGAACCCAAAGTCTCTTGGGCCCTGGTGAGTCTTTTATATAATAGGGAATTGCAACTGAAAGATTAACCATCTATGTTCTCTTTATTAAAGTGGTTTCATCTTTTCGTTTGATGGTGTAAACTTTAATTTTATTTTTATCTTGTTTTAACTGGGGTGTGTTATTGTTATATGGTTTTTCATCTGTGGTTTTCTTTGGTGTCCTAGATTTAGCTGACTTTTTGGTATTTTGGACTTCAGAATCTAAGTACAGCTTTCCCTTTCCTTTGATATCCCTCACAGAGTTGGACTCTGGTTGAGTGTGAGGTGGATGAGATCTAGGACCGAAACTTGACTTTCGGTTCTGAGCACTTGTGTTGGGACCGAAACTAGACTTTCGGATCTGAGCTCTTGTGTTGGGACCAAAAACTGGACTTTCGGTTCTTGGCGTAGTAAGAGTTGGGACCGAAACAGGTCGTTCGGTTCACCTGACAGTATGACTGGCAGTGATTGACATGTGCTTCCTTTTTCATCTTTAGATTAGAAGCTTTTTCAGAGTGAACATAATTGTGGTTTTGGGATTGCCAAAACTGTTTTCTTTCATTGAGGTTCTTCATGTATCTTTTGTTCCTTTGGTGTTTCTGTTCAGCAAGTTGTTCTTGAGTTGAGTGAATGTTGGCCTTGGGTTTCGTTTTCTTTTCATGAGCTTCGGTTGTTGTTGATGATTCACTGGAGACTTTCAGTGGTTCGCTTGGTATATCTTTTGTACCACTTGTACTAGGTTTATCAAAGCTTGAGGGTTTGTTGAGGGGTTCAGGAATGTATCGTCCCTTAACTGTCCATGAGGTTTGCTCTGACAAACCAACTGTTTCGTCTGCGTTGTCAATAGGAGCTGACCAGAAGTGGTTATCGCAGGCTTCAGCATTATCCTTGTCAACCATGGACGTTACCTCCGCTGTCTATTTCTTAGTTACTCCAGTGACTGCATATACTTGGTTTGGTGTAGTTTGCACCTTCTGATAAACAACAACCTTTTCTTTGAGTTTCTTGGATTTGTCCTTTGACACCCGAGCGTATTCAACCGAATTTTCAGCTATGAGTGGTTTGGCTGCATCGGGTTCGCTTTTAAGAAATTCTGAACAATCGACTTCATCTTCTACGAAGATTTCGCTCATCTCACTGTCCTCATCGAATTCAAAAGTGGTTTCTAAATTTATTTTATTTTCTGAACTTAATTTGGCGTTGGATGAGTCAAACTTCTGTATAGTAACTGGGTGATGTTAGTATATAAGCATTTAGCAATTAAACATAAAACTTTTATTTGTTTCAAAAACTTCAAATTGTCTCGTTGCACATAAATAAGTTCATCCCTAGCCCTAACTAACTCTAACTCCTTCTTCTGAATCCACATTCTTCTCTCCTCACTCTTGGAAGATTCCCTGCTGAGTTGGTCAGTTAGGTTAGAATTTGCTAAGCGAGTTTGTATAAGACTGCCACTTAAGTTAGAAAACTTGAATTTTAATTCATTTAGTTCTTTTTCGTAGTTTGTTACTGGTATTTTGAGTGATTCTATGATAGATTGTACCTTCTTGATCAACTGATCACAATCATTCATCTTTTCGCTCATAGGATTGGCAGCGAAACATTTGTCTTCCTGAAGCTTCGCTTCCTCATGCTTACTTTCGGTTGTTACCATTAAGCATCTCCCAGCCGGCTTAGCAACTCCTTCTTTCGCCACCTAAGCTCTTCCATGCGAGGGTCTGCGAACCTCTTCATCTTCAGAGTCTGTAGACCAGACTTGTACTCCACCAAACTCATCATCAATGACATGTTCCTGCACAATTAAAGCATTCATAGAAACATTAGTTGCTTTCTTCTTCTTTATCTCCTCCAACTTTCTCATGTAGTATGCTGCGTCATCTTCACCATCCTTCTTCTCATCCATCTTCCTTAGCATGCAATCCTTGGCAAAGTGGTTCTTGCCATGATAGTAGTTGCAATCGTACCCAGAGTCTCCCACAATTTTACTCTCCTTCTTTTCATCGTCCTTTTGAGAGGTCTTTTTGGTTTCTTCTTTCACCTTATTCTCAGAAGAGCTGTAGCTTCCCTGCCAGTTTCGGTTCTTATTGACCTGGAACTTTCTACGAACAAACTTCTTTGGGTTTGTAACCATCATTGCATATTCTTCATTGGACATGTCACACTCCGACATATCAGATTCCTCCTCCTCGTCTGCTACATTCTTGCTCTTAGAAACGAGGGCCAGTGAACCCACACTAGAAACTACCTTCGCTTCCTTTGTCACCAAGCTTTCACGAGATTTGAGTATACTCATCAGTTTCGCTAGTGAATATGATTTAAATTGCTCATGAGCCTTCACGGTTGAGACCACTGCCATCCATTCGCGCGCCATTCATGAATGTCACCTTTTGTTCGATCACCTTCCTTTCAATAC
Source organism: Lactuca virosa (assembly GCF_052849685.1). NCBI lineage: Eukaryota > Viridiplantae > Streptophyta > Magnoliopsida > Asterales > Asteraceae > Lactuca > Lactuca virosa. Next base: position 432,565,608 of record NC_136428.1, on the reverse strand, counting down.
CATACTTCATCATCTTGCTAAGCAAATGGTTGAACCGATCGAATGTCTGAATGAGTTTCTGTTCATGCTTTTGATCGAAATCACCGAACTCAGAGAGCAATAGGGTTTGGATCGGGTGCTCTAGATCCTCATCAGTTGAATATAATTCTTTCAACCTATCCCATATTTCTTTAGCTGTTGTGCATGCACTTACCAGACGAAAAGTGTCGGATTGCAAAGCGAATCTTATCATCCTCATGGCTTTAACGTTGCATAACACTTTGTCTTTTTCGTCTTGAGGGATCTTATCTACGTCCGCCAAGAGTTGGTTATACTCTTTTTGAGTCTTGACCGTTCGGTTTGTTCTAGAGTGAACAAACGATCCCAATGTTATTGCTTCCCAGATGAGATAACCGTTGTCTTCAGATCCAACGACATAGTCTTCAAAATGATGCGCCCATACTTCATAATCTTGAGTGTAGAGAATGAGAACCCTCGTAGTGGATCCTATACTGTTGGAGATGTTTATTGGATTGACTTGAGAATCATTGTGAGACATGATGAAAAACTTCTTCTTTTAATCTGCTTGAATCAGACTTGTAAAGTTGAAACTAGGGTTTTATCGAACACCAGATACACCGTCGACGAGAAGAAGATGGCTTCTATATATTCAATAAAAGCGGAAACCCTAATGGATTCTTCAAACAGAAGATATGCGTATATATTACACAGTCTCCTGCTCTGATATCAATTGATGGGAATGTAGAGTTATTGATCAATAGATTCTAAACAGATAAACAAGAATGAAGTAATCAAAGAACACAAGAATGGATCAAATGGTGTCGAATGACTAATAACTCACACCTCAGAAGAGCTCGATAAAGAACTTCGACTGTAGAGGTGTGTTTAGGGTTACAATGCAAAAGTAATTAATGATAACCATCATCTGAAAGCTATACATGCATGCATAATATATACGCTAACCCTAATGATAAACCATGGTTGGACTGGCCCAAACCGGGTAAACAAAGTATCGACACTAAGCCCATATGACGCAAAACTCTAGACCCAACACTACACAAAATAAATCCATACATACTTGAAAATCTTCTTGCTTAACGATTACTTGAGAATAAAAGTTATTTTGAAAACGGTCAACATATATAATGTTGGTGAGTTCATAAGTATGTTTGAGTAAAAGTCTTTGTATCTTTCGTAAAAACCGAGAAAATCCGATATTTTCTGTAAAATGTCTGAAAATGATGTGAAAATCAAGTATAAATGCATGTGTGAATTTCATAGTTTTAACATATATGAATGTAGTTTAGATTTATGTGTATTGTAAGTAAGTGATAATTGTATATGAATATTTCCCCAGAAAATCCGATATTTTCTGATTTATAATAATGTCGTGGTTCTTGTATCGTTAAATAAGTTATTTTGTATTTACACAATGGAAGGGTTAATCTTCAAAATGTTAAATTGGTATTGAATCTCTATATGAGCCGTTATAACCATACATGATAATGACTAGGTTGCATGTCTTGGCATTTTTCCAAATGCCGTTATTTGCTCAAGGTTTTGTCACCCTAGATGGGCCTAGTCTAGCTGTAGCGAGCAGCTAAGGCGTGGGGGGTCACCCCATATAGATCTATACACAAACTCTCGCTCTCCCTCTAGGAGACTCTGATTATAACTACAAGCTACGACTGTACACTCAAGGTGTCAACCGACACGTCTCACTAGATTCTTAACCTTTCGTACTATGTTTAATGTTTACATGTATGTTATGCGTTATCCATCCAAAGGTACATTTATAAGTATACAAAGTTCAATAGTTATGTAAAGGTATAGTGTGACAACTGTCAATTCAGGTCATTCTCGGACTCATGCATCTTTATAAAAACCATTCATGCACAACATGCCATGGCCTAGTAGTATAAATTTGGTCAAAATCTTGCATAAACTAGGACCCAACTAAGATCTAGGACTAATATACTTGACACTTACGATTCTAGTAAGTTGCTTAACTACAGTAGGAAATGCCAATGCTATAATTAGAATAAACTTCAAACCTTGCTACAATTGAAAAAGGGTATAAAACCCTAAAAATAAATTAAAATATTCTAATTTCATTTCAATATGATGGTGAATATCAAACAATGTTCCAAAAACCCTAAAGAGCCCAAAAATCCAAATTTATAAACTTTAAAACCTAAAAACTCTATAAGATTTGTTATGAACCTCATTAGATAAAATTTAAATAATTAAGTCATAAGGATATAATCAAAGATATAAATATTTAATTATCAAACATAAATCATATTTTATGAGCTAAAAACAAAGATTCTTAAATAAATCATGAATTACATAAAGAGGCATTTTTATAAAAATTTGGGTTTTATAAAAATTGAAGGGAAATTTATTTAGTTTGAATTAGGAGAGAGAGGGCCTCTCTTACACTCATAAAATCTGCCACCCTCTCCCCCATGCTCCATTTTTCCCCAAAAATTCTTAATCATTTTATTCTTCTCTTACACTTCAACTTCCCATACACACTCTCTCTCTCACTCATTCTCCAAGAAGATTCCCCACCTCAAAAACCTCTCCTACACCTCCAGGAAATCCTCCATTCCCTGCCATAATTTCGAAATTGAGAAGGTCTTGAAGTGTTCTTGCTTCTCTCAAGATCAAAACCAAGGTAAACAACACAATCCTCCCTCATGGTTTCATGATTTTACTTCCTCTTCTTCATGGTTTTCTCGACTCTTCGGATTCTATGCCCTTCCATGGCTAGAAATCCTTACTTTTCCCTTGTGGTTTGTAGATTCTCACCATAACACAATGTATGTGTTTGAGATGGTGAAAATCCGGGATCAAACCCATGCAAGGAGTGAAAAAGATGCACATGTGTTCATGTGACTTCAAAACCGAGTATTACATCTTCTTCTCCATTTCTTTTGTGTTCTTGCATGACCAAAAGCATTTAAACCATTTATAGTACATCTTGGATGCTCATTCACTCCATGCATGTGCTAGAAATCGGACCTTAACCGAAGCATGCATGTTGTTCTTGTCAAAATGCCCTAAGAATGCACTCAAAGCAAACATGCAATCTGCCAGATTACATAGTTCAGATTTGAACGGACATAACTCGGTCATTTCTTAACCAAATCCTGATATTCTTTTTGTATTGGATAGTTCCACGAGTTAACTTTCAAACCCAACTGGTCTCACTGTAAAATATTAAATATCGGATATTTGGCAATTTTTACAAAATGGTTGCGCAAACAGCTCTTTTTCTGTGATCACCATTTTTGCTTTGGGTGATCAATGACCTTAAACCCAACCATAAATCTGGGGAAAAATAATTTAGAAACTTAACATATCCAGTGAATGATGGCTGAAATTTCGTGGCCTAAAACCCCACTGAATGGGCTACTCAAATTAATGAACTTCAACCACATTTACATCTCATTCACCATTATATGCAACATTTGTTAACTTGTTTGGGTTCAATACCCCTATTTCCCTTCTGAATAAAATTTGAAAATTTTTTCCTTTTGAAAGCCCTCACATGCATGTGATAATCTGGAAAATTTCAAGAGCTTTTATCATTTCTTTGATTTATTAAAATTATTGCAAGAAAACAAGGGCATAAATCACATAAAATACTTCCACAGGTCTATAAATCCGAAATAAATTCATGGATGACCCCTATGGTGAATAATGACCCCTCACTAAATTTCATCGATTGTTGTTGCTGTTTGGTATGATTTCCGATTTTCTTTTTTGTTTGGGTATAATAAATCACAAAACCACTTTAGAGAGTGTGAAAATTGTATCTAACAATTTTCGCAGCCCTTACCTGTGGTGGGTGACTCAGAAAAATAATTTCAGAATTTTTCATCATGCCTTACTATTTTTTCCAATTTTTGGTAATTATAATGGCTTAAAAATAGGAAAAATAGTTCTGATTATCCAAAATTCATGAAAATTTACCAGAACATCATGTTGTACAGTAGGAGATTATATAAAAAGTTTAATGATTTTTCACTACTGTAAACTATTTTTCTTCTATTTTCTAAAGTTAAATACACTTAAATACACATAAATACCAAAAACCGGACTATACAATATGAAAACCACTTTTGGTATTTTTCCCAGATTAATTACACTGTTGTTGAAAAATGTTTTTATATGTGATCATCACTGAAATAAGACGAATTGGTTTTATATTATCTAACAAATATTATCAGTTATTTCAGGTTGCATGGATTCGTGCTTAATTATGAAATAGAAAAATATGCAAAAGACGAAATACGCAAAGACGGAAAAATAGACGCAGTATTTGGTCGTTTGAAGACAAAACAAATCAAGACTAAAATTGTCAAGAATTTAAAAACCTCAAGGGTCAAAAATTGAAATTCAATTCACAATTGGATATATATATATATATATATATATATATATATATATATAAGTGTTCGTGTGTATATATATATATATATATATATATATATATATATATATATATATATATATATATATATATATATATATATATATATATATATATATATATATAATGGAAAGAAATGAACAAAGCAAAAAGAACCCAACACCATGTGTGCTACCAACTATTACATCCACCAACAAATTCTTTTTCATTTACAAACACTAGTGGAAGATTTTTTTTGATTAATTTTGTATATATATATATATATATATATATATATATATATATATATATATATTATATAAATATATATGTATATGTATTATATTGTATATATATATATGTATGTATATTGTATATATTGTATATATATATATATATATATATATATATATATATATATATATATATATATATATATATATACATGAATCATGCATATATATATATTGGAAAGAAATCTTCACAAAAGCAAAAGTACCAAACATCATGTGTGCTTCCAACCTTTACAATCAATCACTTCATTACTTTTCCTTAAACAAACAAGAGTTGCTTGATTCCTTTGCATATATATAGATGCACGTTTACATGAGTTTTTGTGTGTGTTTTGTGTTTCCTTGTAATATATCTCCTATTACTCTCTCATCTCCAGAAGAATAAACACATACCCAACCTCAAAATACTCTCCAAACACCCTCCAAATACCCTCCTTAAACCTCCTCCAAAAACCCTTTCAAATCACCACAACCATCACCACCTTGCTGTTTTTCGACATCAGAATTTGCAAGTTAAGAAAAAATTCACCGAGCACAACTCAACAAGATAATACGGGAGAGATTTGCACCGCAAATTATTCAGGACCTTACCTACATCCAGGAATTTTCCTCGATTTTTTTGACCACTGCAAACCCCAGAGAGACGCGAGAGAGAATTGGCTATCCAGAGAGATTTACTACGAAAATCTATATTCATAACCACCCAAAGCTCTTTCAACATCACCCTCTTTGTTACCTTATACCACCAAAACTACAACCTTATTCCACCTTCTACCACCCTCCAAATACCCACTTCAACCTCATCAAATCACCTTAAAAAAACCCATACCCACATACAAATAACATTACCCGTGTATTTTGTATCGTTTTGTAAACAATTCATTTTTACATAAAAAGAACTTATTGTTACTTACCGGATTGAACTTTGAACAAATAGAGACACAGTCTATTAAGATCCAGTCCAACCGTAAGCCTGTTAGTCATTTATTTGACTAACAAATTGACAAAACAGTCGTTCCACAAGTCCCGTTCTAACACCACCTACTATATATATTTATATATTTTATTAACGCTTTATGTCATTTAAATACTGTCATTTATTTCATTTATAGCTTTCAGTCATTTATAGCTTTCCAGTATTTATTTATTCCGCACTTCTTATCTTTCCACATCTAATCTCATTAAATATATATATCTGTCACCCAGTAACTAGTAACCGAGCCTTTTATTCGTGGTAATCAGATTGTTATATATTTCTAACAATTGGTATCAGAGCTTGTGTGATTTACCTTGAAAATTTTGTCGAAAACTTTTGGTTAGCGTTTATAAACCTTCCATAAGCTTTTCTTTAAAAATTTCATTTTAATATCACTTGTTCAAAATCCTTAAAAAAAAAAATTTATTAAAAAAATAAAAAAAAAAATTTTAAAAAAAAATCTTAAACAAAAAAATTCAGAGCTTGTGTGATTTACCTTGAAATTTTTGTCGAAAACTTTTGGTTAGCGTTTATAAACCTTCCATAAGCTTTTCTTTAAAAAATTCATTTTAATATCACTTGTTCAAAATCCTTAAAAAAATTATTAAAAAAATTTTAAAAATTTAAAAAAAAAAAAAAAAAATCTTAAGCAAAAAAAAAAAATTCAGAGCTTGTGTGATTTACCTTGAAATTTTTGTCGAAAACTTTTGGTTAGCGTTTATAAACCTTCCATAAGCTTTTCTTTAAAAATTTCATTTTAATATCACTTGTTCAAAATCCTTAAAAAAATTAAAAAATTAAAAAAAAAATCTTAAAAAAAAAAAAATTCAGAGCTTGTGTGATTTACTTTGAAATTTTTGTCGAAAACTTTTGGTTAGCGTTTATAAACCTTCCATAAGTTTTTCTTTAAAATTTTCATTTTAATATCACTTGTTCAAAAAATCATTTCAAAACAAAAAAAAATGTCTTCTGCTAATTACTCCAACATGAACTCTGTTTCTATTGCTAACATCTTGGGATCTGGTTCACGGGCACCCATACTTATTCCTGAAGAGTATAATTCGTGGGTTGGCCGTATGAATCTTCATCTTAACACCATAAGTGAAGATGTCTGGAATTGTGTAGAAGGAACATATGTTACTCCAGAAAATATGGCTACTCTTGCTACAAATCAAGCCACTCTTGCTGAAACCGAAAAAAGGCTGCAACTCCAAGCCAAAAAGGAACTTGTGTCTGGAATTCCCCACAGTATTCTAAGTCAAATGGATGACATAATACTGTTGACTGCAAATCAAATCTGGGAAAAATTAAAAAATCGTTTTTGTGGAAATCAAAGTATTAGTGGAAACAAAAGAACATCTGTTTTAAATGAATTCGATGATTTCAAGATGCTTTCATCAGAAACCATCCATGATGCTCATGATAGGTTCAATTTTATCATGGTAAAAATGAACAATTTGGGCATCAAAAAGACACAACACGAGATAAATCTCAAGTTTCTAAACAATCTTTACGAAAGCTGGAAGATGGTTAAACTCATCATTCAGGGAAATCCAGCCATTCATACTGAAACTTTATACAATTTGTATGGATAACTTCAATCGTATGAATCCTCGATTGACCCACCAACCACTACAGCTTTTGGAGGACCACTTGCTCTCGTTTCCACATCTTCTCAAAACCAAACACCTTTTAATGAACAAAACTTCAATCATTTTAATCAGACATCTTTTCAAAACCAACCCTTTTTGAACAATTCTTTTGATCAATCTGATTTAAATGATGAAGCAGACTACCAACAACTGTGTGCTTTGGTAGCAAACACAAACCTCCAGAGATTTATTCCAAATCACAGTCAATCGAATTTTAAACCAAATTTTCAAAACCGACCATCATTTGGACAAAATAATTCTGGATTTGAACTAAGACCTCAACCTGTTCAAAACAACTCAGGTTTTCAACCAAGACCTTATTTTGGACAAAATTTTCAAAGACCTTCCTTCCAAAACAATTCAAACCAAGGTTTTCAAAACCAGGGATTTCAAAACAATCCCAACTCAAGTCATCATAACAATAACCAAAACAGAGGATTCCAAAATCAAGGTTACACTAATCAAAACAATGGCTTTCAAAACAACCAAAATTTTGGATTCCAACAGAACCCTTCCCAATCTTCCCAACAAATCCAAACTCAAGCTCCTGAAAGACTTCCGATTAAAAGTCAAAAGGATGACAGTGATGAAGAAGTGATCATTTGTCACAACTGCAAAGGAACTAATCACTATGCTAGAGAATGCCGAGCCAAAAACAAAACCAAAGTCAAAGACTCAGCATACTACGCTCAAAAAGCCGATGAATTAAAGAAACAGGAAAATCAAGATAAGCAAAGAGCATTGATGGCAATCCATGAACCAAACGTGGAATACTGGCCAACTTCTGAAGACGAAGCTGACAATGAACCAACACAATCAAACTTCTGTTTCGTAGTTGGTGTTGATAGACCTTCAAGAGCTCCAAACGTCATAGAACAGGTATCTAATGCTGGAGAACCCAAGGATGATACATGGTATATTGATAGTGGCTGCTCCAAGCATATGACAGGAAACCGAAACTACCTTCGTGACTTCAAACCCACCCAAACCAATCAAGACGTTACCTTCGGCAACAACATGACGGCAAAAATCAAGGGTTATGGAAACATAACAAATGGTAACTTCACCATAAAGAAAGTTGCCTATGTCGATGACCTGAAACACAACCTCATCAGTGTTTCTCAACTGTGTGATAACAATCTTGAAGTCCTATTCACCAAACAAAGAAGCTTGATCATGGACGCCAAAACCAAAGAAATCATTGTTGATTCTTACCGTGCCGGAAATATGTATCCACTTGACATGGATCTTATCTATGGTAAACCCGATATATGTCTGCTATCAAAAGCCCCAGCAGATATCAGTTGGTTATGGCACCGCCGCCTTTCCCATCTAAACTTTGGGTACATCAACAAACTGATCGGCGATGATCTTGTTAGAGGACTGCCACTTCTGAAGCTTGATAATGAAACTCTGTGTGCTGCATGTGAAAAGGGAAAACTTTCCAAATCCACTCACAAAAGCATCTCAGAATCTAGTATATCCGAACCACTAGAATTGCTGCACATAGACCTTTGTGGCCCTGCCAAAACCCAAACCATACATGGGAAGAAGTACATTCTTGTTGTCGTTGATGGCTTCTCGCGCTTTACTAGGGTCTTATTCTTAAGACTAAAATCAGAAGCACCTGAAGAGATGATCAACTTCATAAAACAAATCGAACTGAAGCTCAAACGATCTGTTCGAAGAATCCGAAGTGATAATGGTTTAGAGTTCAAAAACAAGACTCTAGATTCATTTCTCAAAGACAAAGGAATTGAACATAATTTCTCAGCCCCATACACTCCACAACAGAACGGAGTTGTCGAAAGAAGGAACAAAACTCTATGTGAAGCTGCAAGATCAATGCTTATCTTCGCTGATCTGCCACAATACTTCTGGGCAGAAGCAATAGCCACAGCTTGCTACACTCAAAATTGTTCCTTAATCCATAAACATCTTCATAAAACACCATATGAAGTCATTAACAACCGAAAACCAAACATCAAATTTTTCCATATTTTTGGTTGTCGATGCTTCATAAAGAACAATAAAGATCACCTTTCAAAATTTGAATCAAGGTCGGACGAAGGAATTTTCCTTGGTTACTCGTTTTCCTCAGCTGCTTATCGAGTACTGAACAAACGTACCAGAGTAATTGAAGAAAGTACCGATGTTCATTTCGATGAATTTTATGTCAGGAAATTGGATCGTGAACATTTTGGTTCAAAAATGATCGATAATATTTTTCAAAATCCAATTCAACAAACACCTTCTCCTGACAGAGATATTGAAATCGATCTTGATTTACTTTTTGAACAACCCAAAACCGCTTACAATTCTGAACTTCTACCTACTTCTATTGATTCTATAGGAACAACCACTGAAGGAACTCCACAAACAAACCGAAATGATGCAGATCAATTCGAGGGGGAACCACCTACACATACTTCTTCATTGGAACAAACACCAAATCCTCCTTTAAATACCTCATCCCCAAATATCCAAAACAATCCCGATGCATCATTTATGAGGAAACCTTCAAACCTATTCCAAGATGAAACTCCCGGAGAAGAACAATGGGATACTGAAATTCCAATTATTATAGCGGAAGAGAATCGCTTAATAAAATGGACCAGAAACCACCCAACTGACCAAATCATCGGAGATCCAAACTCAGGCATCCAAACTAGAGCCGCAACTTCTAATGATTGTTTATTTGGAGCCTTCTTATCCATGACTGAACCCAAAACCATACATTCTGCTCTCAAAGATCCAGACTGGGTAAAAGCTATGCAAGAAGAGCTAGAAGAATTTGAAAGAAATGACGTATGGAATCTTGTCCCTACCCCACCCGATGTTTCTGTTATAGGTTCAAGATGGGTATTCAGAAACAAAACTGACGATCAAGGAATCGTTTGTCGAAACAAGGCACGTCTCGTAGTCAAAGGATATTCACAACAAGAAGGAATCGACTACGATGAAACATATGCTCCAGTTGCCAGAATTGAAGCAATTCACATCTTTCTTGCATATGCTGCACATAAGAACTTCAAAGTATTCCAAATGGATGTTAAATGTGCATTCCTACATGGAGAGTTAGATCGCGATGTATACATCCCACAACCACCAGGTTTCGAAGATCCCAAATTTCCTGATCACAGCTTCAAATTGCAGAAAGCTGTCTATGGCTTGAAACAAGCACCCCGAGCCCGGTATGCCACATTGACAACCTTTCTCGAAGAATCAGGTTTTAAAAGAGGTTCAATCGATCAAACCCTCTTTCGTAAAATCTATAATAAACATCTTTTAATCGTACAAATATATGTTGATGACCTTATTTTCGGTTCTACTGATGAATCTTTGAGTATTAAGTTTGCAGATCTAATGAAGAGCAAATTTGAAATGAGCATGATTGGGGATATGACTACTTTTCTCGGACTTCAAATCAAACAGTCAACTGATGGCATTTTCATCAACCAAGAGAATTATGTCAAAAACCTACTCACTCGCTTTTCAATGGACAAATCCAATACCGCAAAAACCCCAATGGCTTTTGGATACAAAATCGATGCAGACTTAAATGGCAAACCTGTTGATCAGAAAAGATATCGTGGAATGATCGGATCACTCTTATACCTCACTGCCAGCAGACCTGACATCATGTTTTCTACATGTGTCTGTGCCAGATACCAAGCAAATCCTATGGAATCCCATGTAGTTGCTGTGAAACACATCTTCAAATACCTAAAAGGCACTCCCAAACTTGGCCTTTGGTATCCAGCTAAATCCGATTTTCAGCTGAACGCTTTCACCGACTCAGACTATGGAGGATGCAAGTTAGATAGAAAGAGTACATCTGGTAGCTGTCAATTCCTAGGAGGTAGACTAGTGAGTTGGACTTCAAAGAAACAGACTTGTGTATCCACATCAACAACAGAAGCTGAATACGTCGCTGCAGCCAGCTGTTGTTCGCAAGTCATATGGATGCAAACTCAACTGCGAGACTATGGCTTCAAAATTTCACAAATTCCCATATTTTGTGACTCAACCAGTGCAATTGCCATTTCTCACAATCCCGTTCACCATTCCATGACAAAGCACATCGACATTCGATATCATTTCATCAAAGACAACATTCAAAAGGGTCATATCGAATTGCACTTCATCAACACCGAAGATCAAATTGCCGATGTCTTCACTAAGGCTCTCGATGAAACAAAGTTTCAACACTTCCTAGGCTGTCTAGGAATGTTAAATCCAGATAACATCTATCCTTAAACTTTTACTTTTTGTTTGTACAAAAGTGTGTTTACTTTCATTCAAAAGGAAAATTCAAAAACAATTGAAAATTGCTTTCCTTTCAAAAATACCAAAAACATTCAAATAACCAATATTTCCAAAAACATTCAGAAAAACAAATCATCAAAAAAAAATTAATAAAAGACTTGCCATAATAAGCTTTTATAGAACCTTGTGATTAAGCTTCTCTTGACTTAATTTTCAGATGCTTATGCTCGATGAAGATTTTAAGTCATATTGATTCTCAATTGGAGTGAAGGTTCAAATATCCTACTTTTCATAATGTATATAACTTTATTTCCTTCGATTTTATTTCATTATTGACGATTTTAAACAATCAAGGGACATAAGGTTAGGAGGTTCAGATGAAAACAAAAACCCATGTGAGAATTTGTGCCTCGTCGATCTAAATCATTGTGGAAATCATTTCTTGTGAGCTTAGGTGTGTCACTATTGCTTATAAGGTCTCATTTTTTCTTACCCAATTATACCTTGTCACGGTCTCATTTTTTCTTAGATATCAAAATGACCAGGGACGATACATTCATTTCTTACATACTAGACGAACTGTCTTTTATGCCACCTATCCCTACCTAGATAAAAGCCAACCAAAAATGAAGACTTGCGATCCCATGATCCATCAAGCAAACAACGACATATCCTTACAAGAAAACCAAAGGAGAAACAAATATCTATCAACATCTAATCCTCAAAGACAAATCAACAAGAAAACAAATGGATTCAATAAAGATATACCAAACAAAAAAAATATATTCTATATTTGGTATTTTCAAACAAACTTTCAACCAAATGGTTATTTCAAAACAAAAATCATAAAATCCTGCGATTTGTTTTAACCATTTTTCACAAAAGAAGATATCTCAATCACTCAAATCAAATACTCTTAAAAAGGTCTCAAATGTAGCAAATTCTCAATGCTAAAACAAAATATCTTTTTACAATAAATCGATATTGATCAACAAACAGGATACTATCAAAGAAGAAGCTGCAACAACAATGGATTTCCCGGGATACTGTAGCCTTCATCACTGAAGAATCTTAGTTGCAAACTGCACTATGAAAATTGCTAAACCCCTCTACATGTATTTCCCGACGGAGAGAGAGTGAACTTTAATGGCATGAATGAAGAAACCCGCTGAGTAATGTCGAAACCAATCTTATGTGATTGATTATCTAATAATGAGACTAAGTAACTTTACAGGAAAAACATAGCTGAACACCTCCAATATGAGTGTGAGTCGTCAGAGAGAGATATCACTCATTTTTAGTGATCATTAACTTGTTCTGCTGCCAGAACAACCAAACACCCAAGTGAAGTGCGAGCTATACCTATGAGCGTTCATCTGAATCGACCTGTTAGACCACTTGTCGTCATTAATAATGCTATAAAATCTAAGGAAATTTTTTTAGATACATATATGACTACCCTTTGATAACCGAACCCGTGACTTTGATTCAGAAACAAATTTCTGAAAATCTTTTACATTAGATATGTTAAACCAAGTCACAAACTTTCAAAACGATTACAATGGTTTTATATATATCTTCTCATTGACAAAACTTTTATCCCAAATCTTCAAGATTAAAACTGTTAATGTGATTATATCTATCCTTATTTCATCAATGATCACATAGGGGAAATTGTTGAAAAATGTTTTTATATGTGATCATCACTGAAATAAGACGAATTGGTTTTATATTATCTAACAAATATTATCAGTTATTTCAGGTTGCGTGGATTCGTGCTTAATTATGAAATAGAAAAATATGCAAAAGACGAAATACACAAAGACGGAAAAATAGACGCAATATTTGGTCGTTTGAAGACAAAACAAATCAATACTAAAATTGTCAAGAATTTAAAAACCTCAAGGGTCAAAAATTGAAATTCAATTCACAATTGGATATATATATATATATATATATATATATATATATATATAATACTAAAATTGTCAAGAATTTAAAAACCTCAAGGGTCAAAAATTGAAATTCAATTCACAATTGGATATATATATATATATATATATATATATATATATATATATATATATATACAAGTGTTCGTGTGTGTATATATATATATATATATATATATATATATATATATATATATATATATATATATATATATATATATATATATGGAAAGAAATGAACAAACCAAAAAGAACCCAACACCATGTGTGCTACCAACTATTACATCCACCAACAAATTCTTTTTCATTTACAAACACTAGTAGAAGATTTCTTTTGATTAATTTTGTATATATATATATATATATATATATATATATATATTATATAAATATATATGTATATATATTATATTGTATATATATGTATGTATATTGTATATATTGTATATATATATATATATATATATATATATATATATATATATATATATATATATATACATGAATCATGCATATATATATATTGGAAAGAAATCTTCACAAAAGCAAAAGTACCAAACATCATGTGTGCTTCCAACCTTTACAATCAATCACTTCATTACTTTTCCTTAAACAAACAAGAGTTGCTTGATTCCTTTGCATATATATAGATGCATGTTTACATGAGTTTTTGTGTGTGTTTTGTGTTTCCTTGTAATATATCTCCTATTACTCTCTCATCTCCAGAAGAATAAACACATAGCCAACCTCAAAATACTCTCCAAACACCCTCCAAACACCCTCCTTAAACCTCCTCCAAAAACCCTTTCAAATCACCACAACCATCACCACCTTGCTGTTTTTCGACATCAGAATTTGCAAGTTAAGAAAAAATTCACCGAGCACAACTCAACAAGATAATACGGGAGAGATTTGCACCGCAAATTATTCAGGACCTTACCTACATCCAGGAATTTTCCTCGATTTTTTTGACCACTGCAAACCCCAGAGAGACGCGAGAGAGAATTGGCTATCCAGAGAGATTTACTACGAAAATCTATATTCATAACCACCCAAAGCTCTTTCAACATCACCCTCTTTGTTACCTTATACCACCAAAACTACAACCTTATTCCACCTTCTACCACCCTCCAAATACCCACTTCAACCTCATCAAATCACCTTAAAAAAACCCATACCCACATACAAATAACATTACCCGTGTATTTTGTATCGTTTTGTAAACAATTCATTGTTACATAAAAAGAACTTATTGTTACTTACCAGATTGAACTTTGAACAAATAGAGACACAGTCTATTAAGATCCAGTCCAACCGTAAGCCTGTTAGTCATTTATTTGACTAACAACTTGACAAAACAGTCGTTCCACAAGTCCCGTTCTAACACCACCTACTATATATATTTATATATTTTATTAATGCTTTATGTCATTTAAATACTATCATTTATTTCATTTATAGCTTTCAGTCATTTATAGTTTTCCAGTATTTATTTATTCCGCACTTCTTATCTTTCCGCATCTAATCTCATTAAATATATATATCTGTCACCCAGTAACTGGTAACCGAGCCTTTTATTCGTGGTAATCAGATTGTTATATATTTCTAACAACTGTAAATGATGTTACAAAAATTTTTGGTAATTTATTTTAACTGTTTGTTATTTATTCTTTAATTAATGGTTATTTAAGGGGATAAAACAAGGAAAAATAGAAATACCCACTGAAAAATATCTTTTATATTTTTCCTAGCCTAGTTATGTATAATAACAGTTAAATAAAAAGTTTGGGTAATTTTGGAAACTGTTTTCTATTTATTTCAATTTTTATTGGAATAAATGCTCAAAAACCGTAAAATATAATTAAACAGCTTGGAAATCCATTTTTATATTTTTCCCAGCTTAGTAATGTGTAATAACAGTAAAATAAAAAGTTTGAGAATTTTTATCCTTTGAATGCTATTTTTCGTGAATTTATGTTGTTATGAAGGCTTAAAAATTTGGAAAATGGATAACCATATCAAAAATTCAAGGAAAATTTTCTGGAAAACCTCTATTGTATTTAGAATGAAAAATACAAGGTTTGATAATTTTTGGAAACTATTTGTTAATATCTTACATTTTTAGGAATTTAAAACACCTTTAAATGTGTTGAAACACCCTTAAATTTATATTACTAAATCTGGAAAATTAATATCCCAAAGTTGTATTTATCACATGACTTGTAGAATTTCATCATTTCAGAAAAAGTGTAACCAATTAATATAAAATCCAATATTAGAACATAAATTGGCATTTCACTATATGTAGAGTTTAGTATATTAGCATTAGATTTCGACATGGAAACTCACTAGTGTGTGTTTGATGTCGTCGGATCCCGGCATTAAGACGTTGGTGTATTCCAAGGCACCACTTGTATCTACTCGAAACATTGTGAGTATTCACGCAGTCCCCTATTTTCAGTTTTTATGTTTTGGGGTGGAAAAGCATGTCCAGAAAAACTATTATTTGCATGTTGTATTTAAATTGAATTGTATCAAACACGATTGCTATTGTATTGCTATGTTTCTTTATGTATGTCTATGCAAAACGGAACATGAGAACTTATCGTACTAAGGCCCTTCCCTTATCTCTAACCATTAACTCTTTGAGCCAATGGTCATTATGGATAGCGCTATTAGGAATTGACAACTCCTCACTCGCCCTATTGCTGGAGTGCATGATACCATATTCATCTATGGAACGATAAGCATAGATCTCGATAGGGCTTCAGTCATAGGTTTGGTTGAGACTCATTGTTTGCTCATACACATACAAACTCGTTTCTCGTTATAGCAATAAACTTGTATTCATTAATAGCAATCAACTTGGTTTATCATTAAAGCAATGTACTTGTAATTACGAAAAGCCTTATTTCAAGCACGATTTTATATACTTGTGAACTCACCAACTATTTTCATAGTTGACGCTCGTTTTACATGCTTTTTCAGGAAATAATTAGTAAGTGGATATAGAGATTCATCATCATAGAGCATGCTGCATCGTGTGGAAGTTATTTTATGAAGTTATATATTTTGAACAATGTCATTTTGGAAAACTTGTACTTTGTTTTGTTTAAGCTATGGGTTGTAAACTTTTTAATATTGCTATGGTGATGTATCTTTATCTTTTGCAATGAAACCTTTGTCGCTGTCATACCTTGCGTTTCCGCTTTAGCGGGGTGTGACATATAGTTACAATCTACTAAGCATGTGAATTTCAGTACAAGCCCAATTAGCATGTAAATGGATCACAAAGGCCCAATAACATGTAAGTGGGTAATTTGGGCCCAATAGGCATGTAAATGGACCACAAAGGCCCAACAAACATGTGACCCATAACTCAGACCCAAATTAACATGTAAATGGGTCGCAAGGCCCAATAAACATGTCATGGAAGATATTGGGCTCAATATACACTTGAATGGGCCCTTAAGGCCCATTGGCCACGTAAGATGAATATTAGGCCCAATAAAATTATTATCGATGTATTCCGTCCATTCGTATTGTTTCGTTGTTTATTTTAGCTCGTGGTTTACCAAACTTATTATAAAAAGTCTCCTTTTTCATAAAACAACATTTTTGGTCAAAAGCCTCAAATTTTCAATTAAGGCCCAAAGTTTTGTAAAAATGACACTTTAGTCCATAATTTGTAAAAATTTGCAATTTTGTCCCAAATGTCTAGAAATTCACGGTTTTAGTCCAAAAATATATATTTTGACATTTAAGTCCCAGTTTTATAGAAAAGTGCATTTTCAGCCCCTTGTTTGTAAAAATTTACAGTCTCGGCCCAATTTTAATAAAAGTTACATTTTTGGTCTAATTTGGAAATAAATGTTATTTTCATCCCTTAATTTGGTTTATTTACATTTATGCCTCAAATTTTGCTCAAATAACGTTTTAGTCCCAAAACCTTCCCTTTTTCGCAATTTTGGGCCCAAAACCATGAGGCCCAAAAGTTTGGCCCATTAAACTAAAATTTACGTTTTTGGCCCTTTGGAAAGTATGTTTAACATAAAAATACCGTTTTATACAAGTAGGACCTGTTTGATCCCTATAAAAACATAAATGTCGCTTTTTACCCTTATCTTTTGTTTTCTTGACAATTTTGACCCTTAACAAAGTTTTTACCTTAAATTTTTGTATCTTAAACATATAACACTTTTAACTTGATAGTTTGATGTATAAGGTGTCTTAGTTCATGGATCTTAACTCAATGTTACTTAAGAAGTCGTGATTTGCCAAGATCTAACATATTTTTACAACATAAACTAAGAAATCACACAAGACATGCATATAACACATAGATCTACACATTTTACTTGTATTCTCCCCCAAAAATCATTTAAAAACCAAAAACAAGGGGGTATGAACTCACCTTTGCTTGATGTTTCGATTTTTGAAGAAGAATGGAAAGAGATGAAGTGATTTTCGGCCCTAGCAAACTCCGTTGAGTAGTTTTCGAATTTAGTTGATTCTGATGAGTTAGAACATGAAAGGAGGTTTTGTAAGAACGAACTTTTAGAATTAGGATGGATAATATGTGTTTATATATAATAAAAACTTACCAAGAAGTTGAAACCTTGAAGATTACTCTTGAAGCACAAGCAAAACTTTGAGATCTTTGATGAAAGAAGAGGATGATTTTAAAGATGTTTTGGAGAGAATGTTTGAGTGTGTGTGTGTTGCTAGCCTACTCTCGGTCGAAGATAAGAAGAAGAGAGGGAGAGAGGTTAGTCTTGAAGTATGTTGGGTTATACAAGCCTCCATAGAAGTATGAGAAACATTTACATTGTTACATGGTGAATAATATGGAGGTGGCACTTCCAAAGTCAACTCCCCCCCATTTCATTTCTTTTTTTTTTGTTAAATGGTGTTGGGCCGAGAGTTTGGGCCAAGAAGGTAGGAATGGAATAGTTTGAGCCCATTAAACTTTAGTTAGGATTTTTGGAGCCTAATCATAAAATTTTCGGCCCATTGAGCCTTTAGGGTAGTTCACGGCCCAATAGTATAAAAGAATGGGTTCTAAGGTCTATTAAGGTTAATTGGAATTGTTATGGCCCATTAGGGTTAGAATGAATCATTCTAGGCCCAAATGGTCCAAAATGTTATAGATTTGTGAATTGGGTCCATTTAGAATCCAAATAGGGTTTCCAAGCCCAAAATAGTTGAATTGAATACTTATTGGTCCATAAGCCCAATAAGGAAATCCTAGTTCAATATGGATTCAGATCGGGATTCTTAGGGTTTTTAGACTCCTTGTTGAACATGAAAGGTGAATTTTAAATGAGCACTAAGTGATATTTACTTAGAGTATAAGTTTTACAATAGTTGAATGGTTACATAGGAAAAGAATTTCCTAGCTAAAATGCTAGTTGTGACAAGTGTCAAGACTGGAGCCTCGCACAAACTCTGACGGAGGGTCTCAAACGCCCTCTGCTGCTCAGGGCCCCACCGGAAATCCACCCCTTCCTTGTCACACGAGTAAGGGGGACTGCAATCTTGGAGAAATCCCGAATAAATCTCCGGTAGTACCCTGCTAACCCCAGAAAACTCCTGATATATGAAGGAGACCTCGACACCTCCCACTGCATGACCACCTCGATTTTGGCCGGGTCGACCAGAATCCCCTTCTGGTTAACGAGATGTCCGAGGAACTGGACCTCTCGTAACCAAAACTCACACTTCATAAACTTAGCATACAACCATTCTCGTCTCAGAACTCCCAATAACTCCCTGAGGTGCTCCTCGTGCTGCTCTCGAGTCTTGGAATACACAAAGATATCATCAATAAACACTATGACCGAGCGATCAAGCATCAGTCTGCAGATCCGATTCATCAGGTCCATGAATACTGCTGGCGCGTTGGTGAGCCCAAACGGCATCACCACGAATTCGTAATGACCATAACGAGTCCGAAACACGGTCTTCTCCACGTCCTCCTCTTTGACCGGGACCTGATGATACCCCGATCTCAAATCAATCTTGGAGAACCAAGATGCACCCTACAACTGATCAAAGAGATCATCTATCCTCGGGAGTGGATAGCGGTTCTTCACCGTCAACTTGTTCAACTTCCTATGATCAATGCACATCCGGTGCGAGGCGTTCTTCTTCCTGACGAAGAGGATCAGTGCTCCCCATGGAGAACTGTTAGGTCGAATGAACCGCTTGCCAAATAGTTCCTGCAGCTGTGACGACAGCTCATGCATCTCGGGTGGCGCCAACCGGTACTGCGCCTTGGCGATAGGAGCCGCACCCAGCACCAGGTCGATCCGGAACTTGACCTGCCTCTCTAGAGGTATCCCTGGCAACTCCTCCGGGAACACGTCGACAAACTTTCTAACCACTGGAACCTCTAAAACTGGAGTCTGATCTCTGTCCCGCGTATCCACTACATACGCTAGGTAACCCGCACACCCATGCTGAATATACTGCCAAGCCCTGGCAGCTGAACATAACCCTGATCCTACTCTGGTGCCCTCGCCATATACAATTAGTTCTCCCCCACTTGGGGTACGAACTACCACCCTCTGGCCCTCGCAATCTATCATGGCACCAAATCGACTAAGCCAATCCATCCCCACAATCATTCACACCTCCCCCATGGGGATCGGAATCAAATCTATCGGAAAAGACACTCCGAAAATCTTCAACTCACATCCTCGGTAGACCGAAGAAGCAGAAACCCCGTGTTCATTGGCGATAGAGACTCCCAACGGACACTCTAGCCCAACCACAGGCACCCTAAACTCCTTACTAAATGTCTCAGATACGAAAGACCGACTCGCCCCCGAGTCAAATAAAACTAATGCAGACAGGGAGTTCACTAAAAACGTACCTAATCACAGGTACAATAGATAAGCATAATACAGATGTAATAAATGAGATAAAAGATAGAAACGTACCAGCAACTACATCCGGCGCTGTCCTGGCCTCCTATACTATAAGCTGGAAAGTAGGGGTGGCAACTCTCGATCCAACCCGTAACCAGACACTGACCCAACCCGAAAATAGACGAGTTTGGGTTGAGATTTTTGACCCGCCAACCCACCAACCTGTTTATTTCATGGGTTGGGTTGGGTTATCTGTTTGGGTTCACGGGTCAACCCGCCAACCCATATATATATATATATATATATATATATATATATATATATATATATATATATATATATATATATATATTACAATTAAAAAAAATGATATATTTAAATATTAATGAAATTTGATTTCCATCCGTATTTGTAATATTCTGTATCATTGTATTCCCTCCGTATTCGTATGTGATTAATTTGCATTTGCGGTTAGTTAATAAAAAAAAGACACAATACATGTCATTTTTTCACGAGTCACGAACGAAGAACACATCAACCCAACTCAACCTATATACCCCGTTTAAGTGTATATGGGTTGACGGGTTGGCGGGTCACGGGTTGGTGGGTTAGAAACCTCAACCTAACCCTACCCATAAACCCCGTTTAAGTATATGGGTTCGCGGGTTCACAAGTTAATGGGTCAAACCCAACCCATATAACCCGTTTAATAAATAAACAACACATTTTAAAAAATGAGGTTTTTTCAACATAAATTCATAAAATGATTAAAGTATTTAACATAAAAAAAGGGTTTTCAACATAAATTCATAAACTCAATAACATCCAAATAAAAAAAAATGAAAACATTCATAGAAAATGGATGTGTTCTTCGTTCGTGACTCGTGAAAAAAACGACATGTATTGTGTCTTTTTTTGATTAACTAACCACAAATGCAGATTAATCACATACGAATACGGAAGGAATACAATGATACAGAATATTACGAATACGGATGGAAATAAAATTTCATTAATAATTAAATATATCATTTTTTTTCAATTGTAAATATATATATATATATATATATATATATATATATATATATATATATATATATATATATATATATATATATATATATATATATATATATATATATATATATATATGGGTTGACGGGCTGACCCGCGAACCCAAACAGATAACCCAACCCAACCCATGAAATAAACGGGTTGGTGGGTTGACGGGTTGGCGGGTCAAAAATCTCAACCCAAACCCTTCTAATTTCGGGTTGGGTCAGTGTCGAGTTATGGGTTGGATCGAGAGTTGCCACCCCTGTCAGCGGTCTTATACTGCTCCGGCGCCGACTGCGACTGTGACGGGGCCTGCCGTTGCTCCCTCAACTGCATCTCAATCTCCAACTCACGCCGCCTACTGGCCTCCTATAACTCCAGAAGAGTATCACATCATTGGGTAGACACAAACTGACGGATGTCAGTGTTGAGCATGCTCAGATAATGGGTCATCTGAGCCTGCTCGGAAGCAAACTCTGGGCAGAACATCGCCCTCTCTTTGAACATGCGGGTGATCTCCGTCACCGACTCCCCATCCTGTCTCAAACTCAAAAACTCATGTGACAACCGCTCCCGCTCGACCCGTGGAATGTATCGGGCGCGGAACATATCCCTGAACTGCTCCCAAGTAACACCAACTCTCTAATCATTAGTGTACGACCCAGTCGCCAATCTCCACCAGTCCTTGGCCTCGGACCTTAGCAGGTTCAAAGCACACCTGACCTTCTGGTCAGTAGGAGATGAGCAAGTAAAGAAACACCCCTACACATCTGAAACCTACCTCATAGCCTTGATGGGGTCCTGAGTCCCATCAAAAGTAGGGGGCTTCGTGTTATCGAATTCCCTGTACTGGAAGCCCCGAGTGGCTCTTACTCCTCCCCCTGCTGCTGATACAGCCGATGCAGCTGCAGCGGCAGCCATCTCCGCAAGGGTTGCGTATCTCTCATCGAAGTACTCCATCATAGCGGTCTTAATAGTCCCAAACATCTCTGGTAGCTGAGCCCAGAAACAAGTGGCAACCTCATCATGCAGGATCTCCCGAATCCTGGCGTCCAACTCATCTGTCCCCATCTACACCACAGGCTCAGGTGCTGCTGGCCCCTCCTGGCCTCTGTGTCTTGATCCTGATCCTAAACTGGATCCAGTCACAAAGCGTCACGTCATCACCATTCTGAAACATACCAAAAGATATCATATAACCCCTAATAAATAACTAGGAACCAACTTTTGACTAAACCCTATGGGTTGTGAGTTCCTTGCTACACGTATGAGTCCTGTGCTTTCGGTAGTACGGGCCCATACTACCTTCCACACCTACCCATATTTGTCTCAAGTATCATCACAATGCCCTAACAATAAACATAATCATAGCGAGTGCTCAATCCTCACTCCTAGAGGAATGCTAAATATCTCATAACTAGCCTCCCGACCTCTCTCTACCCGCCCATCCATGAAACTTCCACCAACCCTGCAACGCTAGTGTATGCTAGCCATACATAACGCTGGACCCTATAGACTTTCAAATACCTGATCCTACCCAAAGCCCTTCATCAAACAAGAACAGGAAACAAGGCCAAACCAAACATTCGCAGGCTATAAGATCTTAATTATGTACAGCCGTGAGGCATACACTAAGCAACTACAGTAATGATGTCAATCTCATATAAAGAAAACCCTAGGCTAGCAGGCATCATGTAATCAGGCAATTCTATCATGCAATTCCTGAAGATCCCTAGCCTAGTACTAGCATGCTGTTCTATCATATCACATAATCAAATAACTGTATGGTATTTTGGGGTCTACTTACTGGCTCCGACTGATTGTACACTTGCATCTTCCTTTACTTATTTTGAAAACCATTAAAAAAATCATTTTGAAAATCTTTCCTGGATTTGAGACTGGATTCACACGAGTGTTCCTCCAATTCACTCAAACTGAGGCTCTGATACCAACTTGTAACACCCAATATTTCAAGCCAATTTAAAACTTTTCAAAAACGATTAAAACCCATAGCTATTACAAATTTGTTTTCAAAATGTCTATATCAGAGCTTTCCCCCAGGAAAATAAACAAAACATGAGGAGTTGTACGATCATGCCTTCGCCTTGCCGTGATCCCCTAATGTACCTGAAACAATAAACTAAACTTGTAAGCCCGAAAGCTTAGTGAGTTCCCCCAAAATACCAACCTCATGGAAACATAATCATATCATAACAAAAAATATAGAACAACATGCATAATGAACCTTCAGCCTAACTGGACCACCTCGCAGGGCCTACAGCCTATCTGGACCGCTCATGAGCCTTCGGCATGACTGGACTGCCTCGCAGGACCTACAGCCTATTTGGACCGCTCGCCGGGTATGTTGGCCTACAACACAAAGGAGGACCGCCTCAACCCAACCCCCAATCAAACAAACATGTGCACATATAAATCATACGCTAGCTCATATCATATAACAGTCAAATCGATCTAACGGATCACTAATCATAGCAACATCCCAAAAACTGGGACACAGACCTAACCGATCACTGACATAGTGTCATCCTATAACCAGGCCACCGACCTAACCAGGTCACTAAGCATAAGCATAAGCATATTACCATCCTAACTACCAGGATGTAATCAATAAATATATCATGCCATTATCCAGATACAAACGATAAAGGGCCGGCCTTAGTGCCTTAGACCCATTAATATAGTGAGGATAACTCACCTCACACTTTCAACTCGAAGATAAACTCAAACTCTCAGATCACCGACACAAACACGACCACTATGTTCACCATAGAACCATGCTTGTGAGTTTCCAATTTTTCCAAAATGTCCCCAGAGGTCAACTGGTTAACCCTTGGTCAAAGTCAAAGTCATCGGTCAAGGTCAACAGTCCATGTTGACCTCAACTCGTCGAGTACCCTCGTCTACTTGCCGAGTTCCTTGCATAACTCGCCAACTCGCCAAGTCACCAGAGTGACTTGTTGAGTTCCTAAGGTTTGCGGTCGTAAACTCCTTGGCCGAATCGTCGAGTTTCCCCTTGCAACTCGCCAAGTTCATTCATGTCCAAAGTTTGGGAAAACCCTAGCCGACTCGCCGAGTCACTTATCTGACTCACCGAGCCCACGACAATCATGGGACTCACCGAGTTGACCATGCAACTCGCCGAGTCCCTTTAGTCCTTTATCCATACAGATGCTTTTTAAGCCAATCCAAGGTTCCACATTGTAGATCCAGCTTCCCAAGGCATGTTTATCACGTAAAGTTGCAAACTTTACGTGCATGCAAAGCTCTAAAGTCTCAAAATGACAAAACCAAGCTTGAAAAGAAGTGTCACACTTGAGGGAAGGTCCATACTAGACAAAGCTTACACTTTATGGACCTAGAGACCCAAGAGAGCTCAGATCTGAAGTTGCAACTTCAGATCTTAGCTCAACCACTAGAAAAGCTTCCTAAAATCCACCCAAATGAGACCAAGATAACAGCTTAATACCCTCCAATGGATGCCAAATGAGGTAGATCCCTGATTCCCACGCGATGCTTGCTTCTAGCTACTTGTTTCCCGAAGCTTTTCTCACCAAAATCCTTCTTCAAAGCTTAAGATACACAATGGAGCACACTCACACGAGTTAGGGTTATGGAGTTTCAAGGGGCTGTGAAGGGGAGGCTGGGGAGGCCAATGATCCTTAAAATAGGGTGCAAACCCCGGAAATTAGGGTTTCATCCTCCAGCTCCTACTCGTCGAGTCCCTTTCTTGGACTCGGCGAGTAGGTCACTTAAACACGTGGACCAACCCGCTGCTACTCGAAGTCGGGCAACCAAATCGTCGAGTAGATCTTGAAACCAAGAGAATCCTATATAAAAAGTCAATACCTGAGAATCGGGGCATTACACAATGACTCCAATTTTGTAACGACCCAATTTTCAAGACCAAAAATTTCATTTTTAATTCATTAGTAAACCATAGTTATCAAATCAAAGTATATTTTCAGAACACATATTCATTACATTAGAGTAAAATAACCCAGGATAAACATCATGGTGTGTGCGATGCAATCATCCCGAGCTCTTCCCTCCGCTACCAGAAGTACCTGAAACCAAAACTGAAAACCGTAAGCACGAAGCTTAGTGAGTTCCCCAATCTGCCACATACCATACACATGACCACATACTGGGCCCCCGCCCGCTACATCGGGACTTGCTCGACATCGGACTCGCTCCGGCAGCGGGCCCCGCCCGACATCAGACCCCGCCTGGCATTAAGCCCCGCTCGATATACATATATCTCTCTCTTAGGCCCTGCCTTTCTCTCGGCCTCGCCCACTATACACATACAATCAAATAACATTCTAGTACATAAATAAACGTAATCTAATTGTACTCTTGTTCTAAGGCCTCGCCTAACTTGGGCCCAGCCCCCAGTCTGCTACTGATGAGTCCTGGAACCCCGTCTAGTAAACTATACCTATTATAGTTTTTCCAAAAGTGTGATTCGTTTGTATGATAAACCCTAGTGTAGTGTCGACTTTGTAAGTAAAGTATAACATTTGTAATAACATTACTGAACATTTATACTCAAAATATAAATAAAGTGTTTCATATTTACATAACAAAATGTTTCATTCCAAAAAGGACAAAGTGTAATCGTGATATATTGTATGAGAATGTTTTCGTATGATAGTTATAAATCACATATGATTGATTACAACAAAAAGTATAACAAAAGATTTATGTTATTCACACGAGGGTAATCGTCTGTTTATTTGTATCCCCCCCCCCCTTTAAAGTGTATAAAAGCATTTACAAAGCATTTGAAAACGTAGTTATAGGGGTATGAACCCACTTGATTTAGTGAAGATGGTGAGATGAAAACCGAGCAGAACTTCGACAGGAGAAAGCGGGTTTTCTCGGGATTCTCGGGAATTCTCGAGAGTGTAAGACCTTCCTTCGGAACTTGGATGAGAAGACCGGGGCTTTGGGATGGCTTCAGGGGGTTAAATCGCAGAGCTTCGGCACGAGAAAGAAGAGAATTGAGCAATGAAACCTAGAACCCTTGAGCTCTATTTATAGTCAAATTTTTGGGTCCCACGTCATGGCCATAAGGTTGCCACGTCATGGCCTCAATCCTATCCTCTTCCATGGACGAGAAGTCTGCTGCCAAGCCTGAAAACCCATCAATCAGGGCCCCCACGTCGTGGCCATCTGTGCCACGTCGTGGCCATCCTGACAGCCTCGTATTTTGTGTCTCGAATTTGTAAAATCCTTAACTTCTGCGTACGAGCTCCGTTTTCGACGTTCTATATATGCACACGTAGGTGAGAACATGTTCTGCAACTCTCGTTTAGATTTCGTCGGCTAATTTTGATTTTATTTTTAATTAATTAATTTTTAACAGACCGGGACACGAAAACTCCGTCATAAATCCATAACTCCTTCATCTGATGCCCGTTTTCGTCAGACTTTTCACCGTTGCGCTACTATTGTTGATATCTTCGATTCTCATTTAGATTGTTTCGGCCAAAAATCTCTCGATCTCTATTTCGAGTTTTTAGCTGTCTACTGCTATATCCGAAACTTCGAAAAATCATAACTTCCTCATACGAAGTCAGATTTGGGCGTTCTTTTTATGTATGTTCACGGTTTAATGATATCTACGACTTTCATTTAGATACTTAAGGTAAAAATATATTTTATTAAAACTTCGCGTTTAAGGTTTAATCGTATTGACGGTTTTGTTGTGAATCTTAGGTTGGTCATAACTTCTTAGTTATAACTCGAATTCTAGTGTTCTTTATATTTCTGAAAACCTTGACATGATAACTATCATTTTAGGCAACCCAATAGAGACTTTTGAACATTTTATTTTTGACGCTAATTTCATTATATCAAAAGAGATTACAATTCTTTGACTTTTCAGGTCATTACATTGATTCGAAATATCGGGTTGTCACATCATCCCCCCGTTAGAGGGAATTTCGTCCCGAAATTTAATGTAAGGGAAATATTTGTGGATTAGGGAAAGATATGCGGATACTTTTGTTTCATTTGATCTTCGCGGTCCCAAGTGTATTCAGGTCCCCGTTTTGCATTCCAGCGGACCTTCACAATGGGTATGCGACTTTGTTTTGTTCATTTAATTTCCCTATCCATGACCTCAATTGGTTCCTCTATAAAGTGGAGACTCTCGTTGATTTCGATTTCGTCTAGAGGGACGACGAGGGTCTCATCGGACAAACATTTCTTCAAGTTTGACACATGAAAGGTAGGATGTACGTTATTTAGTTCCTGTGGTAGTCGAAGTTTGTATGCTACCGGACCGATCCTTGCAAGGATCTCGAATGGTCCGATATACCTTGGGTTTAGTTTCCCACGTTTTCCGAAACGTATTAACCCTTTGCAGGGCGAGACCTTTAATAGCACTCGGTCCCCGACCTGAAATTCCAAGGGCTTCCGTCTTTTGTCTGCATAACTCTTTTGTCTGTCTCTTGAAGCCTTTAGTCGTTCCAGAATCTGAACAATCATTTCAGTTGTTTCTCTTATGATTTCCGGGCCTGTGAGAGCGTTGTTGGGTACTTGTCCCTTGGCTAGTTGCGTGTCACCTACTTCAGCCCAGCACAGTTGTGATCTGCACTTCCGGCCATAGAGGGCTTCGAATGGAGCAACCTTAATGCTGGAGTGATAGCTATTGTTGTATGAGAATTCGACTAGTGGTAAATGGTATCCCATGTTTTAGCAAAATCGATTACACAAGCTCTTAGCATATCTTCCAAGGTTTGTATGGTCCTCTCACTTTGACCGTCGGTTTGTGGATGGTAAGCGGTACTCATGTCTAGCCTCGTTCCTAGAGACTTTTGTAGCGACTGCCAGAATCGCAAGGTGAACCTACTATCTCAGTCAGAGATAATGGATATTGGTATGCCATGCAGTCGTACAATCTCTCGGATGTATGTTCGAGCTAGCTTCTCCATCTTGTCGGTTTCCTTTATGGGTAGGAAGTGTGAGGATTTTGTTAATCTATCGACGATTACCCAGATGGTGTCTAGCCCACCTGCTGTCTTGGGTAATTTGGTTATGAAATCCATGGTTATCCGTTCCCACTTCCACTCGGGTATTTCGGGTTGTTGTATTAATCCTGATGGCTTTTGGTATTCTACCTTGACTTATGCGCAAGTCAGACACTTGCCCACATAGGTAGCGATCTCTGCTTTCATGTTCGGCCACCAATACAGTTTCTTGAGGTCCTGATACATCTTGTCCGAACCTGGATGTACGGAGTATCGAGTCTTATGAGCCTCATTCATGACCACGTCTCTGAATCCACCAAACCTCGGTGTCCAGATCCGATCCATGAAGTAGCGAACTCCGTCGCCCTTGAGTTCAAGGTTCTTATCCATCCCCCTTAAGGCTTCACCCGTCACATTCTCTGTTTTCAAGGCTTCCCACTGAGCTTCCTTGATTTGTGTGGACAGGTGTGAATGGACCGTCATGGTTAAGGATTTCACTCGGCGGCCCGAGTATTCCTTTCGACTAAGAGCATCAGCTACCACATTCGCTTTTCTTGGATGATAACGAATTTCACATTCGTAGTCATTCAACAGTTCAACCCATCATCTTTGCCTCATGTTGAGTTCCTTTTGATTGAGGATGTGTTGAAGGCTCTTGTGATCGGTAAAGATGGTGCATTTTGTGTCGTAGAGATAGTGTCTCCAAATCTTTAAGGCGAAAACAACTGCTCCCAGTTCGAGGTCTTGTGTAGTGTAGTTGACCTCGTGCGTCTTGAGTTGTCTCGAGGCGTAGGCGATTACCTTTCCTCGTTGCATTAGAACACATCCAAGACCTTGATTAGATGCATCACAGTAGACCACAAAGTCTTCTGTTCCTTCTGGAAAGGACAATAGAGGTGCGCTGCATAGTGCTTGCTTCAGTGTTTGGAATG
Organism: Lactuca virosa; assembly: GCF_052849685.1. NCBI lineage: Eukaryota > Viridiplantae > Streptophyta > Magnoliopsida > Asterales > Asteraceae > Lactuca > Lactuca virosa. Next base: position 432,536,188 of record NC_136428.1, on the reverse strand, counting down.
CAACGTTTTGTCTTTCTTCCCAATTGAAAGTTACCCCCTTCTGGGTCAAGGTGGTAAGTGGTTTAGCAATCTTTGAGAAGTTCTGTATAAATCTTCGGTAATAGCCAGCAAGGCCCAAGAATTGTCGGACTTCTGTTGGGGTTCTTGGTGCTGACCAGTTCTCTATTGCCTTGATTTTGGAAGGGTCCACGTGTATCCCGTCTTTGCTAACCACGTGACCTAGGAAATCTACTTTCCGAATCCAAAATTCGCACTTTGAGAATTTTGCGTATAGTTTCTCTTTTCTTAGAGTTTCCAAGATTTGTCGGAGGTGTTGACCATGTTCCTCTTTACTCTTTGAATAAATGAGTATATCGTCTATGAACACGATCACAAATTTGTCCAGGAATGAATGAGACACTCGGTTCATTAAGTCCATGAACACTGCCGGTGCATTTGTTAATCCAAAGGGCATCACTACAAACTCGTAGTGACCATAACGAGTTCGAAAGGCTGTTTTGGGAACATCTACTTCCAAGACTCGTAGCTGATGATACCCGGATCTCAAATCGATCTTCGAGAAATAACTCGCTCCTTGGAGTTGGTCGAACAAGTTGTCAATGTGTGGTAGGGGATATCGGTTCTTGATAGTGAGCTTGTTGAGTTCCCGGTAATCGATGCACATGTGGAAAGATCCATCCTTCTTCTTTACGAACAGGACTGGTGCTCCCCAAGGTGAGAAGCTCGGTCTGATGAATCCTTTGTTGAGTAGTTCGTTTAATTGGCTGGATAATTCTTGCATCTCAGCTGGCGCTAGACGATACGACGACTTAGCTACTGGGGTAGCTCCGGGGATTAAATCGATTCTGAACTCGACTTGTCGTTCTGGTGGGACTCCTGGAAGATCTTCAGGGAAGATATCGGGAAAATATCAGACTTCTGGAATATCTTTGAGGTCTTTCGCTTCTTTTTCCTTATCTACTACGTGGGCTAAGAAGGCATGGTACTCCTTACGCAGGTATTTTTGGGCTTTGGCGCAAGAGATGATTTGTAAATTGGTACCGGGTTTGTCACCATAAATGACAAGAGTTTCGCCGTTTGGCAGATTTAGGCGAACGACCCTTTCGTGACAAAGTATATCGGCATGTTGTAGGCTTAACCAATCCATACCGATGATGACATCAAAGCTCTTTATAGCGATAAGCATTAGATCGATTGGAAATGAATGTTCGTTTAGAGTTAGTGTGCAGCCTATGTACATATTGTTTGTGATTTCTGTTCTACCGTTTGCCATTTCTACTGTAAATATCTCATTGAGTGATTTAGGATTCTGTTTTAGTATGTGTTTGAATTTATGACTCACGAAACTCCTCTCCGCACCACAATCAAAGAGTATGCATGCATAAGCGCTATTGAGGAGAAACGTACCCGTAGCCACCGTGGGATCAGCTATTGCTTCGTTCTGCCCTATTGCCAGCACTCTTCTTATGCCGCCAGCATTCCTTGCCTTAGGGCAGTCTCTTTTGTAGTGTCCAGCCTCACCACACCCATAACACGCCTGGCCCACACCGACTCCAGGGACTTGGGTGATTGGTCGTGCTGGTGCCTTACAGAAATGGGCAGTGTGCCCTTTCTTCTTGCAGTTGTTGCAGTGCATCTCCCGATAATTTCCGTTGTGACGGAAATTGCATTTGCTGCACTTCGGTAGGTTCCTAGCATATGGGTTTACTGGTGTAGAGGTAATAGGAGCAGCAGTGGGGGTAGTAGCGGCATGGACTGCCACTATTTGTTGTTTCTTGGAATGTTCTTGTGAAAACTGACTCTACCTCTTGTTCCAAAACTTCTTCTTATTGTTGTTTTTGGTACTGATGTTGTTGTTGTTGTTTCCTATGGTTTGCTCCGGGACAGCAGTTGCGAAGCCTTGACAGATTCCATGGTCAACGAGAGCTTGTGCCAACTGTTTGGCGCTATCGAAAGTGACTGGTTTGGAAGCTAGTACACTTCCTCGAATCTGGGGTGACAGTCCCCAGATGTATCTTTCGATCTTCTTGCTCTCTAGAGCAACCATCACTGGGAAAAGGATTACCATATCACTAAACCTATTGGTATAGGTTGTGATGTCCGAGCCTACCATAGTAAGGCCCCAAAGTTCCTGCTCTAGCTTTTGTACTTCGCCCCTTGGACAGTACTCTTGCATTAACATTTGTTTTAGATTCTCCCAGCCCATAGAATTAGCCACTACCAGAGTTAGTGACTTGACATGGCCATTCCACCACGTCAGAGCTCTCTCGGAGAATGTACAAGCAGTAAATTTTACCTTGCTCACTTCCAGACAAGCACAAATCTCGAAAACCGCTTCTGTTTTCTCTATCCATTGTGATAGAGCCATTATCCCTCTGGATCCATTAAAAGATATGGGCTTGCTATAGGTGAAGTCCTTGAAGGTGCAATCCCCTGAACGACCCTGACGTTGGCCATTCGTAGAGCTATTTACCCAACCTCCGGACCCATTATTACTCATCTGTGCCATTGCTGCTGTTACTGCAGCTGTTACAGCAGCTATCAAGATGGCATTATCTGTTGATGGAGGTGGTGGTGGTGGAGGTGTTGTGTTGTTGACGCGGCGTGTAGATCTACGGGGCGGCATCGTTCTGCTAGAGAAATATAATGAAGAACATAAGTCTTTGATGATTGGAAGCTGTGTGTTAATAAATTTGTTATTTTCGTCAATTTATGAATTTGACTGACCTACCCAAGGTTTAGAGTTTGTTTCATAATATCAGTTTGTATAATGATAGATAGACTTATGAATCTGAGTGGTATTCAAGGAATTAACAAATAAATAAATTTCTTCATATATATTAAACATACGTTGAGTTACATTTTGAAGTTAAGAAAATTTCGACCCTTCTATGGGTCTCCGATACAGAAGTTAAAGAAAAGTAAGACTTTTAGCCGAGTTCCTATTCTATAACAAAATCTTTGGGATCCGAGCAAGTACTACTTGCGACGTAGGTTGCGCCTAGAGCTCGACTCCGTGTCTGATTGCTTTGCTTCCATAAGACGCCTATCAAACGCGGCTTGTTGTTCCCTCATTTCCCTTATTTCAGAGAGGGCTGCAATCAGTTCATCTTGGAATGTGTCGGTGCGTAGTTGGGCATTTTCCTGCAACCTGTCCAGTCGACGGATGTCGGAAGTGTGAACTTGTACTTCCACGTTGACTTCACGAATCCGGTCTGCTTGAACCCCGGATTGATAGGACTGGTTGGCTAGTTTTCCCACCATGACTGGGAGTGCTCGGTCGGCTAAACCTCCACCCCTGATGTCATAGAAGTCCCGACACATACCGTAGGGAGCACGTAATCCTTGCTGTCGGCTCCAATGGTGAATGTGGCTTCCCCAAATGGGAGTTGGTCCCTGAAAGTTTCCCCTAAATGTGGGAGGTTGAGCGACTAGTGGGTTGATTACTTTTGGTTCTGAGTCTGTCCCATAGTCATCCCCTTCCTCCAATTCTATAGGTTCCTCATCCTCATCGGGGTCCTCCTCTATCCATCCTCTATTGCCCTGATTCGGGTAGTAGGGATCCCCGTGTGGATAGAATCCAACCATTGTGTCTGTACGAGAATAGAGGTATGAGAATTGTCTAGAAATTTTTAAAAAAGACATGTAAATCTAAACATGTAAGTTAAACTATTGTATTTACCAAATACTCCTATAGTATTTAAGTTTGTATGTTTGATACTAGTGTCATTTTGGTAAGTTTTGACTTGTTGCTCACTACGAACATTCCTCGACATACATTAGTCCAATCTCGGATAAATATAGTTGATCATGCTATATTCATCCCAAATCCGATTACATATTCCGAGGCCTAGTCGTAGTGTCCAACTTGTCTTAATACTTCTTGTATAGTTCTACTATGAAAATGACTCGTTGTATGCATGTATTTGTGCTTTTATGACCCAAATAATTTAAGCTACATGAAACGCGGTTTAGGTGTAAAAACATTTTGTCAGAAAGTTTTAGTCCCTATGCATTTATAGTTTGTATATCTTATGTGGTTCGATATACTTAGTTCACTATAAACAATGCTCTGATACCAATCTGTCACACCCCCAAACCAGAACGTCGGAATCATTCGAGGGCGGATGACTTCATGTAGTATCGTAAGAGTTGAATACATAGTAAAGAAAGTAACCCTACCATCATATATATAATTTAAAAGTTACATTGTTGAATGATACTTGTTTCAAAACAAATTACAATATGATGACAAAATGAGTTTTAAACTGACGCCTTAGCGTCACTTCTCCAAAAGCTGAAGTTTACCTGTATTACTGAATCCCTGAGAAAGGCAAGTAGATTTGAAAGAGTAGATCAGCATTTAAGCTGGTGAGTTCATAAGTATTTAATGTTAATGTTTGTATAAATCTGAATGAAATTGTTTGTAGATGTTTGAAAAACTACTAGAAAATCCCATATTTCCTACTAATATAAAAGTAGTCTTCTACCAAGACCCGACTGATTTGAATGTTTGCTTTTAGAAATCCAATGTTTTTCCATAAATATGTGGTAGTTTAAAAGTTCCAAAACCGAAATGCAAAAGTGTTTTTCATGCCTAAGATAGTAGATTTATGTATGTATAAAATCACTAAGGCATTTGATAACCCCATAAATCAACTTGTTTTTAATACTCCATGTGAGCTCTATAACCATGCTATTGACCCAGACTGCCTGTAACAACGTTCTTCAGGTGTTGGAATGTTATGACGTTTGTCACCCCAGACTTGCCGGTCTAACTGTAGCTAACAGTTTAGGTGCGTGATTGTCAATCCCGTATAGATCTTGTCACACCCCAAAACCAAGAACGGCGGAAACGTTCAGGGGTGGAGCACGTCATGTGAAGTATCATAACAGTGCAAAGTAGTAAACAAGCAACAACATCATCCATTGCATTAAAAGTAAAGTTTTAATACAGTAGTGTTCTTTCATTGTAATAAGACACCAAAATATGTAATCAAAATAAAAGACGAGTGTTGTCTGTGCTTCGTCTTCTCAAAACCTGGTCATCGTACCTGTCTACTGGTGACCTGAGAATACAAGTTATTTTGATAGTGTAGATCAGCATAAAGCTTTTGAATTCATAAGTATTTAAGTGTCATTGATTTGGAAAGCTGTTATGAAAAACATGCATTTGTTGATGAAACATTTGATATAAGTGTGAAAACCCTAGAAAATCCCATATTTCCTACTAGTAATAAAGTAGTCTTCTACCAAAACCTGATTGTTTTGAAAGTAGTCTTCTACCAAGACCTGACTGTTTTGAAAGTAGTCTTCTACCAAGACCTGACTATTTTGAAAGGTGTATTTCTGTAACAAAGATGGTTTTTCCCTGAATGACTATTAATAATAAATATATAGTCTACCTCATCGTTTATGTGAATGTGCCACAAAGTAAAAGTAATAGGGAAATTATATAAGTATTAGTCTACCTCGTCGTTTATGTGAATGTATCACAAAATAAAGGTAATGATCTAATAACTTAAGTATTATCCTTTGGTACTAGGATAAACACGGCATAGAAATTACCTAATAGTATTAACCGTAGACATCCGTAGATGTGCATTTACCTCTGTTGCTAACAGCTGGGTGTAGGAATAGTTAGTCCCTTAAAGTATACCTATAATGGTATTAACCGTAGACATCCTTAGATGTGCATTTACCCCTGTGGCTAACAGATGGGTGTAGGAATGGTAAGTCCCTTACAGTATCCTTTGGTACTAGGATAGACAGATCCAAACTACCTCATCATTTATGTGATTGTGTCACAAAATAAAGGCAGTAATATAATAATATCTACACATATAATATGTAATAGTATCTCATCATATAGTATCTATGTAACAGTATCCCTGTAAGTGTATCCATGTAAGAGGATCCATGTAAGTGTATCCATGTAGGAGGATTCATGTAAGTGTATCCATGTAAGAGGATTCATGTAAGTGTATCCATGTAAGAGGATTCATGTAAGTGTATCTCTTCATATAGCATTTAGTATAGACCCATGAATGAACTGACTCTGGTGTAATTCCTTGTAATAGGAATAATGTTTTGTATCCCCTAAAATATTCATATAATAGCTTACTGGAATGTAATTGATGTTCAAGAAGGTTTATACACCCTTGCTACTCAAGAGTGTGGGAACTGAATGAAGGATGAAAGCTCTCATATCAATACATATATTTAAGAAAGATAAGTGTATAGATATGGTTTTATAACAATGAGAAGAAGAGGTTTTGTAAAACATTTAAGAGTTTTGAACAATAGATAATAATGACTTGATGTCATTTCTTAAAACATTTCAAAAGCAAATCATTTGATAACAAAGTATAACAGTCAAAACCATTGTTTTTATCACATTTTGAAGCTTGTGAAAACCAGTTGTTTGAAAACACAGTTATAAATCGCATGTGATTGATTCTATAACATGTTGTTTTCTACTTGTATTTCCCCCATAAAGCATTTAAAATCATTTAAAAGATTGATTTAGGGGTATGAACTCACCTATAGTTGGTGGTTTGGATGTACTGAATGATGTAGGATGCTAAGTGTCAAGTGAAGACTTGTACACACACTATGATCATAGTTAACATATAATCAAACATATATGTATCTAATTAGTCATTTAAACAACTAATTAACAAAGTTAAGACATCCTAAGACATGTAGAACACCTTATTTAAGTGCTACAAGTCATAAGGATTGCATCTAAGTGTTGTAGGACCTTGCTATTGAGTTTAGGGTTCAAGAGGACCCCTTACATGGGTTTACGGTTTTATGACCATAACTCATTGAGTTTACGGTCGTAAACCCATGAGTTTACGGCCGTAAACTCATGCTTTCTTGACCATGAGTTGTTTTGAAGCTCTACAAGTCCTTAGAAGTGTTTCCACTTGAAGTATAAGTCTATGGAAGGGATTAGGGCACCATTTCACTCCTAAATGGAGTTTACGGTCCCTAGACCATTTCCTTTTGGGTTTACAGTCGTAAACCCTTATGGACTATGGTCTTTTGCCATTTTCAAGTCCTTAACTCATCAAGGAGGTGATCTATGCAAGTTACCAAGGCTTAGGAGGGACTAGGGCACATTTTGGCACCCTAAATAGGGTTTACGGTCCAAGAACATCTTGGACCGTAAACACCTTGATCTTGGTGTTTGTTGGTGTTTTTCTTGATGTAATGAAGTGTATCAAGCCTTATACTACTCTAGGATAGAACTACTTACATGATAGAGGCTTGAAAAAGTACCAAAAGGCCAAGAACACTAGTGTGTGTTCTTGGTGAAACTTGAAGATCTAACCTTTTGGAATGATTTCACGGATGGAAGTGTGTTAGATCACTAGATTAAGGTAGATATCAACTTAAAAGGGTTAGAAACACTTACAAGTTGAAGATCTAGAAGGAAAAGTCGAAGATACTTGAGAGAGAATTGAGATTTGGATCTTGATTTTGTGAAAAAGTGTAAATAATGACTAAGTGTCATATATATACCCCCATATAGGGTTTACGGCCGCAAACACCATTGTTTAGGCCGTAAACTCCAATCTTTTGGAGTTTTGAAGTAGTATTGTTGCACAATACACCCTACGGCATCCTCTCTCCTGATATCTCCTAAAGTGTTAATCCTAAAATACTCAAACTTATTCCAAAAAGTTTGAAAATTAGCAGTAACAGTTCTGACTTCTATTGAATTTACATGTTGTACAAAATAGAAATTTTGGGTTGTCACAGATCTATACACAAGTATCACGCTCTCCCTACAAGAGATTATGGTATATAATACATGACTTTAATTGCATACTTGAAAGTACGTGAAGTTGAATGTCTCACAAAACTTAGTATCAAATAGATTTACGTATGAAAATTCCATTTGTTCTTGTATATGAAAGTATTTCCTTGATAAAGTATTTATAGTATGTAAAATCCCATGAATATCTAGTAAACTATACCTATTATAGTTTTTCCAAAAGTGTGATTCGTTTGTATGATAAACCCTAGTGTAGTGTCGACTTTGTAAGTGAAGTATAACATTTGTAATAACATTGCTGAACATTTATACTCAAAATATAAATAAAGTGTTTCATATTTACATAACAAAATGTTTCATTCCAAAAAGGACTAAGTGTAATCGTGATATATTGTATGAGAACGTTTTCGTATGATAGTTATAAATAACATATGATTGATTATAACAAAAAGTATAACAAAAGATTTATGTTATTCACACGAGGGTAATCGTGTGTTTACTTGTATTCCCCCCCTTTAAATTGTATAAAAGCATTTACAAAGCATTTGAAAATGTAGTTATAGGGGTATGAACTCACTTGATTGAGTGAAGATGGTGAGATGAAAACCGAGCAGAACTTCGACAGGAGAAAGCGGGTTTTCTCGGGATTCTCAGGAATTCTCGAGAGTGTAAGACCTTCCTTCGGAACTTAGATGCGAAGACCGGGGCTTTAGGATGGCTTCGGGGGGTTAAATCGCAAAGCTTCGGCACGAGAAAGAAGAGAATTGAGCAATGAAACTCGGAAACCTTGAGCTCTATTTATAGTCAAATTTTTGGGTCCCACGTCGTGGCCATAAGGTTGCCACGTTGTGGCCTCAATCCTATCCTCTTCCATGGACGAGACGTCTGCTGCCAAGCCGGAAAACCCATCAATCAGGGCCCCCACGTCGTGACCATCTGTGCCACGTCGTGGCCATCCTGACAGCCTCGGGTTTTGTGTCTTGAACTTGTAAAATCCGTAACTTCTGCGTACGAGCTCCGTTTTCGACGTTCTATATATGCACGCGTAGGTGAGAACATGCTCTACAATTCTCATTTAGATTTCGTCGGCTAATTTTGATTGACTTTTAATTAATTAATTTTTAACAGGCCGGGACACGAAAACTCCGTCATAAATCCATAACTCCTTCATCTGATGCCCGGTTTCGTCAGACTTTTCACCGTTGCAATACTATTGTTGAGATCTTCGATTCTCATTTAGATTGTTTCGGCCAAAAATCTCTCGATCACTATTTCGAGTTTTTAGCTGTCTACTGCTATATCCGAAACTTCAAAAAATCATAACTTCCTCATACGAAGTCAGATTTGGGCGTTCTTTTTATGTATGTTCATGGTTTAATGATATCTACGACTTTCGTTTAGATACTTAAGGTAAAAAATATTTTATTAAAACTTCGCGTTTAACGTTTAATCGTATTGACGGTTTTGTTGTGAATCTTAGGTTGGTCATAACTTCTTCGTTATAACTCGGATTCTAGTGTTCTTTATATTTCTGAAAACCTTGACATGATAACTATCATTTTAGGCAACCCAATAGAGACTTTTGAACATTTTATTTTTGACGCTAATTTCATTATATCAAAAGAGATTACAATTCCTTGACTTTTCAGGTCATTACATTGATTCGAAATATCGGGTTATCACATACGGGCCCCAGCCGACACTCGCTTCACTCCTATCACAGGCCACACCCTTACTCTGCTAATATTGAGATATGGAACCCTATCCATTCTCAGCTAGTGTTGAGATACGAGACCTCGGCCACACTCACCTCCCTACCAGGCACATACATGTATCACAAAGACAACAAGTATAACTACTATGCAACATATAACATTCCTCGGGCTTACCCCGACATCGGACCCTAGTCTGGAATCATACTACCGTCACATGCAAGAATCACAAAACCTCTAGCATACTAACATACCTTGGGCCTCGCCCGGCATCGGATCGTAATCCGAAACATATATCATAATAATGCCTAGGGCTAACCCCAGAGTCTTTCTACTATACACAAACATAATGGGCCGACATTGTGGCCGTAGACCCATACACACAATGAGGAGACCCACCTCACGCTGCTGAAGTCCTGCTAAAGTCCTGCTGATACTCCTCTGGCTACTAACTGTCAATTCCCTGAACTACTGCTCCTTCAGCTCCACGAGCTATTAGTAAGAAAATGACACATAGTCCCAAAATGTCCTCAAAAGTCAAACTAGGTCAACCTTGGTCAAGGTCAAAGTCCACAGTCAAAGTCAACGCTCCGAGTTAACTCAACTCGCCGAGTTGCTCCTTCAACTCGTCGAGTCCTATACCTTAGAATTCTCAAATCGAGATCCAACTCGTCGAGTCAACCCCAGACTCGCCGAGTTCCCTGCCTACTCATGGTCGCGATTTATCATATCAACTTGTCGAGTCAGTCCTCAGACTCGCCGAGTTATAGCATGAACAGAAACGGGACAACTCACTTTGACTCGTCGAGTCCCTCCCTAGACTCGTCGAGTCCCTCAGTCTGTTTGGACCTTCTTAATGGATTAAGCCCCTATTCTTCAGATCTATGTCCCAAACTTCATCTACATGTTGGAAATGAACTCTTAAGGGTAAAGTTTCCAACTTTACCCATTACTAGTCCTTCTTAATGGGTTTAGCTCAAACCGTAGCTCTTTAAGACATAGATTGATTGTCCAAAGATCCAGGCCTTAGACCTTAGAAGAACATGCAAAGTCTCTACCTTTTCTTCCATTCATGGCCTTTTGGGGCTAAAAAGGCCATAACAACTCCTTAAAGCTTGCATGGGGGTTCCAATGGCATAAAGTTTTCACCTTTATGCCTTAACCACCCTTTATTCTTCCAGATCTGAAAGGATCTTAGCTTGGAACGTCCAAATCCCAAAAGCTATCACTCTTTGGCCAAAAACCCTCAAAAGGAGAAAAGAGAAGATCTAATGAACTAATGATCTAGTTAGAGACTTTATTACCAGAAAATGATGGAAATGAGATGGTGTTGCTGGATCTACTAGCTTCCTTCCTAATCTATAAGCTTCCTTTCTTCTTCACAAGCTCCAAAGACACACTAAACTCTAAAAAACAAGCTCACAAGCTCAAGGAGGCACTAGGGTTTCGTGGATTAGGGTTTGGGGCAATGTAGGATGTAAATGAGGCTAAGGGGTAGAGAATGAGATGCTTAAATAGGGTACATAAGCCCGAAATTAGGGTTTCCCAAACCCAAACCCAAACCTACTCGTCGAGTTGGTCCCCCAACTCGTCGAGTAGATCACTTAACCTGCGACCCAAAATCCACCTCTACTCGTCGAGTTCCTCCCTGGACTCGACATGTAGCCTTCTTTATTTAGGGTTTTCTTTCCTTTCTTGGTCTTCTGGATTTCGGGTGTTACAACTCTCCCCTACTTAAACTAGACTTCGTCCATGAAGTCTGCTACGACCACCTACTCCGCAACCACTCACAACATTCCTATACGATGCATACTCTGTCTGATCGGTAAAATCCTCGAAGGACCGCTTCCATGGGCCTCCCCTCTGGTCTTCCTGAGCAAAAGCTAATCCTTGGAGGTAAAAACCCTGTGAGTCCTCTAATCACTATCAATCCAGAGTACATCTCTCTTACTCATCTGACAACCCTTCCGGTACTCCTCGAGTATTTACCCTTAACTTCCAAAGGTTTCAACCTCCTCCTTGCGCGGTCCACGGCCTTCTCAAGGAAACTGTACATACGCACCAATCCTCCCTATCTTTGTGAAGTACAGATCCTCAGCTGTAACTAAATCTTCAGCCACTCCCAGTTTGGTCGCTTTGTCGCTGTCTACTGAATGTTTCCTCCTTCTATGTCCTGGTGCTGAACACCCAACCCCAGCGAACATATCAGATAATCCTTCGAGTAAAAGATTCATCCCTGGAACGGTTAGAATCACACGAGAGTTGCGCAATAGAGTCAAATCCTTCATTCTGAGATTATTTAACCCCACTGTGAGTGGCGTAGCACCTCTCGGTCAACTAGCTGCTTCATACCAAAATTCTCTCATCATTACATGACCATAGATCCTGCTGTCTCTGATCCACCTTCTAGATGAACCGAGACCACCCTGGTCCCAACTGCTCTATCGCTATCTGGGTCACCGGACTCCCACCGGTTGCTAAACCCAAGCTCAATCTCTCTGCCGCTGCCAGCGACTTCCAAAGAAAACTCCGGCTATCTAAAACTGCTCCATCTACCTAACTACTCTGGCTCCATAAGTCTTGGGATCCCCGATCCCCTATCTCGACCTTAAGATCTCTACCGGGTCCCACCTGTGTTGCTATAAGCACACGGGCCTCACCCACGGGTCTCACCCAAGCTATATCTCGGAGTGGCCTCTCCCTCGGGTCTCACCTATCTAGGGCTATGCAGGTCCAACTCCATCCTGAATCTCAACGAACTATCATTTCCTGATCCCTATCATGCTAACTAGGAGATACAGGCCTCGCCTATACTCTGCTATCTAGGAGATACGAGCCCTCGCCCACACTCCGCTAACTGCTCGCTAGTGAATGTTGTAGCTAACCTGCAGTCTTACACCACTCTCATGCCGTCTCAACCACTGACTATCAACCCAAAACATTCCATGTTGGACATCCATGCAGTCTAACATCTTGACTCACTCGAGTCCTGCTGGTGATTCTCCATCCTGGTTTCCTAAACCAGCCGTCCACTATTGCGAATATGCAAATCTACTGTTGGGAAGTTTCCCAAAATTCCAACTCACTCGCTCCTGTACCCCAACAAATACTTGGGCTGCTTTCTTTCTCAACAAGGTGGCACACTCACCCCAACTTCATACTTACCTCTGCTCCTGAATATTCGGAGGGTTCTCCCCCACTTCGATCCAACTAGCTCCTTACAGCTCGTAACTTAGAAAGGATTCCTAATCCTTCTTGTCATCCTCTGGCCACTCTGTTGTTAATCCACGCTTACCACTGCTAGTAATCTAACTGACGAATACTCATCACTGCTAGAGATCCAATAGCATCCATTACTAAAGCTGAACTACTCCAGAAATCTAACAGAACACTCCCTGAATTCCCATCATGCTTGCTACAACTACTGCATCCTAAGAGCCTGCTCTAAAAGGGGACGTCTACGAACTACTACTCTAATATCCATGGTATGCAGATGGCATATAACTTAATTATAAGCAGGAAACATGATATTCCGAAATTCACTTACTATCATCGATGCAGTACCATAACAATAATCACAAATAAAAGCTGATAGGAAAGCAAAAGATATGCACCTACAACATTGGAAGCTGCCAGCCCCTCCTTTGTGACCAACTGGAAAGACCTACTCCTCGCCGTAGGCGCCTCTTCCCGGCCCTGACGACCATCAGTAATCCTCAACGTCGCAGGGGCAGGTGCTATCACCTGTCCCGCAGTAAAAAACTCGGACATTGGGCATTCTTGTGGCCCCGCTGACTGCAGTGAAAACAGATCAGATCTGATCCCAGGGAGTGTTGGATTAGTGTCTAAGTCCATAACTATAATTGGTATGTACTTGACCCGACTCGGCATGGTCCATTTGGGTTGCATGGCATCGGAACATTTGGATAGACCGTTTATGAGGAAAAGACATTTTGTGAGATATTAATATATTATAAGTTCTAATATATTAATATGAAATCATGTTATTTAATTAGTATTGATCAAGAATTAATTTGGACTTAATTTAGTGATCAAAAAGAGACTAATTAAATATATGGGGATTGATTGTGTAAATCATTCATTCTTATATATGTGGGCTTATGATCCAAGATTCCTTATGTTGGGTTTAACCCATGTGGTGATCCATGGATACTACATGGAGGTTAAAACCCATGGAGTATAAGGAATGGGTAAAGTCATGAGTTACATGGTGTAACCCTAATAGCCACACTATATAAGAACCCCTTTAGTTCAAGAAATGGGCACTAGTGATATATATTTTGAGGGCTAGCCAATTTGAACATGTATGTCTTCTTCTCATGGTTATTCCAAGAGTTCATGATGTTGTGTGAACCATTTGAGGTGTCACACTTGGGGCAATAGGCTCTCAAGCTTCATGGAGTCAAGCAACAACAACAAGGTATGCATTCTATCTATTGTATTATCTTAGTATCAATGTTTTTAGTATGCTAGTTAGGATAATACCTTGGATAATCATATTTTCATGTATAATAGAGAAAACATAGATCCAAGGTATTTAGGGTTGCATTTACACTTAGGAGTGTTAGAATGCTCAAAAGCCAACAGTGGTATCAGAGCCAAGGCTTGTTTTCTTGTTATACTTGCAAAACTGCTTAAAAAATCGTAGTTGTTTGCTGTCTGATCATCAGACTCGGCGAGTCCATCAGGAGACTCGGCAAGTCCATGCCTAAAAAGTGATCAAATCGATCCAACTCGCCGAGTTGGTTCATGCACTCGACGATTTGGACCCCCTGACAGCATATCTTCGAGTTTTATGGCTAGAAATGGACTAGGAACATTACCCTAAGCTGTTTTTGGACTTATAAACTTGTTTTTGATGTGGTAATGTTCATGCTAATCCAATTACAAAGATAATTGTCAATAGATTCATGTTTTGTATTAGTTTAAAGTTATGCTAATTACTTGAAAATTTTGATGTGAATTATCTTTGTTCATATGAGTTGCTTAGATTAATAGAAAAGTTAATTGATTATGTGTTTTCAATCCATTTTAATCTAAGAGTTGATTCTAAAATGTGTTTTTGTAACTTGTCCTCAAGTTATATGAAAAGTCACATTTAAGTTTCATAAAACTCATAAAAAGTTGGCAAAGGTTAGAAAAATGAAGAGTCTTGTCCTCATTAAGTGGTTTATGACTCCATAACTTGTCCTCAAGTTATGGAGGTTCAAGAGTCACTTCATTAAATCATAAAATGTGTAACCTTAATTAATTCCATAAGTTATAAAAATAAAAGAAAAGTTACATTCTTTTATTAGTTTAAAGGCTTCCATAACTTGTCCTCAAGTTATGGAACTTGAAGAGTTTTCTTAATTAAAACTACTTTAAACACATAAGTTATGGAATTAATTAGTTTTGAATAGTTTCAAAACTTGCCCTCAAGTTTTGGAATTTGAAAAGTTTTCACTTATGAATACTTTAATTCCAAGTTAGCCCTTAGAATTTTAAAAATTAAAATTCAACACTTATACTTTATAATATTATAAGTTAATAATATTTATATATATGTATAAGAGTAAAAGTCAGTCTTACCGTTAGTAGGCCTTATTCACGAAGCCGGTCTATAAGGGGGGTATAAGGTTGTTGCCTATAAAATGGCAGCTTAATGGGTGTCCACTCTCACCCACCGCTTCCTTGACTGGTGGAGGGTCGTTAGCCGAACGGGTAGGACAAGGACTATAATTCTCCCTTCATTAAAAGTATTAATGATAAATACTAAGTAACTAAACCTTTTATTAATTCCCAATCTTAGTTACTTAGGAAAATCTGAATAAGGTGCTAACCCATGAAATTACAGTTTGCACTTTGCTTAAGTCGGTTGGTGGAGCGTGTGTGGTTTACCGGCACACTAACTTGGACTTAACAAGGTAGGCAAAGGGTTTTCTTAAAGTTTAATCATAGGCCGGTGGAGCGTGTGTGGTTTACCGGCACATCGGTTGGGTGAAAAACATTTAAGAGTACCAAGTAATTTGCATGGTTACTTCACACCTTGTTTTGTGATCCTCGGCATCCCAGTCACAAAACCTAAAGGGCACACTCGAGATTGAAACATGCCATTGAAAAGTTCAATGAATCTCAAAAGAATCTAGGAGTTTCAGAACCAATTAAAACCTAATAATACATTTCGTTTATCTTGGTGGAAATTGGTGAATTGTAATTCACCTACCTTCAAATATTTTATAGCGTGGATTACGACATCCCTCTTCCAAGTTATAAAAGTATTGTGTTGGGTCCTAGCCTTAATATTTCATATTGGGTGTTATATTAAGGACTTTAAATCAACTATCTTGAATATCTCCCTAAAGATGTCTAGCTCAGACATCTATGATCTTCCCAAATCTCTTGGAACTTTACTTCCTCCACCTCCTCCAATTATTCTCCCTAACCCACAAGTTCTAGGTCACTCAAGCCCTAATGGCAAGAAAGGTCTATGTGTGATCACATTTTGGAGATGTAGTCACATATTGACAAGCCGGGAGAGTTGGGTGTCAATGTCTAGAGGAAGCTGATGATCAATCACTTTCTAAGTCACATAGTCAGTTCCTTTGGGACTCCTATGAAACAGACTATGACAAGACCCTTAATGATCTTATCTATTTGCTAAGATCAACTTCCTAAAACTTTATGGACATTGACAGTGATGACATTGGATATCCAGTAAAGCTCTCTCTTCCCAATGGAAAGGGATCGGCCATAGTCAACTCAGTTGACCAAATGGTAAAGAGAAAGGCTAAGTCTGAGATAGTCCCATTATCAAGGGTCCATTTCCAAAGAAATGGGCATTGGTTGCGAAGCTGCCAAATTTACCTAAGGATGTTAAAGTCAATAAGTTTGACTCTACTTCAGGTAAAAGTCCGCTATCTAACTCTGCTAAGTTTCTATTATGAGATTCTTGATACATGATGTGACTGGGTCACATGGTGATGTTTTAAGAATCAAAGAAAAAGTGAAGAAACTTAAAGAAAGAATATGCTGAATCTGATGGCGTAGATGGATTTCTATCGCATAGTTTGAAGATCGGATTCTTGAGCTACTTCTTAGGAGTTATGATATATTGCTTAGGAATAGATAACAACAAAGTTTTCATGTGCTTTTGCATTGTAAGGATAGTTTTTCCGCAAAGTTTTTTAAAATAAAAGGAAAATATTTGATTTTATTTATTCTAAGTATCCTTACTATGGCATTTGTGAAAAATTGTTGTTTGTATGATTCCATTGCTAGTAATATAGGAAAATGGTTTTGATTCTTTCATTTGTGGTAGTGTCTAAATTTACCAATTAAGGAAAGTTTCTCATCACCCAAGTTTCAATTGGACCGAAAGTTGGAATCATGCAAGGTGTATAAAATGATGAATGAGAACTTTTAAGCATTGGAAAATTAAGACTAACTACTGGTTCTCATGGATATGTGAGTCAAGTAAAGGACTAAGGGATCGGGTACACACTCTTGTGCACTGGTCAGAGTCCACCACAAAAGGATTGATAAGACTATTCGTCATGATCTACTAAAGTTTAGTAAATATGGTTATACTTACAGGCTTAAGTATAATTCTGAAACATTGGAAAATTTCAGTGTATGGCAGAACGAATAAGAGGAATCAACTTAGGCAGAAAGATAAAAGTTTCTCAAATCTGAAAAGATGGGAGAGTACTTTAGTATCATGTTATGTAATCATCTTAATGATTAAGAGACCTTGTCACAATTCATCCTCTAAGTGCAGTCTGATGGCTAAGAAGAGGAGTTATGAATTGTTGAAGCGGTTAAATCAAGAAGACGATTCATACTTCGTTCCAAAAACAATTCTTAGAGTCATACTCCAAGATTGTAACTTGAGTGACATGTCTTAAATAGGGTTTAAAACACTTGCCAAATGTAAGAGTAAATGTTTTCTACTCTTGTACATTTGAAATTGGTAAGTTGTGATGTTTTGGATAAAACAAAGACCAACTAAGGCCAATTGTGTGAAGTGTTTATCTTGATTAGAATCCACACTATCTCTTGAATATTTGACAAGAGAGTCTTATATGTCAAGAAGACAGTGGGAGTCTTAAAGATCTTGAAAGTCTCAAGAACTAATCAAGAATAAAACCTGAAGTTCTTCACTAGCACACGACTTGAGGTTTATAACCTATCGTATTGACATACTTTATTTATGTGCCCATTCCAGTTAAAGATGGCTTTGCATATGAGTTCTTAGAGTTCTCAATTGGTTGTATAAGAACTTGGAAGCAATGGTAGGACCTTGAGCTGCCAGATGGCAAGAAATTAAGATTGACTTCAGTCCATATGAGTTTGGATTTGTCATTATCCTTGTCTTGTGATTATGGTTTGACAAATTCACATGGATAAGAATACATACACCATAAAATCTAAGGGTCATAAGGTTTCTCTCCGATTCATGGAAATGATGGTGAGGAAACACTTCCACTAAGTAGATTTTAAGTAGATAGTAATCTTTGCATTTCTCAAAGTTGTTAGTAGAGCACACTAACATGGACTTATGAGAAATAGCAAAGGTCTAAACAATTGAGACTATGATTACGGAATCCCTTTTCTTAGTTCTGAAATTGTTTAGAGACACATGCGTGCTATCTAAGATAAGGTGTATGATTTTGATAAAGCCTTATCAAAGCAATCTAGTATCTGAATTCTGAACTTTGGTAAGAAAGTCAATGAAGTATTGATTTCTAGAAGTCCAGCTAATTTCTGGATACATGTCAAAGCTAGTGGGAGCATAAGTATTATGCTAATAATCATCATGTTAGTGGGAGCATGATATTTATGATAAGTATTTCAAGTTAGCAATGTTAATTATAGAAAACAAAAAGTTTCAATTCGAGATGTTGCAGGGGTTGAAAAAGTTGTTTTGCTATAATTAAGGGAGAGGAAAATATACTTCACTTCAGTTCTAAAAGCTTAGATTGAGGTTTTAATCATATTTAGTCAAGGATATATATATAAATTTCATGTTGGAATGGCTCAACATAAGGAAATTCTATATATGGGTCTATTATTTGCCTTCTAAAATTCGATTATGATTACGGCATCCCTATTCATAATCTGAAGAGAACTTGGCAAATTGAAATGGAAATATTATAGCAAAAGACTGGTTTAGTCTTTATGTGAGACATCATGAATCGTGTCCCATATGCTTCGGATATAGGATCGATCACATGTGCTATATTCATCCTTTCTAAAAATTTACAGGTGCCTGGGGCATTAAGAAGGGAAAAGGTCTAGAATTGGATATGACTAAAAGGATTAAGCAATTGTCGAGGACAATCTAAGGTTTACCAAAGATTGGTTGGTCAAGGAGAGTTGGAAGTATAGTGTTAATTCTAGAAGGACCATATTGACATATTCTGGACAAAAAGGCAACTCTTGTTCAGAAGTGATAGTCAAAAGGGGAATATGGAAATGTTTCAAAGTTAGAAATTGTTCAATAAATCTGTGTAAGATTAGGAAACTTAATGCAAGAAGGATGTTTCCAAGGAGGTGATCTCCTTTGGAATGATCTAAAATGTTTGTTGTCAAGTCTTTGTGACTTTGTGCATAATCATTACAAGAGGATCAATGCATATAAGTTTAGAATCTAACAGATTTCAGTAAATGACATGAATTTGGAATTCTTGCATTTGCAGTAAGGAATTGGGACTGTGAAATGAGAATCATTGGAGTTATGTTCAAATCGATCTATTTCACAAAGTAAAGATCATAGACAAACATAGTATGCATACTTGGTGTGTGGCATGACTAGTGTTTTAAATTCAAGAATAAAGTTGATTGCTGAAACAGTATGCAATGAATAATGTGTAATCATATGGTGATAAATAAAAGGTGTTTTGTTTATATTCAGAGGTTTGAGACCATATTTGATTCAATTATTCTTGTGTTTCATTTTGCATGTTTTGACTTCCAGAATAAAGTAGGTCATTCTTCCGGAATGACTAAGTTATTCAAAACCATCCACAGTCGGTCATATGTTGGAAGTAGATATGAATCAAGACTGTCATGAATTGGGTTTGTAGATGTCCAAGGTATGGGACATAGCCAAGAGGTGCTACAACATTCATGAGTGCTCATAAGTTCTGAGTATTGGATTCAACCCGCGCTCATTTGTATCACTTCATGGATTTTATCACGAGTGATCATGAGACGATAATATCTTATATTCTTCAAACCTAGAGATATGAGTTGTTACTATAAGTTGGTTGTACATTGATTGCACGAAAACGCATTGGTAACTCGATGTTATAAAACGTGCTTTTGTGTATGATTCAACAAGTAGTAGAACAAGCCATATGAGTCGAAGTTTACCCATTCCTTTTACCTTTCGGATAAAAGAGATATCTGTGGGCCCCTCGATGATTTGGTGATGACAAATGTAAGTGCTCGGCCGAGCCAGGACTGATTTGATTTGTTCAATTAGTCAGTCGTCATAAATCGGAAATCAGGAAACAACAAATGGACAGAGAGAGTGATTTATAATCCATGTCTCAGTCCATATGATATCTACAATGGAGGAATATATGATCCCTTATCTAATGGACAAGTCATTGACAAAAGTCAGAGTTCATCTACAAGGTCAGAGTTCGACAGCGGATTTTGAGAGCTACGATTGCCATTTGGTTCCTGAAGTCATACACAATAATAGTTTTAGACTTATCCAAGTGGGAGACTGTTGGATTAGTGTCTAAGTCCATAACTATAATTGGTATGTACTTGACCCGACTCGGCATGGTCCATTTGGGTTGCATGGCATCAGAACATTTGGATAGACTGTTTATGAGGAAAAAACATTTTGTGACATATTAATATATTATAAGTTCTAATATATTAATATGAAATCATTTTATTTAATTAGTATTGATCAAGAATTAATTTGGACTTAATTTACTGATCAAAAAGAGACTAATTAAATATATGGGGATTGATTGTGTAAATCATTCATTCTTATATATGTGGGCTTATGATCCAAGATTCCTTATGTTGGGTTTAACCCATGTGGTGATCCATGGATACTCCATGGAGGTTAAAACCCATGGAGCATAAGGAATGGGTAAAGTCATGAGTTACATGGTGTAACCCTAATAGCCACACTATATAAGAACCCCTTTAGTTCAAGAAATGGGCACTAGTGATACATATTTTGAGGGCTAGCCAATTTGAACATGTATGTCTTCTTCTCATGGTTATTCCAAGAGTTCATGATGTTGTGTGAACCATTTGAGGTGTCACACTTGGGGCACTAGGGTCTTAAGCTTCATGGAGTCAAGCAACAGCAACAAGGTATGTAATCTATCTATTGTATTATCTTAGTATCATTGTTTTTAGTATGCTAGTTAGGATAATACCTTGGATAATCATATTTTCATGTATAATAGAGAAAACATAGATCCAAGGTATTTAGGGTTGCATGTACACTTAGGAGTGTTAGAATGCTCAAAACCCAACAGGAAGATGGTAGCTGTACAATCTCTGCTAAAATGACCAGTCCGGCCGCAATTGAAACAGCTAGAATCACCACCACTACCACTCCTGCACGCACCCTCTCACATCGTGCCACACTTTCCACATCGGCTGCGGCTCTGATAGTCCCTCGATATCGAGTATGACCCCTTGGATCTCTTGCCTGAACATGTGGCTACCTGAATCTCATCCGGATTCCTCTTCCTGAGGTGCTCTAGGCCGATCTCCCTCTCCCTGGCTCGAGAAATCATATCCTCCAGCGTGTTGCAGTTGGACCTGCTCACAAACTGTCTGATGTTATCCCTCAACATCTCGTGATATCGGACCTTCTTCATCTTCTCGTCCGCGACATACTGTGGAACAAGAAGAGCCCTCTCCCTGAACTTGGCGGTAATCTCCGCCACAGTCTCAGTCGTCTGCCGTAAATCCTAGAACTCTCGTGCTAACCGTTGCACCTCAATCACTGGTGCAAACTGTCACACCCCCAAACCAGAACGGCAGAAACGTTCGGGGGCGGAGGACGTCATGTACAATATCATAACAATGCACAATAGTAAAAAAGCAACAACATCAGCCATTGCATTAATAATATAATTTAATACAAGTGTGTTCTGTGAATAGTTTGAAAGACACCAAAATATGAATCAAAGTAAAAGACGAGTCTCGAATGTGTTCCGTCTTCTAAAAACCTGGTCGAGTGTACCTGTCTACCAGTGACCTGAGAATACAAGTTATTTTGAAAGAGTAGATCAGCATTTAAGCTGGTGAGTTCATATGTATTTTAGTGTCGAATGTTTGTATAAGTTTGATGAAAGTATTTGTGAATGTTTGATGTAAATGTTTGTATCTCCTAGAAAATCCTATATTTTCTACTTATAAATAAATGTAGTCTTCTACCAAGACCCGACTGTTCTGAATGTTTGTTCTTTTGTAAAAGTGAGTGTTTTTCCCAAGTATGACTATCATTACCAAAATATAGTTTACATTACCATTTATGTGAGAAGATCACAATATGAATGTAACGAGAAAATGACGATGGACTGTAGTATTGTATATAGTAACTACCATTATACTAACTACCTTAAACCAATTGTTTAATTAAGGTAAAATGTGATGAGATTATAACCATACTTGATTGACTAGTAAAACACGACGATCAAAGATGTCGAAATGGTATGACATTCGTCACCCGTACACCTGCAGGTCCCACTGTAAATAGCAACAAGGTGTAGGATGGTCAATCCCATATAGATCTATACACAAATTCTCGCTCTCCCTCCAAGAGACTCTGGTTACAAAACGTGACACATCAGTACATTGCCGTGCCATGAAGTAGTGGCTCACATTAATGTTATAGTGTTCTTGTATTTGTATAGTATGTTCTCTCTGATCTAGTGTATTTTATGTTCTCTCTGTTCTAGTGTATAGTATGTTCCTCCCTGTTTCTCGTTATAGTTTGTTCTTTCTGTTTCTCATTATAGTATGTTCTTTCTGTTTCTCGTTATAGTATGTTTGAACTGACTCATGTATGAACTGACTCTTGTATGTTTCATTGTTTTAAAAATACCGAGTAGTAATCCTCTAAACTATACCTATTATAGTTTACTAGTAATGTTGTTTGAATGACTGATCATGTTTGTACACCTTTGCTACCCAAAGGTATTGAACTGATGTAAGAACTTTTATATCTATATACATATACATAATATATAACTAAGATCCAAACGACACTCGGATAAACAACCGATACCCTAAGTCCACAACCAAACAAGGAACATGAAATAGTGCGAGCTATTAGTCCTAAGCCCTTTCAACCTTATTTATATAACTGTATCTATATAGACATGCTTTTGACAATATATAAGTTTAAAAGAGTTTGATAAAGAGTTTAGCATATAAAAGAGTTTTAACCATTTGAATGGTTATAGATGACTTGATGTCAGTTTATAAAATGTTTTGAAATAGTTTGTTTGATAACAAAGTTTTGAAGTATAAGAAATCCACTTGTTTGATAGTTATAAATCACATGTGATTGATACTATAACTATAATGTTTTCTGTGATAATCCGAAATTTTTGGTTGAATAAACTCCGAAATCAAGCACTTAAAAAATTAGCCAAATTCATCCCAAAACATATGTCGCGATCAAGTATAATTTAGAGTTTGCCATGTTTAACGTATGTCGCGAAATTCCAAAAGTTTGGAGTTTACGGACGTAAACTCGGAGTTTACGACCGCAAACCCCCGAGGGTATAAATATGACACTTAGTCATTTTTAACTCATTTTTCACTTCCAACCTCAAGAACACTCAAGATTCTCTCTCAACTAGCATATAATCTTTCCGTCAAATCCGCCAAAACGTAAGTGATTCTCCTAGATTTGTTCATATCACACTTAATCTAGTGTTTTTACATCACTTCATCCATGGATTTTCGATTTATGCTTAGATCTTCAAGTGTTCATCAAAAACACCAAGAACACCAAGAACACACACTAGTGTTCTTGGCCAAAATCGATCATTCAAGCTCCTAGATCGTAAGTATACTTGCCCTAGCTTCTTGTGTGCTTAGTATAAACTTGTTTACACTTGAAAATCATCAAATCCCCAAGGAAACATGAGTTTACGGTTCAAGAAGATCTTCAAGAACTGTAAACACCTCCAAAAGGTGTTTAGATGCCCCTAATGCCTTCTAATGTTTGTATAAAGGAGTAGAACCTTACATGCATGAACTAGAAACCCCAAAAACATGAAAGGAATGTAAAAACATGAGTTTACGGTTTGGTAAGGTCTCCCAAAACCGTAAACACCTTCCAAAGGTGTTTAAGTGCCCTTAACACCTTCCAATGCTTGTATAAGTGACTAGAACCTTGCATGCATTTGATAGAACCACCAAAACTCGAAAGAAATGGACAAACATGTGTTTACGGCCATAAACTCCCAAGGGAGTGGTCCAAGGACCGTAAACTCCAAAAAGTGTCCATTTTGAGCCCCAATCACTTCCTTAGCCCTTGATTCGAGTCTAGCATAATTCCTTGAGTAGTATAAGACCTTCAAACACCCAATGACACCACTTCCATGAGTTTACGGCCGTAAACTCATGGCGGAAGTGGTCTTGAAACCGTAAACACCCCTAAGGGCCACCATTTGAGGAGTAAACTCCAATGTGAGGCCATACTCTCTTTATATGCAACCCTTGGTACTCCTAGCACTTGTGGCAAAGTGTTTTCATGTATTAGGAGATCAGTACTTGCTTAATTAGTTATTAAATGACTAATGGGATACTTAAATGTATCATTACATGTTAAATAGGATTCGCGTGTGTGGTCAAGTCCTCACTTGACACTTAGCATCCTATACCGTACATTAATCCGAATCACCCACGTCTGGTGAGTTCATACCCCTGAATCAACCTTTTAAATGATTTTAAATGCTTTTATGGGGGGGGGGGGAATACAAGTTGAACTATACGGTTATTAGATCAATCACATGTGATTAATAACTGTATAGCAAACAGATTTTTGCATATTAAACTTCTTTATCCAGCTAAGGTTTTCAAATCTTGTTTTCAAATCTTGTTTAAAGTATGAATATTCCTTTTTATATTACTAAAGATTTTCCAAAGGTTTTCAAAGCTTGTTTTATAAACTGACATCAAGTCATAAATTCTTTTAAAGGTTTTCCAAAGAATTTACCAAAACTTCTTTATTTCTTTCATGTCGTTAAATGCATGCCTGTACATGTATAGTTATATAAGTAATGTTTAAAGGACTTAGGAAGGCTAACTCGCTGAAATTCCTTTTCCTCATTGGGATGTGGTTTAAGGCTTCGGTTATCCGTCCGTAGGTCATTTAACTATTAGTTATATATCATGTATACATCTATAGTCATAAAGGTTTCCATCAGCCAGTTCATTTCCTTTGGGTAGCAAAGGCTTCCTTCCATTCTTTGTTCATATAGCTGAAACATTATTAACTATTATGGGAATAGTTAGGAGATTCTATTTACTCTCTCTCTAGTATGAAGTATTACACAGGAGTCAGTTCATTCGTGAGTTTATACTATTATGGTAATACTTTAAATAGAATGTGACGTACTATTTCCCGATACGACGCTCCTAGCGCTATCATCGTGTAACCAGAGTCTCCTGGAGGGAGAACGGACATCATGTGTATAGATCTATACGGGACAGACACTCCCGCATCCTGACTGCTAGCTACAGTCCGATCCGGTAAGGCCCATGGGTGACATAATGTCACAAAATGCATTGCGTGACCTGGAGGGTCATCAAGGATTCGATCGTCAATCAGCATGGTTACATACGAGTTCACATTCAACCCTTTTATTATCCATTCCCTTGTCTTAGACTTTGCTAGCCGTATCGTTCATTCGATACCGTCTGGAGTCTGTATTTCCTTGTTTTAGACTTTGCTAGCCGTATCGTTCATTCGATACAGTCTGGAGTCCGTATTTCCTTGTTTTAGACTTTGCTAGCTGTATCTTTCGTTCGATACCGTCTGGAGTCTGTACTTCCTTGTTTTAGACTTTTTCTAGCCGTATCGTTCATTCGATACCGTCTGGAGTCTGTATTTCCTTGTTTTAGACTTTGCTAGCCATATCGTTCATTCGATACCGTCTGGAGTCTGTATTTCCTTGTTTTAGACTTTGCTAGCCATATCGTTCATTCGATACCGTCTGGAGTCTGTATTTCCCTGCTTTAGACTTTGCTAGCCGTATCGTTCATTTGATACCGTCTGGAGTCTGTATTTCCCTGTTTTAGACTTTGCTAGCCGTATCGTTCATTCGATACCGTCTGGAGTCTGTACTTCCTTTCCTTAGACCGAGCCAGGCGTATTGTCCATTGAATACCCTCCTGGAGTCTATGTTTTATTTACTTTAACCAGCAGTATTACTGCTGAGGTATAATATTATTTTCCCCTATTACTTTTACTTGTGATTTTTCTCATAATTCCTTTAAAGTAAAAACTATATTTTGATAATGATAGTATTTTTTGGGGAAATTACTCCTGAATCATAAAACAATTGGGTCTTGGTAGAAGACTGCTGTTAATTAGAAAATATAGGATTTTCTGGAAAGGATTCTAACACTTTGTAGATTCTAAAACCACCATCTTTCATGAGGTTATTTTGAAGAAAAATATGTATTTATACTAATGTCATTAAATACTTATGAACTCACCAGCATTATAAAAATGCTGATACTCGCTTTCAAAATAACTTGTATTCCCAGGTCATCGGTAGACAGGTACATCCTGGGAGCTTTTGCGAAGTCAGCCTAGTACCAAGCTGCATCTATGTTATTCTCTGTATTTACTTTGATGTTGCTATGAAATGTAACCTATGTAAAATTATTAATATTAATGCAATGGTTGTTGTACTTTGATTACTATACTGCATATGTTGTGATACTTGACATGACGTCCTCCACCCCAGAACGTATTCCGCCGTTCTCGGTTTTGGGGTGTGACAGATTGGTATCAGAGCATTGTTTATAGTGAGCTCAGTATATCTAATCATAAAAGATATACAACCTATAAATACATTTGGGATAAAACACTCTGACCAAGAATTACGCTTTAAAATATAACCATATTTTACCAAAGTATAAGAACATCCAGAATCTAAACACCCGAACAAAGTATCACAAGAAGAATAAGAATAAAAGTCTTTGGATGTTGACCATTACCGTCAAACCTGGGCAGTTATGTAATCGTAAGCTGGAATAAATGTAACCTGATCAACTACATTTATTCGAGATGCGATTAACGTGTGCTTGGGAGTGATGGTGGTGTTGCAACAAATCTGAAACTTACCAAATAGGATTGCTAGAGCCAAACATAAAGATTTAAATACTATAGGAGTATTTTAGGATACTAAAAGACTTACAATAAACCCAGAAGCATGTTCAGAAATTAAAGAATCAAACATGTAGTTAAAATACCATAGGGGTATTTTAGGAACCATAGATAACCTTGCGTGAAAACTAAAAGACATCCTTATTGATAGACCTATGATTACAAAGTGTATACTTCCAAGGTTATATATGGTAAGGATCTTATATGCTAAGAATGTGTGGTTTCACTCTACTTCCTTTTCCTCGTTGGGATATGGATTTAGAGTATTATCACATATTCGAAGGCCTATCAGATCTAGGTTATATATGATTTGTGTACGCTCTGTAATAATAGCAGGACTCGATATGGATCACCCAGTGAAATGTTTTAATAATCTCTTAGGATTCTTTATACATTTCCATTCTCGCACGAACCCTTTAGAGAACCTTATCCACATCAGTAATCGGCAGAAGAGTCGATACCGACCCGGAAGAAGTTCATTGAGAAGATTGCCAACTCGGAAATAAATGAACCGGGACGAGACTATCGAAACCACCAAGTGCCTATACCTTTTAGGGACATCGGTGGGAAATTCACCTGAACTTCCGAGATTCCAGTCATCCATCATGAGTGATGACACTCAGAGTCAGAATCGGAAGTAAGAAGGAGTAGAAATTCGATATGTCTACAAGAGAAAAGAACCTTAGATAAATACCCGAAGAAAGCCAACGCCTGTTCCAATCATGGATAAGAGGTGGACAGAGGGAGCCAATACATGGAACCCAAGAAGTGTCTTTTCCTCATTATCGTCACGCTAATAAATCCATAAAATAATACAATTTAGTGAGTTAGTGATTACACTACTCACACTATGTGTAGGGTAAATCATCTTTCCCGTTGCAAGTAATACGATTAGATCGGATCCCAAAGCCTCGATTGAGAGTGTTCAGCTATAAGTCTTCATGAGCCTTTTCTTCCGTGACCTTCGTTCCGAACTGTCCTCAAATCTTTCCAAAGCCGGAGAGAGAATATCTCCAGTATAAAGATAACTTAGTAGGAACGACTCCCATCTTATGGCTTTCCGATACACTTACTCCTACCTTGTTACCCGGACTGCATCATAGGGATGTAGGTCGACACTCAGATAACCATAATCCGAGGCGCGGGAAAAATTTATGCCTATTATAGTAAGGATAGATACGTCTAGAGTTAACCATCGTCTCTCATCAGCTTGTGTTCCTTTTCGTGTAGGAAAAACCATGCCTCCGAAGAAACGTAACCAATCCGCTGGCAAGACACCGACTCTTCTATTCGATGAAGCTACGTTCCAAGCTGCAGTCTCAGCAGCCGTAGCAGCTGTCATGGCTCATCTGAATGCTAACAACGCCAATGTTAGCAGGATCCCTATCGAGATTTCCGATCCTAGCAATGGACAGCAGCAACCAACACCTGCATACACAGCCACCCAAGAACCCCAACCAAACCCACTGAAGAGAAAGTTCAAGAACGAGGAGGGAAGTACCTCGGCTCAAGGACCTTTCGAAGGGCAACGAGCTGAGGCAGTCGATACCCCTACCAACCCTTCCATCCCGACACCTAGAAGGCCATACCTAGGAAGCCTTCCCCGCTGCAGCAAGTGTAGCTACCATCATCATGGTACCTGTCGAGAATTCCTTTACGTCAGATACAAAAGGAAGGGGCATACCTCTCGTACCTGTAGAGCCCCGGTTGAGTTCATTACATCAACCACCAATGTGGCGACCAGTCCAGTATGCCATCTGTGTGGTGAAATTGGGCACTTCAAGAGGGACTGCCCAACTGAAAGAAACGACAAGGGCGCAGGAGAAGTCTAACCCTAATGCCTAGGGAGAAGCATCAAGGAACCCGGTAGAATTTTGGTACGTCTCTCTCTATCCCGAGTAGTTAACAGAAAACATTAAATGATTAATTATATTTGTAAATACTCCCTCGTTAAGGCGAAAGTCGCAGCACTATTGTAAAAACTCAAAAACCCATCAGGTAAAGCTATGATGGCACAGTATATACGGTAAAAGCCATTAAAATTAAGAATTGATAGACCTCGAGTGAGTGATGCTGCCTTATCTCCTGTTCCTCGTTGGGTTGTGGATTTAGGGCGGAGTCGCTTAGTCAACAGTCCTTTTAACCTTAATTATACCTGACTAGTGTATACTAGGCGATTATAGAGAGGCCTCGTGAGAAATCCATTCATGAAAAGTACATTATTCCGAAACATCAGGACCCCCTAGAGTTCCGCGTCGATTCCATCGGTCCAAGTATCCACGATAGTGATACCATGGACGAAACCCGAGACGCTAAGAACTTGTGTGCCCCGTTCCGCACATGGTCCTATCGATCTTCATTTCATATCATGTCGATGTCTGTTAAATTCGACACTTCCGTCAATCATGGTTCGACTTAGTGCGACCATGTGTAAATTCCTAGTGCTTTGTAAAGAGAACTTTCACCATAGCTAATTCGTCAAATAAAGGTTCTTCCGAACCTAATAATAAAACCTAATGCGATCCGTCAGTCGTCTCTCTTATCAAAACCTTCCGAAGTACGCAGGAGAAGGGTACCACGCGCTGTTAACCAACCCCTCCTTAGACATGTAGAACCAGAAGCGAAAGGCACTGCATGTATTCCAGAGGACGTTAACCACCCAAAACCTACTCAGTGGATCCCCCAGAAAAGACCAATAGCACCGCACAATCAGGTTCGTGAACCAAGAGAAAGAACTAATAGGATTAACGTACTACTACTCAGTATATGCATTAGAGTGGTATATAATTTAGATCAAAAAGATTTAAGATGTGTGCTTCCTCCCTACTCCCTGTTCCTCGTTGGGTTGTGGGTTTGGGGTGGGGCCGCACAACTGAACATCCCGTCGATCTCAATTATATACGGCTTGCATACACCAAGTAATAGTGATTAAGCCGAGTATGAGCCTTACCACGAACCTTATAGTAAAACTCTTCATCCTATCCCATAGAATCGGAGTTGGAGTCAAGAGAACCACTGTGGGTTGAGCTACTAAAATGACCAGAAATCCGAAATTTTTTGTCATCCCGGTTAAGACAACATAATAGCTAACACCCTCAGTTAGAAAAGTAACTCGAGTCGTAAGAGTCAAACACATTAACTACGACCATCCATTCACGCTTAATCCCACGAATTAGGCATATCAGAAGAGATCCCGGAAACCTGGAAGCTGTACTAGGTTAAACTCTGAGAAGAGTGGATGAGGAAATTAGAAGTCCCGAGCGACGGAACCTATACTCTCTAGATTTAATCTAGATCGAGAAAACTCAGAAACACCGGAAGAGTAGTTGCAAGAAATACTCGCACTACTCAGGCACTTCGTTCATCCAGTTACAGACGAATAGTGCCTAGGACACACCTCATCCTCATGCGAGAAAGGTCACCGTTACCCTATAGACGATAGACCACATTCATCGAAGTTAATACTAGGACCATAGGAACCACATGATCGCAGCCGCAACCACGAATACTTGGATAAAGTAAAGTGGTATGTTGCGTTTATCCTGATAACCTAGATCTTAAAGAGATTGTAAACTAGAACACCAGTCCAGGTGTTAGTGGATGGGTTACACAAGTGAACGCGTTTCCCACAAACTGGAAGGAGCCGACACCTTAGAGAATGGGGCATGTCTTGGAGATTTGTTGGACTACTAGGTGTTCCAAGGAATACTATCTCTAAAGAAATAGTAGAACCACTTCCTGAAATAGTCCAACACTTCAGAAAATCTCTAAGGGCTAAGTTAACCCTGATCAATGAAACAACGAAGCAAGTAAGAGCATGATTCTTTCCAGTTAGGAATCATACTATGAAAGCACCTGTTAGACGATGATGAAAAATTGAAACCCTCTAAACATCATCTGGTAAAGCCCTATCTCACCGACATTGAGAGTTTCCGTTAGAAACGCCTCAAGAGTCAGAAGTGCAGGTCCATTTTTGCACTAAATCGAGATAGATGTCCCGTAACCGATAGATGCCAGTGTATAGCCAATACACCCGATGATCCAGAGAACCTCCGAAAGTCAACCATTAGGAAGTACGAATCCAAGGACGACCTGAGCCTTCTAAGAACCAACCCGGGAACTATACCCCGGTAAGAGAGAACTTTTGGTACTTCGAAATGGCGATCACGCCAGTGATGATCCCACCATAGAAGTACATTATGTTCTAAGTACTAAAAAGCTCTATCTTCCCAAGAGCGTAGGACCATCCGAGATTCTTGATAGGAATCGGTCCAGCTTCCGTCAGACCTCAACTACTTTCGGAATTCCATAAATTCCACCTAAATCTATCCACACCTTAGATCCGAGAAAGTGCTTGTCCGACGTGACTCGTAAAACCCCACTCGACGAGATAGAAATCATTGAGAGCCCAACTTCGTAGGAGAACCTGTAGAAATCATAAACCGAGAAGTCAAGCGAACGAAACGAACCCGCATCCCGTTAGTGAAGGTTCGCTGGAATGCCAAGCGAAGACCGGAGTTCACTTGGGGGCGCGAGGACCAACCGAATAGGAAGTACCCTCATTTCTTTACTCGATTATTCATGCCTACTTCCTTGCCTAAACTCTAATTTCGGGACGAAATTCCCTCTAACGGGGGGATGATGTGACAACCCGAAATTTTTGGTTGAATAAACTCCGAAAGCAAGCACTTCAAAAATTAGCCAAATTCATCCCAAAACATTTTTGGCCGGCTTTAAGCCCGTAGAATATTTTATTTGATATTCGTCAAGCGAACCAAAAATATGGAAGTATAATTTAGAGTTTGCCGTGTTTAACGTAAGTCGCAAAACTCCAAAAGTTTGGAGTTTACGACCGCAAACCCCCGAGGGTATAAAGATGACACTTAGTCATTTTTAACTCATTTTTCACTTCCAACCTCAAGAACACTCAAGATTCTCTCTCAACTAGCATAAAATCTTTCCGTCAAATCCGCCAAAACGTAAGTGTTTCTTGCCTAGATTTGTTCATATCACACTTAATCTAGTGTTTTTACATCACTTCATCCATGGATTTTCGATTTATGCTTAGATCTTCAAGTGTTCATCAAAAACACCAAGAACACACACTAGTGTTCTTGGCCAAAATCGATCATTCAAGCTCCTAGATCATAAGTATACTTGCCCTAGCTTCTTGTGTGCTTAGTATAAACTTGTTTACACTTGAAAATCATCAAATCCCAACGGAAACATGAGTTTACGGTTCAAGAAGATCTTCAAGAATCGTAAACACCTCCAAAAGGTGTTTAGATGCCCCTAATGCCTTCTAATGTTTGTATAAAGGAGTAGAACCTTACATGCATGAAATAGAAACCTCAAAAACATGAAAGGAATGTACAAACATGAGTTTACGGTTTGGGAAGGTCTCCCAAAACCGTAAACACCTTCCAAAGGTGTTTAAGTGCCCTTAACACCTTCCAATGCTTGTATAAGTGACTAGAACCTTGCATGCATTTGATAGAACCACAAAAACTCGAAAGAAATGGACAAACATGAGTTTACGACCGTAAACTCATGTGTTTACGGCCGTAAACTCCCAAGGGAGTGGTCCAAGGACCGTAAACTCCAAAAAGTGTCCATTTTGAGCCCCAATCACTTCCTTAGCCCTTGATTCGAGTCTAGCATAATTCCTTGAGTAGTATAAGACCTTCAAACACCCAATGACACCAATTCCATGAGTTTACAGCCGTAAACTCATGGGGGAAGTGGTCTTGAAACCGTAAACACCCCTAAGGGCCACCATTTGAGGAGCAAACTCCAATGTGAGACCATACTCTCTTTATATGCAACCCTTGGTACTCCTAACACTTGTGGCAAAGTGTTTTCATGTATTAGGACATCCTTACTTGCTTAATTAGTTATTAAATGACTAATGGGATACTTAAATGTATCATTACATGTTAAATAGGATTCGCGTGTGTGGTCAAGTCCTCACTTGACACTTAGCATCCTATACCGTATATTCATCCGAATCACCCACGTCAGGTGAGTTCATACCCCTGAATCAACCTTTTAAATGATTTTAAATGCTTTTATGGGGGGAATACAAGTTGAACTATACGGTTATTAAATCAATCACATGTGATTAATAACTTTATAGCAAACAGATTTTTGCATATTAAACTGCTTTATCCAGCTAAGGTTTTCAAATCTTGTTTAAAGTATGAATGTTCCTTTTTATATTACTAAAGATTTTCCAAAGGTTTTCAAAGCTTGTTTTATAAACTGTCATCAAGTCATAAATTCTTTTAAAGGTTTTCCAAAGGTTTTACCAAAACTTCTTTATTTCTTTCATATCGTTAAATGCATGCCTGTACATGTATAGTTATATAAGTAATGTTTAAAGGACTTAGGAAGGCTAACTCGCTGAAATTCCTTTCCTCATTGGGATGTGGTTTAAGGTTTCGGTTATCCGTCCGAAGGTCGTTTAACTACTAGTTATATATCATGTATACATCTATAGTCATAAAGGTTTCCATCAGCTAGTTCATTTCCTTTGGGTAGCAAAGGCTTCCTTCCATTCTTTGTTCATATACCTGAAACATTATTAACTATTATAGGAATAGTTAGGAGATTCTATTTACTCTCTCTCTAGTATGAAGTATTACACAGGAGTCAGTTCATTCGTGAGTATATACTATTATGGTAATACTTTAAATAGATTGTGACGTACTATTTCCCGATACGACACTCCTAGCGCTGTTATCGTGTAACCAGAGTCTCCTGGAGGGAGAGCGGACATCATGTGTATAGATCTATACGGGACAGACACTCCCGCATCCTGACTGCTAGCTACAGTCCGAGCCGGTAAGGCCCATGGGTGACATAATGTCACAAAATGCATTGCGTGGCCTGGAGGGTCATCAAGGATTCGATCGTTAATCAGCATGGTTACATACGAGTTCACATTCAACCCTTTTATTATCCATTCCCTTGTCTTAGACTTTGCTAGCCGTATCGTTCATTCGATACCGTCTGGAGTCTGTATTTCCTTGTTTTAGACTTTTCTAGCCGTATCGTTCATTCGATACAGTCTGGAGTCCGTATTTCCTTGTTTTAGACTTTGCTAGCTGTATCGTTCGTTCGATACCGTCTGGAGTCTGTACTTCCTTGTTTTAGACTTTTCTAGTCGTATCGTTCATTCGATACCGTCTGGAGTCTGTATTTCCTTGTTTTAGACTTTGCTAGCCATTTCGTTCATTCGATACCGTCTGGAGTCTGTATTTCCTTGTTTTAGACTTTGCTAGCCATATCGTTCATTCGATACCGTCTGGAGTCTGTATTTCCCTGCTTTAGACTTTGCTAGCCGTATCGTTCATTTGATACCGTCTGGAGTCTGTATTTCCCTGTTTTAGACTTTGCTAGCCGTATTGTTCATTCAATACCGTCTCGAGTCTGTACTTCCTTGCCATAGACCGAGCCAGGCGTATTGTCCATTCAATACCCTCCTGGAGTCTATGTTTTATTTACTTTAACCAGCAGTATTACTGCTGAGGTATAATATTATTTTCCCCTATTACTTTTACTTGTGATTTTTCTCATAATTCCTTTAAAGTAAAAACTATATTTTGATAATGATAGTATTTTTTGGGGAAATTACTCCTGAATCATAAAACAATTGGGTCTTGGTAGAAGACTGTTGTTAATTAGAAAATATAGAATTTTCTGGAAAGGATTCTAACACTCTGTAGATTCTAAAACCACCATCTTTCATGAGGTTATTTTGAAGAAAAATATGTATTTATACTAATGTCATTAAATACTTATGAACTCACCAGCATTATAAAAATACTGATACTCGCTCTTAAAATAACTTGTATTCCCAGGTCATCGGTAGACAGGTACATCCCGAGAGCTTTTGCGAAGTCAGCCTAGTACCAAGCTGCATCTATGTTATTCTCTGTATTTACTTTGATGTTGCTATGAAATATAACCTATGTAAAATTATTACTAGTAATGCAATGGTTGTTGTACTTTGATTACTATACTGCATATGTTGTGATACTTGACATGACGTCCTCCACCCCAGAACATATTCCTCCGTTCTCGGTTTTGGGTTGTGACATTTTCTACTTGTATTCCCCCCATTAAAGCATTTAAAATCATTTAAAAGATAAGTTAAGGGGTATGAACTCACCTGTAGTGTAATGCCCGTGTTTTCTACGCTAGACATTAATATTGACATAATAGTCTAGGTTAACCTTTGTAACTTATTTTGAAGAAATGAAAAGGAATTATGTGAATATTATGTGTTTTATGCTTAATTATTAGGATTTAATTAATTAAGAATAAAAATGAGCGTCGAACATAAATATTAGATAAAGTCGATATCTATTAAGAAAGTTATAGTGGTCGTGACAAGGATTCCATATATATATAAAGAATACCGAAATCCGAGTTATAACGAAGAAGTTATGACCTGTCGAAGTTTCGCGACAAAACCGACACGGTGCCGAATGACGTAAAAAGTGAGTTTTTGATAAACTACTTATTAGCCTTAGTGATATAAATGAAATTCGTAGTATTCGTTAAACCGAGAGTATGTATAAAAAAAACGCCCAAATCTGACTTCGTATGAGGAAGTTATGATTTTTTAGCTGACACAACCTAAATGAGAATCGTAGGTCTCGTCAATAGTAGTACAACGGTAAAAAGACAGACGAAAACGGACGTCGGATGAAGAAGTTATGAATTTTTAATGGATTTCCTGTCCCGGTCTGTTAAAAATAATAATATAAAAATTAAAGTCAAAATTAGCCGACAAAGTCTAAACGAAAGTTGTAGAGCGTAATTTTACCTACATGTGCATATAAAGAACGTCAAAAACGAAGCTCGTATGCGAAAGTTACGGATTTTAAAAGTTTTTGCACAAAAACCGAGAAATTTCGTATGGTGAGACTTCGGCCACGTCACCTTCGCTCATAACGCGCCACGTGTCCGAAATTGCTGATTCACCAAAGCCAGCTGACGAGACATGTCACATTCCCTCGCATCCGAAGTGCGGTCCAGTAGGAGTCCGACGCGTGCCCTTTCTTGCGTGTCCGAGCTTCGCATGGCGCGCCACCTTGCACCCCTCGGACCTAGACCTCCGCCCAATCAGAGGCCAGTAGCTGGACCCTCGCACGTGCGAGCGATGTGCCTGACCTTCGCCTCTTGCTGCCACGTGCCTTCGCTGCTGACTCACCCTTCTCGGCCGACCTTCGGACCTCGCCTATAAATACAAGGCTTGCTAGATTACCCGGGTAAAATTGGATTTTTGCCATTTTACACCCCTCTTTCAATATCTTTATCATTCCAACTTCCCCCAAAGCCCCGGTATTATACCAAACACCCGAAACATGTCCCGAAGTGCCCGAGAAATTTATCTTTTCGGTTTTGAATCCCAACCCTCGCAGAGCACAGTTTCTCAATAAAACTCCCAGTTTTATTAAAAACGATCGTTTTAGGCAACGAAGTGCTGCCCGATTATCAGTAAATCAAGTGAGTGTGTAGTCACTTTCACCTTACACATGGATATGAAGTATTTCCTTTAAAATACGTGTTATGTGTAATTATATTAATTGTTTATTTGAGGTGGCTGTTGAGTAGATGTTTTATACAAGTTTTAAACTGTATATGTATTTTATCTACAAATATGTTGGGTAAAACATGGGTAGACGAAATAGTCGATGTGTGTTAAAATGGTGAGAGGCCTCGATGTTGTTGTTGTTGTTGTTGTTGTTGTTGTTGTTGTTGTTGTTGTTGTTGTTGTTGTTGTTGTTGTTCTCGTCTAGAGGAGTATAGATGACGACCACAGACCTTTCTAGACAGTCCAGTGGAACACTAGCAGGTTCGCAACTTGTAGTTGTTGGTGAACTAAATGTTGATTGGCGTACTCCATCCCTCTCATGGTTGCCTTTAGGACATGTATGGCTAAGGAGTCCCCTTAGCAGTAGTGTCCATCCCGATGATATTCCTTAGGCTACGTCCATTGTGATAGGTGTTTTGGGACGTAAAGTGAGGATAACGGGAATGGGTAATCAGGGTTATTTTGATCTGTATCGGAACATGACATCCCGAGGTTTTGATATAAAGGGAAAATATATACTTACTTAAAGAAAGGATTTGATAAACTTTTATCATGTTCCGCAACATCTTTTAAAAGGATTTCTCTGATTTTATTTGAAAAGCATAAATTAAATCGATCTTTTATGGCTGAGTAATTAGGGGATGTCACAGTTGGTATCAGAGCATTAGTTTAAGCGAACTAAGAATTTGTAGAAGTTCTAGGCTTAAACTTAGAATGCTAAGTGATGATTGTGAGATGAGTGTCTACCATATTTTAGACACGAGCACTAGTTTATTTTAAGAAAAATGCCTAAAATGCTTTTATGTGCTAAATGCTATATGTTTGCCATATATGCCATTATTTGTTCGGATCTATGGTCTGTTGCCGATCGGATCTGGAAACCTTATGTGCGTAGGATTCTAAGCGTACGATTACGATAGTAGAACTAACATGTAAACGTTTCGAAGTGATAAGGAGAATTTAAATACCTATCAAGGATAAAGACCTAAATTCGCCTTATTTGGTGTATATATTTTAATGGCAAGAACTCGAAGTGGAGCTAGAAATGCAAACAGAAACCATCAACCTCAACCTCAAGTGGTGGAACAGGTGTCTATAGTAGGAGCTTCACCAGAACCCATCACCATGGCTGGAGTACAACCCATGATTCAGACGATGATGGCTAAAAAAAGGGAGGAAATAAGGCAAATGTTGCTGAACAACAGGAGTGAACCCTCAATTCCTGTTGAACAACCTGAATTAAATGACAGTCAGTCTGAAGAAGGAAACAACAGTAGATATGTTGGTAAAACTGATCCGCTTGTGGTTGAGATAAATAACCATGAGGTTCAGAGGTAGTGTTGCTCGTTGGTGGAATACTCTGGTGAAAACCCTAAGTCCTAATGAACCACTACAACTGACTTGGGCAAAGTTCTTGGTGCACTTCAAGCGCAAGTACTGCTCGGCCCAAAATGTGCTAGAGCTAGAAAACCAATTCGTGATGTTGAAAAAGGGTAGTATGACCGTTGATGAATACACAAATAACTTCACAGACAAAATGGAGTTTGCTTTGTGTATTGTCCCAGATGAGCTGACCAAAATTGATAGATACGCAAAGGGACTTCCATGGGAGTATGCGATGCCAGTACATCAGGCACATACTTTGGAGGCAGCTATCTGGGCTGCCAAGTCTGTTGAAGATATGATTAAGGGGAGGGCCGCCAGCAAGGTTGAAGTTGGCGAAAAGAGAAAGTTTGAAGGAACTTCAGGTTCCAATAAAAAGAACAAGTTCTCGAAGACTGGTTTGAGGAAATTCGGAGTAGGAGCCTGTGACATCCCCAAAATCTCGACCAGAAAAGACCGGTTTTATTTATGCTTTTTAAACATTTTCAGAGTAAATTCTTTTGATTCAAAAGAGTTGCGGAATTTGTTCCCAAAACAAAATATGATAAAATAAAGTTTATCAAAGCATTTCATCAAGAGATGCATTTCGTTATATAACAATATTTGGGATGTCATGTTCCGATAAACAGATCAAAAGCATAAACAACAAAAGAAAGACCATGCAACAGTTACATATAACATCTGGTCTAATAAACAAATAGCTTGATGATTCATCCATCTTATGCCCTCGCGCCACTACCAACAATAACCCGATTACCCATTCCCGTTATCCTCACTTTACATCCCTAAAATAACATCTATCTCAAGGGACCTAATCTAGGATTTTTCATCGGGACGGACATTACCGCAAAGGGGTTTCCTTAGCAATAGATTTCCTAAAGGCAACCATGAGGGGGATAGAGTACACCGGTGAACACATCGTTCACAACACCTACAGGTTATGAGCTTGCTAGTGTTCCACTAGACTGTCTAGAATGAGTCCGTGGTCGTCATCTATACTCCGCTAGATTACTAGATCAACAAAGACATCCACACTTCTCATCTGTTTATCACACATCAAGTATCTACCCATGTTCTACCCAACATATTAGTAGATAAAAGTATATATTTTTACACATAGTTTAAAACCTGTATAGCATGTTCATTCAATACATATTCCACATAACAGATGAAGCACACACATATAACACGTATTTCATAGAGAAGAAATTATATATATAAGATAGAAGAAAGTGAATATTCATTCACACATATAACAACAAAATATACACATAACACGTATTTTGTATAAGATACTTCATAATTATGCGTTAGAAGAAAGTAACTACACACTCACTTGATAAGGTGATGATTCTGCCCTTGAACAGCGCTTTGTTATCTCAAAAACAATTATCCCTCGATAAAACAGCGAGTTTTTCTTAAAACCGGGCTTCTTGCGGGCAGAGCTTCAGCTTGAATGGATAGAGAGAGTATTGAGAGTGAAAGAATGGGTTGAAGGTGTGAAGAATGAGGCAGCCCCGAGCCTCAATTTATAGTGCTCTGAGTGCTCCACTAGTGCTCCACTACCTGCTCCACTAATTGCTTAGTGCTCCACTACTTTCATTTAGACTTTGTCGGCTAATTCTCGACCGATCTTAAATTTAACAGTAGGAGGAGATTAGACT
Organism: Lactuca virosa; assembly: GCF_052849685.1. Classification (NCBI taxonomy): domain Eukaryota; kingdom Viridiplantae; phylum Streptophyta; class Magnoliopsida; order Asterales; family Asteraceae; genus Lactuca; species Lactuca virosa. Next base: position 432,496,635 of record NC_136428.1, on the reverse strand, counting down.
GCTAAATGACTGCGAAGAATTCGTAACTCATTCATACGGACTCCGTTTTCGTCTGTCTTTTTACCGTTGAGTTCCTATTAATGAGATCTTCAACTCTCATTTAGGTCGTGTAAGCCAAAAACCGCTCGAACTAAAATTCGAGTTTCGGGTTGTACACTGCTAAGCCGAAACTTTGAAAAATCATAACTTCCTCATACAAAGTCAGATTTGGGCATTCTTTTTATGGATTTTCTTCGTTTAAAATATACTACAACTTTGGTTTAGATCACTAAGGCTAAAAGTCCTTCCATCGTAAATTCTCTATTTACGCTTCCCGGTGTCGTGCCGGTTCCGTCGCGAAACTTTGACGAGTCATAACTTTTTCGTTATAAATCGGATTTCGGCGTTCTTTATATTTTCGGAAACCTCGTTTCAACTACTTCAACATCATCCATAGATATCGGCTTTATCTAATATTTCATTTTAACGCTTATTTTTATTCTTAATTAAATTAAGACACGCAATTAAGCACATAACACATAATACTCAAATAATACACTTCCATTATTTCAAAACGGGTTACAAAGGTTAACCTAGACTATTACAACAACATTAATGCTTAGCCCAGAAACACGGGCGTTACAATTATCCCCACCTTAGAATGATTCCGTCCCCGGAATCACAGATCAACAAACAAATGCGGATAGCGACTCATCATGTCACTGTCAGTCTCCCATGTGAGATTTGGCCCATTCGTGTGTTTCCATCGGACAAGCACTAACTCGACCATCTTGCATCGCAAATTCTTAGTCTTTCGGTCAACGATTGCCTCTGGTTCTTTAATCAACCTTTTGTTCTCATCGATTCTCAACTCTGAAAGTGGAATCATATCGGGAACTTCTCCCGTGAACTTCCTCAAATAACACACGTGAAATGTGTTATGAATACCATTCAGTTCTTCTGGTAGTTCGAGCTTGTAAGCTTGGTTCCCAATCCTCTGAAGAACTTTAAACGGTCCAATAAACCTTGGACTTAACTTTCCCCTTTTTCCAAACCTTATAAGTCCCTTCCACGACGAGACTTTAAGCAAAACCGAATCTCCAACTTCAAAAGTCATCGGCCTTCGCTTGTTGTCAGCATATCTCTTTTGACGATCCTGAGCTGCTAACATTTTCTCCCTAATTATTTTCAACTTTTCAGCAGTTTGATGGACTATCTCCGGTCCCATAAACTGCTTTTCCCCAGCCTCAAGCCAACAAGACGGCGTACGGCACTTCTGTCCATACAAAGCTTGATAAGGTGCCATCTTAATGCTCGAGTGGAAACTATTATTGTAGAATTCTACCAAAGGTAAATGTTCATCCCAATTACCTTGGAATTCCAGGGTACATGCTCTCAGCATATCTTCAAGTGTTTGTATCGTTCTTTCGCTCTGACCATCAGTCTGTGGATGGTAAGGTGTACTCAAACACAACTTGGTACCCAATTCCTCTTGTAGACTTCTCCAAAATCTTGAGGTTAAACGGCTGTCACGGTCTGATATAATCGTTAACGGAACACCATGAAGCCTCACAATTTCCTTCACGTAAGAATTTGCGAGTTTATCCATAGACCATTTTTCATTGGCTGCTATGAAGTGTGCACTCTTAGTGAAGCGATCAACGACCACCCAAATCATGTCGTGACCATTCTTTGTTCTGGGCAGTTTAGTGACAAAATCCATAGCAATGTCTTCCCTTTTACCCATAGGCACAGGTAAAGGTTCTAAACTCCAGTATGGTTTCTGATGTTGTGCCTTGACTCTCGCACAGGTCACACACTCCGGCACATATTTCGCAATGTCGAGCTTCATCGTCGGCCACCAGTAGTAGTGTTTTAGGTCCCTGTACAATTTATGTTGGATATAGTGTCTAAGTCCATAACTTTATTTGGTAGGTACTTGACCCGACCCGGCATGGTCCATTTGGGTTGCATGACATTGCAATACTTGGATAGACAAAGTGAGAAAAAGTACACTTGTGATTATTAATATATTATAAGTTCTAATATATTAATAATAGTATTATTTAATTAGTATTGATCAAGTATTAATCTAGTATTAATTTGGTGATCAAAGTGAGACTAATTAAATATATAGGGTTGATTATGACAATCATTAATTCTTTTATGGTGGATTAATGATCCATGGTTTATAGGTTTGGTTATAACCATATGGAGCTCCATGGGTAGTCCATGGGAGTTACAAACTCATGGGTCATGAGAAATGAAGAGTCATGACAATTAGGGTTTACATTTGTAACTCCTAATTATGACACACTATAAAAGAAACCCTATAGCATGCAAAATCGGTACTAGTGTATTCATAAGAGGGCATAACCGATTTTTGAGGCTAAGTGACATTCTCTCAAGTTATTCCAAGTTTGTAGTGTTGTGTGAAGCATTTGAGGCACAACATTTGGGGTGCTAGGGTCACAAAGTCTTGAAGGAATCCAAGCAACAACAAGGTATGTATTTCTACTAGTTTTTATGTTTTATGTAATCCCCATGCCATGCTAGTTAGGAAATAACCTTGAATAAGAAATTTGCATGTATATAGAGAAAACATATATTCAAGGTTATTAGGGTTGCATGTACACTTAGGAAGTGTTAGAATGCTCATAACCCAACAGTGGTATCAGAGAACAGGTTTGTTTTCTGTATACTTGATGCAAACTGCTTGAAAAATCGAAAAATTGCTCACTGTTCGACTGGACTCGCCGAGTTCATGGGGAGGACTCGACGAGTCCATGACCAAATTCATCCTACTCGTCGAGTAGGATAATGCACTCGATGAGTAGGTGCGTGCTGGGCAGTTTTCCGAGTTTTGTTGCTGGAAATGGGCTAGAATCATTATCACAAACTGTTTTGGACTTGTTACATCTGTTTTTCAAAGTGGTAATGATTATGCGAACCTATTTCAAATGACTATTATCAATTTTCAAGTTTTATATGTGTTAATATGATTTCTTGAAATTATTTGATATGAATATTTGTTCTTATGAGTTTTTAGAAGATCATAGGAATTTTGTGTAACTTACATGCTTGTTTAATTCATGATCTTAATGCTAATGATGGTGTCCATAACTTGTCCTCAAGTTATGGATAACCAAAAGTCACTTCTTTAAAAGTTGTAATTAAATAATAGGAGGTTTCATAAAATGAAGAGTCTTCATTTTTATGAAGCATTAAAACTCATAAGTTACAAATTGAAGAGTCTTGAAATAGTTTCAAAACTTGTCCTCAAGTTTTTTGGAATTTGTAAAGTTACCCCCTCATGTACACTTTAATTCCAAATTGAACTCTTAGAATTTTTAAAAGGTAAAATTCAAACTTTATGGACTTCATTAAATTAATTAAAGTGTTTAATTAAAAGAGTTAACAATTCCATAAAGACATGGTTTAAGTTTAATTAAATTAAGAGTATAGTTTAATTAATAGATTAAACCACCAAGTATTTTAAATGTTTAAAATACACCCTTATACTATTATTATAATTTTAATTATATAGATATGTATAAGAATATGTCATTCTTACCGTAAGTAGGCCTCATTCACGAAGCCGGTCTATAAGGGGGGTATAAAGTTGTTGCCTATAAAATGGTGACTTAATGGGTGTCCACTCTCACCCACCGCTTCCTTGATCGGTGGAGGTTCGTTAGCCGAACGGGTAGGATACGACTTTAAATACTCATTAAAAGTATAATGAATTATAAAGTAACTATACATTATAAATTCCCAATCTTAGTTACTTTAGGAAAATGTGAAATTGGTGCTAGCCCATAAAATTACACTTTGTACCTTACCAAGTCGTTAGTGGAGCGTGTGTGGTTAATCGGCACACTAACATGGACTAGTAAGTGTGGCAAAGGGTAACTTGACTTTATTATAGGTCGGTGGAGCGTGTGTGGTTAACCGGCACATCGATTAGGTAATATTGTTGAGGGTACCAAGTCAATTTGTATGGTTATTCACACCTTGTTTGTGATCCTCGACATCCCAGTCACAAACTTGAGAGGGCACAATCGAGATTCAAACATGCCATTGAAAGTTCAATGTATCTCAAAAGATATAGGAGTTTCAAATCCAATTAAAAACTTAATTATATTTTGTTTTTATGGTGGAAATTGGTAAATCGTCATTTACCTACCATCAACTATTTTATAATTTGGATTACGGCATCCCTCTTCCAGTTATAAATAGGTTGTTGGGTCCTAGCCTTACTATTTCATATTGGGTGTTACATTAAGGACTTTAAATCAGCTAACTTGAATTTCTCCCATTATAGATGTCTAGTTTAGACAGCTATGGTCTTCCAAAAACTTTAGGAACAAGCTTCCTAATGAAGATGATATCCCAAATGGCAACCAAGGTGAAAGATCAATCCCTTTGTTGTGCATTAGTGGGACTGGAAATCATACTTCACTTCCTCCACCTCCTCCAATAAATATCCCTATCCCACAAGTTTCAAGACCTGATAAGTTCCAAGTCACTCAATCCCTATTGGCAAACAAAGTCTATATGTGCTTAGGTCTTGGAGATTAAGTCACATATTGACAAGCCGGGAGAGTCGGGTGTCGAAGTCTCGAGGTAGCTGGCTGTTGACTTGGTTCTTCAGTCACTCCCTGATGATAGATCACGACATGACCCTGAATGATCTTACCTATTTGCTTGATAATGCTGAATCGACAATGATTTGGAGCATTGGTAAAGCAAATTAAATTGGAAGATCTACTTCCCAAACCTATTTGGACATTGACATTGGTGATGTTGGAAGTCCAGAAAACTTTCTCTTCCCAATTGAAAGGGATTGGCCATAGTCAACTCGGTTGACCAAATGGTAAAGAGAAAGGCTAGGTCTGTGATAGTCCCGTGTACCGTTTCCAAAGAGTCCATATGTTTCTGTTGCCAAAGGAAGGGCATTGGTTGCGAAGCTGCCAAATTTACCTAAAAGTCCATAAGGATAGTAAAGTCAAATGTTTGACTCTGCTTTAGGTGAAGTCCATTATCTAACTTTATTAAATTTCTATTCTGAGATTCTTATTGCATGATGTGACTGGATCACATATTGATGTTTTAAGAATCAAAGAAGAGTGAAGAAACTTAAAGGAAGTATATGCTGATTCTGATCGTGAAGATGGATTTCGATCGCATGGTTCGGTGATCAGAATTTTGAGTTGTTACTTAAGAGTTATGATATATTGCTTAGGAATAAATAACAACAAGTTTTCCATATGGATTGTAAGGATAAGTTTTCCGCAAAGTTTTAAAATAAAAGAAAATGGTTTTGATTTTATTTATTTTAAGTATCCTTACAATGGCTTTTGTGAAAAAGGTTGTTGCTTATATGTTTCCATTGATAAGCAATATGGGTAAATGGATTTGATTCTTTCATTAGTGGTAGTGTCATAATTTACCAAATAAGGAAAGATTCTCATCATCCAAGTTTCAATTGGATAGAAACTTGAAATCACGCAAGTTGTATTGTGTGATGAATGAGAATTTTCATCTTTGGTAAATTAAGACTAATTCCTTGTTCACATTCGCATGTGAGTCAAGCGAAGGACTAAAGGATCGAGTACATTAAGTTGTGCACTAGTCAGGTCAACCACAAAGGTAGATAAGATTATTCGTTATGATTTACTAAAGTTTAGTAAATATGGTTATGCTTACGAGTTTAAGTGTAATTCTGAAACATTGGAAAAGTTTCAATGTATGGCAGAATGAATAAGAAGAATCAAATAAGGCAGAAAGATAAAAGTTTCTCCAATCTGAAGAGATGGGAGAGTACTTGTGTATTTTGTTTTATGATTATCTTAGTGATTATGGAACCATATCACAATTGATCCTCTAAGGACACCTTAGTGTGTTTGTTGCCTAAGGAGAGGAATCGTGAATTGTTGAAATGGTTAAATCAAAATATAATTTGTACTTCGTTCCAAAAACAAATCCTGGAGTAATACTCCAAGATTGTAACTTGAGTGACATAGTCTTTAGAAAGTTCATAACACTTGTCAAATGTAGAGTAAGATGTTTCCTATTCTTGTACATTTGAGATTGGTAAGTTGTGATGTTTTGGATAAAACAAAGACCAGCTAAGACCAATAGTGAGAAGTGTTGAACTTGATAAGAATCCACACTAGTTCTTGAATATTTGTATTGTCAGGAAATGGTTCTTGACAAAGAGAAGTCTTATATATCAAGAGGACAGTGGGAGTCTAAAAGATTATGAAATAGTTTCAAGAACTAATCAAGAGTTTTGTTAATCACTAGCCCACGACTTGAGGTTTGTAACCTATCGTGTTGACATATTCTTATTTATGTGTCTATTCCAGTTAAAAGTTAATTATGCTTGTGAGTTCTATGAGTTCTCAATTGTTTGCATAACAACCCGAAAGCAATGGTGGGCATTGTGCTGCCAGGTGGCAAGAAATTAAGATTGAACAAGTTTAGTCTATATGAGTTTGGATTTGTCACTAACCTTGTCTTGTGATTATGGTTATGACAAATTCACATGGATAGAAACACATACACCATAAAGATCTAAGTGTCATAAGGTTTCTCTTCGATTCATGAAAATGATGGTAAGGAAACTCTTTCACTAAGTAGATTTTGAGTAGATAGCAATTGTAAGAATGACAAAAGGTCTAAACATTATGATTACAACAACCCTCTTCATAATTGTTTAGACACACAAGTGAGCTATCTAAGGAAAGGTATATGGTTTTGATAAAGTCTTATCAAAGAAATTGCGTATCAGAAATCTGAACTTTGGTAGAAAAGTCAATAAAGTGTTGGTTTCTAAAAGTCCAGCTGATCTCTGGATACATGTCAAAGCTAGTGGGAGCATAAGTGTTATGCTAGTAAGATAATAATCATTATGCTAGTGGGAGCATGATGTTAATTATAGAAAACAAAAGTTTCAATTCGCCTTGAAAAAGTTGTTTTGCTATAATTAAGGGAGAGGATTTTGTACTTCACTCCAATTCTACAAGCTTAGATTGAGAATTTAATCTACTTTAGTCAAGAATATATATGAATGTTATGCTGGAATGGTTCAACATAAGGAAATTCTATATACGGTGCGTTCTCAAAATTCGATTATGATTACGACATCCCTCTTCATAGTTCGAATTATGAAAACATGGCAAATAAAAATTTTATAGCATAAATCATGTCCCATATGCTTTGGGTATAGGTTTGATTACATGTGCTATAATATTCATCCATTCTAAATTTTCCAAATGCCTAGGGCTTTAAGATGGAAAAAGGAATAGAACTGGAAATGACTAAAATGATTAAGCAAAGTTGTCGAGGACAATCTGAGGTTTACCAAAGATTGGTTGCTCATGGACAATTAGAAGTATAGAGTAAGGACCATATTGACATATTTTGAAAAGAGGCAACTCTTGTTCAGAAGTGATGGTCAAAATGGTAATATGGAATTGTCTCCATAGGTGGAAGTCATTCTTTGAATCTGTGTAAGATTAAAGAACTTAATGCTAAGAAGGATGTTTAAAGGAATGTACTTTGAATTTGAGACTTCATTTCCATGGAATTGTTTTCCATTGGAATACTTTGTAATATCTGTTGCCAAGTCTTTGTGACTTCTGTGCATAGTCATTATAAGGGGATCATTGCATATAAGTTTAGAATCTAACAGATTACAGTAAATGGCAAGAGTTTGGTATTCTTGCATTTACAACGAGGATTGGAATTGTGAAATGAGCCTCATTGGAATATTGTCAATTGATCTATTTCACAAAGAGAGGACCATATGTAAACATAGTATGCATACTTGGAGTATGGCATAATTGTTGTTTGGAAAAACATAGTGTACATGCTTGGAGCATGGGACAACTAATGTTTTAATTCAAGCATAAAGTTGATTAATCGAAACATAAATAATGAGTAATCAATATGGTGCTTAAATAAAAGGTGTTTTATTTACACTCAAAGCGTTGGGGCCATATAAGATTAGTATTATTCTTGTGTTTCACTTTGCATGTTTTGACTTCCAGAATAATTATGTTATGGTATATATCATATTATTCAAACCATCCACAGTCAGTCATATGTTGGAAGTAGATATGAATCAAGACTGTCATGAATTTGGCTTGTATGATTTGTCTAAAGTGCTTTAGACAATGGAATGGTTGCTACAACATTCATGAGTACTCATAAGGGCTGAGTATTGGATTCAACCCACGCTCACTTGCATCACTCCATGGAATTTATCTCGAGTGATCGTTAGACGGTAATATCATATAAATCTTCAAACCTAGAGATATGAGTTGTTGACTATGAGTTGGTTATTCATTGATTGTACGAAAACGCATTGGTAACTCGATGTTATAAAACGTGCCTTTGTGAATAATTCAACAAGTAGTTAGTACAAGCATATCAGTCGAAGTTTATATGTTCCTTTTAGAAATAGAAGCGATATCTGGGCCCCTCGATGATTTGGTTTTGACCTATGTACCGGGCCCGGTCAGAACCTAATTGATGTGTTCAATTTAGTTCTATGTCGAAACAAATCAGAGATCGAGAAACAAATGCTGGACAATAAGTAAGACCATGTTCCATGTGTTTGTCCGGCTGATATCATGAGAACAGAGGATAATATGATCACTTATCTTAAATGGCGTATCATCATCATCTCAGTTCCGAGAGACTTTGAAAGAGCTACGATTGCTAGTTGGATTTTGAAGTCATATTTGCAAATATAGTTATTAGACTTATCCAAGTGGGAGACTGTTGGATATAGTGTCTAAGTCCATAACTTTATTTGGTATGTACTTGACCCGACCCGGCATGGTCCATTTGGGTTGCATGACATTGCAATACTTGGATAGACAAAATGAGAAAAAGTACACTTGTGATTATTAATATATTATAAGTTCTAATATATTAATAATAGTATTATTTAATTAGTATTGATCAAGTATTAATCTAGTATTAATTTGGTGATCAAAGTGAGACTAATTAAATATATAGGGTTGATTATGACAATCATCAATTCTTTTATGGTGGATTAATGATCCATGGTTTATGGGTTTGGTTATAACCATATGGAGCTCCATGGATAGTCCATGGGAGTTACAAACTCATGGGTCATGAGAAATGAATAGTCATGACAATTAGGGTTTACATTTGTAACTCCTAATTATGACACACTATAAAAGAAACCCTATAGCATGCAAAATCGGTACTAGTGTATTCATAAGAGGGCATAACCGATTTTTGAGGCTAAGTGACATTCTGTCATGTTATTCCAAGTTTGTAGTGTTGTGTGAAGCATTTGAGGCACAACATTTGGGGTGCTAGGCTCACAAAGTCTTGAAGGAATCCAAGAAACAACAAGGTATGTATTTCTACTAGTTTTTATGTTTTATGTAATCCCCATGCCATGCTAGTTAGGAAATAACCTTGAATAAGAAATTTGCATGTATATAGAGAAAACATAAATTCAAGGTTATTAGGGTTGCATGTACACTTAGGAAGTGTTAGAATGCTCAAAACCCAACATTTGAGTGCTATCGGGATGAATCGAGTACATGGTTTTGTGAGCTTCTTCCATCAGAAGATCTCTTATTCCTCCTGACTTAGGTACCCAAATACGATCTTGGAATACCTTCAGTCCATGACCGTTTATACCAAACACCAACGTTTTTCCCAAACGTTCTTCCTTTCGGTCATTCTTTTCAGAAGCTTCCTCTTGTGCTTTCTTTATACTTTCCACAATAGTCGAGACAACTTCAATTCTCAACACTCTTGGCCTCTTTCTTTCAAGATTGACTTTCCGACTGAGAGGATCAGCAACAACATTGGCTTTACCGGGGTGGTAAAGTATCTCACAGTCGTAGTCTTTAAGTAATTCTAGCCAGCGTCGTTGCCTCATATTCAATTCCTTCTGATTAAAGAGATATTGGAGACTCTTATGATCAGTGAAAAGTTTGCACTTCGTGCCATAGAGGTAATGCCTCCATATTTTCAGAGCGAAAACTACCGCCGCCAACTCCAAGTCATGAGTCGGGTAGTTCTTTTCATGTTCCTTCAACTCTCGAGACGCATATGCGATCACCTTTTCCCTTTGGGTCAAAACACAACCCAATCCAACACCAGACGCATCGCTATAGACAGCGAAGTCTTCGACTCCATCGGGTAGAGAAATAATCGATGCCTCACATAGCTTCTTCTTTAACAACTTGAATGCTTCTTCGTGTTTATCATTCCAAGCATAAGTAGTTCCTTTGTGGGTCAAAGCTGTTAATGGACTAGCGATCAAAGAAAAGCCTTGGATAAACCTTCGGTAATATCCGACTAATCCCAAAATGCTTCGGATCTATGTGGGACTTTTTGGTTGTTCCCACTTCATTACAGCTTCAATCTTTGCTGTATCGACCATTATCCCTTCTTGGTTGACCACGTGACCCAAGAATTGGACTTCTCGAATCCAAAAATCACATTTGGAGAACTTAGCATACAGCTTCTCCTTCTTCAAGACTTCTAACACTTCCCGCAAGTGTCTACCATGCTCCTCTTGGATTTTCGAGTAAATCCGAATGTCATCTATGAACACTATCACAGATTTATCAAGAAACGGATTACAAACCCTGTTCATTAAATCCATGAATGTTGCTGGAGCATTGGTTAGTCCAAACGACATAACCAAGAACTCGTAGTGTCCATATCGCGTTCTGAATGCAGTCTTCTCGATATCTTGTTCTCTTACCTTCAGCGGATGATATCCTGACCTAAGATCGATCTTCGAGAAATAACTTGAATCTTGCAGTTGATCGAACAGGTCATCAACCCTTGGCAACGGATATCTATTCTTTATTGTCGCCTTATTCAGCTCTCTGTAATCAATACACATTCTCATACTTCCATCTTTCTTCTTCACGAATAACACCGGAGCTCCCCAGGGTGATGAACTAGGTCTAATGAAACCTTTGTCCAATAATTCCTGAAGTTGCATCATCAGGTCCTTCATCTCCGTCGGTGCTAATCGGTAAGGTGTTTTTGCTATTGGCGTCTTCCCTGGTAACAAGTCAATATGGAATTCTACTTGTGGATCAGGCGGTAATCCGGGAAGATCTTCGGGAAGTACTTCCGGATAATCACATACGACAGGAATGCTCTGTATCACCTTCTTTTCCTTCTTAGCATCGATCACGAATGCTAAATATGATGTACATCCCTTGGTCAAACATTTTCTGGCTTTCATTAGAGAAATGATTCCAGAATTTACCCTGCGTTTGTCCCCATACACCATAAATGACTCCTTCCCTGGCGGGTTTACTTATACGATCTTCTTTTTGCACAGTATTTCGGCATCATTGGCGCTAATACAATCCATTCCCAACACGATGTCGAAAGTGTTAAGTTCGATATGCAATAATTCCTCGTGAAACTTATTCCCGTTCAAATCAATTAAGATGTTTTTCATACGATGGCTAACAGGTACAAACTTGCCACTAGCAACTTCGACTAATAAGGCATTATTTAGTCTATCGACAGGCAAAGCTAGCTTTCTACCAAATTCATGTGAAATAAAGGAGTAGTTGGCTCCAGAATCAAATAAAATTTGGGCAGGCAATTTGTTTACGAGAAAAGTACCTGAAGCGACATCAGCTTCTTCCTTAGTAGCTTCCAGTGTCATCTGAAAGGCTCTAGCCTTCGGATTTGGGGGAATGTTGGGTTTTGCTGCCTCCTTCTTTTTCGGACAATCCCTCGAGATGTGCCCCTCCTCACCACACCCGTAACAAACTTTCTTGGTGAGGGTGCATTCTTTGGCATAGTGCCCTGGCTTTCCACATTTGAAGCATGTGGTTTCCCCGCCACATTTGCCCTGATGCTTCTTCTTGTATTTGTCGCACCATTTCGCTTCGCCTCATCCACCTCCTCTCGAACCCTTTTTGCTGGACCCCGAGGGTCCGTCGAACTTCAACTTCTCTCCAACCTCTGACCTTTCCAGACCCTTATCCCTAATCTGGGTCTCAACATTTCTAGCAGACCAGATGGCGGCTTTCAACGTGGTTTCTTGCTTAACCATTGGACCATAGTCCGCTGGTAGTCCAAGGGCAAACTTATTGACCTTTGAGAGTTCTGTTGGAACTAGGTATGGGATAAGCTTCATTTTCTCCGTGAAACTTGCAGCGTATTCAGCAATGCTCATTTTTCCCTTTTTCAGATTCTGAAACTCATTATTGATTTCGAGAGGTCCTGCTCGGAGCAGTATTGCAGTTTTAGTTGTTCCATAAAATCTTCCCAAGACATTTTGCTCGCTTCTCCCTTGGGCATAGAGTCAACTAACAACTTCCACCAACTCAACACGCCAGATTTCAACAACGGGATCGCAAGAGCGGTCTTCTGTCTGTTGCTGCATTCGCAACTTTCAAACATTGTCTCCATTCCGGAGATCCAATCCATAATTTGCACCGGCATCGGGCTTCCGGATACACACGGTGGCTTAGACGCCATACAATCCTTGTATTTACATCCTCTTCCATTATTTCCTCCATTACGATTGTCTTGTCTAACAATTGGTGGGTTGTCTTGACCAACAGTACCACTGAAGTTTCCACCTTCCGATGGCCCTCCATTCACTTCGGGCTCTTCAACTTGAATTGAAAGTTTTTCACGATTTTGTCGAAGCAGAAGTCTAGTTTCTTCCATCTGATTATCCAACATCGCCTGAATCATCAATTATACACCAGCCATCGTCACTGGCTCAGGTGCTGCTGCTACAACAGGTATTTGCTTGACTATAGGTGGTTGATTCCTGTTTTCGTTTGCGTTTCCAGCGCCACTTCTTGTTCTTGCCATCGCTTATCTATACACCGAACAATGTGAATTTAGAACCTTCTTCACGATAGATAATTATCCAAATCACTCCGAAACGTTTACATGCCAGTTCTAATACCGTCGACGCACGCTTAAAATCCTAAGCACATAAGGTTTCCAGATCCGGTCGGCAACAGACCATAGATCCGAACAAATAATATCATATATGGCAACATATAACATTTAGCACATAAAAGCATTTTAGGCAACTTTCCTAAATTAAACTAGTGCTCGCATCTCAAAATCATCGCTTACCATTCTAAGTTTAAGTCTAGAAATCCTACAAATTCCTAGTTCGCTTAAACTAATGCTCTGATACCAACTGTGACATCCCCAAAATGTCGGCCAGAGAAGACCGGTTTTATTTATGCTTTTTAAACATTTTCAGAGTAAATTCTTTTCATTTAAAAGAGTTGCGGAATTTGTTCCCAAAACAAAATATGATAAAATAAAGTTTATCAAAGGATTTCATCAAGAGATGCATTTTCGTTATATAACAATATTTGGGATGTCATGTTCCGATAAACAGATCAAAAGCATAAACAAGAAAAGAAAGACCATGCAACTGTTACATATAACATCTGGTCTAATAAACAAATAGCTAGACGATTCATAAAATCTTATGCCCTCGCGCCACTACCTGTAATACAAATAAACTGAGTGGGTCAGGCTTGGGAGCCTGGTGAGCATATAGGGTTTTCAACCCGCAATAAATAATTATATTTAATTTCACCAACCAACAATAAACCGATTACCCATTCCCTTTATCCTCACTTTACATCCCTAAAATAACATCTATCTCAAGGGACCTAATCTAGGATTTTTCATCGGGACGGACATTACCGCAAAGGGGTTTCCTTAGCAATAGATGTCCTAAAGGCAACCATGAGGGGGATAGAGTACACCGGTGAACACATCGTTGACAACACCTACAGGTTATGAGCCTACTAGTGTTCCACTAGACTATCTAGAATGTGTCCGTGGTCGTCATCCATACTCCGCTAGATGACTAGATCAACAACGACATAGAGACCTCTCATCTGTTTATCACACATCAATTATCTACCCATGTTCTACCCAACATATTAGTAGATAAAAATATATATTTTTATATATAGTTTAAAACCTGTATAGCGTGTTCATTCAATACATATTCCACATAACAGATGAGGCACACACATATAACACGTATTTCATAGAGAAGAAATTATATCTATGAGATAGAAGAAATTGAATATTCATTCACACATATAACAACAAAATGTACACATAACAAGTATTTTGTATAAGATACTTCATAATTATGCGTTAGAAGAAAGTAACTACACACTCACTTGATAAGGTGATGATTCTGCCCTTGAACAGCGCTTTGTTATCTCAAAAACAATTATCCCTCGATAAAACAGCAAGTTTTTCTTAAAACCGGGCTTCTTGCGGGCAGAACTTCAGCTTGAATGGATAGAGAGAGTATAGAGAGTGAAAGAATGGGTTGAAGGTGTGAAGAATGAGGCAGCCCCGAGCCTCAATTTATAGTGCTCTGGGTGCTCCACTACCTGCTCCACTAATTGCTTAGTGCTCCACTACCTACTCCACTAAATGCTTAGTGCTCCACTACATTCATTTAGACTCTGTCGGCTAATTCTCGACCGATCTTAAATTCAACAGTAGGAGGAGATTAGACTGCTAAATGACTGCGAAGAATTCGTAACTCATTCATACGTACTCCGTTTTCGTCTGTCTTTTTACCATTCAGTTCCTATTAATGAGATCTTCAACTCTCATTTAGGTCGCGTAAGCCAAAAACCGCTCGAACTAAAATTCGAGTTTCAGACTGTACACTGCTAAGCCGAAACTTTGAAAAATCATAACTTCCTCATACGAAGTCAGATTTGGGCGTTCTTTTTATGGATTTTCTTGGTTTAACATATACTAAAACTTTGGTTTAGATCACTAAGGCTAAAAGTCACTCCATCGTAAATTCTCTATTTACGCTTCCAGGTGTCGTGCCGGTTCCGTCGCGAAACTTCGACGGGTCATAACTTTTTTGTTATAAATCGGATTTCGGCGTTCTTTATATTTTCGGAAACCTCGTTTCAACTAATTCAACATCATCCATAGATATCGGCTTTATCGAATATTTCATTTTAACGCTTATTTTTATTCTTAATTAAAATAAGACACACAATTAAGCACATAACACATAATACTCAAATAATACACTTCCATTATTTCAAAACAGGTTACAAAGGTTAACCTAGACTATTACAACAACATTAATGCTTAGCCCAGAAATACAGGCGTTACAGAGACGAAGCCAAGTGGTGTGACAGGTGTAAGAAGAAACATGCTGGGAAATGCAGCGAGGAAGTCACTTGTTACAAATGTGGAAAGCATGAGCATTATGCCAATGAATGCACCTTCAATAAGAACGTCTGTTTTGGGTGCCATGAAGAAGGGCATATTTTGAAGGATTGCCCGAAGAAGAAGGATGCAACAAAGCCCAATCTTCCACAAAAGCCAAAGGCGAGAGCCTTTCAGATGACACTTGAAGCTGCGAAAGAAGAAGCCGATGTCGCTTCAGGTACCTTTTTCGTAAACGAATTGCCTGCCCAAATTTTGTTTGATTTTGCAGCCAATTACTCCTTTATTTCGCATGAATTTGGTAGAAAACTAGCTTTGGCTGTAGATAGACTAGTTAATGCTTTAATAGTCGAGGTTGCTAGTGGCAAGTTTTTACCTGTTAGCCATCGTATGAAAACCATCTTCATTGACTTGAATGGGAATAAGTTCCACGAGGAATTATTGCCTATCGAGTTAAATTGATTCGACATAGTTTTAGGAATGGATTGGCTTAGCGCCAATGATGCCGAAATATTGTGTAGGAAGAAGATAGTAAAAGTAAACCCGCCAGAGAAAGAGTCGTTTATGGTGTATGGAGACAAACACAGAGTAAACTCTGGAATCATTTCCCTAATGAAATCTAGAAAGTGTTTGGTCAAGGGATGTACATGATATCTAGCATTCATGATCGATGCTAGGAAGGAAAAGAAGGAGGTGCAGAATATTCCGGTGGTGTGTGACTATCCGAAAGTCTTTCCCGAAGATCTTCCCGGATTACCCCCTGATCGACAAGTAGAATTATGTATCGACTTGTTACCAGGAACAACGCCAATAGCAAAAGCACCGTATCGATTAGCACCAACAGAGATGAAAGAGCTTATGAAACAATTTCAGGAATTATTGGACAAAGGTTTTATTCGACTTAGTTCATCACCCTGGGGAGCTCCGATGTTATTCGTAAAGAATAAAGACGGGAGCATGAGAATGTGCATCGATTACAGAGAGCTGAATAAGGCAACAATAAAGAACAAGTACCCGTTGCCAAGGATTGATGACCTGTTCAATCAGTTCCAAGGTTCGAGCTATTTCTCGAAGATCGATTTGAGGTCAGGATATCATCAGCTAAAGGTAAGAGAGCAGGATATTAAGAAGACTGCATTCAGATTAAGATATGGACATTATGAGTTCTTGGTTATGTCGTTTGGACTAACCAATGCTCCAGCTGCTTTCATGGATTTGATGAACAGGGTTTGTAAACCATACCTTCATAAATCTGTGATAGTGTTCATAGATGATATTTTGATTTATTCAAAAAGCAAGCCGGAGCATGACAAGCATCTGCGTGAAGTGCTAGAAGTTTTGAAAAAGGAGAAGTTGTATGCAAAGTTCTCCAAATGTGAATTTTGGATTCAAGAAGTCCAATTTTTGGGTCATGTGGTTAACCAAGAAGGGATAATGGTCGACCCAATGAAGATTGAAGCTGTGATGAAGTGGGAACAACCAAAAAGTCCTACGGAGATCCGAAGATTTTTAGGATTAGCTGGATATTATCGAAGATTTATCCAAGGCTTTTCTTCGATCGCTACTCCATTAAAAGCTTTGACCCACAAAATAGCTACTTATACTTGGTATGAGAAGCATAAGGAAGCTTTAGAGAAGTTAAAGAAGAAATTTTGTGAAGCACCGCTTCTTTCTTTGCCTGAAGGAGTTGATGACTTCGCAGTTTATAGTGATGCATCCGGAGTTGGGTTAGGTTGTGTTCTGACCCAAAGGGATAAAGTGATAGCGTATGCATCGAGGCAATTAAAAGAGCATGAAAAGAACTACCCCACTCATGATCTGGAGTTGGTAGCGGTAGTATTCGCCTTAAAGATATGGAGGCACTATCTTTATGGTACTAAATGCAAACTTTTCACTGATCATAAGAGTCTTCAATATCTCTTTAATCAGAAGGAATTGAACATGAGGGAACGACGCTGGCTAGAGTTACTCAAGGACTACGACTGTGAGATACTTTACCACCCTGGTAAAGCAAATGTTGTTGCTGATGCTCTCAGTCAGATGGTAAACCTTGAAAAGAAAAGGCCAAGAGCCTTGAGAATTGAAGTTGTCTCGACAATTGTGGAAAGTATAAAGAAAGCACAAGAGGAAGCTATAGAGAAAAATGACCGAAAGGAAGAACGTTTGGGCAAAACGTTATTATTCGGTACAAACAACCAAGGGTTGAAGGTATTCCAAGATAGGATTTGGGTACCTAAGACGGGAGGAGTAAGAGATCTTCTGATGGAAGAAGCTCACAAGACCATGTACTCGATTCATCCCGGCAACACAAAAATGTATTGGGATTTAAAACCCTACTACTGGTGGCCGACGATGAAGCTCGATGTTGCTAAGTATGTGGCCGAGTGTGTAACATGTGCTAGGGTTAAGGCACAACATAAGAAACAGTATGGGAGTTTAGAACCTTTACCTGTACCCATGGGTAAATGGGAAGACATCGCCATGGATTTTGTGACTAAACTGCCTAGAATAAAGAATGGTCACGACATGATTTGGGTGGTCGTTGATCGCTTCACTAAGAGTGCGCATTTCCTAGCAGCCAAAGAGAAATGGTGTATGGATAAACTTGCGAATTCTTACATGAAGGAAATTGTGAGGCTTCACGGTGTTCAGTTAACGATTGTATCCGATCGTAACAGCCATTTTACCTCAAGGTTTTGGAGGAGTCTATAAGAGGAATTGGGTACCAAGTTGTGTTTGAGTACAACTTACCATCCGCAAACCGATGGTCAGAGCGACGAACAATTCAAACGTTGGAGGATATGCTGAGAGCATGTACCTTGGAATTCCAAGGTAACTGGGATGAACACTTACCTCTTGTAGAATTTTCTTATAATAATAGTTTCCACTCGAGCGTGAAGATAGTACCTTATCACGCTTTGTATGGAGAATAGTGTCGAACGTCGTCATGTTGGCTGGAAGCTGGTGAAAAGTAGTTTATGAGACCTGAAATAGTCCACCAGACTGCTGAAAAGTTGAAAGTGATTAGAGAAAGGATGTTAGCTGCTCAAGATCGTCAAAAGAGCTATGCTGACAAGAAAAGACAACCGATTTCATTCGAAGTTGGAGATTCGATTTTACTTAAAGTCTCGCCGTGGAAGGGACTTATAAGATTTGGTAAGAGGGGAAAATTGAGTCCAAGGTTTATTGGACCATTTAAAGTTCTTCAGAGGATTGGGAATCAAGCTTAGAAGCTAGAATTACCAGAAGAACTAGAGGGTATTCATAGTACCTTTCATGTATGTTATTTGAGAAAGTTCACGGGAGATGTGCCCGACATAATTTCAATTTCTGAATTAAGGTTGGATGAAAACAAGAGGTTAATTGAAGAACCTGAGGCAATCGTTGACGGTAAGACTAAGAAGTTGCGACGCAAGATGGTCGATTTAGTGCTTGTGCGTTGGAAACATACGAATGGGCCAAATCTCACCTGGGAAACGGAAAGTGACATGATGAGTCGCTACAGGCAGTTGTTTGTTGATGTGTGATTCCGGGGACGGAATCATCCTAAGGGGGAGATAATTGTAACGCCCGTGTTTCTAGGCTAGGCATTAATATTGACATAATAGTCTAGGTTAACCTTTGTAACTCATTTTGAAGAAATGAAAAGGAATTATGTGAATATTATATGTTTTATGCTTAATTATTAGGATTTAATTAATTAAGAATAAAAATGAGCGTCGAAAATAAATATTAGATAAAGCCGATATCTATTAAGAAAGTTGTAGTGGTCGTGACAAGGATTCCGGATATATAAAGAATACCGAAATCCGAGTTATAACAAAGAAGTTATTACCTGTCGAAGTTTCGCGACAAAACCGGCACGGTGCCGAACGACGTAAAAAGTAAGTTTTTGATAAACTACTTTTTAGCTTTAGTGATATAAACGAAAGTCGTAGTATTCGTTAAACCGAGAGTATGTATAAAAAGAACGCCAAAATCTGACTTCGTATGAGGAAGTTATAAAAACTCGAATTTTAGATCGAGTGATTTTTAGCCGACACAACCTAAACGAGAATCGAAGGTCTTGTCAATAGTAGTACAACGGTAAAAAGACAGACGAAAATGGACATCGGATGAAGACGTTATGACTTTTTAAAGGATTTCCTATCCCGGTCTGTTAAAAATAATAATATAAAAATTAAAGTCAAAATTAGCCGACGAAGTCTAAACGAAAGTTGTAGAGCGTAATTTTACTTACGCGTTCATTTAAAGAACGTCAAAAACGGAGCCCGTATGCGAAAGTTACGGATTTTTTTTTGCACAAAAACCGAGAAATTTCGCATGGTGAGACTTCGGCCACGTCACCTTCACTCATAACGCGCCACGTGTCCGAAATTGCTGAGTCACCGAAGCCAGCTGGCGAGATGTGTCACATTCCCTCACATCCGAAGTGCGGTCCAGTAGGAGTCCGATGCGTGCCCTTTCTTGCATGTCCGAGCTTCGCATGGCGCACCACCTTGCACCCCTCGGACCTAGACCTCGGTCCAATCAGAGGCCAGCAGTTGGACCCTCGCACATGCGAGCCATGTGCCTGACCTTCGCCTCCTGCTGCCACGTGCCTTTGCTGCTGACTCACCCTTCTCGGCCGACCTTCGGACCTCGCCTATAAATACAAGGCTTGCGAGATTACCCGGGTAAAATTGGATTTTTGCCATTTTACACCCCTCTTTCAATATCTTTATCATTCCAACTTCCCCCAAAGCCCCGGTATTATACCAAACCCCCGAAACACGTCCCAAAGTGTCCGAGAAGCCTGAGAAATTTATCTTTTCAGTTTTGAAGCCCAACCCTCGCAGAGCCCAGCTTCTCAATAAAACTCCTGGTTTTATTAGAAACGATCGTTTTAGGCAATGAAGTGCTGCCCGATTATAAGTAAATCAAGTGAGTGTTGTAGTCACTTTCACCTTACACGGAGATACGAAGTATTTCCTTTAAAATACGTGCTATGTGTAATTATATTAATTGTTTATTTGAGGTGACTGTTGAATTGATGTTTTATACAAGTTTTAAATTGTATATGTATTTTATCTACACATATGTTGGGTAAAACATGGGTAGACGAAATAGTCGATGTGTGTTAAAATGGTGAGAGGCCTTGATGTTGTTGTTGTTGTTGTTTTTGTAGTCGTCTAGCGGAGTATAGATGACGACCACGGACCTTTCTAGACAGTCCAGTGGAACACTAGCAGGTTCGCAACGTGTAGGTGTTGGTGAACTAAATGTTCATTGGCGTACTCCATCCCCCTCATGGTTGCTTTTAGGACATGTATGGCTGAGGAGTCCCCTTAGCAATAGTGTCCATCACGATGATATTCCTTAGGCTAGGTCCCTTGTGATAGGTGTTTAGGGACGTAAAGTGAGGATAACGGGAATGGGTAATCAGGGTTATTGTTGATTGGTGAACTTAATAAGTTTATTATTATTGTGTGTTGAAAACCCTATATGCTCACCAGGCTCCCAAGCCTGACCCACTCAGCTTTTTATATTACAGGTAGTGGACCCCGAGCATAGTCGGATGATGATGAGAGATTTTTGGATCATAGGCCAGTAGTTGTAAATAACTGTTGTAAGGCTTATAATGTCTTGTTTATGCTTTTGATCTATATCGGAACATGACATCCCGAGGTTTTGAT
The DNA here is from genome assembly GCF_052849685.1 of Lactuca virosa. Lineage (NCBI taxonomy): Eukaryota > Viridiplantae > Streptophyta > Magnoliopsida > Asterales > Asteraceae > Lactuca > Lactuca virosa. The sequence continues at coordinate 432,475,735 of NC_136428.1, read as the reverse complement.
ATAAAGGGAAAATATATACTTTCTTAAAGAAAGGTTTTGATAAACTTTTATCATGTTTTGTTTTGGGGACCAATTCCGCAACATCTTTTGAAAGAATTTCTCTGATTTTGTTTGAAAAGCATAAATTAAATCGGTCTTTTCTGGCCGAGAAATTAGGGGATGTCACAGTTGGTATCAGAGCATTAGTTTAAGAGAACTAAGAATTTGTAGAAGTTCTATACTTAAACTTATAATGCAAAGTGATGATTGTGAGATGAGTGTCTACCATATTTTAGACACGAGCACTAGTTTATTTTAGGAAAGATGCCTAAAATGCTTTTATGTGCTAAATGCTATATGTTTGTGTGACAACCCGATATTTTGAATCAATGTAATGACCTAAAAAGTCAAGAATTGTAATCTCTTTTGATATAATGAAATTATCTTCAAAAATAAAAGTTCAAAAGCCATCTACTGGATTTCATAAATGATAGATATCGTGTCCAGGGTTTCAGAAATATAAAGAACACTAAAATCCGAGTTATAACGAAGAAGTTATGACCAACCTAAGATTCACAACAAAACCATCAATACAGTTAAACGTAAAACGAGAAATTTCAATATAATACTTATTAGTCTTAGGTATATAAATGATAGTCGTAGATATCATTAAACCATGAACATACATAAAAAGAACGCCTAAATCTGACTTCGTATGAGGAAGTTATGATTTTGCGAAGTTTCGGGATAGCGGTAGGCAGCTAAAAACTCGAAATAGAGATCGAGCGATTTTTAAAAGACACAACCTAAATGAGAATCGAATATCTCGTTAATGGTAGCACAACGGTAAAAACCCTGACAGAAACGTACATCGGATGAAGAAGTTATGGATTTTAAACGGACTTTTCGTGTCCCGGCCTATTAAAATTATATAATTAAAAATAAATTCAAAACTAGCCAACGAAGTCTAAATGAAAGTTGCAGAGTACATTCTCAACTACGTGTGGATATAAATAACGTGAAAAACGGAGCTCGTACGCGAAAGTTACGTAATTTAGAAGTTTGTGAATATAAATTACGCCCCGCGTAAGGAGGTACGCCCCGCGTACCAGGCGATAAGGGCCTCGTCCCATCAGTCAGCAGCTCTCCCATCGGCTATCAGGTCCGAGACGTAAGCAGTGACGACTCCGAAGTTACGCCCCGCGTACTCCTAGAGTACGCCCAACGTACCGAGGGTTTCCAGCCCCTATAAAAGGGATGCGAGGGTTCCGGGCATTATTCCTCATTTTCTCTCCTTCTATTGCGTTTTTACCCCGTTTTGCGTGCAAGGAATATCCCGAAGTCCCGATTTCATACATAAGTCCCAAAGGAAGTTTTACGCTCCCGAGATTCCTGAATCCCGAGAAATCCGCTTTCTCCTGTCAAAGTTCTGCTCGATTTTCGTCTCACCTTCTTAAATCTATCAAGTGAGTTCATACCCTTATAACTAGGTTTTCAAATGCTTTGTAAATGCTTTTATACACTTTTAAGGGGGGGGGGGGGGAATACAAGTAAACACACGATTATCCTCGTGTGAAAAATATCAATCTTTTGCTATACTTTTGTTATAATCAATCATATGTGATTTATAACTATCATACGAACACATTCTCATACAACATATCACGATAACACTTTGTCCTTTTGGAATAAAACATGTTGTTATATAAATATCAAACACATTATTTATATTTTGAGTGTAAATGTCCAATAATGTTATTACAAATGTTATACCCTACATACAAAGTCTACACTACACTAGGGTTTATCATACAAACGAATCATACATTTGGAAAAACTATAATAGGTATAGTTACTAGATATTCATGATGTTTTACATACTATAGGTACTATATCAAGTAAATACTTTCATATACAAGAACAAATGGACTTTTCTGTTGGGTTTTGAGGATTCGAACACTCCTAAGTGTACATGCAACCCTAAATACCTTGGATCTATGTTTTCTCTATTATACATGCAAATAAGAACATCCAAGGTATTATACTAACTAGCATACAAAAACTTTGATTCATATGAACTATAACAAGTTAGAATACATACCTCTTTGATGTAGAATGACTTCATGAAGCTTGAGTGCCTAGTGCCCGAAGTGTGACACCTCAAATGGTTCACACAACACCAAATACACTTGGAATAACTTGAGAGAAACTTGAAAACTTCTAAAATCGGCTAGCCCTTCACTTCATGCTCTAGTCGCCAATTTTTCCCAAAGAATATGATCTTATATAGTTGCTATAATTAGGGTAAACCCTAATTGTCATGGCTTTCCATTTCCTTGGATTCATGGGTTCAAATACACCATGGAGCATCCATGGAGCATCATATGGATTTTAGCCCAACGAGATAATCCATGGAGCATTAGCCCGCTATACAAGTATGGATGATTTACACAATCAACCCATATATTTAATTAGTCTTCTTTTGATGACTTAATTAATTCTAGATTAATTCTTGATCAATACAAATTAAATAATCTTATCAATATATTAGAACTTATAATATATTAACCAACTACAAGTGTTATTTCTCTCATTTTAGTCTATCCAAATGCATGATGCCATGCAACCCAAGTGGACCATGCCGGGTCGGGTCAAGTCTTACCACTTAAAGTTATGGACTTAGACATTAATCCAACAGTGTCCCACTTGGATAAGTCTAAAACTATTATTGTGTATGACTTCAAGAAACGACTGGCAATCGTAGCTCTCAAAAGCTTCCGTCGAACTCTGACCTTGCCGATGAACTCTGACCTTTGTCAATGACTTGTCCATTAGATAAGTGATCATATATTCCTCCATTCTAGATATCATATGGACTGGGACATGGATTATAAATCATTCTCTCTGTCCATTTGTTGTTTCCCGATTTCCGATTCATGACGACTGACTTATTGAACAAATCAAATCAGTCCTGGCTTGGCCAAGCACTCACATGTATCATCATTAAATCATCGAGGGCCCCACAGATATCGCTTTTATCCTGAAGGTAAAAGGAATGGATAAACTTCGACTCATATGGCTTGTTCTACTACTTGTTGAATCATACACAAAGGCATGTTTTATAACATCGAGTTACCAATGCGGTTTCGTGCAATCATTGTACAACCAATTCATAGTAACAACTCATATCTCTAGGTTTGAAGAATATAAGATATTATCGTCTCATGATCACTCGTGATAAAATCCATGAAGTGATTCAAATGAGTGTGGGTTGAATCAAATACTCAGAACTTATGAGCACTCATGAGTGTTGTAGCACAACTTTGTCCACCAACTTGGACCTCTACAAGCCAACCCATGACAGTCTTGATTCATATATACTTCCAACATATGACCGACTGTGGATAGTATGAATAACTCAATCATTCAGGAAGAGCGACTTAGTTATTCTGGACGTCAAAACATGCAAAGTGAAACACAAGAATAAATGAATCAAATATGGTATCAAACCCTATGAATATAAATAAACACTTTTGTTTATCACCATACTGATTACTCATTATTCATTGTTTTGGTTTTATCAACTTTATACTTGAATTAAAAACACTAGTTGTCCCATGCTCCAAGCATGTACCCTATGTTTTTCTAAATGATAGCTTTGCCATACACCAAGTATGCACTCTATGTTCGTCTATGATTCTTACTTTATGAAATAAACCAAATGACCAAACTTTCAATGATTCTAATTTCACACTCCCAAATCGAAATCTTGTTAGACTTTAAACTTAAATGCACTACCCTGTTGCAATGAATGTGTACCAAGTCACAAAGACTTGTCAACAACCATTACAGGGTATTCCAATGAAGACCTACTCCATGGACACAAAGCCTTATGTTCAAAGTATGCATTGCTTTGAACATGCTTCTTGCACTAAGTTTTTTCTAATCTTACACAGATTGCTTCTGTCTATGGAGACAACTCTATATTCCCATTTTGACTACCACTTCTAAACAAGAGTTGCCTCTTTTCAGACTTTGTCAATATGACCCTTCCAAAATTCACACTATACCTCCAACTGTCATTGAACAACCAATCTTTGGTAAACCTTAGATTGTCCTCGACAATTGGTTAATCATTTTAGTCATATCCAATTCTAGACATTTTCCCTTCTTAATCGCCCAAGGCATTTGGAAAATGCAGAAAGGATAAATTATTATAGCACATGTAATCGATCTTGTACCCAAAGTAAATGGGACACGATTCATGATGTTTCACATAAAGACATGGTTCTAGACCATTCTTTTGGCATAATAATTTTTGTTTGCCATGTTTTCAAAATTTAACTATGAAGAGGAATGTCGTAATCACAATCGAATTTTGAGAACGCAATATATGGAATTTCCTTAAGTTGAACCAATCCAACATGAAATTCAAATATATATCTATATATATTCTTGACTAAAGATGATTAAGGTCTCAGTCTAAGCCTTTAGAACTGAAATGAAGTATATCCTCTCCCTTAATTATAGCAAAACAACTTTTTCAACCCCTGCAACCTCACGAATTGAAACTTTTGTTTTCTATAATTAACATTGCTAACTTGCAATACTCACAATAATTATCATGCTCCCACTAACATGATGATAATTAGCATAACACTTATGCTCCCACTAGCTTTGACATGTACTCAGGAATCAACTGGACTTCTAGAAATCAATACTTCATTGACTTTCTTACCAAAGTTCAGAATTCAGATACTAGATTGCTTTGATAAGGCTTTATCAAAATCATACACCTTATCTTAGATAGCACCATGTGTGTCTAAACAATTTCAGAACTATGAAAAGGGATTCCGTAATCATAGTCTCAATTGTTTAGTGTCACACCCCAAAACCTAAGAACGGCAGAAACGTTTTGGGGTGGAGGACATCATGTACAGTATCATAACAATGCAAGTAGTAAACAAGCAACAACATCATCCATTGCATTAATAATATAATTTCATACAAGTGTGTTCTGTCAAGTTTATAAAGACACCAAAACAATATACATCAAAAATTGAACACAAGTCTTGGACAACTCCATCTTCTCAAAACCTGGCTCCGGTACCTGTCTACTGGTGACCTGAGAATACAAGTTATTTTGAAAGAGTTTATCAGCTTTAAAGCTGGTGAGATCATAAGTATATTAGTGTATGTGTTTGTATGAAAGCATTTGTAATATGTTTTGTAAAATGTACTGTATATGTTTGTAAAAGTTTTGTATTTGTTTGAAATCTCCTAGAAAACCCTATGTTTCCTACTAAAGTAGCCTTCTACCAAGGCATGTAGTGTCTATGTTTGTTTCTTGTAAAAGTGTGTATTTTCCCAAATCCGACTATCATTAACCAAACATATAGTTTTTACATTATTGTTTATTGTGTGGATAACACAAAGTAAAATGTAAAGGGAAAATGTTATAGTACTGTAATGTAGTATTAAGTAAATACTGATGTACTACCTACCTTAAGCCAAATGTATATTTTAAGGTAACATGTGATCGACCTGTATCTTGCTACCGACTTAGCTGAAAACACGACAATGTAAGATGCCGTAAAAATGACGTTTGGCACCCGTAGACTTGCAAGTCCCACTGTAGCGAGCAGCAAGGTGTAGGATAGTCAATCCAGTATAGATCTATACGCAAACTCATACGCTCCCCAATTAAGGAGATTCTGATACAAAAACAGTCATGGCAGGTAGTGCCATGCCCTGTTTAATGGCTCACATAAATGTATTAATGTAAATGTTATGTGAATTGTGTGCTAGCTGTATTGTGTGTTCTTTCTCTGTCTAGCCTGTATGTTTGTTTCTCATCACTCTGTTTCATGTTTGTTTCTGCTCACTCTGTTCTATGTTTGTTTCTCATCCTAGTATGTTTTGACTCATGTATGAACTGACTCAATGTATGTTTCATTGTTCTAGTAATAGTATCTTCCTAAACTACCCCTATGGTAGCTTACTAATAATGTATGAACATGTTTGTATACCCTTGCTACCTAAGGGCATGGAATTGAATAAAGGAAAACCTTTTATATCCATATACATACACATAATATATAACTAGGATTCAAATAACATTCGGACAACTAACCTTGATACCCTAAGTCCACAACCCAACGAGGAACAGGAAGTAAGGTAGGCTAGCAGTCCTAAGTCCTTTCAATCCTACTTATATAACTATATTTATATAGATACATAGAATATAAGCTTAAAAGAGTTGAAGTAAAAGTATTTGATAAGTAAAAGAGTTTGTAAGACAGTTTGAGATAAAACAGTTTGATAAACAGTTTGAAAAGTAATAAAACCATTTGTTTGGTAGTTATTAATCACATATGATTGATATAATAACTATAATTGTTCAACTTGTATTCCCCCCCCCCCATAAAAGCATTTAAAAACATTTAAAAGGTTAATTAAGGGGTATGAACTCACCTTTGTGAGTGGTTTGGATGAACTGAAGAGATAGGATTGCTAAGTGTGAAGCGAAGACTTGTACACACACAATGATCCTATTTTACATATAAATACACATATATGAATACATCTCATGAATATAATCACTAAAAGTGTTCGGGACACGCCTTAGGGACATAAAAACACTTAGAATTAAGTGTTACAACCATATATGATTGTATGAAAGGGTTAAAAGGCTATTCAAGAGAGTGTATGGCCAAAATACACACTATATGTGTGTGCGGCCAGGTGTGCGGCCAGCACGAGTGTGCGGCTGGGTGTGCGGCCAGCACATGTGTGCTGTCGGGTGTGCGGCCGGGTGTGCGGCCGGCATGTGTGTGCGGCCGTACACTTGGTGTTCTTGGTGTTCTTGGTGAAAGATGTTACTTTTTCGGATGATAGTTGAGAGGATTTTCGGGTCCTAGCTTTGAAGAAGTGTAAGAAATGATCAAATGACCAAGGGTAGTATATATATAGGAGGGAGTGTGTGGTTGGCCTGTGTGCGGCTGGCTGGCTGCACACTCTAGTGTGCGGCTGCACAGTCCTAATTTGGTGCGTTTGGCCCGATTTTTCGATGCTACACACTTTCTAACCCATCCTACGACACGTATCTTGATTATACTAGGCCTTAAGCACGCATATAGACCCAAAACTTCATTATAAAATAGCAAAACGAGGCTAACTTTGATAAAAATGAAGAATGTAAGCTAGAAATTTCGGGTTGTCACATCATCCCCCCGTTAGAAGGAATTTCGTCCCGAAATTAGAATTTAAGCAAATAAGTAATTACAATTAACTAAGTAAAAAGAAGAGGATATTTCAGTTTCGTCTGATCCTCTCGCTCCCAAGTGAATTCTGGTCCTCGCTTGGCGTTCCAGCGAACCTTCACTATCGGGATGCTGCTTTGTTTCGTTTGCTTGACCTCACGGTCCATGATCTCTACTGGTTCTTCCACGAAGTCGAGGCTCTCATTGATCTCGATGTCGTCGAGTGGGATTACAAGAGTTTCGTCGGACAGACACTTTTTCAAGTTCGATATGTGGAAGGTAGAATGTACGTTACTAAGCTCGCGCGGTAGATTGAGTTTGTAAGCTACTGGGCCGATTCTGGCAAGAATCTCGAAAGGCCCTATGTACCTTGGATTCAGCTTTCCACGCTTTCCGAAGCGTATTAAGCCCTTTCCGAAGCGTACCTTGGATTCAGCTTTCCACGCTTTCCAAAGGTTTTCTGCGTTTATTAGCGTAGATTTTATGTCGGTCTCTGGAGGCTTTCAATCGTTCACGGATCTAAACGATCTTCTCCGTCGTTTCCCGTATGATCTCCGGACCTGTGAGAGTGCTTTCAGGAACTCGTCCTTTAGCTAACTGGGTATCTCCCACCTCAGCCCAACACAGAGGGGATCTGTACTTGCGGCCATAGAGGGCCTCGAATGGAGCAGTCTTTGTGCTTGTGTGATAACTGTTGTTGTAGGAAAATTTTACAAGGGGTAAATGAGTATCCCATGCTTTCCCAAAGTCGATCACACAGGCTCGCAGCATATCTTCCAAGGTTTGTATAGTCCTCTCACTTTCTCCGTCTGTCTGCGGATGGTAGGTTGTACTCATGTCCAGCCTAGTTCCTAGGGAACTTTGTAACGACTGCCAGAACCTAGAAGTGAACCTACTATCTCTGTCCGAGATAATGGATATGGGAACAGCATGCAATCATACAATCTCCCTAATGTAAGTTCTTGTAAGCTTCTCTATCTTGTCTGTTTCCTTGATAGGTAGGAAGTGCGCGGACTTAGTCAATCTGTCGACGATGACCCATATGGTATCAAGTCCACCCGTTGTCTTGGGCAACTTGGTAATGAAATCCATAGTGATCCGCTCCCACTTCCATTCCGGGATCTCAGGTTGTTGAAGAAGACCTGAGGGTTTCTGGTACTCGACCTTGACCTTTGCGCAAGTAAGGCATTTACTTACGAAGGTAGCAAACTCTGCTTTCATGTTAGGCCACCAGTATAACTTTTTAAGATCCAAATACATCTTATCTGAACCTGGGTGGAAGGAATAACGAGTGTTATGCGCTTCCTTCATGACCAAGTCTCTGAAACCTCCAAGTTTCGGGGTCCAGATACGATCCATGAGATAATATGCTCCGCCACCTTTAACTTCCAAGTTCTTATCCATCCCTCGCAGGGATTCACTGGTCACATTTTCAGGCTTCAAAGCGTCGAGCTGAGCCGCCTGTATTTGTGTGGATAAGTGTGAATGGATAGTCAAAGTCAATGACTTGACTCTACGACCAGAGTATTCTTTCCGGCTTAGGGCGTCGGCTACTACGTTGGCTTTACCCGGATGGTAACGAATTTCGCATTCGTAATCACTGAGTAGCTCGACCCACCGTCGTTGTCTCATGTTGAGCTCTTTCTGGTCGAATATGTGTTGTAGGCTCTTGTGGTCTGTAAATATTGTGCTTTTCGTACCGTACAGGTAGTGTCTCCAGATCTTCAGAGCAAACACAACTACTCCCAGTTCAAGATCGTGCGTCGTATAATTGACCTCATGTGCCTTCAGCTGTCTCGAGGCATAGGCGATGACCTTACCTCGCTGCATCAGTACACATCCGAGCCCTTGATTTGATGCATCGCAATAGACGACGAAGTCTTCTATCCCTTCGGGGAGGGATAGTATTGGTGCAGTGCACAAGGCTCTTTTGAGCGTTTGGAACGCTCTCTCCTGCTTCTCTTCCCAGTCAAAGGATATGCCCTTCTGGGTAAGTGTTGTAAGAGGCTTCGCAATGTGGGAGAAGTTCTGAATAAACCTGCGATAGTAGCCAGCGAGGCCTAGAAATTGACGAATTTCTGTAGGCGTCTTTGGTGCTGACCTCCTCTCAATGGGTTTGATTTTTAATGGGTCCACGTGTATTCCCTCTTCGCTAACCATGTGCCCTAAGAATTCGATTCGGCGGATCCAAAATTCGCATTTCGAGAACTTCGCATAGATCTTCTCCGCACGTAATGTTTCTAAGACTAATCGCAGATGTCGACTATGCTCCTCCTTACTACGAGAGTAGATAAGTATGTCATCGATGAAGACGATGACAAACTGATCCAAGTAAGGACGACACACCCTATTCATTAAATCCATGAATACCGCGGGCACGTTCGTTAATCTGAATGGCATCACTACGAATTCGTAGTGCCCATAACGAGTTCGGAAGGCTGTCTTCGGAACATCCTCCCCTAGCACTCGTAGTTGGTGATATCCGGATCTTAAGTCGATTTTTGAAAAGAAATTCGCCCCTTGAAGTTGATCAAATAAATCGTCAATCCGAGGCAAAGGATAACGATTCTTGACGGTCAGTTTGTTGAGCTCCCTGTAGTCGATGCACATACGAAACGATCCGTCTTTCTTCTTGACGAACAAGACTGGAGCTCCCCAGGGTGAGAAGCTTGGTCTTATAAAGCCCTTGCTGAGCAGTTCGTTAAGTTGACTGGATAGTTCTTCCATCTCTGCAGGTGCTAGACGATAAGGCGATTTGGCTACGGGGGTAGCCCCTGGAACTAAGTCGATTCTGAACTCGACTTGTCGTTGCGGAGGTAATCCTGGCAGCTCTTCTGGAAAGATGTCGTGAAAGTCGCGTACTACTGAGATGTTCTTGATGTCTTTCGCTTCTTGGCTCATATCGACTACGTGAGCAAGGAATGCACGACATTCCTTTCGCAAGAATTTCTGAGCTTGAATGCTCGAGATGATACGAAGGTTCGTGCCGGGTTTGTCGCCATACACTACGGGGGTTTCGCCAGACGGCAGATTAAGGAGGACAACCTTTTCGTAACACATGATATCGGCACAATGAAGACTCAACCAATCCATGCCGATGATGACGTCGAAACTTTTAATTGAGACCGGCATGAGATCGATCGAAAATGATTGGCTATCTAAAGTTAGGATACACCCTATGAATATACTATTGGTGCTTTCTGTCTTCCCATTAGCCATTTCTACTGTGAACGGTTCTTTGAGTGCTCGTGATTTATGCTTAAGTAAATGAGCAAATTTTTGGTTCACGAAGCTCCTCTCCGCTCCACTATCAAACACTATACAAGCATAAGAGTTGTCAAGGAGAAACATACCAGTGACCACTGTGGGGTCGACAACCGCCTCCTCATGGCCTATAGCCAGAACTCTTCCTACTCCGCCGACGTTTCCTGCCTTCGGGCAGTTTCTCTTGAAATGGCCCACCTCGCCATAGTTGTATCATGTTTGGCCTACTCCAACGCCGAGGACCTGGGTGATTGGCCTCGCCGGAGATTTGCAGAAACGGGCTGTATGCCCTTTTCTGTTGCAGTTCCCACACTATATTTCCCGGCAGGGTCCCACGTGATGGTACTTGCACTTGGTGCAATTTGGCAAGCTCCCTGAGTATTGCTTTACCGGAGCAGCAGCGGCAGGGGTTATCGCAGCATGAACTGCTACGACCTGCTGCTTTTTGGCAGCCCTCGCCTTCTTTTTGTCTTCTCAAAATTTCCTCTTGGACTCTGCGGTTCTGTCGAGTTCTGAGATGGTTAGGGTGGTTGTTGCAGCCGGGGTACGGACCCCGTGGTCAATTAGCTGCTGTGCCAATCGCTTGGCACTATCAAATGTAGTTGGGCGTGATGACAATACATTGCCCTGGTATGGTGGTACCAACCCCCATATATACCTCTCTATCTTCTTTCCCTCGGTATGAATCATGTTGGGACAGAGGGCCACCAGTTCACAGAACCTGGTGGTATATGCGACGATCTCGGTGCCTTTCATGGTTAGGCGCCAAAGTTCTTCCTCCAGTTTCTGGATCTCGCCCCTCGGGCAGTACTCCTCAATCATGAGGTCTTTCAAAGTATCCCAGCCCATATCATTTGCCACCAAAAGAGATAGTGATTTAACATGGCTATTCCACCATGTTAGGGATTTGGTTTCAAAGGTGCAAGCTGCAAACTTCACCTTGCTCCCTTCTGGACAGGAGCAGATTGCGAAAACCGATTCTGTTTTCTCGAACCATTGCGAGAGTACAATGACTCCGCCAGTTCCCCTAAAGGACAATGGCTTGCAGTTTGTAAAATCTTTGTAGGAGCACTCTCTCGAGCGCATAGGGGTTTCAACATGTATGGAATGAACAGGGGTTTCAATCTGCATAGCCGGAATAGGAGTTCCTCCTCCAGTGGAACCTGGTGCATGATATTGAGCCATGGCTGTTGCCACAGCCGCAGCTACAGCAGCATTGAGGGCTGCTGTATCAAACTAAGGAGTAGGTGGTGGAGGATTGTTTCTTGGTGATTTGCGTGGAGGCATCTTTGAACTATATGTTTAGAAAGATGAAAACATTGATAAGAATTTGGCAGGAAAATCTATGAGAATGACTCATGGACTAACTCTTCATAGCCCAACAGCATAATTGAATGAATACTTGAATAGGGATGAAAGCATTTGGATATAATTTCCATTAGATTAGATATCTGTCAAAGATACTGGAATTATAGATGTAATGAGTTCGGGGAAAAATGACCTAGAAATAGGTCTTACATCAACCAAGATGGGAAAATTTTGACAGCATACGACCTAATCAAAACCTAATAGGTCTAGGATTTATAAGGACAGGAAATTAGACTAGAGTTTTTACATAACTAAGTTATATCCAAAAGAGAAGTCGGTAAGACTCTAACGACGACGAGAACTGCTTGAGTGAGTCCTTGAATCCGAAAGCAGACGTTCAATGTCTCTCACGCGCCTATCCGATCTTGCTTGTTGAGCTCGAAGTTCCCTCAGAAGCAGTGCATTACCGACCTGAGCCCTTTCATGAGTGGACTCCAGTTGGCGAACGCGGACAATGTTAACACCAGAGTTGGCATCAACTTCCACTACTCGGTCGATAGCTGCTCGACCTTGCTCGGTGTTCCGAGCAATCCTACGAACCATGATAGGTAGGACTCTATCAGCTGAACCTCCCTCATAAATGTTGTAGAAGCTTCTGTCTCCATCGTAGGGAAAAGGTTGACCTTGTTCCTGACTCCACCTATTCAAGTTTGTGGCCCACAGAGGTGTGGGTCCTTGAAATGCTGGACGATGTTTTGGGTTTTGAATAGCTGGGGGTTGGTTGTTGACTTCTGGCTCTGAATCGGAACCATCAAAAAAACCTTCAGCTTCATCATCATCCAAAGGGATTGGGTGATCATCTTCTGGTTCCTCTACTAGCCATCCTGCATTGCCGTGGTTTGGGAAGTACGGGTCTCCGGGAAGATGGAAACCAACCATTTAATCTACGCGAGAAAAGGGATAATGAATTAATAAACTATCTAACTAGATAATTATAAGATGATCTTCATTAGTTGTTTCAATACTTGTTTAAAGCATACCCGTTACATGTAACGTAGACGGGATAGACCTTCGAATAAGTGACCCTAACCTTAAGCCCACAACCAAACAAGGAACAGGAAGTAAGGCAAAGATCACAGATTCTAAGTCTATGACATCTTAGTACATATAAACTTAGCGTATCCCTTAAACAGCTATTGACATACTAATAAAGACCTTTAGTTCTCAGATAAGTAATTATTATAACACAAAATACTCTTTTAGTATTTTAAGTTTAATGTGTTGTTCTACTGTTCTTGTTGTAGAAGTGTTGGTAAGTTTTTAGACTTGTTGCAACCTCGCAACCACACTTAGGCACATGCTAATCACTCCTCGGATAATGTTGTTGATCAGGCTACATCTTCCCAGGGTTGACCATATGTCTCTAAGTCTACTTGCGCTGTCCAACAATCGTAATACTTTTGTTCTGTCCTAGTGACACTGATTTTAGTATGAATGCAGGTATGTATACTTGGTTAAATATTTTATTATTTAAAAGTATAAACTCTTTATCAGAGTATTTTAATCCCGCTTGTGTTTATAGTTCGTATATCTTTTATGGGTTGATACACTCGATTCACTATAAACAGTGCTCTGATACCAATCTGTCACACCCCAAAACCTAAGAACGGCGGAAACGTTCTGGGGTGGAGGACGTCATGTACAGTATCATAACAATGCAAGTAGTAAACAAGCAACAACATCATCCATTGCATTAATAATATAATTTCATACAAGTGTGTTCTGTCAAGTTTATAAAGACACCAAAACAATATACATCAAAAATTGAAGACAAGTCTTGGACAACTCCATCTTCTCAAAACCTGGATCCGTTACCTGTCTACTGGTGACCTGAGAATACAAGTTATTTTGAAAGAGTTTATCAGCTTTAAAGCTGGTGAGATCATAAGTATATTAGTGTCTGTGTTTGTATGAAAGCATTTGTAAGATGTTTTGTAAAATGTACTGTATATGTTTGTAAACGTTTTGTATTTGTTTGAACTCTCCTAGAAAACCCTATGTTTCCTACTAAAGTAGCTTTCTACCAAGGCATCTAGTGTCTATGTGTGTTTCTTCTAAAAGTGTGTATTTTCCCAAATCCGACTATCATTAACCAAAAATATAGTTTTTACATTATTGTTTATTGTGTGGATAACACAAAGTAAAATGGAAAGGGAAAATGTTATAGTACTGTAATGTAGTATTAAGTAACTACTGATGTACTAACTACCTTAAGCCAAATGTATATTTTAAGGTAACATGTGATCGGCATGTATCTTGCTACCGACTTAGCTGAAAACACGACAATGTAAGATGCCATAAAAATGACGTTTGGCACCCGTAGACTTGCAAGTCCCACTGTAGCGAGCAGCAAGGTGTAGGATAGTCAATCCAGTATAGATCTATACACAAACTCATACGCTCCCCAATTAAGGAGATTCTGATACAAAAACAGTCATGGCAGGTAGTGCCATGCCCTGTTTAATGGCTCACATAAATGTATTAATGTAAATGTTATGTGAATTGTGTGCTAGCTGTATTGTGTGTTCTTTCTCTGTCTAGACTGTATGTTTGTTTCTCATCACTCTGTTTCATGTTTGTTTCTCCTCACTCTGTTCTATGTTTTTTTCTCATCCTAGTATGTTTTGACTCATGTATGAACTGACTCAATGTATTTTTCATTGTTCTAGTAATAGTATCTTCCTAAACTACCCCTATGGTAGCTTACTAATAATGTATGAACATGTTTGTATACCCTTGCTACCCAAGGGAATGGAATTGAATGAAGGAAAGCCTTTTATATCCATATACATGCACATAATATATAACTAGGATTCAAATGACCTTCGGACAACTAACCTTGATACCCTAAGTCCACAACCCAACGAGGAACAGGAAGTAAGGTATGCTAGCAGTCCTAAGTCCTTTCAATCCTACTTATATAACTATATTTATATAGATACATAGAATATAAGTTTAAAAGAGTTGAAGTAAAAGTATTTGATAAGTAAAAGAGTTTGTAAGACAGTTTGAGATAAAACAGTTTGAAAAGTAATAAAACCATTTGTTTGGTAGTTATTAATCACATATGATTGATATAATAACTATAATTGTTCAACTTGTATTCCCCCCCCCATAAAAGCATTTAAAAACATTTAAAAGGTTAATTAAGGGGTATGAACTCACATGTAGTGAGTGGTTTGGATGAACTGAAGAGATAGGATTGCTAAGTGTCAAGCGAAGACTTGTACACACACAATGATCCTATTTTACATATAAATACACATATATGAATACATCTCATGAATATAATCACTAAAAGTGTTCGGGACACGCCTTAGGGACATAAAAACACTTAGAATTAAGTGTTACAACCATATATGATTGTATGAAAGGGTTAAAAGGCTATTCAAGAGAGTGTATGGCCAAAATACACACTATATGTGTGTGTGCGGCCAGGTGTGCGGCCAGCACGAGTGTGCGGCCGGGTGTGAGGCCAGCAAATGTGTGCTGCCGGGTGTGCGGCTGGGTGTGCGGCCGACATGTGTGTGCGGCCGTACACTTGGTGTTCTTGGTGTTCTTGGTGATCTTGGTGTTCTTGTTTAAAGATGTTACCTTTTCGGATGATACTTGAGAGGATTTTCGGGTCCTAGCTTTGAAGAAGTGTAAGAAATGATCAAATGACCAGGGTAGTATATATATAGGAGGGAGTGTGTGGTTGGCCTGTGTGCGGCTGGCTGGCTGCACACTCTAGTGTGCGGCTGCACACACCTAATTTGGTGCGTTTGGCCCGCTTTTTCGATGGTACACACTTTCTAACCCATCCTACGACACGTATGTTGATTATACTAAGCCTTAAGCACGCATATAGACCCAAAACTTCATTATAAAATAGCAAAATGAGGCTAACTTTGATAAAAATGAAGACTGTAAGCTAGAAATTTCGGGTTGTCACATTTAGACCTTTGCTATTTCTCATAAGTCCATGTTAGTGTGCTCTACTAACAACTTTGAGAATGCAAAGATTACTATCTACTTAGTGAAAGTGTTTCCTCACCATCATTTTCATGAATCGGAGAAAAACCTTATGACACTTAGATTTTTATGGTGTGTGAGTTCCTACCCATATGAATTTGTGAAAACCATAATCACAAGACAAGGTTAGTGACAAATCTAAACTCATATGGATTGAACTTGTGCAACCTTCCAAGTAGTTGTGCAACCAATTGAGAAATCTCAGAACTACTATGCAAAGTCAACTTGAATAGGCACAGAAATGTCAACACGATAGGTTATACACCTCAAGTCGTGTGCTAGTGAAGAATTCCAGGTTTTTTATTCTTGATTAGATCTTGAGACTTTCAAGACTTTTAAGACTCCCACTGTCCTCTTGACATATAAGACTCTCTTGTCAAATATTCAAGGGATAGTGCAGATTCTTTATCAAGACAAACACTTCACACAATTGGTCTAAGTTGGTCTCTGTTTTATCCAAAAACATCACAACTTACCAATTTCAAATGTACAAGAGTAGATAACCTTTTACTCTTACATTTCACTAGTGTTAATAAACCTTCTTTAAGATATGTCACTCAACTTACAGTCTTGGAGTATGACTCTAAGACTTGTTTTGAAACAAAGTATGACTCATCTTTTTGATTTGACCACTTCAACCATTCATAGCTCCTCTCCTTAGTTATCAGAACGGACTTAGAGGATGAATTGTGACAAGGTCTCTTAATCATTAAGATGATCATATAACATGATACTGAAGTACTCTCCCATCTTTTCAGATTTGAGAAACTTTTATCCTTCTGCCTAATTTGATTATGCTTATTCGCTCTGCCATACATCGAGACTTTTCCAATGCTTCAGAATTATACTTAAGCTTGTAAGTATAACCATATTTACTCAACTTTAGTAAATCATGACGAATAGTCTTAACGATTATTTGTGGTGGACTTGATCAGTGCACAAGAATGTGTACTCGATCCCTTAGTCCTTTACTTGACTCACACATCCATGTGAACAAGTAATTAGTCTTACTTTTCCAATGCTTGAAAGTTCTCATTCATCATACTATTCAACTTGTATGATTCCAAGTTTCGGTCCAACTGAAACTTGGGCGATGAGGAACTTTCCTCATTTGGTAAATTTAGACACTACCACAAATGAAAGAATCAATTTCATATTCCGATGTTGCTATCAATGGAATCGTATAAACAACCACTTTTCACAAATGCCACTTGTAAGGATACTAAAAATAAATAAAATAAAAAATTTCCTTTTATTTTAAAATTTGAGGAAAAACTCATCCTTACAATCCATATGGAAACCTTGTTGTTATCTATTCCTAAGCAATGTGTCATAACTCCTAAGTAACAGCTCAAAAATTCTGATGCGATCGAAGTCCATCTTTGCGATCAGAATCAGCATATACTTCCTTTAAGTTTCTTTACTTTTCTTTGATTCTTAAAACACCAACATGTGACCCAGTCACATCATGTAATAAGTATCTCCAAGTAGGAACTTAATAGAGTTACACAATGGACTTTACCTGAAATAAAGTCAAACTTATTGACTTTACCATCCTTAGGTAAGTTTGGCAGCTTCGTAACCAAAGCCCCTTCCTTTGGCAATAGAAATATATGGACCCTTAGGTAATAGTACATGGGACTATCTCAGACTTAGCCTTTCTCTTTACCATTTGGTCAACCAAGTTGACTATGGCCAATCCCTTTTCATTGGGAAGAGAATGCTTTTCTGGATTTCCTGTGTAACTATTGTCCCTGTCCATAAAGTTTTGGGAAGTCGATCTTCTAATCAAATTTGCTTTACTAGCCTTCCAAATCATTGCTGATTCAGCAGTACCAAGCAAATAGATAAGATCATTAAGGGTCTTGTCATAGTCTGTTTCACAAGAGTCCCAAAGGAACTCACTATGTGACTTAGAAAGTGATTGAACCACGAATTTTCTCAAGACTTTGACACCCAACTCTCCCGGCTGGTCAATATGTGACTTCATCTCCAAGATGTGATCACACATAGACCTTGCTTGCCACTAGGGCTTGAGTGACCTTGAACTTGTGGGTTAGGGAGAATAATTGGAGGAGGTGGAGGAAGTAAAGTTCCAAGAGATTTGGGAAGATCATAGATGTCTGAGCTAGACATCTTTTGGGAGATATTCAAGATAGTTGATTTAAAGTCCTTAATATAACACCCAATATGAGATATTAAGGGTAGGACCCAACACAATACTTTATAACTTGGAAGAGGGATGCCGTAATTCAGTGCTATAAAATATTTGAAGGTAGGTGAATGACGATTCACCAATTTCCACCATGAAAAATGAAATAATTTATTAGGTTTTAATCAGATTTGAAACTCCTAGATATTTTGCGATTCATTTAACTTTCAATGGCATGTTTCAATCTCGAGTGTGCCCTTCAGGTTTTGTGGCTGGGATGCCGAGGATCACAAAACAAGGTGTGAAGTAACCATGCAAATTACTTGGTACTCTTAAATGTTTATCACCCAACCGATGTGCCGGTAAACCACACACGCTCCACCAGCCTATGATTAAACTTTAAGAAACCCTTTGCCTACCTTGTTAAATCAAGCTAGTGTGCCGTTAAACCACACGCGCTCCACCAACCGACTTAAGCAAAGTGCAAAGTGTAATTTCATGGATTAGCACCTTATTCACATTTTCCTAAGTAACTAAGATTGGGAATTTATAAAAGTTTAGTTACTTAGTATTTGTCATTAATACTTTTAATGAAGGGAGAATTATAGTCATTGTCTTACCCGTTCGGCTAACGACCCTCCACCAGTCAAGGAAGCGGTGGGTGAGAGTGGACACCCATTAAGCTGCCATTTTATAGGAAACAACCTTATACCCCCCTTATAGACCGGCTTCGTGAATGAGGCCTACTAACGGTAAGACTGACTTTTACTCTTATACATATATATAAATATTATTAACTTATAATATTATAAAGTATAAGGGTTGAATTTTAACTTTTTAAAATTCTAAGGGCTTAACTTGGAATTAAAGTATTCATGAGAGAAACTTTACAAATTCCAAAACTTGAAGGCAAGTTTTGAAAATATTCAAAACTAATTAATTCCATAACTTATGTGTTTAAAGTAGTTTTAATTAAAAAACTCTTCAAGTTCCATAACTTGAGGACAAATTATGGAAGACTTTAAACTAATAAAAGAATGTAACTTTTCTTTATTTTTTGTAACTTATGGAACTAATTAAGGTTACACATTTTATTACTTAATGAAGGGACTCTTGAACCTCCATAACTTGAGGACAAGTTATGGAGTCATAAAACCATTCAATGAAGACAAGACTCTTCATTTTGTAACCTTTGCCAACTTTTATGAGTTTTAAGAAACTTAAATGTGACCATTCATGTAACTTGAGGACAAGTTACACAAACACATTTTAGAATCCACTCTTAGATTAAAATGGATCAAAGACACATAATCAATTAACCTTTTCTATTAATCTAAGCAACTCATATGAACAAGATAATTGGAATCAAACTTTTTAATGTAATTAGCATAACACCTAAACTAATACAAAACATGAATCTATTGACAATTATCTTTGAAATTGGATTAGTATGAACATTACCACATCAAAAATAAGTTTATAAGTTCAAAAACAGCTTATGGTAATGTTCCTAGTCCATTTCTAGCCAAAAAACTCGAAAATATGCTGTCTGCGGCTCCTACTCGTCGAGTGTATGAACCTACTCGACGAGTAGGACGATTTCCTTCATGGACTCGGCGAGTTCATCAGTGGACTCGGCGAGTCCAGTGCCCAGAATGCTCGAAATTCGACTTTTTCAGCATTTTTCAGCAATTTGCATCAAGTATAATTGAAAACAAGCCTTGGCTCTGATACCACTGTTGGGTTTTGAGCATTCTAACACTCCTAAGTGTACATGCAACCCTAAATACCTTGGATCTATGTTTTCTCTATTATACATGCAAATATGAACATCCAAGGTATTATTCTAACTAGCATACAAAAACTTTGATTTATATGAACTATAACAAGTTAGAATACATACCTCTTTGATGTAGAATGACTTCATGAAGCTTGAGTGCCTAGTGCCCCAAGTGTGACACCTCAAATGGTTCACACAACACCAACTACACTTGGAATAACTTGAGAGAAACTTGAACACTTCTAAAATCAGCTAGCCCTTCACTTCATGCTCTAGTCGCCAATTTTTCCCAAAGAATATGATCTTATATAGTTGCTACATTTAGGGTAAACCCTAATTGTCATGGCTTTCCATTTCCTTGGATCCATGGGTTCAAATACACCATGGAGCATCCATGGAGCATCATATGGATTTTAACCCAACTAGATAATCCATGGAGCATTAGCCCACTATACAAGTATGGATGATTTACACAATCAACCCATATATTTAATTAGTCTTCTTTTGATCACTTAATTAATTCTAGATTAATTCTTGATCAATACTAATTAAATAATCTTATTAATATATTAGAACTTATAATATATTAACCAACTACAAGTGTTATTTCTCTCATTTTAGTCTATCCAAATGCATGATGCCATGCAACCCAAATGGACCATGCCGGGTCGGGTCAAGTCTTACCAATTAAAGTTATGGAATTAGACATTAATCCAACATTTTCATACGTAAACCTATTTAATACTAAGTTTTGTGAGACATTCAACTTCACGTACTTTCAAGTATGCAGTTAAAGTCCTGTATTATATACCATAATATCCTGTAGGGAGAGCGTGATACTTGGGTATAGATCTATACGGGATTGACAATCCCGCACCAAAACTGTTAGCTACAGTTAGACTGGCAGGTTTGGGGTGACAAACGCCATAACATTCCAACACCTGAAGAACGTTGCTACAGGCAGTCTGGGTCAATAGCATGGTTGTAAAACTCACATGGAGTATTAAGAACACGTTGATTTACGGGGTTATCAAATGCCTTAGCGATTTTATACATACATAAATCTACTATTCTAGGCATGAAAAACACTATTGCATTACAGTTTTGGAACTTTTAAACTACCACACACTTATGGACAAATATTGGATTTCTAGAGGCAAACATTCAAAACAGTCGGGTCTTAGTAGAAGGCTACTTTTATACTAGTAGAAAATATGGGATTTTCTAGGAGTTTTCAAACATCTACAAACAATTTCATTCAAATTTATACAAACATTATCATTAAATACTTATGAACTCAGCAGCTTAAATGCTGATCTACTCTTTTAATTCTACTTGTATTTCTCAGGGATTCAGTAATACTGGTAAACTTCAACTTTTGGAGAAGTGATGCTAAGGCGTCGGTTTTAAAACTTATTTTGTCATCATATTGTAATTTGTTTTTGAAACAAGTATCATTCAACAATGTGACTTTTAAATTATATATATATGATGGTTGTGTTTACTTTCTTTACTATGTATTCAACTGTTACGATACTACATGAAGTCATCCGCCCTCGAACGATTTCGCCGTTCTGGGTTGGAGGTGTGACAGTTTGCCAAATATGCCATTATTTGTTCGGATCTATGGTATGTTGCTGACCGGATCTGGAAACCTTATGTGTGTAGGATTCTAAGCGTACGATTACGATATTAGAACTAACTTTTAACGTTTTGAAGTGATAAGGAGAATTTAAATACCTATCAAGGATAAAGACCTAAATTCGCCTTATTCGGTGTATAGATTTTAATGGCAAGAACTCGAAGTGGAGCTGGAAATGCAAACAGAAACCATCAACCTCAACCCCAAGTGGTGGAACAGGTGCGTATAGTAGGAGCTGCACCAGAACCCATCACGATGGCTGGAGTACAACCCATGATTCAGACGATGATGGCTGAACAAAGGGAGGAAAAAAGGCAAATGTTGCTGAACAACAGGAGTGGACCCTCAATTCCTATTGAACAACCTGAATTAAATGGCAGTCAGTCTGAAGAAGGAAACAACAGTAGATCTGTTGGTCAAACTGATCCGCTTGTGGTTGGGAGAAATAACCACGAGGATAGAGTGGAGATAAATGGATGCAAGTATAAAGACTTTATGACTTGCAAGCCATCAACTTTCACTGGGAAAGAAGATCCTGTCGGAGTATTTGATTGGATCTCAGAAATGGAATTGGCTTTCAT
This sequence comes from Lactuca virosa, assembly GCF_052849685.1. NCBI lineage: Eukaryota > Viridiplantae > Streptophyta > Magnoliopsida > Asterales > Asteraceae > Lactuca > Lactuca virosa. The sequence goes on along the minus strand of NC_136428.1, from coordinate 432,453,693 downwards.
GACATGTGGTTGCCAAGGCAAGTTACAAACCACATTTGCAGTGCGTCAGTTGAGAGGTAGTGCTGCTCGTTGGTGGAATACTCTGGGGAAAACCCTAAGCCCTAATGAACCACTACAACTGACTTGGGCAGAGTTATTGGTGCACTTCAAGCGCAAGTACTGCTCGGCCCAAAATGTGCTAGAGCTATAAAACCAATTCCTGATGTTGAAGAAGGGTAGTATGACCGTTGATGAATACACAAATAACTTCACAGACAAAATGGAGTTTGCTTTGCGTATTGTCCCAGATGAGCTGACCAAAATTGACAGATACGCAAAGGGACTTCCATGGGAGTATGTGGTGCCAGTACATCAGGCACATACTTTAGAGGCAGCTATCTGGGCTGCCAAGTCTGTTGAAGATATGATTAAGGGGAGAGCCACAAGCAAGGTTAAAGTTGGCGAAAAGAGAAAGTTTGAAGGAACTTCAGGTTCCAATAAAAAGAACAAGTTCTCGAAGACTGGTTCGAGGAAATTTGGAGGAGGAGCCGAAGCCAAGTGGTGTGACAAGTGTAAGAAGAAACATGCTGGGAAATGCCGCGAGGAAGTCACTTGTTACAAATGTGGAAAGCCTGGGCATTATGCCAATGAATGCACCTTCACTAAGAACGTCTGTTTTGGGTGCCATGAAGAAGGGCATGTTTTGAAGGATTTCCTGAAGAAGAAGGATACAGCAAAGCCCAATCTTCCACCATAGCCGAAGGTGAGAGCCTTTCAGATGACACTTGAAGCTGCGAAAGAAGAAGCCGATGTCGCTTCAGGTATCTTTTTCGTAAACGAATATCCTGCCCAAAATTTGTTTGATTCTAGAGCCAATTACTCCTTTATTTCGCATGAATTTGGTAGAAAACTAGCTTTGCCTGTAGATAGACTAGTTAATGCTTTAATAGTCGAGGTTGCTAGTGGCAAGTTTATACCTGTTAGCCATCGTATGAAAAACATCTTCATTGACTTGAATGGGAATAAGTTCCACGAGGAATTATTGCCTATCGAGTTAAATGGATTTGACATAGTTTTAGGAATGGATTGGCTTAGCGCCATACAGCTTTGACCCACAAAGAATATTCTCCAAGGATTTTCTTCGATCGCTACTTCATTAACAACTTTGACCCACAAAGGAGCTACTTATACTTAGGATGAGAAGCATAAGGAAGCTTTTGAGAAGTTAAAGAAGAAATTGTGTGAAGCACTGATTATTTCTGTTGAAAAATGTTTTTATATGTGATCATCACTGAAATAAGACGAATTTTGGTTTTATATTATCTAACGAATATTATCAGTTATTTCAGGTTGCGTGGATTCGTGCTTAATTATGAAATAGAAAAATATGCAAAAGACGGAATACGCAAAGACGGAAAAATAGACGCAATATTTGGTCGTTTGAAGACAAAACAAATCAAGACTAAAATTGTCAAGAATTTAAAAACCTCAAGGGTCAAAAATGAAAATTCAATTCATAATTGGATATATATATATATATATATCTATATATATATATATACAAGTGTTCGTGTGTGTCTATATATATATATATATATATATATATATATATATATATATATATATATATATATATATATATATATATATATATATATATATATATATATATATATATTATATTGTATATATATATATATGTATGTATATTGTATATATTGTATATATATATATATATATATATATATATATATATATATTCATATATATATATATATATATATATATATATATATATATATATATATATATATATATATATATATATTGGAAAGAAATCTTCAGAAAAGCAAAAGTACAAAACATCATGTGTGCTTCCAACCTTTACAATCAATCACTTCATTACTTTTCCTTAAACAAACAAGAGTTGCTTGATTCCTTTGCATATATATAGATGCATGTTTACATGAGTTTTTGTATGTGTTTTGTGTTTCCTTGTAATATATCTCCTATTACTCTCTCATCTCCAGAAGAATAAACACATAGCCAACCTCAAAATACTCTCCAAACACCCTCCAAACACCCTCCTTAAATCTCCTCCAAAAACTATTTCAAATCACCACAACCATCACCACCTTGCTGTTTTTCGACATCAGAATTTGCAAGTTAAGAAAAAATTCACCGAGCACAACTCAACAAGATAATACGGGAGAGATTTACACCGCAAATTATTGAGGACCTTACCTACATCCAGGAATTTTCCTCGATTTTTTTGACCACCGCAAACCCCAGAGAGACGCGAGAGAGAATTGGCTATCCAGAGAGATTTACTACGAAAATCTATATTCATAACCACCCAAAGCTCTTTCAACATCACCCTCTTTGTTACCTTATACCACCAAAACTACAACCTTATTCCACCTTCTACCACCCACCAAATACCCACTTCAACCTCATCAAATCACCTTAAAAAAACCCCATACCCACATACAAAAAACATTACCCGTGTACTTTGTATCGTTTTGTAAACAATTCATCGTTACATAAAAAAAACTTATTGTTACTTACCGGATTGAACTTTGAACAAATAGAGACACAGTCTATTAAGATCCAGTCCAATTCTAAACCAGTTCAGTCAATTTATTGACGAACCGACTTTATATATATTTATATATTTATATATTTTATTACAGCTTTACGTCATTTAAATACTGTCATTTATTTCATTTATAGCTTTCAGTCATTTATAGCTTTCCAGTTTATATTTATTCCGCACTTCTTATTTTTTTTCCGCATCTTATCTCCTTAAATATATATATCTGTCACCCAGTAACTGGTATCCGAGCCTTTATTCGTGGTAATCAGATCGTATATTTTCAACAGTTGGTATCAGAGCTTGTGTGATTTACCTTGAAATTTTTGTCGAAAACTTTTGGTTAGCGTTTATAAACCTTCCATAAGCTTTTCTTTAAAAAATTTCATTTTAATATCACTTGTTCAAAATCCTTAAAAAAAATTAAAAATAAAAAAAAATAAAAATAAAAATTTTAAACAAAAAAATTCAGAGCTTGTGTGATTTACTTTGAAATTTTTGTCGAAAACTTTTGGTTAGCGTTTATAAACCTTCCATAAGCTTTTCTTTAAAATTTTCATTTTAATATCACTTGTTCAAAATCCTTAAAAAAAAAATTTTAAAAAAAAATAATAAAAAAATAAATTCTTAAACAAAAAAAGTTCAGAGCTTGTGTGATTTACTTTGAAATTTTTGTCGAAAACCTTTGGTTAGCGTTTTTTTTAAAACCTTCCATTACCGTTTCTTTAAAAATTTCATTTTAATATCACTTGTTCAAAATCCGTTCAAAAACAAAAAAAATATTATGTCTTCTGCTAATTATTCCAACACGAACTCTGTTTCTATTGCTAACAGCTTGGGATCTGGTTCACGGGCACCCATACTTATTCCCAAAGAGTATAATTCATCGGTTGGTCGTATGAATCTTCATCTCAACTCCATAAATGAAAATGTCTGGAATTGTGTAGAAGGAACATATATTACTCCAGAAGTCATGGCTACTCTTGTTACAAATCAAGCAACTCTTGCTGAAACCGAAAAAAGGCTGCAACTCCAAGCCAAAAAGGAACTTGTGTCTGGAATTCCCCACAGTATTCTAAGTCAAATGGATGACATAATACTGTTGACTGCAAATCAAATCTGGGAAAATTTAAAAAATCGTTTTTGTGGAAATCAAAGAATTATTGGAAACAAAAGAACATCTGTTTTAAATGAATTCGATAATTTCAAGATGCTTTCATCAAAAACCATCCATGATGCTCATGATAGGTTCAATTTTATCATGGTAAAAATGAACAGTTTGGGCATCAAAAAGACACAGATAAATCTCAAGTTTCTAAACAATCTTTACGAAAGCTGGAAGATGGTTAAACTCATCATTCAGGGAAATCCAGCCATTCATACTGAAACTTTATACAATTTGTATGGAGAACTTCAATCGTATGAATCCTAGAGTGACCCACCAACCACTACGGCTTTTGGAGGACCACCTGCTCTCGTTTCCACATCTTCTCAAAACCAAACACCTTTTAATGAACAAAACTTCAATCATTTTAATCAGACATCTTTTCAAAACCAACCCTTTTTGAACAATTCTTTTGATCAATATGATTTAAATGATGAAGCAGACTACCAACAACTGTGTGATTTGGTAGCAAACACAAACCTCCAGAGATTTATTCCAAATCACGGTCAATCGAATTTTAAACCAAATTTTCAAAACCGACCATCATTTGGACAAAATAATTCTGGATTTCAACCAAGACCTCAACCTGTTCAAAACAACTCAGGTTATCAACCAAGACCTTATTTTGGACAAAATTTTCAAAGACCTTCCTTCCAAAACAATTCAAACCAAGGTTTTCAAAACCAGGGATTTCAAAACAATCCCAACTCAAGTCATCATAACAATAACCAAAACAACAGTTTTCAAAACCAAAACAGAGGATTCCAAAATCAAGGTTACACTAATCAAAACAATGGCTTTCAAAACAACCAAAATTTTGGATTCCAACAGAACCCTTCCTAATCTTCCCAACAAATCCAAACTCAAGCTCCTGAAAGACTTCCGACTAAAAGTCAAAAGGATGACAGTGATGAAGAAGTGATCATTTATCACAACTGCAAAGGAACTAATCACTATGCCAGAGAATGCCGAGCCAAAAACAAAACCAAAGTCAAAGACTCAGCATACTACGCTCAAAAAGCCGATGAATTAAAGAAACAGGAAAATCAAGATAAGCAAAGAGCATTGATGGCAATCCATGAACCAAACGTGGAATACTGGCCAACTTCTGAAGACGAAGCTGACAATGAACCAACACAATCAAACTTTTGTTTCGTAGTTGGTGTTGATAGACCTTGAAGAGCTCCAAACGTCATAAAACAGGTATGGTCTATGATCTCTGAACTTGGTCTTTCGAAATCAATTTTTGAGTCCCATATAACCAAGATTGAGAAAAGTCTAGAAGCTGATCTCAAAAAATATCATGACACAATGATCAATTCCGATATCTGCAAATCTGAGTTACAAACCTTGCAACTCAAATTTGGAGAATCAACAAGGATAAAGAACAAATTGGAAAGAGACGTTGAAAGAAAATCAGAAGATTATAATCATGTCTTGGAACAATTAAATCAAACCCTAATTCAGAAAAAGGATTTGGAACAAAAAAATCAGTCAGTCATTTCCTCTGAAACAAAAGATGGTTTAGAAAAGGAAATCCTTCAGTTGAAACAAAACTTTCAAGAATCAACTGAAAAATACAAAACTTTAAATGAAAAACTGACTGATTCTTTAAACCAAAGCAATTTTCTTGAATCTGAAAACAAAAGATTGATATGGAATATGAATTCTATCAAAATTGCTAGAAAACTAAGTGATGATGTTTTCACCAAAGCAAACACCTTAGGAACTGGCAAAATTGATACGAATTACAGACCAGGAATTGGAAGAGAATCCTTTGAAAATGAACTAGCTAAACAAGAAAACATGACAATTTGTGAAAACTCTGAATCCACTCTTCCAGATCTTTTCACATCTGCTAATGAGGAAGATTCAGATGACGAAACAGTTATCAACTGTAGCCCAGATGACACTGCTTTCACTGTTTCCAAAAAGTCTATTAAAAGAGTTGTAAAATCTGAAACAAACTCTGCTAGTTCTTCAACAAACCAAATCAAACATACCAATGAAGCAACCATAACCCCACTTAACAAACCAAAGGCTTTTGAAAACAAACCAAAGAAACCTGTTAAACCATAAGTCATACCTCAAAAACAGGTTTCCAAACAAAAACCAAAACCTTTTCAAAAACCTTTTGAAAACTGCTTTCAAGAGATCACCTTTAAAAATTCAAGGAACTTTCAAAAACGACCAAATCAGAAAGTTTCAAAACATCATCTTCAAAAAGCCTTTCATAACCGCCAATCACATCCCAGATATGAAGAGAACTTTTCAAAAAAAAATTCACATCTAGGATATCATTCACCAAATCACATATTTTATCAACCAACGAATTTTCAGAAACAAATCACTTTTTGGGAAAATTTGATAAATAAAATCAAACCTCAACCATTCCATCCTTATAAACCAAACTCTTATAGCAATATGAAGTCAAATACTATAACAAGTTCAGTAAACAAAAAACCCAAAATAAAAACAACTAACAAACCAGGACCCATTCAGATTTCTAATGCTGGAGAACCCAAGGATGATACATGGTATATTGATAGTGGCTGCTCCAAGCATATGACAGGAAACCGAAACTACCTTCGTGACTTCAAACCCACCCAAACCAATCAAGACGTTACCTTCGGCAACAACATGACGGCAAAAATCAAGGGTTATGGAAACATAACAAATGGTAACTTCACCATAAAGAAAGTTGCCTATGTCGATGACCTGAAACACAACCTCATCAGTGTTTCTCAACTGTGTGATAACAATCTTGAAGTCCTATTCACCAAACAAAGAAGCTTGATCATGGACGCCAAAACCAAAGAAATCATTGTTGATTCTTACCGTGCCGGAAATATGTATCCACTTGACATGGATCTTATCTATGGTAAACCCGATATATGTCTGCTATCAAAATCCCCAGCAGATATCAGTTGGTTATGACACCGCCGCCTTTCCCATCTAAACTTTGGGTACATCAACAAACTGATCGGCGATGATCTTGTTAGAGGACTGCCACTTCTGAAGCTTGATAATGAAACTCTGTGTGCTGCATGTGAAAAGGGAAAACTTTCCAAATCCACTCACAAAAGCATCTCAGAATCTAGTGTATCCGAACCACTAGAATTGCTGCACATAGACCTTTGTGGCCCTGCCAAAACCCAAACCATACAAGGGAAGAAGTACATTCTTGTTGTCGTTGATGGCTTCTCGCGCTTTACTTGGGTCTTCTTCTTAAGACTAAAATCAGAAGCACCTGAAGAGATGATCAACTTCATAAAACAAATCGAACTGAAGCTCAAACGACCTGTTCGAAGAATCCGAAGTGATAGTGGTTTAGAGTTCAAAAACAAGACTCTAGATTCATTTCTCAAAGACAAAGGAATTGAACATAACTTCTCAGCCCCATACACTCCACAACAGAACGGAATTGTCAAAAGAAGGAACAGAACTCTATGTGAAGCTGCAAGATCAATGCTTATATTCGCTGATCTGCCACAATACTTCTGGGCAGAAGCAATAGCCACAGCTTGCTACACTCAAAATTGTTCCTTAATCCATAAATATCTTCATAAAACACTATATGAAGTCATTAACAACCGAAAACCAAACATCAAATTTTTCCATATTTTTGGTAGTCGATGCTTCATAAAGAACAATAAAGACCACCTCTCAAAATTTGAATCAAGGTCGGACGAAGGAATTTTCCTTGGTTACTCATTTTCTTCAGCTGCTTATCGAGTACTGAACAAACGTACCAGAGTAATTGAAGAAAGCACCGATGTTCATTTCGATGAATTTTATGTCAGGAAATTGGACCGTGAACATTTTGGTTCAAAAATGATCGATAATATTTTTCAAAATCCAATTCAACAAACACCTTCTCCTGACAGAGATATTGAAATCGATCTTGATTTACTTTTTGAAAAACCCAAAACCGCTTACAATTCTGAACTTCTAACTACTTCTATTGATTCTACAGGAACGACCACTGAAGGAACTCCACAAACAAACCGAAATGATGCAGATCAGATCGAGGGGGAACCACCTACACATACTTCTTCATTGGAACAAACACCAAATCCTCCTTTAAATACCCCATCCCCAAATATCCAAAACAATCCCGATGCATCAATTATGGGGGAACCTTCAAACCTATTCCAAGATGAAACTCCCGGAGAAGAACAATGGGATACTGAAATTCCAATTATTATAGCGGAAGAGAATCGCTTAATAAAATGGACCAGAAACCACTCAACTGACCAAATCATCGGTGATCCAAACTCAAGCATCGAAACTAGAGCCGCAACTTCTAATGATTGTTTATTTGGAGCCTTCTTATCCATGACTGAACCCAAAACCATACATTCTGCTCTCAAAGATCCAGACTAGGTAAAAGCTATGCAAGAAGAGCTAGAAGAATTTGAAAGAAATGACGTATGGAATCTTGTCCCTACCCCACCCGATGTTTCTGTTATAGGTTCAAGATGGGTATTCAGAAACAAAACTGACGATCAAGGAATCGTTTGTCGAAACAAGGCACGTCTCGTAGTCAAAGGATATTCACAACAAGAAGGAATCGACTACGATGAAACATATGCTCCAGTTGCCAGAATTGAAGCAATTCGCATCTTTCTTGCATATGCTGCACATAAGAACTTCAAAGTATTCCAAATGGATGTTAAATGTGCATTCCTACATGGAGAGTTAGATCGCGATGTATACATCCAACAACACCAGGTTTCAAAGATCCCAAATTTCCTGATCACAGCTTCAAATTGCAGAAAGCTGTCTATGGCTTGAAACAAGCACCCTGAGCCTGGTATGCCACATTGACAACCTTTCTCGAAGAATCAGGTTTTAAAAGAGGTTCAATCGATCAAACCCTCTTTCGTAAAATCTATAATAAACATCTTTTAATCGTAAAAATATATGTTGATGACATTATTTTCGGTTCTACTGATGAATCTTTGAGTATTAAGTTTGCAGATCTAATGAAGAGCAAATTTGAAATGAGCATGATTGGGTAGATGACTACTTTTCTCGGACTTCAAATCAAACAGTCAACTGATGGCGTTTTCATCAACCAAGAGAATTATGTCAAAAACCTACTCACTCGCTTTTTAATGGACAAATCCAATACCGCAAAAACCCCAATGGCTTTTGGATACAAAATCGACGCAGACTTAAATGGCAAACCTGTTGATCAAAAAAGATATCGTGGAATGATCGGATCACTCTTATACCTCACTGCCAGCAGACCTGACATCATGTTTTCTACATGTGTCTGTGCCAGATACCAAGCAAATCCTATGGAATCCCATGTAGTTGCTGTGAAACACATCTTCAAATACCTAAAAGGCACTCCCAAACTTGGCCTTTGGTATCCAGCTAAATCCGATTTTCAGCTGAACGCTTTCACCGACTCAGACTATGGAGGATGCAAGTTAGATAGAAAGAGTACATCTGGTAGCTGTCAATTCCTAGGAGGTAGACTAGTGAGTTGGACTTTGAAGAAACAGACTTGTGTATCCACATCAACAGCAGAAGCTGAATACGTCGCTGCCGCCAGCTGTTGTTCGCAAGTCATATGGATGCAAACTCAACTGCGAGACTATGGCTTCAAAATTTCACAAATTCCCATATTTTGTGACTCAACCAGTGCAATTGCCATTTCTCACAATCCCGTTCACCATTCCATGACAAAGCACATCGACATTCGATATCATTTCATCAAAGACAACATTCAAAAGGGTCATATCGAATTGCACTTCATCAACACCGAAGATCAAATTGACGATGTCTTCACTAAGGCTCTCGATGAAACAAAGTTTCAATACTTCCTAGGCCGTCTAGGAATGTTAAATCCAGATAACATCTATCCTTAAACTTTTACTTTTTGTTTGTACAAAAGTGTGTTTACTTTCATTCAAAAGGAAAATTCAAAAACAATTGAAAATTGCTTTCCTTTTAAAAAAAAAATACCAAAAACATTCAAATAACCAATATTTCCAAAAACATTCAGAAAAACAAATCTTCAAAAAAAATTAATAAAAGACTTGCCATAATAAGCTTTTATAGAACCTTGTGATTAATCTTCTCTTGACTTAATTTTCATATGCTTATGCTCGATGAAGATTTTAAGTCATATTGATTCTCAATTGGAGTGAAGGTTCAAATATCCTACTTTTCATAATGTATATAACTTTATTTCCTTTGATTTTATTTCATTATTGACGATTTTAAACAATCAAGGGACATAAGGTTAGGAGGTTCAGATGAAAACAAAAACCCATGTGAGAATTTGTGCATCGTCGATCTAAATCATTGTGGAAATCATTTCTTGTGAGCTTAGGTGTGTTACTATTGCTTATAAGGTATACCCAATTATACCTTGTCACGGTCTCATTTTTGCTTAGATATCAAAATGACCAGGGACGATACATTCATTTCTTACATACTAGACAAACTGTCTTTTATGCCACCTATCCCTACCTAGATAAAAGCCAACCAAAAATGAAGACTTGCGATCCCATGATCCATCAAGCAAACAACGACATATCCTTACAAGAAAACCAAAGGAAAAACAAATATCTATCAACATCCAATCCTCAAAGACAAATCAACAAGAAAACAAATGGATTCAATAAAGATATACCAAACAAAACAAAAAAATATTCTATATTTGGTATTTTCAAACAAACTTTCAACCAAATGGTTATTTCAAAACAAAAATCATAAAATCCCGCGATTTGTTTTAACCATTTTTCACAAAAGAAGATATCTCAATCACTCAAGTCAAATACTCTTAAAAAGGTCTCAAATGTAGCAAATTCTCAATGCTAAAACAAAATATCTTTTTACAATAAATCGATATTGATCAACAAACAGGATACTATCAAAGAAGAAGCTGCAACAACAATGGATTTCCCGGGATATTGTAGCCTTCATCACTGAAGAATCTTAGTTGCAAACTGCACTATGAAAATTCCTAAACCCCTCTACATGTATTTCCCGACGGAGAGAGAGTGAACTTTAATGGCATGAATGAAGAAACCCGCTGAGTAATGCCGAAACCAGTCTTATGTGATTGATTATCTAATAATGAGACTAAGTGACTTTACAGGAAAAGCATAGCTGAACACCTCCGATATGAGTGTGAGTCGTCAGAGAGAGATATCACTCATTTTTAGTGATCATTAACTTGTTCTGCTGCCAGAACAACCAAACACCCAAGTGAAGTGTGAGCTATACCTATGAGCGTTCATCTGAATCGACCTGTTAGACCACTTGTCGTCATTAATAATGCTATAAAATATAAGGAAATTTCTTTAGATACATATATGACTACCCTTTGATAACCGAACCCGAGACTTTGATTCGGAAACAAATTTCTGAAAATCTTTTACATAAGATATGTTAAACCACGTCACAAACTTTCAAAACGATTACAATGGTTTTATATATATCTTCTCATTGACAAAACTTATATCCCAAATCTTCAAGATTAAAACTGTTAATGTGATTATATCTATCCTTATTTCATCAATGATCACATAGGGGGAAATTGTTGAAAAATGTTTTTATATGTGATCATCACTGAAATAAGACGAATTGGTTTTATATTAGCTAACAAATATTATCAGTTATTTCAGGTTGCGTGGATTCGTGCTTAATTATGAAATAGAAAAATATGCAAAAGACGAAATACGCAAAGACGGAAAAATAGACGCAATATTTGGTCGTTTGAAGACAAAACAAATCAAGACTAAAATTGTCAAGAATTTAAAAACCTCAAGGGTCAAAAATGGAAATTCAATTCACAATTGGATATATATATATATATATATATATATATATATATATATATATATATATATATATATATATATATATATATATTGGAAAGAAATCTTCACAAAAGCAAAAGTACCAAACATCATGTGTGCTTCCAACCTTTACAATCAATCACTTCATTACTTTTCCTTAAACAAACAAGAGTTGCTTGATTCCTTTGCATATATATAGATGTATGTTTACATGAGTTTTTGTGTGTGTTTTGTGTTTCCTTGTAATATATCTCCTATTACTCTCTCATCTCCAGAAGAATAAACACATAGCCAACCTCAAAATACTCTCCAAACACCCTCCAAATACCCTCCTTAAATCTCCTCCAAAAACCATTTCAAATCACCACAACCATCACCACCTTGCTGTTTTTCGACATCAGAATTTGCAAGTTAAGAAAAAATTCGCCGAGCACAACTCAACAAGATAATACGGGAGAGATTTGCACCGCAAATTATTCAGGACCTTACCTACATCCATGAATTTTCCTCGATTTTTTTGACCACTGCAAACCCCAGAGAGACGCGAGAGAGAATTGGCTATCCAGAGAGATTTACTACGAAAATCTATATTCATAACCACCCAAAGCTCTTTCAACATCACCCTCTTTGTTACCTTATACCACCAAAACTACAACCTTATTCCACCTTCTACCACCCTCCAAATACCCACTTCAACCTCATCAAATCACCTTAAAAAACCCCATACCCACATACAAAAAACATTACCCGTGTATTTTGTATAGTTTTGTAAAAAATTCATTGTTACAAAAAAAGAACTTACTGTTACTTACCGGATTGAACTTTGAACAAATAGAGACACAGTCTATTAAGATTCAGTCCAATTCTAAACCAGTTCAGTCAATTTATTAACGAACCGACTTTATATATATTTATATATTTTATTACAGCTTTACGTCATTTAAATACTGTCATTTATTTCATTTATAGATTTCAGTCATTTATAGCTTTCCAGTTTATATTTATTCCGCACTTCTAATTTTTTTCCGCATCTTATCTCTTTAAATATATATATCTGTCACCCAGTAACTGGTATCCGAGCCTTTATTCGTGGTAATCAGATCGTATATTTTCAACACTTTCTTTGCCTGAAGGAGTTGATGACTTCGCAGTTTATAGTGATGCATCCGGAGTTGGGTTTGGTTGTGTTCTGACCCAAAGGGATAAAGTGATAGCGTATGCATCGAAGCAATTAAAAGAGCATGAAAAGAACTACCCCACTCATGATCTGGGTTGGCAGCGGTAGTATTCTCCTTAAAGATATAGAGGCACTATCTTTATGGTACTAAATGCAAACTTTTCACTGATCATAAGAGTCTTCAATATCTCTTTAATCAGAAGGAATTGAACATGAGGCAACGACGCTGGCTATAGTTACTCAAGGACTACGACTGTGAGATATTTTACCACCCTGGTCAAGCAAATGTTGTTGCTGATGCTCTCAGTCGGAAGGTAAACCTTCAAAAGAAAAGGCCAAGAGCGTTGAGAATTGAAGTTGTCTCGACAATTATGGAAAGTATAAAGAAAGCTCAAGAGGAAGCTTTAGAGAAAAATGACCGAAAGGAAGAACGTTTGGGCAAAACATTAGGATTCGGTACAAACAACCAAGGGTTGAAGGTATTCCAAGATAGGATTTGGGTACCTAAGACGGGAGGAGTAAGAGATCTTCTGATGGAAGAAGCTCGATTCATCCCGGCAACACAAAAATGTATTGGGATTTAAAACCCTACTACTGGTGGCCGACGATGAAGCTCGATGTTGCTAAGTATGTGGCCGAGTGTGTAAGATGTGCTAGGGTTAAGGCATAACATCAGAAACCGTATGGGAGATTAGAACCTTTACCTGTACCCATGGGTAAATGGGAAGACATCACCATGGATTTTGTGACTAAACTGCCCAGAACAAAGAATGGTCACGACATGATTTGGGTGGTCGTTGATCGCTTCACTAAGAGTGCGCATTTCATAGCAGCCAAAGAGAAATGGTCTATGGATAAACTTGCGAATTCTTACGTGAAGGAAATTGTGAGGCTTCACGGTGTTCCGTTAATGATTTTATTAGATTGTGACAGCCGTTTTACCTCAAGGTTTTGGAGGAGTCTACAAGAGGAATTGGGTACCAAGTTATGTTTGAGTACAACTTACCATCCGGAAACCGATGGTCAGAGCGAATGAACAATTCAAACGTTGGAGGATATACTGAGAGCATGTACCCTGGAATTCCAAGGTAACTGGGATGAACACTTACCTCTAGTAGAATTTTCCTATAATAATAGTTTCTCTTCCGAGTCAAAGACCACGCCTTTCTGAATGAACCTGCAGTAGTAGCCAGTGAGACCTAGAAATTGACTAATTTCTGTAGGCATCTTCTGTGTTGACCAGTTCTCAATGGCCTTTATTTTGGAAGGGTCCATGTGAATTCCCTCTTCACTAACAACGTGACCCAAGAATTCGACTCTTCGAATCCAAAATTCGCACTTAGAGCACTTCGCGTAGAGCTTCTCCGATCGTAATGTTTCTAAGACTTGACGTAGATGTTTACTATGCTCCTCCTTACTTCAAGAGTCGATAAGCATGCCATCGATGAATATAATGACAAACTGATCCAAGTAAGGATGGGACACCCTATTCATTAAGTCCACGAATACTGTGGGTGCATTGGTCAATCCGAATGTCATCACTACAAACTCGTAGTATCCATAACGAGTTCGGAAGGCTGTCTTGGGAACATCCTCCTCTAGCACTCGTAACTGGTGATACCCGGATCTCAGATCAATATTTGAAAAGTAATTTTCCCCTTGCAGTTGGTCGAACAAATCGTCTATGCGAGGTAGAGGGTAACAATTTTTGATGGTAAGCTTGTTCAGTTCTCTATAGTCGATGCACATACAGAACGATTCGTCTTTCTTCTTGATGAACAAGACCGGTGCTCCCTAGGGTGAGAAGCTTGGTCTAATAAATCCCTTGCTGAGCAGTTCGTTAAGTTGACCGGATAGATCCTGCATCTCATCTGGTGCTAGATGATAAGGCGATTTAGATACTGGGTTAGCCCCTGGAACTAAGTCGATTCTGAACTCGACTTGCCGTTGTGGTGGTAATCGTGGTAGTTCTTCTGGAAAGATGTCGTGAAATTCGCGTACTTCTGGGATGTTCTTTATGTCTTTCGTCTCTTGGCTCATATCAACCACATGAGCAAGGAATGCATGACATTCCTTCTGTAAGTACTTCTAGGCTTGTATACTCGAGATGATACGAAGGTTCGTGTCGGGTTTGTCGCCATAGATAACTAGAGTTTCATTAGACGGTAGATTAAGGCGAACGACCTTTTCATAACACATGATGTCAGCACGACGAAGGCTCAACCAATCCATGCCGATTATGACGTCGAAACTTTTAATTGAGACAGGCATGAGGTCGATTGGAAATGAATGGCTATCTAGAGTTAGAGTACATCCTATGTATATACTGCTAGTGCTCTCAGTTTTTCCGTTAGCCATTTCTATAGTGAACGGTTCTTTCAGTGCACGTGGTTTTGTTTAAGTAAGTGAGCAAATTTTTGGTTCACAAAACTCCTCTCCGCTCCACTATCAAACAGTATGCGTACACAAGAGTTATCGAGGAGAAACGTACCAGTGACCACTGTAGGGTCGGCTACTACTTCCTCGTGGCCTATAGCCAAAACTCTTCCTACTCCACCCGCGTTCCCTGCCTTCGGGCAGTTTCTTTTGTAGTGACCCACCTCGCCACATCCGTAGCAAGCCTGTCCCATACCAACCCCAGGGACTTGGTTGATTGGCTTTGCCGGAGACTTGCAGAAACGGGCAGTGTGCCCCTTCCTGTTGCAGTTAGCGCACTATATTTCCCGGTAGGGTCCATTATGGTGGAAGCTGCACTTGTTGCACTTGGGCAAGCTTCCAGCATACTGCTTCATTGGCGCAGTAGGTGTTATCGCAACATGAACAGCCATGACCTGCTACTTTTTGGCAGAGTTCTGCGCCGCTTTGTTCTTCTTGTTATCCCAAAACTTCCGCTTGTTGTCAGTGGCCTTGGATGGTTCTGGGATGGCCAGGGTTGTTGTCGTTGTTGCGGACTCCATGATCAATGAGCCGCTGTGCCAATCGCTTGGCACTGTCAAAGGTAGTGGGGTTTGAAGCTAAGATATTCCCCTGAAATGGAGGCACCAGCCCCATATATATATCTCTCAATTTTCTTTCCCTCAGTAGGGACCATTCCCGGACATTGTGCCACCAGATCGCTGAATCTGGCAGTGTAGGCGACTATGTCGGAGCCCTTCATGGTTAGGCTCCAGAGTTCCTGTTCAAGTTTCTGAACCTCGCCCCTCGGGTAGTATTGTTCAATCATGAGCTCCTTCAAAGCTTCTCAACCCATAACATTAGCCACTATCAAGGTTAGTGACTTGACATGGCTATTCCACCATGTCAGGGCTCTGTTCGTGAAGGTGTAGGCAACAAATTTCACTTTGCTCCCTTCCGGACAGGAGTAGATCTCGAAGATCGACTCCGTTTTCTCGAACCATTGCTAGAGGGCAATGATTCTACCAGTCCCGTTAAAGGTCCTGGGCTTGCAGTTGGTGAAGTCCTTATACGAGCACTCTCTAGAGCGCACTAGAGAATCAACTTGAGTGGAATGAACAGTTGTTCCACTACCGCTAATACTAATGTTTTCAAAACAATTTTTCACATTTTATAAAACACATTTCCATTCATAATCATTATAAAAACACCATTGTATTACATAGTCAATCATAACATCATATCCCAAGATCATAATGTAAAAATCTCCCCACGTGTGTACTGATCAAGCCGACGCCTTTCCGCGATCCTCACTGGTACCTGAAACACATAACACAACACTGTAAGCATAAATGCTTAGTGAGTTCCCTAAAATACCACACACAACACATATTAGCCACTCGAGGCTATAACTCTGTTGACCCTCTGGTCAAGGTGTCTTTGTGGGACCCTCCAGTCCTATAACTCTGTGGGCCCTCTGGCCCTAACTCTGTGGACTTTCCAGTCCTAACTCTGTAAACTCTGTAACACACATATCATACAACACATAGAAATCACATCATGCATAAGCATACAAAATACTCTGTCTCATAGCTCTATTTACCACTATAGGTAAAGTATAGTGAGAAGACTCACCTCGGGTATCTCGGATGATCTCGCACACGAATCTACTGATCTAGCCCCCGCCTAATCACATACAAAATATCCTCAATAAGTAATGGCTCTCAAAGGCTAGATTAAACCCCTTTCTATGATCCCTCAGAAGGGAAAAAGACCATTTTACCCCTCCTTGACTCAAAAGTCCAACTGTTGACCGAAACCTGTTGGATTAATGTCTAATTCCATAACTATATTTGGTATGTACTTGACCCGACCCGTCATGGTCCATTTGGGTTGCACTTCACAGGCACAATTTATATGGATAGTCTTTTGAGAATAGTATATTTATGATATTATAAGTTCTAATATATTAATATGGAATCATATTATTTAATTAGTATTGATCAAGAATTAATTTAGAATTAATTAAGTGATCAAAAAGAACTAATTAAATATGGACTCTTATATATATGGAATGGGCCAAGTTCATTTAGGTTGGGCTAAGCTTTCATGGATGGTCCATGGAGCTTTTAACCCATGGATCCTATGTAAATGAAAGGTCATGGGTATTAGGGTTTACATGGATGTAACCCTAATCCTCTATAATATATAAAGGGGTCCTTGGCTCACAAAATTGGCACAAGTGTGTGATCAGAAGAGTGGGCCAATTTTAGTGTGCATACATATTCTCTCAAGTTCTTCCAAGGTGTTTTGGTGATTTGTGATTCCATTTGAGGCTTCCACATTATTGGGGCTAAGCTCTTAAAGCTTGAAGACATCAAGCTACATCAAAAGGTATGTCATCTAACTAGAACTTTGTACTATATGTGCTTCATAATATGCTAGTTAGGATGAAACCTTGGAATAGTTAATATTTGCATGTATAATAAAGAAAAAATAGATCCAAGGTTTATAGGGTTGCATGTACACCATAGGAGTGTTAGAATGCTCAAAACCCAACAGTGGTATCAGAGCCAGGTTGTTTTCTATTATATTTGATGCAAATGTATTTTTTTTCAAGTTGAAGGAAAAAAAAAGAAAAAAAACATGAAGTTTGTCATATTTTAAGATAATTACTTGATTTTATGAAAAACTAATTGTTTCTAAAATGTGAGTCACTTTACTATATGAGTTGAATTAGGTCAAATTTAGTAAAAGATAAAATGATATGATTATTTTATTAGTTTTAAAAGTCTGAGCTAAAAAGTTTTTTGAAACCTCCATAAGTTATGGATATGAAAAGGTTTTAAAAAAAATTGATTCAAAGTTTTTTATGGAGTTACAAAACTTGGTCTTAATGTTTTAAAATTCCATAACTTGTTCTTAAGTTATGGAACATGAAAAGTTTTTTTGTGTTACCTTGTTTTATGAGTTAATTTAGATTGATGAAAAATATTATTTGTTAAGTTGCTTTCAATCCATATTAATCTAAAAGAAGTTCATAAAAGGTGTTTTTATAACTTTTCTTCAAGTCACATAAAATGTCAGATTTATGAATCTTAAAACTCATAAAAGTGTCATAGGTTACACAAAAATGAATAGTTTTGTTTTCATTCAACTATTTTATGACTCCATAACTTGTCCTCAAGTTATGGATGTTTAAGAGTCACTTCTTTAAAAGTGTTATTAAAGAATAAGAGGTTACATAAAAATGAAGAGTCTTCATTTTAATGAACCATTAAACTCATAAGTTATGAAATGAAAGGTTTTGAATAGTTTCAAAACTTGCCCTCAAGTTTTGGAATTTGTAAAGTCTCACACACATTAATGCTTTAATTCCAAACTCTACAATTTTAAAAGTTAAAATTCAAACTTTATGGACTTCATTAAATTAGTTAAAGTGTTTAATTAAAAGAGTTAATAATTCCATAAAGACATGGTTTAAGTTTAATTAAATTAAAAGTATAGTTTAATTAATAGATTAAACCACCAAGTATTTTAAATGTTTAAAATACACCCTTATACTATTATTATAATTTTAATTATATAGACATGTATAAGATAAAGTCAATCTTACCGTTAGTAGGCCTCATTCACGAAGCCGGTCTATAAGAGGGGTATAAGGTTAATGCCTATAAAATGACAGTTTAATAGGTGTCCACTCTTACCCACCGCTTCCTTGACTGGTGGAGGGTCGTTAGCCGAACAGGTAGGACAAGGACTATAATTGTCCCTTCATTATAAGTATAATGATAAATACTAAGTAACTAAACACTTATAAATTCCCAATCTTAGTTACTTATGAAAATGTGAATAAGGTGCTAATCCATGAAATTACACTTTGCACTTTGTTTAAGCTGTTAGTGGAGCGTGTGTGGTTAACCGGCACACTAACCTGGACTTAACAAGGTAGGCAAAGGGTAACTTGATGTTTATCATAGTATTGTTGGAGCGTGTGTGGTTAAACGGCACAACGATTGAGGGGTAAATATTAAGGGTACCAAGTATATTTGCATGGTTACTTCACACCTTGTTTTGTGATCCTCGGCATCCCAGTCACAAAACCTGAAGGGCACACTCGAGATTGAAACATGCCATTGAAAACTTCAATGAATCTCAAAAGAATCTAGGAGTTTCAAAACCAATTAAAACCTAATAATACATTTCGTTTATCTTGGTGGAAATTGGTGAATCGTCATTCACCTACCTTCAAATATTTTATAGCTTGGATTACGGCATCCCTCTTCCAAGTTATAAAATAGTTTGTTGGGTCTTAGCCGTAATATATCATATTGGGTGTTATATTAAGGACTTAAATCAACTTTACGTGAATTTCTCCCATTGTTGATGTCTGGTTTAGACAACAATGATCTTCCCAAACCAAGCTTTCCTAATAAATATTACTTCCCGAGTTTGGCTCATGGAAGTCATACTTCTCTTCCTCCACCTTCTCCAATTATTCTCCCTAACCCACAAGTTCAAGGTCACTCAAGCCCTAATGGCAAGCAAGGTCTATGTGTGATCACATCTTAGAGATGAAGTCACATATTGACAAGCCGGGAGAGTTGGGTGTCAAAGTCTTGAGAAAGTTGGATGTTCAATCACTTTCTAAGTCACATAGTGAGTTCCTTTAGGACTACTATGAAACAGACTATGACATGAACCTTAATGATCATATCTATTTGCTTGGTACTGCTGAATCAGCAATGATTTGGAACGATAGTAAAGCAAATTTGATTAGAAGATCAACTTCCCAAAAACTTTATGGACAGTGACAATGGTGACACAAGAAATCTAGAAAAAGCATTCTCTTCCCATTGGAAAGGGATTGGCCATAGTCAACCCGGTTGGCCAAATGGTAAAGAGAAAGGCTAAGTATGAGATGGTGCCACAACCAAAGGGTCCATATGTTTATTTTGCCAAAGGAAGGGGTGTTGATTGCAAAGCTGCCAAATTTACCTAAGGATGTTAAAGTCAATAAGTTTGACTCTACATCAGGTAGAGCCCATTATCTAACTCTGTTAACTTCTATTCTGAGATCATCATTACATGATGTGACTGGGTCACATGTTGATGTTTTAAGAATCAAAGAATAGAGAGAAATCTTAAAGGAAGTATATGCTGATTATGATCGCGAAGGTGGATTTCGATCGCATCATAATTTGGAGTAGTTGCTTAAGAAGTTATGATATATTGCTAAGGAATAGATAACAACAATTTTCCATGTGGATTGTAAGGATAAGTTTTTCCGCAAAGTTTTAAAATAAAAGAAAATTGTTTAATTTTGTTTATTTGAAGTATCCTTACAATAGCATTTGTGGAAAATTGTAGCTTATATGATTCCACTGACAGCAATATTGGAAAATGGATTTGATTCTTTCATTTGTGGTAGTGTCTAAATTTACCAAATCAGGAAAGTTCCTCATCACCCAAGTTTCAATTGGACCGAAACTTGGAATCATGCAATTTGAATAGTATGATGAATGAGAACTTTCAAGCATTGGAAAATCAAGACTAATTACTTGTTCACATGGATGTGTGAGTCAAGTGAAGGACTAAAGGGATCGAGTACACATTCTTGTGCACTGGTCATGTCCACCACAAAGCTCGTTATGACTATTTGATTTACTAGAGTTTAGTAAATATGGTTATACTTACAAGTTTAAGTATATTTCTGAAACGTTGGAAAAGTCTCAATGTATGGCAGAACGAATGGGAAGAATCAAATTAGGCAGAAAGATAAAAGTTTCTCAAATCTGAAAAGATGGGAGAGTACTTTAGTATCATGTTTGTGATCATCGTAATGATTTAGAAATCATATCACAATTAGTCCTCTAAAGGTCATCTTAGTGCATTCTAATGGCTAAGAAGAGGAGTCTTGAATTGTTGAAGAGGTTAAATCAAGGAGATGAGTCATACTTCGTTCCAAAAAAAGTCTTAGATTCATACTCCAAGATTGTAACTTGAGTGAAACGCCTTAAAGAAGGTTTATAACACTAGTTAAATGTAAGAGTAGATTATGTTCTACTCTTGTATATTTGAAATTGGTAAGTTGTGATGTTTTGGATAAAACAGAGACCAACTAAGGCTAATTGTGTGAAGTGTTTTTCTTGATAAAGAATCCGCACTATCTCTTAAATATTTGGCAAGATAGTCTTATATGTCAAGAGGATAGTGGGACTCTTAAAGATCCTAAAAAGAATTTCAAGAACTAATCAAGAATAAAACCTGAGGTTCTTCACTAGTACACGACTTGAGGTTTATAACCTATCGTGTTGACATATTCTATGTCCATTCCAGTTAAAGTTGGCTTTGCATAGGAGTTTTGAAAGTTCTCAATTGGTTGCATAACAACTTTAAAGCAATGGCAGGCCCTGCACTGCTAGGTGGCAAGAAGTTAAGATTGCATAAGTTCAGTCCAAATGAGGTTGGATTTGTCATTATCCTTGTCTTGTGACTATGGTTTTGACGATTCACATGGATAAGAACACATACACCATAAAATCTAAGGGTCATAAGGTTTCTCTCCGATTCATGAAAATGATGGTGAGGAAACACTTCCACCAAGTAGATTTGAAGCAGATGGCAAAAGGTCTAAACAATTGAGACTATGATTACGGCATCCGTTTTCATAGTTCTGAAATTGTTTAGACACACATGCTTGCTATCTAAGGAAAGGTGTATGATTTTGATAAAGTTTTATCAAAGCATCTCGTATTAGAAATCTGAACTTTGGTAAGAAAGTCAATAAAGTATTGATTTCTAGAAGTCCAGCTGATTTCTGAGTACATGTCAAAGCTAGTGGGAGCATAAGTGTTATGCTAATAATCATCATGTTAGTGGGAGCATGATAATTATTGTTAGTGTTGCAAGTTAGCAATGTTAATTATAGAAAACAAAAGTTTCAATTCGTGAGGCTGCAGGGATTGAAAAAGTTGTTTTGCTATAATTAAGGGAGAGGATATACTTCATTTCAGTTCTAAAGGCTTAGATTGAGACCTTAATCATCTTTAGTCAAGAATATATATATGAATTTCATGTTGGATTGGTTCAACTTAAGGAAATTCTATATATTGCATTCTCAAAATTCGATTACGATTACGGCATCCCTCTTCATAGTCAAATTTTGAAAACATGGCATATAAAAATATTATAGCAAAAGACTGGTCTAGAATCATGTCTTTAAGTGAGACATCATGAATCGTGTAGCATTTGCTTTGGGTACAGGATCGATTGCATGTGCTATAATATTTTTCGTTTCTAAATTTTTCCAAATGCCCAGAGGCATTAAGAAGGGAAAAGGTCTAGAATTGGATATGACTAAAATGATTAAGCAATTGTCGAGGACAATCTAAGGTTTACCGAAGATTGGTTGCTCAAGGACAGTTGGAAGTATACTGTTAATATTGGAAGGACCATATTGACATAGTCTGAAAAGAGGCAACTCTTGTTCATAAGTGGTAGTCAAAATGGGAATATAGAGTTGTCTTCATAGGTGGAAGCAATCTGTGTAAGGTTAAAGAAACTTAATGCAAGAAGTATGTTCAAAGCAATGCGCTTTGAATTTGAGACATCGTTTCCATGGAATTTCTCTCCATTGGAATACTCTGTAATGATTGTTGCCAAGTCTTTGTGGCTTTGTGCATAATCATTACAAGAGGAACAGTGCATATAAGTTTAAAATCTAAACAGATTTCGATAAATGTTAGGAATTCTTACATTTACGACAAGGATTTGGAAGTGTGAAATTAGAATCATTGAAATTATGTTTAATTGGTTTATTTCACAAAGTAAGGATCATAGACAAACATAGAGTGCATATTTGGTGTATGGCAAAGCTATTGTTTTAGAAAAACATAGTGTACATGCTTGGAGCATGGGACAACTAGTGTTTTTAATTCAAGTATAAAGTTGATAAAACCGAAACAATGAATAATGAGTAATCAATCTGGTGATAAATAAAAGTGTTTATTTATATTCATAGGGTTTGATACCATATTTGATTCATTTATTCTTGTGTTTCACTTTGCATGTTTTGACTTCTAGAATAACTAAGTCACTCTTCCTGAATGATTAAGTTATTCAAACCATCCACAGTCGGTCATATGTTGGAAGTAGATATGAATCAAGACTGTCATGGGTTGGTTTGTAGAGGTCCAAGTTGGTGGACAAAGTGGTGCTACAACACTCATGAGTGCTCATAAGTTCTGAGTATTGGATTCAACCCGCGCTCATTTGAATCACTTCATGGATTTTATCACGAGTGATCATGAGACGATAATATCTTATATTCTTCAAACCTAGAGATATGAATTGTTACTATGAGTTGGTTATACATTGATTGCACGAAAACGCATTTGGTAACTCGATGTTATAAAACGTGCCTTTGTGTATGATTAAACAAGTAGTAGAACAAACCATATGAGTCGAAGTTTATCCATTCCTTTTACCTTCGGGATAAAAGCGATATATGTGGGCCCATGGATGATTTAGCGATGACACATGTGAGTGCTTGGCCAAGCCAAGACTGATTTGATTTGTTCAATCAGTCAGTCATCATAAATCGAAAATCGGGAAACAACAAATGGACAGAGAGAATGATTATAATCCATGTCTCAGTCCATATGATATCTAGAATGGAGGAATATATGATCCCTTATCTAATGGACAAGTCATTGACAAGGTCAGAGTTCGACAGCGGCTTTAAGAGCTACGATTTCCAGTTAGGTTTTGAAGTCATACTCAATAATAGTTTTAGACTTATCCAAGTGGGAGACTGTTGGATTAATGTCTAAGTCCATAACTATATTTGGTATGTACTTGACCCGACCCGCCATGGTCCATTTGGGTTGCACTTCACCGGCACAATTTATATGGATAGTCTTTCGAGAATAGTATATTTATGATATTATAAGTTCTAATATATTAATATGGAATCATATTATTTAATTAGTATTGATCAAGAATTAATTTAAAATTAATTAAGTAATCAAAAAGAACTAATTAAATATGGACTCTTATATATATGGAATGGGCCAAGTTCATTTAGGTTGGGCTAAGCTTTCATGGATGGTCCATGGAGCTTTTAACCCATGGATCCTATGTAAATGAAAGGTCATGGGTGTTAGCGTTTACATGGATGTAACCCTAATCCTCCATAATATATAAAGGGGTCCTTGGCTCACAAAATTGGCACAAGTGTGTGATCATAAGAGTGGGACGATTTTAGTGTGCATACATATTCTCTCAAGTTCTTCCAAGGTGTTTTGGTGATTTGTGATTCCATTTGAGGCTTCCACACTATTGGGGCTAAGCTCTTAAAGCTTGAAGACATCAAGCTACATCAAAAGGTATGTCATCTAACTAGAACTTTGTAGTATAGGTGCTTCATAATATGCTAGTTAGGATGAAACCTTGGAATAGTTAATATTTGCATGTATAATAGAGAAAACATAGATCCAAGGTTTATAGGGTTGCATGTACACCATAGGAGTGTTAGAATGCTCAAAACCCAACAAAACCCTAAAAGTCAACGAAAGTCAACGGTCACAGTTGACCCTACTCGCCGAGTGCACTAAGGTGACTCGGCGAGTACACGCCTGACCTCTTCGCCCCTGGACCTGTCTTGACTCACTGAGTCAACCCTATACTCCACGGGTCGTCACAGATTGCGAGTCACGGGGCAACCCGACTCAACTCGTCGAGTCCTCTCATGGACTCGGCGAGTACATTCCATGCTCACACTCAAACGACCTTCTGAGCTCAGATCTGTTCCTCTAATCCATAGATCTGGCCTTTCCAACCCCTATAATCACGTAAAGTCTCGATCTTGATGCACATGCAACATCTATATGACCATATATGATGATTTAGCCCCAAATACCTTATCCCAAAGCCATGACCTCTATTGTTCTTCATAAAGCTTGATGAATAAGGCTCTCTGGACCTCTATCGATCCAGATCCAAAGCCTTATCACCAGAAGGGGCTATTTGGACATCAAATAAATCTAGAAAAGGGCTCAAGAAACCCTAAATCCACATATTCTTCATAAAACAGAAGAAGGGCCAAAGTAATACCTCAAATGCAATGATCTTAGCTTCATATCCTCAGAATAGCAACCTCCTTTGCTTTTTCTTGGCTAGGATCTCCTTCTTCTTGCTAAACAACACTTCTGTAGCACCTGGTTCTTGGTACGTATTCTTTTAATTTAATCTCTTTATAATTTGCATTTTCGGCCTTGGACTCGGCGAGTCGAAGGACTAACTCGCCGAGTAGAAGCGAGAAGGATCGCGGGTCTTAAGTGATGGACTCGACGAGTCGGTTCTCGGACTCGACGAGTAGACCCTGTTTGGACAAAAACCCTAATCCATGGGTGTGTGCCTTATTTAAACACCTTAACTCGGCCTCCTTCGTCCTATTTACTCCCAGAAGACCCCCATAGCAAACCCTAGCCGTTATTGAAGAATTTTAAGGCATTTGGAGTGATCTTGGTGATTTTGTGTTTCAAGGAAGAAGGAAAAGCTTGAAGGATCAAGAGGAGGCTTGAGGGATTCAGTTGTGAGCATCATTTGCAGTCTTCAGAAGTTATAAAGTCTATACCTTGCTCTTTCGTTTGTTAAATCCCTCTTTGGGAAGATTTAGGGCTTTTATGAGCCATTTTGGTAGCCAACCATGTTTGCAAACGTGGTTGGGGGTTTGAGCTTCTGAATCACATCATTTAAAGAGTCCTTAAGCAGATGTGAGTTGCTTTTGCACCCATAAAAGGGTCGTATGCAACCTAGGAGCTTGTTTTATGTCCTTTTGAACTCAAAGTCCCATGCAAGCACGTAAAGGTTGTAACTTTACGTGCTAGATCGATTGTAGAAGCATAGATCTATCTTTTGATCAAGGGTTGTACATCAGAAATCGAAGATTTAGTGAAAGGTGGTGACCAACTCGACGAGTCCATTCATAGGACTTGGCGAGTGCATGGTCCTGTCCATATCAGTTGAGGGTCATAAGGACCCAGTTGAGTGTAGAAAGGTTTCAGGAAGATCACAGGGGGTGACCCAATGTTCTGGATTAAGCCTTTGTGCTGGAAATTCATGGGACTCGGCGAGTGCATTCTTGGACTCGGCGAGTCCAAGGCAATCTCCTTAGAACTCGGCGAGTTGTTCATCAACTCGGCGAGATGAGGACAGAAGTTGTTCATCAGATAAAGGTGAACTCGACGAGTTGTTCATCAACTCGGCGAGTCTGATGAGTTTTCATATGGAGTTCGAATGGGAGAGGAACTCGTCGAGTTGACGGCTCAACTCGACGAGTAGGTGCACAGATAAGGACGAGTAGAGAGTGGGGGACTCGGCGAGTTGATGGCCCAACTCGGCGAGTCGGGTCAACTGGAAGTTGACTTTGACTTTGACCTTGACTTTGAATTTGACTTGACTTGGTTGGGGGTAAAATGGTCATTTTACCCTAAGTATAGAGATCAGTTTCTAACTGAGTATTGTGGGGTTGTAGCCGGAGGATTTCCGGAGCAGCAGCTGACGGAGGTTTCCCGCACAGATTATCAGCGACTACTTGTACGAGGTGAGTTAGCTTCCAGTAGGGGTGGGTCTACGGCCACAATGTCGGCTCACCAATGAGGAGTATTAGAAGATGATTGTCTTTGTGATAATTATCTTGGTCTGGTTATGCGTTTGGTTATGAGTTATATATGTATGATATGTTACATGCGTGATAAGGATAGTTTCCCTGATAGTGGTCCTTAGGACCGAGGGGTAGGTCAGTACCCGGATATGCCTGACTGTATGCTTATGTCTTGTATTGTATGCTAGTGGTAGGGGGTGGAATAATCCCCAGTTACCGGTTGAAAGATACCGATGAATGGTTACCGGTTGAAAGATACCGAAGAATGGTTATCGGTTAAAAGATACCGATGAATGGTTACCGGTTGAAAGATACCGATGAATGGTTACCGGTTGAAAGATACCGATGATATTGGATGGTATGTGGTATGATGGGGGAACTCACTAAGCTTTGTGCTTACGGTTTCAGTTTTTGGTTTCAGGTACCTCTTCGTCTAAGGGGAAGGAGCCGGCGGCATAGCATGTCATCACACACTTATATGATTTTCCGCATGGTATTTTCTGGGATTGTACTGTGATATGACATTTGTTTATGTTGTGGGTTTCAAACATGATACTTGGTTTCTGAGATGACATGTTTATACAATATTTTCTAATGAATGTTTTTGTGAATTAATTAATCAAAAATGAAATTTTGTGGGCTTGAATTTTGGGGATGTTACAAGTTGGTATCAGAGCCCTAGTTTGAGGGATTCGGACACGCCTCGGGGGTGTCTGGACTCAAACTGAGGGGCTAAAAGATTTTTACAATAAAATGGTTTTCTAAAAATCTAAATGGAAGGATTTTAAGAATGACAAGGTGTGTGATGCATGCGACCGGCCGGGCTCAAGTAAGTTTTCCCCAAGATACCCATACATGTTATGTTATGTTATATGGATTTGGTTCAGAATTTCATGCTAGAATAGGACTAAGGATCTAGGAGGATGCCTTATATTCCTGTCGTATGAGCTGTATGTTAGGATTGTTTAGTCAGCAGTAGGATGGCCTGTATAGGTTATGCCTGATTTGGTTACTCGATGCACGAATGCTGCTTGCTTTGTGCTACGGGGGTTCTGGCTACTTCCAACTAACTAAGGAGCGGAAATATATCAGTACCTGCGAGTTAGTTAGGGGGGAAGTAGTAGGGGCTCCTAGTGCAGCTGATGGCGAAGGGTGGGTCAGAGAGTGCCCTAGGGAAGCCTAGGATGAGGTCAGTGGAAAGGGTATCGGTAAAAGGGATCTGGTGAAGTCGAAGCAATCCTTGAGGAAAGTACAGGTAGATGTGGAAGGTAGTATGTGCCCGTACTACTGAAAGCAGAGGACCCGTACTCGAATCAAGGAGGGCCTAGATGGAACTGGGAACCTTGGAGAGTGTGCTAGACCTCTCGGGTGTATGAATGATCCTGACATTTATGCGTGTATTTTCAGCATGGTGACCACACGACATGGAGCAGGAGGTTCCGGATCAGGATCGGGATCAGGCTCGGGTGCGGGATCCGAGCAGTTTGATGACGGGCTGCGCGAGTTCATCGCGTCTGAGATCACGAGAGGCATCCTTGAGTCAACCCCTATCATTTTCGGGTCAATCAAGGAAGGGATTGTTGAGCTGATGGAGGATCGCCTCCGAGCATTCAGGGGTGATATGGTGTCTAGCCAGGTGGGTACGCGCACACTGTCCTTCAAGGACTTTCGTGGGAGTGGTGTGTCGGATTTCCATGGGGTGAAAGACCCAATTGCTGCGAGGAGATGGATCACAGACATTGAGTCTGCGCAGCTGACGAGCTTCTGCCCAGAGGGGTCGAAGGTGAGATATACAGCAGGATGCCTGCGAGACAGGGCTAGAGATTGGTGGGAGTCTGTTGGTGACTCATTGGGAGCCTCGGCTGTTGAGGGTATGACATGGTCAGACTTTGTGACCATATTCAGGGCGGAGTTTGCGCCAGCTGTGGAGCTTCAGCGGCTGGCCAGGGAGTTCTTGGATATGAGGCAGACTACGGAGACTGTGGCGGAGATCACCGCCAAGTTCCGGGAGAGGGCATTGCTGGTGCCCCAGTATGCGGGAGATGAGGATATGAGGAGGACCCGCTACCATGACATGCTACGAGCTGACATTCGGGAGCATGTTAGTTTTTCAGCTTGCCTTGCCTTGGATTCCATGATTGCCAGGGCTAGGGAGAGGGAGATTGATCTGGCGCACGTCCAGAAGAGGAAGGCGGTGGATGGGCTGACGACCGGGGCTTCGGGGAAGAAGTCCAAGGGATCTGATGGTAGGCCAAAAGGCCAGGCAGGACGGGACCGCTGTGGGAAATGCGGTCGGTCACACGAGGGAGCTTGTCGCACTTGGCCGGGTTCGGGCTACTATAAGTGCGGCAAGGTGGGGCATTTTGGCAGAGATTGTACTACCCCCGCCCCTACGGTATAGATGACAGACCTGATTTACTTCCATTGCAATCAGAGGGGCCACAAAAGGGCCAATTGCCCGAGGTTGACAGCAGCATCATCAACAGTGCCAGCAGCGATGCCGGTCTCAGGGACGGCGTGGGTTACAGATGGCCGGAAGGTCAGGGCAGAGGCTCCAGTGGTGCAGAGCCGAGCGTTTCAGCTGACAGCCGAGGAGGCACGCGCTGCACCTGATGTGGTGACGGGTATGATTCTTTCCCTTTGATTTATTGTCATGATGTTTATGTGATTGATATGTGCTCTGTTTAGGATCGTTCCATGTGAACGGCATCCCAGTTCAGGTGTTGTTTGATTCGGGCGCTACCCGATCGTTTGTTTCTCTTGCGCTCAACAAGAGATTTTCCGAGTCTTCGGGCATGTTGGTTTGCCCTCTAGAGGTAGAGATTGCAGACGACCGTTCGGTGCGAGCATCGACGGTATTCCGAGATTGTGTGCTGAGATTATTCGAGGAGCGCTACCTGGTGGATTTAGTTCCCATACCTTTGCGGGGGAACAAGGTCATTATTGGCATGGATTGGTTGAGCCCCAATGGGGCAGTGATCGACTGCGCGCTGCAGTTGGTACGGATCAGGACCCCAAGTGGGGGAGAGCTGGTGATTCAGGGCGAGAGGCCACAACGAGGACCAGCTTTATGTTCTGCAGCGAGAGCTAGGCGTTACCTTCAGCAGGGTTGCACAGGTTATGTCGCCTATGTTATGGATACCCGGGAGGCGGGTAGGACTACGGTGGATGATGTGCCAGTGGTACGAGAGTTTGCGGACGTATTCCCTGAGGAGTTGCCTGGGATACCTCCGGAGTGATAGGTGGAGTTCAGGATTGACCTAGTCCCTGGTGCGGCTCCGATAGCCAAGGCACCATATCGGTTGGCTCCTCCTGAGATGCAGGAGTTGTCTACACAGCTTCAGGAGCTGTTAGACAAGGGTTTCATTCGACCGAGCAGTTCACCCTGGGGAGCCCCGATTCTGTTTGTGAAGAAGAAGGACGGGTCGCATCAGATGTGTATAGATTATCGGGAGCTGAATAAGGTAACGATGAAGAACCGCTACCCACTCCCGAGGATTGATGACCTCTTTGACCAGCTACATGGAGCATCTTGGTTCTCGAGGATTGATTTGCGTTCGGGGTATCATCAGATGAGGGTCAGAGAGGAGGATGTGCAGAAGACTGTGTTTCGGACGCGTTCTGGCCATTATGAGTTTGTGGTGATGCCATTCGGGCTCACCAATGCTCCTGCCGCGTTCATGGACCTCATGAACTGCGTGTGTAGATCGATGTTAGACCGGTCGGTGATAGTATTTATTGATGATATCTTGGTTTACTCCAAGACGCGAGAGCAGCATGAGGAGCATTTGCGGGAGGTTCTGCAGACTTTGAGGAGGGAGAACTTGTATGCTAAGTTCTCTAAATGTGAGTTCTGGTTGCGCGAGGTGCAGTTTCTTGGGCACCTTGTCAACCAGAACGGGATTTCGGTAGATCCGGCCAAAGTGGAGGCCGTGATGAGTTGGGAGGTTCCGAGGTCTCCATCTGAGATTCAGAGCTTTCTAGGATTGGCAGCCTACTGTCGGAGATTCATTCAGGACTTCTCCAAGATAGCAGTTCCGCTCACCCGACTGACTAAGAAGTCGGTGGTGTATTGCTGGGGGCCTGAGTAGCAGGCCGCGTCGAGGCACTAAGACAGAGATTATGCGAGGCGCCAATCTTGGCCCTGCCAGAGGGCATGGAGGATTTTGTTGTGTAGTGCGATGCATCCATCGCAGGTTTGGGCGCGGTATTGATGCAGAGAGGGCATGTCATCGCCTATGCGTCGAGGCAGCTGAAACCTCACGAGGCGAATTACCCGACACATGATTTGGAGTTGGGGGCTGTAGTATTCGCCCTCAAGATTTGGCGTCATTACCTCTATGGGGTTCGTTGTACGATTTACACGGATCATAAGAGTTTGAGGTATCTCATGGACCAGCCAAATCTGAATATGAGGCAGAGTCGGTGGCTTGATGTGGTAAAGGATTACGATTGTGAGATCCTCTACCATCCGGGGAAGGCCAATGTCGTGGCCGATGCGCTTAGCCGCAAGGCAGCACCGATCAGTGGTATCTGTCTGAGGATGACAGTGGTGACTCCGCTTCTGGAGCGGATCCGGGAGGCTCAACAGGAGGCTATGAAGAGTGAGCGGATTGTGGGACAGGTTTCCTCCTTCGATTATGATAGCCGAGGGTTATTGACCCTTCACCGTAGGGTGTGGGTCCCTTATCATGGAGGCGTGCGCCAGGTCCTGATGGAGGAGGCGCACAAATCCCGATTTTCCATCCATCCCGGAGCGACGAAGATGTATAGGGATCTTTGTCCCGACTACTGGTGGCCCTGCATGAAGCGGGACGTAGCATGGTATGTGGAGCGGTGCTTGACCTGAAGGAAGGTCAAGGCCGAGCACCAGAGACCGTTGGATATCCCGCGGTGGAAATGGGAAGACATCACGATGGATTTCATCACCAAGCTTCTCAGGACCGCGCGGGGAGTGGATTCGATTTGGGTCATCGTCGATCGATTGACCAAGAGCGCCCACTTTATCCCGATTCAGGAGAGCATATCGGCCGAGAAATTGGCCGATATCTACATCAGAGAGGTGATGGCGCGGCACGGAGTGCCAGTTTCGGTGATTTCAGATAGGGATGTGCGGTTCACTTCCAGATTCTGGAAGAAGTTTCATGATGAGCTGGGTACTCGTCTGCATTTTAGTACTGCCTTTCACCCACAGACGGATGGCCAGAGCGAACGGACCATCCAGACTCTAGAGGACATGCTGCGGGCGTGTGTTCTAGACTTCGGAGGTAGCTGGGATACCTACCTTCCGTTGGCGGAATTCTCGTATAATAATAGCTATCATGCGAGTATCGACCGTCCTCCCTTCGAGATGTTGTATGGGAGGAAGTGCAGGACCCCGATATGTTGGGGCGAGGTTGGACAGAGAGTGATGGGGAGCACCGAAGTGGTGCTCAAGACGACCGAGAGGATTCAGCAGGTCCGGAGCGGGCTTCAGACTGCTCAGAGTCGGCAGAAAAGTTATGCCGACAAGCGTCGATCTGACCTGGAGTTCCAGGTCGGGGATATGGTTCTCCTGAAGGTGTCGCCTTGGAAAGGTGTCATCCGATTCAGGAAGTGGGGCAAGTTAGGCCCCAGATACATTGGACCGTTCAGGGTACTAGCCCGGGTGGGCAAGGTGGCATATAAGTTGGATTTGCCAGCCGAGCTCAGTCAGATACACAGCACTTTGCATGTTTCCCAACTGCGGAAGTGCCTGGTGGACGACTCCGCAGTAGTACCCTTGGAGGACATTCAGGTTGATGACAGCCTGAATTACATCGAGCGGCCTGTAGCGATCCTCGACCGGAAGTCAAAGGATATGAGGAACAAGAGGGTTGAGCTGGTAAAGGTGCAATGGCAGCACCGGAAGGGCTCTGAATGGACATGGGAACCGATGGATGAGATGATGGAGCATTACCCGGAGCTGTTCCAGGATCGAGTAGCAGACTTCGAGGACGAAGTCTAAAATAAGTGGAGGAGATTTGTAGCACCTGGTTCTTGGTACGTATTCTTTTAATTTAATCTCTTAATAATTTGCATTTTTAGCCTTGGACTCGGCGAGTCGAAGGACTAACTCGCCGAGTAGAAGCGAGAAGGATCGCGGGTCTTAAGTGATGGACTCGCCGAGTTGGTTCCCGGACTCGTCGAGTAGACCCTGTTTGGACAAAAACCCTAATCCAGGGGTGTATGCCCTATTTAAACACCTTAACTCGGCCTCCTTCGTCCCATTTACTCCCAGAAGACCCCCATAGCAAACCCTCGCCGTTATTGAAGAATTTTAAGGCATTTGGAGTGATCTTGGTGATTTTGTGGTTCAAGGAAGAAGGAAAAGCTTGAAGGATCAAGAGGAGGCTTGAGGGATTCAGTTGTGAGCATCATTTGCAGTCTTCAGAAGGTATAAAGTCTATACCTTGCTCTTTCATTTGTTAAATCCCTATTTCGGAAGATTTAGGGCTTTTATGAGCCGTTTTGGTAGCCAACCATGTTTGCAAACGTGGTTGGGGGTTTGAGCTTCTGAATTACATCATTTAAAGAGTCCTTAAGCAGATGTGAGTGGCTTTTGCACCCATAAAAGGGTCCCATGCACCCTAGGAGCTTGTTTTATGTCCTTTTGAACTCAAAGTCCCATGCAAGCATGTAAAGGTTGTAACTTTACGTGCTAGATCGATTGTAGAAGCATAGATCTATCTTTTGATCAAGGGTTGTACATCAGAAATCGAAGATTTAGTGAAAGGTAGTGACCAACTCGGCGAGTCCATTCATAGGACTCGGCGAGTGCATGGTCCTGTCCATATCAGTTGAGGGTCATAAGGACCCAGTTGAGTGTAGAAAGGTTTCAGGAAGGTCACAGGGGGTGGCCCAACGTTCTGGATTAAGTATTTGTGCTGGAAATTCATGGGACTTGGCGAGTGCATTCTTGGACTCGGCGAGTCCAAGGCAATCTCCTTAGAACTCGGTGAGTTGTTCATAAACTCGGCGAGTTGAGGACAGAAGTTGTTCATCAGATGAAGGTGAACTCGACGAGTTGTTCATCAACTCGCCAAGTCGGATGAGTTTTGATATGGAGTTCGAATGGGAAAGGAACTCGTCGAGTTGACGGCCCAACTCGACGAGTAGGTGCACGGATAAGGACGAGTAGAGAGTGGGGGACTCGGCGAGTTGACAACCCAACTCGGCGAGTCGGATCAACTGGAAGTTGAATTTGACTTTGACCTTGACTTTGACTTTGACTTGACTTGGTTGGGGGTAAAATGGTCATTTTACCCTAAGTATAGAGATCAGTTTCTAACTGAGTATTGTGGGGTTGTAGCCGGAGGATTTCGGGAGCAGCAGCGGACGGAGGTTTCCAGCACAGATTATCAGCGACTACTTGTACGAGGTGAGTTATCTTCCAGTAGGGGTGGGTCTACAGCCACAATGCCGGGCCACCAATGAGGAGTATTAGAAGATGATTGTCTTTGTGATAATTATCTTGGTCTGGTTATGCGTTTGGTTATGAGTTATATCTATATGATATGTTACGTGCATGATAGAGATAGTTTCCCTGATAGTGGTCCTTAGGACCGAGGGGTAGGTCAGTACCCGAATATGCCTGACTGTGTGCTTATATCTTGTATTGTATGCAAGTGGTAAGGAGTGGAATAGTCCCCAGTTACCGGTTGAAAGATACCGATGAATGGTTACCGGTTGAAAGATACCGATGAATGGTTACCGGTTGAAAGATACCGGTTGAAAGATACCGATGAATGGTTACCGGTTGAAAGATACCAATGAATGGTTACCTGTTGAAAGATACCGATGAATGGTTACCGGTTGAAAGATACCGATGAATGGTTACCGGTTGAAAGATACCGATGATATTGTATGGTATGTGGTATGATGGGGGAACTCACTAAGCTTTGTGCTTACGATTTCAGTTTTTGGTTTTAGGTACCTCTTCGTCTAAGGGGAAGGAGTCGGCGGCGTAGCATGGCATCACACACACATATGATTTTCCGCATGGTGTTTTCTGGGATTGTACTCTGATATGACATTTGTTTATGTTGTGGGTTTCAAACATGATACTTGGTTTATGAGATGAGATGTTTATACAATATTTTCTAATGAATGTTTTTGTGAATTAATTAATCAAAAATGAAATTTTTGGGCTTGAATTTTGGGGATGTTACAACTTCAATGGTCAAGAATGGCTTCCTTTCTCTCTCACAACGCTCCAGCACTCTAGGGTTTCTCTCTATGGACTGGTGACCTCAAATGATGGCCATAAGGGCCTTTAAATAGTCCCCAAACCCGAGAAATTAGGGTTTCATTAAATAGCGTGGACTCGCCGAGTCCAGGTATGGACTCGCCGAGTCCGGTCATTAAGCCGGATGGAAATTCGCGACTCTACTCGGCGAGTCTAAGCATCAACTTGCCGAGTCCCTCCAAAATCTCCAAAAATAAATGAATAAATAATGTACCTGGAAATCTGAATGTTACAATTCTCCCACACTAGAATCAGACTTCGCCCTCGAAGTCTTTCTCCACAAATAACTCTGGATACTGCTCGCGCATCTCTAACTCCGGCTCCCAGGTCATTTCGGAACCCTTCCGATGTTGCCAATGGACCTGACCCAACGACACCTTCTTGTTTCTCCAAGTCTTTATCCTTCTATCCCGAATCGCGATCGACCTCTCCACATAGTTCAGGCTCGCATCCACCGGAATATCCTCTAATGGAACCACTGCCGACTCATCAGCGATACACTTCCTCTACTGAGACACGTAGAAGGTATCGTGAATCTGGCTCAACTCCGCAGGTAGCTCCAAACGATACGCTACCCTGCCCACCCTGGCAGTCACCCTGAAAGGACCAATATACCGAGGCCCCAACTTACCCCTCTTCCTGAATCGGATCATTCCCTTCCAAGGAGATACCTTCAGGAGTACTAAATCACCAACTTGAAACTCGAGCTCCGAGCGACGCCTGTCCGGATAACTCTTCTGGCGACTCTGAGCGGTCAACAACCTCTGTCTGACCTGCTGAATCTGCTCAGTCGTCTGAAGTACTATCTCTGTACTACCCATCACACACTGCCCGACCTCACCCCATCAAATGGGAGTCCGACACCTCCTCCCATACAACAGCTCAAAGGGTGGCATACCAATGCTCGAATGATGGCTGTTGTTATAGGAAAACTCAGCCAAAGGCAAATATGTGTCCCAACTCCCTCCGAAGTCCAATACACATGCCCGGAGCATATCCTCGAGCGTCTGAATCGTCCGCTCACTCTGCCCGTCTGTCTGTGGGTGGTATGCGGTACTAAAATGCAGCCTCGTACCCAACTCCTCATGAAATTTCTTCCAGAATCTGGAAGTGAAACGCACATCTCGATCTGAGACGATCGAGATCGGCACTCCATGCCGTGATACCACCTCTCTCACGTACAACTCTGCCAACCTCTCAGCGGAAGAGCTCTCACTGATAGCAAGGAAGTGAGCGCTCTTCGTCAACCTGTCCACAATCACCCAAATTGCATCGATGCCCCTTGCAGTCCTCGGCAATTTGGTGATAAAATCCATGGTAATCTGTTCCCACTTCCACTCGGGAACCTCCAACGGCTGCAACTTACCATGCGGTCTCTGGTGCTCGGCCTTAACCCTACGATAGGTCAAACATCTCTCAACGAACCATGCAACATCCCTCTTCATACAGGGCCACCAATACTCTCTCTTCACGTCCAAATACATCTTAGTGGCCCCGGGATGGATCGAGAACCTCGATCTATGTGCCTCCTCCATCAAGATGGTACGCGTTTCGCCGACAAACGGTACCCAAATCCGACCCTGAAAGGTCATAAGTCCCCGACCATCGGTAACGAACTCTGATACCTGTCCGATAACCCGCTCTCTCTTACGGTTCTCCGGCCTCACGGCCTCCAACTGGGCCCCTCGAATGGTGTCCAACACCGGAGTCATCACTGTCAATCTCAAACAAACATCTCGTATAGGGGCACTCTCCGCCCTACGACTCAGGGCATCAGCTACAACATTAGCTTTCCCCGGGTGGTACAGGATCTCACAATCATAATCATTCACCACATCCAACCACCTCCTCTGACGCATGTTCAGGTTGGGCTGATCCATTAGATACTTCAAACTCTTGTGGTCCGTGTATATGGTACACTGAACCCCATACAGGTAGTGACGCTAGATCTTGAGGGCGAACACTACTGCCCCCAGCTCCAGATCGTGGGTGGGATACCTCGTCTCGTGAGGCTTCAACTGCCTCGATGCGTATGCTATCACATGCCCTTTCTGCATCAGCACCACTCCCAGCCCTGATATCGATGCGTCACAATACACCACAAAGTCCTCCATTCCCTCCGGGAGGGCTAACACAGGGGCTTCGCACAGTCTCTGGCGAAGTGTCTCGAAGGATGCCTGTTACTCTGGGCCCCATGAAAAAGCAACACCCTTCCGGGTCAACCTGGTGAGTGGCACGATGATCTTGGAGAAATCCCTGATAAATATCCGATAATAGCCAGCCAACCCTAAGAAACTCCTGATCTCGGTGGGGGATCTCGATACCTCCCAACTCATCACTGCCTCAATCTTGGCCGGATCGACCAATATCCCATTCTGGTTAACGAGGTGCCCTAGGAACTGAACCTCTCGTAACCAGAAATCACACTTGGAGAATTTGGCATAAAACCTCTCCAATCTCAGAACTCTAAGTATCTCTCTCAAATGCTCCTCATGCTGCTCTCTGGATCTCGAATACACCAATATATCATCGATGAACACAATCACTGAACGATCCAACATCGGTCTGCATACTCTGTTCATGAGATCCATGAATGCCGCCGGTGCATTGGTGAGCCTGAAAGGCATCACCACGAACTCCTAATGCCTGTAACGAGTCCTGAACGTTGTCCTCTGGATATCCTCATCTCGTACTCTCATCTGATGATATCCATGTTGGATTAATGTCTAAGTCCATAACTATAATTGGTAAGACTTGACCCGACCCGTCATGGTCCATTTGGGTTGCATGGCATCATGCATTTAGATAGACTAAAATGAGAGAAATAACACTTAAAGTTTATTAATATATTATAAGTTCTAATATATTAATAAGGTTATTTAATTAGTATTGATCAAGAATTAATTTGGAATTAATTAAGTGATCAAAATGAGACTAATTAAATATATGGGTTGATTGTGTAAATCATTCATTCTTATATATGTGGGCTTGTGATCCAAGATTCCTTATGTTGGACTAAGTCCACGGGGTGACCCATGGATACTCCATGGAGGTTAAAATCCATGGAGCTTAAGGAATGGGTAAAGTTATGAGTTACATGGAGTAACCCTAATAGCCACCATATAAAAGAATCCCATGGCTCAAGAAATCGTACACTATGTGTGAGTGTGAGGGCTAGACGATTTCAAGGAGTGTTCAAGTTTTTCTCAAGTTATTCCAAGTGTATTTGGTGTTGTGTGAACCATTTGAGGTGTCACACTTGGGGTACTAGGAACTCAAGCTTCATGAAGACATTCTACATCAAAGAGGTATGTATTCTATCTTGTTATATTTATTATTTTGTATGCTAGATTAGGATAATACCTTGGATGTTCATAATTGTATGTATAATAGAGAAAACATAGATCCAAGGTATTTAGGGTTGCATGTACACTTAGGAGTGTTAGAATGCTCATAACCCAACAGTGGTATCAGAGCCTGGTTATTTTTCAATTATACTTGATGCAAGTTGCTGAAATAAAACTGAAAAAAACTGAAAAAAACATCTTCGAGTTTTTTTTTTTTGGCCTGTTTTGGATTAGAATCATTACCGCAAAGTGGTTTTGTTCATAAAATTTGTTTTTTGATACTATGGTAATGTTTATTCTCATCCAAATAAAGGATAATAATCAAAGTTTCAAGTTTTATACATGTTTATATGATGCTTGAAAAATGTTGATTATGAATGTTCATGTTTATGAGTTTGTTTAGATTAATAGGAAAAATTATGAGATAGTTGTTTTCAATCCATTTTAATCTAAGAGTTGATTCCAAAGTGTGTTTTTGTAACTTGTCCTCAAGTTATATGAAAAGTCACATTTAAGAATCATAAAACTCATAAAAGTTGGCAAAGGTTACAAAATGAAGAGTCTAGTTCTAATTAAATGGTTTTATGACTCCATAACTTGTCCTCAAGTTATGGAGGTTCAAGAGTCTCTTCATTAAATTAAAAAAAAGGTGTAACCTTAATTAGTTCCATAAGTTACAATAAAAAAAAAGTTATTTTTTTTATTAATTAGTTTAAAGTCTTCCATAACTTGTCCTCAAGTTATGGAACTTGAAGAGTTTTTTTTTAATTAAAACTACTTTAAATTCATAAGTTATGGAATTAATTAGTTTTGAATAGTTTCAAAACTTGCCCTCAAGTTTTGGAATTTGAAAAGCTTTCACTTATGAATACTTTAATTCAAAGTTAACCCTTACATTTTAAAAGTTAAAATTCAACCCTTATACTTTATAATATTATAAGTTAATAATATTTATATATATGTATAAGAGTAAAGTCAGTCTTACCGTTAGTAGGCCTCATTCACGAAGCTGGTCTATAAGGGGGGTATAAGGTTACTGCCTATAAAATGGCAGTTTAATGGGTGTCCACTCTCACCCACCGCTTCCTTGACTGGTGGAGGGTCGTTAGCCGAACGGGTAGGACAAAGACTATAATTCTCCATTCATTAAAAGTATTAATGATAATTACTAAGTAACTAAACTCTTATTAATACCCAATCTTAGTTACCTAGGAAAATGTGAATTTCGTGCTAACCCATGAAATTACACTTTGCACTTTGCTTAAGTCGTTAGTGGAGCGTGTGTGGTTAACCGGCACACTAACCTGGACTTAACAAGGTAGGCAAAGGGTAACTTAATATTTATCATAGTATCGGTGGAGCGTGTGTGGTTAACCGGCACACAGATTAAGGGGTAAATATTAAGGGTACCAAGTATATTTGCATGGTTATTCACACCTTGTTTTGTGATCCTCGGCATCCCAGTCACAAAACCTGAAGGGCACAGTCGAGATTGAAACATGCCATTGAATAGTTCAATGAATCTCAAAAGAATCTAGGAGTTTCAAAACCAATTAAAACCTAATAATT
Source organism: Lactuca virosa (assembly GCF_052849685.1). Classification (NCBI taxonomy): domain Eukaryota; kingdom Viridiplantae; phylum Streptophyta; class Magnoliopsida; order Asterales; family Asteraceae; genus Lactuca; species Lactuca virosa. The sequence goes on along the minus strand of NC_136428.1, from coordinate 432,413,712 downwards.
ATTTCGTTTTTCATGGTGGAAATTGGTGAATCGTCATTCACCTACCTTCAAATATTTTATAGCTTGGATTACGGCATCCCTCTTCTAAGTTATAAAATAGTTTGTTGGGTCCTAGCCTTAATATTTCAAATTGGGTGTCATATTAAGGACTTTAAATCAACTATCTTGAATATCTCCCAAAAAGATGTCTGGTCTAGACATTTATGATCTTCCCAAATCTCTTGAAACAAGCTTTCCTAAATGAAGATGATGTCCCATGGATATTATACTTCTTTCACCTCCTCCAATTATTCTCCCTAACCCACAAGTTCCTAAAAAGTTTAAGGTCACTCAAGCCCTATTGGCAAGGCAAGGGCTAGGTGTGATCACATCTTGGAGATGCAGTCACATATTGACAAGCCGGGAGAGTTGGGTGTCAAAGTCTTGAGAAAGTTGGTGGCTCAACTACTTTCTAAGTCACATAGTGAGTTCTTTTGGGAATCCTATGAAACAGACTAAGACAAGACCCTTAATGATCTTATCTATTTGCTAAGATCAACTTCCTAAAAACGCTATGGACATTGACATTGATGACATTGGATATCCAGTAAAGCTCTCTCTTCCCAATGGAAAGGGATCGGCCATAGTCAACTCGGTTGACCCAATGGTAAAGAGAGAGGCGAAGTCTGAGATAGTCCCATTATCAAGGGTACATAGGTAACTATTGCCAAAGGAAGGGGCATTGGTTGCGAAGCTGCCAAATTTACCTAAGGATGTTAAAGTCAATAAGTTTGGCTCTACTTCAGGTAAAGTCCATTGTCTAACTCTATTAAGTACATGCTGATTCTGATCGCGAAGATGGATTTCAATCGCATGGTTCGGTGATCAGAATTTTGGGCTATTACTTAAGAGTTATAATATTTATATTGCTTAGGAATAGATAACAACAAGGTTCTCATATGGATTGTAAGGATAAGTTTTTTTCCGCAAAGTTTTAAAATAAAAGAAAAAAGGTTTTGATTTTATTTATTTTAAGTATCCTTACAATGGCATTTGTGAAAAGTTGTTGCTTATAAGATTCCACTGATAGCAATATTGGAAAAAATGGATTTGATTCTTTCGGTTGTGGTAGTGTCTAATATTACCAAATAAGGAAAGATTCTCATCACCCAAGGTTCAATTGGACCGGAACTTGGAATCATACAAGTTGTATAGTATGATGAATGAGAACTTTCAGCTTGGAAAATTAAGACTAATTCCTTATGTGAATAAGGAAAGGACTAAGGGATCGAGTACACATTCTTGTGCACTGGTCAAGTCCACCACAAAAGATCAAGAAGACTATTCGTCATGATTTACTTAAGTTCAGTAAATATGATTATACTTATAAGTTTAAGTATAAGTCTATAGCATTGGAGAAGTTTCAATGTGAGACAGAACGAATAAGAAGAATCAAAGTATGGCAGAAAGATAAAAGTTTCTCAAATCTGAAAAGATGGGAGAGTACTTTAGTATCATGTTTATGATCATCTTAATGATTAAGATACCATATCACAATTGGTCCTCTAAAGTCATCTTAGTGCATTCTTATGACTAAGAAGAGGAGTCATGAATTGTTGAAATGGTTAAATCAAAAAGATGAGTCATACTTCGTTCCAAAACAATTCTTAGAGTCATACTCCAAGATTGTAACTTGAGTGACATATCTTAAAGAGGGTTTGTTAACACTAGTCAAATGTAAGAGTAAAAGGTTATCTACTCTTGTACATTTGAAATTGGTAAGTTGTGATGTTTTGGATAAAACAGAGACCAACTTAGGCCAATTGTGTAAAGTGTTAGTCTTGATAAAGAATCCACACTATCTCTTGAATATTTGACAAGGGAGTCTTATATGTCAAGAGGACAGTGGGAGTCTTAAAGCTCTTGAAAGTTTCAAGACTTAATCAAGAATAAAACCTAAAGTCCTTCACTAGCACACGACTTGAGGTTTATAACCTATCGTGTTGAATTTTTTGTGCCTATTCAAGTTGGATTTGCATAGGAGTTCTGAGAGTTCTCAATTGTTTGCACAACTACTTGGAAGCAATGGAAGACACCTGAGCTGCCAAATGGCAAGAATTTAAGATTACACAAGTTTAATCAATATGAGTTTGGATTTGTCACTAACCTTGTCTTGTGATTATGGTTTTGACAAATTCACATGGATAAGAACACATACACTATTAAATCTAAGTTTCATAAGGTTTCTCTCCGATTCATGAAAATGATGGTGAGGAAACACTTTCACTAAGTAGATTTTAGCTAGATAGCAATTGTGATATTTGCATTCTCAAAGTCGTTAGTGGAGCGTGTGTGGTTTACCGGCACACTAACATGGACTTGTGAGAAGTGGCAAAGGTCTAAACAATTGAGACTATGATTACGGCATCCCTTTGCATAGTTTTAAAATTGTTTAGACACACATGTGAGCCATCTAAGAGAGGTGTATGATTTTGATAAAGTTTTATCAAAACAATCTAGTATCAGAAATCTGAACTTTGGTAAGAAAGTCAGTTGATTTCTGAGTACATGTCAAAGCTAGTGGGAGCATAAGTGTTATGCTAATAATCAACATGTTAGTGGGAGCATGATAATTATGACAAAGGTTGCAAGTTAGCAATGTTAATTATAGAAAACAAAAGTTTCAATTCGTGAGGCTGTAGGGGTTGAAAAACTTGTTTTGCTATAATTAAGGGAGAGGAAATTATACTTCATTTCAATTCTAAAAGCTTAGATTGAGATTTTAATCGTATTTAATCAAGGATATATATATATGAATTTCATGTTGGAATGGCTCAACATAAGGAAATTCTATATATGGGTCCATTATTTGCGTTCTAAAATTCGATTGTGATTACGACATCCCTTTTCATAATCTGAATTTTGAGAACTTGGCAAATTGAAATGGAAATATTATAGCAAAAGACTAGTTTAGTCTTTATGTGAGACATCATGAATCGTGTCCCATATGCTTCGGGTATAGGATCGATTACATGTGCTATATTTATCCTTTCTAAAAGTTTCCAAATGCCTGGGGCATTATGAAGGGAAAAGGTCTAGAATTGGATATGACTAAAATGATTAAGCAATTGTCAAGGACAATCTAAGGTTTACCAAAGATTGGTTGCTCAAGGACAGTTGGAAGTATAATGTTAATTCTGGAAGGACCATATTGACTTAATCTGTAAGGACGCAACTCTTGTTCAGAAGTGATAGTCAAAATGGAATATGGAAATGTTTCAAAGTTAGAAATTGTTCAATAAATCTGTGTAAGATTAGGAAACTTAATGCAAGAAGGATGTTTCCAAGCAGTTGATCTCCTTTGGAATGCTCTGTAATGTTTGTTGTCAAATCTTTCTGACTTTGTGCATAATCATTACAAGAGGATCAATGCATATAAGTTTAGAATCTAACAGATTTTAGTAAATGGCATGAATTTGGAATTCTTGCATTTGCAGTAAGGAATTGGGAATATGAAATGAGAATCGTTGGAGTTATGTTCAATTGATCTATTTCACAAAGTAAAGATCATAGACAAACATAGTATGCATACTTGGTGTATGGCATGACTGGTGTTTAGAAAAACATAGTGTACATGCTTGGAGCGTGGGACAACTATTGTTTTAAATTCAAGAATAAAGTTGATAGCTGAAACAGTATACAATGAATAATGTGTAATCATATGGTGATAAATAAAAGGTGTTTTATTTATATTCATAAGTTCTGACACCATATTGGATTTGATTATTATTGTGTTTCACTTTGTATGTTTTGACTTCCAGAAGAACTAGGTCATTGTTCTGATGGACTAAGTTATTCAAACCATCCATAGTCGGTCATATGTTGGAAGTAGATATGAATCAAGACTGTCATGGGTTGTCTTGTAGAGGTCTAAGATGTTGGACAAAGGGCTACAACACGCATGAGTGCTCATAAGTTCTGAGTATTGGATTCAACCCGCGCTCATTGGAATCACTTCATGGATTTTATCACGAGTGATCATGAGACGATAATATCTTATATTCTTTAAACCTAGAGATATGAGTTGTTACTATGAGTTGGTTATACATTGATTGCACGAAAAAGCATTGGTAACTCGATGTTATAAAATGTGCCTTTGTGTATGATTCAACAAGTAGTAGAACAAGCCATATGAGTCGAAGTTTATCCATTCCTTTTACCTTTGGGATAAAACCGATATCTGTGAGCCACTCGATGATTTAGTGATGACAAATGTAAGTGCTCGGCCGGGCCAAGACTGATTTGATTTGTTCAATTAGTCAGTCGTCATAAATCAGAAATCGGGAAACAACAAATGGACAGAGAGAATGATTATAATCCATGTCTCAGTCCATATGATATCTAGAATGGAGGAATATATGATCCCTTATTTAATGGACAAGTCATTGACAAAGGTCAGAGTTCATCGACAAGGTCAGAGTTCGACAGAAGCTTTTGAGAGCTACGATTGCCAGTCGGTTCTTGAAGTCATACGCAATAATAGTTTTAGACTTATCCAAGTGGGAGACTGTTGGATTAATGTCTAAGTCCATAACTATAATTGGTAAGACTTGACCCAACCCGGCATGGTCCATTTGGGTTGCATGGCATCATGCATTTGGATAGACTAAAATGAGAGAAATAACACTTAAAGTTTATTAATATATTATAAGTTCTAATATATTAATAAGGTTATTTAATTAGTATTGATCAAGAATTAATTTGGAATTAATTAAGTGATCAAAATGAGACTAATTAAATATATCGGTTGATTGTGTAAATCATTCATTCTTATATATGTGGGCTTGTGATCCAAGATTCCTTATGTTGGACTAAGTCCATGGGGTGACCCATGGATACTCCATGGAGGTTAAAATCCTTGGAGCTTAAGGAATGGGTAAAGTTATGAGTTACATGGAGTAACCCTAATAGCCACCATATAAAAGAATCCCATGGCTCAAGAAATCGTACACTATGTGTGAGTGTGAGGGCTAGACGATTTCAAGGAGTGTTCAAGTTTCTCTCAAGTTATTCCAAGTGTATTTGGTGTTGTGTGAACCATTTGAGGTGTCACACTCGGGGCACTAGGCACTCAAGCTTCATGAAGACATTCTACATCAAAGAGGTATGTATTCTATCTTGTTATATTTATTATTTTGTATGTTAGATTAGGATAATACCTTGGATGTTCATAATTGTATGATTAATAGAGAAAACATAGATCCAAGGTATTTAGGGTTGCATGTACACTTAGGAGTGTTAGAATGCTCATAACCCAACAATCCAGACCTCAAGTCGATCTTGGAAAACCAAGACGCTCCCTGTAACTGATCGAATAAATCGTCGATCCTCGGTAAGGGGTAACGGTTCTTGACCGTCAGTTTGTTCAGCTCCCGGTAATCAATGCACATCCGGTGTGAACCATCCTTTTTCTTGACAAAAAGGATCGGCACTCCCCACGGCGAGCTACTCGGCCGTATAAACCCCTTCCCGAGCAGCTCCTGAAGCTGCGAGGATAACTCCTGCATCTCTGGTGGCGCAAGGTGATAGGGCGCTTTGGCGATAGGCGCTGCCCCCGGAACCAAATCAATACGGAACTCTACCTGCCTCTCGGGAGGCACACCCGATAACTCCTCGGGGAAAACATCCGGGAACTCGCGCACTATCGGGACCTTATCGATCGACCTCGGTCTCTCTGCATCTACTCTCGTATCCACCACATAAGCCACAAACCCACTACAGCCCTGCTGTAAACTCTGCCTCACTCAAGCGGCCGAACAAAATGCTGACCCAAAACGGGTACCCTCGCCGTACACCGAAAGTACTCCCCTACTGGGGTCTCGTATCGTCACCAACTGTCACTCGCAGTCTATCACAGCCCCAAATCGGCTCAACCAATCCATGCCCACTATGACACATACGTCCCCCATAGGAATCGGGACCAGATCTATCGGGAACTCGACACCGAAGATCTCGAGTGCACATCCTCGAATCACATCAGTAGCATACACCGCTCGCTCGTCAGCTATGGAAACTCGTAGAGGTCGACTCAATGCCTCACGCTGGGTACTGATGTGCTGACTAAACGCTAGTGACACAAAAGACCTACTCGCACCTGAGTCAAATAACACTAAGGCAGGTACAGAACACACAAGAAATGTACCTATGCATATCGCAATACAAGCATAACACCACAAACTCAAAATAAACAGAGGAAAGAATACATACCAGCTACCACATCGGGTGCTGCGCGGACCTCCTCCGCTGTCAACTGGAAGGCTCTCCCACGAGCCGTCGGTGCCTCGGCCTTCGTCGGCCTACTCTCTGTAGCTCGAATAGTAGCAGGGGTAGATCCCTGAGAAGCTCCCTAAGCTGACCCTCGTAACTGCGGACACTCGGCCTTCCGGTGTCCGGTCTGGTTGTAGTGAAAATAGACTGCAAACCCCTTGGGGGCAATCCTTGGCCATATGCCCCTCCTTGCCACATTTGTAGCAAGACCCTGATCTGCATACTCCATCATGACTCTTGCCGTACTTGCCACAAGTGCGGCCCCTCTGGCTCCCTGATCTCGAATCGGCGGGCTTAGCCCGCTTGGCAGCCGGCTGGGACTGTGTCGGTCGCCGATCCCTCCCCTGAGACTCAGTCTCCTCCCTAGCCTGGGTCTCCAGCTCTATCTCCCTCTTCCGGAAATTTTCCTGAAGCTCAGCAAATGTCCGGTACATCGAGTTCTCCACGAACTCTCGTATATCCCTCCTCAACACACTCAGATATCGGCTCATACGTGCCTGCTCGGAGGACACGTGCTCTGGGCAGAACATCACCCTCTCATGGAACATCCTCGTAATCACTGTAACAGACTCAGTACCCTGCTTGAGGGTCATAAACTCCTGGGCCAAACGCTCCCTCTCCACCTGGGGAACGTACTCATCTCGAAATATAGTGGTGAACCTCTCCCAGTTCACCGCAGCGTACTCTGCAGAAGTGAAGTGTGCTGTCACAAACTTCCACAAGTCCTTTGCTCCCAAGCGAAGCTGGTTCAAAGCGAACCGTACCCTCAGATGCTCCGAACACGAACATGTGTAGAAGCACCCCTCAATGTCAGAGATCCACCTCATCGCGGCTATCGGATCCTGAGTCCCATCAAACTCTGGTGGCTTCGTATTGCTGAACTCTCTGTACAGCAACGAGTCACCCCCTGCGGCCTGGCAGTAGCGACGGATGCGGTGGCCACAGCAACAGCTGCATCAGTAAGAGCGGCGTACCGCTCATCAAAAGCCTCCATCATCGTGGTCTTGATAGACCCGACCATCTCTGGAATCTCAGCGCGGATGACAGCAGCCACCTCATCATGAATCATCTGGCGGAGCTCCTCATCGCTCACAACCCCCTCGCTAGTCCCTGTCCGGTGGCGTGTTCCAACCATGATGTTGTTGGATAAGGTGTCTAAGTCCATAACTATTTCTGGTATGTACTTGACCCGACCCGGCATGGTCCATTTGGGTTGCATGGCACCATGCAATTGGATAGACTAAATGAGAGATATAACACGTGTGGTTTATTAATATATTAATAATATTATTTAATTAGTTTGATCGAGAATTAATTTAGAATTAATTAAGTGATCAAAAGATAACTAATTAAATATATGGGTTGATTATGTAAATCATCCACAACTTATATAGTGGGCTAAAAGGCTCCATCGATAATCAAGTTGGGTTAAACCCATTGGATGCTCCATGGATGCTCCATGGGAGTTACAAACCCATGGGTCATGGAAATGAAGAGTCATGACACATTAGGGTTTACATAATGTAACCCTAGATGTGTCAACACTATATAAAGCTCTTGTTTCTCCCAAAATCGACACACATGCATACTTGAGGGCTAGAGCCGATTTTAGAGTGTTATTCTTTCTCTCCATGTTTACTCCATAGCATTTGGCGTTGTGTGAAGCATTTGAGGCATCACACTTGCGGTGCTAGGCTCACAAGGTTTCAAGGATCAAAATCAACAACATGGTATGTAGTTCTATCTTTCATTCAAGTTAAAATTGTTCCCCATGTATGCTAGATAGGATCATAACCTTGGAAATCAACTTTTCATGAAAATTAGACAAACATAGATCCAAGGTTATTAGGGTTGCATGTACACTTAGGAAGTGTTAGAATGCTCAAAACCCTTCAGTGGTATCAGAGACTAGGCTTGCTTGTTTGATTCTTGTGCAAAATGCTTGAAAAAATCGATTTTCTGTTTTCTGCTCGTATAAACTCGCCGAGTCCATGGGGGGACTCGACGAGTCCATGAACAAATGCAAGCTACTAGTCGAGTCTGTTCCTATACTCGACCAGTAGAGGCTGCAGTATCCAGAATTTCGACTTTTGTTGCTGGAAATGGACTAGAAACATTACCCTAAACTGTTTTGGTGTTTTAAAACTTGTTTTAGATGGTGTAATGTTTATGCTAATCCATTTACAATGACAATTATCAAAATTACAAGTTTTTAAATGTAATTTATGATTCTTGAAAGTGTTCATATTCATGTTCTTGAACTTATGAAGATTAGATGATCATAGGAATTGTTTGTAACCTTCATGGTAGATTAATTCATGATCATAATGTGTTTTAATGGAGTCCATAACTTGTCCTCAAGTTATGGAAAACCAAAAGTCACACTTTTATTAAAGCCATTAAAAGAACACAAGAGTTATAAAAATGAAGTGTCTTCAATTTTAATACTCAATTAAATTCATTAGTTATAAGAAATGAAAATTTTTGAAAGTTTACAAAACTTGCCCTCAAGTTTTGGAACAAGTAAAGTCATATTAAAACTTTAGTTCCAACCCTTAGAATTTTAAAAGTTAAAATTCAACCCTTATACTTTATATTATAAGTTTAATAATATATATATATATATATATATATATATATATATATATATATATATATATATAAGATCAAGTCGTTTTACCGCAAGTAGGCCTCATTCACGAAGCCGGTCTATAAGGGGGGTATAAGGTTGTTGCCTATAAAATGGCAACTTAATAGGTGTCCACTCTCACCCACCGCTTCCTTGATCGGTGGAGGGTCGTTAGCCGAACGGGTAGGACAAGGACTTATAAATTCTCATTAATAGTATGATGAATATTATAAAGTAACTAAATGTTTTATTAAATTCCCAATCTTAGTTACTTTAGGAAAAAAATGTAAATAAGGTGCTAATCCATGAAATTACACTTTGCACTTTGTTTAAGTCGTTGGTGGAGCATGTGTGGTTTTCCGGCACACTAAGTTGGACTTAACAAGGTAGGCAAAGGGTGACTTAAGGTTTATTCATAGGGTCGGTGGAGCGCGTGTGGTTTACCGGCACATCGATTAAGTGAAAAAACATTAAGGGTACCAAGTAATTTGTATGGTTACTTCACACCTTGTTTTGTGATCCTCGGTATCCCAGTCACAAAACATGAAGGGCACACTCGAGATTGAAACATGCCATTGAAAAGTTCAATGAATCTCAAAAGAATCTAGGAATTTCTTAAAAACCAAATAAAACCTAATAATTTATATTTTGTTTTCATGGTGGAAATTGGTGAATCGTCATTCACCTACCTTTCAAATATGTTATAACTTGGATTACGGCATCCCTCTTCTAGGTTATAATATATTGTGATTAGATCCTAGCCTTAATATTACATTTGGGTGTTTTATTAAGGACTTTCTCTATATCTAAACTAAACTTGTTTTTCTTCTTTTCAGATGTCTTCCAACAATGCTACTCCTGGCTCAAACCCTACTGGCTCCTTCTCTCTCATGAACCTTTGTGGGAGAGTCATCTTTGATGGATCCAACTTTACTGACTGGATCAGAAACATCAGGATGGTCACTCGATACGAGAACAAGGAATATGTTCTCGACAAGGAGCTTAAGGTGCCTGAGCCAACTGCTACTCCTGAGGAGTTTGCTGAATATGAGGCACATGAAAGAGATGATACCAAACTGGCATGCATTATGATGGCCACTATGACAGCCGAGCTCCAAAAGTCCTATGAGGACTACTATCCTTTTGAGATGCACTAGGATTTGATGGACCGCTACCATCATAGTGCTCATCAAGAGCGATATGAAATCATCTCCTCTATGATCACAACCCGAATGAAAGATGGTGAACCCATCACAAGCCACATGCGGAAAATGCAAAGGTATGTGGACCGATTGATGAAGTTGAATGTGAACTTCCCAGAGGAGTTAGCAATATATATTATTTTGCACTCCTTACCTTCGTGTTATGATCAATTCCGCATGACATACCACATGAACAAGGAGGAAGTTACACTTAGCAAACTTCAAGGACTCCTAAAGACCGTAGAATCAGGTCTTAAAGGTAAGTCGGTTGTGACCACTCCTACTACTACTCCAAACTCAGCACCTGTCCTGGCAATCGGGAAAGGTAGAGGGAAGAAGAGGAAGAACCCTTCAAAGGGTACCAAGGGTAAGACTCTTGATGGCTCCTCTTCTAGCGGAACCAAGAAAGGTTTCGTTACACCTTCTTCTGATCCCAAAGAGGCTGAATGCTTCTATTGCCATGAAAAGGCGCACTGGAAGCGTAACTGCCTAAAGTACCAGCAAGATTTGTAGGATGGGAAGGTGAAACCCAACCATGCAGGTATTTACACTATCTTATCTAATAATTCACTCTATTCTAACTCTTGGGTCCTTGATACCGGTTGCGGTATTCATTTTTGTTCTGAATTGCAGGGACTAAGAAGAAGTGAGAATGTGGAGCATGGAAAGATAAACTTGATCATGGGGAATAGGAAAGTTTCACCTTTCACCAAGATTGGAGTTTATACTTTGTTGCTTAGTAGTGGATTTACTTTAGATTTGAATAAATGTTGTTATTCGCCAGAAATGGCAAGAAATGTTATTTCCTTTCATGCTTTGTATAAACAAGGTTTTACCTTTTCCTTTGATAATGAAATTGGTGGAATAAATGCTTTCTTTAATAATGTGTTTTATTTTAAAGCATTACCTTGTGATGGTGTGTATGAAGCTGTGTCTGTTGTAGATAATTTAGGAAATAATGTGTTGTGTATTGATTCTACTAATGATAATAACTTGGATAAAGCATCATTATGGCATTGTCATCTTGGACATATAAGCAAGAAACGCATAGGCCAACTCCAAAAGGATGGAGTTTTGGAGACATTTGACCTAAAGTCAGATGATAGTTGCGAATCATGCTTACTTGGAAAAATGACAAAGTCACCCTTCACAGGTTCTTGTGAGAGGGGTGAAGGTTTGTGGGATCTTATACACACGGATGTGTGTGGACCCTTCAAACATGCCACAAGGGATGCTAATCGTCATTATGTGACTTTTACAGATGATTATAGTAGATATGGATATGTTTACTTAATCAAGCATAAGTCAGAGACTTTTGAAAGGTTTAAAGAGTTTAAACAGGAAGTCAAGAATCAATTGGGTAGGAACATTAAGATGCTTTGATCCGATCGCGGTGGTGAGTATCTTAGTACAGAGTTCCTCGACTATCTAAGGGAATGTGGGGTTGTCTCACAATTGACACCTCCCAGGACACCACAGTTGAATGGTGTAGCTGAGATGCGTAATCGAACCTTGTTGGACATGGTTCGTTCCATGATGAGTCGAGCTACGCTACCAATCTCATTTTGGGGGTATGCCTTAGAGACTGCCACCCATATCCTTAATCTGGTCCCTACAAAGAAGGTTGCCAAAACACCTCACGATATGTGGACTGGAAAACTTCCCAGTCTAGCCCAGATCAAGGTTTGGGGTTGTGAGGCTTTCGTGAGACGCGAGACTCATGATAAGCTCGAAACTCGAAGCGAAAGGTGTATTTTCATCGGTTACCCACAAAAATCCTTTGGTTACCTCTTCTACAGACCTAGTGAGAATGTGGTCTTTGTAGCAAGGAGGGCTGTCTTTCGAGAGAAAGAGTTCATAAGCCAAGGAGACAGTGGGAGGCTAATTGACCTTGAAGAACTTCAAGAGTCAAGTGGTGAAGGAACCTCAAACCCTAGCAGTCAACTTGAGGAGGAAACTCCTGTTGATCCAATTAACAAATTCGTACCTCTGAGGCGTTCCACAAGGGTTAGGAATGCACCTGAGCACTACTATGGTTTCCATATTACTGCGGAAGTTGAGACACTTATCAGTGATGGGACATTGGTAAGTCTGGATGAACCTAACAGCTACGCGGAAGCCATGGCAGGCCCTGAGTCTACTAAATGGAAAGAGGCAATGGATAACGAGATACAGTCCATGTATGACAATCAGGTTTGAGACTTGGTTGACAATGTACCAAATCGTAAGACAGTTGGGTGCAAGTGGATCTTCAAGAAGAAGACCGACATGGATGGTAATGTACACACTTATAAGGCACGACTGGTTGCAAAGGGCTTTTCTCAAACTCCAGGAGTTGATTATGATGAGACCTTTTCACCAGTGGCCAAGATTAAGTCTATTAGAGTACTGTTAGCCGTAGCTGCATTTCATGACTATGAAATATGGCAAATGGATGTCAAAACCGCTTTCCTTAATGGAAAGTTGGTTGAGGATGTTTACATGGCTCAGCCAGAGGGTTTTGTCGATGCAAGGTACCCTAATAGAGTATGTAAGCTTGAGAAATCCATCTATGGATTAAAGCAAGCACCTCACAGATGGAATCTTTGCTTTGTTGAGAAAGTCAAAGAGTTTGGCTTTTCGAGGAGTGAAGATGAATCTTGTGTATATGTCAAGGCTAGTGGGAGTATAGTTAGCTTTTTGGTACTGTATGTGGATGACATACTACTTATAGGAAATGACATCCCAACCTTGCAGGAGGTTAATTCCTGGCTTGGGAAGTGTTTCGCTATGAAGGACCTTGGAGAAGCTGCCTATATTCTAGGGATAAGGATTCTGAGAGACCGGAGTAAGAGACTAATTGGGCTTAGTCAGAGTACATACTTGGAGAAGGTGCTAAAGAGATTCAGCATGCAAGATTCCAAGAAAGGAGAGTTACCCATCCAGTGTAACGCTAGACTGAGTAAGACTCAGAGCCCGAGTACTGAGGTTGAGATAGCAGAAATGAGTCGAGTACCTTATGCTTCTGCAGTAGGCTCGATCATGTATGCTATGACCTGCACTCGTCCTGATGTAGCCCTTGCCTTGAGCATGGTTAGCAGGTATCAGGGGAACCCTGGTAAGGCTCACTGGACAGCGGTAAAGAATATTCTCAAGTACATGCGGAGGACTAAGGACTGGGTCCTTACCCTTGGTAGGGGTGATGACTTGAGAGTTGTAGGGTATAGTGATGCTAGCTTCTAGACTGATAGGGATAATTTACGCTCTCAGTCGGGCTGGGTCTTTACCTTAAATGGAGGAGCAATCTCTTGGAAAAGTTCCAAGCAGGAGACAGTGGTTGATTCAACTTGTGGATCAGAGTATATAGCGGCAAGCGAGGCAGCAAAGGAGGCTATATGGCTAAAGAACTTCATTGGAGACCTTGGAGTTGTACCAGCCATAACGGAGCCCATAGAGATTTTCTGTGATAGTGAAAGTGCAGTTGCCTTAGCAAAGGAACCAAGGGATCATGGGAGATCCAGACACATTGACAGGAAATACCATTTCATCAAACATCGTATAGAAGAAGGACTCCTCGTGGAAAAGAGGGTATCATCGGATGAGAACTCGGCAGATCCCCTCACGAAGGGACTGGGTAGGGTTAAGCATCTCCAGCATGCTAGGAGCATAGGGCTGCAGGATGATATTAGTTTTAGTAGTTAGATAATTTTGAAATATGTAAAATGTAATTGACATTTGATGATGAATAAAAGTTGTGTTTATTTATGACTAAAGTGTTGCTATCTCTTGTCAATCGTTTACTATTATTTCTTTTGCATGTTTTGACTTCCAGAATATTTATGTTGTGTTTTTACATATTATTCAAATTATCCACACTCAGTCATATGTTGGAAGTAGATATGAAGTAAGACTGTCATGGGTTGGTTGTAGAGCTCTAAGATGTTGGACATGGCATCAACACTCATGAGTGCTCATAAGTTCTGAGTATTGGATTCAACCCACGCTCGCTGGTATCACTTCATGGAATTTATCTAGAGTGATCGCGAGATGGTAACATCATATAAGTCTTCAAACCTAGAGATATGACTTGTTAACTATGAGTTAGTTATGCATTGATCGTGCGAAAACGCATTGGTAACTCGATGTTATAAAACGTGCGGTTGTGTGTAATTTAACAAGTAGAAGATCAAGCATATGAGTTGAAGTTTATCTGTTCCTTCTTGGATTAGAAGCTGATATCTGGGCCCCTCGATGATTTTGTTTTGACCCATGTACCAGGCCCGGTCAGAACTAAGTTGATGTGTTCAATTAAGTTCTATGTCAAACAAATCGGAAATCGGGAAACAAACTGTTGGACAAAAATAAGACATTGTTCCATGTATTTGTCCGGCTGATGTCTAGAATAGAGGATTATGTGATCACTTATCTGAAATGGCGTATCATCATCTTCTCAGTTCCGAGAAACCTTGAAAAGAGCTACGATTGCCGATCGGTTCCTGAAGTCATACTTGCAGTTATAGTTATTAGACTTATCCAAGTGGGAGACTGTTGGATAAGGTGTCTAAGTCCATAACTATTTCTGGTATGTACTTGACCCGACCCGGCATGGTCCATTTGGGTTTCATGGCACCATGCAATTGGATAGACTAAATGAGAGATATAACACGTGTGGTTTATTAATATATTATAAGTTCTAATATATTAATAATATTATTTAATTAGTTTGATCAAGAATTAATTTGGAATTAATTAAGTGATCAAAAGATAACTAATTAAATATATGGGTTGATTATGTAAATCATCCACAACTTATATAGTGGGCTAAAAGGCTCCATGGATAATCAAGTTGGGTTATACCCATTGGATGCTCCATGGATGCTCCATGGGAGTTATAAACCCATGGGTCATGGAAATGAAGAGTCATGACACATTAGGGTTTACATAATGTAACCCTAGATGTGTCAACACTATATAAAGCTCTTGTTTCTCCCAAAATCGACAACATGTATACTTGAGGGCTAGAGCCGATTTTAGAGTGTTATACTTTCTCTCCAAGTTTACTCTATAGCATTTGGTGTTGTGTGAAGCATTTGAGGCATCACACTTGGGGTGCTAGGCTCACAAGGTTTCAAGGATCAAAATCAACAACAAGGTATGTAGTTCTATCTTTCATTCAAGTTAAAATTGTTCCCCATGTATGCTAGATAGGATCATAACCTTGGAAATCAACTTTGCATGAAAATTAGGCAAACATAGATCCAAGGTTATTAGGGTTGCATGTACACTTAGGAAGTGTTAGAATGCTCAAAATCCTTCAGATGTCTCTCTGAAATACAACACAAGATATCAGAGACTCGCTCGAGTATACTCGTACTCGATAACTCAACCCTACTTGCTCCTTAGTACCCAATGGATTCTTACTTATGGTGCGCACTGCTCCGGTGTCTTCTAGTACGGGCCCTATACTACCGTCCACACCGCATCAGCATTCACTCTAAGTCCTCCTCCTTGGATCCCAGATCACAAGTACACTATATCTCACTGGCATAGGCTACCCTTTGGTAGGTCTCTCAACAGCTCCTCACTGCTACCTATTCGCTCTCAAGCATCACATATCAGCAAAATCATTCCTAGGCTAAGGCATCACAAATCAGGCCACTCTAGTCCTAATATGATTACCTAGCCTACTCTAGCATGCATAACATATCATAACATATCTCATAACTCATAATATAAGGGTATTTTGGGAAATCACCGTTCGGGCGCTGGCTGATCGTACACACTGCTCTGCTCTGCTCGTTTCAAATATTTTTACTCTTTTTAGAAAATTTTGTTATATTTTGAAAATTTTCCCTCAAATCCTCAGTTTGAGTTCAAATGCGCTCGACGGTGCATCCGAATCCCTCAAACCAAGGCTCTGATACCAACTTGTAACACCCAAATTATCAAAACAATTTTTCACATTTTATAAAACACATTTCCATTCATAATCGTTATAAAAACACCATTGTATTACATAGTCAATCATAACATCATATCCCAAGATCATAATGTAAAAATCTCCCTGCGTGTGTACTGATCAAGCCGACGCCTTTCCGCGATCCTCACTGGTACCTGAAACACATAACACAACACTATAAGCATAAATGCTTAGTGAGTTCCCCAAAATACCACACACAACATATATTAGCCACTCGAGGCTATAACTCTGTTGACCCTCTGTTCAAGGTGTATCTGTGGGACCCTCCAGTCCCATAACTCTATGAGCCCTCTGGCTCTAACTCTGTGGGCCCTTTGGCCCTAACTCTGTGGACTTTCCGGTCCTAACTCTGTAAACTCTGTAACACACATATCATACAACACATAGAAATCACATCATGCATAAGCATACAAAATACTCTGTCTGATAGCTCTATTTACCACTCTAGGTAAAGTATAGTGAGAAGACTCACCTCGGGTATCTCGGATGATCTTGCACACGAATCTACTGATCTAGCCCCCGCCTAATCACATACAAAATATCCTCAATAAGTAATCGCTCTCAAAGGCTAGATTAAACCCCCTTCTATGATCCCTCAGTAGGGTAAAAGACCATTCTACCCCTCCTTGACTCAAAAGTCCAACTGTTGACCGAAACCCTAAAAGTCAACGAAAGTCAACGGTCACAGTTGACCCTACTCGCCGAGTGCACTAAGGTGACTCGGCGAGTACACGCCTGACCTTTTCGCCCCTGGTCCTCTCTTGACTCACTGAGTCAACCCTATACTCCACGGGTCATCACAGATCGTGAGTCACGGGGCAACCCGACTCAACTCGTCGAGTCCTCTCATGGACTCGGCGAGTACATTCCATGCTCACACTCAAACGACCTTCTGAGGTCAGATTTGTTCCTCTAATCCATAGATCTGGCCTTTCCAACCCCTATATTCACGTAAAGTCTCGATCTTGATGTACATGCAACATCTATATGACCATATATGATGATTTTGATGGGTTTTTTGAGCATTCTAACACTTCCTAAGTGTACATGCAACCCTAATAACCTTGAATCTATGTTTTCTCTATATACATGCAAATTTCTTTTTCAAGGTTATTTCCTAACTAGCATGGCATGGGGATTACATAAAACATAAAAACTAGTAGAAGTACATACCTTGTTGTTGCTTGGATTCCTTCAAGACTTTGTGAGCCTAGCACCCCAAATGTTGTGCCTCAAATGCTTCACAGAACACCACAAGACTTGGAATAACTTGAGAGAATACTTCTAGCACTCAAAATCGGTTATGCCCTCTCTAGTAACACTAGGTCACCATTTTGCTAGCCATAGGGTTCCTTTTATAGTGTTGTCACAATTAGGGTTTACACATGAATGCCCTTAATTGTCATGACTCTTGATTTCTCATGACCCATGTGTTTGTAACTCCCATGGACTATCCATGGAGCTCCATATGGTTATAACCAAACCCATAAACCATGGATCATTAATCCACCATAAAAGAATTGATGATTGTCATAATCAAGCCTATATATTTAATTAGTCTCACTTTGATCACCAAATTAATACTAGATTAATACTTGATCAATACTAATTAAATAATACTATTATTAATATATTAGAACTTATAATATATTAATAATCATAAGTGCCTTATTCTCTCATTTAATCTATCCCAGTATTGCAATGCATGCAACCCAAATGGACCATGCCGGGTCGGGTCAAGTACATACCAAATAAAGTTATGGACTTAGACACTATATCCAACAGTCTCCCACTTGGATAAGTCTAATAACTATATTTGCAAATATGACTTCAAAATCCGACTAGCAATCGTAGCTCTTTCAAAGTCTCTCGGAACTGAGATGATGATGATACGCCATTTAAGATAAGTGATCATATAATCCTCTGTTCTCATGATATCAGCCGGACAAACACATGGAACATGGTCTTACTTATTGTCCAACATTTGTTTCTCGATCTCTGATTTGTTTCGACATAGAACTAAATTGAACACATCAATTAGGTTCTGACCGGGCCCAGTACATAGGTCAAAACCAAATCATCGAGGGGGCCAGATATCGCTTGTATTTCTAGAAGGAACAGATAAACTTCGACTGATATGCTTGTACTAACTACTTGTTGAATTATTCACAAAGGCACGTTTTATAACATCGAGTTACCAATGCGTTTTCGTACAATCAATGAATAACCAACTCATAGTCAACAACTCATATCTCTAGGTTTGAAGATTTATATGATATTACCGTCTCACGATCACTCGAGATAAATTCCATGAAGTGATGCAAGTGAGCGTGGGTTGGATCCAATACTCAGCCCTTATGAGTACTCATGAATGTTGTAGCAACCATTGCATTGTCCAAAGCACTTTCAGACAAATCATACAAGCCAAATTCATGACAGTCTTAAATCAATACTTACTTCCAAAGTTTGACTGACTGTGGATGGTTTGAATAATAACATAATTATTCTGGAAGTAAAAACATGCAAAATTGAAACATAGTAAACAATCAACACAAGATAGTAACACCTTACTCAAAAATAAATAACAACTTTTATTTATCATCAAATGTCAATTACATTTTACAAGTTTCAGGAATCTAATTATTGAAACTAATATCATCCTTCAGCCCAATGCTCCTCGCATGTTGTAAATGCTTAACCCTGCTCAGTCCCTTCGTGAGGGGATCTGCCGGGTTCTCATCTGATGATACCCTCTTAGCCACATGGAGTCCTTCTTCTATTCGATGTCTGATGAAATGGTATTTTCTGTCAATGTGCCTAGATCTCCCGTGATCTCTCGGTTCCTTAGCCAAAGCAACCGCACTTTCATTGTCACAGAAAATTTCCATTGGCTCTTTTATAGCTGGTACAACTCCAAGGTCTCCAATGAAATTCTTTAGCCATATCGCCTCCTTAGCTGCTTCACTTGCTGCTATGTACTCTGATTCACAAGTAGAATCAGCTATTGTCTCCTGCTTGGAACTTTTCCAAGTAATTGCCCCTCCATTTAGGATAAAGACCCAGCCTGACTGAGAGCGGAAATTATCCCTATCAGTCTGGACGCTAGCATCGCTATATCCTTCCACTCTCAAATCATCACTGCCTCTAAGGGTAAGGACCCAATCCTTAGTCCTCCGCAGATACTTGAGAATGTTCTTTACCGCTGTCCAGTGTGCCTTGCCAGGGTTCCCTTGATATCTACTGACCATGCTCAAGGCAAAGGCCACATCAGGGCGAGTACAAGTCATAGCATACATGATCGAGCCCACAGCGGAAGCATATGGTATATGACTCATTTCAGCTATCTCAGCCTCTGTACTCGGACTCTGAGTCTTACTTAGCTTGGCATTACTCTGGACGGGTAATTCCCCTTTCTTGGATTCTTGCATACTGAACCTCTTCAGTACCTTATCCAAGTAAGTACTTTGACTAAGTCCAATTAGTTTCTTACTCCTATTTCTCAATATCCTTATCCCTAGGATATAGGCAGCTTTCCCAAGGTCCTTCATAGCGAAACACTTCCCAAGCCAGGACTTAACCTCCTGCAAGGTTGGGACGTCGTTTCCTATGAGAAGTATGTCATCCACATACAACAACAAGAAGCTAACTATGCTCCCAATAGCCCTGACATACACACAAGACTCATCCTCACTCCTAGAAAAGCCAAACTCTTTGACTTTCTCATCAAAGCAAAGATTCCATCTGCGAGATGCTTGTTTCAATCCATAAATGGATTTATCAAGCTTACACACTCTATTAGGGTATCTTGTATCGACAAAACCCTCTGGTTGAGCCATGTAAACATCCTCAGCCAACTTTCCATTAAGGAAAGCGGTTTTGACATCTATTTGCCATATTTCATAATCATGAAATGCAGCTATGGCTAACAATACTCTAATAGACTTAATCTTAGCTACTGGTGAGATGGTCTCATCATAGTCAACTCCTGGAGTTTGAGTAAAGCCCTTCGCAACTAGTCGCGCTTTGTAAGTATGTACCTTCCCATCCATGTCGGTCTTCTTCTTGAAGATCCATTTGCACCCAATTGTCTTACGACCTAGTACATTGTCAACCAAGTTCCAAACTTGATTGTCATGCATGGACTGAATCTTGCTGTCCATAGCCTCCTTCCATTTAGCAGACTCAGGGCCTGCCATGGCTTCCCTGTAATTATTAGGTTCATCCAAATCTATTAGTGTACTATCACTAATAAATGTATCACCTTCAGTGGTGATGTGATAACCATAATAAAAATCAGGTGTGTTCCTCACCCTAGTGGAACGTCTTGGAGGTACAGACTCATCTATCAGATCAACAGGAGTTTCCTCCTCAGGTTGGTCGATAGCATTTGAGGTTCCTTCACCACTTGACTCTTGAAGCTCTTCAAGGTCAATTTGCCTCCCACTGTCCCCTTGGCTTATGAATTCTCTCTCACGAAAGACTCATCTTCTTGCTACAAAGACCACATTATCACTGGGTCTGTAGAAGAGGTAACCAAAGGATCTCTGTGGGTAGCCGATGAAAATACACCTCTCACTTCGAGGTTCAAGCTTATCATGAGTCTCACGCCTCACGAAAGCTTCACAACCCCAAATCTTGATGTGGTCCAAATTGGGAACTTTCCCAGTCCACATCTCGTGAGGTGTTTTGGCAACCTTTTTAGTAGGGACTAGATTAAGGATATGGGCGGCAGTCTCTAAGGCATACCCCCAGAAAGAGATTGGTAACGAAGCTCGACTCATCATGGAACGAACCATATCCAACAAGGTTCAATTGCGCATCTCAGCTACACCATTCAACTGTGGTGTTCTGGGAGGTGTCAATTGTGAGACAATCCCACATTCCTTAAGATAGTCAAGGAACTCAATGCTAAGATACTCTCCTCCCCAATCGGATCGGAGCATCTTGATGTTCCTGCCCAATTGATTCTCCACTTCCTGCTTAAACTCTTTGAACTTTTCAAAGGTTTATGACTTATGCTTGATTAAGTAAATATATCCATATCTACTGTAATCATCAGTAAAAGTCACATAATAGCGATTAGCATCCCTTGTAGCAACTCTGAAGGGCCCATACACATCCGTGTGTACAAGGTCCAACAAACCTTCACCCCTATCACAAGTACCTGTGAAGGGTGACTTTGTCATTTTTCCAAGCAAACAAGACTCACAACTATCATCTGACTTGAGGTCAAATGATTCCAAGACTCCAGCCTTTTGGAGTTGGCCTATGCGCTTCTTGTTAACATGTCCAAGACGACAATGCCACAAGGATGCTTTATCCAAGCAATCTAAAGAATCAATATACAACACATTATTTCCTAGATTGTCTACAACATTCACGGCTTCATATACACCATCACAAGGTAATGCTTTAAAGTAAAATACATCATTGTAATAAACATTAATAGCACCATTTTTATTATCAAATGAAAATGTAAAACCTTGTTTGTACAAGCCATGAAAAGAAATAATATTTCTCGCCATTTCGGGCGAGTAACAACACTTATTCAAATCTAACATTAACCCATTATTAAGCAATAAAGAATAAACTCCTATCTTGGTAACAGGTGATGCTTTCCTGTTGCCCATGACTAAGTTTATCTTCCCGTGCTCCAATTGCTCACTTCTTCTTAGTGCCTGCAAATCAGTAAAGATGTGAATACCACAACCTGTATCAAGCATCCAATAATTAGCATTAGATGAGTTATTAGACAATATTGTGTAAATACCTGCATGGGTGGGTTTAACCTTCCCATCCTTTACATCTTGCAGATATTTAGGGCAGCTTCGCTTGAAGTGTCCCTTATCCTGGCAATAGAAGCACTGTGCTTCCTTTGGGTTTGAAGAAGGAGTAATGGGACCTTTCTTTGTCCCACTTGAAGAGGAACCATCAAGAGTCTTACCCTTGGTACCCTTCGAAGGGCTTTTCCTCTTCTTACCCTTTCCCTTCCCAATAGACAGAGCAGGGGTTGTTGAAGGAGTAGAAGTAGCAACCGCTTTACCCTTAAGGCCATTTTCAGCTGTCCTTAAGAGTCCTTGAAGTTTGCTAAGTGTGACTTCCTCCTTGTTCATATGATAAGTCATACGAAACTGATCATAACTTGGAGGTAAGGAATGGAGAATGATGTCAATCGCCATTTCCTCAGGAAAGTCAACATTTAGCTTCAGCAACCGGTCAACGAACCTTTGCATCTTCTGCAAGTGACCGGTGATGGGTTCACCATCCTTCATCCTTGCAGTTATCATGGAGGAGATGATTTCATACCTCTCCTGACGCGCGCTCTGATGATACCTTTCCATCAGATCCAGGCGCATCCCATAGGGGTAGAAATCTTCATAGGATTTTTGAAGTTCAGGAGTCATGGTGGCCATCATGATGCATGCTACTTTAGTAGCATCCTTTTCATGTGCAACAAACTCCGCAAACTTTTCAGGAGTAGCAGTGGCTTCATTCACAACCTTAAGCTCCTTATCGAGGACATATTCTTTCTCCTCATAGCGGGTAATCATTCTGATGTTTCTGATCCACTCATTGAAATTGGATCCATCAAATATGACCTTACCACACAAGTTCATAAGGGAAAAGGAGCCTATTGGGTTTGAGCCAGAAACATTGTTGGAAGACATCTGAAAGGAAAGAAAGACAAGTTTCATTAGATTAGGAATCCTTAATAATTCACCCAAATGAAATATTAAGGCTAGGATCCAACAAACTATTTATAGTTGGAAGAGGGATGCCGTAATCCATACTATAAAATATTTGAAGGTAGGTAAATGACGATTTACCAAAATCCACCATAAGAACGAAATATTTTATTATTAGGTTTTATTGGTTTTGAAACTCCTAGATCTTTTGAGATACATTGAACTTTTCAATGGCATGTTTGAACCTCGATTGTGCCCTCTCAATTTTGTGACTGGGATGCCGAGGATCACAAACAAGGTGTGAATAACCATACAAATTGACTTGGTACCCTCAACAATATTACCTAATCGATGTTCCAGTTAACCACACACGCTCCACCGATCTATAATAAAGTCAAGTTACCCTTTGCCACTCTTACTAGTCCATGTTAGTGTGCCGGTTAACCACACACGCTCCACTAACGACTTGGTAAGGTACAAAGTGTAATTTTATGGGCTAGCACCAATTTCACATTTTCCTAAAGTAACTAAGATTGGGAATTTATAATTTACAGTTACTTTATAATTCATTATACTTGTAACGAGTATTTAAAGTCGTATCCTACCCGTTCGGCTAACGATCCTCCACCGATCAAGGAAGCGGTGGGTGAGAGTGGACACCCATTAAGTCACCATTTTATAGGCAACAACCTTATACCCCCCTTATAGACCGGCTTCGTGAATGGGGCCTACTAACAGTAAGAATGACATATTCTTATACATATCTATATAATAAAATTATAATAATAGTATAAGTGTTGATTTTTAAACTTTTTAAAAATCTAAGGTTTAATTTGGAATTAAAGTATTAGAGTGTAAGACTTTTCAAATTCCAAAACTTGAGGGCAAGAATTGAAACTATTCCAAGTCTCTTCAATTTGTAACTTATGAGTTTTAATGGTTCATAAAATGAAGACTCTTCATTATATGAAACTTCTTTAGTTCTTTAATCATAATTAAAAGAAGTGACTTTTGGTCATGTCATCGCGTCCAATGCGGCATCATCCCCAATGGTATGTCCAACCTCCTCCTACTAATCCAGTGCTCTGTCCTTCAGAAGATAGGAGGCAAGTCGAACCTTATCCCCCTCGGGACATCGGCTCGTACGGAAAGCGTTGGCAACATCAGCCAACCATCTACTGCTAGCGATGGGGTCCCAGGACCCATGGTAATCTGGTGCTCCACACGCTCTGAACTCTCAGAATTTCAAGGTACGCGCCCCCATCATGGCTATCAGCTCAGTACGTAAAGCTCCCGACTTCTCATCCAAAAGATCTAAAATACTACCCTTGACCGATCCAAAGATCACAGGAGTCTGGTCTAAAATACTGCGCGTAATCTCTGCTGAAATAAACTCTCTCATCTGCTCCCCGAGCTGCTCGACTCCTGAACCCGAGCCTGATCCCTCACCGGCACCTGAATCGCCAACTGGTCTACCTCGTAGCGTCACCATTTTGCAACGTATCATAATAACCATCAGAATACTCATCACTACTTAGGGATCACATACACACTACAAGTTCCCTGGTTTTATCTCAGTCCTCTTTGATTCGAGTACATATCCTTTGCTTTCAGTAGTATGGGCCCCTACTACCATCCACATCTATATGTACTTTCTTCAAAGATTTCCTTGACTCCACCAAGTCCCTTGCACTACCACTATTGCTCCCAGCACTAATCTCATCCTAGGCTTACCCTAGGGAAATCTATAACTCAACCTAGTCCTCAACTACTGAAGAACTCTTCATAATTCCAATTAACCACTATGTAAATACCATCACATGTAATAAGGCTAGGATAATCCCTTGAGTAAAGGACTCATCCCAACTACGGTTGGACTCAGACAAGAGCTGCACAGTAGGGTCAAATCCAACACTCTGAGATTATTCAATCCCGATCACATGTGACTTAAAGTATTTACCTAGTAGTTAACTCCCATCACTCAAGGTCCCAAAAAGAACAAAGCGAGCATCATTCAGACCAACAGAAAATCTAACCAAAAACATAATCAAGCAATTATGTTCACATATCAGGAATCTGTACTATAATGAGATTCTAAGCGCATACACATATAACAGGCACATAAGGTATCTTCCTAGATCCTTAGTCCTAATCTAGCCTGCAATTCTAATACACATATCATAACATAAGCTTGTATGGGTAATTTCGGAGAACTTTCTTGAGCTCGGCTGATTGCATGCACCACACCCTATTCTCTTTTTAAAGTTCCTTCCTCTTTTCAAAATTCTTTTCTTTTTCTCTAAGATCTTTATAAAAATGATTTTATTTTGAAAAATTTTCATACCAAGTCCCTAGTTTGAGTCCAGACACACCCGAGAGTGTGCCCGAATCCCTCAAACCAAGGCTCTGATACCAACTTGTAACGACCCAATTTTCAAGACCAAAAATTTCATTTTTAATTCATTAGTAAACCATAGTTATCAAATCAATGTATCTTTTCAGAACACATATTCATTACATCAAAGTAAAATATCTCAGGCTAAACATCATGGTGTGTGCGATGCAGTCATCCCATGCTCTTCCCTCCGCTACCGGAAGTACCTGAAACCAAAAATGAAAACCGTAAGCACAAAGCTTAGTGAGTTCCCCAATCTACCATATACCATACACATAACCACATACTGGGCTCCCGCCCGCTACATTGGGACTTGCCCGACATCGGACTCACTCCGGCATCGGGCCCCGCCCGACATCAGGCCCCGCCTGCATCGAGCCCCACTCGGTATATAGATATGTCTCTCTTAGGCCCCGCCTGTCTCTGGGCCTCGCCCACTATACACATACAATCAAATAACATGCTAATACATAAATAAACATACTCTAACTGTACTCCTATTCTAAGGCCTCGCCTAAGTTGGGCCTCGCCCCTCGTCTGCTACTGATGAGTCGCGAAACCCCGTCCACATTCCTGCTGATAGTGAGATACGGGTCCAAGCCCACACTCACTTCACTCCTATCACGGGCCACGCCCTTACTCTGCTAATATTGAGATATGGAACCCCATCCATACTCAGATAGTGTTGAGATACGGGACCTCGCCCACACTCACCTCCCTACCAGGAACATACATGTATCACAAAGACAACAAGTATAACAACTATGCAACATATAACATTCCTCAGGCTTACCTCGACATCTGTCACACCCCAAAACCAAGAACGGCAGAAACGTTCAGGGGTGGAGGACGTCATGTAAAGTATCATAACAGTGCAAAGTAGTAAACAAGCAACATCATCCATTGCATTAAAAGTAAAGCTTTAATACATGAGTGTTCTTTCATAGTAATAAGACACCAAAATATGTAATGAAAATAAAAGACGAGTCTTGTCTATGCTCCGTCTTCTCAAAACCTGGTCATCGTACCTGTCTACTGGTGACCTGAGAATACAAGTTATTTTGAAAGCGTAGATCAGCATAAAGTTGGTGAATTCATAAGTATTATGGTGCCATTGATTGGAAAAGCTGTTATGAAAGACTTGTAAATATTTGATGAAACATTTAGTATAAGTATGAAAAGCCTAGAAAATCCCATATTTCCTACTAGTATAAAAAGTAGTCTTCTACCAAGACCCCAATGCTTTGAAAGTTGCATTTCTGTATCAATGAAGGTTTTTCCCATGTGCGACTATTATTATAAATATATAGTCTACATCATCGTTTATGTGAATGTGTCACAAAATAAAAGTAAAAGGGAAGTTATATAATCATTTAAGTATTATCCTTTGGTACTAGGATAAACACGACATAGTAATTGCCGAATAGTATTAACCGTAGACATCCGTCGATGTGCATTTTCCCTCTGTAGCTAACAGCTGGGTGAAGAATGGTTAGTCCCATACATATATAATAGTATCTACACATATAATATGTAATAGTATCTCATCATATAGTATCTATGTAACTGAATCCATGTAAAAGTATCCATGTAATGATATCCATGTATAGTATCTCTTCATATTGCATGTAATGTATTAGTATAGACTCATTAATGAACTGACTCTTGTGTAATTTCTTGTAATAGGAATAGTAGTTTGTATCCCCTAAACTATACCTATAACAGTTTACTGGAATGTAAATTGAATGTCCAAGTAGGTTTATACACCCTTGCTACACAAGAGTGTTGGAACTGAAGAAAGAATGAAAGCTCTCATATCAATACATATGTATATGAAACATAAGTGTATAGATATGGTTTTTAACAATAAGTTGAAAGAGGTTTTGTAAAACATTTAAGAGTTCTGAACACTAAATAATGATGACTTGATGTCAGTTTATAAAAAGATTCAAAAGTAAATCATTTGATAACAAAGTATAAAACAGTCGAAAACTATTGTATTTATCGCATTTTGAAGTATGTGAAATCAGTTGGTTGAAAACACAGTTATAAATCATATGTGATTGATTCTATAACTTCCTGTTTTCTACTTGTATTCCCCCCTATGAAAGCATTTAAAATCATTTAAAAGATTCATTAAGGGGTATGAACTCACCTGTAGTGGGTGGTTGTGGATGAACTGAATGATGTAGGATCCTAAGTGTCAAGTGAAGACTTGTACACACACAATGATCCTAGTTAATATATATTCCCATATATGTATCCAATTAGTCATAAAACAACTAATTAACCAAGTTTAAGACATCCTAAGACATGTAAAACACTTGATTTAAGTGCTATAAGTCATAAGGATTGCATCTAAGGGTGGTAGGACCTTGCTATTGAGTTTGGGGTTCAAGGGTAAACTCCCTTGGAGTTTACGGTTTTGTGACCATAACTCCTTGAGTTTACGGTCGTAAACCCATGAGTTTATGGCCGTAAACTCATGTTTCTTGACCATTTTTCGTTTTGAAGCCTTAATGATCACAAGAAGCATTCCTACTTCATGTTTAAGCCTTAGGAAGAGGTTAGGGCCCCATTTCACTCCTTTTTAGAAGTTTACGGTCCTTGGACCCCTTCCCTTTGGGTTTACGACCGTAAACCCAAATGGTTTGTGGTCTTTTCATGTTTTCAAGTCCTAAACACATTAAGGAAGGGATCTAGGCTAGTTTCCAAGGCTTAGAAGGGACTAGGGCACACTTTGGCACCCTTTTTAGGGTTTACGGTCCAAGGTGTTCTTGGACCGTAAACACCTTTCATCCTTGGTTTCCTTACTGTTTTCTTGATGTATAGAAGTGTAACAAGCCTTATTATACTCTAGGATAGAAGTACTTACAAGATAGAGGCTTGAAAAGGTGCTAAAAGTCCAAGAACACTAGTGTGTGTTCTTGGTGTTCTTGGTGAAACTTAAAGATCTAACCTTTGGAATGATTTCACGGATGGAAGTGTGTTAGATCACTAGATTAAGTAATATATCAACTTATTAGGGCTAGAAGCACTTACAAGTGAAGATCTTAAAGAATTGTTGGATGATACTTGAGAGAGAATTTGATTTTGGATCTTGAAAATGTGAAAAGTGGTAAAATATGACTAAGTGTCATATTTATACCCCCCTTATAGGGTTTACAGCCGTAAACACCCTTGTTTAGGCCGTAAACTCCAAACTCGTGGAGTTTTGGAATATTATTGTTGCACAATAAACCCTAGGTCATCCTCTCTCCTGATATCTCCTGAAGTACTAGCCTTAAAATACTCAAACTTATTCCAAAAAGCTTGAAAATTAGCAGAAACAGTTTTGACTTCTATTGAAGTGACTGGTTGTACATAATAGAAATTTCGGGCTGTCACATCATCCCCCCGTTAGAAGGAATTTCGTCCCGAAATTAGAGTTTAAGCAAATAAGTAGTTACAAATAACTAAGTAAAAAGAAGAGCATATTTCTGTTTCATCTGATCCTCTCGCTCCCAAGTGAATTTAGGTCCTCGCTTGGCGTTCCAGCGAACCTTCACTATCGGGATACGGCTTTGTTTCGTTTGCTTGACCTCCCGGTCCATGATCTGTACTGGTTCTTCCACGAAGTTGAGGCTCTTGTTGATCTCGATCTCGTCGAGTGGGATTACAAGAGTCTCGTCGGACAGACACTTTTTCAAGTTCGAGACGTGGAAAGTAAAATGTACGTTACTGAGTTCGTGCGGTAAGTTAAGTTTGTAAGCTACAGTGCCGATTCTTGCAAGAATCTCGAAAGGACCTATGTACCTTGGATTTAGCTTTCCACGCTTTCTGAAGCGTATCAAGCCCTTCCAGGGTGATACCTTCAATAGAACTCAGTCGCCCACCTAGAATTCCAACGGTTTCCTTTGTTTATCAGCGTAGCTTTTCTGTCGGTCTCTAGAGGCTTTCAATCGTTCACGAATCTGAACGATCTTCTCTGTCATTTCCCGAATGATCTCCGGACCTGTGAGAATGCTTTCAGGAACTAGTCCTTTAGCTAACTGGGTATCACCCATCTCAGCCCAGCACAGAGGGGATCTGCACTTCCGGCCATAGAGTGCCTCGAATGGAGCAGCCTTTATGCTCGTGTGATAACTGTTGTTGTAGGAAAATTCGACAAGAGGTAAATGAGTATCCCATGATTTCCCAAAGTCCATCACAGAGGCTCGTAACATATCTTCCAAGGTTTGGATAGTTCTCTCACTTTGTCCGTCGGTCTCTGGATGGTAGGCTATACTCATGTCCAACCTAGTTCCTAGGGAACTTTGTAGCGACTGCCAGAACCTCGAAGTGAATCTACTATCTCTGTCCGAGATAATGGATATAGGAACACCGTGCAGTCGTATAATCTCCTGAATGTAGGTTCTCGTAAGCTTCTCCATCTTGTCTGTTTCTTTGATAGGCAGGAAGTGTGCGGACTTGGTCAATCTGTCTATGATGACCCATATGGTATCAAGTCCACTCGTTGTCTTGGGCAACTTGGTTATGAAGTCTATAGTGATCCGCTCCCATTTCCACTCAGGAATTTCAGGCTGTTGCAGTAGACCTGAGGGTTTCTGGTATTCGACCTTAACCTTTGCGCAAGTAAGGCATTTACTTACAAAGGTATCAATTTCTGCTTTCATGTTAGGCCACCAGTATAGCTTTTTCAGATCCAAATACATCTTATCTGAACCTGGGTGGACGGAATAACGAGTGTTGTGTGCCTCGGTCATGACCAAGTCTCTGAAGCCACCACGTTTCGGTGTCCAGATCCGATCCATGAGGTATAAGGCTCCGCCACCCTTGACTTCCAAGTTCTTATCCATCCTCTTAGGGATTCACTCGCCACATTTTTAGGTTTTAGAGCATCGAGCTGAGCCTCCTTAATTTGCGTGGACAAGTGTGAATGGATAGTTAGAGTAAAAAATTTGACTCTACGACCAGAATATTCTTTCCGACTTAGGCATCAGCTACTACGTTGGCTTTACCCGGATGATAACGAATTTCGCATTCGTAATCACTGAGTAGCTCGACCCACGGTCGTTGTCTCATGTTGAGCTCCTTCTGTTCGAATATATGTTGTAGGCTTTTGTGGTCTGTAAAGATCGTGCTTTTTGTACCATACAGGTGGTGTCTCCAGATCTTCAGAGCAAACACAACTGCTCCTAGTTCAAGATCGTGGGTGGTGTAGTTGACTTCGTGTGTCTTCAGCTGTCTCGAGGCGTAGACGATGACCTTACCTCATTGCATCAGAACACAGCCGAGCCCTTGATTTGAAGCATCGCAATAGACAACGAAGTCTTCTATCCCTTCGGGGAGGGATAGTATTGGTGCGGTGCACAAGGCTCGTTTGAGTGTTTGGAACACTCTCTCTTGCTTCTCTTCCCAGTCACAGGCCACGCCCTTCTGAGTCAGTGTGGTAAGAGGTTTCGCAATGAGGGAGAATTTCTGAATGAACCTGCGATAGTAGCCAACGAAACCTAGAAATTGACGAATTTCTGTAGGTGTCTTCGGTGCTGACCAGTTCTCAATGACCTTGATTTTGGAAGGGTCAACGTGAATTCCCTCTTCAATGACTACATGGCTTAGGAATTCGACTCTTCGAATCCAAAATTCGCACTTAGAGAACTTCGCATAGAGCTTCTCCATTCGTAATGTTTCTATGACTCTTCGCAGGTGTTGACTATGTTCCTCCTTACTTCGAGAGTAGATGAGTATGTCATCGATGAAGACAATGACGAACTGATCCAAGTAAGGACGACACACCCTATTCATTAAATCCATGAATACAGCGGGCGCGTTTGTTAAGCTGAATGGCATCACTACGAATTCGTAGTGCCCATAACGAGTTCGAAAGGCTGTCTTGGGAACATCCTCCTCTAACACTCGTAGTTGGTGGTATCCGGATCGTAGATCTATCTTCGAGAAGTAGTTGGCTCCTTGAAGTTGATCAAATAAATCGTCAATGCGGGGTAAGGGATAACAATTTTTAATGGTAAGCTTGTTGAGTTCCCTGTAGTCGATGCACATACGAAACGATCTGTCTTTCTTCTTGACGAACAAGACCGGTGCTCCCCATGATGAGAAGCTTGGCCTAATGAATCCCTTCTTAAGAAGTTCGTTAAGCTGACTGGAAAGTTCCTGCATCTCTGCCGGTGCCAGAAGATATGGAGATTTGGCTACTGGAGTAGCCCCTGGCACTAAGTCGATTCTGAACTCGACTTGGCGTTGTGGTGGTAATCCCGAAAGTTCTTCTGGAAAGATGTCGAGAAAGTCGCGTACTTCTAGGATGTTCTGAATATCTTTCACTTCTTGACTCGTATCAACGATGTGAGCGAGAAATGCATGACATTTCTTTCGTAAGCATTTATGAGCCTGGATTCACAAAATGATGCGAAAACTCATACTAGGTTTGTCACCGTAGATAATTAGAGTTTCGCTGTTAGGAAGGTTAAGACGAACTGCTTTTTCAAAGCACAAGAAGTCGGCGCGATGAAGACTCAACCAATCAATGCCGATAATGACCTCGAAACTTTTAATTGGAACCCGCATGAGGTCTATCTCGAAAGTATGGCCATCTAAAGTTAGAGTACAACCTACATATGTGCAGTTAGTACTTTCCGTTTTCCCGTTTTCCATTTCTACAGTGAATGATTTATCTAGTGCATGTGGTTTTTGTTTAAGCAGATGTGCAAATTTTTGGTTTACGAAGCTTTTCTCAGCTCCACTGTCGAAAAGTGTGCAAGCATATGAGTTATCGAGGAGAAACGTACCAGTAACTATCGTAGGATCAGCTACGGCTTCCTCGTGGCCTATGGCCAGAACTCTTCCTACTCCGCCAGCTATCCCTGCCTTAGGGCAGTTCCTCTTGTAGTGGCCCACTTCGCCACAACCATAGCAAGCTTGGCCCACCCCGACGTTAGGAACTTGAGCGGTCGGCCTTGCTAGAGTCTTGCAGAAACGGGCAGTATGCCCCCTTCTGTTGCAGTTAGTGCACTGCATTTCTCGGTAAGGTCCGTTGTGATGGAAGGTGCATTTGTTGCACCTCGGAAGATTACCGGCTTAAGGCTTCGCTGGTAAGGGATTAGCAGGGACAACATGAGTTACTGTGGCAACATTGATGGTAACTAGTTATTGTCTCTTTGAGGATTCTTGCGAAGCCCCGCTTTTCCTCTTGTTCCACCCCTTTTTCTTGTTGTTTTTGTTTCCCTTTTGTTGTTCAGGTGTAGAAATTGATGGGTTCTGGTGGTTTCCGTGATCTGTAAGAGATTGTGCCAGCTCTTTGGCGCTGTCAAAAGTAACAAGCCTGGATGCTAACACACTTGACTGGATCTGGGGCGACAGTCCCCAAATATATCTCTCTATTTTCTTGCTCTCAAGAGCAACCATATCAGGGCAAATAATTGCCAGATCACAGATTCTATTAGTATAAGTTGATACGTCAGAACCAACCTTTTCAAGACCCCAGAGTTCCTGTTCGAGTTTTTGAATTTCCCCTCGTGGACAGTACTCTCTCATCAGCATGGCTTTCAAGTTTTCCCAACTTATCGAATTTGCCACTATTAGAGTCAGTGACTTAACGTGGCCATTCCACCACGTTAAAGCCCTGTCAGAAAAGGTACAAGTAGCAAACTTGACCTTATTGTTCTCTAGGCAGGCACAGATTTCAAAGACTGCTTCTGTCTTTTCGATCCACTATCTTAAGATCATAACCCCTCCAGTTCCATTGAAATTTCTGGGTTTGGCATTCGTAAAATCCTTGTAGGTGCATTCCCGGGAGCGCCCATGGCTCTCGCCACGGTTGGAATGAGGTGCACCTGTTCCCGATCCACTAGGGACAAGAGTATTGATGTGGGACCTGGCAGCTGCTACGGCCACCATGACAGCTGCTTGGAACATAGCAGCGTCGAACTGAGGAGGTGGTGGAGGTGGTAGTGGTATCAGTGTTTCGTTATTATTGTTACGCCTCAGATTTCTGCGAGGAGGCATCTTTTAACTATAAGTTTAGAAAGATGTAGAAATTGATAAGAATTCAATAGGAAAGTTGATGAATATGACTCATGGACTAACTCTTCATAATCCAACAGCATGATTAAATGTAGCTCTAGAACTAACAGATGATAGCATTTGGATAATAATTTCCATGAGATTAGGTACCTGTCAATATTATTGGAATTACAGATGTAACAAGTTCGGGAAAAATGGCCTCGTAGGAGGCCTTACATCAACCAAGATGGGAAAATTTTGACAGGACTACGACCAAATCAAGACCTAACAGGTCTAAGATTTACAGAGATAGGAAATTAGACCAGAGTTTTACATAACTAGGTTATATCCAAAAGAGAAGTCGATGAGATTCTATCAGCGATGAGAACTACTAGAGTGAGTTCTTGATTCCGACCGAAGGCGTTCTATGTCCCTCACACGCCTGTCAGATCTTAATTGCTGAGCTCGAAGTTCCCTGACTTCAGCTTGGGTTCCAGCAAGTTCTATCTGCAGAGCTGCATTGTGGACCAGAGTCCTTTCATGAGCAGACTCTAGTCGGCGAATGCGGACTGTGTTAACGCCAGAGTTGGTGTCAATCTCCATGACTCGGTCGATAACAGCTCGACCCTGTTCGGTGTTCCGGGAAATCCTACGAACCATGATGGGTAGGACCCTGTCAGCTGAACCTCCCTTAGTGAGGTTGTAGAAGCTTCTGTCTCCATTATAGGGAATGGGTTGACCCTGTTCCTGACTCCATCTATTCAAGTTCGTGGCCCACAGAGGTGTGGGTCCTTGAAATGTTGGACGAGGGTTTGGGTCATGAGCAGCTGGGGGTAGATTGTTGACTTCTGGTTCTGAGTCGTAACTATCAGAAAAGCCTTCAGCTTCGTGATCATCCAAGGGAATTGGGTGATCATTCTCTGGCTCTTCTCCGAGCCATCCAGCATTGTCGTGGTTAGGGTAGTACGGGTCGCCATGGGGATGGAATCCAGCCATGATATCTACGCGAGAAAAGGGATATAAGAAGAAATTAATAGACGTACTAACTAAGATAATTATAAGATGATTTTTATCAGTTACTTCGATACTTGTTTAGTGCATACCAGTTATATGTACTCAGGACAGGATAGACCTTCGAATAAGTGACCCTAACTCTAAGCCTACAACCAAACAAGGACAAGAAGTTAAGCAAAGATTCACATATTCTAAGTCTATGACGTCCTAGATACATATAATCTTAGTGTATCCAGTCAGCAACTATTGACCTACTGATAAAGACCTTTTAGTTCTCAAATAAGTAATTATAGTAACACCAAATACCCTTATGGTATTTCATTGTGGTAATGTTGGTAAGTTTTTAGACTTGTTGCCATATCACAACCACTCTTGGGCATGTGCTAATCACTCCTCGGACCAACATAGTTGATCAGGCTATGCCACTCCCAGGACTGACCATACATCCCCGAGCTTACTTGTGATATTCAACAATCAGAATACTTTTGTTCTTGTCATTGTGACACTGATTTTAGTATGAATGCAGGCATGTATACTTAGTTAAATATTTTATTATTTAAAAGTATAAACTCTTGGTCAGAGTATTTTAATCCCAATATATTTATAGTTTGTATATCTTTTATGGGTTGATATACTCAATTCACTATAAACAAAGCTCTGATACCAATCTGTCACACCCCAAAACTAAGAACGGCGGAAACGTTCAGGGGTGGAGGACGTCATGTAAAGTATCTTAACAGTGCAAAGTAGTAAACAAGAAACAACATCATCCATTGCATTAAAAGTAAAGTTTTAATACGTGAGTGTTCTTTCATAGTAATAAGACACCAAAATATGTAATCAAAATAAAAGACGAGTCTTGTCTGTGCTCCGTCTTCTCAAAACCTGGTCATCGTACCTGTCTACTGGTGACCTGAGAATACAAGTTATTTTGAAAGCATAGATCAACATAAAGCTGGTGAATTCATAAGTATTATGGTGCCATTGATTGGAAGAGCTGTTATGAAAGACTTGTAAATATTTGATGAAACATTTAGTATAAGTATGAAAACCCTAGAAAATCCCATATTTCCTACTAGTATAAAAAGTAGTCTTCTACCAAGACCAAAATGCTTTGAAAGTTGCATTTCTGTATCAATGAAAGTTTTTCCCATGTGCGACTATTATTATAAATATATAGTCTACCTCATCGTTTATGTGAATATGTCACAAAATAAGAGTAAAAGGGAAATTATATAATCATTTAAGTATTATCCTTTGGTACTAGGATAAACACGGCATAGTAATTGCCGAATAGTATTAACCGTAGACATCCGTCGATGTGCATTTTCCCTCTGTAGCTAACAGTTGGGTGTAGAATGGTTAGTCCCGTACATATATAATAGTATCTACACATATAATATGTAATAGTATCTCATCATATAGTATCTATGTAACAGAATTCATGTAAAAGTATCCATGTAATGATATCCATGTAATAGTATCTCTTCATATTGCATGTAATGTATTAGTATAGACTCATAATTGAACTGACTCTTGTGTAATTCCTTGTAATAGGAATAGTAGTTTGTATCCCCTAAACTATACCTATAATAGTTTACTGGAATGTAAATTAAATGTCCAAGTAGGTTTATACACCCTTGCTACACAAGAGTTTTGGAACCGAAGAAAGAATGAAAGCTCTCATATCAATACATATGTATATGAAACATAAGTGTATAGATATGGTTTTTAACAATAAATTGAAAGAGGTTTTGTAAAACATTGAAGAGTTTTGAACAATAAATAATGATGACTTGATGTCAGTTTATAAAAAGATTCAAAAGTAAATCATTTGATAACAAAGTATAAAACAGTCGAAAACTATTGTATTTATCACATTTTGAAGTATGTGAAATCAGTTGGTTGAAAACACAGTTATAAATCACATGTGATTGATTCTATAACTTCCTGTTTTCTACTTGTATTCCCCCCTATGAAAGCATTTAAAATCATTTAAAAGATTGATTAAGGGTATGAACTCACCTGTAGTGGGTGGTTGTGGATGAACTGAATGATGTAGGATCCTAAGTGTCAAGTGAAGACTTGTACACACACAATGATCCTAGTTAACATATAATCCCATATATGTATCCAATTAGTCATAAAACAACTAATTAACCAAGTTTAAGACATCCTAAGACATGTAAAACACTTGATTTAAGTGCTATAAGTCATAAGGATTGCATCTAAGGGTGGTAGGACCTTGCTATTGAGTTTGGGGTTCAAGGGTAAACTCCCTTGGAGTTTACGGTTTTGTGACCATAACTCCTTGAGTTTACGGTCGTAAACCTATGAGTTTACGGCCGTAAACTCATGTTTCTTGACGATTTTTCGTTTTGAAGCCATAAAGATCACAAGAAGCATTCCTACTTCATGTTTAAGCCTTAGGAAGAGGTTAGGGCACCATTTCACTCCTTTTTAGGAGTTTACGGTCCT
The DNA here is from genome assembly GCF_052849685.1 of Lactuca virosa. NCBI lineage: Eukaryota > Viridiplantae > Streptophyta > Magnoliopsida > Asterales > Asteraceae > Lactuca > Lactuca virosa. The sequence continues at coordinate 432,377,045 of NC_136428.1, read as the reverse complement.
TGGACCATTTCCCTTTGGGTTTACGGCCATAAACCCAAATGGTTTGCGGTCTTTTGATGTTTTCAAGTCCTAAACACATTAAGGAAGGGATCTAGGCTAGTTTCCAAGGCTTAGAAGGGACTAGGGCACACTTTGGCATCCTTTTTAGGGTTTACGGTCCAAGGTGTTCTTGGACCGTAAACACCTTTGATCCTTGGTTTCCTTGGTGTTTTCTTGATGTATAGAAGTGTAACAAGCCTTATTATACTCTAGGATAGAAGTACTTACAAGATAGAGGCTTGAAAAGGTCCTAAAAGTCCAAGAACAATAGTGTGTGTTCTTGGTGAAACTTGAAGATCTAACCTTTTGGAATGATTTCACGGATGGAAGTGTGTTAATTTAGTAGATTTAGTAATATATCAACTTATTAGGGCTAGAAGCACTTACAAGTTGAAGATCTTGAAGAATTGTTGGATGATACTTGAGAGAGAATTTGATTTTGGATCTTGAAAATGTGAAAAGTGGTAAAATATGACTAAGTGTCATATTTATACCCCCTTTTAGGGTTTACGGCCGTAAACACCCTTGTTTAGGCCGTAAACTCCAAACTCTTGGAGTTTTGGAATATTATTGTTGCACAATAAACCCTAGGGCATCCTCTCTCCTGATATCTCCTGAAGTACTAACCTTAAAATACTCAAACTTATTCCAAAAAGCTTGAACATTAGCAGAAATAGTTTTGACTCCTATTGAAGTGACTGGTTGTACAGAATAGAAATTTCGGGTTGTCACAACATCGAACCCTAGTCTGGAACCATACTACCGACACATGCAAGAATCTCAATACCTCTAGCATACTAACATACCTCGGGCCTTGCCAGGCATCAGATCGTAATCCGGAACATATATCATAATAATGCCTAGGGCTAACCCCCGAGTCTTCCTACTATACACAAACATAATGCCTAGGACCCATTCACACAATGAGGAGACTCACCTTGCGCTGCTGAAGTCCTGCTGATACTCCTCTGGCTACTAACTATCAATTCCCTGAATTGCTGCTCCTTCAGCTCCCCAAGCTATTAGTAACAAAATGACACTTAGTCCCAAAATGTCATTAAAAGTTAAACTAGGTCAACCTTGGTCAATGTCAAAGTCAACGCTCCGATTTGACTTAACTCGCCAAGTTGCTCCTTCAACTCGTCGAGTCCTATACCTTAGAATCCTAAAATCGCGATCCAACTCGTCGAGTCAACCCCTGACTCGCCGAGTTCCCTGCCTACTCATGGTCGCTATTTATCATATCAACTCGCCGAGTCAGTCCTCAGACTCGTTGAGTTCTAGCATGAAAAGAAACGGTACAACTCACTTTCACTCGTTGAGTCCCTCCCTGGACTTCTCGAGTCCCTTAGTTTGTTTGGACCTTCTTAATGGATTAAGCCCCTATACTTCAGATCTATGTCCCAAACTTCATCTACATGCTGGAAATGATCTCTTAAGGGTAAAGTTTCCAACTTTACCCATTACTAGTCCTTATTAATGGGTTTAGCTCAAACCCTAGCTCTTTAAGACATAGATTCATTGTTTAAAGACCACAATATTCCAAACTAAAGCACATCCACATAGATCCAGGCCTTAGACCTCAGAAGAACACGCAAAGTCTCTGCCTTTCCTTCCATTCATGGCCTTTTATGGCTAAAAAAGGCCATAACAACTCCTTAAAGCTTGCATGGGGGTTCCAATGGCATAAAGTTTGCACCTTTATGCCTTAACCACCCTTTATTCTTCCATATCTGAAAGGATCTTAGCTTGGGACGTCCAAATCCCAAAAGCTATCACTCTTTGGCTAAAAACCCTCAAAAAGAGAAAAGAGAAGATCTAATGAACTAATTATCAAGTTAGAGACTTGATTACCAGAAAATGATGGAAATACGATGGTCTTGCTGGATCTACTAGCTTCCTTCTAAATCTCTAAGCTTCCTCTCTTCTTCACAAGCTCCAAACACACACTAAACTCTCAAAAACAAGCTCACAAGCTCAAGGATGCACTATGGTTTCGTGGATTAGGGTTTGGGGCAATGTAGGTTGTAAATGAGGCCAATGGGTAGAGAGTGAGATGCTTAAATAGGGTACATAAGCCCGAAATTAGGGTTTCCCAAACCCAAACCTACTCGTCGAGTTGGTCCCCCAACTCGTCGAGTATATCACTTAACCTGCGACCCAAAATCCTCCTCTACTCGTTGAGTTCCTCCCTGGACTCGACGAGTAGCCTTCTTGATTTAGGGTTTTTTTTTCCTTTCTTGGTCTTCTGGATTACGGGTGTTACAAATTTTCCGTGTGTTCGATGATGCTTGGCCTTGAGTTTCATGTAAGTCAAGCACCTCTCCACATACCAGGCCACATCCAGCTTCATGCATAGGCACCTATAGTCAAGACGAAGGTCTCTATACATTTTTTTCGCTCCGGGATGAATAAGGAACCTTGACTTGTGCACCTCCTCCATCAAAACCTAACGCGATCCACCCCAATATGGAACCCACACCCTCCGATGTATTGTCAATAACCCCTGGCTATCATAATCATAGGAAGCCACCTGACCCACTATGCGCTCACTCTTTGAGTGTTCTTCCTTCATAGCCTCAACCTGAGCCTCTCGAATATGCTCTAATAGTGGTGTAATCACAATCATCCTCAAACATACATCCATGATAGAGGCAGTAGCCGTCTTGCGGCTGAGAGCATCAGCTACCACGTTGGGCTTCCCCAGGTGATAAAGTATCTCACAATCATAATCCTTAACCACATCCGACCATTTATGATGCCTCATGTTCAGATTCGGCTGATCCATCAAATACCTTAGACTCACAAACCTACAATCACAAATTCTGATAACTTCTTCCAGAAGGTTCCTGCTCGCGTATAAATATGTCCCTCCTGATCAGATTCAAAGGTCACATGGTTCCAGACGATGAAAAACCCTTTTGAAGGCAATTTATACAACTTTTTAACACTTTCTGAAGATCTGAAGGCTGTGAATCATCTCCTACACTTAGTTTAGAAGATTAATCAGTTCTTTTTTCTTTTTATTAGTTTATATTCATTTTTATCCATGTTTGGCTAAAAACCTAGTTTTTAGTTCTGCAATAGACTAGTAATTTTCATGTGAGCAGTTATCAGATTTGGTTTTCATTACGTGTTTCTATCTAGTTGTTTCATTTTTTGAACTTAATGAATGTTTGATTTTTAATTCTTGTTAGCCTAATCACCTAGCTAGCATTTTATCATACATTTCAATCATTTAATAGAATATGTAATGTTCTTGTCAACTGGTAATAAGTAACAAGTATCATATTAGTTATGTGTTTGGGATTTAACTCTGATATAAACTGAAATTTCATACCTTTAAGCTTCCGAGCTTGTGAGAAGTATTGGGTATTGCTGAGAATTTAAGACGGAACTTAATGCAACTTTTCTGATCTTAATTAAGAGCTTGTTTAATTAGATAGTAAAAATTTAGGATTAATTGAAGAGCTTGTTTTGGTTAATTTAATTAGGTAAAAGAGATTATACTAGAGCTTGTTAGTTTTTCTCAATACCAGCTTGGATAGAACGCACTTTGAATAAACATATCTGGGCTGATTGCATTATTAGGAAAGTTGCATCAGAATTGAATTTGGTTTTATTACTGAGTTTTATTTAGTTTATTTTCACTGCGATTCTTAGTTTTAGTTTAAATAAAAAAACCCCATTTTATAATTTATGTTTATTGAGTAGAATGTGTCTGATGCAAAAACGCATTGACCGTTAGGATGTGTCCCTGAGGATTTGACCCTGCTTCCATGTCCTATCTTTTAGTGCAACCAGCAGGAAATATTATTTGCTTAATACGCCCTTGACAGTGTGTTAACAAAATGGCGCCATTGTCGGGGAAACGATGTAACATCCCGCTTTCACAAAGAAAAATTTTCATTTTTAGTAAGGTAAAACTCCATATAATAAGACCGGTATTAAGAAAAACATTTGCTTCAAATTACATTTGTAAATCAGAGTAATATTAAAACGTGGAATCTTCATTGCTGCTGATGAGTGTGTATATTCATGCCTTCGCCTTCCCATGATAAACGATGATACCTGAAACAATAAGCAACTGGGTAAGCATAAAGTTTAGTGTGTTTTCCCCAAAATACCGTAAACAACAAACATACTATCATGCATAACGGACCCGCAATCATCTGATTGGTATACCCTGGCCCAATCAGTCATCAGACTGGAATGCGAACATGCAACGGGTCCAATCAGCTATCAGGCTGGAATACCCAGGGTTTGTTGGCATGCCAATTGCCTGCCTCAACCCAACCACTCATCACGAGCCTTCGTGTCTATGACTTACAGCCGGATTGCACCAGGTATCTTGGCCTATAACACACAATAGGACCGCCTAAACCTCAACCATTACCATATATCGATATATAAAAAAACAAGGATCAAGTAGGCACACAATACATGCAATATCAGTCATACAGTTCGCTATCGCCTACTAGATCTCTCACAACATACTGCTCTGCTACCAGTTGACCTCCATGGAATGTGTAAGCATAAGTAACTAAAGGTGAAATAGCCACCTGAACTATGATCCTACTCTAGAGCCACAACGAAACAAGGAAAATGAAAGAAAGTCTAAAACAAGAGTTCTCAAGCTATCCTACATGACTACATACAGTCCCTAGGACACTACACTAGACGATAACCTGCCTACTGGTACTCTAACCAGTATACAACTACTTCTGCATCTTATCATACCAGGATATACATATACAAATCTAGCAGATCACTACAACTAGTGGGATGGTATTTGTGCCTTTGACCCACGGGTACAGTGAGGAAAAACTCACCTGAAATGAAAAACCCCGAAATCTTGAGACACGTTTCTTTTTTTGCATTGCTTCCTCCCACGAATCCACTAATCACTAAAACCAGGTAAAGTCGAAATCTCCAATCGAAAACGCCAAAGTTTGACCTAAAGTCAAACTTGGTCAAAAAGTCAAAGGACGACGGAAGTCAAAGTCCAAGGTTGGTTGAGTATGCCCATCGTACTCAACCTACCCCCAATGTACGCGGTCTAAGGCCAGTACGGGCAGCGTACTTTCAGGTATGCCCACCGTAATCGAGCTCGCTCCAACATTCCATTAAGCACTTTATCCCTTAATACCTTTTGTCCAGAGCTTAATTCTAGGTCCAACTTAACACCCTAAATCATAAAGTTTCAACCTTTATAATTTTTCATGTCTAGGAAGAGTCCAAATCCAAAACCCTAACTTATCAGAAGATTCTAAGTTTCATAACACATGCATGAATGGAAGGAAAAGATCAATATTGCTTTTTTATGACATAATACCCTCAAATAAACCTGGAAATGCACCTCACAAGTTTTGGAACAACTCACACTCAAATGGACCAATTTGTGGGACAAAAAGGAAATAACTTTAACACTTAAGCTAGATCTACGAATGGAGGCATAAAGGTACAAACTTTATACCTTCTGGAGATCAATGCGGGAGGAGAACTTCCAGATCCAAAGTTGCTTCAAGCTTCCCAAGCACTATCACCACTTTTTTCATCAAAGGTGTCAAAAACACACTCTTTAGCTCACAAGGCTGAAACTAAGGTTAGGATTTCAAGGGAGGGCGTTGGAGAGATGCAGGATAAGAATGGAAGAGGTTTAGAGAAGTTAAGGATCTTAAATATGGCTCAAAACCCCAGATTTAGGGTTTGGGTTCTGATCGCGTACGCCCAACGTACCAAATGGTACACCAAGTGTACGCCCTTAAAGGCGTGATTCCTTAGCAGCTAGTACGCCGAGCGTACATAGAGTACGCCCAACATCCTACCATTCTTCCAATTCAACAACTATTTTCAAACCACCACTACTCCTTCAATTCAACTCTGGTTTTGGCGTTCTTTACATGCACGAAGACGTGTTGAAGAGCCACACAATCTAATCTAGTTATCTTGGACTAAAAACTTCTCGAACTAAAATCTGTATTTCATGCAAGAACCCGGTCCAATATTTTTCCCTTTTCAACCCTTCGACCCAAAACACAATTCAATGGTTTAGGTCTTACAACCATCATTTCCTCCTTCCAAAAAGGTCTAAACTTTACTTCCCTCAGTCCCAAAGCCTTCAAACAGTCGACTTTCGGCCCACAACCTTGAATTAAGAAATGACCAGAAACAGGATGTTACAATTCTTCCCCACTTAAATTCGATTTCATCCTCAAAATCAGTTCTTGCTTCTACTTCTCGATGTAACCCCTTGAGGGTCCCTCAAACTTGACTCCAAGATTTGATTCATCATTAATGTAGCATCTTCAGCAGTCGACCATCCCTCGACAATTCTGCCAGCCGAAAAACTTTGGTGATATCATGCGGCCTGAAGAAAAACTTCTCCACGCATCCTCCTTAAATTATGACAGAAAGAACCCCTTCCTTATTCGGTGCCTGACGCAACCCTCATGTCAACCAAGTTAACCAAATATCTGCAGATTTCATCAGTCCAAAAACTTTCTCGGCTAAACGCCGTCATGCTAATCCGCATATAAGTGCACCATTGCGACGATAACCAACTGGTCACATAATAAACTAATCCATACTCCTACTTGTTATGACGTATCGACTCAGCTATCCACTAACAACACTCAGGCTTACCCCCGACCTGCTAACCAACAACAGCACTCGGGCTTACCCCCGATCTACTAACCAACAACAACACTCGAGCTTACCCCCGATCCACTAACCAACAACAACACTTAGGCTTACCCTTGATCCACTAACCAACAACAACACTCATAGTCTAACATGACGCACCTTGATCCTAGCAGGACTTTACTGACCTTACCAGTCCTTCGGGTCGTGACTCCGACTTCCAAGCCCCAATCAAACAAGAATAGATAAGGAAGCCCTCATCACGTCCCTCAACCTGGGCTCCTAACACCCTAAAATCTAAAGCACAAGAACAACCTACATATTTCTATCGCAACTAAAACTAATACGAATCGAGGGAAATCCAACAGCTGACGATCACCTTGATGCGCAAATAGATTATTCAATAGTTGCGCGGAAATATTAAACTTGGAGAAATTTCAACTAAGAACTGAACCTTGGCATAAGGTCTTCCTGCTGCGTGGTTCAACTCTCCCCCACTTGTAATATGCTAGAATCTGACAACTTCACCATCCGTCAATATCCAGATCAACTTGAATTCTACTACTTGATCCCAACCACTTGTATCCAAGTACAAAACAGAGTCTAATCCCACACAACATTCACAAATTTAAACACACATGCAACCGAGGACCATGGTAATTAATCCATTCATAATACTTAATCAATTAAAATAAAATAGAGCTAAATAAGATAATTCCATTCAACTGATCCTCCAAGATTACAATTGAGCTTTGAATCATAAACAAAAATTACAGATGAATACCAACACTACAACAATCAACTAAATAGAAGAACTGGTAACTCAAGGCTCTGTCTCCGGGGTTCCGGCTGTCCCACGAAGACCGTCGGGGAGTTGCCAAGCCAGGGGTGTATGGTCAAGCAACTCACCAAAAACGAGAAAGGGACAACGAGTTCCGATGTGGCCCTCTTGACCGCAGTGGAAGAAAACTCACTCTGCCTACAATCTCCACCAAAATGACCCTGCTCGCCACACCTGCGACATACAAAAGATCGAAACCTCCCATCATGGAACTTCTCACACTTGCCACCCTCAGAACTCCTCCTCTTAGCTGATCCTGAACTTGGATCGGCGGACTTGATCCGCTTGGCCTCCGACTGATACTGTCCCTTGCTCCTTCTGCTGAATCTCCAACTCAATCTCCCTGCTCCTTGCGCTTGACTGCATCTCGGCCACGGTCCGGTAGTGCTGAGTAAATACAAACTCTCAAATCTCCGTCTTGATCATACTCAAATATCGTGACTTTTGCACCTGCTATGAAGCGTCATACTTTTGGCAGAAAAGAGCTACCTCCATAAACATCTTGGTGATCTCCGTCACCCACTCCGTTGTCTGCTTGAGCGACAAGTACTCTTGTGCTAGTCGCTCTCGCTCCACCATAGGAGCATACTCAAGGTGGAACATATCCAAAAACGGTTCCCAAGTCACCACGACCCCTTCTCTACCTATGAAAAGCCCTGAGTCACAAACTCCCACAAATCCATTGCACCTCAACGAATAAGAGTAAACACAAACTTCACCTTCCGGTTCTCGGGACACATACATGTGAAGAAATATCCCTCCACATCAGAAATCCATCTCAAAGCGATAATCGATCTACTGTCGCCTATGAAATCTAGAGGCTTCGTATCTCTGAACTCCCAGTGCTGAATCACCCCGTCCCTCCGAAATCCTACAATGGTGATGACTGTTGTGGCTGTGGAAGTAACTACCTGCATGACAACGACATAGCGCCGATCAAACTCCTCGATCAACACGGTCTTGACCGACCCAAATAACTCTGGAATCGCCTCCCTGATCGCCTCGACCATTTCGGCAACAATGATCCCACGGATCTCCTCCTTACTCAGACTTGCTCTGCCAACGCCACCAGCTTCTGATCCTGAACCTTTAGTAGCAACCATACTGAAAATATACCATGGAAAGATTGGACATCAAAGCACAATGCTCACCACACCAGGCTACATTCCTATTAGTTCCTTAGTAGCCTCGAAGTTCCTCCTAAATCTCATTCGGATCATGTGCTTTCAGCAGTACGGGCCCATACTACCTAACACACCCATCCGTAGCCGATTCACAATTCATCCCATGGTCCTAAGTCACTGCAGTAGACCACTCCTTGGTGTGCTAACACCCACATGTTTCTACGAGCTACAACTAACTTCCTAGGGTTTTCCTCACTCTCGCACTATTGGTTGATTTTGTGAACGCTTGTTGTACTAAGTTCACAACCTGATAAGGAACATGAAATAAGGCTAATTCGATCACTCTAAGGCTATTTAATCACGACGATATACAACTAATCAACATACACATAACAATCACACAATCATGTAACATATAATAAGTAACTCCCTATATCATAAGGCATCACTGAAATCAGGCACTTCTATCCAACAGTTCCTAAAGGAACCTTATCTACTAGCATGCTCTTCTAACAATCCATATATAAACAATAATCAAAACTAAGCACATGTAACAAGTATGGGTATTTTGGGAACCACTATTCTGTTTGGGCTCTAGCTGACTGTACACATCGCATCAACCTGTAAAACCAAAGTTAACTCAAGGTCCACATTCCCGATCCCAAGCCAATAATCAAAGAAGAACATGACAAGAGACCGAGCCCATGTACCTAAACTAACCCTTTTATTATCAATTTTTTTTTCAAAAAAATTTTGTTAAAATTTTCGGATCCTAGTTTGAGTTTAGATTCGCAATAGTGTTCCTCCAATTCGCTTAATCCAGGGCTTTGATACCATCTTGTAATGTCCCCTTTGCACAACCAAATTTTTTTATTTTTTATTAAGGTAAAACTCATAAAATAATAAGACATGTATTAAGAAAACATTTGCTCCAGATTACATTTGTAAAATCATAGTAGTATTAAAAAGCGGAATCTTCATTGCTGCTGGTGAATTTGTATAGTCACGCATTCGCCTTCTGTAAGATCGCTAATTCAAGGCCAAAAATTTCGTTTTTAATTAGGTTATTACATAAAACCAAAGTGTCAATAATCAAAGCATTTTATCATAAAACCATATCAGAGAGTGTAATCCCAAGGATCTCGTGTGCGGAAAATATGGTGTGATGTGCTGCGATCAAGCCGACTCCTTTCCTTGGAAAACAAAGCACCTGAAACCAAAACTGTAAACCGTAAGCACGAAGCTTAGTGAGTTCCCCCATCATACCACATACCACATAATACTATCGGTATCTTTCAACCGGTAATCATCGTCGGTATCTTTCAACCGGTATCTGCCATCGGTATCTTTCAACCGGTAACCGGGGACTATTTCACCCCTACCACCATCACATAATAATATATCATAAACATACTGATCACATACTAACATCATAACATATCGATCGCATACTAACATCATAACATAATGATCACATACCAACATATCATAAACAAACAGATAAGCATTGCATGGGTTCTGTATACCCCTTCGGTATCTTTCAACCGGTAACTGCCATCGGTATCTTTCAACCGGTAATCCGCCATCGGTATCTTTCAACCGGTAACCGGGGACTATTTCACCCCCTACCACTATCATATAATAACATGTCATAAACATATTGGTTCCATGATAACATAACATAAACATACTGAATCACATAATGGCATATCATAACCATACTGGTCACTTAATAACATATCATACATGGGTTCTGTCTACCCCTTCAGTATCTTTCAACCGGTAACTGTCTTCAGTATCTTTCAACCGGTAACCGGGGACTATTTCACCCCTACCACTATCACATAATATCATATCATGGTCATACTGCTAGGCATGCATGGGTACTATCTACCCCTTCGGTATCTTTCAACCGGTAACTATGGGCTATATCACCCCTACCACTACTAACGCATATGTCATAGCATCCTAGCACATAAAGCGTATCAGATAAAAACACACCAGATAATTATCACAAAGACAATCATCTAACAAATAACTCCTACTAGTGGGTCGGCATTATGGCCGTGGACCCACTCCTACTGGAAGGTAACTCACCTCGCACTGCTGAAGTCCCGAAGACTCGACCCCACACTGGTGACGTCCTGCAGACTCAACCCCAGCTGCTGGATGACAGATCCCCGGTCTGTCAATATCAAAACATTACGCAATTAATAATTGGGTTCCTCTACATAACCATAAGTACATGCTTTGAGTAATTACTACATTACCCCTATCTTGGCTTATTTAAGCCCAAACCCAATCCAAAGGCCCAAAAGTCCAACTATGGCTCAAAGCCCAACATATGGCCCGATTTTCCAAATTGGGCCCAAACCTTTACATGGTCTCATTCTAAGGCCCAACATCATATAGTCATTAAGGCCCAAACTATGGCCCATCTATGGCCCAATTTTCCAAATTGGGCCCAAGCCCCTTACATGGGCCTTACCCTTGGCCCATTAAATATTCTAGTCCATTTGCTTGACTTTGGATGGCCCATTAATAACGCAATCATCAAGGCCCAATAGAAGGCCCAACAATACACCCATGTGAAATTAGGGTTTCACATAAAATGACGATGAGCGTTAAGTGTTTCTCACTTAACCCATTAAGGACTTAATCCATTAAGTCCATCATTCTTCTAAATAAGTCATATGGTGTGATTGGGCTGAATCACACAATTTCGTTATTCCAATGGCCTACAAGTGGGTCTCAATAAGTCCAAGCCCATAAATCCAATATTAGGGTTTTCTAAACCCTAATTAGGGTTTCCAACCCATCTTAGCCCAATAGGCCCATTAGTTAAGCCCTTGGATCCATTAGGGTCCATTAAGCCAATTAGACCCATATTGGGCTTTTATGGCCATTAAGCCTCATTGGGCCGATTAGGGTTTCAAGGCTCATTAGGGTTTTAGTCCCTTGACCAAACATCCCCAAACTAGCAATCCCAACACAACTAAGCACACCACCACCCGACACGGCGGCCAGTGGCGACATGAGGCGGCAGCCACCACCCTAAGGTGGTGGTTTTCAATTTCTTTCCATTACTCTTCTTTTTGTTACATTTTACAATGCTAAAACCCCGAAATAATCACACACACACACTAATACAACCACTTATACATAGCAACCTAGTGGCGGCCGACGGTGGCGAATGGCGGCAGCCACCACCTCACGGTGGTGGCTGTGGGGTCTATCTTAAAATCTCCAGCCAAGAATGCTCATGTAGCTTCATAGCATCACAACCAGTGAACACGAACAGCCTAACTCGCCCACAAACATGTTTCACAATGGCTTGTGGCGGCAGAAAAACACATTGTCGGCGACAGCCACCATGGTTGACTGCCATGATGGTCTTCTAGCGTTTTCCAGTCCATCAAGTGTCCAAATCGACATCAGAAACCCAAGAGCACCCCCATTCCTGCGACACATGGCTAAAGCTCACACGCACCCACCATTACAGCGGTGGTGAGCGACGGCAGTTGCGGATACAACGTGGATGGAGACGATAGCAGCGATCTAAAGCAGCAACAACAACCGTTGTCTCGGTCTCCACTCTTTTCGCCGGATTCACACGACCGGCGGTTCACCATGGTGTCACAGAGGCGGCGGTTAGAGGGCAACATAAGGAGAAGAAGAAATCACGAAGTGACGGTGATATTGTTGAGGTCGTTGGCAGCCTTCGCTAATCGAAAACGTGGCATGGCGGCTGTGTGATGGCGGAAGGGAGATGGTGGCGCCGGAGGGAGTCACAAGGGTGGGAAGATGCGGCTGATACCATTTCATTAGGGTTAGGGTTTCTTACGCTTTTAAACACCCGACCTCCTCAAACCTTTAGCCATAATGCCAAGATCAGCCCTCCCCTTTCTCTTTTCTTTGAAAGTAAATCCAATATTTCCCCTTTAGCCCTTGATCCCATAATTTCCTTTCATAATAAGTCCTGAAATTACCAACCAACCCCCCCCCCCTAAGCTCTAAAATCTTTTCAATTAAGGTCCAGAATTTACCCTTCAGCCCTCAACTTCTAAATTTATGACAATTAGCCCCTCGAGACCATCCATTGATATATAATTATTTATTTTAGGGCTACTATTCGCTCATTATTTTATTTATGTATTTAATAAATAAACGGGTGTTACAACTCTCCCCCACTTAAATTAGATTTCATCCTCAAAATCATTCCTTACCATTCCTTACACACCTAACCACTCTAGTGACATCGTCACCATCCTAGTCACACCCTAGCCTTCCCGGGGTAGTTGTGACCATTCTTCACAAAGCCCTAAAATCCGCAAAGGAACGAATTCCTTGCAACAAGATCACCCCTAATCCGTCTGTAATCTAATGTCTCGAGATGGTCTCGAATCCTCGTCAGACTACTCATACTGATTTATCATCGTTCAGTCCTGCCCGTTTGTCCCTCTAGGCTACTCAGCTCTTGATAGCTCGAGGTTCCCACTATCAACAAGGTCACAGACCTAATTATCTATGCCGATCACTCGTACCTGACCAAGGTTCAGATACTCCTGCTGTGAGTGAATTTTCACTCCTCAAATCATCTAGCTATTCCGTCCGTACTCGCAACCTGAAGCGCAAATGATAACACTGTCCAAATGTTGAAACTGCTCAAACACTGAACTGCCTGAAGCAGTATGTTGCTACATAGCTGCTTCCCAAAATCTATCGAGACCTTTATGGTCTCAATTTATCCATCAGTCATCTGCAGTGTCGGGTTTTTGCCCGACTGCAGAGCCAAATGACTCCCACTTAGTCGTCTCACCCGACTCCTGAACGAAATCCTTCCCTAGAACTAGTTGTCACTAGTTATCATGCCACTACGACTCTAACAACCTCCTGATCTAACTGATCGGGTCAATGCGTCGCTTCCTGTCATCATCCAATCCGAGACTAGAAGTGATTGCTACCTAACCAATGGTAGCCTTACATCACAAACACCCTTAAGCAGTCCATTACGTCCCTGATCTCATAACTGTAGTGATGTTCCTACAGTCTTACCACTGGCTCAACCAGAGATAATCTATCTGGGTAAATCCGAAATCCAATCAGTGGATTTCCATATCCTCACTGCTGCACCCGAACTGGTGGGTACCACTATTCCTTCCGCGTTCCAACAACACGCTCATGCCATCTACCAACCTAGTGAATGCTACGGCTACACCCGCAGTCTCACGACACTATCACTATCTGACCACTAGTGAATTCTACGGCTACCCCCGTAGTCTTACAACACTTCCCATGCTAACTAACCACTGGTGAATGCTACGGCTACCCCCGCAGTCTTACAACACCTCCCATACTAACTGATCGCTAGTGAATGCTACGGCTACCCCCGTAGTCTTACAACGCTTTCCATACTAACTGATAGTTAGTGAATGCTACGGCTACACCCGTAGTCTTACAATACTTTCCATCTTGCCTGATCGCTAGTGAATGCTACGGCTACCCCCACAGTCTTACAACACTTTCTAAACCGGGTCGAACACGCACTCGACCTAACACACCATTGAACTTGAGTCCTAACCAGAACTCTAACCTGGTTCCTAAAACCTACTATCACGTGACCCCACTGCATCAGTACCGCACCCATTCCCATGATCAAAGCGTCACAGTAAACCACAAAATCATCTACACCCTCTGGCAGGGTGAGAATCGGTCCCTCACACAACCGCTGTCTGAGAGCCTCGAAGGCTGCCTGTTGTCCAGGCCCCCAACGAAGGCCCACCGACTTCTTAGTCAGTCAGGTCAAAGGACCCACAATCTCAGAGAAGTCCCGTAAAAACCTCCGATTATAACCCGCTAGACCCAGGAAACTCTGAATCTCGGTTGGAGACCTCGGAATCTCCCACTGCATCACTGCCTCTATCTTAGCCGGATCAACGAGAATGCCCTTCTGGTTGACAAGGTGCCCAAGAGATTGCACCTCGCGCAACTAGAACTCACAGTTGGAGAACTTTATAAAAAGTCTCTCCTCCACTTTGATTCGACTAAGTCTTCACATTACATGAGAATTGAAGGATTTCCAATCCTCCTCGCTTTCTAATACCCCACTGATGACAACTTGTGCCTGACCATGCTAGCGTTAGTCACCGATTAAACCTTGAGATCTCCCATCCTTGGAAATCTCGATGAGTACTCATGAAATCTAATCCCCTTCCGCCGACATGACCAACCCCGCTACCCTGTAGCAGCCTAAACCCTTGGAGTGACAAACTCCCCCGTGTACCTTCTCGTATGCGCTGCACTGACTCAGGCCCTACTGGCCTTTGACCCGATGATCAGAAGTCATGGGTCTCTTCCCGGGACCCTCTATTATACGCACCTGGCACGCACCTCTCTTTCCAGGGTGCTCCCAAATCGATCCTGCATCTTCAACTCTTGGAAATCATATCCTTCAGGGTCTGACACCCTGTCCTGCTCACTAGCTCGCTTGCTAATGGCTAAGCTGCAACAACTGGAACATCCCCTATCGCCACACTGGGTCACAAACTCTTCCCTGGAGCTTCTTAGATTCTCCAAGACTCTCACTGATTCGAGTATGGATCCTATGCTTTCAGTAGTACGGGCCCAATACTACCTTCCACACCTATCCATACTTTCATCAGCTATCCTCCCGAATCCTCCAAATCACTTCATCAACTGGTACACCCAAGTCTCACTGAACCTCACTACTAACCCACTATGCATATCCTAGGCTTTCCTAGGTTCCCGTACTCACCCAGTCCTCAGCTGCTAAAGAACTTCCCACTAATGTCAACTAGCTACCTCATGAATATAGCCATTCGCGACTTAGCATATTCACTTAGTAGGTAGCTCACATTACTAAGAGTACCTCAAAGCACCAAGAAACCAGCATTCAGACAATGGAAAATCTCACCAACATATTCCAATCAGATTAGTCTATCCTCTTATTGAGTCCAGACACACCCGAGAGTGTGCCTGAATCCCTCAAACCAAGGCTCTGATACCAACTTGTAACATCCCAAAATTCAAGGCCAAAAATTTCGTTTTTAATTAGGTTATTACATAAAACCAAAGTGTCAATAATCAAAGCATTTTATCATAAAACCATATCAGAGAGTGTAATCCCAAGGATCTCGTGTGCGGAAAACATGGTGTGATGTGCTGCGATCAAGCCGACTCCTTTCCTTGGAAAACAAAGCACCTAAAACCAAAACTGTAAACCGTAAGCACAAAGCTTAGTAAGTTCCCCCATCATACCACATACCACATAATACCATCGGTATCTTTCAACCGGTAATCATCGTCGGTATCTTTCAACCGGTATCTGCCATCGGTATCTTTCAACCGGTAACCGGGGACTATTTCACCCCTACCACCATCACATAATAATATATCATAAACATACTGATCACATACTAACATCATAACATAATGATCACATACCAACATATCATAAACAAACATATAAGCATTGCATGGGTTCTGTATACCCCTTCGGTATCTTTCAACCGGTAACTCCCATCGATATCTTTCAACCGGTAATCCGCCATCTGTATCTTTCAACCGGTAACCAGGGACTATTTCACCCCTACCACTATCATATAATAACATGTCATAAACATATTGGTTCCATGATAACATAACATAAACATACTGAATCACATAATGGCATATCATAACCATACTGGTCACTTAATAACATATCATACACGGGTTCTGTCTACCCCTTCGGTATCTTTCAACCGGTAACTATCTTCAGTATCTTTCAACCGGTAACCGGGGACTATTTCACCCCCTACCACTATCACATAATATCATATCATAGTAATACTGCTAGGCATGAATGGGTACTATCTACCCCTTCGGTATCTTTCAACCGGTAACTATGGGCTATATCACCCCTACCACTACTAACACATATGTCATAGCATCCTAGCACATAAAGCATATCAGATAACAACACACCAGATAATTATCACAAAGACAATCATCTAACAAATAACTCCTACTAGTGGGTCGGCATTGTGGCCGTAGACCCACTCCTACTGGAAGGTAACTCACCGCGCACTGTTGAAGTCCCGAAGACTCAACCCCATACTGCTGACGTCCCGCAGACTCAACCCCAGCTGCTGGATGACAGATCCCCGGTCTGTCAATATCAAAACATTACCCAATTAATAATTGGGTTCCTCTACATAACCATAAGTACATGCTTTGGGTAATTACTACATTACCCATATCTTGGCTTATTTAAGCCCAAAGCCCAATCCAATGGCCCAAAAGTCCAATTATGGCTCAAAGCCCAACATATGGCCCAATTTTCCAAATTGAGCCCAAACCTTTACATGGTCTCATTCTATGGCCCAACATCATATAGTCATTAAGGCCCAAACTATGGCCCATCTATGGCCCAATTTTCCAAATTGGGCCCAAGCCCCTTACATGGGCCTTACCCTAGGCCCATTAAATAATCTAGTCCATTTGCTTGACTTTGGATGGCCCATTAATAACGCAATCATCAAGGCCCAATAGAAAGCCCAACAATACACCCATGTGAAATTAGGGTTTCACATAAAATGACGATTAAGGTTAAGTGTTTCTCACTTAACCCATTAAGGACTTAATCTATTAAGGACTTAATCCATTAAGTAACTAGAGGTGAGATAGCCATCCGAACGATGATCCTACTCTAGAGCCACAACCAAACAAGGAACATGAAAGAAATCTAGACCAAGAGTTCTTAGGCTGTCCTACATGACTACATACAGTCGCTAGAACACTCCACTAGACGATAACCTGCCTACTGGTACTCTAACCGGTATACCACTACTACTGCATCCTATCATACCAGGATATACATATACAAATCTGGCAGATCACTACAACATAGCTACATCTTATACACAAAGATACATGACTAACTCTGCAAGGAATGCATAACAATATGAAACCATAGGTGAGATAGCCACCCGGATCGAAGATCTTACTCTAGAGCCACAACCAAATAAAGAGCATAATATATGGCCTAGATCAAGACTCCTCAGTCTATCCTACGTGACTACATACAATCCTTAGGGAATCCTTATAATAATTAATCACCACAAACTAGTGGGCTAGTATTGGGGCCTTCGACCCACGAGTATAGTGAGGAAAAAGTCACTTAAAATGAAGAACTCCAAAATACTCAGACACGCTTCCCTTTCTACATTGCTTGCTCCTACGAATCCACTAATTACTAAAACCAGGTAAAATCTTAATCCACTGTCCAAAACCACCAAGTTCGACCCAAAGTCAAACTGTGTCAAAAAGTCAACGGACAACAGAAGTCAGCAAATGTCAAAGTCCAATGTTGGATGAGTACACCCAACGTACTCAACCTATGCCCAGCGTACGCGATCAAAGGCCAGTACATGCAACGTACTCTTAGGTACGTCCAACGTACTCGAGCTGGTTCCAACATTCCATTAAGCATTTTATCCCTTAAGACCTTTTGTCCAGAGCTTAGTTCTAAGTCCAAATTAACACCCTAAATCATAAAATTTCCAACTTTATGATTTTACATGGCTAGGAAGAGTCCAAATCCAAAACCCTAACTTATCACAAGATTATGAGTTTCATAACACATGAATGAATGGAAGGAAAAGATCTATGTTGCATTTTTATGAATTAATGCCCTTAGATACACATGGAAATGCACCTCACAAGCTATGGAAAAATTCACACTCAAATGGACCAATTTGTAGGACAAAAAAGGACATAACTTAACCACTTAAGCTAGATCTATCAATGGATGTATAAAGGTACAAACTTTATACCTTCTAGAGATGAATGAGGGAGAAGAACTTCCAGATCCAAAGTTGCTTCAAGTTTGCCAAGAATTCTCACCGCCTTCTTCTTCCTTCAAAGGTGTCAAAAACACACTCTTTAGCTCACAAGGCTGAAACTAGGGTTAGGGTTTCAAGGAAGGGCTTTGGAGAGATACATGTTGAGAATGGAAGAGGTTTAGAGGAGTTAAGGATCTTAAATAGGGCTCAAAACCCTAGATTTAGTGTTTGAATTCTGATCGTGTACGCCCTTAAATGCATGATTCTTTAACAGCTAGTACGCCGAGCGTACCTAGGGTACGCCCAACGTACTACCATTCTTCCAATTCAACATCAATTTTCAAACCACCACTACTCCTTCAACTCAACTCTGATTTTGGCATTCTTTACATGCACAGAAAGGTGTTGAAGAGCCACACAATCTAATCTAGTTATCTTGGACTAAAACTTCTCGAACTAAAATCCGTATTTCATGCAATAACCCGGTTTAAGATTTTTCCCTTTTTCAACCCTTCGGCCAAAACACAATTCAATGGATTAGGTCTCACAACCATCATTGCCTCCTTCCAAAAAGGTCTAAACTTTACCTCCTTAAGGCCTAAAGCCTTCACATAATTGACTTTCAGCCCACAAACTTGAGTTAAGAAATGACCAGAAACAGGATGTTACACTTCTTCCCTACTTAAATTAGATTTCATCCTCGAAATTAGTTCTTGCTTATACTTCTCGATGTAACCGTTTGAGGGTCTCTCAAAATTGACTCCAAGATCTGATTCATCTTTAATGTAGCATCTTTAGCAGTTGACCATCCCTCGACAATTCTACCATCCCAGAAGCTTTGGTGATACCACACGACCTGAAGAAAAACTACTCCATGCATCCTCCTTAATTGATGACGGAAAGAAACCCTTCCCTATTCAGAGCCTAATACAACCCTCACGCCAACCAAGTTGACCGTAAATCTACAGATTTTATCTGTCCAAAAACCTTCTCGGCCAAACGCCATCATGCTAATATCGCACATCAGTGCACCATCGAGACGAAAACCAATTGGTCACATACTAAACTAAGCCATACTCCTACTCGTTCAGACATCTCGACTCAACTATCCACTAACAACACTCGATCTTTCCCCCAATCCGCTAACCAACAATAGCACTCGGGCTTACCCCCAATCCACTAACCAACAACAACACTTGAGCTTACCCCTAATCCACTAACCAATAACAAAATTCATGCTTACCCCCTATCCACTAACCAACAACAACACTTGCAGTCTAACATGACGCACCTCTATCCTAGCAGGACTTAACTCACCTTACCAGTCCTTCAGGACATGACTCCGAGTTCCAAGCCACAATCAATAAATAACAGATAAGGAATCCCTCATCACATCCCTCAACCTGGGCTCCTAACACCCTAGATTATAAAGCATAAGCACGCACTACAGATTTATATCTTAAATAAAACTAATACGAATAGAGGGAAATCCAATAGTTGGCGATCAATTTGATGCAAAAATGGAAGATTCAACAGTGGCGCAAAAATCTTGAACTTTGAGAAATTCCGACTGAGAACCGAACCTTTGCATAAGGTCTTCCTGCTGCGAGGTTCCACTCTCCCCCACTTGGAATATGCTAGAATCTGACAACTTCACCATTGTTCAATATCCAGATACACTTGAATTCTAGTACTTGATCCCAACCATTGGTATCCAGGTACACAAGAGAGTCTAATCCCACACAACATTCACAAATTTCAACACATATGTAACCTAAGACCATGATAATTAATCCATTCATCATACTATATCAATTAAAAGAAAATAGAGCTAAATAAGATAATTCCATTCAACTGACCCTCGAAGATTACAAGTGAGCTTTGAAACATAAACAAAAATTACAAATGAATACCAACATTGGAGCAATCGACTAAATAGAAGAAGCGGTAACTCAAAGCTCGGTCTTCAGGTGTATGACCATCCCACGACGACTGTCAGGGAGTTGCCAATCCAGGGGTGTAGGGTCCAGCACCTCACCAAACACGAGAAAGGGACAATGAGCTCCAATATGGCTCTCCTGGCTGTAATTCGCCTCGTGAGGCTTCAGTTGCCTCGACGCGTAGGCGATGACATGCCCTCTCTGCATCAATACCGCGCCCAAACCTGCGATGGACGCATCGCAGTACACAACAAAATTGGCGCCTTGCACAATCTCTGTCTCAGTGCCTCGAACGCGGCCTGCTGCTCAGACCCCCAGCGATACACCACCGACTTCTTAGTCAGTCGGGTGAGCGGAACTGCTATCTTGGAGAAGTCCTGAATGAATCTCCGATAGTATCCTGCCAATCCCGAAAGCTCCGAATCTCAGATGGGGACCTCGGAACCTCCAAACTCATCACGGCCTCCACTTTGGCCGGATCTACCGAAATCCCATTTTGGTTGACAAGGTGCCCAAGAAACTTCACCTCACGCAACCAGAACTCACACTTAGAGAACTTAGCATACAAGTTCTCCCTCCTCAAAGTCTCCAGAACCTCCCGCAGATGCTCCTCATGTTGCTCTCGCGTCTTGGAGTAAACCAAGATATCGTCGATAAACACTATCACAGACCGGTCTAACATCGGTCTACATACGCGGTTCATGAGGTCCATGAACGTGGCAGGAGCATTGGTGAGCCTGAAAGGCATCACCACAAACTCATAATGGCCATAACGTGTCCGAAACGCAATCTTCTACACATCCTCCTCTCTGACCCTCATCTGGTGATACCCTGAACGCAAATCAATCTTGGAGAACCAAGATGCTCCCTGTAGCTGGTCAAAGAGGTCATCAATCCTCAATCTGCTACGATGCATGGTACTCGAACCATGACATCACTCCTCAATCTGCTATGATGCATGGTACTCGAACCATGACATCACCCCTCAATCTGCTACGATGCATGGTACTCGAACCATGACATCACTCCTCAATCTGCTATGATGCATGGTACTCGAACCATGACATCACTCCTCACTCTGCTACGATGCATGGTACTCGAACAATGACATCACTGTTGGATTAGTGTCTAAGTCCATAACTATAATTGGTATGTACTTGACCCGACTCGGCATGGTCCATTTGGGTTGCATGGCATCGGAACATTTGGATAGACCGTTTATGAGGAAAAGACATTTTGTGACATATTAATATATTATAAGTTCTAATATATTAATATGAAATCATGTTATTTAATTAGTATTGATCAAGAATTAATTTGGACTTAATGTAGTGATCAAAAGGAGACTAATTAAATATATGGGGATTGATTGTGTAAATCATTTATTCTTATATATGTGGGCTTATGATCCAAGATTCCTTTATGTTGGGTTTAACCCATGTGGTGATCCATGGATACTCCATGGAGGTTAAAACCCATGGAGCATAAGGAATGGGTAAAGTCATGAGTTACATGGTGTATCCCTAATAGCCACACTATATAAGAACCCCTTTAGTTCAACAAATTGGCACTAGTGATATATATTTTGAGGGCTAGCCAATTTGAACATGTATGTCTTCTTCTCATGGTTATTCCAAGAGTTCATGATGTTGTGTGAACCATTTGAGGTGTCACACTTGGGGCACTAGGCTCTCAAGCTTCATGGAGTCAAGCAACAACAACAAGGTATGTATTCTATCTATTTTAGTATCCTAGTATCAATGTTTTGATATGCTAGTTATGATAATACCTTGGATAATCATATTTGCATGTATAATAGAGAAAACATAGATCCAAGGTATTTAGGGTTGCATGTACACTTAGGAGTGTTAGAATGCTCAAAACCCAACAATGGTATCAGAGCCTAGGCTTGTTTTCAATTATACTTGATGCAAATTGCTGAAAAATGCTAAAAAAGTCGAATTTCGGGCATTCTGGACACTGGACTCGCCGAGTCCACTGATGAACTCGCCGAGTCCATGAAGAAAATCATCCTACTCGGCGAGTAGGTTGATACACTCGACGAGTAGGAGCCCCAGACAACATATTTTCGAGTTTTTTGGCTAGAAATGGACTAGAAACATTACCCTAAGATGTTTTTGAACTTGTAAACTTGTTTTTGATGTGGTAATGTTCATACTAATCCAATTTTAAAGATAATTGTCAATAGATTCATGTTTTGTATTAGTTTAGTGATTAGGCTAATTACATGAAAAAGTTTGATTTGAATTATCTTGTTCTTATGACTTGCTTAGATTAATAGAAAATTAAATGATTATGTGTTTTCAATCCATTTTAATCTAAGATTTGATTCTAAAATGTGTTTTTGTAACTTGTCCTCAAGTTATATGAAAAGTCACATTTAAGTTTCATAAAACTCATAAAAGTTGGCAATGGTTACAAAAATGAAGAGTCTTGTCCTCAAGTTATGGAGGTTCAAGAGTCACTTCATTAAGTAATAAAATGTGTAACCTTAATTAATTCCATAAGTTACAAAATAAAGAAAAGTTACATTCTTTTATTAGTTTAAAGTCTTCCATAACTTGTCCTCAAGTTATGGAACTTGAAGAGTTTTTTAATTAAAACTAATTTTAACACATAAGTTATGGAGTTAATTAGTTTTGAATAGTTTCAAAACTTGCCCTCAAGTTTTGGAATTTGAAAAGTTTCACTTATGAATACTTTAATTCCAAGTTAGCCCTTAGAATTTTAAAAGTTAAAATTCAACCCTTATAGTATTATTATAATCTTAATTATATAGATATGTATAAGAAAAGTCAATCTTACCGTTAGTAGGCCTCATTCACGAAGCCAGTATATAAGGGGGGTATAAGGTTACTGCCTATAAAATGGCAGTTTAATGGGTGTCCACTCTCACCCACCGCTTCCTTGACTGGTGGAGGGTCGTTAGCCGAACGGGTAGGACAAGGACTATAATTCTCCCTTCATTAAAAGTATTAATGATAAATACTAAGTAACTAAATGCTTATAAATTCCCAATATTAGTTACTTAGGAAAAATGTGAAATTGGTGCTAGCCCATAAAATTACACTTTGTACCTTACCAAGTCGTTAGTGGAGTGTGTGTGGTTAACCGGCACACTAACATGGACTAGTAAGAGTGGCAAAGGGTAACTTGACTTTATTATAGATCGGTGGAGCGTGTGTGGTTAACTGGCACATCGATTACGTAATATTGTTGAGGGTACCAAGTCAATTTGTATGGTTATTCACACCTTGTTTGTGATCCTCGGCATCCCAGTCACAAACTTGAGAGGGCACAATCGAGATTCAAACATGCCATTGAAAGTTCAATGTATCTCAAAAGATCTAGGAGTTTCAAATCCAATTAAAACTTAATTATATTTCGTTTTTCTATGGTGGAAATTGGTACATCGTCATTTACCTACCTTTAACTATTTTATAACTTGGATTACGGCATCCCTCTTCCAGTTATAAATAGGTTATTGGGTCCTAGCCTTAATATTTCATATTGGGTGTTATATTAAGGACTCTAAATCAACTAACTTGAATATCTCCCAAAAGATGTCTAAGTTCAGACATCTATGATCTTCCCAAATCTCTTGAAACAAGCTTTCCTAAATGAAGATGATGTCCCATGGAAATCATACTTCTTTCACCTCCTCCAATTATTCTCCCTAACCCACAAGTTCCTGAAAAGTTTAAGGTCACTCAAGCCCTATTGGCAAGCAAAGGTCTATGTGTGATCACATCTTGGAGATGTAGTCACATATTGACAAGCCGGGAGAGTTGGGTGTCAAAGTCTAGAGGAAGCTGATGATCAATCACTTTCTAAGTCACATAGTGAGTTCCTTTGGGACTCCTATGAAACAGACTATGACAAGACCCTTAATGATCTTATCTATTTGCTAAGATCAACTTCCTAAAACTTTATGGACATTGACAATGATGACATTGGGTATCGAGTAAAGCTCTCTCTTCCCAATGGAAAGGGATCGGCCATAGTCAACTCAGTTGACCAAATGGTAAAGAGAACGACTAAGTATGAGATAGTCCCATTATCAAGGGTCTATTGCCAAAGAAAAGGGCATTGGTTGCGAAGCTGCCAAATTTACCTAAGGATATTAAAGTCAATAAGTTTGACTCTACTTCGGGTAAAGTCCACTATCTAACTCTACTAAGTTTCTATTCTGAGATTCTTGATACATGATGTGACTGGGTCACATGTTGATGTTTTAAGAATCAAAGAAAAAGTGAAGAAACTTAAAGAAAGAATATGCTGAATCTGATGGCATAGATGGATTTCTATCGCATAGTTTGAAGATCGGATTCTTGAGCTACTTCTTAAGAGTTATGATATATTGCTTAGGAATAAATAACAACAAAGTTTTCATGTGCTTTTGCATTGTAAGGATAGTTTTTCCGCAAAGTTTTAAAAAAAAAGAAATTTTTTTTTTATTTTATTTATTTTAAAATATCCTTACAATGGCATTTGTGAAAACTTTTGTTGCTTATAAGATTCCATTAAGAGCAAGAGTGGAAATATGAATTTGATTCTTTCATTTGTGGTAGTGTCTAAATTTACCAAATAAGGAAAGATTCTCATCACCTAAGTTTCAGTTGGATAGAAACTTGGAATCATGCAAGTTGTATAGCATGATGAATAAGAACTTTCAAACATTGGAAAAATTAAGACTAACTACTTGTTCACATGGATGTGTGAGTCAAGTAAAGGATCGAGTACACATTCTTATGCACTGATCAAGCCCACCACAAATAATCGTTAAGACTATTCGTCATTATTTACTAAAATTCAGTAAATATGGTTATACTGACAAGCTTAAGTGTAATTCTGAGACATTGGAAAAGGTTTCAATATATGGCACAGCGGATAAGAAGAATCAACTTAGGCAGAAAGATAAAAGTTTCTCAAATCTGAAAAGATGGGAGAGTACTTTAGTATCATGTTATATAATCATCTTAATGATTAAGAGACCTTATCACAATTCATCCTCTAAGTGCATTATGGTAGCTAAGAAGAGGAGCTATGAATTGTTGAAGTGGTTAAATCAAGAAGATGATTTATACTTCGTTCCAAAAACAATTCTTAGAGTTATACTCTAAGATTGTAACTTGAGTGACATGTCTTAAAGAAGGTTTAAAACACTTGTCAAATGTAAGAGTAAAAGTTTTCTACTCTTGTACATTTGAAATTGGTAAGTTGTGATGTTTTGGATAAAACAAAGACCAACTAATGCCAATTGTGTGAAGTGTTTATCTTGATTAGAATCCACACTATCTCTTGAATATTTGACAAGAGAGTCTTATATGTCAAGAAGACAGTGGGAGTCTTAAAGATCTTGAAAGTCTTAAGAACTAATCAAGAATAAAACCTGAAGTTCTTCACTAGCACACGACTTGAGGTTTATAACCTATCGTGTCGACATGTCTGTGCCTATTCAAGTTGGCTTTGCATAGGAGTTCTGATAGTTCTTAATTGGTTGCACAGCTACTTGGAAGCAATGGCAGGCCCTTGAGGTGCCACATGGCAAGAAATTAAGATTGAGTTCAATCCATATGAGTTTGGATTTGTCATTATCCTAGTCTTGTGATTGTGGTTTGACAAATTCACATGGATAAAAATACATACACCATTAAATCTAAGTGTCATAAGGTTTCTCTCCGATTCATGAAAATGATGGTGAGGAAACACCTGTGAGCTATCTAAGATAAGGTGTATGATATTGATAAAATTTTATCAAAGCAATCTAGTATCAGAAATCTGAACTTTGGTAAGAAAGTCAATAAAGTTTTGATTTCTAGAAGTCTAGCTGATTTCTGATTACATGTCAAAGCTAGTGGGAGCATAAGTGTTATGCTAATAATCATCATGTTAGTGGGAGCATGATAATTATGATAAAGGTTGCAAGTTAGCAATGTTAATTATAGAAAACAAAAGTTTCAATTCGTGAGGTTGCAGGGGTTGAAAAAGTTGTTTTGCTATAATTAAGGGAGAGAAAATTATACTTCATTTCAATTCTAATAGCTTAGATTGAGATTTTAATCGTATTTAGTCAAGGATATATATATGAATTTCATGTTGGAATGGCTCAACATAAGGAATTTCTATATATGGGTCCATTATTTGCGTTCTAAAATTCGATTATGATTACGGCATCCCTTTTCATAATCTGAATTATGAGAACTTGGCAAATAGAAATGGAAATGTTATAGCAAAAGACTGGTTTAGTCTTTTTGTGAGACATCATGACTCGTGTCCCATATGCTTCGGATATAGGATCGATTTCATGTGCTATATTCATCCTTTCAAAAATTTTCCAAATGCCTGGGGCATTAAGAAGGGAAAAGGTCTAGAACTGGATATGACTAAAAGGATTAAGCAATTGTTGAGGACAATCTAAGGTTTACCAAAGATTGATTGCTCTAGGACAGTTGGAAGTATAGTGATAATTCTGGAAGGACCATATTGACATAATCTGTAAGGAGGCAACTCTTGTTCAGAAGTGATAGTCAAAATGGAATATGGAGATTATTCAATCTGTGTAAGATTAGGAAACTTAATGCAAGAAGGATATTTCCAAGGAGCTGATCTCCTTTGGAATGCTCTGTAATGGTTGTTGTCAAGTCTTTCTGACTCTGTGCATAATCATTACAGGAGGATCAATGCATATAAGTTTAGAATCTAACAGATTTCAGTAAATGATATGAATTTGGAATTCTTGCATTTGCAGTAAGGATTTGGGACTGTGAAAGATGATCATTGGAGTTATGTTCAATTGATCTAATTCACAAAGTGAAGATCATAGACAAACATAGTAAGCATACTTGGTGTATGGCATGACTAGTGTTTAGAAAACATAGTGTACATGCTTGGAGCATAGGACAACTATTGTTTTAAATTCAAGAATAAAGTTGATAGCTGAAACAGTATACAATGAATAATGTGTAATCATATGGTGATAAATAAAAGGTGTTTTATTTATTTTCATAGGTTTTGATACCTTATTAGATTCTATTATTATTGTGTTTCATTTTGCATGTTTTGACTTCCAGAATAACTAGGTCGTTCTTCCTGATTGACTAAGTTATTCAAACTATCCACAGTCGGTCATATGTTGGAAGTAGATATGAATCAAGACTGTCATGGGTTGGCATGTAGAGGTGTAAGATGTTGGACAAGGGGCTACAACACTCATGAGTGCTCATAAGTTCTGAGTATTGGATTCAACCCGCGCTCATTGGAATCACTTCATGGATTTTATCACGAGTGATTATGAGACGATAATATCTTATATTCTTCAAACCTAGAGATATGAATTGTTACTATGAGTTGATTGTACATTGATTGCACGAAAACGCATTCGGTAACTCGATGTTATAAAACGTGCCTTTGTGTATGATTCAACAAGTAGTAGAACAAGCCATATGAGTCGAAGTTTATCCATTCCTTTTACCTTCGGGATAAAAGTGATATCTGTGGGCCCCTCGATGATTTGGTGATGACAAATGTAAGTGCTCGGCCGGGCCTGGACTGATTTGATTTGTTCAATTAGTCAATCGTCATAAATCGGAAATCGGGAAACAACAAATGGACAGAAAGAATGATTATAATCCATGTCTCAGTCCATATGATATCTAGAATGGAGGAATATATGATCCCTTATCTAATGGACAACTCATTGACAAAGGTCAGAGTTCATCTACAAGGTCAGAGTTTGACAGCGGCTTTTGAGAGCTACGATTGCCAGTTGGTTCCTGAAGTCATACGCAATAATAGTTTTAGACTTATCCAAGTGGAAGATTGTTGGATTAGTGTCTAAGTCCATAACTATAATTGGTATGTACTTGACCCGACTCGGCATGGTCCATTTGGGTTGCATGGCATCGGAACATTTGGATAGACCGTTTATGAGGAAAAGACATTTTGTGACATATTAATATATTATAAGTTCTAATATATTAATATGAAATCATGTTATTTAATTAGTATTGATCAAGAATTAATTTGGACTTAATGTAGTGATCAAAAGGAGACTAATTAAATATATGGGGATTGATTGTGTAAATCATTTATTCTTATATATGTGGGCTTATGATCCAAGATTCCTTTATGTTGGGTTTAACCCATGTGGTGATCCATGGATACTCCATGGAGGTTAAAACCCATGGAGCATAAGGAATGGGTAAAGTCATGAGTTACATGGTGTAACCCTAATAGCCACACTATATAAGAACCCATTTAGTTCAAGAAATTGGCACTAGTGATAAATATTTTGAGGGCTAGCCGATTTGAACATGTATGTCTTCTTCTCATGGTTATTCCAAGAGTTCATGATGTTGTGTGAACCATTTGAGGTGTCACACTTGGGGCACTAGGCTCTCAAGCTGTTGGATAAGGTGTCTAAGTCCATAACTTATTTGGTATATACTTGACCCGACCCGGCATGGTCCATTTGGGTTGCACTTCATCCAAACTGTTAATGGATAATTTTATGAGAATTGTATACTTACGATTTATTAATATATTATAAGTTATAATATATTAATATAAAGTCATTTTATTTAATTAGTTTTAATCTTGAATTAATTATGAATTGATTTAGTGATTAAAAGGAAGACTAATTAAATCATGGGCTATTGTATTTATATGGTGTGGGCTAATGCTCATTTGTTAATGGGCTAAGCTTATATGGAAGTCCATGGATGATCCATGGAGCTTTTAACCCATGGATCCTTGGAAGGGGAAAAGACATGGGGGTTTCACCCTAACCATGCACACTATATAAACAAGCTTATGTTGCATGAAAAAGACACTAATGTGTGTGTAAGTGTGGTGGCCAAAATCAAGAGTTAGTATACTCTCTCATACATTTTCCAAGTTTGTGGTGATTTGTGATTTCCATTTGAGGCATTAACATTATTGGTGCTTGGCTCTCAAACTCCAAGGAATCAACAATCAACAAAAGGTATGTAACTCATCTAGTTCTTTTATGTTTAAAAGTACCCGATGCCATGCTAGATAGGTTATAAACCTTGGAAAATAATATTTTGCATGTATCTTAGACAAACATAGATCCAAGGTTTAATAGGGTTACATGTACACTTAGGAAGTGTTAGAATGCTCAAAACCCAACAGTGGTATCAGAGCCTAGGCTTGTTTGTTTGATACTTGATGCAAAATAGTGATAAAAAGTCGATTTTTATGCTGTCTGACTGATGAACTCGCCGAGTCCATGGGGGGACTCGCCGAGTTCATGTGTAAACTCATCCTACTCGCCGAGTAGGTTCGTGCACTCGGCGAGTAGGAGCCTCAGAATGCAGATTTTCGACTTTTGCTGCTGGAAATGGACTAGAAACATTACCCTAAACTGTTTTGGTGTTTTAAAACTTGTTTTAGTTGGTGTAATGGTTGTTCTAATCCATTTACAATAGCTTATATCAAAATTTCATGCTTTGTATGTGTTCATATAATTCTTGAAACTTTGATGATCATGTTCATGTTCTTATGAATTTAGAAGATGATAGGAATTATTTGCTGAATTGTTTAGGATTAATTCTTGATCATTTATGTGTTTTAACGGAGTCCATAATTTGTCCTCAAGTTATGGATATCCAAAGGTCACTTCTTTTAAACACACACTTAAAACACATAAGTTACATGGAAATGAAGAGTCTTCATTTTTATGAACCTTTAATTCATAAGTTATGAAATGAAAAGTTTTGAATAGTTTCAAAACTTGTCCTCTAGTTTTGGAATTTGTAAAGTTAGACACACTTTAATAAACTTTAATTCCAAACCCTTAGAGTTTTAAAAGTTAAAATTCAACCCTTACACTATTTATAACATTAATGGTTAATTATTATATATATGTATAAGATCAAGTCGTTTTACCGTTAGTAGGCCTCACTCACGAAGCCGGTCTATAAGGGGGGTATAAGGTTGTTGCCTATAAAATGGCAACTTAATGGGTGTCCATTCTCACCCACCGCTTCCTTGATCGGTGGAGGGTCGTTAGCCGAACGGGTAGGACAATGACTTTAAATTCTCATTAAAAGTATAATGAATATTATAAAGTAACTAAACCATTTATAAATTCCCAATCTTAGTTACTTTAGGAAAATGTGAATATGGTGCTAACCCATGAAATTCACACTTTGTACCTTACCAAGTCCTTGGTGGAGCGTGTGTGGTTAACCGACACACTAACTTGGACTAGTAAGGATCACGAAGGGTGACTTAATGTTTATCATAGATCGGTGGAGCGTGTGTGGTTAACCGGCACATCGATTAGGTGATAATATTAAGGGTACCAAGTGAGTTTGCATGGTTATTCACACCTTGTTTTCTGATCCTCGGCATCCCAGTCACAAAACTTGAGAGGGCACAATCGAGATTGAAACATGCCATTGAAAAGTTCAATGAATCTCAAAAGATCTAGGAGTTTCAAATCCAATTAAAACCTAATTAATTATTTCGTTTTTCATGGTGGAAATTGGTGAATCGTCATTCGCCTACCTTCAAATATTTTATAGCTTGGATTACGGCATCCCTCTTCCAAGTTATAAAATATTGTGTTGGGTCCTATCCTTAATATTTCATATTGGGTGTTATATTAAGGACTTGAATCAACTAACTTGATTTTCTCCCATTGTAGATGTCTGGTTCAGACAACTATGATCTTCCAAAATCGCTTGAAACAAGCTTTTCTCTTGAATATGATGTCCCTCAACATCATGCTTCACTCCCCCCACCTCCTCCACTTATTCTCCTTGACCCACAATCCCGAAGACTTGAAAGGTTCAAGATCACTCAAGCTCTAGTAGAAATGAAACATAAAGATGGAAGACCTGTGTGCTCTCATGTCTTAGGAATGAAGTCACACATAGACAGGTTGAGAATGTTGGGTGCTGTTATTTCAAGGAAGTTCGCTGTTGACTGGGTTCTTCAGTCGCTTCCTAAGTCGTATGGTGAGTTTATTAAAGAATACCATATGACAGATCCTGACATAACCCTAATAGATCTTTCTTATTTGCTTGTTGCTGCTGAATCAACAATGATTTGGCGCAATGGTCAAGCAAATATTGATGGAAGGTCTAATTCTCAAACATCCATGGACATGGACAATGGTAACATTGGAAGTCCAGAAAAGCTTTCTCGTCCCAATAGAAGGGGATCGGCCTTGGTCAACCCGGTTGACCAAAAGGTAAAGGGAAAGGCTAAGTCTGTGATTGTTTCGTGTACCATTCCCAAAGAGTCTATATGTTTTTATTGTAATGAGAAGGGACATTGGAAGCAAAGCTGCCCTGAATACCTGAAATATTTGAAAGCAAGTAGAGACAAAATGTTTGACTCGGCTTCAGGTAAGTCCACTATCTAACCTTGTTAAAGTTCCTTATTGTTGATTCTTATTACATGATGTGACTAGGTTGCATCTTGATGTTTAGCAGGATCAAGCAAAAGGAAGGTTAAAATAAGAGTGTGCTGAATCTGATCACGAAGATGGATTTCTATCGCATGGTTCGAGGATCGGATTTTTGAGCTACTACTTAAAAGTTATGATAGACTGCTAGGAAATATGTAATATCATAGTTTTCATTTGAAGATGCATTGTAAGGAATATTTTTCCGCATTTTAATAAAGAAATAAAAGTTTTGTTTAGTTTATTTTATATTATATCCCCTTACAATGGCATTTATGGAAATTGATGTTTGTATGTTTCTAGCAATATTGGAAATATGAGTTTGATTCTCTCATATGTGGTAGTGTCTGAATTTACCAAATGAGGAAAGGTTCTCATCACCCAAGCTTCAGTTAGACAGTAACTTGGAATCATACAAGTTGTATTGTATGATGAATGAGAATTTTCATCTTTGTAAAAATTGAGACTAATTCATTGATCACATGCATATGTGAGTCAATTGAAGGACTAAGGAATTAGGTACACTGGGTGTGTGCTGGTCAAGGTCCACCACAAAGATCAATTCGTCATGATTTACTAGAGATTAGTAAATATGGTTATACTTATAAGGTTAACTATAATTCTGTAACATTGGAAAAGTTTCAATGTATGGCAGAACGGATGAGAAGAATCAAATATGGCAGAAAGATAAAAGTTTCTCAAATCTGAAAAGATGGGAGAGTACTTTAGTATCATGTTTTTATGATCATCTTAATGATTATGAAACCATATCACAAATTCATACTCTAAGGACATCTTAGTGCATTGTTATGACTAAGATGAGGGGTCATGAATTGTAGGAATAGTTAAAATCAAAAAGATGGATCATACATGTTTTTATGATCATCTTAATGATTATGAAACCATATCACAAATTCATACTCTAAGGACATCTTAGTGCATTGTTATGACTAAGATGAGGGGTCATGAATTGTTGGAATGGTTAAAATCAAGAAGATGGATCATACTTCGTTCCAAAACAACTCTTAGAGTCATAATCCAAGATTGTAACATTGAGTGACATAAAGTAAGGTTTAAAACACTTATCAAATGTAGTGTAAAATGTTTTCTACTCCTGTACATTTGAAATTGGTAAGTTGTGATGTATTGGATAAGACAAAGACCAACTAAGACCAATTGTGTGAAGTGTTTATCTTGATAAGAATCTGCACTATCCCTTGAATATTTGTTTTGTCAAGGAATGGTTCTTGACTAGGGAAACTTATATGTCAAGAGGACAGTGGGAGTCTTAAAGATCCTGAAAGGATTTCAATATTTAATCAAGAGTAAAACCTGAGTTTTATCACTAGCACACGACTTAAGGTTTGAAACCTATTAAGTTGACATAATTCTTGTTTCTGTGTCTGTTCCTATTAAGTTGACTATGCATATGAGTTCTGTTAGTTCTAAACTGTGTGCATAACAGCTTGGAAGCATTGGTGGGCCTTGTGCTACCAGATGACAAGAAATTAAGATTGAACAAGTTCAATCCATGTAAGGCTGAATTTGTTACTAACCTAGTCTTGTGATTATGGTTTTGACAAATTCACATGGATAGGAACTCATACACCATAAAATCTAAGTGTCATAAGGTTTCTCTCCGATTCATGTAAATGATGGTGAGGAAATGCTTTCACTAAGAAGATTTTAAGTAGATAGCAATTATGATGATTGCATTCTCAAAGTCGTTAGTGGAGCGTGTGTGGTTAACCGGCACACTAACATGGACTTGTGAGAAATAGCAAAGGTCTAAACAATTAAGACTATGATTACGGCATCCCTTTTCATAGTTCTGGAAATTGTTTAGACACACATGTGAGCTATCTAAGAAAGGGTGTACGAAGCAAAATTTCAAAAGTCCAGCTGATTTCTGGAAATATGTTAGAGCTAGTGGGAACATAAGTGTTATGCTGATAATCATCATGTTAGTGGGAGCATGATTATTATGTTTAGTGTTGCAAGTTAGCAATGTTAATTATAAAAAAACAAAAGTTTCAATTCGTAATGTTGTAGGGGTTGAAAAAGTTGTTTTGCTATAATTAAGGGAGAGGAAATTATACTTCATTTCAATTCTAAAAGCTTAGATTGAGTTTTTAATCATCTTTAGTCAAGGATATATATATGAATTTTATGTTGGAATGGTTCAACATAAGGAAATTCTATATATATTGCGTTCTCAAATTCGATTATGATTACGACATCCCTCTTCATAGTCGATTTTTGAAAACATGGCAAATAAAAAATATTGTAGCAAAAGACTGATCTAGTATCAGGTCTTTATGTGAGACATCATGAATCGTGTCCCATATGCTTCGGATATAGGATCGGTCACATGTGCTATAATATTTATCCGTTCTAAATTTTTCGAAATGCTTAGAGCATTTAGAGGGAAAAAGGAATAGAACCGGATATGACTAAAATGATTAAGCAATTGTCGAGGACAATCTAAGGTTCTCCAAAGATTGGTTGCTCAGGGACAGTTGGAAGTATAGTGTTAAATGTTGGAAGGACCGTATGGATATATTCTGAAAAGAGGTAGCTCTTGTTCAGATATGATAATCGAAATAGGAATATGGAAATTTTCCATATTGGGAGTTGGATATTAAGAATCTATGAGAAAGTTAGAAACTTTTATGCAAGAAGGATGTTCAAAGCAATGTACTTTGAATATGAGACTTCGTTTCCATAGAGTTGATCTCCTTTGGAATCCTCTGTAATGACTGATGACAAGGTTTTGGTGACCTTGTGCATAACCATTACGAGAGGATCAGTGCATATAAGTTTAAAATCTAACAGTTTTTTGGTAAATGGTAGGAATTAGGAATTCTTACATTTACAATAAGGATTTCGGATTGTGAAATGAGCATCATTGGAATCATGTTCAATTGATCTATTTCACAAAGTAAAGATCATAGACAAACATAGTGTGCATACTTGGAGTATGGCATAACTATTGTTTAGAAAAACAAAGTGTACATGCTAGGAGCATGGGACGACTGTTGTTTTTGTTCAAGTATTAAGTCGATTATTTGAAACATTATACAATGAATAATGTGTAATCAATATGGTGATAAATAAAAGGTGGTTTTATTTATATTCAAAAGGGTTCTGAGACCATATTGGATTCGATTATTATTGTGTTTCACTTTGCATGTTTTGACTTCCATAATAACTAGGTTATTCTTTCCGAATGATTAAGTTATTCAAACCATCCACAGTCGGTCATATGTTGGAAGTAGATATGAATCAAGACTGTCATGAGTTGGTTGTAGAGGTCTAAGATGTTGGACATGGCTACAACACTCATGAGTGCTCATAATTTATGAGTATTAGATTCAACCCACGCTCACTTGCATCACTTCATGGAATTTATCTCGAGTGATCGTGAGACGGTAATATCATATAAGTCTTCAAACCTAAAGATATGAGTTGTTACCTATGAGTTGCTTGTGCATTGATTGCACGTAAACGCATCAGTAACTTGATGTTATAAAACGTGCCTTTGTGTATAATTCAACAAGTAGTAGTAACAAGTATATGAGTCGAAGTTTATCTGTTCCTTCTAGTCCTTGGAGGATTAGAAGCGATATCTGGGCCCCTCGATTATTTTGTTTTGACCTATGTACCGGGCCCGGTCAGAACCTAATTGATGTGTTCAATTTAGTTCTTTGTCAAACAAATCGGAAATCGGGAAACAAACTGCTAGACAATAAGTACGACGTTGTTCCATGTATTTGTCCGGCTGATATCATGAGAACAGAAGATTATATGATCACTTATCTAAAATGGCGCTTCATAGTTCAACAGAGTTTTCGAGAGCTACGATTGCTGGTTTGTTCCTGAAGTAACATACGCAAATACAGTTATTAGACTTATCCAAGTGGGAGACTGTTGGATAAGGTGTCTAAGTCCATAACTTATTTGGTATATACTTGACCCGACCCGGCATGGTCCATTTGGGTTGCACTTCACCCAAACTGTTTATGGATAATTTTATGAGAATTGTATACTTACGATTTATTAATATATTATAAGTTATAATATATTAATATAAAGTCATGTTATTTAATTAGTTTTAATCTTGAATTAATTATGAATTGATTTAGTGATTAAAAGGAAGACTAATTAAATCATGGGCTATTGTATTTATATGGTGTGGGCTAATGCTCATTTGTTAATGGGCTAAGCTTATATAGAAGTCCATGGATGATCCATGGAGCTTTTAACCCATGGATCCTTGGAAGAGGAAAAGACATGGGGGTTTCACCCTAACCATGCACACTATATAAACAAGCTTATGTTGCATGAAAAAGACACTAATGTGTGTGTAAGTGTGGTGGCCAAAATCAAGAGTTAGTATACTCTCTCATACATTTTCCAAGTTTGTGGTGATTTGTGATTTCCATTTGAGGCATTCATATTATTGGTGCTTGGCTCTCAAACTCCAAGGAATCAACAATCAACAAAAGGTATGTAACTCATCTAGTTCTTTTATGTTTAAAAGTACCCCATGCCATGCTAGATAGGTTATAAACCTTGGAAAATAATATTTTGCATGTATCTTAGACAAACATAGATCCAAGGTTTAATAGGGTTGCATGTACACTTAGGAAGTGTTAGAATGCTCAAAACCCAACACAAGCTTCATGGAGTCAAGCAACAACAACAAGGTATGTATTCTATCTATTTTAGTATCCTAGTATCAATGTTTTGATATGCTAGTTAGGATAATACCTTGGATAATCATATTTGCATGTATAATAGAGAAAACATAGATCCAAGGTATTTAGGGTTGCATGTACACTTAGGAGTGTTAGAATTCTCAAAACCCAACAATCACTCCTCAATCTGCTACGATGCATGGTACTTGAACCATGACATCACTCCTCAATCTGCTACGATGCATGGTACTCGAACCATGGCATCACTCCTCAATCTGCTACGATGCATGGTACTCGAACCATGACATCACTCCTCAATCTGCTACGATGCATGGTACTCGAACCATGACATCACTCCTCAATCTCCTACTTAGAATCTTCAGAATACTCCCTGTATCAAGTATGAGTCCTCTGCTTTCGGTAGTACGGGCCCATACTACCTGCCACATCTACCCATACTTTCCACACAGACCATCCCAGAGCTCCTAAGTAGCTGCCCAACCTTCTCGTTTACCAATTCCACCACGTGTGCTCGCTCCTCAGTGAAATGCTATACTCTACCAGCGCACTCATCTGGCCAAGGTTACTACCTAAGCTCTTTCTTGGTTCCACCACTTCTCCGCCATCAGCTGTTGAAGAACTCCTAATGATGCCAGCCATCTACCTCCTGAATATCGTCATATTCACTTAGTAGCTGACTCCCATCATCGAGAGCTCCACAAAGCATGAAGCAAGCAGCATTCGGACATCGAAGCATCTCCTTCAGCACGTAAAACCTCCCAAGGTTATCATCCACTCGCTTTCCTCATACTCGAAGGATATCACCGAACTCTAACATCTTCGCCCCCACATGGCCTCTGGCTACCCTCTCGGCAGACTCCTCATATGCTCATAAAGATACTTCTCTTAGATTACTCCTCTACTCGAATCCCCTAAAGGATTCCTGCTGAACACTCTCACTTATTTCATACTAAAAAACACATCACATACAACAACAACTCCTAGGCTAAGGCATCACAAATCAGGCCACTCTAGTCGTAAGATATGAAATACCTAGCCTGTCTCTAGTATGCATAATATCTCATAAAATGTATCATAAATATCTCATAACACAAAAGTAAGGGTATTTTGGGAAATCACCGTTCGGGCTCTGGCTGATTGTACACACTGCTCTTTCTCGCTTTCTCTTTGAACTCTTATTCACCTTTAGAAAATCATTTCTTTGAAAACTTTTCTTACTTCCTCAGTTTGAGTCCAGATTTACCCGAAGGTGCATCCGAATCCCTCAAACCAAGGCTCTGATACCAACTTGTAACACCGTAATTTTTCAAACAAATTTTTCATTTAAAATCGCTTATCTCTTTAACATTTTTCATAAAAATCCCATTTGTTTAAGTTACAATACATTACTCTTTTATTCAATAAATTAAATAACCAGGATCCTCAAAACAAACACTTCCCCCGGTGTGTACAATCGAGCCGGTGCCGTCCCGTGAACCTGAGAAACCTGAAACACATAACACAACACTGTAAGCACGAAGTTTGGTGAGTTCGCCAAAATACCACATAACACAACACTGTAAGCACGAGGCTATAACTCTGTGGGCCCTCTGGCCCCAACTCTGTGGACCCTCTGGTCCTAACTCTGTGGACCTTCCGGTCCTAACTCTGATATACACACATCATAAATCACATAGAAGTAATGTAGTGTCACATATCACATAAATCACATACAAGATACTCTATCACATAACTCTGGTTACCTACTCAAGGTAAAGTATAGTGAGAAGACTCACCTGCTACTACCGACTGAAGAACAAGATCACGCAGCTCCGACCAGCGTCACGAACTCCACCACTGAATCACCGAAACCAATAAATACCAATAACAACCAACATACCCCTGGAAGTCAACTGGTCAACTCTAGGTCAAAGTCAAAGTCCTCAGTCAAAGTCAACCCTCCTGACTGACTCTACTCGCCGAGTCAACCCACTGACTCGTCGAGTCCCCATGCTCTGAAACTCCCACAACACGACTCAACTCACCGAGTCGCCCCAAGACTCGTCGAGTCCCATAGCTCTGATTCAAACCTTTATTCAACTCACTGAGTTATCCCTTGACTCACCGATTCACCGCTTATCCAGAAAGATTTGGACCTCACGACCCGACTCGCCGAGTCCAAGAACAGACTCGGCGAGTCCAAGGCAATATTCAACGTACTCGCCGAGTTGTTCTTCCAACTCGTCGAGTCCCTGCCCATCTTCAACCAACTCGCTGAGTATACCCATGTGACTCGCCGAGTACCTCTAGTTCTTAACCCATACAGAGGCTTTCCAAGCCATGCAGGGTCTCCAATCCATAGATCTACTCTTATACAAGCCATCCATCACGTAAAGTGGCAAACTTTATGTGAATCCAAGGAGATCTAAGCATAATACACTCTTGGGCTAAGGTTTGGGACAAAATGACATTACCAAAAACTCTTATACAGGAACTTTATGACATATAGGACCATCACAAGCTTAGATCTGAAGTAGCATCCTCAGATCCAAGCTTCTATTTCAGATTAGATCTCAAGTCAACCACCATACATGAACCCATGAAGAAATAGCTTAAGGAAATGGTTACTTACCCCTGAAATGAGCCCAACCAACTGTAGATTTCTGATCTCCCCAAGCTTTCTGATACAAGCCTCCAAATCTTCAAGCTTCAAGCACCAAAGATCCTCCTCCAAGCTCTAATTCACTCAACAATGGGGTCTCCTCACGAATTTGGACTTCTGGAACTTAAGGGAGGGTAAAGAGGCTGGGGAGGGGGTATTATGTTCTTTAAATAGGGCTCAACCCCTGGAATTAGGGTTTTCTCCAAACAGCACCAACTCGCCGAGTCCATCCATGCGACTCGCCGAGTTGGTTGCTTAACACGCGACCAGAATCGCGACCCTACTCGTTGAGTCCACCCATGGACTCGCCGAGTCAACCATTCACATTTCCACTTTTAGCCCTTCGACCATACTTCTGAAATTCGGGGATGTTACAATTCTCCCCCACTTAAATTAGGCTTCGTCCTCGAAGCCTACTGCAGCATATAATTCCAGATACTATTCCCACAACGCATCTCCTGGAATCAACCGACTCAGGTTCCTACAACACTGTTACCAAACCCCTATTAAGTCTGACTCCTTCTCACAGAGTCGCGACAATCGCTTCAAGCCGGCCACCGGCTTGCTTCTCTGATTACAACCCTTATTAGCCAAATGATCATCCGACGATACTTTCATCACTCCAAATCACAACAATCATTAAGCCCTTACCAAGCTAGATATCACCCTGAACCACCGGGTCCTCACCCGGTACCGACTGCTGGGACTTATCCTGCTTCCTTTCGGAATCCAACTATTTTCCTTCCTTGCTGACAGGATGACACACCCTGCAGCTCCCGAGCAACTCCCAAGAGCTCTCCTCCAAAATCGCATACACATGCTGAACCTGCTCTACATCCTCGAGTTGGAAAAACCCGACACACTGACGATACCATCAGACATCCCCAGGATGAATTACCACTATATACATAACCTCCTGATCACAACCATACTTAAATCCAAGGCTCCATCCTTGCACCTCTTCCGAACTCCTCTGGTTCTAAACCACCGGAGATTCTTCCGCAACCTCAATGGACACCCAACCCGGATGTGTTTCCATACCACTGGCACAAACACAGTGCTCAACCACCATACTCTTAATCATCCATTCTCACCACTGCTTTCACTTCCGTGAACCAACATTCCCTTTCGGAGTTTCATACCTTTCTCATTCCTTACCCAAGGAAATCTACTTGCCAACCCTGACACTTCATACAAGTGCCACAGTGCTCACACCCCACTCTACACTATCCTTAGTAGAGTAACCGCTACTCCATGTATCACACATGCTCTGAATCTACTCGCAAGGACTCTCGAGTCCATGCACTACCTCTTCCCAGCAAATAGGGGGTCCGACACCTCCTCCTATACAACAGCTCAAAGGGTGGCATACAATTGCTCGAATGATGGCTGTAGCATAGGAAAACTCAGCCAAGAGTAAATACGAGTCCCAACTCCCTCTGAAATCTAATACACATGCCCGAAGCATGTCCTCGAGCATCTGAATCGTCCGCTCGCTCTGAAGTGTCCTCAGACATCACCATGATAAACTCTGGCTCATTTTCTCATATCCCACTTCGATACTAAGCACCAGGTCAGCTTTTGACTCCACAGCTGAACCTCCAAAGATCACCTATAACATGATCCAAAATATCTCACAAGCCTCCTCCCCGAGACCACACACCCGGCCCAGTGACTCACAAGTCACGAAATTCTCTTTTCCTCATACGAAAACCACAATCCAACCGGGGATCGACTCAACTTTGACCCCCAGTTCCGCCCTTGGTTCAACCACCAGACTCCAAAAACTCTATACTAAGGCTACTCAAGCCTATAACTCTTCTGCATCATACACTAATCGGGGAACACCCCAATATCATACTCTCTTGCCGTCAAGTGAGTATTACGGCTCCCCGCAATATCATGACAGCCTCTGACTAGTGAGTACTACGGCTCCCCGTAGCACCACAACACCACTAACAAATAAGTACTATGGCTCCCCGTAGTACCACGACTCCCTCTCTCTAACTAGTGAATACTACGACTCCCCGTAGCTTCACCCCATACTCTCCTTCTCATCCCAATGCCAGACTACGACCACTCACTCATGCCCGTAGACTATCATAGATAGCTACACACTCTTGTCACACAAATGCATCACAGACTCTGGCGACAACCGTTATAACGAAAATAATTACCTCTGCGGAGATCCCCTTTCTTAAATAATCCCTCTTGATGTTAATACCCAAAGGGCTCCCACTGGAACCGAAAATACATGATTCACCACTGGTCGTCTCAACTCAAGGCCCTAAATAACTCCGAAATCGGGACATTATTCCCGGTCATCACGGAACACCATTACGGATATCACGATATCCTGCCTCAAACACTGATCTCTTACTCCCAGCACCATACAGATACAACAATTCATTTCCTCTGAACTCCATAAAAAAATTTCCGTTTTACCCAATGTGCAATCTCAGTGTATCCAAACACTCAATTGGAAAACAAAGAAAGTGCTAACGCTTCAGAATACGTTGGTGATCCTCCGAAACCCTTTTCCCTTACTGCTCAAAATCCACGCAAGAAATACACATACCGGCCCGAAAATTGGCCGCTTGATAATCCCCTATCCATCCAAAAAGGGACATATGCAATCCATACTTCGACCCAGAAGTTCTTAACTGCCTTCACCATCATTACGAGTCTTCCCCTTGAAACGGCCCTGGCCACCACCAGATTCCTGCATCCAACCCCTAACCTCTCTTGCACAAATCTCTGCTTCCCTCAATAAGATACCCGGTTCTCCCCCACTTATGGTTTGAACCGACACCAATTGACGCACAACCAACCCACATACTGATTCCACTAGCAATATCGCACCTGCCCTTGGAAGGTGCTACTCAACGCCCGATAATCTCCTTTAAAGAGATCAAGTAACCTCAAATACTCGAATCTCAGAAGAACCCCCAGGAACTTCTCATCGCGACTGCCTCTAGACGTTCAAAGTCTCATACCATCCCAATGTCGAACATCTCAACTGTCCAGTAATATCACTGACTCTTAGACTGAAACAATAAATCATCATACTTCTCAATCTCGACTTCTCAATCCACGTTCCAACACATGAATCATCACAAGAACAGGGAATCCATGCCCAAATCCAATGCCCAACAGACAGAAGAGCCACCGCTCTGGTATACTCGTCTGGATTACCTGCTGATACCGCTACCACACGCCCTACTATACTCAAATAGGGTGCAACGTGGTCCTTGACCACCTTAGCCCCAACCCACTACATGCTCATGATATATCCTTACCTCGCGCCTCTCCTACTTCCCATAGGAACATAAATAGCACTCAACAAATCACAGAAAGTGACATCTCTTCCATCGGCTGATTGGTCACTCAGACCGCAATCCCTCATAAAAGCCTCCTCTACAAATCCCTGAGTCTTCCGACTACACCTGACATCTTACCAAGGTACTCTGAAATGCTCTCGACCTCCCTCTCAAGGGATGCCTTTTTGAACTCAATCATGGCCCTCAGGCCTTAAACCCCATCGCGTCCAACTCCACCAATCAATCCTGATCCGACAACCCGAGATTCACAAGCATCCTATGCTAAGGACCATGATACTCAGCCCCTGACATCTCTACTCAATCTGCTCCGATGTATGGTACTCGAACCATA
The DNA here is from genome assembly GCF_052849685.1 of Lactuca virosa. Classification (NCBI taxonomy): domain Eukaryota; kingdom Viridiplantae; phylum Streptophyta; class Magnoliopsida; order Asterales; family Asteraceae; genus Lactuca; species Lactuca virosa. Next base: position 432,334,119 of record NC_136428.1, on the reverse strand, counting down.
ACATCACTCTTCAATTTGCTACGATGCATGGTACTCGAACCATGACATCACTCCTCAATCTGCTACGATGCATGGTACTCGAACCATGACATCACCCCTCAATCTGCTACGATGCATAGTACTCGAACCATGACATCACTCCTCAATCTGCTACGATGCATGGTACTCGAACCATGACATCACTCCTCAATCTGCTACGATGCATGGTACTCGAACCATGACATCACTCCTCAATCTGCTACGATGCATGGTACTCGAACCATGACATCACTCCTCAATCTGCTACTTAGAATCTTCAGAATACTCACTGTATCGAGTATAGGTCCTCTGCTTTCGGTAGTACGGGCCCATACTACCAGCCACATCTACCCATACTTTCCACACGGACCATCCAAGAGCTCCTAAGTAGCTGCCCAACCTTCTCGTTTACTAATTCCGCCACGCGTGCTCGCTCCTCCATGAAATGCTATACTCTGCCGGTGCACTCATCTGGCCAAGGTTACTACCTAAGCTCTTTCTTGGTTCCACCACTTCTCCGCCATCAGCTGCTGAAGAACTCCTAATGATGCCAGCCATCTACCTCCTGAATATCGTCATATTCACTTAGTAGCTGACTCCCATCATCGAGAGCTCCACAAAGCACGAAGCAAGCAGCATTCGGACATCGAAGCATCTCCTTCAGCACGTAAAACCTCCCAAGATTATCATCCACTCGCTTTCCTCATACTCGAAGGATATCACCGAACTCTAACATCTTCGCCCCACATGGCCTCTGGCTACCCTCTCGGCCGACTCGTCATATGCTCATAAAGATACTTCTCTTAGATTACTCCTCTACTCGAATCCCCTAAAGGATTCCTGCTGAACACTCTCACTTATTTCATACTAAAAAACACATCACATACAACAACAACTCCTAGGCTAAGGCATCACAAATCAGGCCACTCTAATCCTAAGATATGAAATACCTAGCCTGTCTCTAGTATGCATAATATCTCATAAAATGTATCATAAATATCTCATAACACAAAAGTAAGGGTATTTTGGGAAATCACCGTTCGGGCTCTGGCTGATTGTACACACTGCTCTTTCTCGCTTTCTCTTTGAACTCTTATTCACCTTTACAAAATCATTTCTTTGAAAACTTTTCTTACTTCCTCAGTTTGAGTCCAGATTTACCCGAAGGTGCATCCGAATCCCTCAAACCAAGGCTCTGATACCAACTTGTAACACCGTAATTTTTCAAACAAATTTTTCATTTAAAATCGCTTATCTCTTTAACACTTTTCATAAAAATCCCATTTGTTTAAGTTACAATACATTACTCTTTTATTCAATAAATTAAATAACCAGGATCCTCAAAACAAACGCTTCCCCCGGTGTGTACAATCGAGCCGGTGCCGTCCCGTGAACCTAAGAAACCTGAAACACATAACACAACACTGTAAGCACGAAGCTTAGTGAGTTCCCCAAAATACAACATAACACAACACTGTAAGCACGAGGCTATAACTCTGTGGGCCCTCTGGCCCCAACTATGTGGACCCTCTGGTCCTAACTCTGTGGACCTTTCGGTCCTAACTCTGATATACACACAGCATAAATCACATAGAAGTAATGCAGTGTCACACATAACATAAATCACATACAAGATACTCTATCACATAACTCTGGTTACCTACTCAAGGTAAAGTATAGTGAGAAGACTCACTTGCTACTACCGACTGAAGAACAAGATCACGCTGCTCCGACCAGCGTCACGAACTCCACCACTGAATCACCGAAACCAATAAATACCAATAACAACCAACATACCCCTGGAAGACAACTGGTCAACTCTAGGTCAAAGTCAAAGTGCTCAGTCAAAGTCAACCCTCCTGACTGACTCTACTTGCCGAGTCAACCCACTGACTCGTCGAGTCCCCATGCTCTGAAACTCCCACAACACGACTCAACTCGCCGAGTCGCCCCAAGACTCGTCGAGTCCCATAGCTCTGAGTCAAACCGTTATTTAACTCACTGAGTCATCCCTTGACTCACCGATTCACCGCTTATCCAGAAAGATTTGGACCTCACGACCCGACTCGCCGAGTCCAAGAACAGACTCGCCGAGTCCAAGGCAATATTCAACGTACTCGCCGAGTTGTTCTTCCAACTCGTCGAGTCCCTGCCCATCTTCAACCAACTTGCCGAGTATACCTATGTGACTCGCCGAGTACCTCTAGTTCTTAACCCATACAGAGGCTTTCCAAGCCATGCAGGGTCTCCAATCCATAGATCTACTCTTATACAAGCCATCCATCACGTAAAGTGGCAAACTTTATGTGAATCCAAGGAGATCTAAGCATAATACACTCTTGGGCTAAGGTTTGGGACAAAATGACATTACCAAAAACTCTTATACAGGAACTTTATGACATATAGGACCATCACAAGCTTAGATCTGAAGTAGCATCCTCAGATCCAAGCTTCTATTTCGGATTAGATCTCAAGTCAACCACCATACATGAACCCATGAAGAAATAGCATAAGGAAATGGTTCCTTACCCTTGAAATGAGCCCAACCAACTATAGATTTCTGATACAAGCCTCCAAATCTTCAAGCTTCAAGCACCAAAGATCCTCCTCCAAGCTCTAATTCACTCAACAATGGGGTTTCCTCACGAATTTGGACTTCTGGAACTTAAGGGAGGGTAAACAGGCTGGGGAGGGGGTATTATGTTCTTTTAATAGGGCTCAACCCCCGGAATTAGGGTTTTCTCCATACAGCACCAACTCGCCGAGTCCACCCATGCGACTCGCCGAGTTGGTCACTTAACACGCGACCCTACTCGTCGAGTCCACCCATGGACTCGCCGAGTCAACCATTCATATTTCCACTTTTAGCCCTTCGACCATACTTCTGAAATTCCGGGATGTTACATCTAGGGGGCAATCCAACATGCCCGAAGACTCATAAAACTTTTTGCTAACCGCAAGAGAAACAATTGATTGGTTAGCACCCGAATCAAACAATACCTGAACTGGGATGCCGTTCACATGGGACGATCTTAAACCGAGCACATATCAATATCATCAACATCATATACATAAATCAGAGGGAAATAATCATACCCGTCACCACATCAGGTGCAGCGCGTGCCTGCTCGGTTGTCAGCTGAAATGCTCGGCTCCGCACCACTGGAGCATCTGCCTTAACCTTTCGGTCATCTGTAACCCGCGCCGTCCCTGAGACCAGCGTCGCTGCTGGCACTGCCGCTGACTCTGCTGTCAACCTCGGGCAATTGGCCCTTTTGTGGCCCCTTTGATTGCAATGGAAGCAAATCAGGTCTGTCATCTGTACCGCAGGGGCTGGGGCAGTATAATCCCTGCCAAAATGCCCCACCTTGCTACACTTATAGCAGCCTGAACCCGACCCAGTGCGACAAGCTCCCTCATGTGACCGACCGCATTTCCCACAGCGGTCCCGTCCTGCCTGGCCTTTCGGCCTACCATCAGATCCCTTGGGCTTCTTCCCCGAAGCCCCAGTTGTCAGCCCCTCCACTGCCTTCCTCTTATGGACGTGCTCCAGATCAATCTCCCTCTCCCTAGCCCTGGCAATCATGGAATCCAAGGTAGGGCAAGCTAAAAAACTAACATAATCCCAAATGTCATCTCGTAGCATGTCGTGGTAGCGGGTCCTCCTCATATCCTCATCTCCCGCATACTGGGGCACCAGCAATGCCCTCTCCCGGAACTTGGCGGTGATCTCCGCCACAGTCTCCATAGTCTGCCTCATATCCAAGAACTCCCTGGCCAGCTGTTGAAGCTCCACAGCTGGCGCAAACTCCGCCCTGAATCTGGTCACAAAGTCTGACCATGTCATAGCCTCAACATCCGAGGCTCCCAATGAGTCACCAACGGACTCCCACCAATCTCTAGCCCTGTCTCGCAAGCATCTTGCTGCATATCTCACCTTCGACCCCTCTGGGCAGAAGCTCGTCAGCTGCGCAGACTCAATGTCTGTGATCCATCTCCTCGCAGCAATGGGGTCTTTCACCTCATGGAGATCCGACGCACCACTCCCACGAAAGTCCTTGAAGGACAGTGTGCGCGTACCCACCTGGCTAGATGCCATATCACTCTTGAATGCTCGGAGGCGATCATCCATCAGCTCAACAATCCCCTCCTTTATCGACACGAAGATGATAGGGGTCGACTCAAGGATGCCTCTCGTGATCTCAGACGCGATGAACTCGCATAACGCGTCATCAACCTGCTCGGATCCTGCACCCGAGCCCGATCCCGATCCTGACCCGGAACCTCCTGCTCCATGTCGTGTGGTCACCATGCTGAAAATGCACGCATAATTGTTGGGATCATACATATGCTCAAGAGATCTAACACACTCTCCAAGGTCCCTGGTTCCATCTAGGCCCTCCTTGATTCGAGTACGGGTCCTCTGCTTTCAGTAGTATGGACCCATACTACCTTCCACATCTACCTGTACTTTCCTCAAGGATTGGTTCGACTTCACCAATTCCCTTTTACCGATACCCTTTCCACTGACCTCATCCTAGGCTCCCCCTAGGGCACTCTCCGACCTACCCTCCGCCATCAGCTGCACTACCAGTCCCTACTACTTCCCCCTAACTAACTTGCAGGTACTGTTACATATCCGCTCCTTTGTTAGTTGGAGATAGCCAGGACCCCCATAGCACAAAGCAAGCAGAATTCGTGCATCGAGTAACCAAATCAGGCATAACCTATACATGCCATCCTACAGATGACTAAACAGTCCTAGCATACAGCTCATACAACAGGCATATAAGGCATCCTCCTAGATCCTTAGCCCTAACTTGCATGCAATTATCAGAATCATATATCAGGCACACAAGGCATCTTCCTAGATCCTTAGTCCTATTATAGCATGCAGTTCTGAATCAAAGCCATATAGCATAACATAACATGTATGGGTATCTTGGGGAAAACTTACTTGAGCCCGGCCGGTCGCATGCATCACACACCTTGTCTTTCTTAAAATCCTTCAGTTTAGATTTTTAGAAAACCATTTTATTGCAAAAATCTCTTAGCCCCTCAGTTTGAGTCCAGACACCCCCGAGGGTGTGTCTGAATCCCTCAAACCAGGGCTCTGATACCAACTTGTAACATCCCAAAATTCAAGTTCAAAAATTTCATTTTTAATTAATTAACTCGTAAAACATTCATTAGTAAATATTGTAAAAACACATCATCTCATAGAATCAAGTATCATGTTTGAAAACCCACAACATAACCAATATCATATCAGAGTACAATCCCAGAGAACACCATGCGAAAAATCATGTGTGTGTGATGCCATGCTACGCCGCCGACTCCTTCCCCTTAGACGAAGAGGTACCTGAAACCAAAATCTGAAACCGTAAGCACAAAGCTTAGTGAGTTCCCCCATCATACCACATACCACACAAGTCCTCGGTATCTTTCAACCGGTAATCATTCATCGGTATCTTTCAACTGGTAATCGTCATCGGTATCTTTCAACCGGTAATCATTCATCGGTATCTTTCAACCGGTAATCATTCATCGGTATCTTTCAACCGGTAACTGGGGACTATTCCACCCCTACCACTAGCATACAATAACAAGATATAAGCATACAGTCAGGCATATCCGGGTACCGACCTACCCCTTGGTCCTAAGGACCCCTATCAGGGAAACTATCCATATCAAGCACATAACATATCATACAGATCTAACTCATAACCAAACACATACCAAACCGAGATAATTATCACAAAGACAATCATCTACAAAATGCTCCTCATTGGTGGGCCGGCATTGTGGCCTTAGACCCACCCCTACAGGAAGGTAACTCACCTCGAAAAGTAGCTGCTGAAAGTCTACTCGCTAGACGTCTGACTGCTGCACTAGTAATCCTCTGGCTATAAATGTTGGGTTTTAGTATACTACAACATCCTATGGTGCACATACAACACTAAATACCTTGGATCTATGTTTTCTCTATTATTATACATGCAAATATGAAGTTTCCAAGATATTACCGTATACTAGCATACAAATATCATATACTTGGGGTAATAAAATAGATAGAATACATACCTTTTTTTTATGTAACTTGTCTTCATGAAGCTTGAGTGCCTAGTGCCCCAAGTGTGACACCTCAAATGGTTCACACAACACCATGAACACTTGGAATAACCTTGAGAATAATGATACTTTGGTTCTCTCTCGTGAAATTGCCCTTGCCCTTTTATGTACACACACTAGTCCCATTTCACTAACCAAGGACATCTTTATATAGTGTGGAGATTAGGGTTAAACCCTAATACCCATGACCTTTCATTTCATATGATCCATGGGTTAAACACTCCGTGGACTATCCATGAAAGCTTAGCCCAACCTAAATGAACTTGGCCCATCACACACATATATCTTAGAGTCCATATTTAATTAGTTCATTTTGATCACTTAATTAATTATAAATTAATTCTTGATCAATACTAATTAAATAATATGATTATATATTAATATATTAGAACTTATAATATATTAATATAAATCACTAGTATCCTTTTTTCCTCATCTTGTCTATCCAATTGTCCCGATGCCATGCAATCCAAATGGACCATGCCGGGTCGGGTCAAGTCTTACCAATTATAGTTATGGACTTAGACATTAATCCAACAGTCTCCCACTTGGATAAGTCTAAAACTATTATTGAGTATGACTTCAAACCCTAACTAGCAATCGTAGCTCTCAAAAGCTTCTGTCAAACTCTGACCTTGCCGATAAACTCTGACCTTTGTCAATGACTTGTCCATTAGATAAGGGATCATATATTCCTCCATTCTAGATATCATATGGACTGAGACATGGATTATAAATCATTCTCTCTGTCCATTTGTTGTTTCCCGATTTTCGATTCATGATGACTGACTGATTGAACAAATCAAATCAGTCCTGGCTTGGCCAAGCACTCACATGTTTCATCACTAAATCATCGAGGGGCCCACAAATATCGCTTTTATCCCGAAGGTAAAAGGAATGCATAAACTTCGACTCATATGGCTTGTTCTACTACTTGTTGAATCATACACAAAGGCACGCTTTATAACATCGAGTTACCAATGTGTTTTCATGCAATCAATGTATAACCAACTCATAGTAACAACTCATATCTCTAGGTTTGAAGAATATATGATATTATAGTCTCATGATCACTCGTGATAAAATCCATGAAGTGATTCAAATGAGTGTGGGTTGAATCCAATACTCAGAACTTATGAGCACTCATGAGTGTTGTAGCACCACTTTGTCCAACATCTTAGACCTCTACAAGCCAACCCATGACAGTCTTGATTCATATCTACTTCCAACATATGACCGACTGTGGATAGTTTGAATAACTTAGTCATTCAGGAAGAATGACCTAGTTTATTCTGGAAGTCAAAAGATGCAAAATGAAACACAAGAATAAATGAATCAAATATGGTATCAAACCCTATGAATATAAATAGACCACTTTTATTTATCACCATACTGATTACTCATTATTTCATTGTTTCGGTTTTATCAACTTTATACCTGAATTAAAAACACTAGTTGTCCCATGCTCCAAGCATGTACACTATGTTTTTCTAAACAATAGCTTTGGCATACACCAAGTAGGCACTCTATATTTGTCTATGATCCTTACTTTGTGAAATAAACCAATTGAACATAATTTCAATGATTCTAATTTCACACTCCCAAATCCTTATCGAAAAATGTGAGAATTTCAAATTCCTATCATTTATCGAAATCTGTTTAGATTTTAAACTTATATGCACTAACCCTCCTGTAATGAATATGTACAAAGTCACAAAGACTTGTCAACAGTCATTATAAGGTATTCCAATGGAGATCAACTCCATGGAAACTAAGTCTCATATTCAAAGTACATTGCTTTGGACATGCTTCTTGCATTAAGTTTTCTAATCTTACACAGATAACTTCCACCTATGGAGACAACTCCATATTCTCATTTTGACTATCACTTCTGAATAAGAGATGCCTCTTTTCAGAATATGTCAATATGGTCCTTCCAAAATTAGCACTATACTTCCAACTGTCCATGAGCAACCAATCTTTGGTAAACCTCGGATTGTCCTCGACAATTGCTTAATCATTTTAGTCATATCCAATTCTAGACCTTGTCCCTTCTTAATGCCTCTGGGCATTTGGAAAAATTTAAAAATGACAAATATTATAGCACATGCAATCGATCCTGTACCCAAAGCAAATGGTACACGATTCATGATGTCTCACATAAAGACATGATTCTAGACCAGTCTTTTGCTAAAATATTTTTATTTGCCATGTTTTTCAAAATTTGACTATGAAGAGGGATGCCGTAATCATAATCGAATTTTGAGAACGCAATATATAGAATTTCCTTAAGTTGAACCAATCCAACATGAAATTCATATATATATATATATATATATATATATATATATATATATATATATATATTCTTCACTAAAGATGATTAAGGTCTCAATCTAAGCCTTTAGAACTGAAATGAAGTATATCATCTCCCTTAATTATAGCAAAACAACTTTTTCAATCCCTGCAGCCTCACGAATTGAAACTTTTGTTTTCTGTAATTAACATTGCTAACTTGCAACACTAACAATAATTATCATGCTCCCACTAACATGATGATTATTAGCATAACACTTATGCTCCCACTAGCTTTGACATGTACTCAGAAATCAGCTGGACTTCTAGAAATCAATACTTTATTGACTTTCTTACCAAAGTTCAGATTTCTAATACGAGATGCTTTGATAAAACTTTATCAAAATCATACACCTTTCCTTAGATAGCATGCATGTGTGTCTAAACAATTTCAGAACTATGAAAAGGGATGACGTAATCATAGTCTCAATTGTTTAGACCTTTTGCCATCTGCTTCAAATCTACTTGGTGGAAGTGTATCCTCACCATCATTTTCATGAATCGGAGAGAAACCTTATGACCCTTAGATTTTATGGTGTATGTGTTCTTATCCATGTGAATCGTCAAAACCATAGTCACAAGACAAGGATAATGACAAATCCAAACTCATATGGACTGAACTTATGCAATCTTAACTTCTTGCCACCTGGCAGTACAGGGCCTGCCATTGCTTCCAAGTTGTTATGCAACCAATTGAGAACTTTCAGAACTCCTATGCAAAACCAACTTTAACTGGAATGGGCACAGAATATGTCAACACGATAGGTTATAAATCTCAAGTCGTATGCTAGTGAAGAACCTCAGGTTTTATTCTTGATTAGTTCTTGAAGTTCTTTTTAGGATCTTTAAGACTCCCACTATCCTCTTGACATATAAGACTATCTTGCCAAATATTCAAGAGATAGTGCGGATTCTTTATCAAGACAAACACTTCACACAATTGGCCTTAGTTGGTCTTTGTTTTATCCAAAACATCACAACTTACCAATTTCAAATGTACAAGAGTAGGACACTTTTACTCTTACATTTGACAAGTGTTTTAAACCTTTCTTTAAGATATGTCACTCAAGTTACAATCTTGGAGTATGACTCTAAGAATTGTTTTGGAATGAAGAATGACTCATCTTCCTGATCTAACCATTTCAACAATTCATGACTCCTTTTCTTAGTCATAAGAATGCACTAAGATGACCTTTAGAGGACTAATTGTGATATGATTTCTAAATCATTAAGATGATCACAAACATGATACTAAAGTACTCTCCCATCTTTTCAGATTTGAGAAACTTTTATCTTTCTGCCTAATTTGATTCTTCCCATTCGTTCTGCCATACATTGAGACTTTTCCAATGTTTCAGAATTATACTTAAACTTGTAAGTATAACCATATTTACTAAACTTTAGTAAATCAAATAGTCTTAACGAGCTTTGTGGTGGACATGACCAGTGCACAAGAATGTGTACTCGATCCCTTTAGTCCTTCACTTGACTCACACATCCATGTGAACAAGTAATTAGTCTTGATTTTCCAATGCTTGAAAGTTCTCATTCATCATACTATTCAACTTGCATGATTCCAAGTTTCGGTCCAATTGAAACTTGGGTGATGAGGAACTTTCCTAATTTGGTAAATTTAGACACTACCAATAATGAAAGAATCAAATCCATTTTCCAATATTGCTGTCAGTGGAATCATATAAGCAACAATTTTCCACAAATGTCATTGTAAGGATACTTCAAATAAATAAAATTAAACAATTTTCTTTTATTTTAAAACTTTGCGGAAAAACTTATCCTTACAATCCACATGGAAAATTGTTGTTATCTATTCCTTAGCAATATATCATAGCTTCTTAAGCAACTGCTCAAAATTCTGATGCGATCGAAATCCACCTTCGCGATCAGAATCAACATATACTTCCTTTAAGATTTCTCTCTATTCTTTGATTCTTAAAAAATCAACATATGACCCAGTCACATCATGTAATGAGGATCTCAGAATAGAACTTAACAGAGTTAAATAATGGGCTCTACCTGATGTAGAGTCAAACTTATTGACTTTAACATCCTTAGGAAAATTTGGCAGATTTGCAATCAACGCCCCTTCCTTTGGCAAAATAAACATACGGACCCTTTGGTAATGGGACTATCTCAGACTTAGCCTTTCTCTTTACCATTTGGTCAACCGGGTTGACTATGGCCAATCCCTTTCCATTGGGAAGAGAATGCGTTTTCTGGATTTCCAGTGTCACCATTGTCACTGTCCATAAAGTTTTCAGGAAGTTGATCTTCTAATCAAATTTGATTTACTATCGTTCCAAATCATTGTTGATTCAGCAGCACCAAGCAAATAGATATGATCATTAAGGTTCATGTCATAGTCTGTTTCATACTAGTCCCAAAGGAACTTACTATGTGACTTAGAAAGTGATTAAACATCCAACTTTCTCAAGACTTTGACACCCAACTCTCCCGACTTGTCAATATGTGACTTCATCTCTAAGATGTGATCACACATAGACCTTGCTTGCCATTAGGGCTTGAGTGACCTTGAACTTGTGGGTTAGGGAGAATAATTGGAGGAGGTGGAGGAAGTAAAGTTCCAAGAGATTTGGGAAGATCATAGATGTCTGAACTAGACATCTTTGGGGAGATATTCAAGATAGTTGATCTAAAGTCCTTAATATAACACCCAATATGAAATATTAAGGCTAGGATCCAACAACCTATTTATAACAGGAAGAGGGATGCCGTAATCCGAGTTATAAAATAGTTGAAGGTAGGTAAATGACGATTTACCAATTTCCACCATGGAAAACGAAATAATTTAATTAGGTTTTTACTTGGATTTGAAACTCCTAGATCTTTTGAGATTCATTGAACTTTTCAATGGCATGTTTCAATCTCGAGTGTGCCCTTCAGGTTTTGTGACTGGGATACCGAGGATCACAAAACAAGGTGTGAAGTAACCATGCAAATATACTTGGTACCCTTAATATTTACCCCTCAATCGATGTGTCGGTTAACCACACGAGCTCTACCGATACTATGATAAATATTAAGTTACCCTTTGCCTACTTTGTTAAATCCAGGTTAGTGTGCCGGTTAACCACACACGCTCCAATAACGGTTTAAACAAAGTGCAAAGTGTAATTTCATGGATTAGCACCTTATTCACATTTTCCTAAGTAACTAAGATTGGGAATTAATAAAAGGTTTAGTTACTTAGTATTTATCATTAACACGTTTAATGAAGGGAGAATTATAGTCCTTGTCCTACCTGTTCGGCTAACGACCCTCCACCAGTCAAGGAAGCGGTGGGTGAGAGTGGACACCCATTAAGCTGCCATTTTATAGGCAACAACCGTATACCCCCCTTATAGACCGGCTTCGTGAATGAAGCCTACTAATGGTAAAACTGACTTGCTCTTATACACATATATATATTATTAACTTATAATATTATAAAGTATAAGGGTTGATTTTTAACTTTTAAAATTCTAAGGGCTTAACTTGGAATTAAAGTATTTATTAGAGAAAACTTTTCAAATTCCAAAACTTGAGGTCATGTTTTGAAACTATTCAAAACTCTTGGATTTTCTTAACTTATGAGTTTTAAGTAAAGTTTTAAAACTTTTAATGAAGAGACTCTTAGACATCCATAACTTGAGGACAAGTTATGGAGCCATAAAAACTATTTATAAGAAAAGACTCTTCATTTTTTTTTGTAACCTAAGGCATATTTATGAGTTTTTAAGATTCACAAATGTGACTTTTCATATAACTTGAGGACAAGTTACAAAAAACACATTTTATGAACAACTTTTAGATTAATTAGGATTGAAAACAACTAAAACACAATTTTTTTCATTAATCTAAACTAACTCATAAATCAAGGAAGCATAGAACTTTTGGTAATCCATAACTTATGGAGTTAAATGCTTGTTTTATGATGAAACTTTTCATGTTCCATAACTTAAGAATAAGTTATGGAATTCTTTAAAACATTAACACCAAATTTTGTAACTCCATAAAAACTTTGAATCAATTTTTTTTTTAAAAACCTTTTCATATCCATAACTTATGGAGGTTTCAATACTCATAAGATCACAACTTTAAAAAAAACTTTTTGTGCTCCAAAATTTTATGACAAAATTTGTAACTTCTTAAAACATTTAGATCAAACTTTTAAAACTAATAAAATAATCATATCATTTTAACTTTTACTAAATTTGACCTAATTCAACTCATATAGCAAATGATTCTACATATAATTAGTTTTTCACAAAACAAGTAATTATCTTAAAATTTGACAAACTTCATGTTTTTTTTTCAACTTTGAAAATCAAACATTTGCATGAATATAACAGAAAATAACCCATGGCTCTGATACCACTGTTGGGTTTTAGTATACTACAACATCCTATGGTGCACATACAACCCTAAATACCTTGGATCTATGTTTTCTCTATTATTATACATGCAAATATGAAGTTTCCAAGATATTACCCTATACTAGCATACAAATATCATATACTTTGGGTAATAAAATAGCTAGAATACATACCTTTTTTTATGTAACTTGTCTTGATGAAGCTTGAGTGCCTAGTGCCCCAAGTGTGACACCTCAAATGGTTCACACAACACCATGAACACTTGGAATAACCTTGAGAATAATGATACTTTGGTTCTCTCTAGTGAAATTGCCCTTGCCCTTTTATGTACACACACTAGTCCCATTTCACCAACCAAGGACATCTTTATATAGTGTGGAGATTAGGGTTAAACCCTAATACCCATGACCTTTCATTTCATATGATCCATGGGTTAAACACTCCATGGACTATCCATGAAAGCTTAGCCCAACCTAAATGAACTTGGCCCATCATACACATATATCTTAGAGTCCATATTTAATTAGTTCATTTTGATCACTTAATTAATTATAAATTAATTCTTGATCAATACTAATTAAATAATATGATTATATATTAATATATTAGAACTTATAATATATTAATATAAATCACTAGTATCCTTTTTTCCTCATCTTGTCTATCCAATTGTCCCGATGTCATGCAACCCAAATGGACCATGCCGGGTCGGGTCAAGTCTTACCAATTATAATTATGGACTTAGACATTAATCCAACAATAAATCCATAAACATAGATTAGACACTCATAAATACCCTTAGGTCAAATGACTGACCTACCCCTGGTCCAAGGTCAACTCCTTGGTCAAAGTCAACTCCCAGTTGAATGGACTCACCGAGTCATGGCACAGACTCGCCGAGTCCCCCTCTTACTAACCCAGTGCTAACTCATCAAGTCCCTCTTTCCACTCACTGAGTCACCCTTAACTCACTACTCGGGACGATTAGACCAACTCGCGATCCGACTCGCCGAGTCCGAGAACAACTCGCCGAGTCCCTACGAGTAGATCTCCTACTCGCTTCTAAATCCTCACCAGAGCATCCATCTAGAGGATTTGGGTCCCTGGGACTATTGCAGCTCGATAAATTGCTAATTCCGCGTGCAGCTACGAAAGGTTGGACCTTCTACACTTAAACCCCTCTTAACTCAGTAACAGTTCATATGACTCGCCGAGTTGGATGAACAACTTGTCGAGTCCCAGGCAATCTTCATAGGACTCGCCGAGTGGTTCATCCAACTCGTCGAGTCTAAGACCATCCTCATAGAACTCGCCGAGTGCACTTTGGCACTCGCCGAGTCCCTTCAACCCTCCTTCCAAACAGACCAATTCTAAGGCATGCAACGGTTCCAAACCATAGATCTAAGCTCCTAGGGCATGCTTATCACGTAAAGTTGCAAACTTTACGTGCATGCATGGCCCTATGAGCTCCAAAAGGCAAATCCAAGCTCTTTATGAGGTCAAACACTCAATAGGGACCTCAATCACTTCAACCACAGAGACTTTACACTTCTAAGATGTCCATAAGGTCCAGATCTGAAGTCCTTTCAGAACATGGAGCATAAACACATGGAGTTTGAGGTTTTAGGGCTTGAAAACCACAAATTAGGGACAAAAAGGGAATTCAATGAACTAGAGATCAAGGTAGGAGGTTTTCTACCTGAATGGAAGCCTTTCACCGAGTATATTTCGGATCTACTTCCCCTCCTTGCACTCTTCAACCTTCTCCTTCTTCTTCTAAGCTCCAAACTTCCTTCACAAAGCCAAAATCACTCACAAGAACAATATGGGGGCTAGGGTTTCGCTCTACAGCTCTTCTGGAGGTGTTAGGGGCAAGGGAGGCCGGGTTAGAGTGTTTAAATGGGGTGCACACTCCTGGATTAGGGTTTTTGTCCAAACAGCAGCTTACTCGCCGAGTCCGGGACCCGACTCGTCGAGTCCACAACTTAAACCCTGTGCCCCTTCCCGCTTCTACTCGGCGAGTCGATCCTTTGACTCGCCGAGTCCAAGGCCAAGATGCAAAATGCTCAAGAATTAAATAAAAGAATACGTACCAAGAACCAGGTGCTACAACCATTTCATCAAGAACATCAATCGTTTACGGCCATAACTTCTCCATGGGCTGTAAACCCTTCTCAAGAACATCTTTGGCCGTAAACTCAAGCCATTTCATGTGTTGGCCGTAAACATCTTTAGCCGTAAACACCCATGGCCGTAAACACCTTGGCCGTGAACACACCTGTGACAACTGTCAAAATTCGAGTCGGGTCTAGATTTGAATAAACTTGGTTGCACGTATAGGCACGACACATACTAGACTTAGTAACTAGAAGTTAAGAAATAACTTATTAGAAACTTGGAAACAATTAGAAACAATGGATAATGTGCTTGGATTTCTCATTGGTATGTGAATTCTACAACTACTTAACTGGAGTGACTATCCACATTCGGGTCATTCCTTGACTTGAACACCATTTCATGAATCATATACACACATCATGCACTTGACCTAGTAGTACAAATTATGTCCGAGTCTCGTAGGAACTTAAGTTAAAGTTGAAAACTATGACTAGTATACTTGATTCCTCAATTTCGGTTTGGATCTCGGAACCACTACATAGAATGCCAATAAATTGATAAAAATAAATTACAAACATTATTTTTAACTAGAAAAGAGTTATGAAACTCTAACATAAATTGAAATCTAAAATAATTCAATTTATTCTGATATCCAAATATTTATTAAATCTCAAGACCCTAAAAACCCTAAAAACCCTAAAAACTAAAATTTATAAACTCTAACACCTAAAAATCCATAAAATTTGGTATGCAATTTATAATATCGATTTAAAATAACTCAATTAGTAAAATATAACCAAGGAGAAATAAAATTTAAACCATTAGTATTTAACTTTATTTTGTAAGCCAAAAATCAAGGTTTTGTGAATGAAAATTAGCATAAGGTGCAAATTTTATAAAAACTTGATATTTTTATAAAATAAAGTTATCTTTTATAAAATTTAAAGGAGGGATACCCTCTCTCCATTGAAAAGTCGGATTCCTCTCTCTCTCTCTCCGCTCTCTCCTATTCCCAACACACTCAATCAATTCCCCTCCACACTCTATTTCTCCATACTGCACTTTCTCTCTCACACTCCCTCACATCATTTTCTCTCTATTCTCTCTTCCTCTCTCCATCAACCACGAAATTCTCCAGAAAATGGGTCATAGAACACACCTTGAACTCAAAATCTTAATCATCTTGAGGTGGTCTTGAAGGTAAATCGATTTCTACTTCACCATTCCTTCAAGTTTTACTTGTTTTTCATGGATTTTCTCCATCTTCTACACCATTCTATTGTAAAATTATGAACACTTGCACCTACTCACTGTTTTGATGATGATGGTGGTAGGATTTCACCGAAAAACAACATGCATGTTGTAGATGGTGAAGTCCCATGACCTAAACCTAAGTCAAAATCAAGGAAATGCACATTTCTACATGTTTTGGTGGAAAAACACCACATGCATCCAAAGTTTTCTTTCAAAAACGAATTTTGAACATTTCGAACTTATGAATGGTCTTCAAACAAACATGCATGTGATGATCTTCAAGCTTAGATGCTAGATCATCAAAGTATGTTGTTAAAAGCTTTCAAATATGTTCATGAAGAATTTATTTCCAAATAAATATCTAAAACTCATTTTCTGACCAAATCCGATTTTTCCCAGATTCCCATCAACAAAATAAGATTATCTGTAAATGTCCAGAAAATAATTCATTTATCTCGAATTATTATAATTAATGCAAGAAAATAGGGCAATAAATCATATAAAATACTTTCTGACGTCTATAAATCCTACGTAACTTGGTGGATGACCCCTTTGCTAAATAATGACCCCTCACTAATTTTTATCGAAGTTTGTTACTATTTAGTATGGTTTTGAATTTTTTTTTTGTTTAGATCTAATAAATCATAAAAACCACTTTAGAGAAGGTGAAATGGCTACTTAACAATTTTCGAAGCTTCTACTCTATGTGGAAGACTTAGAAAAATATTTTCAGGTGCTACAACCATTTCATCAAGAACATCAATAGTTTACGGCCATAACTTCTACCTGGACCGTAAACCCTTCTCAAGAACATCTTTGGCCGTAAACTCAAGCCATTTCATGTGTTGGCCATAAACATCTTTGGCCGTAAACACCCATGGCCGTAAACACCTTGGCTGTGAACACACCTGTGACAACCGTCAAAATTCGAGTCGGTTCTAGATTTGAATAAACTTGGTTGCACGTATAGGCACGACACATACTAGACTTAGTAACTAGAAGTTAAGATATAACCTATTAGAAACTTGGATACAATTAGAAACAATGGATAATGTGCTTGGATTTCACATTGGTATGTGAATTCTACAACTACTTAACTGGACTGACTATCCACATTCGGGTCATTCCTTGACTTGAACACCATTTCATGAATCATATACACACATCATGCACTTGACCTAGTAGTAGAAATTAGGTCCGAGTCTCGTAGGAACTTAAGTTAAAGTTGAAAACTATGACTAGTATACTTGATTCCTCAATTTCGGTTTGGATCTCGGAACCACTACATAGAATGCCAATAAATCGATAAAAATAGATTACAAACATTATTTTTAACTAGAAAAGAGTTATGAAACTCTAACATAAATTGAAATCTAAAGTAATTCAATTTATTTTGATATCCAAATATTTATTAAATCTCAAGACCCTAAAAACCCTAAAAACCCTGAAAACTCAAATTTATAAACTCTAACACCTAAAAATCCATAAAATTTGGTATGGAATTTATAATATCAATTTAAAATAACTCAATTAGTAAAATATAACCAAGGAGAAATAAAATTTAAGTCATTAGTATTTAAGTTTATTTTCTAAGCCAAAAATCAAGGTTTTGTGAATGAAAATTAGCATAAGGTGCAAATTTTATAAAAACTTGATATTTTTATAAAATAAAGTTATATTTTATAAAATTTAAAGGAGGGAGACCCTCTCTCCATTGAAAAGTCGGATTCCTCTCTCTATCTCTCGACTCTCTCCTATTCCCAAGACACTCAATCAATTCCCCTCCACACTCCATTTCTCCATACTGCACTTTCTCTCTCATACTCCCTCACTTCATTTTCTCTCTATTCTCTCTTCCTCTCTCCATCAACCACGAAATTCTCCAGAAAATGGGTCATAGAACACACCTTGAACTCAAAATCTTAATCATCTTGAGGTGGTCTTGAAGGTAAATCGATTTCTACTTCACCATTCCTTCAAGTTTTACTTGTTTTTCATGGATTTTCTCCATCTTCTACACCATTCTATTGTAAAATTATGAACACTTGCACCTACTCACGGTTTTGATGATGATGGTGGTAGGATTTCACCCCAAAACAACATGCATGTTGTAGATGGTGAAGTCCCATGACCTAAATCTAAGTCAAAATCAAGGAAATGCACATTTCTACATGTTTTGGTGGAAAAACACCACATGCATCCAAAGTTTTCTTTCAAAAACGAATTTTGAACATTTCAAACTCATGAATGGTCTTCAAACAAACATGCATGTGATGATCTTCAAGCTTAGATGCTAGATCATCAAAGTATGTTGTTAAAAGCTTTCAAATATGTTCATGAAGAATTTATTTCCAAATAAATATCTAAAACTCATTTTCTGACCAAATCCGATTTTTCCTAGATTCCCATCAACAAAATAAGATGATCTGTAAATGTCCAGAAAATAATTCATTTATCTCGAATTATTATAATTAATGCAAGAAAATAGGGCAATAAATCATATAAAATACTTTCTGACGTCTATAAATCCTACGTAACTTGGTGGATGACCCCTTTGCTAAATAATGACCCCTCGCTAATTTTTATCGAATTTTTTTACTATTTAGTATGGTTTTGAATTTTTTTTTTGTTTAGCTCTAATAAATCATAAAACCACTTTAGAGAAGGTGAAATGGCTACTTAACAATTTTCGAAGCTTCTACTCTATGTGGAAGACTTAGAAAAATATTTTCAGGTGCTACAACCATTTCATCAAGAACATCAATAGTTTACGGCCATAACTTCTACCTGGACCATAAACCCTTCTCAAGAACATCTTTGGCCGTAAACTCAAGCCATTTCATGTGCTGGCCGTAAACATCTTTGGCCGTAAACACCCATAGCCGTAAACACCTTGGCCGTGAACACACGTGACAACCGTCAAAATTCGAGTCGATTCTAGATTTGAATAAACTTGGTTGCACGTATAGGCACGACACATACTAGACTTAGTAACTAGAAGTTAAGATATAACCTATTAGAAACTTGGAAACAATTAGAAACAATGGATAATGTGCTTTGATTTCACATTGGTATGTGAATTCTACAACTACTTAACTGGACTGACTATCCACATTCGGGTCATTCCTTGACTTGAACACCATTTCATGAATCATATACACACATCATGCACTTGACCTAGTAGTAGAAATTAGGTCCGAGTCTCGTAGGAACTTAAGTTAAAGTTGAAAACTATGACTAGTATACTTGATTCCTCAATTTCGGTTTGGATCTCGGAACCACTACATAGAATGCCAATAAATCGATAAAAATAAATTACAAACATTATTTTTAACTAGAAAAGAGTTATGAAACTCTAACATAAATTGAAATCTAAAATAATTCAATTTATTTTGATATCCAAATATTTATTAAATCTCAAGACCCTAAAAATCCTAAAAACTCAAATTTATAAACTCTAACACCTAAAAATCCATAAAATTTGGTATGGAATTTATAATATCAATTTAAAATAACTCAATTAGTAAAATATAACCAAGGAGAAATAAAATTTAAGTCATTAGTATTTAACTTTATTTTGTAAGCCAAAAATCAAGGTTTTGTGAATGAAAATTAGCATAAGGTGCAAATTTTATAAAAACTTGATATTTTTATAAAATAAAGTTATATTTTATGAAATTTAAAGGAGGGAGACCCTCTCTCCATTGAAAAGTCGGATTCCTCTCTCTATCTCTCGACTCTCTCCTATTCCCAAGACACTCAATCAATTCCCCTCCACACTCCATTTCTCCATACTTCACTTTCTCTCTCATACTCCCTCACTTCATTTTCTCTCTATTCTCTCTTCCTCTCTCCATCAACCACGAAATTCTCCAGAAAATGGGTCATAGAACACACCTTGAACTCAAAATCTTAATCATCTTGAGGTGGTCTTGAAGGTAAATCGATTTCTACTTCACCATTCCTTCAAGTTTTACTTGTTTTTCATGGATTTTCTCCATCTTCTACTCCATTCTATTGTAAAATTATGAACACTTGCACCTACTCACTGTTTTGATGATGATGATGGTAGGATTTCACCCCAAAACAACATGCATGTTGTAGATGGTGAAGTCCCATGACCTAAACCTAAGTCAAAATCAAGGAAATGCACATTTCTACATGTTTTGGTGGAAAAACACCACATGCATCCAAAGTTTTCTTTCAAAAACGAATTTTGAACATTTCAAACTCATGAATGGTCTTCAAACAAACATGCATGTGATGATCTTCAAGCTTAGATGCTAGATCATCAAAGTATGTTGTTAAAAGCTTTCAAATATGTTCATGAAGAATTTATTTCCAAATAAATATCTAAAACTCATTTTCTGACCAAATCCGATTTTTCCTAGATTCCCATCAATAAAATAAGATGATCTGTAAATGTCCAGAAAATAATTCATTTATCTCGAATTATTATAATTAATGCAAGAAAATAGGGCAATAAATCATATAAAATACTTTCTGACGTCTATAAATCCTACGTAACTTGGTGGATGACCCCTTTGCTAAATAATGACCCCTCGCTAATTTTTATCGAATTTTGTTACTATTTAGTATGGTTTTGAATTTTTTTTTTGTTTAGCTCTAAAAAATCATAAAACCACTTTAGAGAAGGTGAAATGGCTACTTAACAATTTTCGAAGCTTCTACTCTATGTGGAAGACTTAGAAAAATATTTTCAGGTGCTACAACCATTTCATCAAGAACATCAATAGTTTACGGCCATAACTTCTACCTGGACCATAAACCCTTCTCAAGAACATCTTTGGCCGTAAACTCAAGCCATTTCATGTGTTGGCCGTAAACATCTTTGGCCGTAAACACCCATGGCCGTAAACACCTTGGCCGTGAACACACCTGTGACAACCGTCAAAATTCGAGTCGGTTCTAGATTTGAATAAACTTGGTTGCACGTATAGGCACGACACATACTAGACTTAGTAACTAGAAGTTAAGATATAACCTATTAGAAACTTGGAAACAATTAGAAACAATGGATAATGTGCTTGGATTTCACATTGGTATGTGAATTCTACAACTACTTAACTGGACTGACTATCCACATTCGGGTCATTCCTTGACTTGAACACCATTTCATGAATCATATACACACATCATGCACTTGACCTAGTAGTAGAAATTAGGTCTGAGTCTCGTAGGAACTTAAGTTAAAGTTGAAAACTATGACTAGTATACTTGATTCCTCAATTTCGGTTTGGATCTCGGAACCACTACATAGAATGCCAATAAATCGATAAAAATAAATTACAAACATTATTTTTAACTACAAAAGAGTTATGAAACTCTAACATAAATTGAAATCTAAAATAATTCAATTTATTTTGATATCCAAATATTTATTAAATCTCAAGACCCTAAAACCCTAAAAACTCAAATTTATAAACTCTAACCCCTAAAAATCCATAAAATTTGGTATGGAATTTATAATATCAATTTAAAATAACTCAATTAGTAAATATAACCAAGGAGAAATAAAATTTAAGTCATTAGTATTTAACTTTATTTTGTAAGCCAAAAATCAAGGTTTTGTGAATGAAAATTAGCATAAGGTGCAAATTTTATAAAAACTTGATATTTTTATAAAATAAAGTTATATTTTATAAAATTTAAAGGAGGGAGACCCTCTCTCCATTGAAAAGTCGGATTCCTCTCTCTCTCTCTCCTCTCTCTCCTATTCCCAACACACTCAATCAATTCCCCTCCACACTCCATTTCTCCATACTGCACTTTCTCTCTCACACTCCCTCACTTCATTTTCTCTCTATTCTCTCTTCCTCTCTCCATCAACCACGAAATTCTCCAGAAAATGGGTCATAGAACACACCTTGAACTCAAAATCTTAATCATCTTGAGGTGGTCTTGAAGGTAAATTGATTTCTACTTCACCATTCCTTCAAGTTTTACTTGTTTTTCATGGATTTTCTCCATCTTCTACTCCATTCTATTGTAAAATTATGAACACTTGCACCTACTCACGGTTTTGATGATGATGGTGGTAGGATTTCACCCAAAAACAACATGCATGTTGTAGATGGTGAAGTCCCATGACCTAAACCTAAGTCAAAATCAAGGAAATGCACATTTCTACATGTTTTGGTGGAAAAACACCACATGCATCCAAAGTTTTCTTTCAAAAACGAATTTTGAACATTTCAAACTCATGAATGGTCTTCAAACAAACATGCATGTGATGATCTTCAAGCTTAGATGCTAAATCATCAAAGTATGTTGTTGAAAGCTTTCAAATATGTTCATGAAGAATTTATTTCCAAATAAATATCTAAAACTCATTTTCTGACCAAATCCGATTTTTCCCAGATTCCCGTCAACAAAATAAGATGATCTGTAAATGTCCTGAAAATAATTCATTTATCTCGAATTATTATGATTAATGCAAGAAAATAGGGCAATAAATCATATAAAATACTTTCTTACGTCAATAAATCCTACGTTACTTGGTGGATGACCCCTTTGCTAAATAATGACCCCTCACTAAATTTTATCGAATTTTGTTACTATTTAGTATGGTTTTGAATTTTTTTTTGTTTAGCTCTAATAAATCATAAAGCCACTTTAGAGAAGGTGAAATAGCTACTTAACAATTTTCGAAGCTTGTACTCTATGTGGAAGACTTAGAAAAATATGTTCAGAATTTTTCATATTGCATTCCTATTTGTTGAAAAATGTTTTTGTATGTGACCATCACTGAAATAAGACGAATTGTTTTTTTTTTATATTATCTAACAAATATTATCAGTTATTTCAGGTTGCATAAATTCGTCATCAAACGGAAAATATGAAAACACGCGAATGACAAAAACGCATAGACGATAAAATTAGTTGTGCGACTAAACAGTTTCAACGATATATATATATATATATATATATATATATATATATATATATATATATATATTGTGTTGAAAAGTCAAAGAAAGAAGCATACCACTTGCACACACTAGCCATTACTTTAAAAATACTCAAGTGAAGAAGATATTTGTTTCATGTATGTATACTTGTATGTATGTATGTAAAGTGTATGTATATGTAAGTTAGTATATAAGAGAGTTGTGTGCTCTTTCATTCACAACCTCTTATAAACTTTGAAAAACCTCTCCATACACCAAAACCTCTCAACCAAGAACATCTCCTGCATCTTCAAGAAGTTCTTCAACATCATCTTCATCTTCATCCTTGAAGCAAGAACACCAAGAACACCAAGAACACCAAGAACACCAAGAACATCAAGAACACCAAGAACACCAAGAACACCAAGAACATCAAGAACACCAAGAACACCAAGAACACCAAGAACATCAAGAACACCAAGAACACCAAGAACACCAAGAACACCAAGAACAACTCCAAACAACCTACAAATACCCTCCAAACATCCTACAAATACCTTCCAAACATCCTCCAAATACCCTCCTTAAACCTCCTCCAAACATCCTTTAAACCACCACAAAATCTCCACCTTGCTGTTTTTTCGACATCAGAATTTTGAAGTTAAGAAAAAAATCACCGAGCACAACTCAACAAGATAATACGGGAGAGATTTTTACCACAATTTATTCAGAACCTTACCTACATCTAGGAAGTTTTCTGGACGATTTTGACCAAGGGAAACCCCAGAGAGACGATATACAAAATCGGGTATCCAGATAGATTTCGGTTCACCAGATCAGAATCTTCAAGTCAGAAACAAAGCTAACTGGGTACAATACATCAAACAAACCCTGGAGAGATTTTTACCACAAATTATTCAGAACCTTACCTACATCTAGGAAGTTTTCTGGACGATTTTGACCAACGGAAACCCCAGAGAGACGATATACAAAATTGGGTATCCAGATAGATTTCGGTTCACCAGATCAGAATCTTCAAGTCAGAAACAAAGCTAACTGGGTACAATACATCCAACAAACCCTGGAGAGATTTTTACCACAAATTATTCAGAACCTTACCTACATCTAGGAAGTTTCGTGGTCGATTTTGACCAAGGGAAACTCCAGAGAGACGCCAGAGAAAATCGGGTATCCAGAGAAATATATCCAAAAATTAAGAAAACCTTCAAACCCTTATGTAAACAAATTGTTTTACATAAAATTTGAAACAAAAAGAATTTTGTGTTACTTATCATATTCCGGATTGAACTATTGAACAAATAGTGACAAAGTCTTTTAGGTTACCAGTCCAACCCTAAGCCTGTTCAGTCAATTTATTGGCGAACTTACTTGAAAGACCAGTCGCTTCATCCGTCCAGTTCTAAACCCGTTATATATATTTATACATATTATTTAACTTCTAACATTTATATACAGTCATTTATATTATTTACAGCTTAACGTTATTTAAATACGGTTATTTACTTTATTTATAGCTTTCAGTCATTTACTGTTTTCTAGTGGTGACTAATAATCCCATATTTATTTCCGCAACTATTATTGTTTATATTCCGCATTTTATATCTAATTAATATAAATATCTGTCACACAGTAACTGTATCCGAGCCGTTATTCGTGGTGATTAGATCTTATATTATAAACCTTAATCAAAAACTTTTGTGATTCATTCTGAAATTTTTGTCGAAAACTTTTGGTTAGCGTTTATATAAACCTTCCATAAGATTTTCTTTAAAAGTTTCATTTTAATATCACTTGTTCAAATCCTTAATCAAAAAAATTTAAAAAAAAAAAATTATTTTATGTCTTCAACAAATTACTCAAACATGAATTCTGTTTCTATTGCTAACAGTTTGGGTTCAGGTTCACGGGCACCCATACTTATACCTGAAGAGTATAATTCGTGGGTTGGCCGTATGAACCTTCATCTAAATACTTTAGGTGAAAATGTCTGGAAATGCGTGGAAGGAACGTATACTGGAATCTCTACAGAAGATATGGCCACTCTTGCTACAAATCAAATCACAATAGCCGAAAACAACATAAAGCTTGAACTCCAAGCTAAAAAGGAACTAGTTTCTGGAATCCCACACAGTATTCTAAGTCAAATGGATGACATTATACTGTTAACCGCAAATCAAATTTGGGAAAGTTTAAAAAATCGTTTTTGTGGAAACGAAAGAATAATCGGAAACAAGAAAACATCCATTTTGAATGAATTTGACAATTTCAAAATGTTTTCATCAGAAACCATTCATGATGCTCACGACAGGTTCAATTTTATTGTTATTAAAATGAACAATTTGGGTATCAAAAAGTCACAACATGAGATAAATCTCAAATTTTTGAATAATCTTTTTGAAAGCTGGAAAATGGTAAAACTCATTATTCAGGGAAATCCAGCAATTCATACTGAATCTTTATACAATTTGTATGGAGAACTTCAGTCGTATGAATCCTCTATTGAATCACCAACCACTACAACTTTTGGTCGACCATTAGCTCTTTTGTCCACATCTTCTCAACACCAAACACCCTTTTTCGATCAAAATCAAAACCAAGCATATTTGGGAAATTGTTATAATTCTTTTTATTCAAATGATGAAGCGGATTATCAACAACTATGCGCCTTGGTAGCAAACACAAACCTACAAAGATTTTTGCCAAATTCTGGTTAATCAAATTTCAGACCAAATTATCAAAACAGGCCATCTTTTGGACCAAACAATTCAGGTTTTCAACCAAGACCATACTTTGGACAAAACAATCCAGGTTTTCAACAAAGACCATCTTTTGGACAAAGTTCTCAAAGACCATCTTTCCAAAACTACCCAAACCAAGGTTTCCAAAACCGGGGATTTCAAAACAATCCCAATCCAATTTTTAATAACAACTCAAATCAAGGTTCTAACAACAATCAAAATTTTGGATTTCAGCAATCTCAACAAAAGAACCAAGCCCAGGCACCTGAAAGACCACCAATTCAAAGTCAAAAGGCTGACAGTGATAATGATGATGTGATCATTTGTCACAATTGTAAAGGAACAAATCACTATGCTCGAGAATGTCGTGCTAAAAGCAAATCCAAAGTCAAGGACTCAGCATACTACGTTCAAAAAGCTGAAGAACTGAAGAAACAAGAAAAGAAAGATAAAGCTTTAATGGCAATCCACGAACCCAACCTCGAATACTGGCCAACTTTAGATGATGAAGCAGACTCTGAACCAGCACAGTCAAATTTCTGCTTCATGGCTGGTGAAGAAATACCTTCAAGGGCTCCAAACGTCATTGAACAGGTATGGAACATGGTTGTAGAACTTGGTTATTCTAAAACAATTTTTGAATCCCATATAACCAAGATTGAGAATAGCCTGCAAGTTGATCTCAATACATATCATAACAACATGGTTAAAATGGACATTGTCAAGTCTGAATCACAAACGATGCAATTCAAACTCGGAGAAAATACAAGAACGATTTTGAAATTGGAAAGAGACGTTGAACGAAAATCTGAAGATAATGCTCACGTCTTGGAACAATTAAATCAAGCCCTAATTCAAAAGAGGGATTTGGAATTGAAAAACCAGTCAGTTATTTCTTCTGAAATTATAGATATTTTAGAAATGGAAATCATTAAGTTGAAACAAAAATTTCAATCTTCAACTGATGAAAATTATGTTTTAACTCAAAAACTGACTGATTTTTCAAACAAAATCATATTTCTTGAATCCGAAAACAAAATACTGCAAGGAAAATTGGATTCTATTAATATTGCTAGAAAATTAAGTGATGATATTTTCACTAAGGAAAAAACCTTAGGATCTGGCACAGTTAATACAAGTTATAAACCAGGAATTGGGAGAGAAGCATTTGAAAAGGAACAAATTGAAAACATGACAATTTGTGAAAACTCTGAATCCACTCTACCAGATCTTTTCACATCTGCCAACGAGGAAGATTCAGATGACGAAACTGTTATCAACTGTAGCCCAGATGATACTGATTTCTTTATTTCCAAAAAGTCATACAAAAGAGTTGTGAATTCTGAATCAGACTCTGTTAGTTCAATAACTCATCAATTGAGATCTAATGAACTAACAAAGAATGATGGCACAATCAAACCTGAGATTTTCCTAAATGGACAAAAATCTACTCATGAGCATGGAAATACTTCTGCTCCAAATGTCTTCCCTTCTTTGAATTCTACCATAGTTGGAAAGAACAGTTTGGGACAAAAGTATTCAAAGAAACAACAAAAAAATAAGCAACCCATTCAGGCTGTCCACGCTCAGTCCACAAAACCAAGGAAACTTTTGAAACCTGACTTTGTGCCACAAAAACAAGTTTTCAACTCTAAACCAAAACCTTTGCGAAACACTGTTGAAAATTACTTTCAGGATATCAATTTCAAACAGTCAGGGAACTTTCAAAAACCATCATATCTGGAAGTTCAAAACCATCATTATAATGCTTTTCAAAACCATACTTCACATCCTAGATATGAGAAAACAATTTCTAACAAAACATCACATCTAGGATATCCTACACCAAAACACAGATCTTATCAACCCACGGGTTTTCAAAAACAAATCACTTTTTGGGAAAACTTGATAAGTCAGATCAAACCACAACAATTCCGTCATAATAAACCAAGACCCTACAACAAAAGAAATTCATCAAACAAAGTACCTAAGTTAACAACTGACAAACCAGGACCCATTCAGATTTGGGTACCTAAACCTTCTGTCTAATTGCAGGTACTTAATGCTGGAGAGCCCAAGGATGATACATGGTATATCGATAGCGGCTGCTCTAAGCATATGACAGGAAAGAGGAATTTCTTACGTGACTTCAAACCAACCGATACCAATGAAGATGTTACCTTTGGCAACAACATGACAGCAAAAATCATGGGTTATGGAAACATAACAAATGGTAACTTTACCATCAAGAAAGTTGCTTATGTTGATGACCTGAAACACAACCTCATCAGTGTTTCTCAGTTGTGTGACAACAATCTTGAAGTTATGTTCACAAAACAACGAAGCTTGATCATGGACGCCAAAACCAAAGATGTTATTGTTGACTCTGACCGTGCCGGAAATATGTATCCACTTGACATGGATCTTATTTATGGTAAACCCGATATTTGTCTGCTATCCAAAGCCCCAACATATATTAGTTGGTTATGGCACCGCCGCCTTTCCCAACTAAACTTTGGGTACATCAACAAACTCATAGGCGATGATCTTGTTCGAGGGCTACCACTTCTAAAACTTGACAACGAAACTCTTTGTGCTGCTTGTGAAGGAGGAAAACTTTCCAAATCAACTCACAAAAGCATTCCAAATTCAAGTGTATCTGAACCACTAGAATTGTTGCACATAGACCTTTGTGGCCCTGCCAAAACCCAAACCATACAAGGGAAGAAGTACATTCTCGTTGTCGTTGATGGATTCTCACGCTTTACATGGGTCTTTTTCTTAAGACTAAAATCAGAAGCACCTGAAGAGATGATCAACTTCATCAAACAGATCGAACTAAAGCTCAAACGACCTGTTCGAAGAATCCGAAGTGATAATGGTTTAGAGTTCAAAAACAAGACTCTAGATTCATTTCTCAAAGACAAAGGAATTGAACACAACTTCTCAGCCCCATACACTCCACAACAAAACGGAGTTGTCGAAAGAAGGAACCGAACACTGTGTGAAGCTGCAAGATCAATGCTTATCTTCGCTGATCTGCCACAATACTTCTGGGCAGAAGCAATAGCCACAGCTTGCTACACTCAAAATCGTTCCATAATCCATAAACATCTTCATAAAACACCATATGAAGTCATTAACAACCGAAAACCAAACATCAAATTTTTCCATATTTTTGGTTGTCGATGCTTCATAAAGAACAATAAAGACCACATCTCAAAATTTGAATCAAGGTCGGACGAAGGAATTTTCCTTGGTTACTCATTTTCTTCAGCTGCTTATCGAGTACTGAACAAACGTACCAGAGTAATTGAAGAAAGTACCAATGTTCATTTCGATGAATTTTATGTCAGGAAATTGGATCGTGAACATTTTGGTTCAAAAATGATCGATAATATTTTTCAAAATCCAATTCAACAAACACTTTCTCCTGACAGAGATATTCAAATCGATCTTGATTTACTTTTTGAACAACCCAAAACCGCTTACAATTCTGAACTTCTAACTACTTCTATTGATTCTACAGGAACAACCACTGAAGGAACTCCACAAACAAACCAAAATGATGCAGATCAATTCGAGGGGGAACCACCTACACATACTTCTTCATTGGAACAAACACCAAATCCTCCTTTAATACCCCATCCCCAAATATCCAAAACCATACCGATGCATCATTTATGGGGGAACCTTCAAACCTATTCCAAGATGAATCTCCCGGAGAAGAACAATGGGATACTGAAATTCCAATTATTATAGCGGAAGAGAATCGCTTAATAAAATGGACCAGAAACCACCCAACTGACCAAATCATCGGAGATCCAAACTCAGGCATCCAAACTAGAGCCGCAACTTCTAATGATTGTTTATTTGGAGCCTTCTTATCCATGACTGAACCCAAAACCATACATTCTGCTCTCAAAGATCCAGACTGGGTAAAAGCTATGCAAGAAGAGCTAGAAGAATTTGAAAGAAATGACTTATGGAATCTTGTCCCTACCCCACCCGATGTTTCTGTTATAGGTTCAAGATGGGTATTCAGAAACAAAACTGACGATCAAGGAATCGTTTGTCGAAACAAGGCACGTCTCGTAGTCAAAGGATATTCACAACAAGAAGGAATCGACTACGATGAAACATATGCTCCAGTTGCCAGAATTGAAGCAATTCGCATCTTTCTTGCATATGCTGCACATAAGAACTTCAAAGTATTCCAAATGGATGTTAAATGTGCATTCCTACATGGAGAGTTAGATCGCGATGCATACATCCAACAACCACCAGGTTTCGAAGATCCCAAATTTCCTGATCACAGCTTCAAATTGCAGAAAGCTGTCTACGGCTTGAAACAAGCACCCCGAGCCTGGTATGCCACATTGACAACCTTTCTCGAAGAATCAGGTTTTAAAAGAGGTTCAATCGATCAAACCCTCTTTCGTAAAATCTATAATAAACATCTTTTAATCGTACAAATATATGTTGATGACATTATTTTCGGTTCTACTGATGAATCTTTGAGTATTAAGTTTGCAGATCTAATGAAGAGCAAATTTGAAATGAGCATGATTGGGGAGATGACTACTTTTCTCGGACTTCAAATCAAACAGTCAACTGATGGCATTTTCATAAACCAAGAGAATTATGTCAAAAACCTACTCACTCGCTTTTCAATGGACAAATCCAATACCGCAAAAACCCCAATGGCTTTTGGATACAAAATCGATGCAGACTTAAATGGCAAACCTGTTGATCAGAAAAGATATCGTGGAATGATCGGATCACTATTATACCTCACTGCCAGCAGACCTGACATCATGTTTTCTACATGTGTCTGTGCCAGATACCAAGCAAATCCTATGGAATCCCATGTAGTTGCTGTGAAACGCATCTTCAAATACCTAAAAGGCACTCCCAAACTTGGCCTTTGGTATCCAGCTAAATCCGATTTTCAGCTGAACGCTTTCACCGACTCAGACTATGGAGGATGCAAGTTAGATAGAAAGAGTACATCTGGTAGCTGTCAATTCCTAGGAGGTAGACTAGTGAGTTGGACTTCAAAGAAACAGACTTGTGTATCCACATCAACAGCAGAAGCTGAATACGTCGCTGCCGCCAGCTGTTGTTCGCAAGTCATATGGATGCAAACTCAACTGCGAGACTATGGCTTCAAAATTTCACAAATTCCCATATTTTGTGACTCAACCAGTGCAATTGCCATTTCTCACAATCCCGTTCACCATTCCATGACAAAGCACATCGATATTCGATATCATTTCATCAAAGACAACATTCAAAAGGGTCATATCGAATTGCACTTCATCAACACCGAAGATCAAATTGCCGATGTCTTCACTAAGGCTCTCGATGAAACAAAGTTTCAATACTTCCTAGGCCGTCTAGGAATGTTAAATCCAGATAACATCTATCCTTAAACTTTTACTTTTTGTTTGTACAAAAGTGTGTTTACTTTCATTCAAAAGGAAAATTCAAAAACAATTGAAAATTGCTTTCCTTTTAAAAATTACCAAAAACATTCAAATAACCAATATTTCCAAAAACATTCAGAAAAACAAATCTTCAAAAAAATTAATAAAAGATTTGCCATAATAAGCTTTTATAAAACCTTGTGATTAATCTTCTCTTGACTTAATTTTAAGATGCTTATGCTCGATGAAGATTTTAAGTCATATTGATTCTCAATTGGAGTGAAGGTTCAAATATCCTACTTTTCATAATGTATATAACTTTATTTCCTTCGATTTTATTTCATTATTGACGATTTTAAACAATCAAGGGACATAAGGTTAGGAGGTTCAGATGAAAACAAAAACGCATGTGAGAATTTGTGCCTCGTCGATCTAAATCATTGTGGAAATCATTTCTTGTGAGCTTAGGTGTGTCACAATTGCTTATAAGGTATACCCAATTATACCTTGTCACGGTCTCATTTTTGCTTAGATATCAAAATGACCAGGGACGATACATTCATTTCTTACATACTAGACAAACTGTCTTTTATGCCACCTATCCCTACCTAGATAAAAGCCAACCAAAAATGAAGACTTGCGATCCCATGATCCATCAAGCAAACAACGACATATCCTTACAAGAAAACCAAAGGAGAAACAAATATCTATCAACATTTAATCCTCAAAGACAAATCAACAAGAAAACAAATGGATTCAATAAAGATATACCAAACAAAACAAAAAGAAAATTATTCTATATTTGGTATTTTCAAACAAACTTTCAACCAAATGGTTATTTCAAAACAAAAATCATAAAATCCCGCGATTTGTTTTAACCATTTTTCACAAAAGAAGATATCTCAATCACTCAAGTCAAATACTCTTAAAAAGGTCTCAAATGTAGCAAATTCTCAATGCTAAAACAAAATATCTTTTTACAATAAATCGATATTGATCAACAAACAGGATACTATCAAAGAAGAAGCTGCAACAACAATGGATTTCCCGGGATACTGTAGCCTTCATCACTGAAGAATCTTAGTTGCAAACTGCACTATGAAAATTGCTAAACCCCTCTACATGTATTTCCCGATGGAGAGAGAATGAACTTTAATGGCTTGAATGAAGAAACCCGCTGAGTAATGCCGAAACCAGTCTTACGTGATTGATTATCTAATAATGAGAATAAGTGACCTTTCAGGAAAAGCATAGCTGAACACCTCCAATATGAGTGTGAGTCGTCAGAGAGAGATATCACTCATTTTTAGTGATCATTAACTTGTTCTGCTGCCAGAACAACCAAACACCCAAGTGAAGTGTGAGCTATACCTATGAGCGTTCATCTGAATCGATCTGTTAGACCACTTGTCGTTGTTAATAATTCTATAAAATCTTAGGAAATTTCTTTAGATACATATATAGCTACCCTTTGATAACCGAACCCGAGACTTTGATTCGGAAACAAATTTCTGAAAATCTTTTACATAAGATATGTTAAACAAAGTCACAAACTTTCAAAACAATCACTATGTTTTATATATCTTATCTATTGACAAATCTTTTATCTCGAATCTTCAAAAGTTCAAAACTGTCAATATGATTAAATCATAACTGTCCTTATTCCAGCAATGATCACATAGGGGGAAATTGTTAAAAAATGTTTTTGTATGTGACCATCACTGAAATAAGACGAATTGTTTTTTTTTATATTATCTAACAAATATTATCAGTTATTTCAGGTTGCATAAATTCGTCATCAAACGGAAAATATGAAAACACGCGAATGACAAAAACGCATAGACGATAAAATTAGTTGTGCGACTAAACAGTTTCAACGATATATATATATATATATATCTATATATATATATATATATATATATATATATATATATATATATATATATATATATGTATATATATTGTGTTGAAAAGTCAAAGAAAGAAGCATACCACTTGCACACACTAGCCATTACTTTAAAAATACTCAAGTGAAGAAGATATTTGTTTCATGTATGTATACTTGTATGTATGTATGTAAAGTGTATGTATATGTAAGTTAGTATATAAGAGAGTTGTGTGCTCTTTCATTCACAACCTCTTATAAACTTTGAAAAACCTCTCCATACACCAAAACCTCTCAACCAAGAACATCTCCTGCATCTTCAAGAAGTTCTTCAACATCATCTTCATCTTCATCCTTGGAGCAAGAACACCAAGAACACCAAGAACACCAAGAACATCAAGAACACCAAGAACACCAAGAACACCAAGAACATCAAGAACACCAAGAACACCAAGAACACCAAGAACATCAAGAACACCAAGAACACCAAGAACACCAAGAACAACTCCAAACAACCTACAAATACCCTCCAAACATCCTACAAATACCTTCCAAACATCCTCCAAATACCCTCCTTAAACCTCCTCCAAACATCCTTTAAACCACCACAAAATCTCCACCTTGCTGTTTTTTCGACATCAGAATTTCGAAGTTAAGAAAAAAATCACCGAGCACAACTCAACAAGATAATACGGGAGAGATTTTTACCACAAATTATTCAGAACCTTACCTACATCTAGGACGTTTTCTGGACGATTTTGACCAAGGGAAACCCCAGAGAGACGATATACAAAATCGGGTATCCAGATAGATTTCGGTTCACCAGATCAGAATCTTCAAGTCAGAAACAAAGCTAACTGGGTACAATACATCAAACAAACCCTGGAGAGATTTTTACCACAAATTATTCAGAACCTTACCTACATCTAGGAAGTTTTCTGGACGATTTTGACCAACGGAAACCCCAGAGAGACGATATACAAAATTGGGTATCCAGATAGATTTCGGTTCACCAGATCAGAATCTTCAAGTCAGAAACAAAGCTAACTGGGTACAATACATCCAACAAACCCTGGAGAGATTTTTACCACAAATTATTCAGAACCTTACCTACATCTAGGAAGTTTCGTGGTCGATTTTGACCAAGGGAAACTCCAGAGAGACGCCAGAGAAAATCGGGTATCCAGAGAAATATATCCAAAAATTAAGAAAACCTTCAAACCCTTATGTAAACAAATTGTTTTACATAAAATTTGAAACAAAAAGAATTTTGTGTTACTTATCATATTCCGGATTGAACTATTGAACAAATAGTGACAAAGTCTTTTAGGTTACCAGTCCAACCCTAAGCCTGTTCAGTCAATTTATTGGCGAACTTACTTGAAAGACCAGTCGCTTCATCCGTCCAGTTCTAAACCCGTTATATATATTTATACATATTATTTAACTTCTAACATTTATATACAGTCATTTATATTATTTACAGCTTAACGTTATTTAAATACAGTTATTTACTTTATTTATAGCTTTCAGTCATTTACTGTTTTCTAGTGGTGACTAATAATCCCATATTTATTTCCGCAACTATTATTGTTTATATTCCGCATTTTATATCTAATTAATATAAATATCTGTCACACAGTAACTGTATCCGAGCCGTTATTCGTGGTGATTAGATCTTATATTACAATTTCTAACACTATTTTTCCCCGATTTTTGTATTTATAATTGCCTAAAAATAGAAAAAATTGTTTTGCTCATCCAAAATTAATGAAAATTTACCAGAACACCTTTTAGTACAATAGGATTCTATATAAAAACTGTTTATAATTTTTCCCTTCTGTATACTATTTTTCTTCTATTTTCCCAAGATTAAATACACTTAAACCCACTTTTTATTAGAATAAATGCAGAAAAATCATAAAATTGGGTTAAACAGTTTAGAAATCCATTTTTATATTTTTCCCAGCTTAATAATGTTTAATAAAAGTAATACAAAAAGTTTGGGTAATTTTGGAAACTGTTTTCTATTTATTTCAATTTTTATTACAATAAATGCACAAAAATCTTAAAATTGGGTTAAACAGTTTAGAAATCCATTTTTCTATTTTTGCCAGCTTAATAATGTTTAATAACAGTAATACAAAAAGTTTGGGTAATTTTATAAACTGTTTTCTATTTATTTTGCTTTTTATTAGAATAAATGCACAAAAATCATAAAAATTGGGTTAAACAATTTAGAAGTCCATTTTTATATTTTTCCCAGCTCAAGTATGTCTAATAGCAGTATTATAGAAAGTTTGGGAATTTTTATCCTTTGAATGCAATTTTTCATAAATTTATATTGTTATGAAGGCTTAAAAATTTGGAAAAATAGTTAATCACATCAAAAATTCAAGGGAAAATTTCTGGAAGACTTCTACTGTGTTTAGAAAGAAAATGCAAAGTTTGAGAATTTTTGGAAACTGTTTGATAATATTTTGGCTTTTTAAGAGCTTAAAACACATTTAAATGTGTTGAAATACAGTCAATTAATATTACAAAAATCTGGAAATTAATATCCAAAATTGTCTTAATCACATGAGCTATAAAATTTTACTATTTTAGAAAAATGTTTGTAACTTAACAATATTAAATTTTGACACATTATTGGCATAATTCTATTGTATTAGTAAGTATACTAGTGTTAGATTTCGATTAGAGACTCACTAGCGAATACCATTATTGTATGAATCGGTAGTGGTACAAGTGGAACGTAGTTCAAAGCACCATTTGCATCATCTCAATGCATTATGAGTATTCACGACTCCCCTATTTTTGGTTTTTATGTTTTGGGGTGGAAAAGAATGTCCTAAACTATTTATGTTCGTTATATTTAGTTGACTCGTATAAACTTGATTACTATATTTTGCATATTGTGAGTATTCACCACTCCCCTATTTTCGGTTTTTAAATGTTTTGGGGTGGAAAAGCATGTCCTAAACTTTTTATGTTCGTTGTATTTATTTTGACTCGTATGAAACTTGGTTGCTATATTTTGTATGTATGTGTATGTTACTTTAATTCATGAGGACTGTATCGCGGTTAAGTCCATGGAATCTCTAGACACAACTCATTAACTCTTTTGAGCCTATGGTTATTATGGATAGCGCTATCAGGAGGTAGACATTTCCTCACTCGCACAATTCGCTTGAGTGCATTTTACCATTTTATACACTATGTTTGCGATACACATAGTAGTCAATAGGGCACGATTCGGTCATTAGGCTTGGGTTGTGAACTCATGAATGGAAACTTGATGCACATACGAATCTTTATGCACATATGAAACTTTGTTTCTCATTATAGCAACGAAATTTTATTACTGAAAACTTATATACTTGTCATAGCAATGAAATTGTTTGCTCCTTGTAACAACGAATATTATTTCGATTCGTGAAAACTCATTTTAGCAATATACTTTTATTTATGGAAAACTTTTATCAAAACTTTTATTTCGATTCTTGAAACCAATATTATTTTTAATCTGTGAGTACTCACCAACTATTTATATAGTTGACGCTCGTTTTACATGCTTTTTCAGGAATCATCTAGTAAGAGGCACTTAGAGACACAACACTTGTAGGAGCATTTGCATGTGTTGACTTTTAAATACATTGTAATTTCTTTTAAAAAGTTGTTCAAACTCATTGTAAATTTGTAATGATTTTTAATACTATGGCTGGTGTTGTCTTTAAACTTTTGCTATGAAACAAACTATTTCAAAACAGTTTATAAACTGACATCAAGTCATAAATAACCATTCAAATGGTTAAAACACTTTTATATGCTACACTCTTTATCAAACTTTTTTGAACTTATATATTGTCAAAATCATGTCTATATAGATATAGTTATATAAATAAGGTTGAAAGGGCTTAGGACTGATAACTCGCTTTATTTCCTGTTCCTTGTTTGGTTGTGGACTTAGGGTATCGGTTGTTTGTCCGAGTGTCGTTCGGATCTTAGTTATATATTATGTATATGCGTATAGATATAAAATTTCTTACATCAGTTCAACACCTTTGGGTAGCAAAGGTGTACAAACATGCTTAGTTATTCAAACATCTTTATTAGTAAACTATAATAGGTATAGTTTAGAGGATTACTACTCACTATTTCTAGTACAATGAAACATACAAGAGTCAGTTCATACATGAGTCAGTTCAAACATACTATATAGAGAAACAGAAAGAACATACTATAACGAGAAACAAAAAGAACATACTATAATGAGAAACAGGGAGGAACATACTATACACTAGAACAAAGAGAACATACAATACACTAGAACAGAGAGAACATACTATAGAAATACAAGAACACTATAACATTAATGTGAGCCACTACTTCATGGCATGTCAATATACTGATGTGTCATGTTTTGTAACTAGAGTCTCCTGGGGGGAGAGCGTGAATTTGTGTATATATCTATACGGGATTGACCATCCTACACCTTGCTGCTAGCTACAGTGGGACCTACAGGTCTACGGGTGACGAATGTCATACCATTTCGATGTCTTCGAATGTCGTGGTTTACTAGTCAATCAAGCATGGTTATAATCTCATCACATTTTACCTTAATTAAACAATTGGTTTAAGGTAGTTGGTACAATGGTAATTACTATATACAATACTACAATACATCTTTATTTTCCCATTACATTCACATTGTGATCTTCTCACATAAACGGTAATGTAAACTATATTTTGGTAATGATAGTCATACTCGGGAAAAGCAGTCACTTTTACAAACGAACAAACATACAGAACAGTCGGGTCTTGGTAGAAGACTACATTTCAAGTAGAAAATATAGGATTTTCTAAGAGATACAAACATTTACAACAAACATTTACTAACATTTATAGCAAACACATACAAACACTTTCATCAAACTTATACAAACATTTGACACTAAAATACTTATGAACTCACCAACTTAAATGCTGATCTACTCTTTCAAAATAACTTGTATACTCAGGTCACCAGTAGACAGGTACACTGGACCAGGTTTTTGAGAAGACGGAGCGTGTTCAAGAATCTTGTTTTATTTTGATTCATATTTTGGTGTCTTTCAAACTATACACAGAACACACTTGTATTAAATTATACTATTAATGCAATGGATGATGTTGTTGCTTGTTTACTATTATGCATTGATATGATACTGTACATGACGTCCTCTGCCCCCGAACGTTTCCTTAGTTCTGGTTTGGGGGTGCGACAGATTGGTATCAAAGCTTTGTTTATAGTGAATTGAGTATATCAACCACTATAAACACATCGAGATTTAAAATACTCTGACCAAGAGTTTATACTTTTAAATAATAAAATATTTAACCAAAGTATACATACATGCATTCATACTAAAATTAGTGTCATACTAGATCAGAATAAAAGTATTCTGGTTGTTGGACAGCACAAGTAGGCTTAGGGACATATAATTAAATCTGGGAGTGATATTGCCTGATCAACTATATCTTTCCGATAAGTGATTAGCCTGTTCCTAGGAATGGTTGTGGTGTTGCAGCAAGTCTAAAAACTTACCAACACTACTACAATGAAAACTTTTGAATAGAACATAAACTTAAAATACTATAGGAGTATTTTGTGTTACTATAATTAGTTATTTGAGAACTAAAAGGTCTTTATTAGTAGGTCAATAGTTGCTGAGTGGATATGCTAGGGTTATATGTGACTAGGGTGTCATAGACTTAGAATCTGTGATCTTTGCTTTACTTCTTGTTCCTTGTTTAGTTGTGGACTCAGAGTTAGGGTCATTTATTCGAAGGTCTATCCTGTTTTGGTTACATATAACTGGTATGCACTACGCAAGTATTGAAGTAACTGGTAAGGATCATCATATAATTATCTTAAGTAGTACGTCTATTAACTATCTCTTTTATCCCTATTCTCGCGTAGATAACATGGCTGGATTCAATCTCCCCGGCGACCCGTACTTTCCTAACCAAGGTAATGGTGGATGGCTCGATACAGAGCCAGAAGAGAATCATGCAATTCCATTGGATGATGACTTC
This sequence comes from Lactuca virosa, assembly GCF_052849685.1. Lineage (NCBI taxonomy): Eukaryota > Viridiplantae > Streptophyta > Magnoliopsida > Asterales > Asteraceae > Lactuca > Lactuca virosa. The sequence goes on along the minus strand of NC_136428.1, from coordinate 432,294,783 downwards.
GCAGAAGACTTCCCGGAGGATTCTGACTCCGAGCTGGAAGTTAATGATCTACCCTTAGAGGCTCCAATCCCAAATCCTAACCCTCGTCCGACTTTTCATGGCCTGACGCCTCTGTGGGCTGAGAACTTGGGCAGATGGAGTCAAGAACAGGGTCAACCCTTACCATACAACGGAGACAAAAGCTTCTATAATCTGAGCGAGGGAGGCTCAGCAGACAGAATCCTGCCCATCCTGGTTTGCAGGGTTGCTAGGAATGACAAACAGGGTAGGGCAGCCATCAACCGAGTCATGGAAGTTGATCCCGATGCGGGAGTCAATACATTCCGCATTCGCCATCTACAAGCTGCTCATGGAAGAACTCTGGACCACAATGAGGTCCTGTATAGAGAACTTACTGCAACCCAAGTTGAAGTCAGGGAACTTCGAGCATGCCAGGCAACGTTCGAAAGGCGTATGTTGGACATGGAACGTCATCAGGCAGAATCAAAGGCTCATCCGAGCGGTTCTCCTCGCAAGTAGAGTCTACTCTACCTTGTCTTTTGGATATGTTTAGGTCTATGTATAGACACTAGTATTAATTTCCTGCTTATTTTAAAGACCTTGGATTTTCAGTCTGCTAGGTCTCTATGCTGTCAAACTTTTCTTTTTATGGTTTGATGTAAGACCTACTTCTAGGTCATTTTTCCTGAACTTGGTATATCATTAATGCCAATATTATTGACAGACATCTAATCTTTTGGGAAATCTTTATCCAAGTGCTTTTCATCCTTCTACAGTTAGATCTCTATTTCAATCATACTCTCATCTGTTTTGTTGGGCTATGGCGACTTAGTCCATGGACCACTCTCATATTACTCTCAACTGATTCTTACTATTATCATCATCTTTGTAAACTTTTAGTTGAAAGATCCCTCCACGTCGATCACTGAGACGCAATCCTCCGATAACTCCTACTCAACCACCACCTCCTCCACAATACAATATGGCAACTATCCAAGCTGCAGTGGCTGCGGTTGTTTCGACAGCGTTAGCCCAATTTAGTGCTAGTGGTACTAGCAGAAGTGGAACGATTGTTCATTCCACACGAGATGATGCTCCAGTGCGGTCTAGAGAGTGATCGTATAAGAATTTCACCAACTGCAAGCCCATGACCTTTAACGGGACTGGCGGAATCATTGCACTCTCACAATGGTTCAAGAAAACGGAGTCGGTCTTCGAGATTTGCTCTTGTCCGGAAGGGAGCAAAGTTAATTTTGCTGCCTGTACCTTCCCGGATAGAGCCCTGACGTGGTGGAATAGCCATGTCAAGTCACTAACCCTGATAGTGGCTAATGCTATGGGCTGGGAAGCTCTGGAGGCGCTTATGAGTTAAGAGTACTGCCTGAGGGGAGAGGTTCAGAAATGTAACAACGTATATTTTCAAAACAATTTTTCATTTTTAAATCATACTTTCATTCACATGATAATCACAAAACATAATGTGTCACTGTCATAACAAAAACATATCCCAGAATCTCAATAACATAAACTTCGTAAGTGTGTATGGATCATGCCGGCGCCTTCCCACGGTCCTCGCTAGTACCTGAAACACATATCATAACAACTGTAAGCATAAATGCTTAGTGAGTTCCCCAAAATACCACATGCCACATATACGCCTTTCCAGGCCACAACTCTGTAGGATCTTCCGATCCATGTGTCTCAGGGGACTCCCGTCCCAAATCCCGGTAGACCTTCCGGTCCTACACGTATCGACCTTCCGGTCCGTAACCTCTTGACCTTCCGGTTCATATCATACATAGTCATACATAGCACATACATATCACATAACCGCATATAGCACATACATCATAGCATACAAGACCTTCCGGTAACACATAAGTACCCTTCCAGGTACAGTATAGTGAGAAGACTCACCTCAATGAAGTCGGATAAACTCTCATGCTCAACGTCCCGACTTTGCCTCCTCTTATTATTCAAATAACATCCTGATCAATATTCCCCATGATCTCATCTCTACAAACTGGGTAGAAGGCCATTCTACCCTTCCCTGAACTCTCCTGAATCAGTCTTGACCAGAACCCTAAAGTCAACGAAAGTCAACGGTCAAACTTTGACACGAATCGTCGAGTGCACATGGGCGACTCGGCGAGTCCATGCAGGTCCTCTGAATCCTTTCAGCCTCTCTTGGCTAGTCGAGTCATCCTTCCACTCGACGAGTTACACCTGTCACGAATCGCGGGGCAACCCCGACTCGACTCGTCGAGTCCACTTATGGACTCGGTGAGTTGCCGCCATGCTCATACTCAAATGACCTTCTAAGGTCAGATCTGTTCCTCTAATCCATAGATCTGACATTCCCAAGCTCAATAAACACGTAAAGGTTCGATCCTGATACTCATGAAATGTCCAAATAACCCTACTTGATGAATTAGCCCAAAATACAACATCCTAAGTCCATTTCTTCCATAAATCATCATAAAGCAAGGTGGATAGAGTTCTCTGGACCACTATGGATGCAGATCTGAAGTCTAAACATGATAAGGGACCATATTCCCAACAAATCAACCCAATAAAGGGTATAGAAAACCATAGATCCATGGATTCTTTAACAAAACAGAAAAAGGATCGATATGCTACCTCAAGGATGATGTCCTTTGCTTGAAATCCACAGATATGCAACCTCCTTGGCCTCCTCTAAGCTGGAACCACCTTCTTCTTGCAAAACCAACCCACAAAGATCAAATAATGGCTTCTTCCCTCTCACAAACGCTCAAGCACTCTTAGGGTTTTTCTCAAGGGTCTGGTAGCCGCAAATGGTGGCTATAAAGGTCCTTAAATAGGGCCTAGGCCCCGAGAATTAGGGATTCATTAAACAGCATGGACTCGCCGAGTCCACGTATGGACTCGCCGAGTCCTTCATTAAATCAGACCAAAGTACGCGATCCCACTCGACGAGTCTGAGCGCCTACTCGCCGAGTCCCTTTCTAAAATTCAACCTAAATATTTAAAATAAGATACCTGGGAATCAGGATGTTACAATTCCCCCCCACTAGAATCAGACTTCGCCCTCGAAGTCCTGCTCGACAAACAACTCTTGATGCTGTTCCCGCATCTCCAACTCTGGCTCCCAGGTCAGCTCGGACCCTTTCCGATGTTGCCACTGGACCTGCACCAGGGACACTTCCTTATTCCTCAGAACCTTGATCTTCCGATCCCGGATCGCGATTGGTCTCTCAGCATAGTTCAGGCTCGCATCCACCTGAATATCCTCCAGCGGTACTACCGCCGACACGTCGGCTATACACTTCCTCAACTGAGACACGTGGAAGGTATCATGAATCTGCTCAACTCCGCAGGTAGCTCCAACCGATATGCTACCTTGCCCACCCTAGCGGTCACCCTAAACGGACCGATATACCGTGGCCCCAGCTTGCCCCTCTTCCTGAACCGAATCACTACTTTCCAAGGAGACACTTTCAGGAGTACGAAGTCCCCCACCTGGAACTCCAGCTCGGATCGTCGCCGATCCGCATAACTCTTCTGATAACTCTGAGCCATCAGTAACCTCTGTCTAACCTGCTATATTTGCTCTGTCGTCTGAAGCACTATCTCAATGCTACCTATCACACGCTACCCTACCTCTCCTCAGCAAATGGGAGTCTGACACCTCCTCCCATACAACAACTCGAAAGGAGGCATACCAATACTAGAATGGTGGCTGTTGTTGTAGGAAAACTGAGCCAATGGCAGATACGTGTCCCAACTTCCTCCAAAGTCCAACACACATGCTCGAAGCATGTCCTCGAGCGTCTGAAATGCAATCTCGTACCCAACTCCTCGTGGAACTTCTTCCAGAACCTGGAAGTGAAACGTACATCTCGATCTGACACAATCGAGATTGGTACCCCATGACGCGATACCACCTCTCTCACATATAATTTTGCCAACCTCTCAGTAGAAGAGCTCTCACTAATAGCAAGAAAATGCGTGCTCTTCGTCAGCCGGTCGACGATCACCCAAATTGCATCGACACCCCTCACGGTCCTCGACAATTTGGTGATGAAATCCATGGAAATCTGTTCCCACTTCCACTGGGGAACCTCGAGCGGCTGCAACTTGCCATGCAGACGCTGGTGCTCGGCCTTAACCTTGCGGCAGGTCAAGCACCTCTTGACAAACCACGCAACATCCCTCTTCATACAGGGCCACCAATAATCATTCTTCAGGTCTAAATACATCTTCGTGGCCCCGGGATGGATCGAGAACCTCGATCTATGCACCTCCTCCATCAGAATGGTACGTGCCCGGCCTGCATACGACACCTAAATCCGACCTTGGAAGGTCATCAGCCCTCAACTATCGGTAACGAACCCAGGTACCTGTCCAATCACCCGCTCCCTCTTACAGTTCTCCGGTCTCACGGCCTCTGCCTGGGCCTCCCGAATGGTGTCCAACACCGGAGTCATCACTGTCAATCTCATACAAGTGCCTCGAATCGGGGCACTCTCCGCCCTACGACTCAACGCATCAGCTACAACATTAGCTTTGCCCGGGTGGTACATGATTTCACAATCGTAATCCTTTACCACGTCCAACCATCTCCTCTGACGCATATTCAGATTGGGCTGATCTGTCACACCCCAAAACCAAGAACGATGGAAACGTTCAGGGGTGGAGGACGTCATGTGAAGTATCATAATAGTGCAAAGTAGTAAACAAGCAACAACATTATCCATTTCATTAAAAGTAAAGTTTTAATACAAGAGTGTTCTTTCATTGTAAAAGACACCAAAATATGCAATCAAAATAAAAGACGAGTCTTGTCTGTGCTCCGTCTTCTCAAAACCTGGTCATCGTACCTGTCTACTGGTGAACTGAGAATACAAGTTATTTTGAAAGTGTAGATCAGCATAAAGCTGGTGAATTCATAAATATTTAAGTGTCATTGATTTGGAAAGCTGCTATGAAAAACATGCATTTGTTGATGAAACATTTGATATAAGTGTGAAAACCCTAGAAAATCCCATATTTCCTACTAGTATAAAATTAGTCTTCTACCAAGACCTGACTGTTTTGAAAGTAGTCTTCTACCAAGACCTGAATGCTTTGTAAGTAGTCTTCTACCAAGACTAGAATGCTTTTGAAAGGTACATTTCTGTAACAAAGATGGTTTTTCCCCAGAGTGACTATTATTAACATTTTATAGTCTACCTCATCGTTTATGTGAATGTGTCACAAAAATAAAAGTAATAGGGAAAATATATTCATTGAAGTATTATCCTTTGGTACTAGGATAAACACGGTGTGGAAACTCGCCGAAAAGTATTAACCGTAGACATCCGTCGATGTGCATTTTCCCTACTGTAGCTAACAGTCTTGGGCGTAGAATGGTTAGTCCCACACATATATAATAGTATCTACACATATAATATGTAATAGTATCTCATCATATAGTATTTACGTAATAGTATCTCTTCATATTGATGTATTAGTATAGACTCATGAACGAACTGACTCTGGTGTAATTCCTTGTAATAGGAATAATGTTTTGTATCTCTTAAACTATTCCTATAATAGTTTACTGGAATGAAAGTTGAGTGTCCAAGTAGGTTTATACACCCTTGCTACCCAAGAGTGTTGGAAATGAAAAAAGGATGAAAGCTCTCATATCAATACATATATACATGAAACATAAGTGCATAGATATGGTTTTAACAATAAGTTGAAAGAGGTTTTGTAAAACATTTAAGAGTTTTGAACAAGAATAATGATGACTTGATGTCATTTTATAAAACATTTCTAAAGTACTTCATTTGATAACAAAGTATAACAGGACTGAAAACCATGGTGTTTATCACATTTTGAAATATGTGATTCAATTAGTTGAAAACACAGTTATAAATCACATGTGATTGATTCTATAAAATGTTGTTTTCTACTTGTATTCCCCCCCCCCATTAAAGCATTTAAAATCATTTAAAAGATTGATTAAGGGGTATGAACTCACTTGTAGTTGGTGATTTGGATGTACTGAATGATGTAGGATGCTAAGTGTCAAGTGAAGACTTGTACACACACAATGATCCTAGTTAACATATAATAACACATATATATATCCAATTAGTTTTTAAACAACTAATTAACAAAGTTAAGACATCCTAAGACATGTAAAACACCTTATTTAAGTGCTACAAGTCATAAGGATTGCATCTAAGTGTTGTAGGACCTTGCTATTGAGTTTAGGGTTCAAGAGGACCCTTCTTTAGAGTTTACGGTTTTATGACCATAACTTATTGAGTTTACGGTCGTAAACCCATGAGTTTACGGTCGTAAACTCATGTTTCCTTGACCATTTGTTGTTTTGAAGCTCTACAAGCCCATAGAAGCATTTCCACTTGAAGTATAAGCCTATGGAACTGATTAGGGCACCATTTCACTCCTAATTGGAGTTTACGGTCCTAAGAGCAATTTCCTCTTGGTTTACGGCCGTAAACCCCTATGGTATATGGTCTTTTGATGTTTTCAAGCCCTTAACTCATCAATGAAGGGATCTATGCAAGTTTCCAAGGCTTAGGAGGGACTAGGGCACACTTTGGCACCCTAAATAGGGTTTACGGTCCAAGAACAACTTGGACCGTAAATACCTTCATCTTGGTGTTTCTTGGTTAATTTCTTGATATATGGAAGTGTAACAAGCCTTAAGATACTCTAGGATAGAAGTACTTACAAGATAGAGGCTCGAAAAGGTACCAAAAGGCCAAGAACACTAGTGTGTGTTCTTGGTGTTCTTGGTGAAACTTCAAGATCTAACCTTTTGGAATGATTTCAGGGATGGAAGTGTGTTAAATCACTAGATTAAGTAATATACCAACTTAAAAGGGTTAGAAACACTCACAAGTTGAAGATCTAGAAGGAAAAGTCGAAGATACTTGAGAGAGAATTGAGCTTTGATCTTGAAAGGTGGAAAAAGTGGTAAAAATGACTAAGTGTCACTTATATACCCCCCCTCCCTTAGGGTTTACGGCCGTAAACACCTTTGTTTAGGCCGTAAACTCCAAACTCTTGGAGTTTTGAAATTTTATTGTTGCACAATAACCCTAGAGCATCCTCTCTCCTGATATCTCCTAAAGTGTTAATCCTAAAATACTCAAGCTTATTCCAAAAAGCTTGAAAATTAGCAGGAACAGTTCTGACTTCTATTGAATTGAAATGTTGTACAAAATAGAAACTTCGGGTTGTCACATGATCCATCAAATACTTCAAGCTCTTGTGGTCCGTGTATATAGTACCCCGAACCCCATACACATAGTGAAGCCAGATATTGAGGGCGAACACCACTGCTCCCAACTCCAAATCGTGGGTGGGATATCTCGTCTCATGAGGCTTCAGCTGCCTCGATACATACGCTATCACATGCCCCCTCTGCATAAGTACTGCACCCAACCCTGATATCGATGCGTCACAATACACCACGAAATCCTCCATCCCTTCCGGGAGGGCCAACACAGGTGCTTCGCATAATCTCTGGCGAAGTGTCTCAAACGAGGTCTGCTGCTAAATCTCTGATAAATCTATGATAAACACCCTTCCGGGTCAACCTGGTGAGTGGCACGGTGATCTTGGAGAAATCTCTGATAAATCTCCGATAGCAGCCGGCCAAACCTAGAAAACTCATGATCTCGGTGGGAGATCTCGGAACCTCCCAACTCATAACCGCCTCAATCTTGGCCGGATCGACAAAAATCCCATCCCGGTTGACGAGATGCCCCAAGAACTGGACCTCCCGTAACCAGAACTCGCACTTGGAGAATTTGGCATAAAGCCTCTCCGTCCTCAATACCCCGAGAATCTCTCTCAGATACTCCTCGTGCTGCTCTCTAGATCTTGAATACACCAGTATATCGTCGATGAACACGATCACCGAACGATCCAACATCGGTCTACACACCCTGTTCATGAGATCCATGAACGCTGCTGGTGCATTGGTGAGCCCGAAAGGCATCACCACAAACTCATAATGCCCATAACGAGTCCTGAACGCCGTCTTCTGGATATCCTCATCACGCACTCTCATCTGATGATATCCAGACCTCAGATCAATCTTGGAGAACCAAGACGCTCCCTGCAACTGATCAAACAAATTGTCGATCCTCGGTAATGGATAACGGTTCTTGATCGTCAACTTGTTCAACTCCCGGTAATCAATACACATCCGGTGTGAACCATCCTTTTTCTTGACAAAAAGGATCGGTGCTCCCCAGGGGGAGCTGCTCGGTCTAATAAACCCCTTCCCCAGCAGCTCCTGAAGATGCAAGGATAACTCCTGCATCTCTGGCGGCGCAAGGCGATAAGGCGCTGCCCCCGGAACCAAATCAATGTGGAACTCTACCTGCCTCTCGGTAGGCACACCAGACAACTCCTCGGGAATAACATCCAGTAACTCGCGCACTATCGGAACGTCATCCACCGAACTTGGCCCCTCAGCGGCCCCTCATGTGTCCATCGCATAGGCTACAAACCCGCTGCAGCCATGCTGTAAACTCTGCCTCGCTCTGGCAGCCAAACTAAACGGTGTCCCAGAACGGGTACCCTCGCCGTACACCGTAAGTACTCCCCCACTGGGGTCTCGTATCGTCAGCAACTGTCGTTCGCAGTCTATAACAGCCCCAAATCGGCTCAACCAATCCATGCCCACTATGACACACATGTCCCCCATCGTTATCGGGACCAAATATATCGGGAACTCAACACCGAAGATCTCGAGTACACACCCTCGTAACACCTCCGTAGCATACACCGCTCGCTCGTCAGCTATGGAAACTCGCAGAGGTCGACTCAATGCCTCTCGTTTTCTACTGATGTGCCGAATAAACGCTATCGACACAAACGATCGACTCGCACCCGAGTCAAATAAGACTAAGGCAGGTACATAACTCACAAGAAAAGTACCTACGCATATAATCATATAAGCACAATATCTCAACTCAACATAAATAAATAAAGAATACATACCAGCCACAACATCGGCCGCTGCGCGGACCTCCTCCGCTGTTAACTGGAAAGCTCTCCCGTGAGCCTTCGGTGCCTCGGCCTTTACTGGCCGAACCTCGGTAACCCTAGCAGCAGGTGCAGATCCCTGTGCTGATCCCTGATGTAACTGCGGGCACTCGGCCTTCCGATGGCCAGTCTGGTTGCAATGAAAGCAAACCATAAATCCCTTGGGGCAATCCTTGGCGATATGCCCCTCCTTGCCATATTTGTAGCAAGCACCCGATCGACAGACCCCATCATGTCCCTTGCCGCACTTTCCACAAGTGCGGCCCTTCTGGCCTCCAGATCTCGTATCAGCGGGCTTGGCCCGCTTGGCTGCCGGCTGAGACTGTGCCGGCCTCCGATCCATCCTCTGAGACTCGGCCTCGTCCCTGGCCTGAGTCTCCAACTCAATCTCCCTTTTCCGGGCATTTTCCTGGAGCTCAGCAAATGACCGTTAAGTCGAGTTCGACACGAACTCCCGAATGTCCCTCCTCAAAACACCCAAATACCGGCTCATGCGTGCCTGTTCAGTAGACACCTGCTCAGGGCAGAACATCGCCCTCTCATGAAACTTCCTGGTAACCACCATAATAGAATCAGTACCCTACTTGAGGGTCAAGAACTCCTGAACCAACCATTCCCTCTCCTCCGGGGGAACATACTTGTCTCTGAACATGGTGGTGATCCTCTCCCAGGTCACCGCCGAAATCTCTGCAAGAGTGAAGTTCGCCGTCACGAACTTCCACCAATCCTTCGCTCCCAAGTGGAGCTGGTTCAACGCGAACCGTACACTGAGATGCTCCGGACATGAACACGTATAGAAGCATCCCTCGATATCAGAAATCCATCTCATCGCAGCGATCGGATCCTGCATCCCATCAAACTCGGGTGGCTTCGTGTTGCTGAACTCTCGAAGTAACAACGAGTCACCTCTCTGAGGTCTGGTAGCAGCCACAGCTGCAGTACCTACAGCAGCCGTAGCCTCAGTCACCGTTGCGTACCGCTCATCAAACGTCTTAATCAATGTGGTCTTGATAGACCCAAACGTCTCCGGAATCTCGGCTCGAATCGCCGCTGCCACCTCATCGTGGATCATCTGACGAAGCTCCTCGTCACCCACACCGCTCGCCTCAGGTCTGTGGCGTGTCCCAACCATGATGTCTCTGAAATACAACATAATAATATCAAAGACTCGCTCGAGCATACTCGCACTCGATAACTCAACCCTACTTGTTCCTTAGTACCCAAAGGATTCTTACTTAGGGTGCGCACTGCTCCAGTGTCTTCAGTAGTACGGGCCCTATACTACCGTCCACACCGCATCAACATTCACTTTAAGTCCTCCTCCTTGGATCCCAGGTCACAAGCACTCTATATCTCACTGGCATAGTGTCACATCCTCAAAACCAAATGAACGGCGGAAATGTTCTGGGGTGGAGGACGTCGTGTACAGTATCACAACAATGCAAGTAGTAAACAAGCAACAACATCATCCATTGCATTAATAATATAATTTCATACAAGTGTGTTCCGTTAAGTTTTAAAGACACCAAAACAATATACATCAAAAATATAAGATGAGTCTTGAACGAGCTCCATCTTCTCAAAACCTGGCTTCGGTACCTGTCTACTGGTGACCTGAGAATACAAGTTATTTTGAAAGAGTTTATCAGCTTTAGAGCTGGTGAATTCATAAGTATATTAGTGTCTGTGTTTGTATGAAAGCATTTGTAAGATGTTTTGTAAGATGTACTGTGTGTTTTGTAAAAGTTTTGTATTCGTTTGAACTATCTTATAAAACCCTATGTTTCCTACTAAAAGTAGCCTTCTACCAAGGCATCTAGTGTCTGTGCGTGTATCTTTTGTAAAAGTGAGTATTTTCCCAAATGCGACTATCATTAACCAAAAATATAGTTTTTACATTTTTGTTTATTGTGTGAAATCACAAAGTAAAATGTAAAGGGAAAATGTTATAGTACTTTAATGTAGCATTATGAAACTACTGCTGTACTAACTACCTTAAGCCAATTGTATATTTTAAGGTAACATGTGATCGGCCTGTATCTTGCTACCGACTCAATAGTAAAGTGACAATGTAAGATGCCACAAAAATGACGTTTGGCACCCGTAGACTTGCAAGTCCCACTATAGCGAGCAGCAAGGTGTAGGATAGTCAATCCAGTATAGATCTATACATAAACTCATACGCTCCCCAATTAAGGAGATTCTGATACAAAAACAGTCATGGCAGGTAGTGCCATGCCCTGTTTAATGGCTCACATAAATGTATTAATGTAAATGTTATGTGAATTGTGTGCTAGCTGTATTGTATGTTCTTTCTCTGTCTAGCCTGTATGTTTGTTTCTCATCACTCTGTTTCATGTTTGTTTATCATTATAGTATGTATTGACTCATGTATGAACTGACTCATTGTATGTTTCATCGTTCTAGTAATAGTATCTTCCTAAACTACCCCTATGGTAGCTTACTAGCAATGTATGAACATGTTTGTATACCCTTGCTACCCAAGGGTATGGACTTGAATGAAGGAAAACCTTTTATATCTATATACATATACATAATATATAACTAGGATTCAAACGACCCTCGGACAACTAACCTTGATACCCTAAGACCACAATCAAACAAGAACAGGAAGCAGGGTAGACTAGCAGTCCTAAGTCCTTCTTAATCCTACTTATATAACTATATTTATATAGATACACATAATATAAGTTAAAAGAGGTTGATAACAAACCTTTTTTATCTATATACGTATACATAATATATAACTAGGATTCAAACGACCCTCGGACAACTAACCTTGATACCCCAAGACCACAATCAAACAAGAACAGGAAGCACGGTAGACAAGCAGTCCTAAGTCCTTCCAATCCTACTTATATAACTATATTTATATAGATACACATAATATAAGTTAAAAGAGTTTGATAAGTGTATTGGCAATAAAAGAGTTTGTAAAACAGTTTGAGGTAAAACAGTTTGATAAACAGTTTGAAAAGTAAGAAAACCATTTGTTTGGTAGTTATTAATCACATGTGATTGATATAATAACTATAATTGTTCAACTTGTATTCCCCCCATAACAGCATTTAAAAATATTTAAAGGATTAATTAAGGGGTATGAACTCACCTGTAGTTGGTCGTTTGGATGAACTGAAGAAATAGGATTGCTAGGTGTCAAGTGAAGACTTGTACACACACAATGATCCTATTTAACATATAAATACAACATATATGTATCTAATTAGACCTTAAACAACTAATTAGCAAAGTTAAGACATCCTAAGAAAAGTTAAACACCTTATATAAGTGTTATAAGTCTCAAGGAATGCATCTAAGTGTTGTAGAACAATGCTATAGGGTTTAGGGTTCAAAAGAAACCCTAACTTGAGTTTACGGTTTTGTGACCTCAACCCAATGGGTTTACGGCCGTAAACTCCCCCTCTTTTGACCATTTGTTGATTTGAAGGTTTCTAAGTCCATTGAAGTGTTTCCTCTTGAAGTATAAGCCTAAGGAAGAAGCTAGGGCACCATTTCACTCCTATTTGGAGTTTACGGTCGTAAACCCTTATGGATGTTGGTATTTCGATGATTTCAAGTCCTTAACACATCAAGGTAAGGATCCAAGTTAGTTACCTAGGCTTAGGAAGGGACTAGGGACATTTTGGTCCCTTAAAATGGGTTTACGGTTCAAGAATGTTCTTGGACCGTAAACACCATTTTCTTGGTGTTTCTTGGATGATTTCATGTTATAATGAAGTATAGCAAGCTTAAACACACTCTAGGATAGAAGTACTTACTATATGGAAGCTTGAAATGAGCCAAAATGCCAAGAACACTAGTGTGTGTTCTTGGTGTTCTTGGTGAAAATGGAAGAATAAACCTTTTGGAATGATTTCATGGTTAGAAAGGTGTTAAAACACTATATTAAGTGATCTACTAACTTGAAATGGTTGAAAACACTTACTAGATCGAGATCTGGAATAAATCCCGGGATGATACTTGAGAGGATTTGCTTTTGTTCTTGAGAAATTTGGAAAAATGACATAAAATGACAAGTGTCATATATATCCCAAATTTCTGGGTTTTTGGCTGAAATTATTTTATTCCGGCAGTAAACTCCAATTTCTTGAAGTTTAGGAATAACAGTGTTGCACTATAACCCTAGGGCATCCTCTCTCCTGGTATCTCCTAAAGTGTATATCCTAAAATAATCAAACTTAATCCAAAAAGTCTGAAAATTTAACTGTAACTGATTTGACTTCTATTGAATTGACATGTTGTACAGAATAGAAATTTCGGGTTGTCACATCATCCCCTCCTTAGAAGGAATTTCGTCCCGAAATTAGAATTTAAGCAAATAAGTAGTTACAAGGAACTAAGTAAAAAGACGAGGATATTTCAGTTTCATCTGATCCTCTCGCTCCCAAGTGAATTCAGGTCCTCGCTTGGCGTTCCAGCGAACCTTCACTATCGGGATGCGGCTTTGTTTCGTTTGCTTGACCTCCCGGTCCATGATCTCTACTGGTTCTTCCACGAAGTTGAGGCTCTCGTTGATCTCGATCTCGTCGAGTGGGATTACAAGAGTCTCGTCGGACATACACTTTTTCAAGTTCGAGACGTGGAAGGTAGAATGTACGTTACTGAGTTCGCTCGGTAAGTTAAGTTTGTAAGCTACTGGGCCGATTCTGGCAAGAATCTCGAAAGGCCCAATGTACCTTGGATTTAGTTTTCCACGCTTTCCGAAGCGTATCAAGCCCTTCCAGGGCGAGACCTTCAATAGAACATGGTCGCCCACCTGGAATTCCAACGGTTTCCTTCGTTTATCAATGTAGCTTTTCTGTCGGTCTCTGGAGGCTTTCAGTCGTTCACCGATCTGAACGATCTTCTACGTCGTTTCCCGTATGATTTACGGACCTGTGAGAGTGATTTTAGGAACTCGTCCCTTAGCTAACTGGGTATCACCCACCTCAGCCCAGCATAGAGGGGATCTACACTTTCGGCCATAGAGGGCCTCGAATGGAGCATCCTTTATGCTTGTGTGATAACTGTTGTTGTAGGAAAATTCGACAAGGGGTAAATGAGTATCCCATGTTTTCCCAAAGTCGATCACACAGGCTCGCAACATATCCTCTAAGGTTTGGATAGTCCTCTCACTTTGCCCGTCTGTCTGCGGATGGTAGGCTGTACTCATGTCCAGCCTAGTTCCTAAGGAACCTTGTAGTGATTGCCAGAACCTAGAAGTGAACCTACTATCTCTGTCCGAGATAATGGATATAGAAACACCATGCAGTCGTACAATCTCTCTAATGTAAGTTCTTGTAAGCTTCTCCATCTTGTCTGTCTCTTTGATAGGCAGGAAGTGCGCGGAATTGGTCAATCTGTCGACGATGACCCATATGGTATCAAGTCCACCTGTTGTCTTGGGTAACTTGGTTATGAAATCCATAGTGATCCGCTCCCATTTCCATTCTGGGATCTCAGGCTGTTGAAGAAGACCTGAGAGTTTCTGGTACTCGACCTTGACCTTTGCCCAAGTAAGGCATTTACTTACGAAGGTAGCAATCTCTGCTTTCATGTTAGGCCACCAGTATAACTTTTTAAGATCCAGATACATCTTATCTGAACCTGGGTGAACGGAATAACGAGTGTTATGCGCCTCCTTCATGACCAAATCTCTGAAACCACCAAGTTTCGGGGTCCAGATCCGGTTCATGAGATAATAAGCTCCGCCACCTTTGACTTCCAAGTTCTTATCCATCCCTCGCAGGGATTCATTGGCCACATTTTCAGGCTTCAAAGCGTCGAGCTGAGCCGCCTGTATTTGTGTGGATAAGTGTGAATGGATAGTCATAGTCAATGACTTGACTCTACGACCAGAATATTCTTTCCAACTTAGGGCGTCAGCTACTACATTGGCCTTGCCGGGATGATAATGAATTTCGCATTCGTAGTCACTGAGTAGCTCGACCCACCGTCGTTGTCTCATGTTGAGCTCCTTCTGATCGAATATGTGTTGTAAGCTCTTGTGGTCTGTAAAGATTGTGCTCTTCGTACCGTACAGGTAGTGTCTCCAGATCTTCAAAGCAAATACAACTGCTCCTAGTTCAAGATCGTGCGTCGTATAGTTGACCTCATGTGTTTTTAGCTGCCTCGAGGCATAGGCGATGACCTTACCTCGCTGCATCAGAACACATCCGAGACCTTGTTTCGATGCATCGCAATAGACAACGAAGTCTTCTATTCCTTCGGGGAGGGATAGTATTGGTGCAGTGCACAAGGCTCATTTGAGCGTTTAGAACGCTCTCTCCTGCTTTTCTTCCCAGTCAAAGGATACGCCCTTCTGGGTAAGTGTCGTAAAAGGCTTTGCAATGCGGGAGAAGTTCTGAATGAACCGGCGATAGTAGCCAGCGAGGCCTAGAAATTGACGAATTTATGTAGGCGTCTTCGGTGCTGACCAGCTCTTAATGGCTTTAATTTTGGAAGGGTCCACGTGTATTCCTTCCTCGCTAACCACGTGCCCTAAGAATTCGACTCGGCCGATCCAAAATTCGCATTTCGAGAACTTCGCATAAAGCTTCTCCGCGCGCAGGGTTTCTAAGACTTGTCGCAGATGTTGACTATGTTCTTCCTTACTACGAGAGTAGATAAGTATGTCATCGATGAAGACGATGACGAACTGATCCAAGTAAGGACGACACACCCTATTCATTAAGTCCATGAATACAGCGGGCGCGTTTGTTAATCCGAACGGCATCACTACGAATTCATAGTGCCCATAACGAGTTCGGAAGGCTGTCTTTGGAACATCCTCCCCTAGCACTCGTAACTGGTGATATCCGGATCTTAAGTCTATTTTGGAAAAGAAATTCGCCCCTTGAAGTTGATCGAATAAATCGTCAATCCGAGGCAAAGGATAACGATTCTTGACGGTCAGCTTGTTGAGCTCCCTGTAATCGATGCACATACGAAAAGATCCGTCTTTCTTTTTGACGAACAAGACTGGAGCTCCCCAAGGTGAGAAGCTTGGTCTTATAAAGCCCTTGCTGAGCAGTTCGTTAAGTTGACAGGATAGTTCTTGCATCTCTGCAGGTGCTAGACGATAAGGCGATTTGGCTACGGGGGTAGCCCCTGGAACTAAGTCGATTCTGAACTCGACTTGTCGTTGCGGGGGTAATCCTGGTAGCTCTTCTAGAAAGACGTCGGGAAAGTCGTGTACTACTGGAATGTTCTGAATAGATTTAGTTGCTTGGCTCACATCGACAACATGAGCAAGGAATGCGCGACATTCCTTTCACAAGAATTTCTGAGCTTGAATGCTCGAGATGATACGAAGGTTTGTGCCGGGTTTGTCGCCATAAACTACTAGGGTTTCGCCAGACGAAAGATTAAGGCGGACTGCCTTTTCGTAACACATGATGTCGGCACGCTGAAGACTCAACCAATCCATGCCAATGATGACGTCGAGACTTTTAATTGAGACTGGCATGAGATTGATCGAGAATGAATGACTATCTAAAGTTAAGGTACACCCTATGTATATGCAGCTAGTGCTCTCTGTCTTCCCATTAGCCATTTCTACTGTGAACGGTTCTTTGAGTGCTCGTGATTTTTGCTTAAGTAAATTAGCAAATTTTTGATTCACGAAGCTCCTCTCCGCTCCACTATCAAATAGTATACAAGCATAAGAGTTGTCGAGGAGAAACGTACCAGTGACCACGGTGGGGTCGGCAACCGCCTCCTCATGGCCTATAGCCAGAACTCTTCCTACTCCACTGGCATTCCCTGCCTTGGGGCGGTTCCTTTTGTAGTGGCCCACATCGCCACAATTGTAGCAAGCTTGGCCCACTCCAGCGCCGGGGACTTGGGTGATTGGCCTCGCCGGAGATTTGCAGAAACGGGCTGTGTGCCCCTTCCTGTTGCAGTTTACACACTGCATGTCCCGACAGGCTCCCATATGATGGTAGTTGCACTTGTTGCATAAAGGCAAACTTCCAGAATACTGCTTTATTGGAATAGCAGCAGTGGCAGGTGCTGTCGCACTATGAACTGCCACCGTCTGCTGTTTCTTCGCAGCCTTCTTCTTTTTCTTGTCATCCCAGAATTTCCGCTTGGACTCGGCAGTTCTGGCGGTTTCTGAGATGGCCAGGGTGGTTGTTGCAGCCGGGGTACATGTCCCGTGGTCAACTAGCTGCTGTGCCAATCGCTTGGCACTATCAAATGTAGTGGGGCGTGATGACAAAACATTTCCCTGGTATGGTGGCACCAGCCCCCATATATACCTCTCGATCTTCTTTCCCTCTGTATGAATCATGTTGGGATAGAGGGCCACCAGTTCACAGAACCTGGCGGTATATGCTACGATCTCGGTGCCTTTCATGGTTAGGCGCCAAAGTTCTTCCTCCAGCTTTTGGATCTCGCCCCTCGGGCAGTACTCCTCAATCATGAGGTCTTTTAAAGTATTGCAGCCCATATCATTTGCCACTGAAAGAGATAGTGACTTAACATGGCTATTCCACCATGTTAGGGCTCTGGTTTCAAAGGTGCAAGCAGTGAACTTCACCTTGCTCCCTTCTGGACAGGAGCAGATTGCGAAAACCGATTCGGTTTTCTCAAACCATTACGAGAGTACAATGACTCCGCGAGTTCCTCTGAAGGATAATGGCTTGCAGTTTGCAAAATCTTTGTAGGAGCACTCTCTCGAGCGCACAGGGGTTTCAACCTGTATTGTTGGAATAGGAGTCCCTCCTCCAGTGGAACTTGAAAAATGATATTCAGCCATGGCCGTTGCCACAGCCGCAGCTACATCAGCATTGAGGGCTGCTGTATCAAATTGAGGAATAGGTGGTGGAGGATTACGTCTTGTTGATTTACGTGGAGGCATCTTTTAGCTGTAAGTTTAGAATGAATAAGATATTGATAAGAATTTGATATGAACATTGATGAGAATGACTCATGGACTAACTCTCCATAGCCCAACAACATAATTAAATGGAATACTTGAATGAAGATGAAAGCATTTGGATAATAATTTCCATTAGATTTTCATATCTGTCAAAGATATTGGAATTACAGATGTAATGAGTTTGGGGAAAAATGACCTAGAAGTAGGTCTTACATCAACCAAGATGGGAAAATTTTGACAGCATACTACCTAATCAAAACCTAGCAAGTCTAAGATTTATAAGGATAGGAAATTAGACTTAAGTTTTTACATAACTAAGTTATATCCAAAAGAGAAGTCGGTAAGATTTTAACGACGACGAGAACTGCTTGAGTGAGCCCTTGAATCCGAAAGCAGACGTTCAATGTCTCTTACGCGCCTATCAGTCCTTGCTTGTTGAGCTCGAAGTTCCCTAACTTCGGCTCGGGTCTCAGCAAGTTCTCTTTGAAGCAGAGCATTACCGACCTGAGCCCTTTCATGAGCGGACTCCAGCTGGCGAATGCGGACAGTATTAACATCATAATTTGCATCAACTTCTACTACCCGGTCGATAGCCGCTCGACCCTGCTCGGTGTTCCGAGCAATCCTACGAACCATGATAGGTAGGACCCTATCAGCTGAACCTCCCTCAGTGAGGTTGTAGAAGCTTCTGTCTCCATCGTAAGGAAAAGGTTGACCTTGTTCCTGACTCCACCTATTCAAGTTTGTGGCCCACATAGGTGTGGGTCCTTGAAATGTGGGACGAGGGTTTGGGTTTTGAACCGCTGGGGGTTGGTTGTTGACTTCTGGCTCCGAGTCGGAACCATCAGAAAAACCTTCAGCTTCATAATCATCTAAAGGAATTGGGTGATTATCTTCTGGTTCTTCTTCCAGCCATTCTGCGTTGTCGTGGTTGGGAAAGTACGGGTCTCCGGGAAGATAAAATCCAGCAATTAAATCTACGCGAGAAAAGGGATATAAGAAATAACTAAATTAAACTAACTAACTAATTAAATAATTATAAGATGATCTTTATCAGTTGCCTCAATACTTGTTTAAAGCATACCAGTTATATGTCATGCAGACGGGATAGACCTTCGAATAAGTAACCCTAACCCTAAGCCCACAACCAAACAAGGAACAGGAAGTAAGGCAAAGATCACAGATTCTAAGTCTATGACATCCTAGTACATATAACTTTAGTGTATCCACTAAACAACCATTAATATACTAATAAAGACCTTTAGTTCTCAAATAAGTAATTATAGTAACACAAAATACTCCTATAGTATTTTAAGTTTAATGTTTTGTTCTACTGTTCTTGTTGTAGAAGTGTTGGTAAGTTTTTAGACTTGTTGCAACCTCACAACCACACTTAGGCACATGCTAATCACTCCTCGGATAATGTAGTTGATCAGGCTACATCTTCCTAGGGTTGACCATATGTCTCTAAGTCTGCTTATGATGTCCACCAATCATAATACTTTTGTTCTGTCCTAGTGACACTGATTTTAGTATGAATGCAGGTATGTATACTTTATTAAATATTTTATTATTTAAAGTATAAACTCTTCATCAGAGTATTTTAAATCCTGCTTGTGTTTATAGTTCATATATCTTTTATGGGTTGATACACTCGATTCACTATAAACAATGCTCTGATACCAATCTGTCACACCCTCAAAATCAAATGAACGGCGGAAACGTTCTGGGGTGGAGGACGTCATGTACAGTATCACAACAATGCAAGTAGTAAACAAGCAACAACATCATCCATTGCATTAATAATATAATTTCATACAAGTGTGTTCCGTTAAGTTTTAAAGACACCAAAACAATATACATCAAAAATATAAGATGAGTCTTGAACGAGCTCCATCTTCTCAAAACCTAGCTCCGGTACCTGTCTACTGGTGACCTGAGAATACAAGTTATTTTGAAAGAGTTTATCAGCTTTAGAGCTGGTGAATTCATAAGTATATTAGTGTCTGTGTTTGTATGAAAGCATTTGTAAGATGTTTTGTAAGATGTAGTGTGTGTTTTGTAAAAGTTTTGTATTCGTTTGAACTATCTTAGAAAACCCTATGTTTCCTACTAAAAGTAGCCTTCTACCAAGGCATCTAGTGTCTGTGCGTGTATCTTTTGTAAAAGTGTGTATTTTCCCAAATCCGACTATCATTAACCAAAAATATAGTTTTTACATTTTTGTTTATTGTGTGAAATCACAAAGTAAAATGTAAAGGGAAAATGTTATAGTACTTTAATGTAGCATTATGAAACTACTGCTATAGTAACCACCTTAAGCCAATTGTATATTTTAAGGTAACATGTGATCGGCCTGTATCTTGCTACCGACTCAATAGTAAAGTGACAATGTAAGATGCCACAAAAATGACGTTTGGCACCCGTAGACTTGCAAGTCCCACTGTAGCGAGCAGCAAGGTGTAGGATAGTCAATCCAGTATAGATCTATACATAAACTCATACGCTCCCCAATTAAGGAGATTCTGATACAAAAACAGTCATGGCAGGTAGTGCCATGCCCTGTTTAATAGCTCACATAAATGTATTAATGTAAATGTTATGTGAATTGTGTGCTAGCTGTATTGTATGTTCTTTCTCTGTCTAGCATGTATGTTTGTTTCTCATCACTCTGTTTCATGTTTGTTTCTCATTATAGTATGTATTGACTCATGTATGAACTGACTCATTGTATGTTTCATCGTTCTAGTAATAGTATCTTCCTAAACTACCCCTATGGTAGCTTACTAGCAATGTATGAACATGTTTGTATACCCTTGCTACCCAAGGGTATGGACTTGAATGAAGGAAAACCTTTTATATCTATATACATATACATAATATATAACTAGGATTCAAACGACCCTCGGACAACTAACCTTGATACCCTAAGACCACAATCAAACAAGAACAGGAAGCAGGGTAGACTAGCAGTCCTAAGTCCTTCTTAATCCTACTTATATAACTATATTTATATAGATACACATAATATAAGTTAAAAGAGGTTGATAACAAACCTTTTATATCTATATACGTATACATAATATATAACTAGGATTCAAACGACCCTCGGGAAACTAACCTTAATACCCCAAGACCACAATCAAACAAGAACAGGAAGCAGGGTAGACTAGCGGTCCTAAGTCCTTCCAATCTTACTTATATAACTATATTTATATAGATACACATAATATAAGTTAAAAGAGTTTGATAAGTGTATTGACAATAAAAGAGTTTGTAAAACAGTTTGAGGTAAAACAGTTTGATAAACAGTTTGAAAAGTAAGAAAACCATTTGTTTGGTAGTTATTAATCACATGTGATTGATATAATAACTATAATTGTTCAACTTGTATTCCCCCCCTCCCCCATAAAAGCATTTAAAAACATTTAAAAGGTTAATTAAGGGGTATGAACTCACCTGTAGTTGGTGGTTTGGATGAACTGAAGAAATAGGATTGCTAGGTGTCAAGTGAAGACTTGTACACACACAATGATCCTATTTAACATATAAATACAACATATATGTATCTAATTAGACCTTAAAAAACTAATTAGCAAAGTTAATACATCCTAAGACAAGTTAAACACCTTATATAAGTGTTATAAGTCTCAAGGAATGCATCTAAGTGTTGTAGAACAATGCTATAGGGTTTAGGGTTCAAAAGAAACCCTAACTTGAGTTTACGGTTTTGTGACCTCAACCCAATGGGTTTACGGTCGTAAACCCTAGAGTTTACGGCCGTAAAATCCCCCTCTTTTGACCATTTGTTGATTTGAAGGTTTCTAAGTCCATTGAAGTGTTTCCTCTTGAAGTATAAGCCTAAGGAAGAAGCTAGGGCACCATTTCACTCCTATTTGGATTTTACGGCCCAAAGACCACATCCCTTTGGGTTTACGGTCGTAAACCCTTATGGATGTTGGTATTTCGATGATTTCAAGTCCTTAACACATCAAGGTAAGGATCCAAGTTAGTTACCTAGGCTTAGGAAGGGACTAGGGACATTTTGGTCACTTAAAATGGGTTTACGGTTCAAGAATTTTCTTGGACCGTAAACACCATTTTCTTGGTGTTTCTTGGATGATTTCATGTTATAATGAAGTATAGCAAGCTTAAACACACTCTAGGATAGAAGTACTTACTATATGGAAGCTTGAAATGAGCAAAAATGCCAAGAACACTAGTGTGTGTTCTTGGTGTTCTTGGTGAAAATGGAAGAATCAACCTTTTGGAATGATTTCACGGTTAGAAAGGTGTTAAAACACTAGATTAAGTGATCTACTAACTTGAAATGGTTGAAAACACTTACTAGATCGAGATCTGGAATAAATCCCGGGATGATACTTGAGAGGATTTGCTTTTGTTCTTGAGAAATTTGGAAAAATGACATAAAATGACAAGTGTCATATATATACCCCAAATTTTTGGGTTTTTGGCTGAATTTATTTTATTCCGGCAGTAAACTCCAATTTCTTGAAGTTTAGGAATAACAGTGTTGCACTATAACCCTAGGGCATCCTCTCTCCTGGTATCTCCTAAAGTGTAAATCCTAAAATAATCAAACTTAATCCAAAAAGTCTGAAAATTTAACTGTAACTGATTTGACTTCTATTGAATTGACATGTTGTACAGAATAGAAATTTCGTGTTGTCACACATAGGCTACCCTTCGGTAGACCCCTCATCAGCTTCTCACTGCTACCTACTCGCTCTCAAGCATCACATAGCAACAAAATCCTTCCTAGGCTAAGGCATCACAAAATCAGGCCACTCTAGTCCTAATATGAATACCTAGCCAACTCTAGCATGCATATCATATCATAACATATCTCATAACACATAATGTAAGGGTATTTTGAGAAATCACCGTTCAGGCACTGGCTGATCGTACACATTGCTTTCTTCTGCCTTCCTCAAAATCTTTTACTCTTTTAGAAAAATTGTTTATTTAATGAAAAACTTTCTCAATTCCTCAGTTTGAGTTCAAATTCATACGAAGATGCACCTGAATCCCTCAAACCAAGGCTCTGATACCAACTTGTAACAACGTAAATTTTCAAAACAATTTTTCATTTTTAAATTATACTTTCATTCACATGATAATCACAAAACATAATGTGTCACTGTGTCATAACCAAAACATGTCCCAGAATCTCAATAACATAAACTCCGTAAGTGTGAACGGATCATGCCGGCGCCTTCCCACGGTCCTCACTAGTACCTGAAACACATATCATAACAACTGTAAGCATAAATTCTTAGTGAGTTCCCCAAAATACCACATGCCACACATACGCCTTTCCAGGGCACAACTCTGTAGGAACTTCCGATCCATGTGTCTCAGGGGACTCCCGTCCCAAATCCCGGTAGACCTTCCGGTCCTACCCGTATCGACCATCCGGTTCATATCATACATAATCATACATAGCACATACATATCACATAACCACATATAGCACATACATCATAGCATACAAGACCTTCCGGTTACACAAAAGTACCCTTCCAGGTACAGTATAGTGAGAAGACTCACCTCAATGAAGTCGGATAAACTCTCGTGCTCAACGTCCCGACTTTGCCTCCTCCTATTATTCAAATAACATCCTGATCAATATTCTCCCATGATCTCATCTCTACAAACTGGGTAGAAGGCCATTCTACCCTTCCATGAACTCTCCTGAATCAGTCTTGACCAGAACCCTAAAGTCAACGAAAGTCAACGGTCAAACTTTGACCCGACTCGTCGAGTGCACATGGGCGACTCGGCGAGTCCATGCGGGACCTCTGAATCCTTTCAGCCTCTCCTGGCTCGTCGAGTCATCCTTCCACTCGACGATTTACACCTGTCACGAATCGCGGGGCAACCCCGACTCGACTCGTCGAGTCCACTTATGGACTCGGCGAGTTGCCGCCATGCTCATACTCAAATGACCTTCTGAGGTCAGATCTGTTCCTCTAATCCATAGATCTGACCTTCCCAAGCTCAATAAACACGTAAAGGTTCGATCTTGATACTCATGAAATGTCCAAATAACCCTACTTGATGAATTAGCCCCAAATACAACATGCTAAGTCCATTTCTTCCATAACTCATCATAAAGCAAGGTGGATAGAGTTCTCTGGACCACTATGGGTCCATATATGAAGTCTAAACATTATAAGGGACCATATTCCCAACAAATCAACCCAATAAATGGTATAGAAAACCCTAGATCCATGGATTCTTTAACAAAACAGAAAAAGGATCGATATGCTACCTCAAGGATGATGTCCTTTGCTTGAAATCCATAGATATACAACCTCCTTGGCCTCCTCTAAGCTATAACCACCTTCTTCTTATAAAACCAACCCACAAAGATCAAATAATGGCTTCTTCCCTCTCATAAACGCTCAAGCACTCTTAGGGTTTTTCTCAAGGGTCTGGTAGCCGCAAATGGTGGCTATAAAGGTCCTTAAATAGGGCTCAGGCCCCGAGAATTAGGGTTTCATTAAACAGCGTGAACTCGTCGAGTCCACGTATGGTCTCGCCGAGTCCTTCATTTAATAAGACCAAAGTGCGCGATCCCACTCGTGGAGTCTGAGCGCCTACTCGCCGAGTCCCTTTCTAAATATCAACATAAATACAAAAAATAAGATACCTGGGAATCCGGATGTTACAAGAAACTTGAATAGGAACTATGGAGCCTAACCATGAAGGGCTCCGACATAGTTTCCTACACTGCCAGGTTCAGCGATCTGGTGGCACTATGTCCGGAAATGGTCCCTACAGAGGGAAAGAAAATTGAGAGGTATATATGGGGGCTGGTGCCTCCATTTCAAGGGAATGTCTTAGCTTCAAACCCCACTACTTCGACAGTGCCAAACGATTGGCACAGTGACTCATTGATCATGGAGTCCGCACCCCGACAACAACAACAACCTTGTCCATCTCAGAACCATCCAAAGCCACTGACAACAAGCGAAATTTCTGAGATAACAAGAAGAACAAGGCGGCGTGGAACTCTGCTAAAAAGCAGTAGGTTGTGGCTATTCATTTTGCGATAACATCTACTGCTACTGCGCCGATGAAGCAGTATGCTGGGAGCTTGCCCAAGTGCAACAAGTGCAGCTTCCACTACAATGGACCCTGCCGGGAAATGCAGTGCCACTAACTACAACAAGAAAGGGCACACTGCCCGTTTCTGCAAGTCTCTGACAAGGGCAATAAACCAAGTCCCCGGCGTTGGTGTAGGCCAGGCTTGCTACGGATGTGGCGAGGTGGGTCACTACAAAAGAAAATGCCCTGTTGAAAAATGTTTTTGTATGTGACCATCACTGAAATAAGACGAATTGTTTTTATTTAAATCTAACAAATATTATCAGTTATTTCAGGTTGCGTGGATTCATGCTTAAATGTGAAATACAAAAATACGCAAAAGACGGAATACACAAAGACGGAAAAATAGCCGCATATTTGGTCGGTTGAAGACAAAACAAATCAACGGATAAAAAATGTCAAGACTTCAAAACCTCAAGGGACTTTAATGGAAATTTATTTATAATGAATAAATTTTGGAGATTTATTGGCTACTGGAGAGTTAAAAGCAAAACCTAAACACAAGCAAAACCCATACACACGTTAGTATCGCCACTTGATAGTCAATTCCTACAATTACTACTTTGACAAAAACCACACCTACGACCTCCTATATTTTCATCATTTCTTGAGAGACACATTTTAGATATTTATTTTTCATGTGTGTATATTTGTGGATGTGTATATGTATGGAGAGATGAGAGACAAAGAATGTGTGTGTGTTTTATTTTGTTCATCCCTTACAACTTCAACCTCAAGCATAAGCCTCATCCTTGTGAAGTAAAGTCAAGAACACCAAGAACCAACAACACCACCTTCATTCATCATCACCTTATACCTCCATTTTAACCATCTAATTCCACCCTCAAAACAACCTCAAAATAATCTCCAAACACCCTCCAAAAAACCCTCCTTAAACCTCCTCAAAAACCTTTTTAAATCACCTCAACCATCACCACCTTCCTGTTTTTCGAGATCAGAATTTGCAAGTTAGAAAACAAAAAACCGGGCAGAACACAGCCAAGATACTACTAGGCAGATTTTCACCATCAATTCTTCAGACCCTTACCTACATCTAGAAATTTTCATGGACGATTTTGACCACGGGAAAACCCAGAGAGACGCGAGAGAGAATTGGCTATCCAAAGAGATTTCTGTTTTCGAGTTCAAAATCTTCATGTCAGAAAACAAAAAACTGGGCACAACACAGCCAAAATACTACTAGGGAGATTTTCACCATCAATTCATCAGAACCTTACCTACATCTATAAATTTTCGTGGATGATTTTGACCATGGGAATCCCCAAAGAGATGCGAGAGAGAATTGGCTATCCAGAGAGATCTACTCCGAAAATCTGCTTTCATCACCACCCAAAGCTCCTTCAACATCACCATCTTTGCTGCCTCACACCACCAAAACTACAACCTTATTCCACCTCCTACCACCCTCCAAATACCCATTCCAACCTCATCAAATCTCCTCAAAACACCCTATACCCGTATACAAATACATGACCTGTGTACTTTGCATTGTTTTGTAAACAACCCATTTTACATGAAAATGAACTTTTTGTTACTTATCAAATACCGGATTGTTCTTTGAACAAATAGAAACAAAGTCTATTAAGATCCAAGAGCCCAAATATCGACCAGTCGTTCCAAGAGTCCAAATATCGACCAGTCGTTCCAAGAGTCCAAATATCGACCAGTCGTTCCATCAGTCCAGTTCAGTCAATTTATTGACGAACCTACTTGATATATATTTATATACTTTATTATAGCTTTATGTCATTTAAATACAGTCATTTATATTATTTATAGCTTTACGTTATTTAAATCCAGTCATTTTTATTATTTTTAGCTTTACGTCATTTAAATACAGTCATTTATATAATTATAGCTTTCAGTCATTTATAGCTTTCATATTTATATTTATTCCGCAATTATTATTCTTTATATATATCTACATATTATATCTTTAACTTATATATCTGTCACACGGTAACTGGTATCTGAGCCTTTTGTTGTGGTGATCAGATTTTTATATTTCCAACAATTGGGATCTGAGCTGATATAAAAGAATATTTTCCAACAATTGGTGTCAGAGCTTGTGTGATTTACTTTGAAATTTTTGTCGAAAACTTTTGGTTAGCGTTATATACCTTCCATAAGCTTTTGTTTAAAAATTTGATTTTAATATCACTTGTTCAAAAACCTTTCAAAAAAGAAAAAAAAAATGTCTTCTGCTAATTACTCCAACATGAACTCTGTCTCCATTGCTAATAGCTTAGGATCTGGTTCACGGGCAACCATACTTATTACTGAAGAGTATAATTTGTGGGTTGGCCGTATGAATCTTCATCTTAACGCTATAAATGAAGACGTTTGGAAGTGCGTAGAAGGAACATATATTACTCCAGAAAATATGGCTATTCTTGCTACAAATCAAGCCACTCAAGTTGAAATCAAAACAAAAATTGCAACTCCAAGCCAAAAAGGAACTTGTTTCTTGAATACCTCACAGTATTCTAAGTCAAATGGATGACATTATAGTGTTAACCGCAAATCAAATTTGGGAGAATTTGAAAAATCGTTTTTGTGGAAATAAAAGAATTATCGGAAACAAAAGAACATCTGTTTTAAATGAATTCGATAATTTCAAAATGCTTTCATCAGAAACCATCCATGATGCTCACGATAGGTTCAATCTTATTATGGTCAAAATGAACAATTTAAGTATCAAAAAGACACAAAATGAGATAAATCTCAAATTTTTAAACAATCTTTTTGAAAGCTGGAAAATGGTAAAACTCATTATTCATGGAAATCCAACTATTCATACTGAAACTTTGTACAATCTGTATGGAGAACTTCAATCGTATGAATCCTCGATTGACCCACCAACTACTACAGCTTTTGGAGGACCACTTGCTCTTGTGTCCACAACTTCACAAAACCAAACACCTTTCAATGATCAAAACTTTAATCATTTTAATCAGGCTACATCTTTTCAAAACCAAGCCTTCCAGTCTGATTCGAATGATGAAGTAGACTATCAACAATTGTGTGCGTTGGTTGCAAACACAAATCTCCAGAGATTTCTCCCAAATCATGGTCAATCAAATTTTAGACCAATCTTTCAAAACAGACCATCTTTTGGACAAAATAACTCAGGTTTTCAAACTACACCTTACTTTGGACAAAATTCTCAAAGACCTTCCTTCCATAAGAACTTAACCCAAGAATTTCAAAACCAGGGATTTCAAAACAATCCCAACTCAGGTCATAATAATAATCCAAACAACAGTTTTCAGAATCAAAACAGAGGTTTCCAAAATCATGGTTACAACAATCAAAACAATGGCTTTCAAAACAACCAAAATTTTGGATTCCAACAAAACCATTTTCAGCCTTCCCAACAAACCCAAACTCAAGCACCTGAAAGACTTCCGGTTAAGAGTCAAAGGGATGAGAGTGATGAAGAAGTGATCATTTGTCACAACTGCAAAGGAACAAATCACTATGCCAGAGAATGCCGAGCGAAAAACAAAACCAAAATCAAAGACTCAGCATACTATGCTCAAAGAGCCGACGAATTGAAGAAATTGGAAAACCAAAAAAAGCAAAGAGCATTGATGGCAATCCATGAACCAAGCGTGGAATACTGGCCAACTTCTGATGACGAAGCTAACAATGAAACAGCACAATCAAACTTCTGCTTCGTAGCTGGTGTTAACATACCTTCAAGAGCTCCCAACGTCATACAACATGTATGGTCTATGATCTCTGAACTTGGTTTTTCCAAAACATATTTTGAGTCCCACATAACCATGATTGAGAAATGTCTGGAAGCTGATTTCAAAACATATTGTTAGAACAAAGTTCTTTCAGGATCGTTAGATTCTATGCAATAAAACTATTACCAAAGTAATTAAGAACACGAGTATGGCTTTGAATATGTCGTATGATTAATGCTTCAACACCTCAGAAGAGCTCGATAAAGAACTTCGACCGTAGAGGTGTTTTAGGGTTACAAATAATCAACGTAATAATCGACACCGTATAATGCATACATGCATGCATATATATAGTATAACCCTACCAGCTATTCTAGATAATCACGGATGGACAGGCCCAATCCGGATACAAAACGTAAGGCCCATGATGCAACACAAATGGACTCAACAATCTCCCCCTTTGCGTCTTTGGAGCCGAAACCTCAATTCTGTTGAACAACAGAAGTCTTCTTCACAGTTTTAAACACCTTCGGTATGATGGCCGAAAGATGATAGCGAAACGTAATATACCACCGAAGCATGTCTGTAAAAAATTTCTTGTCAGCCTCTGAATTCTACTTGCACCGATGTATTATGTTGATGATGTGCTCCAAGCAGTCTGTTGCAAATCAGTGCTTATCAACCAGAGCAAACAGAAATCTGTGAGCTTCACCTTTAGTAAACATCACAGTGAGATGTGTTGAATCTATTTGGCCTATCTTCATCTTGTTCACATCCACTGGCTTTGGTGTAGGCTTGACTGTTGGCTTCTTGTTCATAACTCGTGCTATCTCTTGATCCATAGTAGCAACTTCATGGATGTAGAGGCCAACATTCTCTTCAGGTGTTCTAAAATGGGCTCATATTCCCTCGGATTAGTGAGTAGAATGTTGAACAACAAAATCCAATCATGGGGATTGAGGTTGGGAAGGTCTGCAGAGAGATAGTCGACACTGTGTTTGCAGAACCACGAGTGATCTTGAAATTGACATTAATAAATCTCCCTGCAGGTGAAGGTTTGAGTACCTTGACTGTAATGATTTTCTGTGCACTCCAAGTCAAGTACTGCGGTTGCCCATACTTCAAATAGAAGTCAATCAACTCTCGGTCAACCTTCGGATGAGGAAAAGGAACCTCAGCAATTGAATCAAAACAATGAAATGTGAATGCCTTCTTGGTAATTGGCATGTCAAATTGCAAGTCCCTTGAATTATCACAGTCAAATGAAGCAACAAGTTCCAACCAATAAACTGATGGAAACTCTATAGCCTGATTGACAAGTGTCTCTTTCGTCCACAAGGGAAACAAGGCCTTTTTGCAAATCAAGGCTTCTTCTACTTCCTTGTTTCTCCTTTCCCTCTCCTCTGCTTCCTTAGCAACTTTCAAATTCTCATCCAGCTCTCGGTCTCTCTTCTTTCTTTGGAGAGCCTCAGCAATTGTTTCTTCCGCATCACTTTCACTGTCTTCATTGATCTTCTTTCCCTTAGCTTGTGAACCAGAACCTAAAGCTACATTATCCTTCAGTTTGGTTATGACTTTCGCACTTTCTGTCTTTACAATCACTCTCGGTTGAACAACACGAGAAACTTCTTCCCCTTGTTTCGGAGGTATGAACCTCTCAGAAACACCCTTCATTTCATGCAGCATAGCAAGGGCAGGAAGAAGTTTGGATGTAAGGTGATTCCGAATAGTAAGTATTAAAATGGGATCATGAGCACCAAGGAGATTTGTCAACATGTCCTTCACCTCACCTGCACAGCTCTGAAACACAACCCGTTGAGTCTTTAATAAAGAAATCTCCTTTTCAGCTTGGGCTAGCTGCACCTTCTGTACTTCAATAGTGGACGCTTGTTTGGCAAGATCGACCTTTAGAGCACTTTCGGTTGCCAGGTTAGCGTGAAGAGAGTCAAAACGAGAATTCACCAAACTCAAGAGAGAAGCATTCTCGGTTTGAAGAGATGAACGCACAGCCTCAAACTTGGTGGTTTCTTCTTGAAGAGACTTAGAAAAGGCATCCACAGGGGTTTGTACTTTCGCTGCACTCGTATCAGCATGAGCTTTCAATGATTCAAGAAAAATCTGAGTTGTATGGACAATCTCAGTAACATCATTGGTTGCCTTTTTACAAGAAGATGTAGACTCATCAATAGCCTTATTGGATTTTTCAATGGATGTTGTGTATTGCTCGATGGCAGTTTCAAGGAAAGCTTTAAGAACAACACCACCATAAGCTTTATTGTCTTCAAGCAACCGATCCAGCTTGTCATGAATGCCCTGCAATTGTTGACTGTTGATAGGAGCATCAAGATCATCATCAGTTGGAAGCCTATATGGACTAAAGTATGTGGAGTCATACTCATCATTTTCTCCACCGAGAGTAGCACCAGAATCAGTTGATTGGGTAGGTGAAAGAGGTTTAGTGATTACTGGAGTTTCTGTTGTAGTGATAGTGGAATATGAAATTATTGGAGGTGATAGTGGTGTTGTAGAAATAGGAATGGAAGTAATAGGAGGTGGTGGTGGTAAAGTTGTTTCTTGAGAAGTGATAGGTGGAGAAATAATAGGAACAGAGATAGGAACTGTCTGTTTCGGTGATTGAGGTGGGGTTGGAACATTGTGATGAGGAGATTCGGTTGGAGTAGGAGAACGGGAAGGAGTGTTTCCTCTCGGTGATCTTCTTGGGAACTAGGAGGAGTTGGACTCTTGGACCTTCTTGCCATATTTTTGATCTTCTTGGGCTTAGAAGAATCCACAACATCAGACTTTCGCTTCATGGACTTAGAAGACTTAGATTTGCCCTCCTCTTTCGGTTCCTTTTTGGAAATCCTTTTCCCTCGGTTGGTAGGCTTATCCAACGCATCCAGGGCAGCTTGTTGGTCTGGAGAAAGAACTCTCGGTCCAGTAGGAGTAAGTTTTCGATAGTTAGCCATGACATGACTCTCGGCTGTGACACACCGATACATCAACTCAGGAATCGATCCATTGTGAGGGAACTTGTGTGGATCTGAAAGAATGATCTTCTTAGTGTGAAAAGCAGCAATAGACGCAAGCAGAACATCTTTTATAACCGGAATATCCAACGAATTAATCGCCCTTCTCGTAATAAGAGTCCAAAATCTTCCACATGAAATTTCAGAATGCCTCGTTGAAGTATTGAGGCTCTGCACCACCTGAGACCAGATAATCGTCCCATAATCAAGATTGATTCCGTTGTAAAGACCATAAAGAAGGGTCAGGAAACCCTTGCTGCTGCCATCTGATCCACCACTTCTTTCCGCCAAACCCTTAATGAGTAGGGTAAGCAAACCATTCCATTGAGACGACAAGCAGGGCTTCTTTACTTTGGTAATGGTGGTGAGCACATCCGTATATCCCATATCGTATAGCATTGAGAACAATTGAGTCGTCGTGATAAAATCAGGCGAGATGACAGAGGAATTGACGGCAAGATGCAGTAATGAACAAAATCTACCCTTGGAAATAGAAGTCTTTTTATCATGGATTTGAAAGAAGATGCGCTCTTTGTTCTTGTCATATTGCGCAGTAGAATAAACTTGGGATAAGAGCGACATTGGAACAACTTCAACCTGCGTTAGGGCTAAAACGAGCGGTGAGTACTTCAAACATTCTACTATGTGCATCATATATGAATCATACAGAAACGGGTTATGTTCGATGGTCATATTTTGATTGGGCTTAATCGCAAGCAGTGTAGACGACGCAGTCTGATCATGAATTGAGGAAGAAGTCGCCATTGTTGATCGAAGAAGGAAGATGAACAGTTGATACTTGCCTTGTAAGTGTGAGAGAATTTGTTGCTGGTAAAAGACAAATAAATCGAGAAACCCTTTATATACCATCGCCAAGAGAGAGAAAAATCATGATGATAATGACGTGATCACTGAAACGTAGCCTGAAAAAGCGCGATGTGACAGTGTGGGTACTCCTAGGTATTCGTCAGCACGCACGGGTATAGAACCGTTCAAATTCACGCGCCCAAATCTTATCCTTAATCGTCGTTTGAAATTCTGGATAACCCCTCTTGACTTCAATAAACAAAGATCGAACCAATTAGTAACCAGAATGTGGGAAAATAAAATTTTTGTGCATTAGTGTGACAAAAGAAAAAGAAATAAAGCAAATGTGTATGGGATGTGAGTGATGTCTCATTATAAGACATAAAGCAGAGTATTCCGGGCAAGAATCGCTTCCTTCAAAGTCAAGAGAGACTTGAAGTGCTTGTGTGGTTTCTCGAAAAATACGATCAAGTGTTTGTTAATAAACATTGAATTGCTTCTTTTAATTATCAGGCTTAGGGTAGCTTATCTTCAACCGAATATCGAGTCTTAACATAAGACCGAACATTGGAAGAAGTACTTGTGAGACCGATGTGGTCTGTTGAACAAGTATGTGGGATATAAGTTGGAGTGACAAGAGAAGAAATATAAATCTCAAAAACAAAATTAAACTAGATCTTTTTGGGAAGAAAAGCCTTGGTGTGAGACAATTTCATAAAATACCACACAAAAATAAAAAGAGATTTCATTAGGTAACCAGTAAGATCTTGAATGTAATAATTCACCGTCAATTCATTATTGGTGTTCGATGTTGGGTTTCACTCAGCACGTGGTATACGTATCTAAGATCACAAACACCGATTTTGTGCAACCATAAACCTCAGTGGTAAGGACCGAGAGTCTCAAGGGTTACAAATAGAGAACCGAAAGTAGATGGAGAATATAAGAAAGATGGCTAGAGAACCGAAAGTACCTTCTGTTATGAAATTGTGACAGACAGAAAAACTCTTAACTCATATGAGAAGAGTAAGGTAGCTCTAGACCGAGTTGATGTTAACAGCCTAATTGGGAAGAGACGATAGGTATAGATCGAATCATTAAGGCCAACTCAAAGTCGTAGCGGCTTTGGTCAACATGCAGCAACATGCTTCTACGGACAAGTAACTAGTTCTCTTATGGAAATAATTGTACTTGCCTTAGCTCCAAATTCAGTTATACTGGTACGCTTGTGACCTAATTAAAGTAAGAACAAACAAACACACCACACAAACAACACAAACAAAACGAAAAATAGAAAATATTTTTGGATTTTTGAAATTTTATGAAAAAGAATAAAAACAGAAAGAGAAAATATTTTTGGATTTTTGAAATTTTCTGAAAAAGAATAAAAACAAAAAGAGAAAATAATTTTGGATTTTTTAAATTTTCTGAAAAAGAATAAAAACAGAAAGAGAAAATAATTTTGGATTTTTGAAATTTTCTGAAAAAGAATAAAAACAGAAAGAGAAAATAATTTTGGATTTTTGAAATTTTCTGAAAAAGAATAAAAACATAATGAGAAAATAACTAAGCATAAACCATATTAAAGACTAGAGAAAGAAAAATGTACATAAGTTACAACCGAAACCTTATCTTAAAAGAGTGAAGCGAAATAGACCGAGCGATAGGTTCATTTCGGTTCTTAAAATTGCAGAGCCGAAATAGACCGAGCGGTCGGTTCATTTCGGTTCCTTAAATTTTAAGAGCCGAAATAGACCGAGCGGTCGATTCCTTAAATTTCTAGAGCCGAAATAGACCGAGCGGTCGGTTCATTTCGGTTCCCGAAAATTATGGAGCCGAAATAGACCGAGCGTTCCCTCCATTTCGCTTGTCAAATTTTTAGTGAGAGAATTGAGAATTCGGTACCGAATCTGCTTCCATCATACCCAAGCCTTATAAGATTTTGTTAAAGAGTGCTTCAGGTAATGCTTTAGTAAATATGTCGGCCAGTTGATCAGTAGATCGAACAAAATGCACTTCCACGTTCCCATCTTCTACATGATCTTTGATGAAGTGATATCTAAGTGCAATGTGCTTAGTTTTTGAGTGTTGCACTGGATTGTGACAAATCCTTATCGCACTTTCTGAGTCACAATAGAGAGGGATTTTCTTCATACTCAGCCCATAGTCTCTCAGTTGGCTTTGAATCCAAATTACTTGAGAAGTGCAAGATGTTGCAGCTATATACTCAGCTTCGACTGTGGATAGTGACACGCAGGTTTGCTTCTTGGACTGCCAGCTCACTAGTTTACCGTCAAGAAATTGACATCCACCGGTAGTACTTTTTTTGTCCAGACCACATCCTCCTAAATCAGCATCATAAAAGGCTTGAATGAAGAATCCAGATCTTGCAGGATACCAGAGACCGAGAGATGAGGTTCGCATCAGATAACGAAAAATGTTCTTCACAGCTACCATGTGAGGTTCTCTTGGATTACCTTGAAATCTAGCACAATAACAAACAGAAAACATAATGTCCGGTCTACTAGCTGTTAGATACATAAGGGACCCTATCATTTGACGATAAAGAGTTATGTCAACAGCAGGTTTTTCCAGAGATGGGGTTAACTTAGTGCCAAATGCCATGGGAACCTTCACTTTTGAGTCTCCTGCCATGCCAAATTTTGTTAGAAGGGTCTTTGTATACGCCTCCTGGTTGATAAAAATACCTTCTGGTCCTGTCTAATATTCAAACAAAGGAAAAAATTAATTGGACCCATTGCGCTCATTTCGAATTTAGTCTCCATCAACTTCCTAAATTCAGCTGTTAAGCTAGGATTCGTGGAGCCGAAGATGATGTTATTGACATAAATCTGAACTATCATAAGATGTTCGCCTTCCTTCTTTCGAAAGAAGGTTGGGTCAACCGAACCTTGCTTAAATTTCGACATTTTCAGAAAGCGAGTTAAAGTTTCATACCTGGCCCTCGGTGCTTGCTTTAATTCATAGACAGCTTTCTCCAGCACATAACAATGATCAGGGTATTTCTCGTTCACAAACCCAGGCGGTTGCTCAACATAGACTATTTCTTCTAGTTCTCCATTCAAGAAGGCACATTTGACATCCATCTGAAAAACTTTGAAGTTTTTATGAGCAGCATATGCCAAGAAGATTCTTACTGATTCCAACCTAGCTACTAGAGCGAAGGTTTCTTCATAATCTATCCCTTCCTCTTGACAACATCATTTCACCACCAATCGAGCCTTGTTGCGAATGACGTTCCCCTCTTTGTCCAATTTATTTCTAAATACCCATTTCAAGCCGACCATAGAAGCATCTTTTGGTGTAGGAATCAACCTCCAAACTCGGTTGCGTTCAAACTCGTGGACCTCATCCGGCATTGCTTGAACCCAATCAGAATGATCAAGAGCAGCATTAATTGTTTTCGGTTCTATCTTGGAGATAAACGAGTTAAACATACAAAATTCCACTTTAGAGAATAATGTTGTTTGTTTCGCTTTCAGTTGAGAACGAGTAAGAACTTTCTCAGAAGATTCACCAATGATCTATGCTTTGGGATGGTCTTTGGTCCATTTTGCTAATGGAGGATAGTTTGGATCATATGCTGGATCCAGTTCAACCTCCACTTCTACTTCAAATTCTGATTGATCGTCATCACCTTCGACAGTTGTATCTTCTTTCTCCCCCTCGACTGGCGAAGTGTAACCTGAGGCAGCATCAGAGTTTGCATTCTCTGTGGGAGTTGGTTTCTCCCCCTTAATTGGACTACTATTGGGTGATTTTGGAGCGGAATCATCCCCTTCGGTTGGATCTTTATTAGTTGGGGAAGGATTTGAATTCTCCCCCTGGAAAGAT
Organism: Lactuca virosa; assembly: GCF_052849685.1. Classification (NCBI taxonomy): domain Eukaryota; kingdom Viridiplantae; phylum Streptophyta; class Magnoliopsida; order Asterales; family Asteraceae; genus Lactuca; species Lactuca virosa. The sequence continues at coordinate 432,258,277 of NC_136428.1, read as the reverse complement.
ACTTCAGTTGTTTTTGGTGTGGTTGAACTCTCCCCCTTGAATTGTGAGCCATTGCTTGGAGAGTCAGTTGAGGATTGGGCACCTGCAGTTTTAGGAGGTTCGGTTTCCATATTACTGGCAGCATCATCTATAATCTTTTTGAGATTATCAATTTGGTTATCTGTTGCTTTCGCCTCTGAGTGTGTTGCTTTCTCTGGTTCAACAAACAGCCTCATGTACTCTTCAAACAAGTTGGATATTGGAACCGAGACTTGTCCAGATTCTGGAAATATGTCACCCAAGTCACTTTCGCTTCTTTGAACTTTCTTCATGAAATTATTGTCAAAGGTGACATAATAGGTTTCTTCAATTCGTTTAGAGCGTTTATTCAACACTCTATATGCTTTTGATGATAGCGAATAACCCAGAAAAATTACCTCATCGGCTTTGACGTCAAACTTGTTGCGGTTCTCTTTAGAGTTGAAAATAAAGCACCTTGAGCCGAATATGTGGAAAAATTTGACATTCGGTTTCCTATTATTTAAGATCTCATATGGAGTAATTGAGAATCTCTTGTTGAGCAAGGACCGATTCTGAGTATAGCAAGCAGTTGCAATTGCATCAGCCCAGAAGTATAATGGAAGTGATGCGAAACTGAGCATGGTTCTGGCTGTTTCACATAGAGAACAGTTTCGTCTTTCAACAATCCCATTCTGTTGTGGTGTATAAGGGGCCGAAAAATTATGAGTGATCCCCTTGTCAGCCAGAAAGTCCTCAAAGTCTTTATTTTTGAATTCCAGACCGTTGTCACTCCAGATGTTTCTTACCACCTTCCTTAGCTGTACCTCCACTAGCTTGATAAATATCTTCAACTTGGGAGTTGCATCTGATTTCTGCTTAAGAAAGAAAACCCAGGTGAAGCGTGAAAAATCATCTACAATGACAAGGATGTACTTATTGCCACCTAAGCTTTCGATAGCTGAAGTTCCACATAAGTCGATATGCAAGAGCTTCAATTATCTTTGTGTTGATTCTTGTGGGGTGACTCTTTCTGCTCTGTTTGCCCATCTCACACGCTGCACACAGATGTTCTTGTCGAACTTGAGAAGAGGGAGTCCTCGAACGTGATCATCCAGCACCAACTTATTAATGTCTTTGAAATTCAGGTGCGATAACCGACGATGCCATAACCAGCTGTCATCTGTGTTCGCCTTTGACAGCAAGCAGATTGTTGGCTTCCCTCGTATGGGATTGAGATTTAGAGGGTACATCTCTCCCTTGCGGTCAGATTTCAGCAGAACTTTCTTCGATTGCTTTTCGATTATTTCAGAGCCCTCATCATCGAATGATACCTTCAGACCGGTTCCCACGACAAATTGAGACACACTTATTAGATTATGTTGTAAACCTTCCACATAAGCCAACTTTCTGATCGAGAAGTCTCCATTGGTTATCATGCCGTATCCCTTGATTGTTCCATAGGAGTTATTTCCATACTTTACACACCCACCATCTTTCAGGGACCAAAACTCCCTCAGTTCTTCCTTCCTTCTTGTCATGTGACGCGATCAGCCATTATCTATGTACCATTCATCCTCAAACTGCTCGTCACTGATTACCTGCAGATTCAAGCAGATTTAGGAACCCAAAGTCTCTTGGGTCCTGGTGACTCTTTTACAGAAAAAGGAATTACAGCAGAAATATCAACCAAATATGTTCTCTTTACTAATGTGGTTTGATCTTTTCTTTTAATGGTATACACCTTGATTTTAGTTTTATCTTGTTTAAATTTTGGTGCATTACTTGGCGTGTTGTTGGATGGTTTAGGATTTTTCTTTTGGCTCCTAGGATTAGCTAATGATTTCTTATTATACAACTCAGAGTTTGGTGCTAGCTTTCCCTTTCCTTTGATGTCCTTAAGAGAATTTGTTTTGTATTGGGACTTGGAGGGACCAAAACTAGGTTTAGGACCGAAATCAGACTGGGGACCGAAAGCTGACCTTCGGTTCTGAGTGACGGTGTTGGAACCGAAACTAGACTTTCGGTTCTGAGACTTGGAATAATATGAATTTGGACAGAAAGTTTTCTTTAGTTTTTCCTTTCCTTTGTCCTTTGATTCTTTATTTGGAAGGACATAGTTAGAATTTTGAGAATTCCAGTGCCTTTTTCGCTCATTTAGATTCTTGGTATATCTCTGATTCCTTAAGCGTTCTATTCAACTAACTCCTTCTGAGATTTGTGGATATTGAAGCTAGACTTCGGCTTCCCCTTTTGACTTTCGGGTGTCTTTGTTGGAACATGTGGTTCTGTCACAGTCTTGGTTGGAACTTTCGGTTCATCCTTTGGCTCTTCAGGGATTTCTTTGGTTCCACTTGTGCTTGTGTTGTCAAAGCTCGAGGGTTTGTTGATGGGTTCATCAACATATCTTCCTTTAACCCTCCATGAAGTCTGCTCAGATAAACCTACAGTTTCATCTGCATTGTCGATAGGGGCAGACCAGAAGTAATCGTCGCATCCTTCAGCATTGTCTTTGTCGACCAGGATTCTCAATTCTTCCGTTTGCTTTGGGGTGACCCCTGTAACTGCATACACTTGATTTGGCACCGTTTGAACCTTTTGGTAGACCATTGCTTTTTCCTTGAGTTTCTTTGTCTTGTCTTTTGACAAGCGAGCGAACTCTACCGAATTTTTAGATATGAGAGGTTTCTCATTCTCGGTTTCGCTTTTCATATACTCAGAACAATCCACTTCGTCTTCTACTGAGATTTCGCTCATCTCACTCTCCTCATCAAATTCGGACGTATTATCTAAGCTTATTTTATTTTCAGAAAGCAATTTTGCATTAGACGAGTCAAATGATTTAATGGTTTCGGACTTTAATTTTAAACTATCATTTTCATCTAAAAGATCTTTGAGCATACATTTACGTTCCTTTGAGTCAATGAAGGATTCTATTTTGTCCAGTCCAATTTTGTAAGACATGGATGTCTCTTCTGATGACACTACTGATTCACATTCTGCTATGACCTCATCTTCCTTAATTTCAAGAAAGGGCAGAATCATCTTGTGAATTTTCTTTCCTATCTCACAACTTAAATGTAATTGAGCAATATTAGTATATAAACGCTTAGCAATTAAACAAAATACATTCCTTTGTTTTAAAAACTTTAAGTTGTCTCTTTGCAAATAAATACTTTCATCCCTAGCCCTAACTAACTCTGCCTCCTTCAGCTCAATCCACATCCTTCTCTCCTCACTTTTTGAAGATACGCTGCTGAGTTGGTCAGTTAGGTTAGAATTCGCTAAGCGAGTTTGCATGAGACTACCACTTAAGTTATTAAATTTAAATTGTAATTCATTTAATTCTTCTTCATAATATGGTATTGGAACTTTAAGTGATTCAAGGATAGAATGTACCTTTTTGATCAGCCGATCGCAGTCGTTGATCTTCTCACTTACAGGCTTTGCTGCAAAACACTTGTCTTGAGGCAGGTTCGGTTCCGCACTTGCACTCTCATTTGATGAACCAGCAGTGACAATTAAACACTTTCCAGCCGAACCCACTTCCTTTGCCACATAAGCCTTTCCATGAGTGGGCTTTCTCACCTCTTCATCTTCAGAATCGGTTGACCAAACTTCAACACCACCGAACTCATCTTCATCAGCATTCTCCTGTACAATCAAGGCATTCATAGAACTGTTAGTCGCCTTCTTTTTCTTGATTTCTTCTAGCTTTCGCATATAATATGCCTCATCGTCTTCACCATCTCTTTTCTCAGTCATTTTCCTTAACATGCAATCTTTGGCAAAATGGTTCTTGCCGTGACAATAATTGCAGTCGTATCCAGAATCTCCTGCAAGCTTGCTCTCTTTCTTCTCTTCATCCTTCTGAGAGGAGATCTTTGCTTCATCCTTCACTTTCTCAGAGCTATAACTTCCCTGCCAGTTTCGGTTCTTGTTGATAGGAAATTTTCTCCTTGCAAATTTCTTTGGATTGGTAACCATCATAGCATACTCCTCGCTTGTAAGGTGACACTCAGACATATCAGACTCTTCTTCTTCTTCTGCAATACTTTTTCCTTTAGAGACAATAGCCAGCGATCCCACACCAGAAACTACTTTCGCTTCTTTGGTTACTACATTTTCATGGGACTTAAGTATTCCCACAAGTTTCGCTAGCGAGTAAGACTTAAACTGTTCATGTGCTTTCAAAGTAGAAACCACATCCATCTATTATGGTCTCAGCCCGTTCATGAAAGTCACTTTCTGCTCTATCAACTTCCTCTCTATTCCATGATTGATCATCTTACTTAGGAGATGATTGAACCGATCGAAAGTCTATATGAGCTTCTCGTCAGGTTTCTGTTCGAAAACTCCAAATTCTGACAGCAGTAAGGTTTGAATGGAGTGTTCTAGATCTTCATCGGTCGAATAGAGTTCCTTCAACCTATCCCAGATTTCCTTGGCCGTTGTCCATGAACCAGCCAACCGAAAGGTGTCAGATTGCAAGGCAAATCTGATCATCCTCATGGCCTTGGCATTATCTAGCAGCTTGTCTTTCTCATCCTGTGGCATCTTCTCTACATCCGTTACCAGCTTGTTATAATCCTTTTGGGACTTGACAGTTGTGTTCGTTGCTGAGTGAACAAATGGCCCAAGTGTGATAGCTTCCCAGATGAGATAGCCATTATCTTCAGATCCAACCACGTAGTCTTCGAAGTGATGAGCCCATACTTCATAGTCTTGAGTGTAAAGAATGGGTATTCTGGTTGTAGATCCAATGTTGTTTGAGATGTTGATGGGATTTGTTGCGAATCTTCGTGAGACATGGTGGGCTTCTAGAATCAAACCTGTAAACTTGTGATTAGGGTTTTATCAGAAACGGAGTAACCGTCGATATGAAGAAGAAGGCTTCTATTTATACGATAAAAGCGGAAACCCTAAAGAATTCTGAATACAGAAGGAATGTGTATTGATCACACAGTCTCCTGCTCTGATACCTATTGTTAGAACAAAGTTCTTTCAGGATCGTTAGATTCTATGCAAGCAAACTATTACGAAAGTAATTAAGAACACGAGTATGGCTTTGAATATGTCGTATGATTAATGCTTCAACACCTCAGAAGAGCTCGATAAAGAACTTCGACTATAGAGGTGTTTTAGGCTTACAAATAATCAACGTAATAATCGACACCGTATAATGCATACATGCATGCATATATATAGTATAACCCTACCAGCTATTCTAGATAATCACTGATGGACAGGCCTAATCCAGATACAAAATGTAAGGCCCATGACGCAACAGAAATGGACTCAACACATATCATGACACAATGGTCAATTTTGATATTTTCAAATGTGAGTTACAAACCTTGCAACTCAAATTTGGAGAATCAAGAAGAACAAAAAGAAAATTGGAAAGAGATGTTGAAAGAAAATCGAAAGATTATAATCACGTCTTGGAACAATTAAATCACACACTAATTCAGAAAAGGGATTTGGAACAAAAAAATCAGTCAATCATTTCTTCTGAAATAAAAGATGTTTTAGAAATGGAAATCCTTCAATTGAAACAAGACTTTCAAGAATCAACTGAAAAATACAATATTTTAAATGAAAAACTGATTGATTCTTTAAAACAAATCAATTCTCTTGAAACTGAGAATAAAAGACTGATATGGAATATGGATTCTATCAAAGTTGCTAGAAAACTAAGTGATGATATTTTCACCAAGGCAAACACCTTAGGAACTGGAAAAATTGATACGAATTACAGACCAGGAATTGGAAGAGAATCCTTTGAAATTGAACAAGCAAAACAGGAAAACATGACAAATTGTGAAAACTCTGAATCAACTCTACCAGATCTTTTCACATCTGTTAATGAGGAAGATTCAGATGACGAAACAATTATCAATTGTAGCCCAGATGATACTGCTTTCACTGTTTCCAAAAAGTCTTTCAAAAGAGTTGTAAATTCTGAAACATACTCTGCTAGTTCTTTAACTCACCAAATCAAAAATACCGACGGAACCACCAAACTTAAAAACTTTTTGAATGGACGAAATTCCTCTTATCAGGATGGTAGTGCTTCTGTACCAACTGTTTTTCCTACAATAAGTTCATCAATTGTTGGAAAAACTAGTCCGGGACAAAAATACTCCAAGAAACAACAAACATGCTAAAAATCCATTCAAGTCAACAAAACTCCACTTGTCAAGCCAAACATTTTTGACAACCAACCAAAGAAACCAGTTCAACCGTACGTCATACCTCAAAAACAGGTTTCTAAACAAAAACAACAACCCTTTCGAAAACCTTTTGAAAACCGCTTTCAAGATATCACTTTTAATCATTCAAGGAACTTTCAAAAACAATCACATCAGAAAGTTCCAAACCATCATCATCAAAAAGCTTTTCAAAACCACCATTCACATCCCAGATATGAAGAAAACTTTTCAAACAAACCTTCACATATAGGATATCTTTCACCAAATCACAGATCTTATCAACCCACAGATTTTCAAAAACAAATCACATTATGGGTAAAGTTGATAAATGAAATCAAACCTCAACCATTCCATCCTCATAAACCAAACTCTTACAACAACGTGAAGTTAAATGCTAGAAATTCATTAAGCAAAGAACCCAAAATAACAACTGACAAACCAGGACCCATTCAGATTTGGGTACCTGAACCTTCTGTCTGATTGCAGGTACTTAATGTTGGAGAACCCAATGATGATACATGGTATATCAATAGTGGCCGCTCCAAGCATATGACAGGAAACCGGAACTACTTACGTGACTTCAAACCTACACAAACCAATCAATATGTTACCTTCGGAAACAACATGACAACAAAAATCAAGGGTTATGTAAACATAACAAATGGTAATTTCACCATAAAGAAAGTTGCCTACGTTGACGACCTCAAACACAACCTCAGCAGTGTTTCTCAGCTTTGTGATAACAATCTTGAAGTTCTGTTCACCAAACAACGAAGCTTGATAATGGACGCCGAAACCAAAGATGTTATAGTTGATTCTGACCGTGACGGAAATATGTATCCACTTGACATGGATCTTATCTATGGTAAACCCGATATATGTCTGCTATCTAAAGCCCCAGCAGATATTAGTTGGTTATGGCACCGCCGCCTTTCCCATCAAAACTTTGGGTACATCAACAAATTGATCGGTGCTGATCTTGTTCAAGGGCTACCACTTCTGAAGCTCGATAACGAAACTCTTTGTCCCGCATGTGAAAAAGGAAAACTTTCCAAATCAACTCACAAAAGCATCTCAAAATCTAGTGTATCCGAACCACTAGAATTGCTGCACATAGACCTTTGTGGCCCTGCCAAAACCCAAACCATAGAAGGGAAGAAGTACATTCTTGTTGTCGTTGATGGTTTCTCGCGCTTTACTTGGGTCTTTTTCTTAAGACTAAAATCAGAAGCACCTGAAGAGATGATCAACTTCATCAAACAAATCGAACTGAAGCTCAAAAGACCTGTTCGAAGAATCCGAAGTGATAATGGTTTAGAGTTCAAAAACAAGACTCTAGATTCATTTCTCAATGATAAAGGAATTGAACATAACTTCTCAGCACCGTACACTCCACAACAGAAATGGTGTTGTCGAAAGAAGGAACATAACCCTATGTGAAGCTGCAAGATCAATGCTTATCTTCGCTGATCTGCCACAATACTTTTGGGAAGAAGCAATAGCCACAGCTTGCTACACTCAAAATCGTTCCTTAATCCATAAACATCTTCATAAAACAACATATGAAGTCATTAACAACCGAAAACCAAACATCAAATTTTTCCATATTTTTGGTTGTCGATGCTTCATAAAGAACAATAAAGATCACCTTTCAAAATTTGAATCAAGGTCGGACGAAGGAAATTTCCTTGGTTACTCATTTTCCTCAGCTGCTTATCGAGTACTGAACAAACGTACCAGAGTAATTGAAGAAAGTACCAATGTTCATTTCGATGAATTTTATGTCAGGAAATTGGATCGTGAACATTTTGGTTCTAAAATGATTGGTAATATTTTTCAAAATCCAATTCACCAAACACCTTCTCCTGACATAGACATTGAAATCGATCATGATTTACTTTTTGAACAACCAAAATCCGCTTAGAATTCTGAACTTCTAACTACTTCAATTGATCAGAGCAGGAACACCCACTGAAGGAACTCCACAAATAAACCAAAATGATACAGATCAATTCGAGGGGGAACCACCAACACATACTTATTCTTTGGAACAGACACCAAATCCTCCTTTGAACACCCCATCCCCAAATAGCCAAAACAGTCCCGATGCATCATTTATGGGGGAACCTTCAAAACTATTCCAATATGAAACCCCAGGAGGAGAACAATGGGATATTGAAACTTCAATTATTATAGCGGAAGAGAATCACTTAATAAAGTGGAATAGTTTTGCCTTGTTTTGACAAATGATTCCTTGATAGCCAGTCTTGTTTCTGTATACCCATATTGAACCTTCAAAACAGTAAGATCGGGTGGAGTAGGAACAAGATTCCATAATGTATGATTTGGGTTCAGTTCTTATCAACAACTGAACCCAAAACCATACATTATGCTCTCAAAGATCCAGACTGGCTAAAAGTTATGCAAGAAGAGCTAGCAGAATTTAAAAGAAACGACGTATGGAATCTTGTTCCTACTCCACCCGATCTTACTGTTATAGGTTCAATATGGGTATACAGAAACAAGACTGACTATCAAGGAATCATTTCTCAAAACAAGGCACATCTTGTAGTTAAAGGATATTCACAACAAGAAGGAATCGACTACGATGAAACATATGCTCCAGTTGCCAGAATTGAAGCAATTCGCATCTTTCTTGCATATGTTGCACATAAGAATTTCAAAGTATTCCAAATGGACGTTAAATGTGCATTCCTACACGGAGAGATAGATCGCGAAGTATACATCCAACAACCACCAGGTTTCGAAGATCCCAGATTTCCAGATCACAGCTTTAAATTGCAGAAAGCTGTCTGTGGCTTGAAACAAGCACCCCGAGCCTAGTATGCCACGTTGTCATCATTTCTCGAAGAATCAGGTTTTAAAAGAGGTTCAATCGATCAAACCCTTTTTCGTAAAATCTTTAATAAACATCTTTTTATCGTACAAATATATGTTGATGACATTATTTTTGGTTCTACCGATGAATCTTTGAGTGTTAAGTTTGCAGATTTAATGAAGAGCAAATTTGAAATGAGCATGATTGGGGAGATGACTACTTTTCTCAGACTTCAGATCAAACAGTCAACTAATGGCATTTTCATCAACCAAGAGAATTATGTCAAAAACCTACTCACTCTCTTTTCAATGGACAAATCCAATACCGCAAAAACCCCAATGTCTTTTGGATACAAAATCGATGCAGACTTAAATGGCAAACCCGTTGACCAGAAAAGATATCGTGGAATGATTGGATCGCTCTTATACCTCATTGCCAGCAGACCTGACATCATGTTTTCTACATGTGTCTGTGCTAGATACCAAGCAAATCCTATGGAATCCCATGTAGTTGCTATAAAACGCATCTTCAAATACCTTAAAGGCACTCCCAAACTTGGCCTTTGGTATCCAACTAAATCCGATTTTCAGTTGAACGCTTTCACCGACTCAGACTACGGAGGATGCAAGTTAGATAGAAAGAGTACATCTGGTAGCTATCAATTCCTAGGAGTTAGACTAGTGAGTTGGACTTCAAAGAAACAGACTTGTGTATCCACATCAACAGCAGAAGCTGAATACGTCGCTGCCGCCAGCTGTTGTTCACAAGTCATATGGATGCAAACTCAACTGCGTAACTATGGCTTCAAAATCTCACAAATTCCCATATTTTGTGACTCAACCAGTGCAATTGCCATTTCTCACAATCCCGTTCACCATTCCATGACAAAGCACATCGACATTCGATATCACTTTATCAAAGAAAACATTCAAAAGGGTCATATCGAACTACACTAAGGCTCTCGATGAAACAAAGTTTCAATACTTCCTAGGCCATCTAGGAATGTTAAATCTAGATAATATCCATCCTTAAACTTTTACTTTTTGTTTGTACAAAAGTGTGTTTACTTTCATTCAAAAAGAAAATTCAAAAACAATTAAAAATTGCTTTCTTTTAAAAAAAAACCAAAAACATTCAAATAACCAATATTTCCAAACACATTCAGATAAAAAATCTTCAAAAAGAAAATAAAAGACTTACCATAATAAGCTTTTATAGAACCTTGTGATTAATCGTCTCTTGACATAATTTTCAGATGCTTATGCTCGATGAAGATTTTAAGTCATATTGATTCTCAATTGGAGTGAAGGTTCAAATCTCATACTTTTCATAATGTATATATCTTTATTTCCTTCGATTTTATTTCATTATTGACGATTTTAAACAATCAAGGGGCATAAGGTTAGGAGGTTCAGATGAAATAAAAACCCATGTGAGAATTTGTGCCTGGTCAATCTGTATCACTGTGAATTTCATTTCTTGTAAGCTTAAGTATGTCATTATTGCTTAAAAGGTATACCCAATTATACCTTCTCACGGTCTCATTTTTTCTTAGATATCAAAATGACTAGGGACGATACATTCATTTCTTACATACTAGACAAACTGTCTTTTATGCCACCTATCCCTACCTAGATAAAAGCCAACCAAAAATGAAGACTTGTAATCCTATGATCCATCAATAAGAAAAGACGAAACGAAAATGATTTCCAGAATCATCGATCAAAGAAAGCCTCAAAACAAAAAGACTCCAAACAATGACATATCCTTACAAGAAAACCAAAGGAGAAACAAAGATCTATCGACATCCAATCCTGAAAGACGAATCAAGATAAAGACGAATCAACAAGAAAGCCAAATTACTCACCGAAGAAATAACAAACAAAACAAAAATATTCTACATTTGGTATTTTCAACAAACTTTCGACCAAATGGTTATTTCAAAACAAACATCATAAAATCCTGCGATTTGTTTTGAACCATTTTTCAAAAAAAGAAGATATCTCAATCACTCGAGACAGATACTCCAAAAAAAAACACTTTTTTCAAATGTAGCAAAATTCTCGATGCTAAAACAAAATATTTTTTTACAATAAATCGATATTGATCAACAAACAGGATACCATCAAAGAAGAAGCTGCAACAACAATGGATTTCCCGGGATACTGTAGCCTTCATCACTGAAGATTCTTAGTTGCAAACTGCACTATGAAAATTGCTAAACCCCTCTACATGTATTTACCGACGGAGAGAGAGTGAAAGTTAATGGCATGAATGAAGAAACCCGTTGATTAATGCCGAAACCAGTCTTCTGTTATTGATTATCTAATAATGAGACTAAGTGACTTTACAGGAAAAGCATAGCTGAACACCTCCAATATGAGTGTGAGTCGTGAGAGAGAGAGATATCACTCATTTTTAGTAATCATTAACTTGTTCTGCTGCCAGAACAACCAAACATCCAAGTGAAGTGTGAGTTATACCTATGAGCGTTGATCTGAATCGACCTGTTAGACCACTTGTCGTCATTAATAATGCAATAAAATCTTAGGAAATTTCTTTAGATACATATATGGCTACCCTTTGATAACCGAACCCGAGACTTTGATTCGGAAACAAATTTCTAAAAATCTTTTACATAAGATATGTTAAACCAAGTCACAAACTTCCAAATCAATTACAAATGGTTTTATATATATCTTATCTATTGACAAAACTTTTATCTCGAATCTTCAAATGTTAAACTGTCAATAAGATTAAATCATAATGTCCTTATTCCAGCAATGATCACATAGGGGGAAATTGTTGAAAAATGTTTTTGTATGTGACCATCACTGAAATAAGATGAATTATTTTTATTTAAATCTAACAAATATTATCAGTTATTTCAGGTTGCGTGGATTCATGCTTAAATGTGAAATACAAAAATACGCGAAAGACAGAATACACAAAGACGGAAAAATAGCCGCATATTTAGTCGGTTGAAGACAAAACAAATCAACGGATAAAACATGTCAAGACTTCAAAACCTCAAGGGACTTTAATGGAAATTTATTTATAATGAATAAATTTTGGAGATTTATTGGCTACTGGAGAGTTAAAAGCAAACATAAACACAAGCAAAACCCATACACACGTTAGTATCGCCACTTGATAGTCAATTCCTACAATTACTACTTTGACAAAAACCACACCTACGATCTCCTATATTTTCATCATTTCTTGAGAGACACTTTTTTGTTATTTATTTTTCATGTGTGTATATTTGTGGACGTGTATATGTATAGAGAGATGAGAGACAAAGAATGTGTGTGCGTTTTATTTTTTTCATCCCTCACAACTTCAACCTCAAGCATAAGCCTCATCCTTGTGAAGTAAAGTCAAGAACACCAAGAACCAACAACACTACATTCATTCATCATCACCTTATACCTCCATTTTAACCACCTAATTCCACCCTCAAAACAACCTCAAAATACTCTCCAAACAACCTCCTTAAACCTCCTCCAAAAACCTTTTTAAATCACCTCAACCATCACCACCTTGCAGTTTTTCGAGATCAGAATTTGCAAGTTACAAAACAAAAAACCGGGCACAACACAGCCAAGATACTACTAGGGAGATTTTCACCATCAATTCTTCATACCCTTACCTACATCTAGAAATTTTCGTGCACGATTTTGATCGCGGGAAACCCCAGAGAGACGCGAGAGAGAATTGGCTATCCAGAGAGATTTCTGTTTTCGAGTTCAGAATCTTCATGTCAGAAAACAAAAAACTGGGCACAACACAGCCAAAATACTACTAGGGAGATTTTCACCATCAATTCTTCAGAACCTTACCTACATCTAGAAATTTTCGTGGACGATTTTGAGCACGGGAATCCCCAAAGAGACGCGATAGAGAATTGGATATCGAGAGAGATCTACTCCGAAAATCTACTTTCATCACCACCCAAAGCTCCATCAACATCACCATCTTTGCTGCCTTACACCACCAAAACTACAACCTTATTCCACCTCCTACCACCCTCCAAGTACCCACTCCAACCTCATCAAATCTCCTCAAAACACCCAATACCCGTATACAAATACATGACCCGTGTACTTTGCATTGTTTTGTAAACAACCCATTTTACATGAAAATGAACTTTTTGTTACTTATCAAATACCAGATTGATCTTTGAACAAATAGAAACAAAGTCTATTAAGATCCAAGAGTCCAAATATCGACCAGTCGTTCCAAGAGTCCAAATATCGACCAGTCGTTCCATTAGTCCAGTTCAGTCAATTTATTGACGAACCTACTTGATATATATTTATATACTTATATACTTTATTATGGCTTTATGTCATTTAAATACAGTCATTTATATTATTTATAGCTTTACGTCATTTAAATACGGTCATTTATATTATTTTTAGCTTTACGTCATTTAAATACAGTCATTTATATTATTATAGCTTTCAGTCATTTATAGCTTTCATATTTATATTTATTCCGCAATTATTATTCTTTATATATATCTACATCTTATATCTTTAACTTATATATCTGTCACACAGTAACTGGTATCCGAGCCTTTTGTTGCGGTGATATAAAAGAATATTTTCCAACATGCCCGAAGGCAGGGAACGCGGGCGGCATAGGAAGAGTTTTGGCTATAGGCCACGAGGAAGCAGTAGCTGACCCTACAGTGGTCACCGATATGTTTCTCCTCGATAACTCTTATGTATACATATTGTTTGATAGTGGAGCGGAGAGGAGTTTCGCGAACCAGAAATTTGCTTACTTACTTAAACAAAAACCACGTGCACTGAAAGAACCGTTCACTGTAGAAATTGCTAACGGAAAAACTGAGAGCACTAACAGTATACACATAGGATGTACTCTAACTCTAGATAGACATTCATTATCCAATCGACCTCATGCCGGTCTCAATTAAAAGTTTTGACGTCATAATCGGCATGGATTGGTTGAGTCTTCATTGTGCCGACATCATGTGTTACGAAAAGGCTGTTCGCCTTAATCTACCGTCTAACGAAACTCTAGCTATCTATGGCGACAAACCCGACATGAGGCTTTGTATCATCTTGAGTATACAAGCCCAAAAGTACTTACGAAAGGAATGTCATGCATTCCTTGCTCATGTTGTCGATATGAGCCAAGAGACGAAAGACATAAAGAACATCCTAGAAGTACGTGACTTTCCTGACATCTTTCAAGAAGAACTACCAGGATTACCACCACAACGTCAAGTCGAGTTCAGGATCGACTTACTTCCAGGGGCTACCCCAACAGCCAAATCGCCTTATCGTCTAGCACCAGCTGAGATGCAGGAGCTATCTGGTCAACTTAAGGAATTGCTCAGCAAGGGCTTTATTAGACCAAGCTTCTCACCCTAGGGAGCACCGGTCTTGTTCGTGAAGAATAAAGACGGATCGTTCCGTATGTGCATCGACTATAGAGAACTAAACAAGCTTGCCGTCAAGAATCGTTACACTTTACCTCACATAGAAGATTTGTTCGACCAACTGCAAGGGGCGAATTAATTTTCAAAGATAGATCTGAGATCCGGGTATCACCAATTACGAGTGTTAGAGGAGGATGTTTCCAAGACAGCCTTCCAAACACGTTATGGAGACTACGAGTTTGTAGTGATGCCTTTCAGATTGACCAATGCACCCGCAGTATTCATGGAATTAATGAATAGGGTGTGCCGTCCTTACTTGGATCAGTTCATCATTATGTTCATCGATGACGTACTTATCTACTCTCGATGTCAGGAGGAGCATAGTCAACATCTACGACAGGTCTTAGAAACGTTACGATCAGAGAAGCTCTACGCAAAGTCCTCTAAGTGTGAATTTTGGATTCGAAGAGTCAAATTGTTGGATCACGTTGTTAGTGAAGAGGGAATTCATGTAGACCCTTCCAAAATAAAGGCCATTGAGAACTGGTCATCACCGAATATGCCTACAGAAATTCGACAATTTCTAGGTCTCACTAGCTACTATCGCAGGTTCATTCGGAACCTCTCCAGGATCGCGAAACCGCTTATTACATTGACCTAGAAAGGTGTGGCCTTTGACTGGTAAGAGAAACAAGAAAAAGCATTCCAAACGCTGAAGCGAGCCTTATGCAGCGCACCGATACTATCCCTCGTAGAAGGGATAGAAGACTTCGTAGTTTATTGTGATGCATCCAACCAAGGGCTTGGTTGTGTTCTTATGCAAACAAGGTAAGGTCATCGCCTAGGCCTCAAGATAGCAAAAGACACATGAAGTCAACTACACCACACACGATCTTGAGTTAGGAGCAGTGGTATTTGCTCTGAAGATCTGGAGACACTACCTGTATGGTACAAAAAGCACTTTCTTTACAGACCACAAGAGCCTTCAACATATTTTCGACCAGAAGGAGCTCAATATGAGACATCGACGATGGGTGGAGCTACTCAATGAATACGAATGCGGAATTCATTATCATCCCAGTAAAGCCAACGTAGTAGCTGACGCCCTAAGTCGGAAAGAATACTCTGGTCGTAGAGTCAAATCATTGACTATTACTATCCATTCACATCTGTCCACACAAATTAAGGAGGCTCAACTAGAAGCCTTGAAACCTGAAAATGTGGCGGGTGAATCCCTAAGAGTGATGGATAAAAACTTGGAAGTCAAGGGTGGCGGAGCCTTATATCTCATGGATAGGATCTGGACACCGAGGCACGGGGGTTTCTGAGACTTGGTCATGACCGATGCGCACAACACTCGATATTACGTCCACCCTGGTTCAGATAAGATGTATCTGGATCTCAAAAAGCTACACTGGTGGCCTAACTTGAAAGCTGAGATTGCTACCTTCGTGAGTAAGTGTCTTACTTGTGCCAAGGTTAAGGTCGAATACCAGAAACCCTCAGGTTTGCTACAGCAACCGGATATATCAGAATGGAAGTGGGAGCGGATCACAATGGACTTCATAACCAAGTTTCCGAAGACAACGGGTGGTCTCGATACCATTTGGGTGATCTTAGACAGATTAACAAAGTCCGCACACTTCCTGCCCATCAAAGAAACTGACAAGATGGAGAAACTAACGAGAACCTACATTAGGGAGATCGTACGACTGCATGGTATTCCTATATCCATTATCTCTGATAGAGATAGTAGATTCACTTCAAGGTTCTGGCAGTCGCTACAAGGTTCCCTAGGAACTAGGTTGGACATGAGTATAGCCTACCATCCGCAAACTGACGGGCAAAGTGAGAGGACTATTCAAACTTTGGAAGATATGTTGCGAGCCTGTGTGATTGACTTTAGGAAGGCATGGGATACTCATTTACCCCTTGTCAAATTCTCCTACAATAACAGTTATCACACGAGCATAAAGGTTTCTCCATTTGATGCCCTTTATGGCCGGAAGTGCAGATGCCCTCTGTGCTGGGCTGAGGTGGGTGACACACAGTTAGCTAAAGGACAAGAACCTAAAAGCACTCTCACAGGTCCAGAGTGTTGTATTAGTGTCTAAGTCTATAACTATGATGGGTATGTACTTGACCCGATTTGGCATGGTCCATTTGGGTTGCACTTCACCGGAACAATTTATATGGATAGTATTTTGAGAATAGTATGTTTATGATTTATATTAATATATTATAAGTTCTAATATATTAAAATGGAATCATATTATTTAATTAGTATTGATCAAGAATTGATTTAGGATTAATTTAGTGATCAAAAGGAACTAATTAAATATGGACTCTTATATATAGTATGGGCCAAGTTCATTTAGGTTGGGCTAAGCTTGCATTGATAGTCCATGGAGTTTTTACCCCATGGATCCTATGGAGATGAAAGGTCATGGGTATTAGGGTTTACATGGATGAAACCCTAATCCTCCATACTATATAAAGAGGTCCTTGGCACATGAAATGGGACTAGTGTATGTGTAAACAAGAGTGGGCAATATTCTCTCAAGTTTTCCAAGGTGTTTTTGGTGATCTGTGATTCCACTTGAGGCTTCCACACTATTGGGGCTATTGAGAGAAAAACTTGAGACACACTTGAACAAATGTTAGAACAAGTATAGTTGCGGAATAGTTTATCTCAGAGGATCTAAAAGCTCAACAATAATAATAAGTTAGAGTTAGATAATTTGAGAGTTAAGTACGGAAATGTAAGGAAATATAAATGACAACAGATATTATACCAAGTATACACATAAGTTGATTCTTAACAAGGAATGCATTCAGACCAAGTTACTAAGAGAGATCAAACTTAGTGATTAAGTCAAGAATTACTTGCTCCGAAGAGAGATAATATTCAGTTATAATCTAGTAAACTTGTTTTAGAGTAAGAAGGAGATAAGAGCAATAACACAAGATATGAGATTCAAGATGCGTAGTGTTATCTGATGTTTTGAATAAGAAGGATTGAGCTCTATATATAGAGACTCAAAGGTTACACTTGTTCAACTATCTAACCATAGCCATGCAAGGCATACTGGACAAAAGAGAGTATTCTATGAAAACCAGATAAAGAGCTAAACTAAGAGAGCTAGATAGTGAACTGCGGATGATGATGACTTCGGATGTGGTTACTGAACTCGGTTGATTGTGGATAGAGGAGGGCTGAGGTAGAACAAGTTTAAGAGGGTCACTTTTATGATTCAACAATTTCCCCCTAAGTGACCTCTTCAACTTTTCTTCAGTTATCAAGTTTTAGAAACTTGATTAGAATCCACTAAAACTTTTTGACATTCTCCAACCAGGTGATCCTTCTTAAAATTTCGAACTTGACTTCGGCAGTTGTGTTTTTGACCTTTGAACTACGGTTCGACAAATTTCAAGTTGCTTCCTTGTGAGACGATTCATGGCAGTCCTAGGAATGAAATATTTGGTTTTATCGACCTTTCTTTTGAAAATGACTCCAAGATCTGGGAAGCTTGTTGCACCTAGGGATATCTCTTGATAACCTTCAGTAGGCATCGGTGCACGGTCAAGTGGTGTTAGATCGAACTTTTTGGCAAGGGCAGGGTGAATGTCTGCATCAATCTTCGCGAA
Organism: Lactuca virosa; assembly: GCF_052849685.1. NCBI lineage: Eukaryota > Viridiplantae > Streptophyta > Magnoliopsida > Asterales > Asteraceae > Lactuca > Lactuca virosa. The sequence continues at coordinate 432,240,165 of NC_136428.1, read as the reverse complement.
GTCACAGACAGTCTCCCTTAGAAATGTGCTTGCCCTTTCAAATGCTATCTTCATCTTTGGATACTTATCGCTTTTGTTGTGGAACACCATTGCTATCAGGAAGAATTCTTCTGGATTCATGCATGGGAAGTCAGCTTGGGTGCGGACGTAGTCCTGATTCCTTCTTGTAAGAGTATACTGGATAAAGTCAGCTTTCATGAATTTCCAGGGCTTAAAGTTCTTGACTGCGGATGGTCTGTCATTAGACCAGATTTTCTCTATTGAAGAAGCATGTTTGGCATGGAATAGATTGAGTCTTTGGAATTCCATGGACAGTCTCTTGTGATCAGGTAAGCTGGGTCAAAATGCTCAAATACAGTGAAGTATTTTGCATTGGGGGATATTGGAATATCCTAGCAACCGTCAGATGGAGGTTCAGCAAAAGTAAGATATGGTTTATAGTCATCATCCAGCAATCTGCGGTGGGGATTGATCCAAGAATTGACCAAAGATTCATCCATGTTTATGTCGAATCCGTTTTCTCTCCAGGTTAGCTCAGCAAACTTGGCTGCTTTCCAGTCGGCTCTCTTCTGTTTTGTTGCGGGAGAGTCATTGGAATGTTCGGATGACATGTTGGATGCTAAGTTCTTGAAGTGGGGAGGAGTATTCGGTCGCTTCGGAGAAGGATTAGATTCTTGAATGATTTCCTGTTGCGGTGGTGACTGGTGGCTTGAATGCGGAGATGGTTGCGGTGAAGGAACTTTTTCATTAATGACAGGGAAGCTTCGATGTTGGTGAGAGATGCTGTCTGAATGATGGTCTTCACCACTTCCCCCTCTTGAGGAATGCAGAGTCGGGGATTCCTCAAGCCATTGCTTAAGACCATCGACTTTAGCACACACATTGTTGAATTGAGCTTTGAGTGCATCAGCCAGTTGCTGATTCTTTGGAATGGCGGTGTTAAAGAGTAGTCGATGAATCTCCTTGGTAAGTTGAAGAATCTCAGGACCATGAAAGTTTGAAGATAGAGAGCGTCGAAGGCTGTTAATGGTAGATTGTAGGACCGAGATGGTGGACTCATTGGCATTATGCGTTTCATCTATCAGCTTATTCGAGTGAGTTGACTGATCCGCAATGGCTGTTTGAAGGTCTGCCTTAATTGTGGACACCTCAGAGATGAGGCGCTCCGCAGTAGCCATGAACTGCTGATGGTCAACCTTTCGACTTGTATCCAAAGAACGAATTCCCATTTCAACTTTCAGGGAAATTTGCTCAGCCACTACTCGCTTACGAGTTTCAAGTCGTTCAATCCTTTCAATTAGGGACTGCGGTCCTGGAATGTCTACAGGTTGCGGTTGAGTGGGCTTGACCGCAGCAAGAATTTGATCTACTTTGGCTTGTAGACTCAGAAATTCTTTTCTGCACACAACAATCTTCCTTTTCTTCTTCTTTTTCTCTTTAGGCTTGGAGGTTGAGTGTTGAGAGCCACTCGAAGCTTCTTCCTCATCAAAAATTATTAATTCATCATCAGAAGGGGTAGGCTGAATTACCTCATTGATATCAAAGTCATTGAACCCGAATGTAGGTGCAGAGCTAACTTCGATTGCGGTGCCATCATCTTGAGAATATCTAACATTTGGAGTTGGAGGGAGTTTTGATGAACCTTCACCACCAAGAGTGGTCTGAGCGTTGCAGACCGTCTCAGCCATTGTGGACATTAACTCTTGTACTTTCAGAATGGTGGTTACGGTGTTGGCGTTATTAATGGCGTATGCCCAATACTTGGCCACTAATTGAATCTCTTGCTGTTTTAGTTAAAGCTGCTTGGTCTGTCGATCCTTTCTCGCTTGAAATGCCCTACGGAAAGCGGCATATTTCTTTGTTTCAGCTTCATTGGATGGCTTGTATTTACTCCATGAGTCATTAAGATCAATTCCATCAATTCCTTGAAAATGAACCGAGGTGTCCCTCGGGTCCACGGATCCTTGCACAATTATGCTCACCGTGCCTAAACCACCTGGAAAAGATGTAAGCATAGTAGTATTTCCTGAGCTTCCTCGGTCTCCTTGACCCGTGGTCAATTCTGGCATCAGCTCAGTTCTGGCAAGGGCGGAAGAATTGCCCTGCGGTTGGGAAGGTGTTTGAAGTGTATGGGTTACTGACAAAAGGATGGAGTTCAACTCCTCGGGTGAAAAGAAATATAGACAGGAAGCCCTGGAGACCTTAGGGCGAGAACCAGTTCCATCCTCTTGGGAGAGAGCTAGGGTGAGTCTCCACGATTAGCTGAAACAGACACACTTTCTGTGTCTGAGTGGTATTCGATGGTTGTATTGAATGGGTCTGCGGCCACCCTAAGGACTACCGGAGCCTTTTGAGAGGCTGTGGCATCAGTCCGGTCACGCACTTGGTCTGTGGATTTGGTTTTTCTTTTCTTGAGGATAGAAATGGGTTATGCATCATCATCAGAATCACTGGAGGGAGATTTAGATTGATTGTCATCGGATTCGTTATCTTAAGGCACAAGGTGTTTGAGTTTCCTCTTCTTTGATGGTTCAGTGTACTTGGGAACATCTTTCTTCTTTGGGGTTCCATGTTTCTTAGAGATGTTGTGGGGGCCTTATTTGGCTGAGGCTACCTTCTTGATTCTTTGTGATAATGTTAAGTTGGATAGAGTAGTGGAAGATGGAGCTGCGGTACTACCAGGATTGATGGGTGCGGTTGAGGCTTGTATGTTCTGACTAGGTAGAGGCGGGGTAGGAAGATATGGGTCATTACCTTCCGCAGCCTCTATGTGATTTGAGACATCAGTGGTTTCAAGTCTAAGTGTAGACAGAATGTGGACTGGTAGTCGTCTAATGGGTCCAAAAATAGATTGGTCTTTAGAAGGGTTGTACCTTTTAAGATCTCTGGTGATGAAGAGGTTGACATCGTTGCCCATGCTTAGACCCGCATCAACATGAAGATCGGAGATGCACAGAGACCAGAATCTTGCAAAGGTGAGCTCGGTAGGATTTTCTTTTGGACTCTCCTTGGGGATGTACTGCAAGAAGTCGTCCCATAGAATCTAACTGTAGTTGACATCGTGGCCAGTGAAGATACTCCATACTAACTCTAACAGCTTGAGGCCCATGTTATCAGTGCCTCCGGTCCTTTCGGACAAACTGCGGATCACGAAATAGCAAACGAACTGCCATACCGCAGGCAACTGATTCTTCTTGAATTCGCCTATGCCTTTTAGCTTCTTTTGGTAACCCATTTGGTAAAGTGCAGATAGAATGTCGGACGTGCTTGGGGTGAAGAACTTTGTTGAAGGTTGAACTAGCAGATTAATGGCGTTGAGAAACTTCTCTTTGGTCAGAATAACCAAAGAATCATCCACCAGATTCAGATACACCTCTTGAAGGTTGTTGAGAGGGCGATATGCAGAGAAAGCACATTTGTAGAGAGTTGAAAGTGGTACCACATCAGAGAAGGCGTCAAAAGGACCAAACAATGGATGATTTGACAGGAACTTGATCATCAACTTGATTGAAGCATTGTAAGAAGAATGCTCATCGAACACTGCCCTAAAATTGCTTGATGCAATCGTTGGCATTTGCTTTCTTGAGGCAGAGTCTGAACCCGTTGGGTGAACAGAGACAGATGCTTTTGAGTGTTTCTTTGAGATACCCGATTTCACCATTTTCTAAAAATTAAAGAACTTGCAGAAAAAACAGAGTGCAAGAAGATGAAGGAGATGAAGTTCATCTTGAGAGTTTTGCAGAAAGCGTAAACCTTACTTGGGAGGAAAAAGAGGGTTTTATAGTGGCGGATTTAAAACTTAATTGATTTTAACGTTTGGTTTTTTTATTTGGATGCAATCCCAGCCACAGATGATTTTATAAAAGGATCTATTTTTTATTTTTGAAATTTCCAAAAGCGGTTGCATCTAATGAAATATCAGTCCCTAAACCGTCACGTCCGAAGAACGTGTAGTGAGGGAATTAATCCGTTGTATAAAGGAGGAAAATGGAACAGATTTGACGTTTTGGGGTAATAAGAAAAGACAGTTTAGAGAAAAAAGATTTCTTAAGAAGAAATTTTTATGGAAAACTGTTCTTTTTGTCATCATACCCAAAATAGGTCTGACACAAGGTTTATTTGAAAAGCAGAACTGAAACGATGATATGCTACACCAAGAATGTTTTTTTTAGCATGGTTTCCTTATTTAATGAAGGATCATTAAATAGCACACAACGTTTCAAGAATTTATGAAGTGGTTGAGAAATTGATCAATGTGATTGCGGATTGAGACTTCATTGCGGATGGATCTTTTCATCATTGCTGATGAATGGTTAGATGACTGCAGTAGAAGAGCTGAGGAGAGCACTTGAACAAAAAATAGTAACAACAAACAATAAGGACCATTGAAATATATATATGATATATAGTTGCGGTACATGGGGGATACTGCGTTACATAGAATATACTGCGGTACATAGGATTTACCAAAACTATCTATCATAAATAAATTCAATTAGGACCGCAACAGAGACCAAGGGTGGTCTGCGGTACCTATCAATTCAAAAAGAATTGTGGGTCCGGATTCATCATTCCTAACATTTGTAATAAACGGTTGAGTTTTGTAGAGTCAAGTGCCTTTGTGAATATATCAGCAATCTCTTCATTAATATGGACAAAAAATAGTTCAATGTTACCTTTCAGGATGTGATCTTTGATGAAGTGATACCGTAGTTCAATATGCTTTGTCTTAGAGTGATGAATAGGATTGTGAGAAATCGCTATAGCACTCTCGGAGTCACAATAAATTGGTATCCGCAACATTCTGTATCCGTAGTCCATAAGTTGTGTTTTCATCTACAAGACTTGTGAACAGCAGCTGACTGCGGCCACATATTCAGCTTCTGCGGTAGACAGTGATACAAAACTTTGTTTTCTTGATGACCAGCTGACGCGTCTTCCACCCAGAAATTGACATCCAATGGAGGTGCTTTTTCGATCTAGTCTGCATCCGGCATGATCCTCATCAGTGAATGCATGTAGGCTGAAGTCATTTACTGCGGGGTACCATAGACCAAGAGTCTTGCTGCCCTTTAAGTATCTTAGGATCTGATTGGCTGCGGTCATGTGTGACATTTTTATATCAGCCTGGTACCTTGTGCATACACCTGTTGCAAAGACAATGTATGGTCGGCTTGCAACGAGGTACATCAACGAGCCAATTATACCTCTATAAGTCTTGTGATCCACTGATTCAACGGAAGGATTAGCAGATATCTTGTATCTGAAAGCCATGGGGACCTTGGCCAAAGAACAATTGTCCATTGAGTATTTCTTCAGTAGTTCAGTGGTGTATTTCTCCTGATGGATGAATATCCCTTGAGGGATTTGTTTCACTTGAAGTCCTAGAAAGGAGTTAATCTCTCTATTCATGCTCATTTTGAACTTGTTTGTTATGAGCTTAGCAAATTCATCCACCAACCCCTGATCAGTTGACCAGAAGATGATATCATCCACATGTATTTGTACAAGTATAAGGTGATTACCATTTGCATTTCTAAATAACGTGGGATCAATTACTCCTATTTTGTATCCGGACGAGACAAGAAATTCAAAGAGAGTCTCGTACCACGCTCTTGGGGCTTGCTTTAGACCGTAGATTGCTTTTTCAAACTTGTAGCAGTAGTCTGGGAATTCAAGACTTTCGAAGCCTGGAGGTTGCTGAAGGTAAACCTCCTCTTTTAATTCACCATTGAGAAAAGCACTTTTCACATCCATTTGATGTACTTTGATGTTCTTGTGAGCTGCGTATGCTAAGAAGATTCAGATGGCTTCCATTCGTGCCATCGGAGCGTATGTTTCATCATAGTCAATACCTTCAAGTTGACTATATCCCTTGGCAACTAGCCTTGCCTTGTTTCTGACGACCGCACCGGATTCATCCAACTTGTTTTTGTACACCCATCTAGTACCAACAATAGTGTGACCTTGCGGCTTTGGAATAAGTTGCCACACTTTGTTTCTTTTGAATTCTTGCAGTTCTTCTTGAATTGCGGATATCCAGTCTGGTTCTAGTAATGCTTCTTTGATCGTTCGGGGCTCGACCGAGGACATGAATGGTGCATAGTGACAATGATCAGATAAATCCTTGGAAGATCGAGTCTGGATACCTGCGGATGGGATGCCGATGATTTGACCCGGTGGGTGGTCCTTCGTCCATACATGTAGAAGGGGTTGCAGATGATCAGTAGCTGCTGTAGAGGGAATGTCTTCATTATCGGAGGACTCTGCGGTCGGAGACGGTAGTTCCCCCTGGAGTTGAGAACAGCCTGCGGAATCATCTTCGTTTGGCTGGAGCGAGATTAGCATTTTCTTGAGCGATTGGAAGAGGTTCCCCCTGGATTGTTGATGGAAGATCCTCTTGAGCGTGACAAGGTTCCCCCTGGATTGTTGGAATTGTGAGAACTCTTGGGTCAGATTTGGTGTCGATATTTTCTATGTTTTCATCATCTGAGTCCGAGGAACCGTTTGATGGTTGAAATCCTCTGCGGAGAGGGACTGGAGCTGCTTCTTCTACCACTGGAACCTCGATGGTTGTCGTATGATCTAGAGTTGAGTTTTCCCCCTCAACCGGCAAGGTGGAAGTATTTAGTGACACATCATCGGATAGCGTAGGACCAGATACTTCAGCATGTTGCATTTGAGCTTCAGGAGACACAAGAACCTCGAATAGTTTAGCAGTCTCTATTGGATCGAAGAGATCATCATAGTTAACTTCAACTATGTTTAATGGACCCGAAGAGTCAGAAACATCACATTCTAGGATTTGTTTGGTTTCGGTGGAGGGAGCAGTGTTGCGGACATAAGATGACTGGCTTTGGAGAACCCTATAGGCTACCTTGTTCGTTGAGTAACCAATGAAGATGCCTTCATCAGATTTTGGTGCAAACTTGTTGAGATGATCCTTGTTGTTGATCACAAAACATCTGCACCCAAATATATGGAAGAAACGGACATTAGGCTTTCTGTTGTTAAGGCCCTCATATGGTGTTTTTGTTAGAAATATACGATCTGATTACCACGAATAAAAGGCTCGGTTACCAGTTACTGGGTGACAGATATATATATTTAATGAGATTAGATGCGGAAAGATAAGAAGTGCGGAATAAATAAATACTGGAAAGCTATAAATGACTGAAAGCTATAAATGAAATAAATGACAGTATTTAAATGACATAAAGCGTTAATAAAATATATAAATATATATATAGTAGGTGGTGTTAGAACGGGACTTGTGGAACGACTGTTTTGTCAAGTTGTTAGTCAAATAAATGACTAACGGGCTTAGGGTTGGACTGGATCTTAATAGACTGTGTCTCTATTTGTTCAAAGTTCAATCCGGTAAGTAACAATAAGTTCTTTTTATGTAACAATGAATTGTTTACAAAACGATACAAAATACACGGGTAATGTTTTTTGTATGTGGGTATGGGTTTTTTTAAGGTGATTTGATGAGGTTGAAGTGGGTATTTGGAGGGTGGTAGAAGGTGGAATAAGGTTGTAGTTTTGGTGGTATAAGGTAACAAAGAGGGTGATGTTGAAAGAGCTTTGGGTGGTTATGAATATAGATTTTCGTAGTAAATCTCACTGGATAGCCAATTCTCTCTCGCATCTCTCTGGGGGTTGCAGTGGTCAAACAAATCGAGGAAAATTCCTGAATGTAGGTAAGGTCCTGAATAATTTGTGGTGAAAATGTCTCCCGTATTATCTTGTTGAGTTGTGCTCGGTGAATTTTTTCTTAACTTGCAAATTCTGATGTCGAAAAACAGTAAGGTGGTGATGGTTGTGGTGATTTGAAATGGTTTTTGGAGGAGGTTTAAGGAGGGTATTTGGAGGGTGTTTGGAGAGTATTTTGAGGTTGGCTATGTGTTTATTCTTCTGGAGTTGAGTGAGTAATGGGAATTATTACAAACAAAGACTAAAACACTTACACTTCCACACACTCTCAAAACTCACGTATACATACATATATATATGCAAAAATGAATCAAACAACTCTTCCACTTGTGTTTGTTTATGAAAAAGAAATAGCTTGGTGGATGTAATAGTTGGTAGCACACATGGTGTTGGGTTCTTTTTGCTTTGTTCATTTCTTTCCATTATATATATATATGCATGATTCATATATATATATATATATATATATATATATATATATATATATATATATATATATATATATGTATATATATATATATATACAATATACATACATATATATATACAATATAATATATATACATATATATTTATATAATATATATATATATATATATATATATACACACACGAACACTTGTATATATATATATATATATATATAATATATATATATATATATATATATATATATATATATATATATCCAATTGTGAATTGAATTTCCATTTTTGACCCTTGAGGTTTTTAAATTCTTGACAATTTTAGTCTTGATTTGTTTTGTCTTCAAACGACCAAATATTGCGTCTATTTTTCCGTCTTGGTGTATTTCGTCTTTTGCATATTTTTCTATTTCATAATTAAGCACGAATCCACGCAACCTGAAATAACTGATAATATTTGTTAGATAATATAAAACCAATTCGTCTTATTTCAGTGATGATCACATGTAAAAACATTTTTCAACAATTTCCCCCTATGTGATCATTGATGAAATAAGGATAGATATAATCACATTAACACTTTTAATCTTGAAGATTTGCGATAAAAGTTTTGTCAATGAGAAGATATATATAAAACCATTGTAATCGTTTTGAAAGTTTGTGACTTGGTTTAACATATCTTATGTAAAAGATTTTCAAAAATTTGTTTCCGAATCAAAGTCTCGGGTTCGGTTATCAAAGGGTAGTCATATATGTATCTAAAGAAATTTCTTAAGATTTTATAGCATTATTTCTGACGACAAGTGGTCTAACAGGTCGATTCAGATGAACGCTCATAGGTATAGCTCACACTTCACTTGGGTGTTTGGTTGTTCTGGCAGCAGAACAAGTTAATGATCACTAAAAATGAGTGATATCTCTCTCTGACGACTCACACTCATATTGGAGGTGTTCAGCTATGCTTTTCCTGTAAAGTCACTTAGTCTCATTATTAGATAATCAATCACATAAGACTGGTTTCGGCATTACTCAGCGGGTTTCTTCATTCATGCCATTAAATTTCACTCTCTCTCCGTCGGGAAATACATGTAGAGGGGTTTAGCAATTTTCATAGTGCAGTTTGCAACTAAGATTCTTCAGTGATGAAGGCTACAGTATCCCGGGAAATCCATTGTTGTTGCAGCTTCTTCTTTGATAGTATCCTGTTTGTTGATCAATATCGATTTATTGTAAAAAGATATTTTGTTTTAGCATTGAGAATTTGCTACATTTGAGACCTTTTTAAGAGTATTTGACTTGAGTGATTGAGATATCTTCTTTTGTGAAAAATGGTTAAAACAAATCGCGGGATTTTATGATTTTTGTTTTGAAATAACCATTTGGTTGAAAGTTTGTTTGAAAATACCAAATATAGAATATATTTTTTTGTTTGGTATATCATTATTGAATCCATTTGTTTTCTTGTTGATTTGTCTTTGAGGATTAGATGTTGATAGATATTTGTTTCTCCTTTGGTTTTCTTGTAAGGATATGTCGTTGTTTGCTTGATGGATCATGGGATCGCAAGTCTTCATTTTTGGTTGGCTTTTATCTAGGTAGGGATAGGTGGCATAAAAGACAGTTTGTCTAGTAGGTAAGAAATGAATGTATCGTCCCTGGTCATTTTGATATCTATGCAAAAATGAGACCGTGACAAGGTATAATTGGGTATACCTTATAAGCAATAGTGACACACCTAAGCTCACAAGAAATGATTTCCACAATGATTTAGATCGACGAGGCACAAATTCTCACATGGGTTTTTGTTTTCATCTGAACCTCCTAACCTTATGTCCCTTGATTGTTTAAAATCGTCAATAATGAAATAAAATCGAAGGAAATAAAGTTATATACATTATGAAAAGTAGGATATTTGAACCTTCACTCCAATTGAGAATCAATATGACTTAAAATCTTCATCGAGTATAAGCATCTGAAAAGTAAGTCAAGAGAAGATTAATCACAAGGTTCTATAAAAGCTTATTATGGCAAGTCTTTTATTAATTTTTTTGAAGATTTGTTTTTCTGAATGTTTTTGGAAATATTGGTTATTTGAATGTTTTTGGTAATTTTTAAAAGGAAAGCAATTTTCAATTGTTTTTGAATTTTCCTTTTGAATGAAAGTAAACACACTTTTGTACAAACAAAAAGTAAAAGTTTAAGGATAGATGTTATCTGGATTTAACATTCCTAGACGGCCTAGGAAGTATTGAAACTTTGTTTCATCAAGAGCCTTAGTGAAGACATCGGCAATTTGATCTTCGGTGTTGATGAAGTGCAATTCGATATGACCCTTTTGAATGTTGTCTTTGATGAAATGATATCGAATGTCGATGTGCTTTGTCATGGAATGGTGAATGGGATTGTGAGAAATGGCAATTGCACTGGTTGAGTCACAAAATATGGGAATTTGTGAAATTTTGAAGCCATAGTCTCGCAGTTGAGTTTGCATCCATATGACTTGCGAACAACAGCTGGCAGCAGCGACGTATTCAGCTTCTGCTGTTGATGTGGATACACAAGTCTGTTTCTTTGAAGTCCAACTCACTAGTCTACCTCCTAGGAATTGACAGCTACCAGATGTACTCTTTCTATCTAACTTGCATCCTCCATAGTTTGAGTCGGTGAAAGCGTTCAGATGAAAATCAGATTTAGCTGGATACCAAAGGCCAAGTTTGGGAGTGCCTTTTAGGTATTTGAAGATGCGTTTCACAGCAACTACATGGGATTCCATAGGATTTGCTTGGTATCTGGCACAGACACATGTAGAAAACATGATGTCAGGTCTGCTGGCAGTGAGGTATAAGAGTGATCCGATCATTCCACGATATCTTTTCTGATTAACAGGTTTGGCATTTAAGTCTGCATCGATTTTGTATCCAAAAGCCATTGGGGTTTTTGCGGTATTGGATTTGTCCATTGAAAAGCGAGTGAGTAGGTTTTTGACATAATTCTCTTGGTTGATGAAAATGCCATCAGTTGACTGTTTGATTTGAAGTCCGAGAAAAGTAGTCATCTCCCCAATCATGCTCATTTCAAATTTGCTCTTCATTAGATCTGCAAACTTAATACTCAAAGATTCATCAGTAGAACCGAAAATAATGTCATCAACATATATTTGTACGATTAAAAGATGTTTATTATATATTTTACGAAAGAGGGTTTGATCGATTGAACCTCTTTTAAAACCTGATTCTTCGAGAAAGGTTGTCAATGTGGCATACCAGGCTCGGGGTGCTTGTTGGTGCTTGTTTCAATCCATAGACAGCTTTCTGCAATTTGAAGCTGTGATCAGGAAATTTGGGATCTTCGAAACCTGGTGGTTGTTGGATGTATACATCGCGATCTAACTCTCCATGTAGGAATGCACATTTAACATCCATTTGGAATACTTTGAAGTTCTTATGTGCAGCATATGCAAGAAAGATGCGAATTGCTTCAATTCTGGCAACTGGAGCATATGTTTCATCGTAGTCAATTCCTTCTTGTTGTGAATATCATTTGACTACAAGACGTTCCTTGTTTCGACAAACGATTCCTTGATCGTCAGTTTTGTTTCTGAATACCCATCTTGAACCTATAACAGAAACATCGGGTGGGGTAGGGACAAGATTCCATACGTCATTTCTTTCAAATTCTTCTAGCTCTTCTTGCATAGCTTTTACCCAGTCTGGATCTTGGAGAGCAGAATGTATGGTTTTGGGTTCAGTCATGGATAAGAAGTCTTCAAATAAACAATCATTAGAAGTTGCGGCTCTAGTTTGGATGCCTGAGTTTGGATCTCCGATGATTTGGTCAGTTGGGTGGTTTCTGGTCCATTTTATTAAGCGATTCTCTTCCTCTATAATAATTGGAATTTCAGTATCCCATTGTTCTTCTCCGGGAGTTTCATCTTGGAATAGGTTTGAAGGTTTCCTCATAAATGATGCATCGGGATTGTTTTGGATATTTGGGGATGGGGTATTTAAAGGAGGATTTGGTGTTTGTTCCAATGAAGAAGTATGTGTAGGTGGTTCCCCCTCGAATTGATCTGCATCATTTCGGTTTGTTTGTGGAGTTCCTTCAGTGGTTGTTCCTGTAGAATCAATAGAAGTAGTTAGAAGTTCAGAATTGTAAGCGGTTTTGGGTTGTTCAAAAAGTAAATCAAGATCGATTTCAATATCTCTGTCAGGAGAAGGTGTTTGTTGAATTGGATTTTGAAAAATATTATCGATCATTTTTGAACCAAAATGTTCACGATCCAATTTCCTGACATAAAATTCATCGAAATGAACATTGGTACTTTCTTCAATTACTCTGGTACGTTTGTTCAGTACTCGATAAGCAGCTGAGGAAAACGAGTAACCAAGGAAAATTCCTTCGTCCGACCTTGATTCAAATTTTGCAAGGTGATCTTTATTGTTCTTTATGAAGCATCGACAACCAAAAATATGGAAAAATTTGATGTTTGGTTTTCGGTTGTTAATGACTTCATATGGTGTTTTATGAAGATGTTTATGGATTAAGGAACGATTTTGAGTGTAGCAAGCTGTGGCTATTGCTTCTGCCCAGAAGTATTGTGGCAGATCAGCGAAGATAAGCATTGATCTTGCAGCTTCACATAGAGTTCTGTTCCTTCTTTCGACAACGCCGTTCTGTTGTGGAGTGTATGGGGCTGAGAAGTTATGTTCAATTCCTTTGTCTTTGAGAAATGAATCTAGAGTCTTGTTTTTGAACTCTAAACCATTATCACTTCGGATTCTTCGAACAGGTAGTTTGAGCTTCAGTTCGATTTGTTTGATGAAGTTGATCATCTCTTCAGGTGCTTCTGATTTTAGTCTTAAGAAAAAGACCCAAGTAAAGCGCGAGAAACCATCAACGACAACAAGAATATACTTCTTCCCTTGTATGGTTTGGGTTTTGGCAGGGCCACAAAGGTCTGTGTGCAGCAATTCTAGTGGTTCGGATACACTAGATTCTGAGATGCTTTTGTGAGTGGATTTGGAAAGTTTTCCCTTTTCACATGCAGCACACAGAGTTTCATTATCAAGCTTCAGAAGTGGCAGTCCTCTAACAAGATCATCGCCGATCAGTTTGTTGATGTACCCAAAGTTTAGATGGGAAAGGCGGCGGTGCCATAACCAACTGATATATGCTGGGGCTTTTGATAGCAGACATGTATCGGGTTTACCATAGATAAGATCTATGTCAAGTGGATACATATTTCCGGCACCGTAAGAATCAACAATGATTTCTTTGGTTTTGGCGTCCATGATCAAGCTTCTTTGTTTGGTGAATAGGACTTCAAGATTGTTATCACACAGTTGAGAAACACTGATGAGGTTGTGTTTCAGGTCATCGACATAGGCAACTTTCTTTATGGTGAAGTTACCATTTGTTATGATTCCATAACCCTTGATTTTTGCCGTCATGTTGTTGCCGAAGGTAACATCTTGATTGGTTTGGGTGGGTTTGAAGTCACGAAGGTAGTTTCGGTTTCCTGTCATATGCTTGGAGCAGCCACTATCAATATACCATGTATCATCCTTGGGTTCTCCAGCATTAGATACCTGCAATTTAGACAGAAGATTTAGGTACCCAAATCTGAATGGGTCCTGGTTTGTTAGTTATTTTTATTTTGGGTTTTTTGTTTACCGAACTTCTTGTAGCGTTTGACTTCATATTGCTATAAGAGTTTGGTTTATAAGGATGGAATGGTTGAGGTTTGATTTTATTTATCAAATTTTCCCAAAATGTGATTTGTTTCTGAAAATTCGTTGGTTGATAAAATCTGTGATTTGGTGAATGATATCCTAGATGTGAAATTTTTTTTGAAAAGTTCTCTTCATATCTGGGATGTAATTGGCGGTTATGAAAGGCTTTTTGAAGATGATGTTTTGAAACTTTCTGATTTGGTCGTTTTTGAAAGTTCATTGAATTTTTAAAGGTGATCTCTTGAAAGCGGTTTTCAAAAGGTTTTTGAAAAGGTTTTGGTTTTTGTTTGGAAACCTGTTTTTGAGGTATGACGTATGGTTTAACAGGTTTCTTTGGTTTGTTAAGTGGGGTTATGGTTGCTTCATTGGTATGTTTGATTTGGTTTGTTGAAGAACTAGCAGAGTTTGTTTCAGATTTTACAACTCTTTTGATAGACTTTTTGGAAGCAGTGAAAGCAGTGTCATCTGGGCTATAGTTGATAACTGTTTCGTCATCTGAATCTTCCTCATTAGCAGATGTGAAAAGATCTGGAAGAGTAGATTCAGAGTTTTCACAAATTGTCATCTTTTCTTGTTTAGCTAGTTCATTTTCAAAGGATTCTCTTCCAATTCCTGGTCTGTAATTCGTATCAATTTTGCCAGTTCCTAAGGTGTTTGCTTTGGTGAAAACATCATCACTTAGTTTTCTAGCAACTTTGATAGAATCCATATTCCACATCAATCTTTTGTTTTCAGATTCAAGAAAATTGATTTGTTTTAAAGAATCAGTCAGTTTTTCATTTAAAGTTTTGTATTTTTCAGTTGATTCTTGAAAGTTTTGTTTCAACTGAAGGATTTTCTTTTCCAAAACATCTTTTGTTTCAGAGGAAATGACTGACTGATTTTTTTGTTCCAAATCCTTTTTCTGAATTAGGGTTTGATTTAATTGTTCCAAGACGTGATTATAATCTTCTGATTTTCTTTCAACGTCTCTTTCCAATTTGTTCTTTATCCTTGTTGATTCTCCAAATTTGAGTTGCAAGGTTTGTAACTCAGATTTGCAGATATCGGAATTGATCATTATATCATGATATTTTTTGAGATCAGCTTCTAGACTTTTCTCAATCTTGGTTATATGGGACTCAAAAATTGATTTCGAAAGACCAAGTTCAGAGATCATAGACCATACCTGTTCTATGACGTTTGGAGCTCTTGAAGGTCTATCAACACCAACTACGAAACAGAAGTTTGATTGTGTTGGTTCATTGTCAGCTTCGTCTTCAGAAGTTGGCCAGTATTCCACGTTTGGTTCATGGATTGCCATCAATGCTCTTTGCTTATCTTGATTTTCCTGTTTCTTTAATTCATCGGCTTTTTGAGCGTAGTATGCTGAGTCTTTGACTTTGGTTTTGTTTTTGGCTCGGCATTCTCTGGCATAGTGATTAGTTCCTTTGCAGTTGTGACAAATGATCACTTCTTCATCACTGTCATCCTTTTGACTTTTAATCGGAAGTCTTTCAGGAGCTTGAGTTTGGATTTGTTGGGAAGATTGGGAAGGGTTCTGTTTGAATCCAAAATTTTGGTTGTTTTGAAAGCCATTGTTTTGATTAGTGTAACCTTGATTTTAGAATCCTCTGTTTTGGTTTTGAAAACTGTTGTTTTGGTTATTGTTATGATGACTTGAGTTGGGATTGTTTTGAAATCCCTGGTTTTGAAAACCTTGGTTTGAATTGTTTTGGAAGGAAGGTCTTTGAAAATTTTGTCCAAAATAAGGTCTTGGTTGAAAACCTGAGTTGTTTTGAACAGGTTGAGGTCTTGGTTGAAATCCAGAATTATTTTGTCCAAATGATGGTTGGTTTTGAAAATTTGGTTTAAAATTCGATTGACCGTGATTTGGAATAAATATCTGGAGGTTTGTGTTTGCTACCAAAGCACACAGTTGTTGGTAGTCTGCTTCATCATTTAAATCAGATTGATCAAAAGAATTGTTCAAAAAGGGTTGGTTTTGAAAAGATGTCTGATTAAAATGATTGAAGTTTTGTTCATTAAAAGGTGTTTGGTTTTGAGAAGATGTGGAAACGAGAACAAGTGGTCCTCCAAAAGCTATAGTGGTTGGTGGGTCAATCGAGGATTCATACGATTGAAGTTCTCCATACAAATTGTATAAAGTTTCAGTATGAATGGCTGGATTTCCTTGAATGATGAGTTTAACCATCTTCCAGCTTTCGTAAAGATTGTTTAGAAACTTGAGATTTATCTCGTGTTGTGTCTTTTTGATGCCCAAATTGTTCATATTTACCATGATAAAATTGAACCTATCATGAGCATCATGGATGGTTTCTGATGAAAGCATCTTGAAATTATCGAATTCATTTAAAACAGATGTTCTTTTGTTTCCAATAATTCTTTGATTTCCACAAAAACGATTTTTTAAATTTTCCCAGATTTGATTTGCAGTCAACAGTATTATGTCATCCATTTGACTTAGAATACTGTGGGGAATTCCAGACACAAGTTCCTTTTTGGCTTGGAGTTGCAGCCTTTTTTCGGTTTCAGCAAGAGTGGCTTGATTTGTAGCAAGAGTAGCCATATTTTCTGGTGTAACATATGTTCCTTCTACACAATTCCAGACATCTTCACTTATGGTGTTAAGATGAAGATTCATACGGCCAACCCACGAATTATACTCTTCAGGAATAAGTATGGGCGCCCGTGAACCAGATCCCAAGCTGTTAGCAATAGAAACAGAGTTCATGTTGAAATAATTAGCAGAAGACATAATAAAATTTTTGTTTTTGAAAGGATTTTGAACAAGTGATATTAAAATGAAATTTTTAAAGAAAAACTTATGGAAGGTTTATAAACGCTAACCACAAGTTTTCGACAAAAATTTCAAAGTAAATCACACAAGCTCTGAATTTTTTTTGTTTAAGATTTTTTTTTTTTTTTCAAATTTTTTTTTTAATTTTTTTAATAATTTTTTTTAAGGATTTTGAACAAGTGATATTAAAATGAAATTTTTAAAGAAAAGCTTATGGAAGGTTTATAAACGCTAACCAAAAGTTTTCGACAAAAATTTCAAGGTAAATCACAGAAGCTCTGATACCAATTGTTAGAAATATACGATCTGATTACCACGAATAAAAGGCTCGGTTACCAGTTACTGGGTGACAGATATATATATATTTAATGAGATTAGATGCGGAAAGATAAGAAGTGCGGAATAAATAAATACTGGAAAGCTATAAATGACTGAAAGCTATAAATGAAATAAATGACAGTATTTAAATGACATAAAGTGTTAATAAAATATATAAATATATATATAGTAGGTGGTGTTAGAACGGGACTTGTGGAACGACTGTTTTGTCAAGTTGTTAGTCAAATAAATGACTAACAGGCTTAGGGTTGGACTGGATCTTAATAGACTGTGTCTCTATTTGTTCAAAGTTCAATCCGGTAAGTAACAATAAGTTCTTTTTATGTAACAATGAATTGTTTACAAAACGATACAAAATACACGGGTAATGTTTTTTGTATGTGGGTATGGGTTTTTTTAAGGTGATTTGATGAGGTTGAAGTGGGTATTTGGAGGGTGGTAGAAGGTGGAATAAGGTTGTAGTTTTGGTGGTATAAGGTAACAAAGAGGGTGATGTTGAAAGAGCTTTGGGTGGTTATGAATATAGATTTTCGTAGTAAATCTCTCTGGATAGCCAATTCTCTCTCGCGTCTCTCTAGGGTTTGCAGTGGTCAAACAAATCGAGGAAAATTCCTGAATGTAGGTAAGGTCCTGAATAATTTGCGGTACAAATCTCTCCTGTATTATCTTGTTGAGTTGTGCTCGTTGAATTTTTTCTTAACTTGCAAATTCTGATGTCGAAAAACAGTAAGGTGGTGATGGTTGTGGTGATTTGAAATCGTTTTTGGAGGAGGTTTAAGGAGGGTATTTGGAGGGTCTTTGGAGAGTATTTTGAGGTTGGCTATGTGTTTATTCTTCTGGAGTTGAGTGAGTAATGGGAATTATTACAAACAAAGACTAAAACACTTACACTTCCACACACTCTCAAAACTCACGTATACATACATATATATATGCAAAAATGAATCAAACAACTCTTCCATTTGTTTTTGTTTATGAAAAAGAAATAGCTTGGTGGATGTAATAGTTGGTAGCACACATGGTGTTGGGTTCTTTTTGCTTTGTTCATTTCTTTCCATTATATATATATATATATGCATGATTCATATATATATATATATATATATATATATATATATACAATATATACAATATACATACATATATATACATATATATATACAATATAATATATATACATATATATTTATATAATATATATATATATATATATATATATATATATATATATCCAATTGTGAATTGAATTTCCATTTTTGACCCTTGAGGTTTTTAAATTCTTGACAATTTTAGTCTTGATTTGTTTTGTCTTCAAACGACCAAATATTGCGTCTATTTTTCCGTCTTTGCGTATTTCGTCTTTTGCATATTTTTCTATTTCATAATTAAGCACGAATCCACGCAACCTGAAATAACTGATAATATTTGTTAGATAATATAAAACCAATTCGTCTTATTTCAGTGATGATCACATATAAAAACATTTTTCAACAATTTTTTTTTTTTTTTTACCAATTGTTAGAAATATACGATCTGATTACCACGAATAAAAGGCTCGGTTACCAGTTATTGGGTGAGAGATATATATATTTAATGAGATTAGATGCGGAAAGATAAGAAGTGCGGAATAAATAAATACTGGAAAGCTATAAATGACTAAAAGCTATAAATGAAATAAATGACAGTATTTAAATGACATAAAGCGTTAATAAAATATATAAATATATATATAGTAGGTGGTGTTAGAACGGGACTTGTGGAACGACTGTTTTGTCAAGTTGTTAGTCAAATAAATGACTAACAGGCTTAGGGTTGGACTGGATCTTAATAGACTGTGTCTCTATTTGTTCAAAGTTTAATCCGGTAAGTAACAATAAGTTCTTTTTATGTAACAATGAATTGTTTACAAAACGATACAAAATACACGGGTAATGTTTTTTGTATGTGGGTATGAGTTTTTTTAAGGTGATTTGATGAGGTTGAAGTGGGTATTTGGAGGGTGGTAGAAGGTGGAATAAGGTTGTAGTTTTGGTGGTATAAGGTAACAAAGAGGGTGATGTTGAAAGAGCTTTGGGTGGTTATGAATATAGATTTTCGTAGTAAATCTCTCTGGATAGCCAATTTTCTCTCGCGTCTCTCTGGGGTTTGCAGTGGTCAAACAAATCGAGGAAAATTCCTGAATGTAGGTAAGGTCCTGAATAGTTTGCAGTGCAAATCTCTCCCGTATTATCTTGTTGAGTTGTGCTCGGTGAATTTTTTCTTAACTTGCAAATTCTGATGTCGAAAAACAGCAAGGTGGTGATGGTTGTGGTGATTTGAAATGGTTTTTGGAGGAGGTTTAAGGAGGGTATTTGGAGGGTGTTTGGAGAGTATTTTGAGGTTGGCTATGTGTTTATTCTTCTGGAGTTGAGTGAGTAATGGGAATTATTACAAACAAAGACTAAAACACTTACACTTCCACACACTCTCAAAACTCACGTATACATACATATATATATGCAAAAATGAATCAAACAACTCTTCCACTTGTGTTTGTTTATGAAAAAGAAATAGCTTGGTGGATGTAATAGTTGGTAGCACACATGGTGTTGGGTTCTTTTTGCTTTGTTCATTTCTTTCCATTATATATATATATGCATGATTCATATATATATATATATATATATATATATATATATATATATATATATATATATATATATATATATAACATCAAGGTTTTCATATTCTCACAAATCTTCTTTTTGGTCAAGGGAAAACCTTTTATGTTGATTCATATAAAACTCGAGAATATTATCAAGCTATTTTGCAAGAGTCTGGTTCGGTCAATTTTGTTCATCGTTCTAATTCAAAAGAAGGAAACATTGATTTTAGCAAAGCTCACATCATCAAAATCATTTCTCCAGAAAGTTGGGTTCCAAACCTTCATTCCGAAAAACCTCTTATAAGTTATCCTGCTTATCCCAGATTTTCTTACTATGATTATCAAGATGCCTGGACTAAGGCGTTCTTTATTCGAAATTATTCACACTCATGGTTTATCTTCTTTGATTTAAACTTCAATTGTGAATACCCAAGATGGTTTATCAATTGGTATAAATATATGGGAATTCTTCCAAATTGTTTACCAAAAGAAATTTACGATGGATATCTCAAATTTAAGGAATTGTTTATTCAACAAATTCCAGAATTTGAATATATGCTACAATTCACTATGATATTCAGAGTTCCATGGATAATGTCTTGGACTTTTCATTATCAAGAATCAAAGGATACCTCTCCTCCCTAGCTTAATCGACAATTTCGCTCAAAATGGTGGGATAAAATGAAGATTTCTCAAGCCAGTGAACAAGCAGTAATTAAATATTATCAAGAAATATATATTCAAAAACCGGAGGTTGAAGCCACTTTTATCAAAAGTCTTCCTCAAAGTGATGTGGATTTAATTTCAAGAATTAAAGATGCTGCTACCTCTTCTCCTGAAGAACTTCAAAACTTACTTCAAGAAATTCGCCAAACTCCATCAGTTTCTGATGATTCTCCAAAATCTATAAAGAATGGTTTATTTCAAGACGCTCAAGACCCTTTTGATGATCCTTATGAAGAATAAGAAATTCTTATCATTAAATTTGGTGTAATACCTTCAATGTAGGGTATTTCGTTTCTTCTATTTATCAAATTCATTATTTTCAAATACGAGTGTGTATATACTGTGTGATTATACACTATATGTATTTATAGTGTATAAAACAAAACAAATATTATCAAATTTATTATCAAAATTATTTGTTCTCATCATCAATAATTATATGAAGACAAAAAACTTTACAAGATGCTCTATGATGGATAATATGAAGACAAAAAACTTTAGAAGATGCTCTATGAAGACATGCTTTATCAAAAGGTGATATTTATTGATTACAAACGACAATTTCTTCAAAAGATGAAAGTGACAACCACTTAAAAATAATTGATTGGCCATTGAATCTTACGGCAATATTTCACTATAAGATTTCAAGGTTTTGAAGACTTCAAAAGGAATATAAATAGACATCATGTGTTAGTAGAAGAAAGCAGGCAAAAAATATTCATTCTCTTAAAAATGTTCATTCTATGTCTAAAAAATCTCCAAGAGTCTCTCTTTCTACTAGCAGATGTTCAAAGTCTCTAGATTTTCAGATAATTCTTTCTCCAGATGTATATACTGATTGTAATTCAAGCTTAATTCAAGAAGGTATTATCTAAAATATTTTATTCAATTGTTGTATTGCTTCTATTTCTACATGATAATTTCATTTCGAGTTGTTCTAACCATTAATTCTACAAGATTTGAAATATTTGTTAAAATAGTAGTCGTTTTTAATAATCAAATTAATCAAATTCATGCTTGAATTATTTAAATATGTCTAACAAAATCTTGATGAATTGTATTCCTAATAAAGATATTCTTGTAAGAATAAAACAAATCCAAGAATCTATAAAAAATTCTGAGCAAAATCTCAAGGATTCTTACAAACCTAATAATCTAGGTACGATTTTAAACAATAATCATATTCATTATGTTAGACAGTTCATAAGAGCTAGTATTAAAATTCGTTACAAGCAAATACGTAATCTAAAAGCAAAACTATTTGTATTTTAATATGAAATTCTATGTCTTTTAATTAAACCGTATAGACATGATAAACCGTATAGAAATGGTATCAGAGCCAAGAAAAGTTTTTGGGGTGGTTATGCATGATATATTTATTTCATATTTATTTAATTTGGGTTTAATATTCTCTAAGAAATTTACAAGTTTTAATAAGTATGATTCAGAGACAAGACCAGTGATTGGTTGGATTAGCGTAAAACGCGCAGATAAGGACGTAAGTCGCGGTGCCGGACCACAATCATCGTCGAGACTTTTCGCCTCTGTTCATCGTTATTAAAACAAGTAAGTTTTCTTAAAGAATTTTAAAGCAAAATTATTTAAATATGAGTAAATTTTCACGCATACTATCTAAAAAATATATTCCTGGTAAAAATATCGATATTGAACAAGATTATGATAATCAAATAAATTCTATTGAAGAAACCGTTAATGGCATAGAACAAAGTTTGAATGATTGGACAATACCTAAAACTAATGTTAATACAACATATAGAATAGGAACTTTTGACTATTTTCAAGGTTATTCTATTAAAATGACAGAACAAACTTTGTCTATTGGTCAAAACCAACAAAATTTACATTTATTATCATCACGATCTATTTTAGAACATAGAATGAAATATAAATTTTTACATGTCGGTTTAATCCAAATTGCTATCAAGCCTCTATTCAGACTTGGAATAGATGCCCCTGTTCTCCTTATTTTAAGAGACAAGAGACATAAAGATTTTCAAAATTCTATTTTAGCTATGGCTGAAACAAATATTGCTAACGGACCTATTTATTTCAATTGTTATCCAAATTTTTCTGTAGGGTTATTTGATAAAAATATTTTAGATACTTTAGTGTTAACTGTAGAAACAAAAAATTTAGAATTTAAAGATGATACAAAGCCTTTAGCAATAATTTATCGTGTCTATTACAAAACTATGACAACTACACTTGAACCGAAAACACGTTTATCAAGTCCTAAAAATGAAACAATTATTTTTGAAGCAAATACTAACCATACCAAAGTCCACACACCAAAAAGGTTTAAATGGTCTGATATAACTCAATCATGTAATTGGAATTTACAAAATGTTATCCATCCAAAACCACTAGACTCTTCAAAACAAATCTCAAATATTATAGAATATAATGATGGTTCAGTAGATATAAATTTTTCGTCCTTAAAAATTTCATCATCCAGATTATCAACTTCTTTTATCCCAGAAACAAGCACTTCAAAATCTTCGTTATCAAAGTCAAGATCTTTAAAACTAAAAACTGTTGACTATACTAATTCTATTCCCAAACCATTATATCAAGATGATCAAAATAGTGAAAATATTTTTCCTAGTCCTACTAAATCAGATTTTATTGATAAACTTCAAAATTTTAAACAACAAATATGAGTTCTAAAGTACAAATTAATTGTTCAAAAAATAATAAGTTTTGGGCTAATATGTTAAAAAGACATTGGAAGATAAATTCTAATATATGCAAAACCATTCAACATTTAGAAGAAACTAGAACTCATGAAGATTATAATTTATACAAAATACTTCCATATACTAATAAATATAATAAACAAATAGAAAAAATTTCTAGGCTAACGATAGGAATAAAAAAATACGAAAAATCACGAAGTCATAATTTAGAATCAATAAAACATATTTCTTCAATCTTAACAAAAACAACCTGTTAAAATGAATTTCTCGAATTTAGAATATCAAGTTGACTTTGATTACTTAAAAAATATTGAGTATTACAAAGATTACAATAATAATAAAAGAGCTTGGCATGAAGAAAATTTCTCATACTACTTAAGATTTCTCCATTTAGGCCTTTGGGAAGATTATGTTTTATCAAATAAAATTCATTCTCCTTTTTTTCAATGGTTTGAGTTAATTTATGCCCCTAAACATAAAATAAATTATCCATTTAAAAATGATTCTATCACTACCATTTTAGAAAAAAAATATAAAGATATTATTTCTAATAAAGAAATTATTGCTAATTTTCTACCAAAAGGAGAAATTATTATTAACGATATGTTTATTGCGACTCCTTTAGTTCAAGCCCCAAATCAATTAACTACAGAAAAGGGTCTTCAAAAAACCATTTACCAAAATAATTATGCAAACGAAACCTTATCTAGTATTACCGAGCATTTAGTTAAAATTGAAGAAAAAATTTTCAAAGACAAGAATGATAATAAGCAAGATATGGCAAGCACTAGCAATATAAGTTTTGTTCCTTGTCAAATCGATGGTAATTTTAATCTAGGAAATACGGATTTAATTAACGAATTAGAAAAAAGACTTTCAAAACTCCATATCTCAAACACTAACAGTATTAATACCCTTACAAATGATGAAGCTGAAAATAGTGATATTAATAGTGAAACAAATTTTGAAACCCTTGCTCGACAATTTGATAATTCAAATGATGATATTAGTCAACTCACTAATGATTTTTCAAATCTTAATAAAATTCATCAATCAAAGCGAAGCTCTTTCGGAAATAATCCAAAGCCAACCATAAGAAATTATTGGAATAGGCCCTCTCTTCCAGATGTTCAACTAGAAGAACGAACTTTTCAATTTGATCGTTCTCAATATGATGGTAATTCTGTTTACGAATGGAATGTTGATGGCCATTCTGAACATCAAATTATGAACATTGTACAAGAAATGACTATGGCTGCTAATGCTTATAAAGCTCATAATAATACTCAACTTCAAATTGTTAATATTATTACTTCTGGTTTTACTGGTAGTCTCAAAGGATGGTGGGATTTCTATATTTCACAAGAAGAAAAAGATTATATTTTATCTGCTAAGAAAACTATTATAAAACAAGAAAATAATCAACAAATACAAACGTTTGAAGATGATATGGTTAACACTTTAATTTTTGCTATTATCAAAAACTTTGTAGGAGATCCTACTACTTTTCAAGAAAAAACTTCAGAAATTTTAATGAATTTACATTGCAGAAAACTTACTGATTTTAGATGGTATAAAGATAATTATCTTGTTAAAGTTTTTTCAAGACCTGATTGTAAAGAGTCTTATTGGAAAGAACGTTTTATTGCTGGCCTTCCAAAACTCTTTGCTGAAAGAGTTAGACAAAAATTAAGAGAAAGTTTTAATAATACCATCCCTTATCAAAATTTAACTTATGGAGATCTAATAAACTACATTAATAAAGAGGGATTAGCAGTTTGTGCTGATCTTAGGTTTAAAGAAAAGCTCAAAAAAGATAGAATTAACAGTAAAAATGAATTGGAAAATTTTTGCCAACAATATGGTTATCAGCCCTTGAATGGTCCGTCTACTTCAAAATCTAAAGTATATAAGAAAAGACCTTCAAAATATTTCAGAAAAAAGAATTATAATCTTCCAGAAAATTATAAAAAAGGCCAAGATTATGCGTCAAAATCCAAAAAACCTTATAAACCAAATTATAAAAAATCTAAGAGAAAATCAAAAGACATTATTATTTGTCATAAATGTGGGCGTAATGGTTATACAGCTAATAATTGTTATGCTAAGACAAAAGTAAATGAGTTAAATGTTTCTGATGATTTAAAAGAACAAATAAGAAAAATTATTTTAAATACTGATTCAGATTCCGATCAAAGTATTTCTGATTTTCAAACAAATGATTTAAATATTCTCGAAAATACTACTTCAAGTTCAGAAGATTCTGATGTTTGCGAATGTATTGGTAAATGTCATTGTAAAAATTTAATCAATGTAATTACTAGTAGTTCTATTAACGTTCTTTCACAAGATGATAAAGATCTTTTAAACTCTCTTGATTCTATAAAAGATAAAAATATCCAAGAATTATTAATAAAGCAGATGCTTAATAAAACTAATAACATAACTCCTGATAATAATGAAAATTTTAATTTAAAAAATATATATGAAAGATTTACTGAAGCAAAGCCAATCTCTATGCAAGAACTTCAAGAAGAATTAAAAATAGTAAAACAAGAGATAAAAGAAATAAAAAATAAAATTTTAATTTTAGAAAAAGAAAAACCTTCTATTTTTAAAAACAAAAATATAGAAATTAATAAAGAAGAAGAAAATAAAATTGAAAATGTAACTATTGGAAAAATTATAAATAATCAAGTTTCTCAAAAATGGAACACTCAAATTACTTTAGTCAAGGATAATTTTAAAATCAACCTAACTGCTTTAATTGATAGTGGTGCTGATATGAATTGTATTCAAGAAGGAATTTTTCCTACACAATTCTATGAAAAAACTGCATCTAGACTTACTGGTGCCGGAGGTACAAAATTAATTGTAAATTATAAAGTTTCCGATGTTCATATTTGTAATAACCAAGATTACTGTTATAAAACTCATCTAATTTTAGTAAAAGATCTATCTTCCCCTTTAATTCTAGGAACACCTTTTATTACAAAACTATATCCTTTTATGGTTCATGATGATGGTATAAGAACCAATGTTTTTGGAAAAGAAATTATATTTAAATTTTGTGAACCTCCTCTATATTCAACCATTAATGTCCTTAATTATAAAACACAACAAGCTAAATATCTTATTAACGAAATAAATAATGTTCGAATAACTAATCAATTAAATGACAATAATATTCAAAATAAAATAATAGGTTTAAAATTAAAATTTGAAAAAAATGTCTGTTCTAATATTCCTAATGCCTTTTGGAATAGAAAACAACATATTGTAAAATTACCGTATATAAAAATTTTTGATGAAAAGGATATTCCTTCAAAATCTAGAGCCATTCACATGAATAGTGAAGTAGAAAGTCATTGTAAAAATGAAATTCAAGATTTAATAAATAAAAAACTTATAAGACATTCTAAATCACCATGGTCTTGTTCAGCATTTTATGTTATGAATGTCGCAGAATTAGAAAGAGGATCACCAAGACTAGTTATCAATTATAAACCTTTAAACAAAGTTTTAGAATGGATTCGTTATCCTATTCCTAATAAACGAGATTTGCTAAAAAAACTTTATGATTCAAATATATTTTCAAAGTTTGATATGAAATCAGGATTTTGGCAAATACAACTTCATGAGGAAGATAAAAACAAAACTGGTTTTAACGTTCCCTTCGGGCATTTTGAATGGAATGTAATGCCTTTTGGATTAAAAAATGCCCCTTCTGAATTCCAAAATATTATGAATGATATCATAATTCCTATAAGTAGTTTTGCTATTGCTTATATTGACGATGTCCTAATTTTTTCAAAATCAATTGATCAACATTTCAAACATTTGAATCAATTTTATGATTTAATTTATCAAAATGGTTTAGCTGTCTCTGTAGCAAAAATGCATTTATTTAAAGATGAAATTCGTTTTTTAGGGCATGATATTGTCAAAAACACTATTAGACCTATTACAAGAAGTTTGCAATTTTCTACTAAATTTCCTGATGAAATTAAGGATAAAAAGCAACTTCAAAGATTTTTAGGATGCTTAAATTATATCCATGATTTTTTCAAAGATTTAGGGATTATATGTAAACCACTTTATAACAGATTAAAAGATAATCCTGAACCATGGACTCAAAAACATACAGATATAATTAAATATATAAAACAAAAGATTCCTACTTTGCCATGTTTAAATTTACCTCATCCCAATGCCAATATCATAGTTGAAACCGATGCTAGTGATATTGGATTCGGAGGAATTCTAAAACAAAAATTTGTTAATTCAAAAGAAGAACAATTGGTTCGATATTACTCTGGTGCATGGAATGATACACAAAAAAATTATTCAACTGTCAAAAAAGAAATTTTAAGCATTGTTTTATGTATTAAAAAATTTGAAGATGATTTATTTATGAAAAGTTTTTTATTAAGAATAGATTGTCAATCTGCAAAAACTATTTTAGAAAAGGATGTGAAAAATATTATTTCCAAACAAATTTTTGCTCGATGGCAAGCCCTTTTAGGTAACTTTGATTTCGAAATAGAATTCATAAAAGGCGAAAATAATTCGCTTCCTGACTTTCTTTCTCGAGAATTTTTGCAAGGAAAATGAGTTCATCGTTCTCTTCCAAACATGATGACAAGAAACCCGTCTATCAAAAGGTTGTTCCATTTCAAAATCAAAATCGTTTTTCTCCTTTAACCCCTACTTCTAAGAATTCACAACTTTATTCTAATATCCTTCAATCAAAACTTGTTACTCCAAAAGTTACTTCAACAAACACGATAAGCCCTTTTGTAAGACCTTTTACTCCTCAAACTCAAAATTATGTGACTCCTAGCCCTCCTACAAAAACTCCTTATGTTCTTAATCCAAATTTCTTAAGAGTTCAAATTCTTGAAGATTTTCAAATCCATAAGTTACATCAAGGTTTTCATATTCTCACAAATCATCTTTTTGGTCAAGGGAAAACCTTTTATGTTGATTCATATAAAACTCGAGAATATTATCAAGCTATTTTGCAAGAGTCTGGTTCGGTCAATTTTGTTCAACCGATAAGAAATTATTGGAATAGGCCCTCTCTTCCAGATGTTCAACTAGAAGAACGAACTTTTCAATTTGATCGTTCTCAATATGATGGTAATTCTGTTTATGAATGGAATGTTGATGGCCATTCTGAACATCAAATTATGAATATTGTACAAGAAATGACTATGGCTGCTAATATATATATATATATATATATATATATATATATATATATATATATATATATATATACACACACGAACACTTGTATATATATATATATATATATCCAATTGTGAATTGAATTTCCATTTTTGACCCTTGAGGTTTTTAAATTCTTGACAATTTTAGTCTTGATTTGTTTTGTCTTCAAACGACCAAATATTGCGTCTATTTTTCCGTCTTTGCGTATTTCGTCTTTTGCATATTTTTCTATTTCATAATTAAGCACGAATCCACGCAACCTGAAATAACTGATAATATTTGTTAGATAATATAAAACCAATTCGTCTTATTTCAGTGATGATCACATATAAAAACATTTTTCAACAGTTTTGCTGAGACGTTTGCACACAATGCTTCGGTTCTGCACAAAGCATGCTGTGGCCACTGCTTCGGCCCAGAAGTAGAGAGGAAGGTTGGCGAAATTGAGCATAGATCTAGCTGCTTCTACTAGAGTGTGGTTCCTTCGCTCTACTACTCCATTCTGCTGTGGTGTGTATGGTGCTGAGAAATTGTGACTTATGCCCTTGTAAACCAAGAAACTATTTAGATGATGATTAGTGAACTCAGTTCCATTGTCACTGCGGATGCGACGCACTGGTAGTTTGATTTGAAGCTCTATCTCCTTGATAAAATTGATAACTGCCTGCGGTGTTTCTGACTTGAGTATAAGAAAGAAAACCCATGTAAAATGTGTGAGGTCATCTACTATAACCAGTATGAATTTCTTGTGGTGAAGACTGGCTACGGTGGATGGACCGCAGAGATCAATATGGAGAAGTTCCAGTGGTTCTGAGATTGAGGAGGGGATCACCATAGGATGACTGGCTTTGGACTGTTTGCCACACTCACAAGCAGGGCAGAGAGTGTCATTGTGATACGTAAGAATAGGGAGACCTCGGATAAGTTCCCCTGTGACCAGGTTGTTGATATACCGGAATTTGAGATGAACAAGCTTGCGGTGCCAGAGCCAGCTAACTTCGGATATGGCTTTTGATAGGAAACAGAGTTGCGGTTTGTCAATGATCAGAGAGACATCCAGAGGATACAAAGTACCTTCGAATCTGGATTTGATAAGGCAAGTTATCCTATCGCTTGTCATTATGTAGCAGAATTGGTTATCAAATTCAACCCGATGGCCTGCCTTACATAGTTGGCCAACACTAATGAGATTGTGTTTAAGTCCTTCTACGTAGGCGACCTTTTGAATGGAGAAGTTTCTAGTAGTAAGAACACCATAACCTCGGATGATCCCATTCACATTATTGCCGAATGTGACGTTACCCCCGTTACAAATTGGCCTGAAATCCCAAAGGTACACTAACCTTCAGGTCATGTGCAAGGAGCAGGCACTGTCGATTAACCATTCTTCTTCTTGGTCCTCCTTGCACAAAGCCTGAGATTTCAACGGTTAGTTTAGGCACCCAAACGAGTTTGGAGCCCGGGGCAACATATGAATTCTTAATTGATGCATGATACGAGGTTGCAGGGACATGTTTTGTGTCAACTTTTAGACCTAGTCCTGGGTGTTTGTGATTTTTTGGAGTTTTGTGAGATTGAGAAAAGTCACGAGGTTTTTGATAAAAACGTGATTTGACATGAGAAGAGATCTTTTGACACTGACATTTACAAACTGAACTTTTGTCATTTGTCCTGACATTTTGTTTAGTCAGTGGTCTTCGTGAGGGAGTATGCTTGTGACCAGTCCGAGGGTTGTGAGATCTGACAGTAGGATTTGAAAAAGCAGATTTTGCAGTTGTAAAAGCACGTGTAGACCTTTTGTGAAGTGATTTCTTAAAACTTTGATGTGACCTTAAGAGTGCTGGAGTTGGCAAAATACCCTTCCATTTTAGATCATCTGAGGAATAGATTTGAAAACCATTGCTTCGAAAAGACTTTAATTTATTTTGGGTTGTGTAAGATGAATTTGGAATGGATTTAGAAACTGCACATTCCTTTTTCTTTGTTTTCTTGACTGCATAGTTTTTGGACAGATAATTTGAGAAAACAAGTTTTTCTGGACTCCTAGACTTAGGAATTTTGACAAGTCGATTTTGTTTTGAAAGATTTTCCCGCTTTTTGCCACGGAATCGAATTTCTTCTTTGAAACCCCTTTTTAACTCGGTTTTAGGAGAACCGCAGTCAGTGACATTTAGTTGTGGTTTCCTTGAAACATTTGGTAATTTTGAAAAACGAGGACTTGATTCATCCGAACTGGAGAGTTCTGGATTCAGGGAACATTGACCAACTTCAAAGTTTTCGATTGGTAATTCATGATGAATTGGTTGGATGGTCATAATAATTTTGACTAAGGTCTGCGGTTTGGAGCCTTAAACAACCACATAGTAAGTCTGAGTAGATACATTGGTGGGACAGTTTATGGAAGATAGATGGACAGACTGCGGTTCATGACTGCAGTAAGGGATACTGCAGTCTGACGGCAGAGAAGGGAAGTCCATTGAGACTTCGAGACCTTCCAAGACAATTTCCTCATCAGCAAATGATGAAGTCTGAGAACTGGGAAGAGTTGTGTTATCTATAGGATTAAAATATTCAGGGAGAATTTCCTCGATAACACAGTTGTTACTCAGATCGTGAAGTCTACCAAAGTGAGCTTTGATATCTTCAGGAAATGTTTTATCATTGACCGGAAACAAGAATTCACGGTCCGAAGGGACGTAGGGACGGTCCTTATTTAATCGGGGTGATGAGTCCGTTGTGGTAGAGTACCCATTGGACCAACCCCAATTGTAAGTATTGTCAGTAGTCCCATTGTTAATAAGATTCTCGATGGCTTCACTTTCATTAAATAGTTCTTCTATTAAAAGATTTAAACGTACAATTTCACTCTGAGTTAAATCTCTCTGATTCAATGCTATTTTTAATTGTGTTTCACTCAACATTCTTGCATCTTTCTCTAACACTAAGTCCTTTTCTAACATAGCCATTTTGAGTCTTTTGTTGTCCAGTCGTCCTCTTACGTGAAACATCTCTTGGGACGCAATGTTCTTCTCATCTAATGCTTTGTTATAGTCTGTAAGGACGGCAACACATGTGTCATTAAGATTGTCTATGAAGGGCTGAAAATCATGCATGCTATAATTTAGAGTTTGGATCATAAGTTTTACCTGTTCGACGATGCTGAGTGTTCCATCTTTCGCCATATAGCAGTAATTCTTCTCCATCTTTGTAGAGCCATCCTCATCAGCAGTTGCTATCATACAGATCTTTCGTTTTCCTTTGACGCTGCTGATGTCCTCATCTTCATCCCCAGAGGACCAAACCTGATGGTCTCTTTTCACTTGAGCAACATATGATCTTCCTTTTTCTTTTTCTTTCATCTCTTGAGCCATTCTGAGATAGAATGCTCCATCTTTTACTACATTTGCCTTGGAATCTTTGGCAAAATGATTCTCTTTGTTGCACTTGTGACATATCACAATATCACTTTTGTCTTCTGAAGGAGTACCGGAGTCAGTGGTTTGGATGGACTGCGGTGCCTCCTTGGGTTGAGCATTTTGAGATTGCGGTGGTGGGTGAGGTTTTTTAGTGAAACGAGAGTGATTGTTTTGACAGTTAAGATTGCGGTTGAAAGGTGTCTTGTTATACTGCTGATTCTTTCGGAATGAGGGTGGTAATCGGTTGAATTGTTGGCTGACAAGAGCGATTACATTCTGAAATTCTTCTTCATCGTCATACTCTGAGTCTGAGTCTGCTTCATATGACTGATGGGTTTCGAGCAATACATCATTCATATGGTGTACATGCAAACCCTAATAGCTTTTGGATCTAGTTTGTCTAATGAACATGCAATTGAATATCCAAAGCTATAAACCCTAGATCTATCATATAAGAACTGAAATAAGGGTTTAGTAATTACCTTTGATTGTTATATAGTAATAACAATCAATTCCTTGCTTTGATTGGCTTCAGAAAGCTTAGTGTCTCAAGTGTTGCACCTCTAATGGAGTCACAAACACCACTAAGTAATTGGATGAAGGAGAGAAGAGAGGGGAGGCACCAAAAACGGCTGGAAACCCTAATCCAAGTGTTAGCCACGTTTTTGGTGCCCAAGGGTTCCTTATATACTTAGGCTATTACGGTTATCCAACAAGGAAACCCTAATTTGACTGCTTAAGCCCTAAGCAGCCCATGGACCCCTTCTGGAACATGCCTTGGACTATTTCTAATGGGCTTCCCCATAGAATTCGTCCAACCTATTATTCCAAGGTGATCCATAGCCCAATTGCAATTATCCTATAATTACAATTCCAGTCCCCTAAGTTTAATTAATCTCTTTTAGTCACAAAATTAATTCTTAATTAATTATTGACTAATATTAATATGATTTATCCTTTTGATATATTATTCTTATAATATATTAATAAATCATAATTAAACCTTTCTCTCCTTAATTCATCCTACATATTGCTATGGTGAAGGCAACCCAAAAGGACCATGCTCATAATCGGGTCAAGTACATACCAAAATAGTTATGGACTTAGACACTAATCCAAAAGTCTCCCACTTGGATAAGTCTGATAACTACTTTGCATAACTTCAGAACCTGATCAGCAATCGTAGCTTTCAAAAGCCGCTGTCAACTCTGATCTTATCATATACAAGTGTCCTTTAAATAAGGGATCATATATTCCTCCATTATCAAGATATCGTATAGACATGAGACATGGATTTAAATCATTCTCTCGGTCTATGTATTGTTTCCCGACATCTGATTTATGACGACTGACAACAGACTACAATTGAACACATCAACTTAGTTCCGGCTTGGCCAAGCGCTTAGGGTGTCATCACTAAATCATCAAGGGGCCCATAGATATCGCTTTTATCCCACTTTGGGTAAAAGGAATGGATAAACTTCGACTCAAATGCTTGCTTGCACCTACTAATCGAATCACACACAACAATAAGTTTTATAACAGCAAGTTACTGGTGCGTTTACTTATCATCAATGTGCAACCGACCAGCAAATAACAACTCACACGTCTCGGTTTCAAGAAAATACAATGTTATCGTCTCACTAATCACCCGTGATAAATCCATGAAGTGATTCAAGTGAGCGTGGGTTTAATCCAATACTTTAATCTTATCAAAGCACTCATGAACTCTGCAGAAAACTTGTGCTATGTCTAAACACTTTAGACAATCTGCAAACAGATTCATGACAGTCTTCCTTCATACCTACTTCCAACGTATGACCGAATGTGGAGGTTTGAATAACCCAGTTACTCTGGAAGTCAAAACATGCAAAAGTGAAACACAATAATAATATTAATCCTATATGGCCCCAAAGCTTTTGAGCGTAAATAAAAACACTTTTATTTAAACACCATATTGATTACTCATTATTCATTGCTTACTGTTTCAGAAAATCAACTTATTACTCGAATTATATGTTGGATTAGTGTCTAAGTCCATAACTATAATTAGTATGTACTTGACCCGACTCGGCATGTTCCATTTGGGTTGCATGGCATCAGAACATTTGGATAGACCATTTATGAGGAAAAGACATTTTGTGACATGTTAATATATTATAAGTTCTAATACATTAATATGAAATCATGTTATTTAATTAGTATTGATCAAGAATTAATTTGGACTTAATTTAGTGATCAAAAAGAGACTAATTAAATATATGGGGATTGATTGTGTAAATCATTCATTCTTATATATGTGGGCTT
This sequence comes from Lactuca virosa, assembly GCF_052849685.1. NCBI lineage: Eukaryota > Viridiplantae > Streptophyta > Magnoliopsida > Asterales > Asteraceae > Lactuca > Lactuca virosa. The sequence goes on along the minus strand of NC_136428.1, from coordinate 432,206,108 downwards.
ATGATCCAAGATTCCTTCATGTTGGGTTTAACCCATGTGGTGATCCATGGATACTCCATGGAGGTTAAAACCCATGGAGCATAAGGAATGGGTAAAGTCATGAGTTACATGGTGTAACCCTAATAGCCACACTATATAAGAACCCTTTTAATTAATGAAATTGGCACTAGTGATACATATTTTGAGGGCTAGCCAATTTGAACATGTATGTCTTCTTCTCATGGTTATTCCAAGAGTTCATGATGTTGTGTAAACCATTTGAGGTGTCACACTTGGGGCACTAGGCTCTCAAGCTTAATGGAGTCAAGCAACAACAACAAGGTATGTATTCTATCTATTTTATTATCTTAGTATCAATGTTTTTGGTATGCTAGTTAGGATAATACCTTGGATAATCATATTTGCATGTATAATAGAGAAAACATAGATCCAAGGTATTTAGGGTTCCATGTACACTTAGGAGTGTTAGAATGCTCAAAACCCAACAGTGGTATCAGAGCCTAGGCTTGTTTTCTTGTTATTCTTGCAAAATGGCTGAAAAAAAAACGAATTTTGTTGCTGTCTGAACAGCAGACTCGCCGAGTCCATGAAGGGACTCGACGAGTCCAAGGCTTAAAAGTGTTCAAAACGATCCAACTTGCCGAGTTGGTTCATGCACTCGACGAGTTGGACCCCCTGACAGCATATATTCGATTGTTTTGGCTAGAAATGGACTAGGAACGTTACCCTAAGCTGTTTTTGAACTTATAAACTTGTTTTTGATGTGGTAATGTTCATGCTAATCCAATTTCAAAGATAATTGTCAATAGATTCATGTTTTGTATTAGTTTAAGTGTTATGCTAATTACATGAAAAAGTTTGTTTCTAATTATCTTGTTCATATGAGTTGCTTAGATTAATAGAAAAGTTAATTGATTATGTGTTTTCAATCCATTTTAATCTAAGAGTTGATTCTAAAATGTGTTTGTGTAACTTATCCTCAAGTTACATGAAATGTCACATTTAAGTTTCTTAAAACTCATAAAAGTTGGCAAAGGTTACAAAAAATGAAGAGTCTTGTCTTCATTGAATGGTTTTATGACTCCATAACTTGTCCTCAAGTTATGGAGGTTCAAGAGTCACTTCATTAAGTAATAAAATATGTAACCTTAATTAATTCCATAAGTTACAAAATAAAGAAAAGTTACATTCTTTTATTAGTTTAAAGTATTCCATAACTTGTCCTCAAGTTATGGAACTTGAAGAGTTTTTTAATTAAAACTACTTTAAACATATAAGTTGTGGAATTAATTAGTTTTGAATATTTTCAAAACTTGCCCTCATGTTTTGGAATATGTAAAGTTTCCCTCAAAGAATACTTTAATTCCAAGTTAAGCCCTTAGAGTTTTAATAGTTAAAATTCAACACTTATACTTTATAATATTATAAGTTAATAATATTTATATATATGTATAAGAGCAAGTCAGTCTTACCATTAGTAGGCCTTATTCACGAAGCCGGTCTATAAGGGGGGTATAAGGTAGTTGCCTATAAAATGGCAGCTTAATGGGTGTCCACTCTCACCCACCGCTTCCTTGACTGGTGGAGGGTCGTTAGCCGAACGGGTAGGACAAGGACTATAATTCTCCCTTCATTAAAAGTATTAATGATAAATACTAAGTAACTAAACACTTATAAATTCCCAATCTTAGTTACTTAGGAAAATGTGAATAAGGTGCTAATCCATGAAATTACACGTTGCACTTTGCTTAAACCGTTAGTGGAGCGTGTGTGGTTTACCAGCACACTAACTTGGACTTAACAAGGTAGGAAAAGGGTTTCTTAAAGTTTATCATAGGCCGGTGGAGCATGTGTGGTTTACCGGCACATCGGTTGGGTGGTAAACATTTAAGAGTACCAAGTAATTTGCATGGTTACTTCACACCTTGTTTTGTGATCCTCGGCATCCCAGTCACAAAACCTGAAGGGCACACTCGAGATTGAAACATGCCATTGAAAAGTTCAATGAATCTCAAAAGATCTAGGAGTTTCAAATCCAATTAAAACCTAATAATACATTTTGTTTATCTTGGTGGAAATTGGTGAATCATCATTCACCTACCTTCAAATATTTTATAGCTTGGATTACGGCATCCCTCTTCTAAGTTATAAAATAGTTTGTTGGGTCCTAGCCTTAATATTTCATATTGGGTGTTATATTAAGGACTTTAAATCAACTATCTTGAATATCTCCCAAAAGATGTCTGGTTTAGACATTTATGATCTTCCCAAATCTCTTGAAACAAGCTTTCCAAAATGAAGATGATGTCCCATCATACTTCTTTCACCTCCTCCAATTATTCTCCCTAACCCACAAGTTCTTGAAAATTTAAGATCACTCAAGCCCTATTGGCAAGCAAAGGTCTATGTGTGATCACATCTTGGAGATGTAGTCACAATTGACAAGCCGGGAGAGTTGGGTGTCAAAGTCTTGAGAAAGTTGGTGGCTCAACTACTTTCTAAGTCACATAGTGAGTTCCTTTGGGACTCCTATGAAACAGACTATGACAAGACCCTTAATGATCTTATCTATTTGCTAAGATCAACTTCCTAAAACCTTATGGACATTGACAATGATGACATTGGATATCCAGTAAAGCTCTCTCTTCCTAATGGAAAGGGATTGGTCGTAGTCAACTCGGTTGACCAAATGGTAAAGAGAGAGGCTAAGTCTGAGATATTCCTATTATCAAGGGTCCATAGGTATCTATTGCCAAAGGAAGGGACATTGGTTGCGAAGCTGCCAAATTTACCTAAGGATGTTAAAGTTAATAAGTTTGACTCTACTTCAGGTGAAGTCCATTGTCTAACTCTGTTAAGCTCCTATTTGGAGATTCTATTACATAATGTGACTGGGTCACATGGTGATGTTATAATAATCAAAGAAAAGAGAGAAAGCTTAAAGGAAGTATATGCTACTTCTGATCGCGAAGATGGATTTCGATCGCATCAGAATTTTGAAGCTGTTACTTAGGAGTTATGACACATTGCTTAGGAATAGATAACAACAAGGTCTTCATATGGATTGTAACGATAAGTTTTTCTGCAAAGTTTTAAAATAAAAGGAAATTTTTGATTTTATTTATTTTAAGTATCCTTACAATGGCATTTGTGAAAAATTGTTGTTTGTATGATTCCATTGCTAGCAAAATTGGAAAGTGAATTTGATTCTTTCATTTGTGGTAATGTCTAAATTTACCAAATAATGAAAGATTCTCATCACCCAAGTTTCAGTTGGATAGAAACTTGGAATCATGCAACTTGTATAGCATGATGAATGAGAACTTTCAAGCATTGGAAAATTAAGACTAACGACTGGTTCTCATGGATGTGTGAGTCAAGTAAAGGACTAAGGGATCAAGTACACATTCTGGTGCATTGATCAAGCCCACCACAAAAGATTGATAAGACTATTCGTCATGATTTACTAGAGTCTAGTAAATATGGTTATACTTACAGGCTTAAGTATAACTCTGAAGCATTGGAAAAATTTCAGTGTATGGCAGAACGAATAAGAAGAATCAAATTAGGAAGAAGGATAAAAGTTTCTCAAATCTGAAAAGATGGGAGAGTACTTTAGTATCATGTTATGTAATCATCTGAATGATTAAGAGACCTTATCACAATACATCCTCTAAGTGCATTCTGATGGATTAGAAGAGGAGTTATGAATTGTTGAAGTGGTTAAATCAAGAAGATGATTCATACTTCGTTCCAAAAAAAAAAGACAATTCTTAGAGTTATACTCTAAGATTGTAACTTGAGTTACATGTCTTAAAGAAGGTCTAAAACACTTGTCAAATGTAAGAGTAAAAGTTTCCTACTCTTGTACATTTGAAATTGGTAAGTTGTGATGTTTTGGATAAAACAAAGACCAACTTAGGCCAATTGTATGAAGTGTTTGTCTTGACAAAGAATCCGCACTATCTCTTGAATATTTGACAAGATAGTCTTATATTTCAAGAGGACAGTGGGAGTCTTAAAGATCCTGAAAAGAATTTCAAGATCTAATCAAGAATAAAAACCTCTAGTTTAACATTAGCACACGACGTGAGGTTTATAACCTATCGTATTGACATACTTTATTTCTGTGCCCATTCCAGTTAAAGTTGGCTTTGCATATGAGTTCTTAGAGTTCTCAATTGGTTGCATAAGAACTTGGAAGCAATGGTAGGCCCTTGAGCTGCCAGATGGCAAGAAATTAAGATTGAGTTCAGTCCATATGAGTTTGGATTTGTCATTATCCTTGTCTTGTGACTATGGTTTTGACAATTCACATGGATAAGAACACATACGCCATAAAATCTAAGGGTCGTAAGGTTTCTCTCCAATTCATGGAAATGATGGTGAGGAAACACTACCACCAAGTAGATTTGAAGCAGATGGCGAAGGTCTAAACTATTGAGACTATGATTACGGCATTCCTTTTCATAGTTCTGAAATTGTTTAGACACACCTGTAAGCTATCTAAGATAAGGTGTATGATATTGATAAAGTTTTATCAAAGCAATCTACTATCAGAAATCTGAACTTTGGTAAAAAAGTCAATAAAGTATTGTCTTTCTAGAAGTTTGGCTGATTTCTGAGTACATGTCAAAGCTAGTGGGAGCATAAGTGTTATGCTAATAATCATCATGTTAGTGGGAGCATGATAATTATGATAAAGGTTGCAAGTTAGCAATGTTAATTATAGAAAACAAAGTTTCAATTGGAAAAAAAATTGTTTTGCTATAATTAAGGGAGAGGAAAATATATTTCACTTCAGTTCTAAAAGTTTAGATTGAGGTTTTAATCATACTTAGTCAAGGATATATATATAAATTTCATGTTGGAATGGCTCAACATAAGGAAATTCTATATATGGGTCTATTATTTGTGTTCTAAAATTCGATTATGATTACGACATCCCTATTTATAATCTGAATTATGAGAACTTGGCAAATTGAAATGGAAATATTATAGCAAAAGACTGGTTTAGTCTTTATGTGAGACATCATGAATCGTGTCCCATATGCTCGGCCGGGCCAGGACTGATTTGATTTGTTCAATTAGTCAGTCGTCATAAATCGGAAATCGGGAAACAACAAATGGACAGAGAGAATGATTTATAATCCATGTCTCAGTCCATATGATATCTAGAATGGAGGAATATATGATCCCTTGTCTAATGGAAAAGTCATTGACAAAAGTCAGAGTTTATCTAAGAGGTCAGAGTTCGACAGCGGCTTTTGAGAGCTACGATTGCCACTTGGTTCTTGAAGTCATACTCAATAATAGTTTTAGACTTATTCAAGTGGGAGACTGTTGGATTAGTGTCTAAGTCCGTAACTATAATTGGTATGTACTTGACCCGACTCGGCATGGTCCATTTGGGTTGCATGGCATCAGAACATTTGGATAGACCGTTTATGAGGAAAAGACATTTTGTGACATATTAATATATTATAAGTTCTAATATATTAATATGAAATCATGTTATTTAATTAGTATTGATCAAGAATTAATTTGGACTTAATTTAGTGATCAAAAAGAGACTAATTAAATATATGGGGATTGATTGTGTAAATCATTCATTCTTATATATGTGGGCTTATGATCCAAGATTCCTTCATGTTGGGTTTAACCCATGTGGTGATCCATGGATACTCCATGGAGGTTAAAACCCATGGAGCATAAGGAATGGGTAAAGTCATGAGTTACATGGTGTAACCCTAATAGCCACACTATATAAGAACCCTTTTAGTTCAAGAAATTGGCACTAGTGATACATATTTTGAGGGCTAGCCAATTTGAACATGTATGTCTTCTTCTCATGGTTATTCCAAGAGTTCATGATGTTGTGTGAACCATTTGAGGTGTCACACTTGGGTCACTAGGCTCTCAAGCTTCATGGAGTCAAGCAACAACAACAAGGTATGTATTCTATCTATTTTATTATCTTAGTATCAATGTTTTTGGTATGCTAGTTAGGATAATACCTTGGATAATCATATTTGCATGTATAATAGAGAAAACATAGATCCAAGGTATTTAGGGTTGCATGTACACTTAGGAGTGTTAGAATGCTCAAAACCCAACATTATAACCACAATTGTCCCATGCTCCAAGCATGGACACTTTAGTTTCCTATGGTCCATACTTTGTGAAATAGATCAATTGAAAAACTTTTCCAATGAAACTCATTTCACAATCCCCAATCCTTATTATTAGTATAAGAATACCAAATTCTTACCACTTTTAGAATATGTCAGATTCTAACATTTTATGCAATGATTATTTCGTAATGTCATAGCGCAAAAGTTACCAAGACCCGGCTAATGAAATTACAAGGTATTCTATCGGAAATTGTCACAAGACAATTCCATACACGTGAAGTCTCACATTCAAAGTACATTCCTTTGAACATCCTTCTCGCATAAAAGTTTCTAATCTAGACATATTTCTTAATATCTAACTCCCATTAATGGAAACATTTCCATATTTACCATATGACAACTCATTCTTAATAGAATCATATCTATTCATAATAATGTCAATATAGTCCATTCAGTACTATACTTCCAAATACTCACAAGCGACAAATCCTCAGTGAACCTCAGATCGTTCTTTGATAGTTGTTTAATTATTTTAGTCAAAACCGATTCTAGTCCCTTTTTCCCTCTTAATGCTCTAGGCATTTGGAAAATTTTATAACGGTCAAATATTATAGCATATGCAATCGATCCTATACTCGAAGCGTATTGGACACGATGCATAATGTCTCACATAAAGACGTGATACTTTATCATCCTTCTGCCATAATATTTTATGTGCCATGTTCCCACAATTCGAACTATGAAGAGCCTTGTTAAAAATGGCATTACATTATAATAAAACACTTTACTGTGTAGTTTTTGAAGAAATTCATAATATCGAGGTTGAAATTTCTCATCATAAAAAAATGATTTTCAATAATAAGAAAAATTTAGTGCATATAAATTTCAGAATTCTACAAGCACAAAATAAACATACTCACGAATATATACCAACCATGGTTACTATACGTAAGTATCTCCTTCACAAGCAAAAAAATATATCAAGAACACCTCGATAGAGCTTTAAACTCAGAATGAGGATTTTGACTTGCTAAACATCTCTTAAAATGAATAAAGAAATTTTCAACAATTCCGAAGAAAATAATTCAGAAGAAAAACAAATCTTAACTTATTTTGAGGATGAAGACGGCTTTCATGCAAACCTCTTAATAAAACAAGATCTTCTCTCTCGAGTTAAGAAAACAGATTTAAAAATAAAGAAAGAAAACATTTTCAAAAATGTTCCTTCTAAACTTAGTACTTTAAACCCTCTCAAGAGGAAAAATGAAATTTTCTACTTTGTTAGTACTAAAGAAATGTCTGTAGACATAAAAGATACAATAGGAGCTGTTTTCCTACCCCTTTTGACTAAGGAACAAATAAACAATAACTTGAAAAATATTCCAGTTGAGATTAGATCAAAAATAAGAATGGTCCATATCGGAGCTATAAAATTTTTGATGAAATCCCAATTCCAAACAGGAATAAATTCTCCCATAAAAATGGCCTTAATTGACAACAGAATCACTGACGGACAGGACTACATCTTAGGTGCTCCTAAAGGAAACCTTGCTTACTAAAAGTTTATGTTTTCAGTCTATCCAAAGTTTGCTCTGGATTTAAAATCTGCAAATATAGATATCAAACTGGTATCAGAGCCTTGTTAAAAATGGCATTACATTATAATAAAACACTTTACAGTGAAGTTTTGGAAGAAATTCATAATATCGAGGTTGAAATTTGTCATCATAAAGAAATGATTTTCAGTAATAAGAAAAATTTAGTGCATATAAATTTCAAAATTCTACAAGCACAAAATAAACATACTCACGAATATATACCAACCATGGTTACTATACGTAAGTATCTCCTTCACAGGCAAAAAATATATCAAGAACACCTTGATAGAGCTTTAAACTCAGTTTCAGAACTCAGAAAGAGGATTTTGACTTGCTAAACATCTCTTAAAATGAATAAATAAATTTTCAACAATTCTGAAGAAAATAATTCAGAAGAAAAACAAATCTTAACTTATGTTGAGGATGAAGACGGCTTTCATGCAAACCTCTTAATAAAACAAGACCTTCTCTCTCGAGTTAAGAAAACAGATTTAAAAATAAAGAAAGAAAACATTTTCAAAAATGTTCCTTCTAAACTTAGTATTTTAAACCCTCTCAAGAGGAAAAATGAAATTTTCTACTTTGTTAGTACTAAAGAAATGTCTGTAGACATAAAAGATACAATAGGAGCTGTTTTCCTACCCCTTTTGACTAAGGAACAAATAAACAATAACTTGAAAAATATTCCAGTTGAGATTAGATCAAAAATAAGAATGGTCCATATCGGAGCTGTAAAATTTTTGATAAAATCTCAATTCCAAGCAGGAATAAATTCTCCCATAAAAATGGCCTTAATTGACAACAGAATCACTGACCGACAGGACTGCATCTTAGGTGCTGCCAAAGGAAACCTTGCTTACCAAAAGTTTATGTTTTCAGTCTATCCAAAGTTTGCTCTGGATTTAAAATCTGCAAATATAGATAAAACCTTATCTTTTATACATCACTTTGAGAGAAGTGACCTTATGAGTCCAGGTGATAAACCGTTCACAATAACCTATCTCATAGGATATGCCCTGACCAATAGTCACCATAGCATAGACTACAAGAAAGACGAGTATATCGAACTTGACGACGTCTTCTCAGAAATCGGCCATGTCAAAGATAAGCAATTATGCGACATAAATCCTCAAGAAAACTCTTGGGTTATAAACATAGCTAGAAACAAAAAATCTCTAGGAGAAACTCTTAGACCAAGAATTTCTATGGACTCACTTCACATAGTAGAAAGCTCAGAAAGAAAAGATAGTAACTTAATAAGAAACTTGTCTTTAAAAATTGATAGCCTATGTCAAAATATCAAACAAATCACTGAGATTATAAATAAGTAATTAAATAGATTTTCCTCATTTTTTATAAAAAAGGTAAAACAGTCAAAATTAAAACTCTTGACGACAATACTGAAAAGAAAGAATACGTTTTTTCTACTTCTGGAAAAGCTGGTATTCAAACAATTATAAATCATTGCAATAATCTCAACCAGATCATTACAAGATGTCTTTTAAAGACTTCAAAAATAAGCCATTACCTTGGGGTTTCAAAAGATATTTCTACAAATATTTCAAAAAATAAACTACCTTTTAACCAATTTAAAAGTGATTTAGCTTTCCTTAAAAATGATTTTGACAAAAAAGATTTTGAAAAATTATTCGAAACAATCGAAAAAAAAAATAGGTTGACTATTAAATTAACCCAATCTATTGATAAACATTCTATCCTCCTAGAAAACTCTTTAAAAAATAATCAGTTTGTGGAAGAAGTTGCCAGAAGAGAAAATATTGAAGGAACTCTTAAGGAAACCAACCTTAAGATCACTAGTATACAACACCAGTTAAAACAACTGATAGGATGAGCTTAACCGAGCTCAATAGATCGATCAACCTCCTTGAAGAAAAAATAGTTGGGCTGATCATAAACCTTGACTTAACAGTCAATAAATATGTAACCACTAAGCAGTTAGAAGTTGCATCTGCAAAAATTATTGCAGACATTACTAAAGAGTTATCTGAAAAGATTGATTCTTGCCCTTGTAATAAAGACATTCTTGAACACATCAAAAATATTTCCATTATAGAGCAAAAAACCAAACCGGGAAAATACTCAGGACTTAAGAAATACTCACCTCCCAATCCTAGTATTGGAAACCCAGACCTAGGTAGCTCAAAAGACTCCATGAAGATTGATATTTTTAGGAAGGAGAAACAATGAAAGAAAAAGTCTCCGAGCAGCTTGAGAAATATTTCTTTAATCTTCAGTATGAAGACTATGATAAACCTGACAAAAAACTTATTCAGCTTCTATCCTTGGAAACTGAAGAATGCGAAGAACTATATTGTGACAACCGTCAAATTTCGCTCAAGTCAAAGTCAAACAAAGTCAACAAGTCAAACCGGTCAACTCCATTAACCCTTGTATGTTAGGGTTTACATTATACAATTCGCTATTTCAATGAGAAAACATCATTTGAAAAATTCATGTGTTTGATTTTCCTTAGCCTTAACAGTGCTAAACAACAAACCAAAGCGATAAAACACTATTGCACAATCATCGGGATTGTGTAAGACACTAAATCATGGCTTAACGGGGTTTATGGACCTTTCGTTGCGAAGCCGGACACTCAAAAAGATCACAAACGAAACCTCTCACAACCTCTTTCACTCAACCTCTCTCTATTAAAATCTCTCCCAAATCTCTCCCGAATCTCTCCCAAATCTCTCTCAAAAGTTCCTTTAATTTTTTGTAATCATTCGGGCCATCCCGACCCTTAACTGGGTCAAAAACCACTTGAAACGGGGTAAAAACGGGTAAAATAGGCTTAAGGACCCAAAACTGAAGCTTCAGGACCGAAGTCCCTGTCATAAAGGAAGACGACACACATTTGTCTGTCGTAACCTTACGACTCGCGTGTTGATGACACGCAATGAGTATCAAGGAAGCCCCTGTCATAAAAGAAGACGACATGCATGTTTGCATGTCATAATTTTTCCGGTTTTTCGACTACGACTTCGTTTTAACTCCGTTTTTCATTATTTTAACGTGGGATTTTCACCCAAAACTTTATTTTATAAACTAAGGCCCCAAAATATATAAATCTCCAGGGTTTTTATAAAAATGTATTAAAAGAATTGGTGGTTGGACTAATTATTGAGGGAATATTTGCTTTTCCTTATTTTATGACAAAAGCAAGCCACCACCACCTCACTCTATGATCATCCACTCTTTCCCACTACTCCTTGTCACCTTAGTGGACCTTTACACCCAATCTCCAGCTCTTCCCATGTTCTAAGAGCTGGAGGATTGATCCTCTCTCCTCATTCTCCATAAAGTTCTTTCATTCTACACTTAGCAACCAAAGGACACTCTCCAAAATTCTCTCATCTTTTCTCTCAATTTCAAGAACTTCAAGGCTTTCTCCAGGGATTTCTTCCTTCAATTAGTAAGTATCTTCATCATTCACATAATTATTAAACTCCATTCTACTCAAATCATTGATATCTTACACAAATTCCATCTTATTCGGTGTTAGATTCTCGAATCATCAAGACATCTTCTTAGTGTTCTTGGGTTGAACACTTCCTCTATCTCACTTTCATCTACTGAAATCACATAAGGTGAGTTCATACCCCTACATTTACATGTTTTTCTTAAGTTTTAAGGGGGGAATACAAGTAAAATCATCAAGAACACAATTAAACTTTTTCTAACAGATTACATCAGAAAAGATGGACGTTAATCACGGACTGTTTTGGTCAACTTAAATATTTTAGTTTTCAAAACTGTTCCAGGTGCAAGTAGTTCAAACTCTTAGATTTAAAATGGCTACTTGCACATCTCCATATGAGTTTTCTACAATTTATGGTGATTTTTACAAAACCGCCTGTCATTTCAGAGGCAAACCCGGACCAGTCTGTGATTATGAACATTTTCACCTCTGTTAGAGATCACTAAAAATCATGGTAAAATTTACGAACAAACTAGACTCATATTCCAAACTCTCAAAATTTGCGGATTTGGATTTAGAGCTTTGATGATTTTTTTATAAATTTTCTAAGAACAGTAACAGAAACTGTTTTTCAACGAAAAGTTGCTGTTAATTTCATTTCACCTTGTAACATGTTGAGCAAGGTGTATATCTTTATGTGATTATATGTTATTGCAATATATGACATTTTATCTTAATATTTAGACACACATCAGTTTACAAATGGATTTGGTCATATAAAATATAAAGAATAACAAGTGATTATAATCAAAGTACAATCGATACATTCAAACATTTAATAAACTATTTTGAATATAGTTTGCATACATTACCACGTACTACCCTTGGTTGATAAACTATAATAGGTATAGTTTATGATACATTACATAACACATACATTTAAAAATGGTACATTTATACAAAGGATATTTTCATTAAGCAAGGTACGGCCATACGGTACCAAGTTTTCATAACACGTAATTCCGTTAATGACTTTGTGAGACATTTACTTCAAATTACCATTAAGTCCTGTATTGTAACCAGAGTCTCCTTGAGGGAGAGCGTGATACTTGTGTATAGATCTATATTGGGTTTGACAAACCCACACCTAAGCTGCATGCAACAGCTAGACCGGCAGGTCTGGGGTGACAAATGTCATAACATTTCCGACTTCTGAAGAACGTCGTTTCAGGCCAACTAGGTCATAGCATGGTTATAATAACTCACATAAAGTATTAATAAACGTTGGAATTTACGGGAACTTCATTAAAATTTAACGAGTTTATGTCGATTTAAACTTGCATTGTTTTACTATAAATATGACAAATTACTTGTACATTTCGGTCTTTGGGTTTTAAGACTACATTTACACATTAAGGAAAATATTGGATTTTCTAACACAAATACTACTTTCACAAACGAAAGGCTTTTAATAATACCAAACAAAAGCTTATGAACTCACCAACCTTTGTGTTGACACTTTTTCAAACAACTTGTATTCTCAGGAAATCATTAAACAGGTAATCAAGTGCTTTTGAGGATGGGACGCTAAGGCGTCTACTATTTCATATTTTGTCAACATATTGTAATTGATTTGTAAACATGTAATTCATACAATGATGTAACTTTTTCAATTATATATATGTTGGTTGTGTTTGCTTGAATTACTATTACAATTGTTGTTATGATACTATACATGAAGTCCTCCACCCCCGGACGTTTCCGCCATCCTTGGTTTGGGGGTGTGACATATATCAAAAAGAGCACCAACTTTTTGATCAATACTTTAAAATAGCTAAAGTAAATGAACCTGATACCTGTTGAAAAATGTTTTTGTATGTGACCATCACTGAAATAAGACGAATTGTTTTTTTTATATTATCTAACAAATATTATCAGTTATTTCAGGTTGCATAAATTCGTCATCAAACGGAAAATATGAAAACACGCGAATGACAAAAACGCATAGACGATAAAATTAGTTGTGCGACTAAACAGTTTCAACGATATATATATATATATATATATATATATATATATATATATATATATATATATATATATATATATATATATATATGTATATATATTGTGTTGAAAAGTCAAAGAAAGAAGCATACCACTTGCACACACTAGCCATTACTTTAAAAATACTCAAGTGAAGAAGATATTTGTTTCATGTATGTATACTTGTATGTATGTATGGAAAGTGTATGTATATGTAAGTTAGTATATAAGAGAGTTGTGTGCTCTTTCATTCATAACCTCTTATAAACTTTGAAAAACCTCTCCATACACCAAAACCTCTCAACCAAGAACATCTCCTGCATCTTCAAGAAGTTCTTCAACATCATCTTCATCTTCATCCTTGAAGCAAGAACACCAAGAACACCAAGAACACCAAGAACATCAAGAACACCAAGAACACCAAGAACACCAAGAACATCAAGAACACCAAGAACACCAAGAACACCTCCAAACAACCTACAAATACCCTCCAAACATCCTACAAATACCCTCCAAACATCCTCCAAATACCCTCCTTAAACCTCCTCCAAACATCCTTTAAACCACCACAAAATCTCCACCTTGCTGTTTTTTCGACATCAGAATTTCGAAGTTAAGAAAAAAATCACCGAGCACAACTCAACAAGATAATACGGGAGAGATTTTTACCACAAATTATTCAGAACCTTACCTACATCTAGGAAGTTTTCTGGACGATTTTGACCAAGGGAAACCCCAGAGAGACGATATACAAAATCGGGTATCCAGATAGATTTCGGTTCACCAGATCAGAATCTTCAAGTCAGAAACAAAGCTAACTGGGTACAATACATCCAACAAACCCTGGAGAGATTTTTACCACAAATTATTCAGAACCTTACCTACATCTAGGAAGTTTTCTGGATGATTTTGACCAAGGGAAACCCCAGAGAGACGATATACAAAATCGGGTATCCAGATAGATTTCTGTTGACCAGATCAGAATCTTCAAGTCCAAAACAAAGCTAACTAGGTATAATACATCCAACAAACCCTGGAGAGATTTTTACCACAAATTATTCAGAACCTTACCTACATCTAGGAAGTTTTCTGGACGATTTTGACCAAGGGAAACCCCAGAGAGACGATATACAAAATTGGGTATCCAGATAGATTTCGGTTCACCAGATCAGAATCTTCAAGTCAGAAACAAAGCTAACTGGGTACAATACATCCAACAAACCCTGGAGAGATTTTTACCACAAATTATTCAGAACCTTACCTACATCTAGGAATTTTCGTGGTCGATTTTGACCAAGGGAAACTCCAGAGAGACGCCAGAGAAAATCGGGTATCCAGAGAAATATATCCAAAAATTAAGAAAACCTTCAAACCCTTATGTAAACAAATTGTTTTACATAAAATTTGAAACAAAAAGAATTTTGTGCTACTTATCATATTCCGGATTGAACTATTGAACAAATAGTGACAAAGTCTTTTAGGTTACCAGTCCAACCCTAAGCATGTTCAGTCAATTTATTGGCGAACTTACTTGAAAGACCAGTCGCTTCATCCGTCCAGTTCTAAACCCGTTATATATATTTATACATATTATTTAACTTCTAACATTTATATACAGTCATTTATATTATTTACAGCTTAACGTTATTTAAATACAGTTATTTACTTTATTTATAGCTTTCAGTCATTTATTGCTTTCTAGTGGTGACTAATAATCCCATATTTATTTCCGCAACTATTATTGTTTATATTCCGCATTTTATATCTAATTAATATAAATATCTGTCACACAGTAACTGTATCCGAGCCGTTATTCGTGGTGATTAGATCTTATATTATAATTTCTAACAATACCGAATGATAACAGGAAGACAATCCTAACATAAACGCTGTCATGTTCGAATACTCAGATAACAACGAAGAAATGGAAGCAGAATCTTCATATATGGCCGCAAACAGAGGCGAGAGAAAGAAGAAAAAGAACTATGAGTTCAAAATGCCTGTCCATAATGGTATTCCAAATAGTGGTAAAGGACCCAAACGAGCAATGTCCTCAATATTGATTGTATCCAGGACTTAAAACTCAGAGAAAGAGTTATAGAAGAATGGGTTACTGAGGTTTCACTAATCTTACAAACAAACCCAGATGAATTTGGGAATGCAAAAAATGTTCTCCTACTTTTAGAACACAAGACTGATGGAATTGTGCAAAAATTCCTTAGAAATAATAATTGGAATGAAGAATTACATGGATTAGACCTTTTTGATAATCTTATAAATGTCATTTACACTACCTTCTTAGGACTAGATTATGTCTCCAATAAAGACTTCACTATAAATAAGAAAGTCGACATAGCAAGAGTCTCAATGACAAACCTCCAGTTACATGATATTTGTCTCCTTGACAAATACACATGTAGATATGAATCATATCTTTATGATATTCCACAGAGAAGTGAATATTCACAATGGATATCTGGTTATCTTATGAAAATACCAATCATTGGAGAAATCTGTACTGAAAGATGGAAAAAAAAAAAGCCATTGGAGAGATTCAGCAAACATGTCTTTCTTATGCAACAAAAATTGCAAAAGAAGAAATTGACAGAATATGTCAAGATATGTATAAACAACAAAAGCTTAAAACTATAAGCAAGGATTGTTGTAACATTCTGTCTGATTTCAAAGATTTTGATATCGGAAGAAAAACTTATACTAAGAAAAAGTATAAAGATAAAAACAAAAAGAAATACAAATCTTTTTGGAAGAAGAAAAAGAGAAGATTTTCTCCAGGAAAATACTTCAAAAAATCTTCGAAAGAAACACCTAAAAAGAATACTTCCTGCCCACAAGGAAAGAAAAAATGCAGGTGTTGGATTTGCAACGAAGAAGGACACTACGCTAATGAATGTCCAAATAGGAAAAAGTACCCTGACAAGGTCAAGGTATTAAAAGCTGCTAATAACGGAGGCTATGAAGCTCTTGAAGAAGAATACGACGGTATACAACGTGTTTTCATTCTACATGTTGATACTAATTCCTCGTCATCCTCAGAAGAAGATGAAACAACTATTGATGACTCAGAATAGCCTTAAACAGACTCCGGCTTTTAAGACGGGTGTGGTTAACCATTTTTGTGCAAACCTCCAGAAAAATAATGATTCTCTCATGAATCTCACTAATCCAAACTCTATTTATGTTTCTGCTTTCCTTAACTTCAAAGGATATAAGAAATTTAGGGTACACTGTTTTGTAGACACAGGTGCATCCTTATGTCTTGCAAGCAAGTTCATCATTCCAGACGAACTATGGGAAAATGCTCCCAAAGAAATTGTCGCTACTATTGCAAATGGTGACACTATATAAATTAATAAAGTTTGCAGAAACATTAATCTCGAGCTTTCAGGAGAACATTTCAACGTTCCCAGTATTTATCAACAAGACTCAGGAATTGATGTTGTAATTGGCAACAACTTCTGCCAAGTCTATGGACCATTTATACAATGGATAGATAGAATTGCCTTTCATCTTAACTACGATATGGTAATTGTAGAAAAGGTTACTGAAGCCTTTAGTAAAGGAAAACCAAGTTTTCTTGAAACCCAGAAAAAGGGTTCTAATGAAAAACAAATTTCGGGTACCAATATAACCCAAGAATGAATTATTGGAGAAAGGATTATTTCTGCCCAAACCACCTTTTTCAAACAGATAGAAGATCTTCTTGAAAAATTTTGTTCTGAAAATCCTATTGATCCAGAAAAAACCAAAGGATGGATGAAGGCTTCAATCAAGCTCATTAATCCTAAAATAATTATTAGAGAAAAACCTATGGTTTACTCTCCACAGGATAGAGAAGGATTCTCCAAACAAATCAAAGAACTACTTGATATGAGGTTAATCAAAGAATCAAAATCTCCTCGTATGTCCCCTTCTTTTCTTGTTAACAAAGATGCTGAGAAAAGAAGGGGAAAGAAACGCATGGTTGTCAACTACAAGGCAATCAATGATGCAACCATTGGAGATTCCCATAATCTCCCTAATATGCATGAGCTCTTAACCCTATTACGGGGAAAAAATATTTATTCAAGTTTCGACTGCAAATCTGGTTTCTGGCAGGTCCTACTTGATGAAGAATCGCAGCTACTCACTGCTTTTACATGTCCTGATGGACTCTTTCAATGGAAGGTACTACCCTTTGGGCTTAAACAAGCTCCTAGTATTTTTCAAAGACACATGTAGAACGCCCTACGAGGTCTTGAAAGTTTATGTACGGTATACGTTGATGACATCATGGTCTTCAGCAAAAATGAACAAGAACACTATGGTCATGTTACCCAGGTTCTCAGAACCATTTTAAAATACGGAAAAATACTTTCAAAAAAGAAAGCTCATCTTTTCAAAACAAAAATTAATTTTTTGGGTTTAGAAATAAATGAAGGCACTCATTGTCCTCAAAAACATATTCTTGAACATTTACATGATTTTCCAAATGTTTTAGAAGATAAAAAACAACTGCAAAGATTTCTTGGTGTTTTAACTTATGCTGAAACATATATTGAAAAACTTGCAGCCATGAGAAAGCCCTTACAGGAAAAATTAAAAAAAGATGTCATTTGGAATTGGTCAAATACCGATACAGATTACATCAAAAAGATAAAGAAAATTTTAATCAATTTTCCAAAGCTTTATCTTCCGAATATTGAAGACAATTTAATTATTGAAACTGATGCTTCTGATGAATTTTGGGGAGGAGTTTTAAAAGCCAAAAATTCCAAAAACGAAGAACAAATTTGCAGATACACCTCTGGCAGTTTCAAAGCAGCCGAGAAAAACTATCATAGCAATGAAAAAGAATTACTCGCTGTAAAAAGAATTATTACAAAATTCTCTGTATATTTAACCCCGGTAAAATTCTTGGTACGTACAGATAATAAAATTTTTACTTATTTTCTCCGAACTAAGATTGCAGGAGACAACAAATTAGGCCGACTAATACGTTGGCAAGAGTGGTTCTATCGATATACTTTTACCGTAGAATATCTTGCAGGAGATAAAAATATGCTGGCAGACTGTCTCACCCGTGCCTTCAGGTATGTCTTACATCATCCATGATCTCACTTGCTCCTCTCGATCCCTATAAAAGGATATGATCCCCACGACATATTCCTTACAAACTTCACTCACAAAAAAGAGAGGGGAAGGATAAAGAGTTTAAACAATTTACAAAATGGAAGACCTCAAATCCTTGAGGATGAAGAAACAAATGCTCCTCCTAGAGCTATCAGCAATCGAACAAAAAATCAACTTGTATAAACAAGTAACAACGGTCACCGATGTACCGGAAAGCGAAAGCTTAGAAACAAAGGCTATTCCAGTGCAAACGGCATCTGGTAAAGAAACAACAAATCCGTTGAAAGCTGATGCTTTGCTTAAAAGCATAATAAAGGAGACAACTACTCCTTTTCCAGAAGGAAAAACTAGCTTGTTGGTTAATTCCAACCCTTGTACTAAAGGAATCAGTAAAATGACAATTTTGTCACCAACTAACAAATCTGTGCAGGAGCTTAAACCAGATTACAAAAAGGTTCTTAACAAAGAAGCTGAAAGATTCTATGTAATCTACAAAGGGCCACACGCCGGAATACATACAGACTGGGGAATTACAGAGACCTTCTACAAGGTCGATAAAGTAACATGCAAGAAGTTCAGAAATGAAACAAGTGCACGACTTAGTTTTGCCACCTTCAATGACGAAGCCAATCAAACCAAAAAACCTCTTCTAAAGCCGAAAGTCCAGAAGATCAAAGAAGAACACAGAGACCAAATATTTGACATCCCAAATGACGTCGAATATGAAGTCAACAACCCGGCAATCTCCTTTGAAGATTTCAGAATAATCTGGAGTAAAGCTAGAGCGGCATGCCCAGAAGATCTTATCCATGAAAGATTTTTCACAACAGATAAGAAAACCAAAAGTCTGTACAACTTCCTAGAAGGAGTAGATCCAAGATTAATCCAACAAGCCTTTTCGGCAGGATTAATAGACAACATCTATCCAAGCTGCAATTTGCAAGAACTAAAGTTCTTCCCGTCCAGCATGATAGAAACCATTAAGATCTTCCGAAAGAAAGTTCTCAAAGAAGAGATGATCCAATTTATATCAGAGTCATCTCCTCTCTTCCAGATTGGATTCAAAGAGCAACACTTGCCCCTTATCACTATCTAGAAATTGGCTTAGCAAAAGCCAAAAAAGACATTGAAAAATATCGACCCACGAAAGACAAAGATCTCCCGTTCGAAGAAATCCTTCATCAAAATCGTATCAACGGCCTTAGAAGAATTTCTGAAAAGATCATTGAGATAATCTCAGGATCAAAGAAAAAAGTTAATTATACAAATTCACACTGCATAATCACCAGCTGGAGCTATGGCAACACCAGCAACGAAGACCTTGAACGAGCATCCAAATTTGAAGAACAGTTCATGAACAACAACTTTGATGCTTCTACCACTACAAGACAAAATTTCTGTAGGCATGCGGAGCAGTTGTTTGAAGACCATCATTGCAACTACTGCATTTGCATTGATTCCACGACAAAGGAGGGTCCCTTCTCTGAAGATGACAAATCTTCATCATCTTAAAGAAATATGCTTCACACGTCAAATGGCCCCCGCCACTCAAGAAAATAATGCCTCCTACATTATTAAAAGCTTTCCAACTGTCCACAATAATGTAATCGTTAGTGGATAGAAACGTCATGCCTGACATAATAGGCAATTATCAGACCCTCTCAATGTATCTATAAATTGAGAGTTATGTTTTCATTAGAGATCATCACAATAACGAGTGCAAGAAAAACACTCCCTATTCTGTAAATTTGTAAATGTCTTGTAAGTAAAATCTCCCTTAGAAGGGAGAAGATGTGAAATATTGTAAGAGTACTCCCATTTCGGGAGCTCTTATATCAATAAATCCATGTTTTGTTATACTTGAGTGTTCATACAAAATAGAGTCATGAAACCTGTAAGTGACAGAGTGTCAGGTCGACGATGGTCAACAGTACCGCAGGCATGAGGCCAACAGGGAAACCAAACACACAGACCAAAGGATGACACAGGCTGGCTTGAATAGTTTCTATCTACGTAAGTTATACTCCTACTCCAAAACACTTATTGATTAATAAGTTTTCTCTTTACAATTTTTACATCTATTCCCTTCTTATTTAAAACATCATACAAAAAATCCCACACACCCAAACTGGTATCAGAGCCTTGTTAAAAATGGCATTACATTATAATAAAAATCGCTCTGATACCAGTTTGAGTGTGTGGGATTTTTTGTATGATGTTTTAAATAAGAAGGGAATAGATGATAAAATTGTAAAGAGAAAACTCATTAATCAATAAGTGTTTTGGAGTAGGAGTATTACTTACGTAGATAGAAACTATTCAAGCCAGCCTGTGTAATCCTTTGGTCTGTGTCGTTGCTTTCCCTGTTGGCCTCATGCATGCGGTACTGTTGACCATCGTCGACCTGACACTCTGTCACTTACAGGTTTCATGACTCTATTTTGTATGAACACTCAAGTATAACAAAACATGGATTTATTGATAAAAGAGCTCACGAAATGGGAGTACTCTTAAAATATTTTACATCTTCTCCCTTCTAAGGGAGATTTTACTCACAAGACATTTAAAAATTTACAGAATAGGGAGTGTTTTTCTTGCACTCGTTATTGCGATGATCTCTAATGAAAACATAACTCTCAATTTATAGATACATTGAGAGGGTCTGATAATTGACTATTATGTCAGGCATGAAGTTTCTATCCACTAACGATTACATTATTATGGACAGCTAGAAAGCTTTTAATAATGTAGGAGGCATTATTTTCTTGAGTGGCGGGGGACATTTGACGCGTGAAGCATCTTTCTTTAAGATGATCAAGATTTGTCATATTAAGAGAAGGGACCCTCCTTTGTCGTGGAATCACTGTAAATGCAGTAGTTGCAATGATGGTCTTCAAACAACTGCTCCGCATGCCTACATAAATTTTGTCTTGTAGTGGTAGAAGCATCAAAGTTGTTGTTCATGAACTGTTCTCCGAATTTGGATGCTCGTTCAAGGTCTTCGTTGCTGGTGTTGCCATAGCTCCAGCTGGTGATTATACAGTGTGAATTTTTATAATTAACGTTTTTCTTTGATCCTGAGATCATCTCAACGATCTTTTCAGAAATTCTTCTAAGGCCGTTGATACGATTTTGATGAAGGATTTCTTCGAACGGGAGGTCTTTTTCTTCCGTGGGTCGAGATTGTTCGATGTCTTTTTTGGCTTTTGCTAAGCCAATTTCTAGATAGTGATAAGGGGCAAGTGTTGCTCCTTGAATCCAATCTGGAAGAGAGGAGATGACTCTGATATAAATTGGATCATCTTTTGCTTTAAGAACTTTCTTTCGGAAGTTCTTAATGGTTTCTATCATGCTGGATGGGAAGAACTTAAGTTCTTGCAAATTGCAGCTTGGATAGATGTTGTCTATTAATCCTACCGAAAAGGCTTGTTAGATTAATCTTGGATCTGCTCCTTCTAGGAAGTTGTACATACTTTTGGTTTTCTTATCTGTTGTGAAAAATATTTCATGGATAAGATCTTCTGAGCATGCCGCTCTAGCTTTACTCCAGATTATTCTGGAATCTTCAAAGGAGATTGCAGGGTTGTTGACTTCATATTCAACGTCATTTAGGATGTCAAATCTTTGGTCTCTGTGTTCTTCTTTGATCTTCCGGACTTTCGGCTTTAGAATAGGTTTTTTGGTTTGATTGGCTTCGCCATTGAAGGTGGCAAAACTAAGTCGTGCACTTGTTTCATTTCTGAACATCTTGCATGTTACTTTATCGACCTTGCAGAAGGTCTCTGTAATTCCCCAGTCTGTATGTATTCCGGCGTGTGGCCCTTTGTAGATTACATAGAATCTTTCAGCTTCTTTGTTAAGAGCCTTTTTGTAATATGGTTTAAGCTCCTGCACAGATTTGTTAGTTGGTGACAAAATTGTCATTTTACTGATTCCTTCAGTACAAGGGTTGGAATTAACCAACAAGCTAGTTTTTCCTTCTGGAAGAGGAGTAGCTGTCTCCTTTATTATGCTTTAAGCAAAGCATCAGCTTTCAACGGATTTGTTGTTTCTTTACCAGATGTCGTTTGCACTGGAATAGCCTTTGTATCTAAGCTTTCGCTTTCCGGTACATCGATGACGGTTGTTACTTGTTCATACAAGTTGATTTTTTGTTCGATTGCTGATAGCTCTGTGAGGAGCATTTGTTTCTTCATCCTCAAGGATTTGAGGCCTTCCATTTTGTAAATTTTTTAAACTCTTTATCCTTCCCCTCTCTTTTTTGTGAGTGAAGTTCGTAAGGAATATGTCGTGGGGATCATATCCTTTTATAGGGCTCGAGCGGAGCAAGTGAGATCATGGATGATGTAAGACATACCTGAAGTCACGGGTGAGACAGTCTGCCAGCACATTTTTATCTCGTACAAGATGTTCTACAGTAAAAGTATATCGAGAGAACCACTCTTGCCAACGTATTAGTCGGCCTAATTTGTTGTCTCCTGCAATCTTAGTTCGGAGAAAATGAGTAAAATTTGTATTATCTGTACGGACCAGGAATTTTACCGGTGTTAAATATACAGAGAATTTTGTAATAACTCTTATTACAGCGAGTAATTCTTTTTCATTGCTATGATAGTTTTTCTCGGCTGCTTTGAAACTGTCAGAGGTGTATCTGCAAATTTGTTCTTCGTTTTTGGAATTTTTGGATTTTAAAACTCCTCCCCAAAATTCATCAGAAGCATCAGTTTCAATAATTAAACTGTCTTCAATATTCGGAAGATAAAGCTTTGGAAAATTGATTAAAATTTTCTTTATCTTTTTTATGTAATCTGTATCGGTATTTGACCAATTCCAAATGACATCTTTTTTTAATTTTGCATGTAAGGGCTTTCTCATGGCTGCAAGTTTTTCAATATACGTTTCAGCATAAGTTAAAACACCAAGAAATCTTTACAGTTGTTTTTTATCTTCTAAAACATTTGGAAAATCATGTAAATGTTCAAGAATATGTTTTTGAGGACAATGACTGCCTTCATTTATTTCTAAACCTAAAAAATTAATTTTTGTTTTGAAAAGGTGAGCTTTCTTTTTTGAAAGTATTATTCCGTATTTTAAAATGGTTCTGAGAACCTAGGTAACATGTACATAGTGTTCTTGTTCATTTTTGTTGAAGACCATGATGTCATCAACGTATACCGTACAGAAACTTTCAAGAGCTCGTAGGGCGTTATGCATGTGTCTTTGAAAAATACTAGGAGCTTGTTTAAGCCCAAAGGGTAGTACCTTCCATTGAAAGAGTCCATCAGGACATGTAAAAGCAGTGAGTAGCTGCGATTCTTCATCAAGTAGGACCTGCCAGAAACCAGATTTGCAGTCGAAACTTGAATAAATATTTTTCCCCGTAATAGGGTTAAGAGCTCATGCATATTAGGGAGATTATGGGAATCTCCAATGGTTGCATCATTGATTGCCTTGTAGTTGACAACCATGCGTTTCTTTCCTCTTCTTTTCTCAGCATCTTTGTTAACAAGAAAAGCAGGGGACATATGAGGAGATTTTGATTCTTTGATTAATCTCATATCAAGTAGTTCTTTGATTTGTTTGGAGAATTCTTCTCTATCTTGTGGAGAGTAAACCATAGGTTTTTCTCTGATAATTGTTTTAGGATTAATGAGCTTGATTGAAGCCTTCATCCATCCTTTAGTTTTTTTGGATCAATAGGATTTCCAGAACAAACTTTTTCAAGAAGATCTTCTATCTGTTTGAAAAAGGTGGTTTGGGCAGAAATAATCCTTTCTCCAATAATTCATTCTTGGGTTATATTGGTACCTGGAATTTGTTTTTCTTTAGAACCCTTTTTCTGGGTTTCAAGAAAACTTGGTTTTCCTTTACTAAAGGCTTCAGTAACCTTTTTTACAATTACCATATCGTTGTTAAGATGAAAGGCAATTCTATCTATCCATTGTATAAATGGTCCATAGACTTGGCAGAAGTTGTTGCCAATTACAACATCAATTCCTGAGTCTTGTTGATAAATAGTGGGAACGTTGAAATGTTCTCCTGAAAGCTCGAGATTAATGTTTCTGCAAAATTTATTAATTTGTATAGTGTCACCATTTGCAATAGTAGCGACAATTTCTTTGGGAGCATTTTCCCATAGTTCGTCTGGAATGATGAACTTGCTTGCAAGACATAAGTATGCACCTGTGTCTACAAAACAGTGTACCCTAAATTTCTTATATCCTTTGAAGTTAAGGAAAGCAGAAACATAAATAGAGTTTGGATTAGTGAGATTCATGAGAGAATCATTATTTTTCTGGAGGTTTGCACAAAAATGGTTAACCACACCCGTCTTAAAAGCCGGAGTCTGTTTAAGGCTATTCTGAGTCATCAATAGTTGTTTCATCTTCTTCTGAGGATGACGAGGAATTAGTATCAACATGTAGAATGAAAACACGTTGTATACCGTCGTATTCTTCTTCAAGAGCTTCCTAGCCTCCGTTATTAGCAGCTTTTAATACCTTGACCTTGTCAGGGTACTTTTTCCTATTTGGATATTCATTAGCGTAGTGTCCTTCTTCGTTGCAAATCCAACACCTGCATTTTTTCTTTCCTTGTGGGCAGGAAGTATTCTTTTTAGGTGTTTCTTTCGAAGATTTTTTGAAGTATTTTCCTGGAGAAAATCTTCTCTTTTTCTTCTTCCAAAAAGATTTGTATTTCTTTTTGTTTTTTTTATTTATACTTTTTCTTAGTATAAGTTTTTCTTCATATATCAAAATCTTTGAAATCAGACAGAATGTTACAACAATCCTTGCTTATAGTTTTAAGCTTTTGTTGTTTATACCTGTCTTGACATATTCTGTCAATTTCTTCTTTTGCAATTTTTGTTGCATAAGAAAGACTGGTTTGCGGAATCGCTCCAATGGCTTCTTTTTTCCATCTTTCAGTACAGATTTCTCCAATGATTGGTATTTTCATAAGATAAGCCGATATCCATTGTGAATATTCACTTCTCTGTGGAATATCATAAAGATATGATTCATATCTACATGTGTATTTGTCAAGGAGACAAATATCATGTAACTGGAGTTTTGTCATTGAGACTCTTGCTATGTCGACTTTCTTATTTATAGTGAAGTCTTTATTGGAGACATAATCTAGTCCTAAGAAGGTAGTGTAAATGACATTTATAAGATTATCAAAAAGGTCTAATCCATGTAATTCTTCATTCGAATTATTATTTCTAAGGAATTTTTGCACAATTCCATCAGTCTTGTGTTCTAAAAGTAGGAGAACATTTTTTGCATTTCCAAATTCATCTGGGTTTGTTTGTAAGATTAGTGAAATCTCAGTAACCCATTTTTCTATAACTCTTTCTCTGAGTTTTAAGTCCTAGATACAATCAATATTGAGGACATTGATCGTATTGGGTCCTTTACCACTATTTGGAATACCATTATGGACAGGCATTTTGAACTCATAGTTCTTTTTCTTCTTTCTCTCGCCTCTGTTTGCGGCCATATATGAAGATTCTGCTTCCATTTCTTCGTTGCTATCTGAGTATTCGAACTTGACAGCGTTTATGTTAGGATTGTCTTCCTGTTCTCATTCGGTATCATGTTCATTTACTTTAGCTATTTTAAAGTATTGATCAAAAAGTTGGTGCTCTTTTTGATATAGTTCTTCGCATTCTTCAGTTTCCAAGAATAGAAGCTGAATGCGTTTTTTGTCAGGTTTATCATAGTCTTCATACTGAAGATTAAAGAAATATTTCTCGAGCTGCTCGAAGACTTTTTCTTTCATTGTTTCTCCTTCCTAAAGATATCAATCTTCTGGGAGTCTTTTGAGCTACCTAGGTCTGGGTTTCCAATACTAGGATTGGGAGGTGAGTATTTCTTAAGTCCTAAGTATTTTCCCGGTTTGATTTTTTGCTCTATAATGGAAATATTCTTGATGTGTTCAAGAATGTCTTTATTACAAGGGCAAGAATCAATCTTTTCAGATAACTCTTTAGTAATGTCTGCAATAATTTTTGCAGATGCAACTTCTAACTGGTTATTGGTTACGTATTTATTGACTGTTAAGTCAAGGTTTATGATCAGCCCAGCTATTTTTTCTTCAAGGAGGTTGATCGATCTATTGAGCTCGGTTAAGCTCATCCTATCAGTTGTTTTAACTGGTGTTGTATACTAGTGATCTTGAGGTTGGTTTCCTTAAGAGTTCCTTCAATATTTGCTCTTCTGGCAACTTCTTCCACAAACTGATTATTTTTTAAAGTGTTTTCTAGGAGGATAGAATGTTTATCAATAGATTGGGTTAATTCAATAGTCAACCTATTTTGTTTTTCGATTGTTTCGAATAATTTTTCAAAATCTTTTTTGTCAAAATCATTTTTAAGGAAAGCTAAATCACTTTTAAATTGGTTAAAAGGTAGTTTATTTTTTGAAATATTTGTAGAAATATCTTTTGAAAAACCAAGGTAATGGCTTATTTTTGAAGTCTTTAAAAGACATCTTGCAATGATCTGGTTGAGATTATTGCAATGATTTATAATAGTTTGAATACCAGCTTTCCCAGAAGTAGAGAAAACGTATTCTTTCTTTTCAGTATTGTCGTCAAGAGTTTTAATTTTGACTGTTTTACCTTTTTTATAAAAATGAGGAAAATCTATTTTATTACTCATTTATAATCTTAGTGATTTGTTTGATATTTTGACGTAGGCTATCAATTTTTAAAGACATGTTTCTTTTTAAGTTACTATCTTTACTTTCTGAGCTTTCTCCTATGTGAAGTGAGTCCAGAGAAATTCTAGGTCTAAGAGTTTCTCCTAGAGCTTTTTTGTTTCTAGCTATGTTTAAAACCCAAGAGTTTTCTTGAGGATTTATGTCGCAGAATTGCTTATCTTTGACATGGCCGATTTCTGAGAAGACGTCGTCAAGTTTGATATACTCGTCTTTCTTGTAGTCTATGCTATGGTGACTATTGGTCAGGGCATATCCTATGAGATAGGTTATTATGAACGGTTTATCAGCTGGACTCATAAGGTCACTTCTCTCAAAGTGATGTATAAAAGATAAGGTTTTATCTATATTTGCAGATTTTAAATCCAGAGCAAACTTTGGATAGACTGAAAACATAAACTGTGACAGTCGTCAAAATTCGAGTCGGTTTTAGATTTGACTAAACTTAGTTGCACATATAGGCACTACACATACTAGACTTAGTAACTAGAAGCTAAGTTATAACCTACTAGAAACTTGGAAACAATTAGAATCAATGGATAGTGTGCATAGATTTCACATTGATATGTGAATTCTATAACTACTTAACTGTAGAGACTATCCATATTCGGGTCATTCTATGACTCGAACACCATTTCATGAATCATATTCACACATCATGCACTTGACCTAGAAGTAGAAATTAGGTCAAAGTCTCATAGAAACTTAAGTCAAAGTTGAAGAGTAGGACTAGTATACTTGATTCCTCAATTTCGTTTGAATCTCGGAATCACTACATAGAATGCCAATAAACCGCTAAAAATAAATTACAAACAATATTTCTAATTTGAATAAGAGTTATGAAACTCTAAAATAGTTTGAAGTCTCAAAATTCAAGTAATTTTGATATCCAAAGATTTACAAACTCTCAAAAACCCTAAATGCCCTAAAAACTCACATTTATAAACTTTGACCTTAAAAATTCTATAAAAATAATCATGAACCTTATAATATGATCTTATAACAATTAAAATTATGAAAATGCATTCAAGGAAAATGAAATTTAAGTCACTAACATTTACCCTTAATTTATAAACCAAAAATCAAGAGTTTTATGCATAAAAACTAGGTTAAGGTGCACATTTTATAAAAAGTTGGATATTTTTATAAAAGATTTGAATTTTTATAGAAGAAACAAGAGAGAGGGAGCCTCTCCTCTCTTAAAATCGGATCCCTCTCTCCCCATATCTCTCTCTCACACTCTCATTCTCCAACACACACATCTCTCTTCTTTCTCTCTCTAGAAAACTCTCTCTACCTTCTCTCTACTTTTTCTCTACAAACACCACTCCATTCTCTCTTCCTCCCTCTAAAGAACCAATAAATATTCCAGAAAACAAACCCAAGAACACTCCTCAAACTCGAAATCTTCATCATCTTGTGGTATTCTTGAAGGTAAAATCGATTTCTACTTCACTTTTCCTTCAAGTTTTGCTCTTTTCTTACACTTTCTCCTTCTTCATCTTCTTCAAACTTGTTTTCTTTTTGTTAAAATGATTTTTAGAACATGATGGATGTGTTTTAACACCATGCATGTATGATAAACAAGGTTGCATGTTCATGATCTTAGTGCAAAAATCGATTTTAAGGATTAAAACATCAAACTCAAGTTAAGAGTTTTTTAGAAACAAAATTTTCTTCATAAATGCATGTATACATTTTGATAAGTTTTAATCTTTTGATCTCTGGAAACATGACCAAAATATGAGGTTATCATGATATATTTAAAATACTTCAAAAGGTTTTCTCAAGGAAATGATGAAAACCCACTTTTCTAACCAATCATCATGCATGCAATCTGCCAAATTTCTTTACCTGACTTTAAACTGTCATATCTCACTCATTTCTTAGCCAAAATTCGTGATTCTTTTTCTGAAATATAATATTTTGAGTTAGCTTTCAAACCCATCTGACCTCACTGAAATAACAATCTGAAATAACAATCTGATTACCACGAATAAAAGGCTCGGTTACCAGTTACTGGGTGACAGATATATATATTTAATGAGATTAGATGCGGAAAGATAAGAAGTGTGGAATAAATAAATACTGGAAAGCTATAAATGACTGAAAGCTATAAATGAAATAAATGACAGTATTTAAATGACATAAAGCGTTAATAAAATATATAAATATATATATAGTAGGTGGTGTTAGAACGGGACTTGTGGAACGACTGTTTTGTCAAGTTGTTAGTCAAATAAATGACTAACAGGCTTAGGGTTGGACTGGATCTTAATAGACTGTGTCTCTATTTGTTCAAAGTTCAATCCGGTAAGTAACAATAAGTTCTTTTTATGTAACAATGAATTGTTTACAAAACGATACAAAATACACGGGTAATGTTTTTTTGTATGTGGGTATGGGTTTTTTTAAGGTGATTTGATGAGGTTGAAGTGGGTATTTGGAGGGTGGTAGAAGGTGGAATAAGGTTGTAGTTTTGGTGGTATAAGGTAACAAAGAGGGTGATGTTGAAAGAGCTTTGGGTGGTTATGAATATAGATTTTCGTAGTAAATCTCTCTGGATAGCCAATTCTCTCTCGCGTCTCTCTGGGGTTTGCAGTGGTCAAAAAAATCGAGGAAAATTCCTGGATGTAGGTAAGGTCCTGAATAATTTGCGGTGCAAATCTCTCCCGTATTATCTTGTTGAGTTGTGCTTGATGAATTTTTTCTTAACTTGCAAATTCTGATGTCGGAAAACAGCAAGGTGGTGATGGTTGTGGTGATTTGAAAGGGTTTTTGGAGGAGGTTTAAGGAGGGTATTTGGAGGGTGTTTGGAGAGTATTTTGAGGTTGGCTATGTGTTTATTCTTCTGGAGATGAGAGAGTAATAGGAGATATATTACAAGGAAACATAAAACACACACAAAAACTCATGTAAACATGCATCTATATATATGCAAAGGAATCAAGCAACTCTTGTTTGTTTAAGGAAAAGTAATGAAGTGATTGATTGTAAAGGTTGGAAGCACACATGATGTTTGGTACTTTTGCTTTTGTGAAGATTTCTTTCCAATATATATATATATATATATATATATATATATATATATATATATATATATATATATATACATGAATCATGCACATGTATATATATATATATATATATATATATATATATATATATATACAATATATACAATATACATACATATATATATATACAATATATACAATATACATACATATATATATATACAATATAACATATATACATATATATTTATATAATATATATATATATATATATATATATATATATATATACACGAACACTTATATATATATATATATATATATATATATATATATATATATATATATATATATATCCAATTGTGAATTGAATTTCCATTTTTGACCCTTGAGGTTTTTAAATTCTTGACAATTTTAGTCTTGATTTGTTTTGTCTTCAAACGACCAAATATTGCGTCTATTTTTCCGTCTTTGCGTATTTCGTCTTTTGCATATTTTTCTATTTCATAATTAAGCACAAATCTACGCAGCCTGAAATAACTGATAATATTTGTTAGATAATATAAAACCAATTCGTCTTATTTCAGTGATGATCACATATAAAAACATTTTTCAACAACCCTAATTCAGAAAAGGGATTTGGAACAAAAAAATCAGTCAGTCATTTCTTCTGAAATAAAAGATGTTTTAGAAATGGAAATCCTTCAGTTGAAACAAGACTTTCAAGAATCAACTGACAAATACAATATTTTAAATGAAAAACTGACTGATTCTTTAAAATAAATCAATTCTCTTGAAACTGAGAATAAAAGACTGATATGGAATATGGATTCTATCAAAGTTGCTAGAAAACTAAGTGATGATATTTTCACCAAGGCAAACACCTTAGGAACTGTCAAAATTGATACAAATTACAGACCAGGAACTGGAAGAGAATCCTTTGAAATTGAACAAGCAAAACAGGAAAACATGACGAATTGTGAAAACTCTGAATCCACTCTACCAGATATTTTCACATCTGTTAATGAGGAAGATTCAGATGACGAAACAGTTATCAAATGTAGCCCAGATGATACTGCTTTCACTGTTTCCAAAAAGTCTTTCAAAATAGTTGTAAATTCTGAAACAGACTCTGCTAGTTCTTTAACTCACCAAATCAAACATACCGACGGAACCACCAAACTCAAAAACTTTTTGAATGGAGAAAATTCCTCTTATGAAGATGGTAGTACTTCTGTACCAACTGCTTTTCTTACAATGAGTTCATCAATTGTTCGAAAAACTAGTCCGGGACAAAATGTCACACCCCGCTAAAGCGGAAACACGAGGCGTGGCAGTATAAAGGGTTTCATAGCAAAAGTTAAAAGACAACACCAACCATAGTATTAAAAATCATTACAATTTTACAATGGGTTTGAACAATTTTTAAAAGAAATTACAATGTAAATTGAAATACAACACATGCGAATGCTCCTAAAAGTGAAGTGTCCCTAAGTGCCACTTACTCGATGATTCCTGAAAAAGCATGTAAAACGAGCGTCAACTATAAAAATAGTTGATAAGTACTCACAGATAAACAAAATAATATTGGTTCCATGAATTGAAATCAAAGTTTTGATAAAAGTTTCCAATAATAAAAGTATATTGTTAAAATGAGTAAATAAGTTTGTAAAAACAAAGTTCTTTGTCATCATGAGAGATAAAGTATGTTGCCCAAATAAGATGCAACATTCATATTCTCATGGAAGATAAAGTTCGTTACTCAAACGAGTAAACAAGTTTCATTGCTAAAATGAGCAATCAATTTCGTTGCTACAAGGAGCAAACAATTTCATTGCTAAAACATGTATATAAGTTTTCAGTAATAAAAGTTCGTTGTTGTAATGAGAAACAAAGTTCATTGCTATAATTAATAACAAGTTTATTGCTATAACGAGAAACGAGTTTGTATGTGTATGAGCAAACAATGAGTCTCAACCAAACCTATGACTGAAGCCCTCTCAAGATCTATGCTTATCGTTCCATAGATGAATATGGTATCATGCACTCCAGTAATAGGGCGAGTGAGGAGTTGTCAATTCCTAATAGCGCTATCCATAATGACCATTGGCTCAAAGAGTTAATGGTTAGAGATAAGGGAAGGGCCTTAGTACGATAAGTTCTCATGTTCCGTGTTAAATAGACATACATAGAGAGACATAGCAATAAAATAGCAATCATGTTTGATACAAATCAATTTAAATACAACATTCAAATAATAGTTTTTCGGGACATGCTTTTCCACCCCAAAACATAAAAACTGAAAATAGGGGAGTGTGTGAATACTCACAATGCATTTAGATGATGCAAATGGTGCCTTGAACTACGTTCCATGTGTACCACTACCGATTCCTACAATAATGGTATTCGCTAGTGAGTCTCTAATCGAAATCTAACACTAGTATACTTACTACTACAATAGAATTATGCCAATAATGTGTCAATATTTAATATTGATAAGTTACAAACATTTTTCTGTGGAAATTAAGTTTCAAAGAATCAATTGTTATATAACAATTTAAGTGGAAAATTTCCATTATTGAAATTTTAATATTTGACATTTTAGAGGTGTTCCAATGATTAAATATTCAAAACTAAATCAATTTAGTTCTAAACTTTCCCAAACTTTGTATTTAAGTTTTAATTGAAGTCAAAGACCTTAAGATAAATTTTCTTGAATTTTTGATTTGTCTGACTATTTTTCACGATTTTAGTTTCTTGAATAACCATAAAATCATGAAAAATACTAAACAGTTAATAAAAATTACCAAACTTCAGATTTTGGTTCTAAATGTACTAAACGACTTCTAGATAAATTTTCATGGATTATGAATATGTATAACCATTTTTCACATATTTAATTCTCTAAATAGATACAAATTCATGAAAAATAGAAATCAGTTATGAAAATACCCCAAACTTTTTATAACAATGTCATTACACATAATTAAGCTGGGAAAAATATAAAAAGAGGTTTCTAACCTGTTTAACCTAATTTTATGATTTTTATGCATTTATTCTAATAAAAATGGGGATAAATAGAAAACAGTCTCTAAAATTACCCTAACTTTTTGTGATATTGTTATTAAACATTCTTAAGTTGGGAAAAATATAAAAATTGGTTTCTAAACTGTTTAACCCAATTTCATGATTTTTGAGCATTTATTCTAATAAAAATTGAAATAAGTAGAAAACAGTTTCCAAAATTGCCCAAAATTTTTGTACCACTTTTATTATACATGTAGAAGCTGTGAAAAATATAAAAGATATTTTTCAATTAGTCTTTCTATTTTTCTTTGTTTTATCCTCTTAAATAATCATTAATTGGAGAATAATTATTAAACAGTTAAAGTAAATTACCAAAAATTTTGCAAAGTTCATGTACAGTGTAAATAATCTGGGAAAAATACCAAATGTGGTTTTTATCTACTGGAATCCGATTTTGTGTATTTAAGTGTATTTAATCTTAGAAAATAGGAGAAAAATAGTATATAGAAGGTAAAAGTCATCAAAAATTTTATGTAGCCTCCTAATGTACTACAAGGTGTTCTGGCAAATGTTTATGAATTTTGGATAAGCAGAACTATTTTTCCTGTTTTTAGTCCATAATATACACAAAAATCGGGGAAAAATAGGAATACATTATGCAAAATTCTGACAATATTTTTCTAAGTCTTCCACAGAGAGTATAAGCTGCGAAAATTATTATATAACCTTTTCAAATTATCTAAAGCGGTTTTATGATTTATTGGGGCTAAACAAAAAGAAAATTCAAAACCATATTAAACAGTAACAAAAATCGATGAAACTTAATGAGGGATCATTATTTAGCATAGGGGTCGTCCAAAAATTTAACTAGGATTTATAGACCCCAGAAAGTATTTTATATGATTTATTGCCCTATTTTCTTGCATTAATTATAATAATTCTAGAAAAATGAATTATTTTCTGGAAATTTATAGATCATCTTATTTTGTTGATGGGAATCTAGGAAAAATCGGATTTCTTCAGAAAAGGAGTTTTAGATATTTATTTGGAAATAAATCCTTCATGAACATATTTGAAAGCTTTTAACAACATACTTTGATGATCTAGCATATTAGCTTGAAGATCATCACATGCATGTTGGTTTGCAGATCATTTATGAGTTTGAAATGTTCAAAAATCGTTTTTGATAGAAAACATAGGGTGCATGTGGTGTGTTTCCACCAAAACATATAGAAAAGTGCATTTCCATGGTTTTGACTTAGGTTTAGGTCATGAATCTTCACCATTTTGTAACATGCAAGATGTTTTTGGTGAAAATCTTCCACCATCATCATCAAAACTGAAGTGAATGAATATTCACACAAATTTTCTAAGAGAAAGGTGTAGAAGAAGAAGGAAATGCAAGAAAAACCTTGAAAACATGGAGGAAAATGAAAGGAAATCGTGTTCTACCTTAATGAACACCACTAGATGATGAAGATTTTGAGTTTGAGGTGTGTTCTTGGACTTATTCTCTGGAAAATTTCGTGGGTATAGAGAAATGAAGAGAGAAATGGAGTGGTGGTGATGAAGAGTATGAGAGAGAATGAGGGGTAGAGTGAGAGAGAAGATGGAGTGTGAGGGTGAAGTGAATGATTAAAAATTTTGGGAAGAGGGTGCCTAGGAAAGAGGGGGGACGAATTTTGATGAGGAGAGAGGTTCCCTCACTCTTCCATTTTTATAAAATTCTAATTATTTTATAAAAACACCAAATTTTTGTAAAATATGCACCTTAATATAGTTTTTACTCATAAAATATTGATTTTTGACTTATAAATTAAGGGTAAATGTTAATGACTTAAAATTTTTTTTCCTTGATTATATTTCCTTGAATTTAATTATTTTAAGATAATATTATAAGTTTCATAACTAATTTTATAAAATTCTTGATGTTAAACTTTATAAAATTTAGGTTTTAGGGCTTTTAGGGTTTTGGAGTTTAATAAACTTTGAATATCAAAATAAATTGAATATTTGAGACTTCAAATTGTCTTATGGTATTATAACTCTTTTATAGTTATAAATAGTGTTTGTAATTTATTTTTATCGGTTTATTGGCATTCTATGTAGTGATTCCGAGATTCAAGCGAAATTGAGGAATCAAGTATACTAGTCTTAGTCTTCAACTTTGACTTAAGTTTCTATGAGACTCTGACCTAATTTCTACCACTAGGTAAAGTGCATGATGTGTGTATATGATTCATGAAAAGGTGTTCGAGTCAAAGAGTGACCTAAATATGGATATTCACTACAGTTAAGTAGTTGTAGAATTCACATATCAATGTGAAATCTAAGTACACTATCCATTGATTCTAATTGTTTCCAAGCTTCTAGTAGGTTATAACATAGTTTCTAGTTACTTAGTCTAGTATGTGTCGTACCTATACATGCAACTAAGTTTAGTCAAATCTAGAACCGAATCGAATTTTGACGGTTGTCACAGTCTCCCCCGGTTGAAAGAATTTCGTCCCGAAATTCAATTCGTGACGTATTCTATTAGAACTCAGTCGAATACAATTATATAGCTGGAGAGGTGGTGACTTGAAGTGTTCTTTGATTATTTTGGGTTTATTTCCTCAAAGGAGAACCCAATTCATTAGCTATAGTCAAATTAATGTTTCCTTAATTCGAGTTCTTTCTTCTAGATTATGGAAAATTTGATTCATGGAATCATGATCCAACCACGGCGACGTAGTCGAAAAAAAGATCATCTAGTTATATATTATCTGAATTAAG
The DNA here is from genome assembly GCF_052849685.1 of Lactuca virosa. Lineage (NCBI taxonomy): Eukaryota > Viridiplantae > Streptophyta > Magnoliopsida > Asterales > Asteraceae > Lactuca > Lactuca virosa. The sequence continues at coordinate 432,170,219 of NC_136428.1, read as the reverse complement.
AGAGCGGTACAAGTTATGCAGAAGCACGAACTACACTGAGCGTTAAATCCACATTGATCCTTAAGTTGCATTCTAAATTAGCACTAAGTGTAAATTTTCCGCCTAATAAAGAAGAGATTATGAACAATTTGTTCACTTCCGGGTTGGCTACTAAATCTGGAAAAGATATATTCCAAAATAAGAAGGGGTAGCACAAATAAAAGAGAAGCAATCGAGGGTAAGTTCCTAAATATACGTACTAAGGGTAGGCAACGAAGTTTTTGTACATCTCAAATGTGAAGACTATTTAAGTGTCGTCTACAAAATAAATTACGAAATTATTGAGGATCTCCGAGGCTATAATTACTACTACATTTACTCTTACAATAATAAAACCTTATTCGAAGAATAAATATATTTAGAGAGTCATTCTTGCAAATGGAAGCGATGAAAGTTTATGATATTTTAAATTACATTGTGTAGATAGCATTTTAAGTGTTTAGAAGTGAATAAAAAAAAATCTCATTGTTATTAAAATGTGTGTTTAGAAATGATAATTAATCTCACTATTATCAAAATATGTAATAATTTCAAGATAACGAAAATACATGTGTGGCGATCAAACGAAGTAGTAAAATAATATAAAGATTAATTAAGGTTACAGGTTTAAGTCATCAATAAGGGAATTTATACGAAAATATTTTGATTACTCTTTTGAGAAATTGTCTAATTCTCTAAGTCAGGACAAATTCAAGCTTATGAGTCAGAATATTTATAAAAACAAAGTTGAGAGTTTAGGAACTCAATGAAAATTACAAAGTAGAATGCTATTTTAAGAAACGTGTAAAAATATCGATAATTGAAAATAGTGGATTCTTAATTTAGTGTTTCTACAAAAACAATCATTTAGAGAATATGTAATAGTAAAATTCAAGACTTTTGATGTATTTAAAGAAAAGAAGAAGCATAAGAATACATATCCTCCACATATATTTTTCGGATATAGAAAAAAATGATAAGCATAAGAATATTCATCTTGTGTATTAATTATAAGGAAAAATACAATGAAAATTGCATTTTATATCAAGTTTCCGAACTTAGAACGAAAGAGCAAATGTAAATAAAGATCACTTGTTTATAGTAGATTTCAAAATAAAAACAAGATATATATGATAAAAGGCGTAATTGAATATATCCAAGTTGACTAAATCAAAGGTATGCCTCATGACTATACACATATTAATCGCTCAAAACGAAAGGGTAGACTTCTAGTCTTTATGTATACGAACATGATACCAGGAGAAGCAAAATAGACAGAAACAAAGTTAGACGATGTATTATGTTAATATTATGGCGTGCGAGATCTAAAATCAGAAGGAGAGCGAGAAATCAAGTTCGAGGGGAAAGAAAAAGGAAGATAGCGGCGGCAATGATTGCTATTGTTAAAATTATAAGAACAATACCTATAGGTATATTTAAAACCAGGTTGAGATATATTTCAAACTTAAATATTTGATGTATGTTGATGATTAAATAGACATGTGGGAGTTTTAAAGTGTTTGCTAAAGATTGCTAAAAATTCACGAGTTATCTATTAAGTTAAACTTCAATTGTGGAAAAAAAACCACTACAACTGGTAATTGAAAATCTGACAGTCTTGACCCTTTTAGGCTTGAGTCCATCAATGGTTAAAACGGATAAGGTAAAGACTTAACATATTTAAATGAATAATTATGCATTGTCGAAAGTGTGTCACTGGAATTTTAAAAGTGAACACTAAGTTTTTCAATTCTTTAAATTTTAGAAACTTTACAAATTATAAAACTAATTTGAAAAAAAAAATAAAGAAAATGATGTATGTTGAAAATGTAGGAATTAGAGATTTCCTATAAACATGTTTAAATTAGAAAGTTGTAAAAATACCGTGTTGGGTTTCAAGAAAACACATTTAAGTAAAGTACAATGCCTAAATGAGAAGGTAGTCAAGAGTCTTAAAACAAAAGTGGTTTGAAGATCCGATGAAGCTTTTACATATAATAGGACTTCTGTTAGAAATATATTACAATCTGATTACCACAAATAAAAGGCTCGGATACCTTGTTACTGGGTGACAGATATATATATTTAATCAGATAAGATGCGGAAAAATAAGAATGCGGAATAAATAAATACTAGAAAGCTATAAATGACTGAAAGCTATAAATGAAATAAATGACAGTATTTAAATGACATAAAGCTGTAATAAAATATATAAATATAGATATAGTAGGTGGGTTTTGAACTGGACTTGTGGAACGACTGGTCTATAAAGTACGTTTGTCAAATAAATGACTGAACGACTTAGGGTTGGACTGGATCTTAATAGACTGTGTCTCTATTTGTTCAATGTTCAATCAGGTATAAGTAACATAAAATTTATTCAAAATTCTGTTACTCAATTGTTTATACAGTAAGACAAATACACTGGTTTTTATGTAATTGTATTTAAGGTATTTCTGGTTGTTTTGAGAGGTTGTTGTTGGTAAGGTGGGTATGTTGTCTTGGTTGATTTGGGTATGGGTATTGGTTGATTTGGGTGTTGGTATGGGTTGTTTTGGGTGTTGGTATCGGTTGTTTTGGGTGTTGGTATCGGTTGTTTTGGAAGGGTCTTTTTGGGCAGAGGTTGAACACGGGTCGTGTAGATATTTGGCTTGGACTCAACACGGGGCGTGTTCAAGGTTTAGAGAATTTCTGGGTTTGGTGTTTACAGGGGTCGTGTAAGTTTATGGGTTTGCTTAACAAGGGTCGTGTTCTTGCAGTTTGCATGCATAAATTAGAAGTTCTTCATATTGTTTAGGGTTGTTTTGTGGTTGGGTTTTGGTAGTTTGATGTGAGATAGGTGTTTGGTGGTGATTGGTGTAGTAAAAAAAAGGTGGTGTAGGCTTTGTTTGATGGGTTGAATGTGAAGAAGATGATGAATAGTGTTTGTATTCTTGAGTTGTTCTTGAAGAAGAGGTTGTTCTTGAAGCTTGTTGGTCTTGGCTTTGGCTTTCTTCTTCTGGAGTGAAAGAGTTACAGAATATTACAATGAAAACTCTTTAAACACTCTCTAACACACACAATACACTCACATACATCCACACACACACATACTCACGTATGCTCTCTCTCTCTCTCTCTCTCTCTCTCTCTCTCTCTCTCTTTTTGGTGTATTTATCCACAGCACTCCGACACTTTGGTGATTTTATTCAGACTTTGGTGTTTTTCTCCACACTCATCTCTTCTTGCATGCATCTATATATATATGCACAAATACTCCAGGCAACTCTCATTTGTTTAAGGGAAAGTAAACATTGTTGAGGAGTGAAAGCTGGAAAGAAGTTGGAAGCATGCAAGTGGGTTTTCTTCTTTTGTGCTGTCTTTGCTTTCTTTCCTCACAGCACACACATACACACGATGCATGTGCATGTATATATATTCAAAAGTGATTTCTAAGTGGTATGTATGCTGGAAATGATGATGAAGCTGTGGGTTTAGAAAGAAAGAAGAAACACATGTGATGGAGACTTTTGCTTTTGTGTTTTCTTGTTTCTTCCTTCATATGTATATATATACGATACATGTATATATATATATATATATATATATATATATATATATATATATATATATAATATACAACATACATATATATACATATACACACAATATACATATATATAATATATATTCGTGGGTATTTCTTGCATGGGTGAGTCTTACGCGGTTTATGCGCGGGTCGCATGCATGGTCGCGTATAGCAGAGCGGTTTGGACCTGAAGTAAAAACGATCTACGCGGGTGTGGGCGCGGGTCGCGGGTAGGTCGCGTGCTTGGCTGCTTCTTGCGATCTGAATAGCTGAAGTGAAGAACTCGATCTACGCGTGTATGAACGCGGGCCACGGGTCGGTCGCGGGACCTGAACGTTTTGGTTCTGAATTCGGATTTGAACCATGATCTACTCGGGTATGGGCTCGGGCCGGGGGTAGGTCGCGGGACCTGATCGTTTTGGTCTGAAATTGATGCTGTCTTGTGCGGTTTAGGCTCGCGCCGCGGGTTGGTCGCGGGACCTGATCGTTTTGGTCTGAATTGTTTTTGATCCATGTGGTTTGGTATGCGAGTCAAGTCGGGTTCGTGAATCATCTTGCTTTGGTTTGATTCGTTTTTGATCTTGTATTCGGTTTTGCAAGTGGTTTGAGTTGCATGACTTGAGTCTTGAGATTCTTATCTTCATGCGGTTTGAGACTTGTCGAGTTGTGAATTTACGTCTTTGCGTTTTTGTCATTCACGTGTTTTTGTATATGCCGTTTTGATTACGCATTGATTTATCCTGAAATAACTGATAATATTTGTTAGATAGTATCAAAACAGTTCGTCTTATTTCAGTGATGGTCACATACAAAAACATTATTCAACAATTTCCCCCTATGTGATCATTAATGAAATAAGGGCAAATATTATCACATTAACAATTTTAATCTTGAAGATTTGGGAAAAAGGTTTTGTCAATGATAAGATATATATAAAACATAGTGATCGTTTTGAAAGCTTGTGACTTTGTTTAACATATCTTATGTAAAAGATTTTCAGAAATTTGTTTCCGAATCAAAGTCTCGGGTTCGGTTATCAAAGGGTAGCCATATATGTATCTAAAGAAATTTCCTTAGATTTTATAGCATTATTAACGACGACAAGTGGTCTAACAGGTCGATTCAGTTGAACGCGCATGGGTATAGCTCACACTTCACTTTGGGTGTTTGGTTGTTCTGGCAGCAGAACAAGTTAATGATCACTAAAAATGAGTGATATCTCTCTCTGACGACTCACACTTCACTTTGGGTGTTTCCTTTTCTGAATGTTTTTGGAAATATTGGTTATTTGAATGTTTTTGGTATTTTTTAAAAGGAAAGCAATTTTCAATTGTTTTTGAATTTTCCTTTTGAATGAAAGTAAACACACTTTTGTACAAACAAAAAGTAAAAGTTTAAGGATAGATGTTATCTGGATTTAACATTCCTAGACAGACTAGGAAGTATTGAAACTTTGTTTCATCGAGAGCCTTAGTGAAGACATCGGCAATTTGATATTCGGTGTTGATGAAGTGAAATTCGATATGACCCTTTTGAATGTTGTCTTTGATGAAATGATATCGAATGTCGATGTGCTTTGTCATGGAATGGTGAACGGGATTGTGAGAAATGGCAATTGCACTGGTTGAGTCACAAAATATGGGAATTTGTGAAATTTTGAAGCCATAGTCTCGCAGTTGAGTTTGCATCCATATGACTTGCGAACAACAGCTGGCGGCAGCGACGTATTCAGCTTCTGTTGTTGATGTGGATACACAAGTCTGTTTCTTTGAAGTCCAACTCACTAGTCTACCTCCTAGGAATTGACAGCTACCAGATGTACTCTTTCTATCTAACTTGCATCCTCCATAGTCTGAGTCGGTGAAAGCGTTCAGCTGAAAATCGGATTTAGCTGGATACCAAAGGCCAAGTTTGGGAGTGCCTTTTAGGTATTTGAAGATGCGTTTCACAGCAACTACATGGGATTCCATAGGATTTGCTTGGTATCTGGCACAGACACATGTAGAAAACATGATTCCAGGTCTGCTGGCAGTGAGGTATAAGAGTGATCCGATCATTCCACGATATCTTTTCTGATCAACAGGTTTGCCATTTAAGTCTGCATCGATTTTGTATCCAAAAGCCATTGGGGTTTTTGCGGTATTGGATTTGTCCATTGAAAAGCGAGTGAGTAGGTTTTTGACATAATTCTCTTGGTTGATGAAAATGCCATCAGTTGACTGTTTGATTTGAAGTCCGAGAAAAGTAGTCATCTCCCCAATCATGCTCATTTCAAATTTGCTCTTCATTAGATCTGCAAACTTAATACTCAAAGATTCATTAGTAGAACCGAAAATAATGTCATCAACATATATTTGTACGATTAAAAGATGTTTATTATAGATTTTACGAAAGAGGGTTTGATCGATTGAACCTCTTTTAAAACCTGATTCTTCGAGAAAGGTTGTCAATGTGGCATACCAGGCTCGGGGTGCTTGTTTCAAGCCATAGACAGCTTTCTGCAATTTGAAGCTGTGATCAGGAAATTTGGGATCTTCGAAACCTGGTGGTTGTTGGATGTATACATCGCGATCTAACTCTCCATGTAGGAATGCACATTTAACATCCATTTGGAATACTTTGAAGTTCTTATGTGCAGCATATGCAAGAAAGATGCGAATTGCTTCAATTCTGGCAACTGGAGCATATGTTTCATCGTAGTCGATTCCTTCTTGTTGTGAATATCCTTTGACTACGAGACGTGCCTTGTTTCGACAAACGATTCCTTGATCGTCAGTTTTGTTTCTGAATACCCATCTTGAACCTATAACAGAAACATCGGGTGGGGTAGGGACAAGATTCCATACGTCATTTCTTTCAAATTCTTCTAGCTCTTCTTGCATAGCTTTTACCCAGTCTGGATCTTTGAGAGCAGAATGTATGGTTTTGGGTTCATTCATGGATAAGAAGGCTCCAAATAAACAATCATTAGAAGTTGCGGCTCTAGTTTGGATGCCTGAGTTTGGATCTCCGATGATTTGGTCAGTTGGGTGGTTTCTGGTCCATTTTATTAAGCGATTCTCTTCCGCTATAATAATTGGAATTTCAGTATCCCATTGTTCTTCTCCGGGAGTTTCATCTTGGAATAGGTTTGAAGGTTTCCTCATAAATGATGCATCGGGATTGTTTTGGATATTTGGGGATGGGGTATTTAAAGGAGGATTTGGTGTTTGTTCCAATGAAGAAGCATGTGTAGGTGGTTCCCCCTCGAATTGATCTGCATCATTTCGGTTTGTTTGTGGAGTTCCTTCAGTGGTTGTTCCTGTAGAATCAATAGAAGTAGTTAGAAGTTCAGAATTGTAAGCGGTTTTGGGTTGTTCAAAAAGTAAATCAAGATCGATTTCAATATCTCTGTCAGGAGAAGGTGTTTGTTGAATTGGATTTTGAAAAATATTATCGATCATTTTTGAACCAAAATGTTCACGATCCAATTTCCTGACATAAAATTCATCGAAATGAACATCGGTACTTTCTTCAATTACTCTGGTACGTTTGTTCAGTACTCGATAAGCAGCTGAAGAAAATGAGTAACCAAGGAAAATTCCTTCGTCCGACCTTGATTCAAATTTTGAGAGGTGGTCTTTATTGTTCTTTATGAAGCATCGACAACCAAAAATATGGAAAAATTTGATGTTTGGTTTTCGGTTGTTAATGACTTCATATAGTGTTTTATGAAGATGTTTATGGATTAAGGAACGATTTTGAGTGTAGCAAGCTGTGGCTATTGCTTCTGCCCAGAAGCATTGTGGCAGATCAGCGAAGATAAGCATTGATCTTGCAGCTTCACATAGAGTTATGTTCCTTCTTTCGACAACTCCGTTCTGTTGTGGAGTGTATGGGGCTGAGAAGTTATGTTCAATTCCTTTGTCTTTGAGAAATGAATCTAGAGTCTTGTTTTTGAACTCTAAACCATTATCACTTCGGATTCTTCAAACAGGTCGTTTGAGCTTCAGTTCGATTTGTTTTATGAAGTTGATCATCTCTTCAGGTGCTTCTGATTTTAGTCTTAAGAAGAAGACCCAAGTAAAGCGCGAGAAGAAATGGCCGACTGACTTTTTTGTTCCAAATCCCTTTTCTGAATTAGGGTCTGATTTAATTGTTCCAAGACGTGGTTATAATCTTCTGATTTTCTTTCAACGTCTCTTTCCAATTTGTTCTTTATCCTTGTTGATTCTCCAAATTTGAGTTGCAAGGTTTGTAACTCAGATTTGCAGATATCGGAATTGATCATTGTGTCATGATATTTTTTGAGATCAGCTTCTAAACTTTTCTCAATCTTGGTTATGTGGGACTGAAAAATTGTTTTTGAAAAACCAAGTTCAGAGATCATAGACCATACCTGTTCAATGACATTTGGAGCTCTTGAAGGTCTATCAACACCAACTACGAAACATAAGTTTGATTGTGTTGGTTCATTGTCAGCTTCGTCTTCAAAAGTTGGCCAGTATTCCACGTTTGGTTCATGGATTACCATCAATGCTCTTTGCTTATCTTGATTTTCCTGTTTCTTTAACTCATTGGCTTTTTGAGCGTAGTATGCTGAGTCTTTGACTTTGGTTTTGTTTTTGGCTCGGCATTCTCTGGCATAGTGATTAGTTCCTTTGCAGTTGTGACAAATGATCACTTCTTCATCACTGTCATCCTTTTGACTTTTAATCGGAAGTCTTTCAGGAGCTTGAGTTTGGATTTGTTGGGAAGATTGGGAAGGGTTCTGTTGGAATCCAAAATTTTGGTTGTTTTGAAAGCCATTGTTTTGATTAGTGTAACCTTGATTTTGGAATCCTCTATTTTGGTTTTGAAAACTATTGTTTTGGTTATTGTTACGATGACTTGAGTTGGGATTGTTTTGAAATCCCTGGTTTTTGAAAACCTTGGTTTGAATTGTTTTGGAAGGAAGGTCTTTGAAAATTTTGTCCAAAATAAGGTCTTGGTTGAAAACCTGAGTTGTTTTGAACAGGTTGAGGTCTTGGTTGAAATCCAGAATTATTTTGTCCAAATGATGGTCGGTTTTGAAAATTTGGTTTAAAATTCGATTGACCGTGATTTGGAATAAATCTCTGGAGGTTTGTGTTTGCTACCAAAGCACACAGTTGTTGGTAGTCTGCTTCATCATTTAAATCAGATTGATCAAAAGAATTGTTCAAAAAGGGTTGGTTTTGAAAAGATGTCTGATTAAAATCATTGAAGTTTTGTTCATTAAAAGGTGTTTGGTTTTGAGAAGATGTGGAAACGAGAGCAAGTGGTCCTCCAAAAGCTGTAGTGGTTGGTGGGTCAATCGAGGATTCATACGATTGAAGTTCTCCATACAAATTGAATAAAGTTTCAGTATGAATGGCTAGATTTCCCTGAATGATGAGTTTAACCATCTTCCAGCTTTCGTAAAGATTGTTCAGTAGTGGTTGGTGGGTCATGGATGGTTTCTGATGAAAGCATCTTGAAATTATCGAATTCATTTAAAACAGATGTTCTTTTGTTTCCAATAATTCTTTGTTTTCCACAAAAACGATTTTTTAAATTTTCCCAGATTTGATTTGCAGTCAACAGTATTATGTCATCCATTTGACTTAGAATACTGTGGGGAATTCCAGACACAAGTTCCTTTTTGGCTTGGACTTGCAGCCTTTTTTCGGTTTCAACAAGAGTGGCTTGATTTGTAGCAAGAGTAGCCATATTTTCTGGAGTAACATATGTTCCTTCTACACAATTCCAGACATCTTCACTTATGGTGTTAAGATGAAGATTCATACGGCCAACCCACGAATTATACTCTTCAGGAATAAGTATGGGTGCCCATGAACCAGATCCCAAGCTGTTAGCAATAGAAACAGAGTTCATGTTGGAGTAATTAGCAGAAGACATTTTTTTGTTTTGAAAGGATTTTGAACAAGTGATATTAAAATGAAATTTTTAAAGAAAAACTTGTGGAAGGTTTATAAACGCTAACCAAAAGTTTTCGACAAAAATTTCAAAGTAAATCACACAAGCTCTAAATTTTTTTTTAAGATTTTTTTTTAATTTTTTTAATTTTTTTTTAAGGATTTTGAACAAGTGATATTAAAATGATATTTTTAAAGAAAAGCTTATGGAAGGTTTATAAACGCTAACCAAAAGTTTTCAACAAAAATTTCAAGGTAAATCACACAAGCTCTGATACAAATTGTTAGAAATATATTACAATCTGATTACCACAAATAAAAGGCTCGGATACCTAGTTACTGGGTGACAGATATATATATTTAATCAGATAAGATGCGGAAAAATAAGAATGCGGAATAAATAAATACTAGAAAGCTATAAATGATTGAAAGCTATAAATGAAATAAATGACAGTATTTAAATGACATAAAGCTGTAATAAAATATATAAATATAGATATAGTAGGTGGGTTTTGAACTGGAATTGTGGAACGACTGGTCTATAAAGTACGTTTGTCAAATAAATGACTGAACGGCTTAGGGTTGGACTGGATCTTAATAGACTATGTCTCTATTTGTTCAATGTTCAATCAGGTATAAGTAACATAAAATTTATTCAAAATTATGTTACTCAATTGTTTATACAGTAAGACAAATACACTGGTTTTTATGTAATTTTATTTAAGGTATTTCTGGTTGTTTTGAGAGGCTGTTGTTGGTAAGGTGGATATGTTGTCTTGGTTGATTTGGGTATGGGTATTGGTTGATTTGGGTGTTGGTATGGGTTGTTTTGGGTGTTGGTATCGGTTGTTTTGGGTGTTGGTATCGGTTGTTTTGGGAAGGGTGTTTTTGGGCAGTGGTTGAACACGGGTCGTGTAGATATTTGGCTTGGACTCAACACGGGGCGTGTTCAAGGTTTAGAGAATTTCTGGGTTTGGTGTTTACACGGGTCGTGTAAGTTTATGGGTTGCTTAACAAGAGTCGTGTTCTTGCAGTTTGCATGCATAGATTAGAAGTTCTTCATCTTGTTTAGGGTTGTTTTGTGGTTGGGTTTTGGTAGTTTGATGTGAGGTAGGTGTTTGGTGGTGATTGGTGTAGTAAAAAAAAAGGTGGTGTAGGCTTTGTTTGATGGGTTGAATGTGAAGAAGATGATGAATAGTGTTTGTATTCTTGAGTTGTTCTTGAAGAAGAGGTTGTTCTTGAAGCTTGTTGGTCTTGGCTTTGGCTTTCTTCTTCTGGAGTGAAAGAGTTACAGAATATTACAATGAAAACTCTTTAAACACTCTCTAACACACACAATACACTCACATACATCCACACACACACATACTCACGTATGGTCTCTCTCTCTCTCTCTCTTTTTGGTGTATTTATCCACAACACTCCCACACTTTGGTGATTTTATTCACACTTTGGTGTTTTTCTCCACACTCATCTCTTCTTGCATGCATCTATATACATATGCACAAATACTCCAGGAAACTCTCATTTGTTTAAGGGAAAGTAAACATTGTTGAGGAGTGAAAGCTGGAAAGAAGTTGGAAGCATGCAAGTGGGTTTTCTTTTTTTGTGCTGTCTTTGCTTTCTTTCCTCACAGCACACACATACACACGATGCATGTGCATGTATATATATTCAAAAGTATTTTCTAAGTGGTATGTATGCTGGAAGTGATGATGAAGCTGTGGGTTTAGAAAGAAAGAAGAAATACATGTGATGGAGACTTTTGCTTTTGTGTTTTCTTGTTTCTTCCTTCATATGTATATATATACGATACATGTATATATATATATATATATATATATATATATATATAATATACAACATACATATATATATACATATACACACAATATACATATATATAATATATATTTGTGGGTATTTCTTGCATGGGTGAGTCTTACGCGGTTTATGCGCGGGTCGCATGCATGGTCGCGTATAGCAGAGTGGTTTGGACCTGAAGTAAAAACGATCTACGCGGGTGTGGGCGCGGGTCGCGGGTAGGTCGCGTGCTTGGCTGCTTCTTGCGATCTGAATAGCTGAAGTGAAGAACTCGATCTACGCGGGTATGAACGCGGGCCGTGGGTCGGTCGCGGGACCTGAACGTTTTGGTTCTGAATTCGGATTTGAACCATGATCTACTCGGGTATGGGCTCGGGCCACGGGTAGGTCGCGGGACCTGATCGTTTTGGTCTGAAATTGATGTTGTCTTGTGCGGTTTAGGCTCGGGCCGCGGGTTGGTCGCGGGACCTGATCGTTTTGGTCTGAATTTTTATAGCATAGAGTTTAAACACTTTTATAAAAGAAAATGTTTCTAAGTTTTATGAAAACGTGTCAAAATGGTAAGCAAGGTTTAAAATGGTTTATATGCCCTTAAAAACACATTTATCCATTGAAATGGATTTGAAATAAAATTGAAATAGCAAGGTTAAAACCAATAATGGTTAAATTGAGTTTTGAAGAAAAGTGTTAAGTTAAAGCAAGTTGTCAGAAGATTTTTAGCGAGAATATGGCTTACATTGTTAAGAAATGTCTACTAAGTTGATTGAAGTGGTTATGAAATATTTTATTGATGATAAATAAAACCGATGAAGCGAAATAATTTTTCGATTGAAGGTTAAGAAGTAAGGAATAAGTATGTTAGTGTAGCTGATCGTACCTAAATACTAAGGCGAGTCTAAGGCGAGTACCGATGTGTTTTCCTCAAAATAAAGGACAAGAAAAATTGTTTGTAAAACGTTTTATGGTGTCAATGTAGTTTCGTGGCCTTTTATAGAGGTCAAAGGGGCATCCTATGTTAAGTTTTAAGCTTAAGGTGGAAACAACCTAAAGCTAAATTCGTAGTGTAGTAGAGAAGTCTCATGTATGGGTTAAACCTCCTTGTGTCTCCTCGTTAGTCGAATCCAGGATGCTCGCCAATGGTATCCAAGTGATTACTTAGTGGTGACACGTCTACCTTTTTACGCGATGCTCTGATTCTCATCCGTGTCGGTATCGAAATGCTTTTTCCTAGTTGTAACTCTACTACGAAGACGATGAAGAGGTATTGAGGAATAATTGGCATATGTTTCGACTTAAGATTATTACTAGTGTATATCTAACTACTAGCCTTACATCTAAAGTCAATAGCTACCGATGAATGCTCATTCTCAGTACTAAGTGCATTGCTCCTAGAGTGGCTAGTGATATAACCTAAGTGGTTAACCTAGCACTTGATAAGGGGTAAGAATATTTCTAAATAAAGGCATTGTTATAAAAGTGCACTTAGTTTCTAAGTGTATCTAGATGAATGCCTATAATATGCAATGCCCGTACGCACACCGAAAAATTTTGTTTTTCAAAAGTTTAAGTTGAAAATCGTTTTGAACATAATTCTACTATAACCGTTTCAAGCCTCACATTAAGTTTCCTTAATTAAGCATAGTTGGCCAGGCTATACTTAATTAAAGTCTGATAATGCGTACTCGAATTAGTTATACCAGTAGTATGTTCAGTATTTTAAAAACGTTTAGAAGTATTTTGGCTATAGTTGTGGTTTTCCAAAGGAAAACCGGTATTCTCTATAACCTTCGGCTCTGATACCATTTCCTGTCACACCCCGCTAAAGCGGAAACACGATTCGTGGCAGTATAAAGGGTTTCATAGCAAAAGTTAAAAGACAACACCAACCATAGTATTAAAAATCATTACAATTTTACAATGGGTTTGAACAATTTTTAAAAGAAATTACAATGTAAATTGAAATACAACACATGCGAATGCTCCTAAAAGTGAAGTGTCCCTAAGTGCCACTTACTCGATGATTCCTGAAAAAGCATGTAAAACGAGCATCAACTATAAAAATAGTTGATGAGTACTCACAGATAAACAAAATAATATTGGTTCCATGAATTGAAATCAAAGTTTTGATAAAAGTTTCCAATAATAAAAGTATATTGTTAAAATGAGTAATTAAGTTTCTAAAAACAAAGTTCTTTATCATCATGAGAGATAAAGTATGTTGCCCAAATAAGATGCAACATTCATATTCTCATGGAAGATAAAGTTCGTTACTCAAACGAGTAAACAAGTTTCATTGCTAAAATGAGCAATCAATTTCGTTGCTACAAGGAGCAAACAATTTTGTTGAAAAATGTTTTTATATGTGATCATCACTGAAATAAGAAGAATTGGTTTTATATTATCTAACAAATATTATCAGTTATTTCAGGTTGCATTAATGCGTGATCAAACGGAATATACGAAAACACGTGAATGACAGAAAACGCATAGACGAGAAAATTTAGCTGTGCGACTAAACAGTTTCAACAATATATATATATGTATGTATATATATATATATATATACAATATACAATGTATGTATATTGTATATATATATATATATATATATATACATATATATATATATATATATATATATATATACATATTGTATATATATATATATATATATATATATATATATAATGGAAAGAAATGAACAAAGCAAAAAGAACCCAACACCATGTGTGCTACCAACTATTACATCCACCAAGCTATTTCTTTTTCATAAACAAACACAAGTGGAAGAGTTGTTTGATTCATTTTTGCATATATATATGTATGTATACGTGATTTTTGAGTGAGAGTTTAAGTGTTTTTTTCTATTTCTTCAGGTTGCGTGGATTCGTGCTTAATTATGAAATAGAAAAATATGCAAAAGACGAAATACGCAAAGACGGAAAAATAGACGCAATATTTGGTCGTTTGAAGACAAAACAAATCAAGACTAAAATTGTCAAGAATTTAAAAACCTCAAGGGTCAAAAATGGAAATTCAATTCACAATTGGATATATATATATATATATATATATATATATATATATATATATATATATATATACAAGTGTTCGTGTGTGTATATATATACATATATATATATATATATATATATATATATATATATATATATATATATATAATATAAATATATATATATATATATATTATATTGTATATATATATATGTATGTATATTGTATATATTGTATATACACACACACACACACACACACACATATATATATATATATATATATATATATATATATATATATATATATGAATCATGCATATATATATATATATATATTGGAAAGAAATCTTCACAAAAGCAAAAGTACCAAACATCATGTGTGCTTCCAACCTTTACAATCAATCACTTCATTACTTTTCCTTAAACAAACAAGAGTTGCTTGATTCCTTTGCATATATATAGATGCATGTTTACATGAGTTTTTGTGTGTGTTTTGTGTTTCCTTGTAATATATCTCCTATTACTCTCTCATCTCCAGAGGAATAAACACATAGCCAACCTCAAAATACTCTCCAAACACCCTCCAAATACCCTCCTTAAACCTCCTCCAAAAACCCTTTCAAATCACCACAACCATCATCACCTTGCTGTTTTTCGACATCAGAATTTGCAAGTTAAGAAACAATTCACCGAGCACAACTCAACAAGATAATATGGGAGAGATTTGCACCGCAAATTATTCAGGACCTTACCTACATCCAGGAAGTTTCCTCGATTTTTTTGACCAGTGCAAACCCCAGAGAGACGCGAGAGAGAATTGGCTATCCAGAGAGATTTACTACGAAAATCTATATTCATAACCACCCAAAGCTCTTTCAACATCACCCTCTTTGTTACCTTATACCACCAAAACTACAACCTTATTCCACCTTCTACCACCCTCCAAATACCCACTTCAACCTCATCAAATCACCTTAAAAAACCCATACCCATATACAAAAAACATTACCCGTGTGTTTTGTATCGTTTTGTAAACAATTCATTGTTACATAAAAAGAACTTATTGTTACTTACCGGATTGAACTTTGAACAAATAGAGACACAGTCTATTAAGATCCAGTCCAATTCTAAACCAGTTCAGTCAATTTATTGACGAACCGACTTTATATATATTTATATATTTTATTACAGCTTTACGTCATTTATTTCATTTATAGCTTTCAGTCATTTATAGCTTTCCAGTTTATATTTATTCCGCACTTCTTATTTTTTTTTCCGCATCTTATCTCCTTAAATATATATATCTGTCACCCAGTAACTGGTATCCGAGCCTTTATTCGTGGTAATCAGATCGTATATTTTCAACAATTGGTATCAGAGCTTGTGTGATTTACCTTGAAATTTTTGTCGAAAACTTTTGGTTAGCGTTTATAAACCTTCCATAAGCTTTTCTTTAAAAATTTCATTTTAATATCACTTGTTCAAAATCCTTAAAAAAAAAAAAATTAAAAAAAAAGTTAAAAAAAAAAAAAAAATCTTAAAAAAAAAAAATCAGAGCTTGTGTGATTTACCTTGAAATTTTTATCGAAAACTTTTGGTTAGCGTTTATAAACCTTCCATAAGCTTTTCTTTAAAAATTTAATTTTAATATCACTTGTTCAAAATCCTTTCAAAAACAAAAATTTTATTATGTCTTCTGCTAATTATTCCAACATGAACTCTATTTCTATTGCTAACAGCTTGGGATCTGGTTCACGGACACCCATACTTATTCCCGAAGAGTATAATTCATGGGTTGGCCGTATGAATCTTCATCTTAACACCATAAGTGAAGATGTCTGGAATTGTGTAGAAGGAACATATGTTACTCCAGAAAATATGGCTACTCTTGCTACAAATCAAGCCACTCTTGCTGAAACCGAAAAAAGGCTGCAACTCCAAGCCAAAAAGGAACTTGTGTCTGGAATTCCCCACAGTATTCTAAGTCAAATGGATGACAGAATACTATTGACTGCAAATCAAATCTGGGAAAATTTAAAAAATCGTTTTTGTGGAAATCAAAGAATTATTGGAAACAAGAGAACATCTGTTTTAAATGAATTCGATAATTTCAAGATGCTTTCATCAGAAACCATCCATGATGCTCATGATAGGTTCAATTTTATCATGCTAAAAATGAACAATTTGGGCATCAAAAAGACACAACACGAGATAAATCTCAAATTTCTAAACAATCTTTACGAAAGCTGGAAGATGGTTAAACTCATCATTCAGGGAAATCCAGCCATTCATACTGAAACTTTATACAATCTGTATGGAGAACTTCAATCGTATGAATCCTCGATTGACCCACCAACCACTACAGCTTTTGGAGGACCACTTGCTCTCGTTTCCACATCTTCTCAAAACCAAACACCTTTTAATGAACAAAACTTCAATCATTTTAATCAGACATCTTTTCAAAACCAACCCTTTTTGAACAATTCTTTTGATCAATCTGATTTAAATGATGAAGCAGACTACCAACAACTGTGTGCTTTGGTAGCAAACACAAACCTCCAGAGATTTATTCCAAATCACGGTCAATCGAATTTTAAACCAAATTTTCAAAACCGACCATCATTTGGACAAAATAATTCTGGATTTCAACCAAGACCTCAACCTGTTCAAAACAACTCAGGTTTTCAACCAAGACCTTATTTTGGACAAAATTTTCAAAGACCTTCCTTCCAAAACAATTCAAACCAAGGTTTTCAAAACAATCCCAACTCAAGTCATCATAACAATAACCAAAACAACAGTTTTCAAAACCAAAACAGAGGATTCCAAAATCAAGGTTACACTAATCAAAACAATGGCTTTCAAAACAACCAAAATTTTGGATTCCAACAGAACCCTTCCCAATCTTCCCAACAAATCCAAACTCAATCTCCTGAAAGACTTCCGATTAAAAGTCAAAAGGATGACAGTGATGAAGAAGTGATCATTTGTCACAACTGCAAAGGAACTAATCACTATGCCAGAGAATGCCGAGCCAAAAACAAAACCAAAGTCAAAGACTCAGCATACTACGCTCAAAAAGCCGATGAATTAAAGAAACAGGAAAATCAAGATAAGCAAAGAGCATTGATGGCAATCCATGAACCAAACGTGGAATACTGGCCAACTTCTAAAGACGAAGCTGACAATGAACCAACACAATCAAACTTCTGTTTCGTAGTTGGTGTTGATAGACCTTCAAGAGCTCCAAACGTCATAGAACAGGTATGGTCTATGATCTCTGAACTTGGTCTTTCTAAATCAATTTTTGAGTCCCATATAACCAAGATTGAGAAAAGTCTAGAAGCTGATCTCAAAAAATATCATGACACAATGATCAATTCCGATATCTGCAAATCTGAGTTACAAACCTTGCAACTCAAATTTGGAGAATCAACAAGGATAAAGAACAAATTGGAAAGAGACGTTGAAAGAAAATCAGAAGATTATAATCACGTCTTGGAACAATTAAATCAAACCCTAATTCAGAAAAAGGATTTGGAACAAAAAAATCAGTCAGTCATTTCCTCTGAAACAAAAGATGTTTTAGAAAAGGAAATCCTTCAGTTGAAACAAAACTTTCAAGAATCAACTGAAAAATACAAAACTTTAAATGAAAAACTGACTGATTCTTTAAACCAAACCAATTTTCTTGAATCTGAAAACAAAAGATTGATATGGAATATGAATTCTATCAAAATTGCTAGAAAACTAAGTGATGATGTTTTCACCAAAGCAAACACCATAGGAACTGGCAAAATTGATACGAATTACAGAACAGGAGTTGGAAGAGAATCCTTTGAAAATGAACTAGCTAAACAAGAAAACATGACAATTTGTGAAAACTCTGAATCCACTCTTCCAGATCTTTTCACATCTGCTAATGAGGAAGATTCAGATGACGAAACAGTTATCAACTGTAGCCCAGATGACACTGCTTTCACTGTTTCCAAAAAGTCTATCAAAAGATTTGTAAAATCTGAAACAAACTCTGCTAGTTCTTCAACAAACCAAATCAAACATACCAATGAAGCAACCATAACCCCACTTAACAAACCAAAGGCTTTTGAAAACAAACCAAAGAAACCTGTTAAACCATACGTCATACCTCAAAAACAGGTTTCCAAACAAAAACCAAAACATTTTCAAAAACCTTTTGAAAACCGCTTTCAAGAGATCACCTTTAAAAATTCAAGGAACTTTCAAAAACAACCAAATCAGAAAGTTTCAAAACATCATCTTCAAAAAGACTTTCATAACCGCCAATCACATCCCAGATATGAAGAGAACTTTTCAAAAAAAAATTCACATCTAGGATATCATTCACCAAATCACAGATTTTATCAACCAACGAATTTTCAGAAACAAATCACTTTTTGGGAAAATTTGATAAATAAAATCAAACCTCAACCATTCCATCCTTATAAACCAAACTCTTATAGCAATATGAAGTCAAATGCTATAAGAAATTCATTAAGCAAAACACCCAAAATAACAACAACTAACAAACCAGGACCCATTCAGATTTGGGTACCTAAACCTTCTGTCTAATTGTAGGTATTTAATGCTGGAGAATCCAATGATGATACATGGTATATTAATAGTGGCTGCTCCAAGCATATGACAGGAAACCGAAACTACCTGCGTGACTTCAAACCCACCCAAACCAATCAAGACGTTACCTTCGGCAACAACATGACGGCAAAAATCAAGGGTTATGGAAACATAACAAATGGTAACTTCACCATAAAGAAAGTTGCCTATGTCGATGACCTGAAACACAACCTTATCAGTGTTTCTCAACTGTGTGATAACAATCTTGAAGTCCTATTTACCAAACAAAGAAGCTTGATCATGGACGCCAAAACCAAAGAAATTATTGTTGATTCTTACCGTGCCGGAAATATGTATCCACTTGACATGGATCTTATCTATGGTAAACCTGATATATGTCTGCTATCAAAAGCCCCAGCAGATATCAGTTGGTTATGGCACCGCCGCCTTTCCCATCTAAACTTTGGGTACATCAACAAACTGATCGGCGATGATCTTGTTAGAGGACTGCCACTTCTGAAGCTTGATAATGAAACTCTGTGTGCCGCATGTGAAAAAGGAAAACTTTCCAAATCAACTCACAAAAGCATCTCAGAATCTAGTGTATCTGAACCACTAGAATTGTTGCACATAGACCTTTGTGGCCCTGCCAAAACCCAAACCATACAAGGGAAGAAGTATATTCTTGTTGTCGTTGATGGTTTCTCGTGCTTTACTTGGGTCTTTTTCTTAAGACTAAAATCAGAAGCACCTTAAGAGATGCTCAACTTCATCAAACAAATCGAACTGAAGCTCAAACGACCTGTTCGAAGAATCCGAAGTGATAATGGTTTAGAGTTCAAAAACAAGACTCTAGATTCATTTCTCAAAGACAAAGGAATAGAACATAACTTCTCAGCCCCATACACTCCACAACAGAACGGCGTTGTCGAAAGAAGGAACAGAACTCTATGTGAAGCTGCAAGATCAATGCTTATCTTCGCTGCTCTGCCACAATACTTCTGGGCAGAAGCAATAGCTACAGCTTGTTACACTCAAAATCGTTCCTTAATCCATAAACATCTTCATAAAACACCATATGAAGTCATTAACAACCGAAAACCAAACATCAAATTTTTCCATATTTTTGGTTGTCGATGCTTCATAAAGAACAATAAAGACCACCTCTCAAAATTTAAATCAATGTCGGACGAAGGAATTTTCCTTGGTTACTCATTTTCTTCAGTTGCTTATCGAGTACTGAACAAACGTACCAGAGTAGTTGAAGAACGTACCGATGTTCATTTCGATGAATTTTATGTCAGGAAATTGGATCGTGAACATTTTGTTTCAAAAATGATCGATAATATTTTTCAAAATCCATTTCAACAAACACCTTCTCCTGACAGAGATATTGAAATCGATCTTGATTTACTTTTTGAACAACCCAAAACCGCTTACAATTCTGAACTTCTAACTACTTCTATTGATTCTACAGGAACAACCACTGAAGGAACTCCACAAATAAACCGAAATGATGCAGATCAATTCGAGGGGGAACCACTTACACATACTTCTTCATTGGAACAAACACCAAATCCTCCTTTAAATACCCCATCCCCAAATATCCAAAACAATCCCGATGCATCATTTATGGGGGAACCTTCAAACCTATTCCAAGATGAAACTCCCGGAGAAGAACAATGGGATACTGAAATTCCAATTATTATAGCGGAAGAGAATCGCTTAATAAAATGGACCAGAAACCACCCAACTGACCAAATCATCGGAGATCCAAACTCAAGCATCCAAACTAGAGCCGCAACTTCTAATGATTGTTTATTTGGAGCCTTCTTATCCATGACTGAACCCAAAACCATACCTTCTGCTCTCAAAGATCCAGACTGGGTAAAAGCTATGCAAGAAGAGCTAGAAGAATTTGAAAGAAATGACGTATGGAATCTTGTCCCTACCCCACCCGATGTTTCTGTTATAGGTTCAAGATGGGTATTCAGAAACAAAACTGACGATCAAGGAATCGTTTGTCGAAACAAGGCACGTCTCGTAGTCAAAGGATATTCACAACAAGAAGGAATCGACTACGATGAAACATATGCTCCAGTTGCCAGAATTGAAGCAATTCGCATCTTTCTTGCATATGCTGCACATAAGAACTTCAAAGTATTCCAAATGGATGTTAAATGTGCATTGCTACATGGAGAGTTAGATCGCGATGTATACATCCAACAACCACCAGGTTTCGAAGATCCCAAATTTCCTGATCACAGCTTCAAATTGTAGAAACCTGTCTATGGCTTGAAACAAGCACCCCGAGCCTGGTATGCCACATTGACAACCTTTCTCGAAGAATCAGGTTTTAAAAGAGGTTCAATCGATCAAACCCTCTTTCGTAAAATCTATAATAAACATCTTTTAATCGTACAAATATATGTTGATGACATTATTTTCGGTTCTACTGATGAATCTTTGAGTATTAAGTTTGCAGATCTAATGAAGAGCAAATTTGAAATGAGCATGATTGGGGAGATGACTACTTTTCTCGGACTTCAAATCAAACAGTCAACTGATGACATTTTCATCAACCAAGAGAATTATGTCAAAAACCTACTCACTCGCTTTTCAATGGACAAATCCAATATCGCAAAAACCCCAATGGCTTTTGGATACAAAATCGATGCAGACTTAAATGGCAAACCTGTTGATCAGAAAAGATATCGTGGAATGATCGGATCACTCTTATACCTCACTGCCAGCAGACCTGACATCATGTTTTCTACATGTGTCTATGCCAGATACCAAGCAAATCCTATGGAATCCCATGTAGTTGCTGTGAAACGCATCTTCAAATACCTAAAAGGCACTCCCAAACTTGGCCTTTGGTATCCAGCTAAATCCGATTTTCAGCTAAACGCTTTCACCGACTCAGACTATGGAGGATGCAAGTTAGATAGAAAGAGTACATCTGGTAGCTGTCAATTCCTAGGAGGTAGACTAGTGAGTTGGACTTCAAAGAAACAGACTTGTGTATCCACATCAACAGCAGAAGCTGAATACGTTGCTGCCGCCAGCTGTTGTTCGCAAGTCATATGGATGCAAACTCAACTGCGAGACTATGGCTTCAATTGGATATATATATATATATATATATATATATATATATATATATATATATATATATATATATATATATATATATACAAGTGTTCGTGTGTGTATATATATATATATATATATATATATATATATATGAATCATGCATATATATATATATATATGCATATATATATATATATATATATATATATATATATATATATATATATATATATATATATATATATTGGAAAGAAATCTTCACAAAAGCAAAAGTACCAAACATCATGTGTGCTTCCAACCTTTACAATCAATCACTTCATTACTTTTCCTTAAACAAACAAGTGTTGCTTGATTCCTTTGCATATATATAGATGCATGTTTACATGAGTTTTTGTGTGTGTTTTGTGTTTCCTTGTAATATATCTCCTATTACTCTCTCATCTCCAGAGGAATAAACACATAGCCAACCTCAAAATACTCTCTAAACACCCTCCCAATACCCTCCTTAAACCTCCTCCAAAAACCCTTTCAAATCACCACAACCATCATCACCTTGCTGTTTTTCGACATCAGAATTTGCAAGTTAAGAAAAAATTCACCGAGCACAACTCAACAAGATAATACAGGAGAGATTTGCACCGCAAATTATTTAGGACCTTACCTACATCCAAGAATTTTCCTCGATTTTTTTGACCACTGCAAACCCCAGAGAGACGCGAGAGAGAATTGGCTATCCAGAGAGATTTACTACGAAAATCTATATTCATAACCACCCAAAGCTCTTTCAACATCACCCTCTTTGTTACCTTATACCACCAAAACTACAACCTTATTCCACCTTCTACCACCCTCCAAATACCCACTTCAACCTCATCAAATCACCTTAAAAAAACCCATACCCATATACAAAAAACATTACCCGTGTATTTTGTATCGTTTTGTAAACAATTCATTGTTACGTAAAAAGAACTTATTGTTACTTACCGGATTGAACTTTGAACAAATAGAGACACAATCTATTAAGATCCAGTCCAATTCTAAACCAGTTCAGTCAATTTATTGACGAACCGACTTTATATATATTTATATATTTTATTACAGCTTTACGTCATTTAAATACTGTCATTTATTTCATTTATAGCTTTCAGTCATTTATAGCTATCCAGTTTATATTTATTCCACACTTCTTATTTTTTTTTCCGCATCTTATCTCCTTAAATATATATATATCTGTCACCCAGTAACTGGTATCCGAGCCTTTATTCGTGGTAATCAGATCGTATATTTTCAACAAATTTCATTGCTAAAACATGTATATAAGTTTTCAGTAATAAAAGTTCGTTGTTGTAATGAGAAACAAAGTTCATTGCTATAATTAATAACAAGTTTATTGCTATAACGAGAAACGAGTTTGTATGTGTATGAGCAAACAATGAGTCTCAACCAAACCTATGACTGAAGCCCTATCAAGATCTATGCTTATCGTTCCATAGATGAATATGGTATCATGCACTCCAGCAATAGGGCGAGTGAGGAGTTGTCAATTCCTAATAGCGCTAACCATAATGACCATTGGCTCAAAGAGTTAATGGTTAGAGATAAGAGAAGGGCCTTAGTACGATAAGTTCTCATGTTCCGTGTTGCATAGACATACATAGAGAGACATAGCAATAAAATAACAATCATGTTTGATACAAATCAATTTAAATACAACATTCAAATAATAGTTTTTCGGGACATGCTTTTCCACCCCAAAACATAAAAACTGAAAATAGGGGAGTGCATGAATACTCACAATGCATTTAGATGATGCAAATGGTGCCTTGAACTACGTTCCACGTGTACCACTACCGATTCCTACAATAATGGTATTCGCTAGTGAGTCTCTAATCGAAATCTACCACTAGTATACTTACTACTACAATAGAATTATGCCAATAATGTGTCAATATTTAATATTGATAAGTTACAAACATTTTTATGTGGAAATTAAGTTTCAAAGAATCAATTGTTATATAACAATCTAAGTGGAAAATTTCCATTATTGAAATTTTAATATTTGACATTTTAGAGGTGTTCCAATGATTAAATATTCAAAACTAAATCAATTTAGTTCTAAACTTTCCCAAACTTTGCATTTAAGTTTTAATTGAAGTCAAAGACCTTAAGATAAATTTTCTTGAATTTTTGATTTGTCTGACTATTTTTCACGATTTTAGTTTCTTGAATAACCATAAAATCATGAAAAATAATAAACAGTTAATAAAAATTAACAAACTTCAGATTTTGGTTCTAAATGTACTAAAAGGCTTCTAGATAAATTTTCATGGATTATGAATATGTATAACCATTTTTCACATATTTAATTCTCTAAATAGATACAAATTAATGAAAAATAGAAATCAGTTATGAAAATACCCCAAACTTTTTATAACAATGTCATTACAAATAATTAAGCTGGGAAAAATATAAAAAGGGGTTTCTAAACTGTTTAACCCAATTTTATGATTTTTATGCATTTATTCTAATAAAAATGGTGATAAATAGAAAACAGTTTCCAAAATTACCCAAACTTTTTGTGATATTGTTATTAAACATTCTTAAGTTGGGAAAAATATAAAAATTGATTTCTAAACTGTTTAACCCAATTTTATGATTTTTGAGCATTTATTCAAGTAAAAATTGAAATAAATAGAAAGCAGTTTCCAAAATTGCCCAAAATTTTTGTAACACTTTTATTACACATGTAGAAACTGTGAAAAATATAAAAGATATTTTTCAATTAGTCTTTCTATTTTTCTTTGTTTTATCCTCTTAAATAATCATTAAATGGAGAATAATTATTAAATAGTTAAAGTAAATTACCAAAAATTTTGTAAAGTTCATGTACAGTGTAGATAATCTGGGAAAAATCCCAAATGTGGTTTTTATCTACTGGAATCCGATTTTGTGTATTTAGGTGTATTTAATCTTAGAAAATAGGAGAAAAATAGTATACAGAAGGGAAAAGTCATCAAAATTTTTATGTAGCCTCCTAATGTACTACAAGCTGTTCTGGTAAATTTTTATGAATGTTGGATAAGCAGAACTATTTTTCTTGTTTTTAGTCCATAATATACACAAAAATCGGGGAAAAATAGGAATACATTATGAAAAATTCTGACAATATTTTTCTAAGTCTTCCACAGAGAGTATAAGCTGCGAAAATTATTATATAACCTTTTCAAATTATCTAAAGCGGTTTTATGATTTATTGGGGCTAAACAAAAAGAAAATTCAAAACCATATTAAACAGTAACAAAAATCGATGAAACTTAATGAGGGATCATTATTTAGCATAGGGGTCGTCCAAGAAAATAATTCTAGAAAAATGAATTATTTTCTGGAAATTTATAGATCATCTTATTTTGTTGATGGGAATCTAGGAAAAATCGGATTTGGTCAGAAAAGGAGTTTTAGATATTTATTTGGAAATAAATCCTTCATGAACATATTTGAAAGCTTTTAACAACATACTTTGATGATCTAGCATATTAGCTTGAAGATCATCACATGCAGGTTGGTTTGAAGATCATTCATGAGTTTGAAATGTTTAAAAATCGTTTTTGATAGAAAACATAGGGTGCATGTGGTGTTTTTCCACCAAAACATATAGAAAAGTGCATTTCCATGGTTTTGACTTAGGTTTAGGTCATGGATCTTCACCATTTTGTAACATGCAAGATGTTTTTGGTGAAAATCTACCACCATCATCATCAAAACTGAAGTGAATGAATATTCATACAAATTTTCTAAGAGAAAGGTGTAGAAGAAGAAGGAAATGCAGGAAAAACCTTGAAAACATGGAGGAAAATGAAAGGAAATCGTGTTCTACCTTAATGAACACCACTAGATGATGAAGATTTTGAGTTTGAGGTGTGTTCTTGGACTTATTCTCTGGAAAATTTCGTGGGTATAAAGAAATGAAGAGAGAAATGGAGTGGTGGTGATGAAGAGTGTGAGAGAGAATGAGGGGTAGAGTGAGAGAGAAGATGGAGTGTGAGGGTGAAGTGAATGATTAAAATTTTTGGGAAGAGGGTGCCTAGGAAAGTGGGGGGACGAATTTTGATGAGGAGAGAGGTTCCCTCACTCTTCCATTTTTATAAAATTCTAATTATTTTATAAAAACACCAAATTTTTATAAAATATGCACCTTAATATAGTTTTTACTCATAAAATATTGATTTTTGACTTATAAATTAAGGGTAAATGTTAATGACTTAAATTTTTATTTCCTTGATTATATTTCCTTGAATTTAATTATTTTAAGATAATATTATAAGTTTCATAACTAATTTTATAAAATTCTTGATGTTAAACTTTATAAAATTTAGGTTTTAGGGCTTTTAGGGTTTTGGAGTTTAATAAACTTTGAATATCAAAATAAATTGAATATTTGAGACTTCAAATTATCTTATGGTATTATAACTCTTTTATAGTTATAAATAATGTTTGTAATTTATTTTTATCGGTTTATTGGCATTCTATGTAGTGATTCCGAGATTCAAGCGAAATTGAGGAATCAAGTATACTAGTCTTAGTCTTCAACTTTGACTTAAGTTTCTATGAGACTCTGACCTAATTTCTACCACTAGGTAAAGTGCATGATGTGTGTATATGATTCATGAAAAGGTGTTCGAGTCAAAGAGTGACCTAAATATGGATATTCACTACAGGTAAGTAGTTGTAGAATTCACATATCAATGTGAAATCTAAGTATACTATCCATTGATTCTAATTGTTTCCAAGCTTCTAGTAGGTTATAACTTAGTTTCTAGTTACTTAGTCTAGTATGTGTCGTGCCTATACGTGCAACTAAGTTTAGTCAAATCTAGAACCGAATCGAATTTTGACAGTTGTCACAGTCTCCCCCGGTTGAAAGAATTTCGTCCCGAAATTCAATTCGTGACGCATTCTATTAGAACTCAGTCGAATACAATTATATAGCTGGAGAGGTGGTGACTTGAAGTGTTCTTTGATTATTTTGGGTTTATTTCCTCAAAGGAGAACCCAATTCATTAGCTATAGCCAAATTAATGTTTCCTTAATTCGAGTTCTTTCTTCTAGATTATGGAAAATTTGATTCATGGAATCATGATCCAACCACGGCGACGTAGTCGAAAAAAAGATCATCTAGTTATATATTATCTGAATTAAGAGAGCGGTACAAGTTATGCAGAAGCACGAACTACACTGAGCGTTAAATCCGCATTGATCGTTAAGTTGCATTCTAAATTAGCACTAAGTGTAAATTCGCCGCCTAATAAAGAAGAGATTATGAACAATTTGTTCACTTCCAGGTTGGCTACTAAATCTGGAAAAGATATATTCCAAAATAAGAAGGGGTAGCACAAATAAAAGAGAAGCGATCGAGGGTAAGTTCCTAAATATACGTACTAAGGGTAGGCAACGAAGTTTTGGTACATCTCAAATGTGAAGGCTATTTAAGTGTCGTCTACAAAATAAATTACGAAATTATTGAGGATCTCTGAGGCTATAATTACTACTACAGTTACTCTTACAATAATAAAACCTTATTCGAAGAATAAATATATTTAGAGAGTCATTGTTGCAAATGGAAGCGAAGAAAGTTTATGATATTTTAAATTACATTGTGTAGATAGCATTTTAAGTGTTTAGAAGTGAATAAAAAAAATCTCACTGTTATTAAAATGTGTGTTTAGAAATGATAATTAATCTCACTATTATCAAAATATGTAATAATTTCAAGATAACGAAAATACATGTGTGGCGATCAAACGAAGTAGTAAAATAATATAAAGACTAATTAAGGTTACAGGTTTAAGTCATCAATAAGGGAATTTATACGAAAATATTTTGATTACTCTTTTGAGAAATTGTCTAATTCTCTAAGTCAGGACAAATTCAAGCTTATGAGTCAGAATATTTATAAAAACAAAGTTGAGAGTTTAGGAACTCAATGAAAATTACAAAGTAGAATGCTATTTTAAGAAACGTGTAAAAATATCGATAATTGAAAATAGTGGATTCTTAATTTAGTGTTTCTACAAAAACAATCATTTAGAGAATATGTAATAGTAAAATTCAAGACTTTTGATGTATTTAAAGAAAAGAAGAAGCATAAGAATACATATCCTCCACATATATATTTCAGATATAGAAAAAAATGATAAGCATAAGAATATTCATCTTGTGTATTAATTATAAGGAAAAATACAATGAAAATTGCATTTTATATCAAGTTTCCGAACTTAGAACGAAAGAGCAAATGTAAATAAAGATCACTTGTTTATAGTAGATTTCAAAATAAAAACAAGATATATATGATAAAAGGCGTAATTGAATATATCCAAGTTGACTAAATCAAAGGTATGCCTCATGACTATACACGTATTAATCGCTCAAAATGAAAGGGTAGACTTCTAGTCTTTATATATACGAACATGATACCAGGAGAAGCAAAATAGACAGAAACAAAGTTAGACGATGTATTATGTTAATATTATGGCGTGCGAGATCTAAAATCAGAAGGAGAGCGAGAAATGAAGTTCGGGGGGAAAGAAAAAGGAAGATAGCGGCGGCAATGATTGCTATTGTTAAAATTATAAGAACAATACCTATAGGTAGATTTAAAACCAGGTTGAGATATATTTCAAACTTAAATATTTGATGTATGTTGATGATTAAATAGATATGTGTGAGTTTTAAAGTGTTTGCTAAGGATTGCTAAAAATTCACGAGTTATCTATTAAGTTAAACTTCAATTGTGGAAAAAAAAAACCACTACAACTGGTAATTGAAAATCTGACAGTCTTGACCCTTTTAGGCTTGAGTCCATCAATGGTTAAAACGGATAAGGTAAAGACTTAACATATTTAAATGAATAATTGTGCATTGTCGAAATTGCGTCACTGGAATTTTAAAAGTGAACACTAAGTTTTTCAATTCTTTAAATTTTAGAAACTTTACAAATTATAAAACTAATTTGAAAAAAAAAAATAAAGAAAATGAGGTATGTTGAAAATGTAGGAATTAGAGATTTCCTATAAACATGTTTAAATTAGAAAGTTGTAAAAATACCGTGTTGGGTTTCAAGAAAACACATTTAAGTAAAGTACAATGCCTAAATGAGAAGGTAGTCAAGAGTCTTAAAACAAAAGTGGTTTGAAGATCCGATGAAGCTTTTACATATAATAGGACTTCAATGTTATATGTTTAAGTTTTATAGCATAGAGTTTAAACACTTTTATAAAAGAAAATGTTTCTAAGTTTTTTGAAAACGTGTCAAAATGGTAAGCAAGGTTTAAAATGGTTTATATGCCCTTAAAAACACATTTATCCATTGAAATGGATTTGAAATAAAATTGAAATAGCAAGGTTAAAACCAATAATGGTTAAATTGAGTTTTGAAGAAAAGTGTTAAGTTAAAGCAAGTTGTCAGAAGATTTTTAGCGAGAATATGGCTTACATTGTTAAGAAATGTCTACTAAGTTGATTGAAGTGGTTATGAAATATTTTATTGATGATAAATAAAACCGATGAAGCGAAATAATTTTTCGATGGAAGGTTAAGAAGTAAGGAATAAGTATGTTAGTGTAGCTGATCGTACCTAAATACTAAGGCGAGTCTAAGGCGAGTACCGGTATCTTTTCCTCAAAATAAAGGACAAGAAAAATTGTTTGTAAAACGTTTTATGGTGTCAATGTAGTTTCATGGCCTTTTATCGAGGTCAAAGGGGCATCCTATGTTAAGTTTTAAGCTCAAGGTGGAAACAACCTAAAGCTAAATTCGTAGTGTAGTAGAGAAGTCTCATGTATGGGTTAAACCTCCTTGTGTCTCCTCGTTAGTCGAATCCAGGATGCCCGCCAATGGTATCCAAGTGATTACTTATTGGTGACTCGTCTACCTTTTTACGCGATGCTCTGATTCTCATCCGTGTCGGTATCGAAACGTTTTTTCCTAGTTGTAACTCTAGTACGAAGACGATGAAGAGGTATTGAGGAATAATTGGCATATGTTTCGACTTAAGATTATTACTAGCGTATATCTAACTACTAACCTTACATCTAAAGTCAATAGCTACCGATGAATACTCATTCTCAGTACTAAGTGCATTGCTCCTAGAGTGGCTAGTGATATAACCTAAGTGGTTAACCTAGCACTTGATAAGGGGTAAGAATATTTCTAAATAAAGGCATTGTTATAAAAGTGCACTTAGTTTCTAAGTGTATCTAGATGAATGCCTATAATATGCAATACACGTACGCACACCGAATTTTTTTTTTTTCAAAAGTTTAAGTTGAAAATCGTTTTGAACATAATTCTACTATAAACGTTTCAAGCCTCACATTAAGTTTCCTTAATTAAGCATAGTTGGCCAGACTATACTTAATTAAAGTCTGATAATGCGTACTCGAATTAGTTATACCAGTAGTATGTTCAGTATTTTAAAAACGTTTAGAAATTTTTTGGCTATAGTTGTGGTTTTCCAAAGGAAAACCGGTATTGTCTATAACCTTCGGCTCTGATACCATTTTATGTCACACCCCGCTAAAGCGGAAACACGAGGCGTGGCAGTATAAAGGGTTTCATAGCAAAAGTTAAAAGACAACACCAACCATAGTATTAAAAATCATTACAATTTTACAATGGGTTTGAACAATTTTTAAAAGAAATTACAATGTAAATTGAAATACAACACATGCGAATGCTCCTAAAACTGAAGTGTCCCTAAGTGCCACTTACTCGATGATTCCTGAAAAAGCATGTAAAACGAGCGTCAACTATAAAAATAGTTGATGAGTACTCACAGATAAACAAAATAATATTGGTTCCATGAATTGAAATCAAAGTTTTGATAAAAGTTTCCAATAATAAAAGTATATTGTTAAAATGAGTAAATAAGTTTGTAAAAACAAAGTTCTTTGTCATCATGAGAGATAAAGTATGTTGCCCAAATAAGATGCAACATTCATATTCTCATGGAAGATAAAGTTCGTTACTCAAACGAGTAAACAAGTTTCATTGCTAAAATGAGCAATCAATTTCTTTGCTACAAGGAGCAAACAATTTCATTGCTAAAACATGTATATAAGTTTTCAGTAATAAAAGTTCGTTGTTGTAATGAGAAACAAAGTTCATTGCTATAATTAATAACAAGTTTATTGCTATAACGAGAAACGAGTTTGTATGTGTATGAGCAAACAATGAGTCTCAACCAAACCTATGACTGAAGCCCTATCAAGATCTATGCTTATCGTTCCATAGATGAATATGGTATCATGCACTCCATCAATAGGGGGAGTGAGGAGTTGTCAATTCCTAATAGCGCTATCCATAATGACCATTGGCTCAAAGAGTTAATGGTTAGAGATAAGGGAAGGGCCTTAGTACGATAAGTTCTCATGTTCCGTGTTGCATAGACATACATAGAGAGACATAGCAATAAAATAGCAATCATGTTTGATACAAATCAATTTAAATACAACATTCAAATAATAGTTTTTCGGGACATGCTTTTCCACCCCAAAACATAAAAACTGAAAATAGGGGAGTGCGTGAATACTCACAATGCATTTAGATGATGCAAATAGTGCCTTGAACTACGTTCCACGTGTACCACTACCGATTCCTACAATAATGGTATTCGCTAGTGAGTCTCTAATCGAAATCTAACACTAGTATACTTACTACTACAATAGAATTATGCCAATAATGTGTCAATATTTAATATTGATAAGTTACAAACATTTTTCTGTGGAAATTAAGTTTCAAAGAATCAATTGTTATATAACAATTTAAGTGGAAAATTTCCATTATTGAAATTTTAATATTTGACATTTTAGAGGTGTTCCAATGATTAAATATTCAAAACTAAATCAATTTAGTTCTAAACTTTCCCAAACTTTGCATTTAAGTTTTAATTGAAGTCAAAGACCTTAAGATAAATTTTCTTGAATTTTTGATTTGTTTGACTATTTTTCACGATTTTAGTTTCTTGAATAACCATAAAATCATGAAAAATACTAAACAGTTAATAAAAATTACCAAACTTCAGATTTTGGTTCTAAATGTACTAAAAGACTTCTAGATAAATTTTCATGGATTATGAATATGTATAACCATTTTTCACATATTTAAGTCTCTAAATAGATACAAATTCATGAAAAATAGAAATCAGTTATGAAAATACCCCAAACTTTTTATAACAATGTCCTTACACATAGTTAAGCTGGGAAAAATATAAAAAGGGGTTTCTAAACTGTTTAACCCAATTTTATGATTTTTATGCATTTATTCTAATAAAAATGGGGATAAATAGAAAATAGTTTCCAAAATTACCCAAACTTTTTGTGATATTGTTATTAAACATTCTTAAGTTGGGAAAAATATAAAAATTGATTTCTACACTGTTTAATCCAATTTTATGATTTTTGAGCATTTATTCTAATAAAAGTTGAAATAAATAGAAAACAGTTTCCAAAATTGCCCAAATTTTTAGTAACACTTTTATTATACATGTAGAAGCTGTGAAAAATATAAAAGATATTTTTCAATTAGTGTTTCTATTTTTCTTTGTTTTATCCTCTTAAATAATCATTAATTGGAGAATAATTATTAAACAGTTAAAGTAAATTACCAAAAATTTTGCAAAGTTCATGTACAGTGTAAATAATCTGGGAAAAATCCCAAATGTGGTTTTTATCTACCGAAATCCGATTTTGTGTATTTAAGTGTATTTAATCTTAGAAAATAGGAGAAAAATAGTATACAGAAGGGAAAAGTCATCAAAATTTTTATGTAGCCTCCTAATGTACTACAAGGTGTTCTGGTAAATTTTTATGAATTTTGGATAAGCAGAACTATTTTTCCTGTTTTTAGTCCATAATATACACAAAAATCGGGGAAAAATAGGAATACATTATGAAAAATTCTGAAAATATTTTTCTAAGTCTTCCACAGCGAGTATAAGCTGCGAAAATTATTATATAACCTTTTCAAATTATCTAAAGCGGTTTTATGATTTATTGGGGCTAAACAAAAAGAAAATTCAAAACCATATTAAACAGTAACAAAAATCGATGAAACTTAATGAGGGATCATTATTTAGCATAGGGGTCGTCGAAGAATTTAACTAGGATTTATAGACCCAACAAAGTATTTTATATGATTTATTGCCCTATTTTTTTGCATTAATTATAATAATTCTAGAAAAATGAATTATTTTCTGGAAATTTATAGATCATCTTATTTTGTTGATGGGAATCTAGGAAAAATCGGATTTGGTCAGAAAAGGAGTTTTAGATATTTATTTGGAAATAAATCCTTCATGAACATATTTGAAAGCTTTTAACAACATACTTTGATGATCTAGCATATTAGCTTCAAGATCATCACATGCATGTTGGTTTGCAGATCATTTATGAGTTTGAAATGTTCAAAAATCATTTTTGATAGAAAACATAGGGTGCATGTGGTGTTTTTCCACCAAAACATATAGAAAAGTGCATTTCCATGGTTTTGACTTAGGTTTAGGTCATGGATCTTCACCATTTTGTAACATGCAAGATGTTTTTGGTGAAAATCTACCACCATCATCATCAAAACTGAAGTGAATGAATATTCATACAAATTTTCTAAGAGAAAGGTGTAGAAGAAGAAGGAAATGCAAGAAAAACCTTGAAAACATAGAGGAAAATGAAAGGAAATCGTGTTCTACCTTAATGAACACCACTAGATGATGAAGATTTTGAGTTTGAGGTGTGTTCTTGGACTATTTCTCTGGAAAATTTCGTGGGTATAGAGAAATGAAGAGAGAAATGGAGTGGTGGTGATGAAGAGTGTGAGAGAGAATGAGGGGTAGAGTGAGAGAGAAGATGGAGTGTGAGGGTGAAGTGAATGGTTAAAATTTTTGGGAAGAGGGTGCCTAGGAAAGAGGGGGGACGAATTTTGATGAGGAGAGAGGTTCCCTCACTCTTCCATTTTTATAAAATTCTAATTATTTTATAAAAACACCAATTTTTTATAAAATATGCACCTTAATATAGTTTTTACTCATAAAATATTGATTTTTGACTTATAAATTAAGGGTAAATGTTAATGACTTAAATTTTTATTTCCTTAATTATATTTCCTTGAATTTAATTATTTTAAGATAATATTATAAGTTTCATAACTAATTTTATAAAATTCTTGATGTTAAACTTTATAAAATTTAGGTTTTAGGGCTTTTAGGGTTTTGGAGTTTAATAAACTTTGAATATCAAAATAAATTGAATATTTGAGACTTCAAATTATCTTATGGTATTATAACTCTTTTATAGTTATAAATAATGTTTGTAATTTAGTTTTATCGGTTTATTGGCATTCTATGTAGTGATTCCGAGATTCAAGCGAAATTGAGGAATCAAGTATACTAGTCTTAGTCTTCAACTTTGACTTAAGTTTCTATGAGACTCTGACCTAATTTCTACCACTAGGTAAAGTGCATGATGTGTGTATATGATTCATGAAAAGGTGTTCGAGTCAAAGAGTGACCTAAATATGGATATTCACTACAGTTAAGTAGTTGTAGAATTCACATATCAATGTGAAATCTAAGTATACTATCCATTGATTCTAATTGTTTCCAAGCTTCTAGTAGGTTATAACTTAGTTTCTAGTTACTTAGTCTAGTATGTGTCGTGCCTATACGTGCAACTAAGTTTAGTCAAATCTAGAACCGAATCGAATTTTGACGGTTGTCACACAAAAATACTCCAAGAAACAACAAACAAGCAAAAAATCCATTCAAGACAACAAAACCCCACTTTTCAAACCAAAAGCTTTTGAAAACAAACCAAAGAAACCAGTTCAACCCTACGTCATACCTCAAAAACAGGTTTGCAAACAAAAACCAAAACCTTTTGAAAACCGCTTTCAAGATATCACTTTTAATCATTCAAGGAACTTTAAAAAACAATCACATCAGAAAGTTCCAAACCATCATCATCAAAAAGCTTTTCAAAACCGCCCTTCACATCCCAGATATGAAGAAAACTTTTCAAACAAACCTTCACATCTAGGATATCTTTCACCAAATCACAGATCTTATCAACCCACAGATTTTCAAAAACAAATCACATTTTGGGTAAACTTGATAAATCAAATCAAACCTAAACCATTCCATCCTCATAAACCAAACTCTTACAACAACGCGAAGTTAAATGCTAGAAATTCATTAAGCAAAGAACCCAAAATAACAACTGACAAACAAGGACCCATTCAAATTTGGGTACCTAAACTTTCTGTCTGATTGCAGGTAATTAATGTTGGAGAACCCAATGATGATACATGGTATATTGATAGTGGCTGCTCCAAGCATATGACAGGAAACCGGAACTACTTACGTGACTTCAAACCTACACTAACCAATCAAGATGTTACATTCGGCAACAACATGACAGCAACAATCAAGGGTTATGGAAACATAACAAATGGTAATTTTACCATAAAGAAAGTTGCCTTTGTTGATGACCTGAAACACAATCTCATCAGTGTTTCTCAACTGTGTGATAACAATCTTGAAGTTCTATTAACCAAACAACGAAGCTTGATCATTGACGCCAAAACCAAAGATGTTATAGTTGATTCAGACCGTGCTGGAAATATGTATCCACTTGACATGGATCTTATCTATGGTAAACCCGATATATGTCTGCTATATAAAGCCCCAGCAGATATTTGTTGGTTATGGCACCGCCGCCTTTCTCATCTAACCTTTGGGTACATCAACAAACTGATCGGCGATGATCTTGTTCGAGGGCTACCACTTTTGAAGCTCGATAACGAAAATCTTTGTACCGCATGTGAAAAAGGAAAACTTTCAAAATCAACTCACAAAGGCATATCAAAATCTAGTGTATCCGAACCACTAGAATTGATGCACATAGACCTTTGTGGCCCTGCTAAAACCCAAACCATACAAGGGAAGAAGTACATTCTTGTTGTCGTTGATGGTTTCTCGCGCTTTACTTGGGTCTTTTTCTTAAGACTAAAATCAGAAGCAACTGAAGAGATGATCAACTTCATCAAACAAATCGAACTGAAGCTCAAAAGACCTGTTCGAAGAATCCGAAGTGATAATGGTTTTGAGTTCAAAAACAAGACTCTAGATTCATTTGTCAATGATAAAGGAATTGAACATAACTTCTCAGCACCATACACTCCACAACAGAAATGGTGTTGTCGAAAGAAGGAACAGAACCCTATGTGAAGCTGCAAGATCAATGCTTATCTTTGCTGATCTGCCACAATACTTTTGGGAAGAAGCAATAGCCACAACTTGCTACACTCAAAATCGTTCCTTAATCCATAAACATCTTCATAAAACACCATATGAAGTCATTAACAACCGAAAACCAAACATCAAATTTTTCCATATTTTTGGTTGTCGATGCTTTATAAAGAACAATAAAGATCACCTTTCAAAATTTAAATCAAGGTCGGACGAAGGAATTTTCCTTGGTTACTCGTTTTCCTCAGCTGCTTATCGAGTACTGAACAAACGTACCAGAGTAATTGAAGAAAGTACCGATGTTCATTTCGATGAATTTTATGTCAGGAAATTGGATCGTGAACATTTGTGTTCTAAAATGATTGATAATATTCTTCAAAATCCAATTCAACAAACACTTTCTCCTGACATAGACATTGAAATCGATCTTGATTTACTTTTTGAACAACCAAAAACCGCTTACAATTTTGAACTTCTAACTACTTCAATTGATCCTATAGGAACACCCACTGAAGGAACTCCACAAACCAACCAAAATGATGCAGATCAATTCGAGGGGGAACCACCAACACATACTTCCTCTTTGGAACAAACACCAAATCCTCCTTTCAACACCCCATCCCCAAATAGCCAAAACAATACCGATGCATCATTTATGGGGGAACCTTCAAACCTATTCCAAGATGAAACACCCGGAGAAGAACAATGGGATATTGAAACTCCAATTATTATAGCGGAAGAGAATCGCTTAATAAAGTGGACCAGAAATCATCCAACAGACCAAATCATCGGAGATCCAAACTCAGGCATTCAGACTAGAGCCGCATCCACAAATGAATGTTTATTTGGAGCCTTCTTATCCATGACTGAACCCAAAACCATACATTCTGCTCTCTAAGATGCAGACTGGGTAAAAGCTATGCAAGAAGAGCTAGCAGAATTTGAAAGAAACGACGTATGGAATCTTGTTCCTACTCCACCCGATGTTACTGTTATAGGTTCAAGATGGGTATAAAGAAACAAGACCGACGATCAATGAATCATTTGTCGAAACAAGGCACGTCTTGTAGTCAAGGATATTCACAACGAGAGGGAATCGACTACGATGAAACGTATGCTCCAGTTGCCCGAATTGAAGCAATTCACATCTTTCTTGCATATTTTGCGCATAAGAACTTCAAAGTATTCCAAATGGACGTTAAATGTGCATTCCTACACGGAGAGATAGATCGCGAAGTATACATCCAACAACCACCAGGTTTCCAAGATCCCAAATTTCCAAATCACAACTTTAAATTGCAGAAAGCTGTCTATGGCTTGAAACAAGCACCCCGAGCCTGGTATGCCACATTATCAACCTTTCTCGAAGAATCAGGTTTTAAAAGAGGTTCAATCGATCAAACCCTCTTTCGTAAAATATTTAATAAACATCTGTTAATCATACAAATATATGTTGATGACATTATTGTCGGTTCTACTGATGAATCTTTGAGTGTTAAGTTTGCAGATCTAATAAGAGCAAATTTGAAATGAGCATGATTGGGGAGATGACTGCTTTTCTCGGACTTCAAATCAAACAGTCAACTGATGGCATTTTCATCAACCAAGAGAATTATGTCAAAAACCTACTCACTCGATTTTCAATGGACAAATCCAATACCGCAAAAACCCCAATGGCCTTTGGATACAAAATTGATGCAGACTTAAATGGAAAACCCGTTGACCAGAGAAGATATCGTGGAATGATTGGATCACTATTATTCCTCATTGTCAGCAGACCTGACATCATGTTTTCTACATGTGTGTGTGCCAGATACCAAGCAAATCCTATGGAATCCCATGTAGTTGTTGTGAAACGCATCTTTAAATACCTTAAAGGCACTCCCAAACTCGGCCTTTGGTATCCAGTTAAATCCGATTTTCAGCTGAACGCTTTCACCGACTCAGACTACGGAGGATGCAAGCTAGATAGGAAGAGTACATCTGGTAGCTGTCAATTCCTAGGAGGTAGACTAGTGAGTTGGACTTCAAAGAAACAGAATTGTGTATCCACATCAACAGCTGAAGCTGAATACATCGCTGCCACCGGCTGTTGTTCACAAGTCATATGGATGCAAACTCAACTGCATGACTATGGCTTCAAAATCTCACAAATTCCCATATTTTGCGACTCAACCAGTGCAATTGCCATTTCTCACAATTCCGTTCACCATTCCATGACAAAGTACATCGACATTCGAAATCACTTTATCAAAGACAACATTCAAAAGGGTCATATCGAACTACACTTCATCAGTACCGAAGATCAAATTGCCGATGTCTTCACTGAGGCTCTCGATGAAACAAAGTTTCAATACTTCCTAGGCCGTCTAGGAATGTTAAATCCAGATAACATCCATCCTTAAACTTTTACTTTTTGTTTGTACAAAAGTATGTTTACTTTCGTTCAAAAAGAAAATTTAAAAACAATTGAAAATTGCTTTCCTTTCAAAAATACCAAAAACATTCAAATAACCAATATTTCCAAAAACATTCAGAAAAACAAATCTTCAAAAACATAATAAAAGACTTGCCATAATAAGCTTTTATAGAACCTTGTGATTAATCGTCTCTTGACTTAATTTTCAGATGCTTATGCTCGATGAAGATTTTAAGTCATATTGATTCTCAATTGGAGTGAAGGTTCAGATCTCATACTTTTCATAATGTATATAACTTTATTTCCTTCGATTTTATTTCATTATTGGCGATTTTAAACAATCAAGGGACATAAGGTTAGGAGGTTCAGATGAAAACAAAAACCCATGTGATAATTTGTGCCTCGTCAATCTATATAACTGTGGATTTCATTTCTTGTGAGCTTAGGTGTGTCACAATTGCTTATAAGGTATATCCGATTATACCTTGTCACGGTCTCATTTTTGCTTAGATATCAAAATGACCAGGGACGATACATTCATTTCTTACATACTAGACAAACTGTCTTTTATGCCACTAATCCCTACCTAGATATAAGCCAACCAAAATGAAGTCTTGAGATCCCGTGATCCATCAACAAGAAAAGACGAAACGAAAAGGATTTCAACAATCACTTATCAAAGGAAAACAAATATCTATCCACATCCAATCTTCAAATACGAATCAAGATAAAGACGAATCAACAAAAAGGGCCAAATCATTCACTGAAGAAATACCAAAGAAAACAAAAATATTCTACATTTGGTATTTTCAAACAAACTTTTCAATAAAATGGTTATTTCAAAACAAACATCATAAGATTCCGTGATCTGTTTTTAGAGATGTTTCACAAAAGAAGATATCTTAATCCCGCAAGACAGATACTCACAAAAAACCCAATTTTCTCAAATATAGCAAATTCTTGATGCTAAAACAAAATATCCTTTTACAATAAATCGATATTGATCAACAAACAGGACACCATCAAAGAAGAAGCTGCAACAACAATAGATTTCCCGCGATACTGTAGCCTTCATCACTGAAGAATCTTAGTTGCAAACTGCACTATGAAAATTACTAAACCCCTCTACATGTATTTCCCGACGGAAAGAGAGTGAAAGTTAATGGCATAAATGAAGAAACCCGCTGAGTAATGCCGAAACCAGTCTTATGTGATTCATTATCTAATAATGAGACTAAGTGACCTTTCAGGAAAAGCATACCTGAAGACCTCCTATATGAGTCTGAGTCGTCAGAGAGAGATATCACTCATTTTTAGTGATCATTAACTTGTTCTGCTGCCAGAACAACCAACCACCTAAGGGAAGTGTGAGCTATACCTATGAGCGTTCATCTGAATTGACCTGTTAGACCACTTGTCGTCATTAATAATGCTATAAAATCTTAGGAAATTTCTTTAGATACATATATGGCTACCCTTTGATAACCGAACCCGGGACTTTGGTTCGGAAACAAATTTCTGAAAATCTTTTACATAAGATATGTTAAACCAAGTCACAAACTTTCAAAACGATTACAATGGTTTTATATATATCTTCTCATTGACAAAACTTTAATCCCAAATCTTCAAGATTAAAAATGTTAATGTGATTATATCTATCCTTATTTCATCAATGATCACATAGGGGGAAATTGTTGAAAAATGTTTTTGTATGTGATCATCACTGAAATAAGACGAACTGTTTTTATGTTATCTAACAAATATTATCAGTTATTTTAGGTTGCATGAATGCGTGATCAAACGGAATATACGAAAACACGTGAATGACAGAAAACGCATAGACGAGAAAATTTAGCTGTGCGACTAAACAGTTTCAACAATATATATATGTATGTATATTATATATATATATATATATATATATATATATATATATATATATATATATATATGTATGTATATTATATGTATATTATATATATATATATATATATATATATATATATATATATATATATATAATGGAAAGAAATGAAGAAAGCAAAAAGAACCCAACACCATGTGTGCTACCAACTATTACATCCACCAACAAATTCTTTTTCATTTATAAACACTAGTGGAAGATTTCGTTTGATTAATTTTGCATATATATATATATATATATATATATATATATATATATATATATATATATATATATATATATATAGATACATACGTGAGTTTGTAATAGTGAGAGTTTAAGTGTTTTGTGTGTTTCTTTGTAATATCTCCTGCACTCCTTCATCTCAAAACAACCTACAAACAACCTCAAAATACTCTACAAACACCCTCCAAATACCATCCTTAAACCTCCTCCAAAAACCCTTTCAAATCACCACAAACATCATCACCTTGCTGTTTTTCGACATCAGAATTTGCAAGTTAAGAAAAAATTCACTGGGCACAACTCAGAAGATAATACGAGAGAGATTTTTGACCACGAATTCTTCAGGACATTACCTACATCCAGGTATTTTTCTTGATTTTTTTGACCAATGGAAACCCCAAAGAGACGCGAGAGAGAATTGGCTATCCAGAGAGATTTACTACGAAAATCTATATTCATAACCACCCAAAGCTCTTTCAACATCACCCTCTTTGTTACCTTATACCACCAAAACTACAACCTTATTCCACCTTCTACCACCCTCCAAATATCCACTTCAACCTCATCAAATCACCTTAAAAAACCCCATACCCACATACAAAAAAAACATGACCCGTGTATTTTGTATTGTTTTGTAAACAATTCATTGTTACATAAAAAGAACTTTTTGTTACTTATCAAATACCGGATTGAACTTTGAACAAATAGAGACACAGTCTATTAAGATCCAGTCCAATTCTAAACCAATTCAGTCAATTTATTGACGAACCGACTTTATATATATTTATATATTTTATTACAGCTTTACGTCATTTAAATACTGTCATTTATAGCTTTCAGTCATTTATAGCTTTCCAGTTTATATTTATTCCGCACTTCTTATTTATTTTCGCATCTTATCTCCTTAAATATATATATATCTGTCACACAGTAATTGGTATCCGAGCCTTTATTTGTGGCAATCAGATCATATATTTTCAACAGAGCAGATCCAAGATTAATCCAACAAGCCTTTTCGGCAGGATTAATAGACAACATCTATCCAAGCTGCAATTTGCAAGAACTAAAGTTCTTCCCATCCAGCATGATAGAAACCATTAAGAACTTCCGAAAGAAAGTTCTCAAAGCAAGAGATGATCCAATTTATATCAGAGGCATCTCCTCTCTTCCATATTGGATTCAAGGAGCAACACTTGCCCCTTATCACTATCTAGAAATTGGCTTAGCAAAAGCCAAAAAAGACATCGAACAATCTCGACCCACGGAAGACAAAGATCTCGTGTTCGAAGAAATCCTTCATCAAAATCGTATCAACGGCCTTAGAAGAATTTCTGAAAAGATCATTGAGATAATCTCAGGATCAAAGAAAAAAGTTAATTATACAAATTCACATTGTATAATCACCAGCTGGAGCTATGGCAACACCAGCAACGAAGACCTTGAACGAGAATCCAAATTCGGAGAACAGTTCATGAACAACAACTTTGATGCTTCTACCACTACAAGACAAAATTTCTGTAGGCATGCGGAGCAGTTGTTTGAAGACCATCATTGAATAGTTTCTATCTACGTAAGTAATACTCCTACTCCAAAACACTTATTGATTAACGAGTTTTCTCTTTACAATTTTTACATCTATTCCCTTCTTATTTAAAACATCATACAAAAAATCCCACACACCCAAACTGGTATCAGAGCCTTGTTAAAAATGGCATTACATTATAATAAAACACTTTACAGTGAAGTTTTTGAAGAAATTCATAATATCGAGGTTGAAATTTCTCACGATAAAGAAATGATTTTCAATAATAAGAAAAATTTAGTGCATATAAATTTCAGAATTCTACAAGCACAAAATAAACATACTCACGGATATATACCAACCGTGGTTACTATACGTAAGTATCTCCTTCATAGGAAAAAAATATATCAAGAACACCTTGATAGAGCTTTAAACTCAGTTTCAGAACTCAGAAAGAGGATTTTGACTTGCTAAACATCTCTTAAAATGAATAAAGAAATTTTCAACAATTCTGAAGAAAATAATTCAGAAGAAAAACAAATCTTAACTTATGTTGAGGATGAAGACGGCTTTCATGCAAACCTCTTAATAAAATAAGACCTTCTCTCTCGAGTTAAGAAAACAGATTTAAAAATAAAGAAAGAAAACATTTTAAAAAATGTTCCTTCTAAACTTAGTATTTTAAACCCTCTCAAGAGGAAAAATGAAATTTTCTACTTTTTTAGTACTAGACATAAAAGATACAATAGGAGCTGTTTTCCTACCCCTTTTGACTAAGGAACAAATAAACAATAACTTGAAAAATAGTCCAGTTGAGATTAGATCAAAAATAAGAATGGTCCATATCGGAGTTGTAAAAATTTTGATAAAATCCAAATTCCAAGCAGGAATAAATTCTCCCATAAAAATTGCCTTAATTGACAACAGAATCACTGACCGACAGGACTGCATCTTAGGTGCTGCTAAAGGAAACCTTGCTTACCAAAAGTTTATGTTTTCTTTCTATCTAACGTTTGCTCTGGATTTAAAATCTGCAAATATAGATAAAACCTTATCTTTTATACATCACGTTGAGAGAAGTGACCTTATGAGTCCAGGTGATAAACCGTTCACAATCACCTATCTCATAGGATATGCCCTGACCAATAGTCACCATAACATAGACTACAAGAAAGACGAGTATATCGAACTTGACGACGTCTTCTCAGAAATCGGCCATGTCAAAGATAAGCACTTCTGCGACATAAATCCTCAAGAAAACTCTTTGGTTTTAAACATAGCTAGAAACAGAAAAGCTCTAGGAGAAACTCTTAGACCAAGAATTTCTATGGACTCACTTCACATAGGAGAAAGCTCAGAAAGAAAAGATAGTAACTTAATAAGAAACATGTCTTTAAAAATTGATAGCCTACGTCAAAATATCAAACAAATCATTGAGATTATAAATGAGTTATAAAATAGATTTTCCTCATTTTTATAAAAAAGGTAAAACAGTCAAAATTAAAACTCTTGACGACAATACTGAAAAGAAAGAATACGT
Source organism: Lactuca virosa (assembly GCF_052849685.1). Lineage (NCBI taxonomy): Eukaryota > Viridiplantae > Streptophyta > Magnoliopsida > Asterales > Asteraceae > Lactuca > Lactuca virosa. The sequence goes on along the minus strand of NC_136428.1, from coordinate 432,126,262 downwards.
TTTCTCTACTTCTGGAAAAGCTGGTATTCAAACAATTGTAAATCATTGCAATAATCTCAACCAGATCATTGCAAGATGTCTTTTAAAGACTTCAAAAATAAGCCATTACCTTGGTGTTTCAAAAGATATTTCTACAAATATTTCAAAAAATAAAATACCTTTTAACCAATTTAAAAGTGATTTAGCTTTCCTTAAAAATGATTTTGACAAAAAAGATTTTGAAAAATTATTCGAAACAATCGAAAAACAAAATAGGTTGACTATTAAATTAACCCAATCTATTGATAAACATTCTATCCTCCTAGAAAACTCTTTGAAAAATAATCAGTTTGTGGAAGAATTTGCCAGAAGAGCAAATATTGAAGGCACTCTTAAGGAAATCAACCTTAAGATCACTAGTATACAAGACCAGTTAAAACAACTGATAGGATGAGCTTAACCGAGCTCAATAGATCGATCAACCTCCTTGAAGAAAAAATAGCTGGGCTGATCATAAACCTTGACTTAACAGTCAATAAATACGTAACCACTAACCAGTTAGAAGTTGCATCTGCAAAAATTATTGCAGACATTACTAAAGAGTTATCTGAAAAGATTGATTCTTGCCCTTGTAATAAAGACATTCTTGATCACATCAAGAATATTTCCATTATAGAGCAAAAAACCAAACCGGGAAAATACTCAGGACTTAAGAAATACTCACCTCCCAATCCTAGTATTGGAAACCCAGACTTAGGTAGCTCAAAAGACTCCCAGAAGATTGATATATTTAGGAAGGAGAAACAATGAAAGAAAAAGTCTCCGAGCAGCTCGAGAAATATTTCTTTAATCTTCAGTATGAAGACTATGCTAAACCTGACCAAAAACTCATTCAGCTTCTATCCTTGGAAACTGAAGAATGCGAAGAACTATATCAAAAAGAGCCAGAACTTTTTGTCAATACTTTAAAATAGCTAAAGTAAATGAACCTGATACCAAATCAGAACAGGAAGACAATCCTAACATAAACGCTGTCAAGTTCGAATATTCAGATAGCAACGAAGAAATGGAAGCATAATCTTCATATATGGCCGCAAACAGAGGCGAGAGAAAGAAGAAAAAGAACTATGAGTTCAAAATGCCTGTCCATAATGGTATTCCAAATAGTGGTAAAGGACCCAATACGATCAATGTCCTCAATATCGATTGTATCCAGGACTTAAACTCAGAGAAAGAGTTATAGAAAAATGGTTACTAAGATTTCACTAATCTTACAAACAAACCCAGATGAATTTGGAAATGCAAAAAATGTTCTCCTACTTTTAGAACACAAGACTGATGGAATTGTGCAAAAATTCCTTAGAAATAATAATTGGAATGAAGAATTACATGGATTAGACCTTTTTGATAATCTTATTAATGTCATTTACACTACCTTCTTAGGACTAGATTACGTCTCCAATAAAGACTTCACTATAAATAAGAAAGTCGACATAGGAAGAGTCTCAATGACAAAACTCCAGTTACATGATATTTGTCTCCTTGACAAATACACATGTAGATATGAATCATATCTTTATGATATTCCACAGAGAAGTGAATATTCACAATCGATATCTGCTTATCTTATGAAAATACCAATCATTGGAGAAAGTTGTACTGAAAGATGGAAAAAAGAAGCCATTGGAGAGATTCAGCAAACCAGTCTTTCTTATGCAACAAAAATTGCAAAAGAAGAAATTGACAGAATATGTCAAGACAGGTATAAACAACAAAGGCTTAAAACTATAAGCAAGGATTGTTGTAACATTCCGTCTGATTTCAAAGATTTTGATATATGAAGAAAAACTTATACTAAGAAAAAGTATAAAGATAAAAACAAAAAGAAATACAAATCTTTTTGGAAGATGAAAAAGAGAAGATTTTCTCCAGGAAAATACTTCAAAAAATCTTCGAAAGAAACACCTAAAAAGAATACTTCCTGCCCACAAGGAAAGAAAAAATGCAGGTGTTGGATTTGCAACGAAGAAGGACACTACGCTAATGAATGTCCAAATAGGAAAAAGTACCCTGACAAGGTCAAGGTATTAAAAGCTGCTAATAACGGAGGCTATGAAGCTCTTGAAGAAGAATACGACTGTATACAACGTGTTTTCATTCTACATGTTGATACTAATTCCTCGTCATCCTCAGAAGAAGATGAAACAACTACTGATGACTCAGAATAGCCTTAAACAAACTCCGACTTTTAAGACGAGTGAGGTTAACCATTTTTGTGCAAACCTCCAGAAAAATAATGATTCTCTCATGAATCTCACTAATCCAAACTCTATTTATGTTTCTGCTTTCCTTAACTTCAAAGGATATAAGAAATTTAGGGTATACTGTTTTGTAGACACAGTTGCATACTTATGTCTTGCAAGCAAGTTCATCATTCCAGACGAACTATGGGAAAATGCTCCCAAAGAAATTGTCGCTACTATTGCAAATGGTGACACTATAAAAATTAATAAAGTTTGCAGAAACATAAATTTCGAGCTTTCAGGAGAACATTTCAACCTTCCCACTATTTATCAACAAGACTCAGGAATTGATGTTGTAATTGGCAACAACTTCTGCCAAGTCTATGGACCATTTATACAATGGATAGATAGAATTGCCTTTCATCTTAACAATGATATGGTAATTGTAAAAAAGGTTACTGAACCCTTTAGTAAAGGAAAACCAAGTTTTCTTGAAACCCAGAAAAAGGGTTCTAAAGAAAAAGAAATTTCGGGTACCAATATAACCCAAGAAGGAATTATTGGAGAAAGGATTATTTCTGCCCAAACCACCTTTTCCAAACAGATAGAAGATCTTCTTGAAAAAGTTTGTTCTGAAAATCCTATTTGTTAGAAATTATAATATAAGATCTAATCACCACGAATAACGGCTCGGATACAGTTACTGTGTGATAGATATTTATATTAATTAGATATAAAATGCGGAATATAAACAATAATAGTTGCGGAAATAAATATGGGATTATTAGTCACCACTAGAAAGCAATAAATGACTGAAAGCTATAAATAAAGTAAATAACTGTATTTAAATAACGTTAAACTGTAAATAATATAAATGACTGTATATAAATGTTAGAAGTTAAATAATATGTATAAATATATATAACGGGTTTAGAACTGGACGGATGAAGCGACTGGTCTTTCAAGTAACTTCGCCAATAAATTGACTGAACAGGCTTAGGGTTGGACTAGTAACCTAAAAGACTTTGTCACTATTTGTTCAATAGTTCAATCCGGAATATGATAAGTAGCACAAAATTCTTTTTGTTTCAAATTTTATGTAAAACAATTTGTTTACATAAGGGTTTGAAGGTTTTCTTAATTTTTGGATATATTTCTCTGGATACCCGATTTTCTCTGACGTCTCTCTGGAGTTTCCCTTGGTCAAAATCGACCACGAAACTTCCTAGATGTAGGTAAGGTTCTGAATAATTTGTGGTAAAAATCTCTCCAGGGTTTGTTGGATGTATTGTACCCAGTTAGCTTTGTTTCTGACTTGAAGATTCTGATCTGGTGAACCGAAATCTATCTGGATACCCAATTTTGTATATCGTCTCTCTGGGGTTTCCCTTGGTCAAAATCGTCCAGAAAACTTCCTAGATGTAGGTAAGGTTCTGAATAATTTGTGGTAAAAATCTCTCCCATATTATCTTGTTGAGTTGTGCTCGGTGATTTTTTTCTTAACTTCGAAATTCTGATGTCGAAAAAACAGCAAGGTGGAGATTTTGTGGTGGTTTAAAGGATGTTTGGAGGAGGTTTAAGGAGGGTATTTGGAGGATGTTTGGAGGGTATTTGTAGGATGTTTGGAGGGTATTTGTAGGTTGTTTGGAGGTGTTCTTGGTGTTCTTGGTGTTCTTGATGTTCTTGGTGTTCTTGGTGTTCTTGATGTTCTTGGTGTTCTTGGTGTTCTTGGTGTTCTTGCTTCAAGGATGAAGATGAAGATGATGTTGAAGAACTTCTTGAAGATGCAGGAGATGTTCTTGGTTGAGAGGTTTTGGTGTATGGAGAGGTTTTTCAAAGTTTATAAGAGGTTATGAATGAAAGAGCACACAACTCTCTTATATACTAACTTACATATACATACACTTTCCATACATACATACAAGTATACATACACACACATAAATATCTAATATGTATGGATTATTGGCTGTCAAATAAAGAGGTGGAGTAGTAGAAGTCAATTTGGCTTTTGCTTCTTTGATTTGCAAGAGAAGTATTTGGTATAAATACTAGGTATTTGGTATAAATACTTGTATTTTGGAGATGTATCTTTTCTTCACTAGGTATTTGCAAATGAAATACAAATAAATTAATATACATAAATTCAATTAAGATTAATTGAATTTACATAATTAATCCAAATTGTTTTGAAGTTTGACACATTTAGCCCTTGATTGGTTTTTGTCTTCAAACGTGGTTGACTTTCCGTCTTTGCGTATTTCGCCTTTGCGTATTTTTGTTTAATTACGAATCCATGAAACCTGAAATAACTGATAATATTTGTCAGATTAAATAAATACAGTTCATCTTATTTCAGTGATGGTCACATACAAAAACATTTTTCAACAATTTCCCCCTATGTGATCATTGCTGGAATAAGGACATGTATGTTTTTAAAAGACCGATTATCAATTAACAATTTATCTTTAAGATTTTGGATAAAAGTTTTGTCAATCGATAAGATATATATAAAACCATAGTGATCGATTTGAAAGTTTATGACTTGGTTTGACATATCTTATGTAAAAGATTTTTAGAAATTTGATTCCGAATCAAAGTCTCGGGTTCGGTAATCAAAGAGTAGTCATATATGTATCTAAAGAAATTTCCTTAGATTTTATAGCATTATTAACGACGACAAGTGGTCTAACAGGTCGATTCAGATGAACGCTCATAGGTATAGCTCACACTTCACTTGGGTGTTTGGTTGTTCTGGCAGCAGAACAAGTTAATGATCACTAAAAATGAGTGATATCTCTCTCTGACGACTCACACTCATATTGGAGGTGTTCAGCTATGCTTTTCCTGAAAGGTCACTTAGTCTCATTATTAGATAATCAATCACATAAGACTGGTTTCGGCATTACTCAGCGGGTTTCTTCATTCATGCCATTAAAGTTCACTCTCTCTCCGTCGGGAAATACATGTAGAGGGGTTTAGCAATTTTCATAGTGCAGTTTGCAACTAAGAATCTTCAATGATGATTGCTACAGTATCCCGGGAAATCCTTTGTTGCAACTTCTTCTTTGATGGTATCCATTTTGTTGATCAATATCAATTTATTGTAAAAAGATATTTTCTTTTAACATCGAGAGTTAGCTACTTTTGAGAAAATTTGTTTTTGAGAGTATTTGTCTTGAGGGATTGAGATATCTTCTTTTGTGAAAAATGGTTAAAACAAATCGCGGGATTTTATGATTTTTGTTTTGAAATAACCATTTGGTTGAAAGTTTGTTTGAAAATACCAAATATAGAATATTTTTTTGTTTTGTTTGGTATATCTTTATTGAATCCATTTGTTTTCTTGTTGATTTGTCTTTGAGGATTAGATGTTGATAGATATTTGTTTCTCTTTTGGTTTTCTTGTAAGGATATGTCGTTGTTTGCTTGATGGATCATGGGATCGCAAGTCTTCATTTTTGGTTGGCTTTTATCTAGGTAGGGATAGGTGGCATAAAAGACAGTTTGTCTAGTATGTAAGAAATGAATGTATCGTCCCTGGTCATTTTGATATCTAAGCAAAAATGAGACCGTGACAAGGTATAATTGGGTATACCTTATAAGCAATTGTGACACACCTAAGCTCACAAGAAATGATTTCCACAATGATTTAGATCGACGAGGCACAAATTCTCACATGGGTTTTTGTTTTCATCTGAACCTCCTAACCTTATGTCCCTTGATAGTTTAAAATCGTCAATAATGAAATAAAATCGAAGGAAATAAAGTTATATACATTATGAAAAGTATGATATTTGAACCTTCACTCCAATTGAGAATCAATATGACTTAAAATCTTCATCGAGCATAAGCATCTGAAAATTAAGTCAAGAGAAGATTAATCACAAGGTTCTATAAAAGCTTATTATGGCAAGTCTTTTATTAATTTTTTTGAAGATTTGTTTTTCTGAATGTTTTTGGAAATATTGGTTATTTGAATGTTTTTGGTAATTTTTAAAAGGAAAGCAATTTTCAATTGTTTTTGAATTTTCCTTTTGAATGAAAGTAAACACACTTTTGTACAAACAAAAAGTAAAAGTTTAAGGATAGATGTTATCTGGATTTAACATTCCTAGACGGCCTAGGAAGTATTGAAACTTTGTTTCATCGAGAGCCTTAGTGAAGACATCGGCAATTTGATCTTCGGTGTTGATGAAGTGCAATTCGATATGACCCTTTTGAATGTTGTCTTTGATGAAATGATATCGAATATCGATGTGCTTTGTCATGGAATGGTGAACGGGATTGTAAGAAATGGCAATTGCACTGGTTGAGTCACAAAATATGGGAATTTGTGAAATTTTGAAGCCATAGTCTCGCAGTTGAGTTTGCATCCATATGACTTGCGAACAACAGCTGGCGGCAGCGACGTATTCAGCTTCTGCTGTTGATGTGGATACACAAGTCTGTTTCTTTGAAGTCCAACTCACTAGTCTACCTCCTAGGAATTGACAGCTACCAAATGTACTCTTTCTATCTAACTTGCATCCTCCATAGTCTGAGTCGGTGAAAGCGTTCAGCTGAAAATCGGATTTAGCTGGATACCAAAGGCCAAGTTTGGGAGTGCCTTTTAGGTATTTGAAGATGCGTTTCACAGCAACTACATGGGATTCCATAGGATTTTCTTGGTATCTGGCACAGACACATGTAGAAAACATGATGTCAGGTCTGCTGGCAGTGAGGTATAAGAGTGATCCGATCATTCCACGATATCTTTTCTGATCAACAGGTTTGCCATTTAAGTCTGCATCGATTTTGTATCCAAAAGCCATTGGGGTTTTTGCGGTATTGGATTTGTCCATTGAAAAGCGAGTGAGTAGGTTTTTGACATAATTCTCTTGGTTGATGAAAATGCCATCAGTTGACTGTTTGATTTGAAGTCCGAGAAAAGTAGTCATCTCCCCAATCATGCTCATTTCAAATTTGCTCTTCATTAGATCTGCAAACTTAATACTCAAAGATTCATCAGTAGAACCGAAAATAATGTCATCAACATATATTTGTACGATTAAAAGATGTTTATTATAGATTTTACGAAAGAGGGTTTGATCAATTGAACCTCTTTTAAAACCTGATTCTTCGAGAAAGGTTGTCAATGTGGCATACCAGGCTCGGGGTGCTTGTTTCAAGCCATAGACAGCTTTCTGCAATTTGAAGTTGTGATCAGGAAATTTGGGATCTTCGAAACCTGGTGGTTGTTGGATGTATACATCGCGATCTAACTCTCTATGTAGGAATGCACATTTAACATCCATTTGGAATACTTTGAAGTTCTTATGTGCAGCATATGCAAGAAAGATGCGAATTGCTTCAATTCTGGCAACTGGAGCATATGTTTCATCGTAGTCGATTCCTTCTTGTTGTGAATATCCTTTGACTACGAGACGTGCCTTGTTTCGACAAACGATTCCTTGATCGTCAGTTTTGTTTCTGAACACCCATCTTGAACCTATAACAGAAACATCGGGTGGGGTAGGGACAAGATTCCATACGTCATTTCTTTCAAATTCTTCTAGCTCTTCTTGCATAGCTTTTACCCAGTCTGGATCTTTGAGAGCAGAATGTATGGTTTTGGGTTCAGTCATGGATAAGAAGGCTCCAAATAAACAATCATTAGAAGTTGCGGCCCTAGTTTGGATGCCTGAGTTTGGATCTCCGATGATTTGGTCAATTGGGTGGTTTCTGGTCCATTTTATTAAGCGATTCTCTTCCGCTATAATAATTGGAATTTCAGTATCCCATTGTTCTTCTCCGGGAGTTTCATCTTGGAATAGGTTTGAAGGTTCCCCCATAAATGATGCATCGGGATTGTTTTGGATATTTGGGGATGGGGTATTTAAAGGAGGATTTGGTGTTTGTTCCAATGAAGAAGTATGTGTAGGTGGTTCCCCCTCGAATTGATCTGCATCATTTCGGTTTGTTTGTGGAGTTCCTTCAGTGGTTGTTCCTGTAGAATCAATAGAAGTAGTTAGAAGTTCAGAATTGTAAGCGGTTTTGGGTTGTTCAAAAAGTAAATCAAGATCGATTTCAATATCTCTGTCAGGAGAAGGTGTTTGTTGAATTGGATTTTGAAAAATATTATCGATCATTTTTGAACCAAAATGTTCACGATCCAATTTCCTGACATAAAATTCATCGAAATGAACATTGGTACTTTCTTCAATTACTCTGGTACGTTTGTTCAGTACTCGATAAGCAGCTGAAGAAAATGAGTAACCAAGGAAAATTCCTTCGTCCGACCTTGATTCAAATTTTGAGAGGTGATCTTTATTGTTCTTTATGAAGCATCGACAACCAAAAATATGGAAAAATTTGATGTTTGGTTTTCGGTTGTTAATGACTTCATATGGTGTTTTATGAAGATGTTTATGGATTAAGGAACGATTTTGAGTGTAGCAAGCTGTGGCTATTGCTTCTGCCCAGAAGTATTGTGGCAGATCAGCGAAGATAAGCATTGATCTTGCAGCTTCACATAGAGTTCTGTTCCTTCTTTCGACAACTCCGTTCTGTTGTGGAGTGTATGGGGCTGAGAAGTTGTGTTCAATTCCTTTGTCTTTGAGAAATGAATCTAGAGTCTTGTTTTTGAACTCTAAACCATTATCACTTCGGATTCTTCGAACAGGTCGTTTGAGCTTCAGTTCGATCTGTTTGATGAAGTTGATCATCTCTTCATGTGCTTCTGATTTTAGTCTTAAGAAAAAGACCCATGTAAAGCGTGAGAATCCATCAACGACAACGAGAATGTACTTCTTCCCTTGTATGCTTTGGGTTTTGGCAGGGCCACAAAGGTCTATGTGCAACAATTCTAGTGGTTCAGATACACTAGAATTTGGGATGCTTTTGTGAGTTGATTTGGAAAGTTTTCCTCCTTCACAAGCAGCACAAAGAGTTTCGTTGTCAAGTTTTAGAAGTGGTAGCCCTCGAACAAGATCATCGCCTATGAGTTTGTTGATGTACCCAAAGTTTAGATGGGAAAGGCGGCGGTGCCATAACCAACTAATATCTGTTGGGGCTTTGGATAGCAGACAAATATCGGGTTTACCATAAATAAGATCCATGTCAAGTGGATACATATTTCCGGCACGGTCAGAGTCAACAATAACATCTTTGGTTTTGGCGTCCATGATCAAGCTTCGTTGTTTTGTGAACATAACTTCAAGATTGTTGTCACACAACTGAGAAACACTGATGAGGTTGTGTTTCAGGTCATCAACATAAGCAACTTTCTTGATGGTAAAGTTACCATTTGTTATGTTTCCATAACCCATGATTTTTGCTGTCATGTTGTTGCCAAAGGTAACATCTTGATTGGTGTCGGTTGGTTTGAAGTCACGTAAGAAATTCCTCTTTCCTGTCATATGCTTAGAGCAGCCGCTATCGATATACCATGTATCATCCTTGGGCTCTCCAGCATTAAGTACCTGCAATTAGACAGAAGGTTTAGGTACCCAAATCTGAATGGGTCCTGGTTTGTCAGTTGTTAACTTAGGTACTTTGTTTGATGAATTTCTTTTGTTGTAGGGTCTTGGTTTATTATGACGGAATTGTTGTGGTTTGATCTGACTTATCAAGTTTTCCCAAAAAGTGATTTGTTTTTGAAAACCCGTGGGTTGATAAGATCTGTGTTTTGGTGTAGGATATCCTAGATGTGATGTTTTGTTAGAAATTGTTTTCTCATATCTAGGATGTGAAGTATGGTTTTGAAAAGCATTATAATGATGGTTTTGAACTTTTTGATATGATGGTTTTTGAAAGTTCCCTGACTGTTTGAAATTGATATCCTGAAAGTAATTTTCAACAGTCTTTCGCAAAGGTTTTGGTTTAGAGTTGAAAACTTGTTTTTGTGGCACAAAGTCAGGTTTCAAAAGTTTCCTTGGTTTTGTGGACTGAGCGTGGACAGCCTGAATGGGTTGCTTATTTTTTTGTTGTTTCTTTGAATACTTTTGTCCCAAACTGTTCTTTCCAACTATGGTAGAATTCAAAGAAGGGAAGACATTTGGAGCAGAAGTATTTCCATGCTCATGAGTAGATTTTTGTCCATTTAGGAAAATCTCAGGTTTGATTGTGCCATCATTCTTTGTTAGTTCATTAGATCTCAATTGATGAGTTATTGAACTAACGGAGTCTGATTCAGAATTCACAACTCTTTTGTATGACTTTTTGGAAATAAAGAAATCAGTATCATCTGGGCTACAGTTGATAACTGTTTCGTCATCTGAATCTTCCTCGTTGGCAGATGTGAAAAGATCTGGTAGAGTGGATTCAGAGTTTTCACAAATTGTCATGTTTTCAATTTGTTCCTTTTTAAATGCTTCTCTACCAATTCCTGGTTTATAACTTGTATTAACTGTGCCAGATCCTAAGGTTTTTGCCTTAGTGAAAATATCATCACTTAATTTTCTAGCAATATTAATAGAATCCAATTTTCCTTGCAGTCTTTTGTTTTCGGATTCAAGAAATATGATTTTGTTTGAAAAATCAGTCAGTTTTTGAGTTAAAACATAATTTTCATCAGTTGAAGATTGAAATTTTTGTTTCAACTTAATGATTTCCATTTCTAAAATATCTTTAATTTCAGAAGAAATAACTGACTGGTTTTTCAATTCCAAATCCCTCTTTTGAATTAGGGCTTGATTTAATTGTTCCAAGACGTGAACATTATCTTCAAATTTTCGTTCAACGTCTCTTTCCAATTTCAAAATCGTTCTTATATTTTCTCCGAGTTTGAATTGCATCGTTTGTGATTCAGACTTGACAATGTCCATTTTAACCATGTTGTTATGATATGTATTGAGATCAACTTGCAGGCTATTCTCAATCTTGGTTATATGGGATTCAAAAATTGTTTTAGAATAACCAAGTTCTACAACCATGTTCCATACCTGTTCAATGACGTTTGGAGCCCTTGAAGGTATTTCTTCACCAGCCATGAAGCAGAAATTTGACTGTGCTGGTTCAGAGTCTGCTTCATCATCTGAAGTTGGCCAGTATTCGACGTTGGGTTCGTGGATTGCCATTAAAGCTTTATCTTTCTTTTCTTGTTTCTTCAGTTCTTCAGCTTTTTGAACGTAGTATGCTGAGTCCTTGACTTTGGATTTGCTTTTAGCACGACATTCTCGAGCATAGTGATTTGTTCCTTTACAATTGTGACAAATGATCACATCATCATTATCACTGTCAGCCTTTTGACTTTGAATTGGTGGTCTTTCAGGTGCCTGGGCTTGGTTCTTTTGTTGAGATTGCTGAAATCCAAAATTTTGATTGTTGTTAGAACCTTGATTTGAGTTGTTATTAAAAATTGGATTGGGATTGTTTTGAAATCCCTGGTTTTGGAAACCTTGGTTTGGGTAGTTTTGGAAAGATGGTCTTTGAGAACTTTGTCCAAAAGATGGTCTTTGTTGAAAACCTGGATTGTTTTGTCCAAAGTATGGTCTTGGTTGAAAACCTAAATTGTTTGGTCCAAAAGATGGCCTGTTTTGATAATTTGGTCTGAAATTTGATTGACCAGAATTTGGCAAAAATCTTTGTAGGTTTGTGTTTGCTACCAAGGCGCATAGTTGTTGATAATCCGCTTCATCATTTGAATCAAAAGAATTATAACAATTTCCCAAAAATGCTTGGTTTTGATTTTGATCGAAAAAGGGTGTTTGGTGTTGAGAAGATGTGGACAAAAGAGCTAATGGTCCACCAAAAGTTGTAGTGGTTGGTGATTCAATAGAGGATTCATACGATTGAAGTTCTCCATACAAATTGTATAAAGATTCAGTATGAATTGCTGGATTTCCCTGAATAATGAGTTTTACCATTTTCCAGCTTTCAAAAAGATTATTCAAAAATTTGAGATTTATCTCATGTTGTGACTTTTTGATACCCAAATTGTTCATTTTAATAACAATAAAATTGAACCTGTCGTGAGCATCATGAATGGTTTCTGATGAAAACATTTTGAAATTGTCAAATTCATTCAAAATGGATGTTTTCTTGTTTCCGATTATTCTTTCGTTTCCACAAAAACGATTTTTTAAACTTTCCCAAATTTGATTTGCGGTTAACAGTATAATGTCATCCATTTGACTTAGAATACTGTGTGGGATTCCAGAAACTAGTTCCTTTTTAGCTTGGAGTTCAAGCTTTCTGTTGTTTTCGGCTATTGTGATTTGATTTGTAGCAAGAGTGGCCATATCTTCTGTAGAGATTCCAGTATACGTTCCTTCCACGCATTTCCAGACATTTTCACCTAAAGTATTTAGATGAAGGTTCATACGGCCAACCCACGAATTATACTCTTCAGGTATAAGTATGGGTGCCCGTGAACCTGAACCCAAACTGTTAGCAATAGAAACAGAATTCATGTTTGAGTAATTTGTTGAAGACATAAAATAATTTTTTTTAAAAATTTTTTGATTAAGGATTTGAACAAGTGATATTAAAATGAAACTTTTAAAGAAAATCTTATGGAAGGTTTATATAAACGCTAACCAAAAGTTTTCGACAAAAATTTCAGAATGAATCACACGAGCTCTGATACCAATTGTTAGAAATTATAATATAAGATCTAATCACCACGAATAACGGCTCGGATACAGTTACTGTGTGACAGATATTTATATTAATTAGATATAAAATGCGGAATATAAACAATAATAGTTGCGGAAATAAATATGGGATTATTAGTCACCACTAGAAAGCAATAAATGACTGAAAGCTATAAATAAAGTAAATAACCGTATTTAAATAACGTTAAGCTGTAAATAATATAAATGACTGTATATAAATGTTAGAAGTTAAATAATATGTACAAATATATATAACGGGTTTAGAACTGGACGGATGAAGCGACTGGTCTTTCAAGTAAGTTCGCCAATAAATTGACTGAACAGGCTTAGGGTTGGACTGGTAACCTAAAAGACTTTGTCACTATTTGTTCAATAGTTCAATCCGGAATATGATAAGTAGCACAAAATTCTTTTTGTTTCAAATTTTATGTAAAACAATTTGTTTACATAAGGGTTTGAAGGTTTTCTTAATTTTTGGATATATTTCTCTAGATACCCGATTTTCTCTGGCGTCTCTCTGGAGTTTCCCTTGGTCAAAATCGACCACGAAACTTCCTAGATGTAGGTAAGGTTCTGAATAATTTGTGGTAAAAATCTCTCCAGGGTTTGTTGGATGTATTGTACCCAGTTAGCTTTGTTTCTGACTTGAAGATTCTGATCTGGTGAACCGAAATCTATCTGGATACCCAATTTTGTATATCGTCTCTCTGGGGTTTTCCTTGGTCAAAATCGTCCAGAAAACTTCCTAGATGTAGGTAAGGTTCTGAATAATTTGTGGTAAAAATCTCTCCCGTATTATCTTGTTGAGTTGTGCTCGGTGATTTTTTTCTTAACTTCGAAATTTTGATGTCGAAAAAACAGCAAGGTGGAGATTTTGTGGTGGTTTAAAGGATGTTTGGAGGAGGTTTAAGGAGGGTATTTGGAGGATGTTTGGAGGGTATTTGTAGGATGTTTGGAGGGTATTTGTAGGTTGTTTGGAGGTGTTCTTGGTGTTCTTGGTGTTCTTGGTGTTCTTGATGTTCTTGGTGTTCTTGGTGTTCTTGATGTTCTTGGTGTTCTTGGTGTTCTTGGTGTTCTTGGTGTTCTTGCTTCAAGGATGAAGATGAAGATGATGTTGAAGAACTTCTTGAAGATGCAGGAGATGTTCTTGGTTGAGAGGTTTTGGTGTATGGAGAGGTTTTTCAAAGTTTATAAGAGGTTATGAATGAAAGAGCACACAACTCTCTTATATACTAACTTACATATACATACACTTTCCATACATACATACAAGTATACATACACACACATAAATATCTAATATGTATGGATTATTGGCTGTCAAATAAAGAGGTGGAGTAGTAGAAGTCAATTTGGCTTTTGCTTCTTTGATTTGCAAGAGAAGTATTTGGTATAAATACTAGGTATTTGGTATAAATACTTGTATTTTGGAGATGTATCTTTTCTTCACTAGGTATTTGCAAATGAAATACAAATAAATTAATATACATAAATTCAATTAAGATTAATTGAATTTACATAATTAATCCAAATTGTTTTGAAGTTTGACACATTTAGCCCTTGATTGGTTTTTGTCTTCAAACGTGGTTGACTTTCCGTCTTTGCGTATTTCGCCTTTGCGTATTTTTGTTTAATTACGAATCCATGAAACCTGAAATAACTGATAATATTTGTCAGATTAAATAATTACAGTTCATCTTATTTCAGGGATGGTCACATACAAAAACATTTTTCAACACTATTGATCCAAAAAAACCAAAGGATGGATGAAGGCTTCAATCAAGCTCATTAATCCTAAAACAATTATCAGAGAAAAACCTATGGTTTACTCTCCACAAGATAGAGAAGAATTCTCCAAACAAATCAAAGAACTACTTGATATGAGATTAATCAAAGAATCAAAATATCCTCATATGTCCCCTGCTTTTCTTGTTAACAAAGATGCTGTGAAAAGAAGAGGAAAGAAATGCATGGTTGTCAACTACAAGGAAATCAATGATGCAACCATTGGAGATTCCCATAATCTCCCTAATATGCATGAGCTCTTAACCCTATTACGGGGAAAAAAATATTTATTCAAGTTTCGACTGCAAATCTGGTTTCTAGCAGGTCCTACTTGATGAAGAATCGCAGCTACTCACTACTTTTACATGTCCTGATGGACTCTTTCAATGGAAGGTACTACCCTTTGGGCTTAAACAAGCTCCTAGTATTTTTCAAAGACACATGCAGAACGCCCTACGAGGTCTTGAAAGTTTATGTACGGTATACGTTGATGACATCATGGTCTTCATCAAAAATGAACAAGAACACTATGTTCATGTTACCCAGGTTCTCAGAACCATTTTAAAATACGGAATAATACTTTCAAAAAAGAAAGCTCGTCTTTTCAAAACAAAAATTAATTTTTTGGGTTTAGAAATAAATGAAGGCACTCATTGTCCTCAAAAACATATTCTTGAACATTTACATGATTTTCCAAATGTTTTAGAAGATAAAAAACAACTGCAAAGATTTCTTGGTGTTTTAACTTATGCTGAAACATATATTCAAAAACTTGCAGCCATGAGAAAGCCCTTACAGGCAAAATTAAAAAAAGATGTCATTTGGAATTGGTCAAATACCGATACAGATTACATCAAAAAGATAAAGAAAATTTTAATCAATTTTCCAAAGCTTTATCTTCCGAATATTGAAGACAGTTTAATTATTGAAACTGATACTTCTGATGAATTTTGGGGAGGAGTTTTAAAAGCCAAAAATTCCAAATACGAAGAACAAATTTGCAGATACACCTCTGGCAGTTTCAAAGCAGTCGAGAAAAACTATCATAGCAATGAAAAAGAATTATTCGCTGTAAAAAGAGTTATTACAAAATTCTCTGTATATTTAACACCGGTAAAATTCCTGGTCCGTATAGATAATAAAAATTTTACTTATTTTCTCCGAAATAAGATTGCATGAGACAACAAATTAGGCCGACTAATACGTTGGCAAGAGTGGTTCTCTCGATATACTTTTACTATAGAATATCTTGCAGGAGATAAAAATGTGCTGGCAGACTGTCTCACCCGTGACTTCAGGTATGTCTTACATCATCCATGATCTCACTTGCTCCTCTCGAGCCCTATAAAAGGATATGATCCCCACGACATATTCCTTACAAACTTCACTCACAAAAAAGAGAGGGGAAGGATAAAGAGTTTAAAAAATTTACAAAATGGAAGACCTCAAATCCTTGAGGATGAAGAAACAAATGCTCCTCATAGAGCTATCAGCAATCGAACAAAAAATCAACTTGTATGAACAAGTAACAACGGAAAGCGAAAGCTTAGAAACAAAGGCTATTCCAGTGCAAACGGCATCTGGTAAAGAAACAATAAATCCGTTAAAAGCTGATGCTTTGCTTAAAAGCATAATAAAGGAGAAAGTTACTCCTCTTCCAGAAGGAAAAACTAGCTTGTTGGTTAATTCCAACCCTTGTACTGAAGGAATCAGTAAAATGACAATTTTGTCACCAACTAACAAATCTGTGCAGGAGCTTAAACCAGATTACAAAAAGGCTCTTAACAAAGAAGCTGAAAGATTCTATGTAATCTACAAAGGGCCACACGCCGGAATACATACAGACTGGGGAATTACAGAGACCTTCGGTAAGGTCGATAAAGTAACATGCAAGAAGTTCATAAATGAAACAAGTGCACGACTTAGTTTTGCCACCTTCAATGACGAAGCCAATCAAACCAAAACACCTCTTCTAAAGCCGAAATTCCGAAAGATCAAATAAGAACACAATGACCAAAGATTTGACATCCCAAATGACGTGGAATATGAAGTCAACAACCCTACAATCTCCTTTCAAGATTTCAGAATAATCTGGAGTAAAGCTAGAGCGGCATGCCCAGAATATCTTATCCATGAAAGCTTTTCACAACAGATAAGAAAACCAAAGGTCTGTACAACTTCCTAGAAGGAGCAGATCCAAGATTAATTCAACAAGCCTTTTCGGCAGGATTAATAGACAACATCTATCCAAGCTGCAATTTGCAAGAACTAAAGTTCTTCCCGTCCAGCATGATAGAAACCATTAAGAACTTCCGAAAGAAAGTTCTCAAAGCAAGAGATGATCCAATTTATATCAGAGTCATCTCCTCTCTTCCAGATTGGATTCAAGGAGCAACACTTGCCCCTTATCACTATCTAGAAATTGGCTTAGCAAAAGCCAAAAAGGACATCGGACAATCTCGACCCACGGAAGACAAAGATCTCCCGTTCGAAGAAATCCTTCATCAAAATCGTATCAACGGCCTTAGAAGAATTTCTGAAAAGATCATTGAGATAATCTCGGGATCAAAGAAAAAGTTAATCATACAAATTCACACTCTATAATCACCAGCTGGAGCTATGGCAACACCAGCAACGAAGACCTTGAACGAGCATCCAAATTCGGAGAACAGTTCATGAACAACAACTTTGATGCTTCTACCACTACAAGACAAAATTTATGCAGGCATGCGGAGCAGTTGTTTGAAGACCATCATTGCAACTACTGTATTTGCAGTGATTCCACGACAAAGGAGGGTCCCTTCTCTGAAGATGACAAATCTTCATCATCTTAAAGAAAGATGCTTCACGCGTCAAATGCCCCCGCCACTCAAGAAAATAATGCCTCTAACATTATTAAAAGCTTTCCAGCTGTCCACAATAATGTAATCGTTAGTGGATAGAAACGGCATGCCTGACATAATAGGCAATTATCAGACCCTCTCAATGTATCTATAAATTGAGAGTTATGTTTTCATTATAGATCATCGCAATAACGAGTGCAAGAAAAACACTCCCTATTATGTAAATTTTTAAATGTCTTGTGAGTAAAATGTCCATTAGAAGGGAGAAGATGTAAAATATTGTAAGGGTACTCCCATTTCGGGAGCTCTTTTATCAATAAATCCATGTTTTGTTATACTTGAATGTTCATACAAAATAGAGTCATGAAACCTATAAGTAACAGAGTGTCAGGTCGACGATGGTCAACAGTACCGCAGGCGTGAGGCCAACAGGGAAAGCAACCACACAGACCAAAGGATGACACATGCTGGCTTGAATAGTTTCTATCGACGTAAGAGGGATGCCGTAATCATAATCGAATTTTGAGAATGCACTATGTATCCATGACTAAATTTTATTAACATTTATCAATCTAAGCTTTTAGATTTTGAAACGAAGTATAATATTCTCTCCCTTAATTATAGGAAAACAACTTTTCCACCCTTGCAACTTTGCACAGTGAATCTTTGTTTTCTATAATTAATATTGCTAACTTGCAATACTGAAAATAATAATCATGCTCCCACTAACACGATGATTATTACCATACAAGCATAACACTTATGCTCCCACTAGCTTTAACATATATCTAGAAAACATTTGAATTTTCAGAAAACAATGCTTATTGAATTCCTTAAGTTCATATTTCTAAATACTTGATGCTTTGATAAGCCTTTATCTAAGCTTTTTAACCTCATACACCTTTGCCTTAGAAAGCTCACATGTGTGTCTAAAGAAATTCAGAACTTATGTTACTAAGTCCCAAATGTTCAGACTAATTGCCAAATCTCACAATTCGAACTATGAAGAGGGATGCCGTAATCATAATCAAATTTGAGAATATAATTTTCACAATTTCAATCTTCTTAAAATCTCTCTTAGTGAAAGCATTTCCTTACAATCATTTTCATGAAGGAGGGAAACCTCATGACACTTAGATTTTAGAGTGTATGTGTTCCTATCCCTGTGAATTTGCCAAAACCAAAGTTTGCGACAAATCCAAACTCATATGGACCGAATGGTTTAGCAACTCATCCTTACTTATCAATGTACTTTCCATTGATCAAGGTGTTTTGTCTTTATGCATTCACATGAGAACTCATAGAACTCACATGCATAATTAACTCAATTGGAATGGCACAGAAAAAGAGTATGTCATCCATGATAGGCTTTAAACCTCAAGTCGTGTGCTAGTGATGATCAGTTAGGTTTATTCTTGATTTGTTCATGAAACTTTTCAAGTCCATTAAGACTCCCACTGACTCCTTGACATATGAGGTTCTCTTATCAAGAAACATTTCTTGACAAACAAATATTCAAGAGTTAGTGTAGCCTTTTAACACTTCACACAATTGGTCTTGGTTGGTCTTTGTCTTATCCAAGATATCACAACTAACCAATTTCAAATGTGCAAGAATAAGAAAACTTTTCCAAATTCCACATTTGATGAGTGTTATAAACCTACTGAAGACTTGTCACTCGAGTCACAATCTTGGAGTATGACTCTTAAGACTTGATATTGGAACGAAGTATGATTGACTTATTGATTTAACTATTTCCATAATTCTCGATTCCTCTTCTTAGACATGCAAATGCACTAAGACTCACTTAGAGGACCAATTGAGAAATAGTTCTTAATCATTAAGACCTATCATAAAACACAATAAAAGGTACTCTCCCTTCTTCTTAGAATAGAGAAACTTTTATATTTCTGCCTACTTGATTCTTCTTATTCGTTCTGCTATTGATTGAAACTCTTTCGATCAACTCAGAATTATACTTAATCTTATAAGTATAACCATATTTACTAAACTTTAGTAAATCAATGACGAATATCTTTATCACTCTTGTGGTGGACTTGATTAACGCACAACCTAGTGTACTCGATCTCCTAGTCCTTCTCTTGACACTTTGTCAAAGATTTAGTCTAATTTCCAAATATGAAGTTTCTCATTCATCACGCAACCAAGTTGTATGATTCCAAGTTTCTGTCCAATTGAAACTTGGGCGATGAGAATCTTCCCTTATTTGGCAAATTCTCGACATTTCCACATATAACATAATTAAGAATCAAATCCATTATTGCTAATAATAGAAATGATTAAACATCAATTTTTCATTCACACCATTGCAAGGATAAATTAATAAGACAAAATCAAAATTTATTTTATTGCGGAAAGATTTGTCCTTACAATGCAATTCAACTGAAAAACTATGCTATTACATATTTCTAATCAATCTATCCTAACTCTAGAGCAGCAGCTCAAAAATCTGATCTTCGAATCCATGCGATCGAAATCAATTTCTTCATGATCAGATTCAACACGCTTCTTCCTTAAGCTTCCTCTCTTTTCTTCGATCCTGCAAAACATCAAAATGTAATCTTATCACATCATGTATCAAGAATAAAAAAATAGGAATTTACAGAGTCAGATAATGGATTTTACCTGAAGTAGATCCATATTCCTTGACTCTCCCATCTTTTAGATCTCTCAGGTAGTTTGGGCAGCTTCGACTCCATTGCCCCTTCTCTAGGCAATAAAAGCAAATGGACTCCTTTGGCACAGCACATGGGGCAATCTCATGCTTAGTCCTTTCTGGACTTCTAATGTTGCTAGTGTCCATTGAAGTTTGGGAGTTTGATTCACCAGACAAATTTGCTTGATTAGCACGCCAAATCATTGATGATTCAGCAGCTATAAGCAAATAGGTCAGATCAATGAGGGTCACGTCGTGTTCCATCATATAGTACTCTCTTACGAACTCACTATATGATTCAGGAAGTGACTGAAGAACCCAGTCAACAGCCAACTCACCTGAAATCTCGACACCCAACATCCTTAACCTGTCAATGTGTGACTTTATCTCCAAGACGTGTGCACACACATGTTTCCCATCTTCGTGTTTACATGGCAATAGGGCTTGAGTCAGCTTAAACTTTTCAAGCCTTTGAACTTGTGGGTTAGGGAGAATAATTGGAGGAGGTGGAGGAAGTGAAGCATGACTCTCATTTCCTTGATCGTATCGTGGAACGTCATCTTCATTTGGAAAGCTTGTTCCAAGGGACTTGGGAAGACCATTGTAAGATTTAGACATCTACAAAACGGGAGAAAATTCAAGTTAGTTGATAAGAATCCTTGATGTAACACCCAAATGGAACATCAAGGCTAGGATCCAACACAATATTCTACAACCTAGAAGAGGGATGCCGTAATCTAGTTGCAGAATATTTGAAGGTAGGTAAATGACGATTTACAAATTCCCACCATGAAAAACAAAAATGAAGTTTAAGTTTTAAAAGAATTGAAACTCCTAGGTCTTTTGTGATTCATTGAACTTTTCAATGGCATATTTAATCTCGATTATGCCCTTCAAATTTGCGACTGGGATGCCGAGGATCACAAACAAGGTGTGAATAACCATGCGAACCTATGTGGTGCTCTCAATGCTACTACCACCTAATCAATGTGCTGGTTAACCACACACACTCCATTGATCTATGATAAACATAGAGCCACCCTTCACTACCAATGTCAACCCCAAATTAGTGTGCCGTTAACCACACACGCTCCACTAACGTTTGACAAGGGTACGAAGTGTAATTCCATGGATTAGCATATAATTTCACATTTTGCCTAAAGTAACTATGATTTGGGAATTTGTAAAAGCATTTAGTTACTTTGTACTTCATTATACTTATAATGGAAGGTTTCGTCCTATCCTACCCGTTCGGCTAACGACCCTCCACTAGTCAAGAGTGCGGTGGGTAAGAGTGGATACCCATTCAATCGCCATTTTATAGGCAATTTCCTTAAATACCCCTTATAGACCAGCTTCGTGAATGAGGCCTAGTAACGGTAAGACTGACGTTTTACTCATACATATATAATATTAGACTCTTAATGTTACATATAGTATAAGGGTGTATTTTATACTTTTAAAATACTAGGTGGTCTAATTTAATAAATTATACTTTTAATTTAGTTAAATGTAAACCAAAACTTTATGGAATTATTAACTCTCTTTTAATTATACACTTTAATTAATTAATACAACCATATGGGTGTAAATTGAACTTTTCAAAATACTGGGGTTTTAGAATCTAAATATTACATAATTAAACTATTAATCAAAATTTTAAATTCCAAAACATGAGGGCAAGTTTTGAAACACTTCAAAACATTACGGTTTAGAATTTAAATATTTCAAAATTAAACTTTTAATTAAAAAAATTTAAATTCCAAAACTTGAGGGCAAGTTTTGAAACTTTTCAAAACATTAGGGTTTAACTATTTAAATTTCAAAAACAAAACTTTTAAGTTCAAATTTAAACTATAAAACCTAAAGGGGAAAATTGAAACTTTTTCACAAGATAATTCAAATCTAAATTACAAATAATCAATCTTTATCTAATAAAACAAAAGATTATCTAAATTTTGACAATTATCTTCTATTTTGGCAAGGATAATCACCATAAATACATAAAATTCGGATTTTATTGATAAAAACTGTTTTGGTAATTATCCCACAGCAAAATAGGCAAGAAAATCGCAAAAACAGGCTGCCAGATCCAAGGACTCGCCGAGTCAGGGACTGGACTCGCCGAGTCGGCCTGAATCGCCGAGTTCATCCACTAACTCGCCGAGTCAGTAAGGCAGATGGCTAAAAACTTCGTTTTTCATGCAAAAATCGAAGCATCAAATTCACCAACAAACTGCCCTAGTCTCCGATACCACTGATGGGTTTCGAGCAATACATCATTCCTATGGTGTACATGCAAACCCTAATAGCTTTTGGATCTAGTTTGTCTAATGAACATGCAATTGAATATCCAAAGCTATAAACCCTAGATCTATCATATAAGAACTGAAATAAGGGTTTAGTAATTACCTTTGATTGTTATATAGTAATAACAATCAATTCCTTGCTTTGATTGGCTTCAGAAAGCTTAGTGCCTCAAGTGTTGCACCTCTAATGGAGTCACAAACACCACTAAGCAATTGGATGAAGGAGAGAAGAGAGGGGAGGCACCAAAAACGGCTGGAAACCCTAATCCAAGTGCTAGCCACGTTTCTGGTGCCTAAGGGTTCCTTATATACTTAGGCTATTAGGGTTATCCAACAAAGAAACCCTAATTTGACTACTTAAGCCCTAAGCAACCCATGGACCCCTTCTGGAACATGCCTTGGACGATTTCTAATGGGCTTCCCCATAGAATTCGTCGAACCTATTATTCCAAGGTGATCCATAGCCCAATTGCAATTATCCTATAATTACAATTCAAGTCCCCTAAGTTTAATTAATCTCTTTTAGTCACAAAATTAATTCTTAATTAATTCTTGACTAATATTAATATGATTTCTCCTTTAATATATTATTCTTATAATATATTAATAAATCATAATTAAACCTTTCTCTCCTTAATTCATCCTACATATTGCTATGGTGAAGGCAACCCAAAAGGACCATGCTCATAATCGGGTCAAGTACATACCAAAATAGTTATGGACTTAGACACTAATCCAACAGTCATATGCGGTGGAGTATGATTGAGAGTGAGGGGATTGTACTACGAGTGAAAGTGGACCACCGAAGTCTGAACAGTCTTTGAGCACCGTAGACTCTTGGGCTTGCAGTTCACCATAGAGCTTATAGAGAGAAAGAGAATGAATTTTTCTATCCCCTTGAACGATCATTTTGGCAGTTGTCCAGTGTCTTCCTAAACCATTTACAAACTAAAGATTTGTTTCATAGTTGCTTCGGACCATGCCAGCATTGGATAGCTTTGTGACTATCAGATTAAACCTCTTAAAGGAATCTTCCAAACTTTCACTCGCATGAGCTTTAAAGTTGCTAAACTCATTGAGTGCAGTAGTAAGCTTTTTGTCTTGATATAACATTCGGGTTCCCAGGTATTCTGTATTGTTCATTATTTTTGAGTTAGAGAGAAGGACTTGACGAGTTGGCGCCTAGATTCGTCGAGTAGGATAGCGATTTGATGACTGGATTAATGATTGGACTCGACGAGTCGGCTTGGTGACTCGACGAGTCTGCGCTGGCGGCGGAAACCCTAAATCTTGGGGTATGTGCCCTATTTAAAGGCCTTTATGGCCTTCATTTGCGGCCATTCCACCCCTGAGAAACCCTAGAGAGCAGAGAGAACGTTTGTAGTGCAAGAGGAGGGCTAATTCATCATTATTTGGTGTTTTTTAGCAAAGGGAATGGAGGATTTCAAGCTAGGCAGTCTTGTTGGACTCAAATCTTCCATCATTTGGTGCAGAGCTGCTGTGGGACGTAAGGATTCATGTCCATTTTCATTGAGTAACAGATTTCATGAATCTAGGGCTTTTTCTCTTCTTTTTGGTAAGAGATCTAGTGTATGTGATGTCCCCTTGTGTCAATATCATCAGATCTGGACCTTGATATGTCCAGAGAGTCCCTATGCTCCAGCTTTATGCAGTCCTTTATGAGTTTGGGGCTTAGGTTATCATATTAAGGGTTATTTTAGCATATAGAGATGATAGTGTGATGCATGGGCCTAAAGTTCGAACCTTTACGTGATTATCATGCTTGGGAAGGCCAGATCTATAGATTAGAGAAGCAGATCTGACCTCAGAAGGTCATTTGAGTGTGAGCATGGAAGCAACTCGCCGAGTTCATAAGTGGACTCGACGAGTCGATTCGGGGTTGCCCCGCGAATCGTGACAGGAGGAACCCGTCGAGTGGAGGGATGACTCGACGTGCCAAGAGAGGCTGGAAGGATTTAGAGGACCCCCATGTGCACTCGACGAGTCGGGTCAAAGTTTGACCGTTGACTTCCATTGACCTTAGGGTTTTGGTCAAGACTGATTCAAGGGAGTTCAGGGAGGGGTAGAATAGCCTTCTACCCAATCTTTAGATTTGGGGCTATGAGAGAATATTGATCGCGAATGTTATTTGAATAATAGGAGGAGGCTAGGTCGGGACGTTGAGCACGAGAGTTTATCCGACATCATTGAGGTAAGTCTTCTCACTATACTGTACCTGGAAGGGTACCTATGTGTGACCGGAAGGTCTTATATGCTATGAGATGTATGTGTCGTATGCTGTTATGTGATATGTATGTGCTATGAATGTTATGTATGATAAGGACCTGAAGGTCATGATGATATGGACCGGAAGGTCGGGAAGTTACGGACCAGAAGGTCGATACGGGTAGGACCGGAAGGTCTACCGGGATTTGGGACGGAAGTCCCCTGAGACACTTGGACCAGAAGGTCCAACAGATTTATGGCGTGGAAAGGCATATGTGTTGTATGTGGTATTTTGGGGAACTCACTAAGCATTTATGCTTATAGTTGTTGTGTTATGTGTTTCAGGTACTAGTGAGGATCGCGGGAAGACGCCGACATGATCCGTACACACTCATGGAGTTTATGTCTTGAGATTCTGGGATATGTTTTGTCATGATAACATTGGATACATTATGTTATAATATCACCTTATGAATGAAAGTATGTTTTAAAAAAAATGAAAAATTGTTTTGGAAATTTACGTTGTTACACTTGAGCTTGTTTAGTTCCTTCATACAGATTTTTGAGAACATTCCAGATCTCCTTTGCAGACTTGCAATTTATGATTATGTCGAAGTTGTCAGGCACAACTCCACACAAAATCTCATAAATGGCAATAGCGTCATTTTCCATTTTGTCAAGATCGTCCTTTGGGGGACGATTCAATGCTGGTTGACCTCCTCATAGTCTAGCAGTGGTTCCATCGGGTTTTACTAGAGTAAGGACAGGAACATGAGGTCCTTCTTCTACAGATCTCCATACGTCTGTTCCAAGTCTCCTTAAATATCATTCCATTTTCTGAGACCAGTGATGATATTCATTTGCCACAAGTATTGGTGCTCTATTCGAACCACCAACACTGTTTGATACATTAGGAGATAATGCCTGTGCCATATTTCCTTTTTTTGAAAGTTTTTTTGTTTTTTTTTAAGAAATGATCTTCAGTGGTATAGAAGGCTTTTTGAAGATCAGAGTTTTGCTTCAAAAGGCAACCACTTTGGCTCTGATACCAATTGTTGAGAGAAAAACTTGAGTCACACTTGAACTAATGTTAGAACAAGTATAGTTGCGGAATAGTTTATCTCAAAGGATATAAAAGCTCAACAATAATAATAAGTTAGAGTTAGATAATTAGAGAGTTAGGTGCAGAAATGTAAGGAAATATAAATGACATCAGATATTATATCAAGTATACACATAAGTTGATTCTTAACAAGGAATGCATTCAGACCAAGTTAGTAAGTGAGATCAAACTTAGTGATTAAGTCAAGAATGACTTGCTCCGAAGAGAGATAATATTCAGTTATAATCTAGTAAACTTTTTTTTAGAGTAAGAAGGAGATAAGAGTAATAACACAAGATATGAGATTCAAGATGCGTAGTGTTATCTGATGTTTTGAATAAGAAGGATTGAGCTCTATATATAGAGACTCAAAGGTTACACTTGTTCAAATATCTAACTGTAGCCATGCAAGGCATACTGGACAAAAGAGAGTATTCTAAGAAAAGCATATAAAGAGCTAAACTAAGAGAGCTAGATAGTGAACTGCGGATGATGATGACTTCGGATGTGGTTGCTGAACTGGGTTGACTGCGGATAGAGGAGGGTTGCAGTAGACCAAGTTTAAGAGGGTCACTTTTATGATTCAACAGGGGATAAGCTCTTAAAGTTTAAGACTTCAAGCTTCATCAAATGGCATGTTATCT
This sequence comes from Lactuca virosa, assembly GCF_052849685.1. Lineage (NCBI taxonomy): Eukaryota > Viridiplantae > Streptophyta > Magnoliopsida > Asterales > Asteraceae > Lactuca > Lactuca virosa. The sequence goes on along the minus strand of NC_136428.1, from coordinate 432,099,856 downwards.
AACTAGACTTTTGTATTATAGTTGCTTCATATTATGCTAGTTAGGATGAAACCCTGGAATATTGAATATTTGCATGTATAATAGAGAAAACATAGATCCAATGTTTATAGGGTTGCATGTACACCATAGAAGTGTTAGAATGCTCAAAACCCTTCAGTGGTATCTGAGCCTAGGCTTTTTTTCAATTATACTTGATTCTATGCAAGAAAAATCATTTTTTTGGAATCTGTCAGTTCACCACGAGGTGGTAAAATTTACCACGACGTGGTGACTGTTGAGTGAATTTTTTTTTAGTTTTTTGGCCTGTTTTGGATTAGAAGCATTACCACAAAGTGTTTTTGTTCATACAACTTGATTTTGAGATTATGGTAATGTTTATTCTCATCCAAATAAATGATAATTGTCAAAGTTTCAAGACTTGTTTTAGTTTATGTGATTAGCTAAGTTCTTGAAAATTGTTGATATGAATTATCTTCACTTATGAGTTTGATCTTGTTTATAGAAAAATTACTTGATTATTGTGTTAATTGGTAATTTGATCTTAATGGTTTTTATGAAGTCCATAACCTGTCCTCAAGTTATGGAAAATGAAGAGTTTTTCTTTTAAGTGTCATTAAAAGTCATAGGTTATGAAAATGGAAGAGTCTCTAATTTTAATGTCATCATAAAATAATTTTTATGTCTTCCATAACTTGTCCTCAAGTTATGGAACTTGAAAAGTTTTTCATAAAAACCATATTAAACTCATAAGTTATGGAAACCAAAAGTTTTTGAATTGTTCAAAACTTGCCCTCAAGTTTTGGAATTTGTAAAGTTTCCCCCATGAATACTTTAATTCCAAATTAAACCCTTAGAATTTTAAAAGTTAAAATTCAACCCTTATACTATTATAAGATTATAGGTTTAATATTTGTATATATGTATAAGAACAAAGTCAGTCTTATCATTAGTAGGCCTCATTCACGAAGTCGGTCTATAAGGGGGTATAAGGTTACTGCCTATAAAATGACAGTTTAATGGGTGTCCACTCTCACCTACAGCTTCCTTGACTGGTGGAGGGCCGCTAGCCGAACGGGTAGGACAAGGACTAGAATTCTCCCTTCATTATAAGTATAATGATAAATATAAAGTAACTAAACCTTTTATAAATTCCCAATCTTAGTTACTTTAGGAAAATGTGAATTTGGTGCTAATACATGAAATTACACTTTGCACTTTGCTTAAATCGTTAGTGGAGCGTGTGTGGTTAACCGAAACACTAACCTGGATTTAACAAGGTAGGGAAAGGGTAACTTAATGTTTATCATAGGATCGGTGGAGCTCGTGTGGTTAACGGGAACATCGATTAAGTGATAAATATTAAGGGTACCAAGTATATTTGCATGGTTATTCACACCTTGTTTTGTGATCCTCGGCATCCCAGTCACAAAACTTGAGAGGGCACAATCGAGATTGAAACATGCCATTGAAAAGTTCAATGAATCTCAAAAGATCTAGGAGTTTCAAATCCAATTAAAACCTAATAAATTATTTTGTTTTTCAAGGTGTAAATTGGTGGATCGTCATTCGCTTACCTTCAAATATTCTATAGCTTGGATTACGGTATCCCTCTTCCAAGTTATAAAATATTGTGTTGGGTCCTAGCCTTAATATTTCATATTGGGTGTTATATTAAGGACTTAAATCAACTAACTTGATTTTCTCCCATTGTAGTTGTCTGGTTCAGACAACTATGATCTTCCCAAATCTCATGGAAATCATAATTCTCTTCCTCCACCTCCTCCAATTATTCTCCCTAAACCACAAGTTCAAGGTCACTCAAGCCCTATTAGCAAGCAAGGTCTATGTGTGCTCACATCTTGGAGATGAAGTCACATATTGACAAGCCGGGAGAGTTGGGTGTCAAAGTCTTGAGGAAGTTGGATGTTAACTAATCACTTCCTAAGTCACATAGTGAGTTCTTTAAGGACTACTATGTAACAGACTATGACATGACCCTTAATTATCTTATCTATTTGCTTGGTGTTGCTGAATCAACAATGATTTGGAGCACTGGTAAAGCAAATTTGATTAGAAGATCAACTTCCCAAAATACCATGGACATTGACAATGGTAACATTGGATATCCAGCAAAGTTTTCTCTTCCCAATGGAAAGGGATCGGCCATAGTCAACTAATTTGATCAAATGGTAAAGAGAAAGGCTAAGTCTGAGATAGTACTGTGTACCATTCCCAAATGGTCCATCTGTTTCTATTGCCAAAGGAAGGGGCGTTGGTTGTGAAGCTGCCCTAACTACCTAAAAGATATGAGAGAAGGTCAAGTCAAAAAGTTTGACTCTGCTTCAGGTAAGTCCACTATCTAACTCTCTTAAGTTCCTATTTGAAGATTCTTAATACATTTTGATGTATGACAGGATCAAGCAAAGGGAAGGAAACTTAAAGGAAGAGTATGCTGAATCTGATCGCGAAGATAGATTTCAATCGCATGGTTCGAAGATCAGATTCTTGAGCTACTACTTTGGAGTTATGATAGATTGCTAGAATATATGTAATAACATAGTTTTCATTTAAAGTTGCATTGTAAGGAAAAAGTTTTTCCGCATTTTATAAATAAATAAAATTTTGTTTAATTTTATTATATCTCCTTGCAATGGCACTTATGAAAAATTGATGTTTGTATGTTTTTAGCAAAAATGGAAATATGAATTTGATTCTTTCATTTGTGGTAGTGTCTAAATTTACCAAATAAGGAAATATTCTCATCACCCAAGTTTTCAATTGGACCGAAACTTGGAATCATGCAAGTTGTATAGTATGATGAATGAGAATTTTCATCTTTGAAAAATGAAGACTAACTCCTTGTTCACATGTATATGTGAGTCAAGTGAAGGACTAAGGGATCGAATACACATTCTTGTGCATTGGTCAAGTCCACCACAAAAGATCGATAAGAATATTCGTCATGATTTACTAAAGTTTAGTAAATATGGTTATTCTTAACAATTTACATATAATTCTGAAACATTGGAAAAGTTTCGATGTATGGCAGAACGAATGGGAATAATCAAATTAGGCAGAAAGATAAAAGTTTCTCAAATATGAAAAGATGGGAGAGTACTTTAGTATCATGTTTTGTGATCATCTTAATGATTAAGAAACCATATCACAATTGGTCCTCTAAGGACATCTTAGTGCATTCCTATGACTAAGAAGAGGAATCGTAAATTGTTGAAATGGTTAAATCAAGAAGATGAGTCATACTTCGTTCCAAAACAAGTCTTAGAGTCATACTCCAAGATTGTAATTTAAGTGACACATCTTAAATAAGGTTTATTAACACTTGTCAAATGTAAGATTAAAATGTGTCCTACTCTTGTACATTTGAAATTGGTAAGTTGTGATGTTTTCGATAAAACAGAGATCAACTTAGGCCAATTGTCTGAAGTGTTTGTCTTGATAAGAATCCGCACTATCTCTTGAATATTTTTTTGTTAAGGAATGGGTCTTGGCAAGAGAGTCTTATATGTCAAGAGGACAGTGGGAGTCTAAAAGATCTTGAAAGAGTCTAATCAAGAATAAAACCTGTAGTTTGTCACTAGGACACGACTTGAGGTTTATAACCTGTCGTGTTGACATATTCCTATTATTGTGCCCATTCCAGTTAAAGTTGGCTTTGCATATTAGTTCTGAGAGTTCTCAATTGGTTGCATAACAACTTGGAAGCAATGGCAGGCCCTTATGCTGCCAGGTGGCAAGAAGTTAAGAATTCACAAGTTCAATCCATATGAGTTTCGATTTGTCACTAACCTTGTCTTCTGATTATGGTTTTGACAAATTCACATGGATAGGAACGCAAACACCATAAAATCTAAGTGTCATAAGGTTTCTCTCCGATTCATGAAAATGATGGTGAGGAAACACTTTCAGTAAGTAGATTTGAAGTAGATAGCAATTGTGATATTTGCATTCTCAAAGTCATTAGTGGAGAAATGCCAAAGGTCTAAACAATTGAGACTATGATTACGACATCCCTTTTTATAGTTCTAAAATTGTTTAGACACACATGTGAGCTATCTAATGAAAGGTCTATGATTTTGATGAAGTTTTATCAAAGCATCTCGTAATAGAAGTCTGAACTTTGGTAAGAAAGTCAATAAAGTATTGATTTCTAGAAGTCCAGCTGATTTCTGAGTACATGTCAAAGCTAGTGGGAGCATAAGTGTTATGCTGATAATTCTCATGTTAGTGGGAGCATGATAATTATGAAAGTGTTGCAATTTAGCAATTTTAATTATAGAAAACAAAAAGTTTCAATTGGGAAAGTTGTTTGCTATAATTAAGGGAGAGGAAATTGTACTTCATTTCAAATATAAAAGTCTAGATTGAGATTTTAATCATCTTTATTCAAGGATATATATATATATATATATATATACATATATATATATATATATATATATATATATATATATATATATATATATATATATATATATGAATTTTATGTTGGAATGACTCAACTTAAGGAAATTCTATATATATTGCGTTCTTAAAATTCGATTATGATTACCGCATCCCTCTTCATAGTCAAATTATGAAAACATGGCAAATAAAAATATTGTAGCAAAAGACTAGTCTAGAATCATGTCTTTATGCGAGACATCATGAATCGTGTCTCCTATGCTTCATGTATAGGATCGATTGCATGTGCTATAATATTTATCCTTTCTAATTTCTCCAAAATGCCTGGGGGCATTAAGAGGGGAAAAGGTCTAGAATTGGATATGACTAAAATGATTAAGCAATTGTCGAGGACTAACTAAGGGTTACCAAAGATTGGTTACTCAGAGACAGTTGGAAGTATAGTGTTAATTTTGGAAGTAGCATATTGACATATTCTGAAAAGAGGCAACTCTTGTTCAGAAGTGATAGTCAAAATGGGAATATGGAAATGTTCCCATAGGTGGAGGTTATTCATTAAATCTGTGTAAGATTAGGAAACTTAATGCAAGAAGGATGTTCAAAGCAACGTACTTTGAATATGAGACTTCGTTTCCATGGAGTTGATCTCCATTGGAATACTCCGTAATGTCTGTTGACAAGTCTTTGTGACTTTGTGCATAATCATTACAAGAGGACCAGTGCATATAAGTTTAAAATCTAACAAATTTCGGTAAATGGCAGGAATTTGGAATTCTTGCATTTGCGGTAAGGATTTGGGATTGTGAAATGAGAATCATTGGAATTATGTTCAATCGATCTATTTCACAAAGTAAAGATCATAGACAAACTTAGTGTGCATACTTTGTGTATGGCATAACTAATGTTTGGAAAAACATAGTGTGCATACTTGGTGTATGGCATGACTAGTGTTTAGAAAACATAGTGTACATGCTTGGAGCATGGGACAACTATTGTTTTAATTCAAGTATAAAGTTGATAATTTGAAACAGTATGCAATGAATGATGTGTAATCAATATGGTGATAAATAAAAGGTGTTCTATTTATATTCATAAGTTCTGAGACCATATTGGATTCGATTATTCTTGTGTTTCACTTTGCATGTTTTGACTTCCAGAATAACTAGGTCGTTCTTCCTGAATGAGTAAGTTGTTCAAACCATCCATAGTCGATAATGAGTTGGAAGTAGGTATTAAGGCAAGACTGTCATGAAGCTGGTTTGTAGATGTCCAAGGTATTGGACATAACAAGAGTTGCTGCAACATTCATGAGTGCTCATAAGTTCTGAGTATTGGATTAAACCCACGCTCATTTGACTCACTTCATGGATTTTATCACGAGTGATCATGAGACGATAATATCTTATATTCTTCAAACCTAGAGATATGAGTTGTTGACTATGAGTTGGTTATACATTGATTGCACGAAAACGCATTTGGTAACTCGATGTTATAAAACGTGCCTTTGTGTATGATTCAACAAGTAGTAGAACAAGAAAACGAGTCGAAGTTTATCCATTCCTTTTACCCTTAAAGGGATAAAAGCGATATATGTGGGCCCCTCGATGATTTACTGATGACACCCCGAAGTGCTTGGCCAAGCCTGGACTGATTTGATTTGTTCAATTAGTCGGTCGTCATAAATCGGAAATCGGGAAAATACAAATGGACAGAGAGAATGAATATAATCCATGTCTCAGTCCATATGATATCTAGAATGGAGGAACATATGATCCCTTATCTAATGGACAAGTTATTGACTAGATCAGAGTTCGACAGCGGCTTTCAGAGCTACGATTGCTAGTCGGGTTTTGGAGTCATACGCAATAATAGTTTTAGACTTATCCAAGTGGGAGACTGTTGGATTAGTGTCTAAGTCCATAACTATGATTGGTATGCACTTGACCCGATTTGGCATTGTCCATTTGGGTTGCACTTCATCGGAACAATTTATGTGGATAGTCTTTTGAGAATTGTATGTTTATGATTTATATTAATATATTATAAGTTATAATATATTAATATGTAATCATATTATTTAATTAGTATTGATCAAGAATTGATTTAGAATTAATTTAGTGATTAAAAGGAACTAATTAAATATGGACTCTTATATATATTATGGGCCAAGTTCATTTAGGTTGGGCTATGCTTGCATGGATAGTCCATGGAGTTTTTAACCCATGGATCCTATGGAGATGAAAGGTCATGGGTATTAGGGTTTACATGGATGAAACCCTAATCCTCCATACTATATAAAGAGGTCCTTGGCGCATGAAATGGGACTAGTGTGTGTGTAAACAATAGTGGGCCAATTTCTAGTGTGCTTACTATTCTCTCAAGTTTTCGAAGGTGTTTTTGGTGATTTGTGATTCCAGTAGAGGCTTCCAAACTACTGGGGATAAGCTCTTAAAGTTCAAGACTTCAAACTTCATCAAAAGGTATGTTAGCTAACTAGACTTTTGTAGTATAGTTGCTTCATATTATGCTAGTTAGGATGAAACCTTGGAATATTGAATATTTACATGTATAACAGAGAAAACACAGATCCAAGGTTTATAGGGTTGCATCTACACCATAAGAGTGTTAGAATGCTCAAACACAGAGATCATACGGGAAACGACAGAGACGATCGTTCAGATTCGTGAACGATTGAAAGCCTCTAGAGAACGACAGAAAAGCTATGCAGACAAGAGGAAACCTTTGGAATTCCAGGTGGGTGACCGTGTTCTATTGAAGGTCTCACCCTGGAAGGGCTTGATACGCTTCGGAAAGTGTGGAAACCTAAATCGAAGATACGTAGGGCCTTTTGAGATTATTGCTAGAATCGGCCCTGTAGCTTACAAACTCAAACTACCTCACGAACATAAAAACATACACCCTACTTTCAACGTTTTGAACTTGAAAAAGTGTCTGTCCGACGAGACTCTTGTAATCCCACTCGAGGAAGAAACAGTGGAGATCATGGACCGAGAGGTCAAGAAAACGAAGAAAAGATGTATCCCGATTGTGAAGCTTTGCTGGAATGCCAAGCGGGGACCTGAAATCACTTGGGAGTGCGAGGATCAAATGAAACTGAAATATCTTCATATTTTTAATTAGTTATTTTTAATTGCTTAAACTCTAATTTCGGGACAAAATTCTCTCTAACGGGGGGATGATGTGACAACTCGAAATTTCTATCTTTTGAAGCTATTCAATTCAATCACAAGTCAGACTTGTTTCAGCTATCTTTTAGCATTGTTAAGGGTCTGTTTGAGTGTTCTAAGCCTAGTACATTCAAGGATTGAGTGTTAGGAAGTATCTGCTTGAGCTCATTGTGCAACATTCAAGCCGGAAAACTCCAACACTTAGAGTTTACGGCCGTAAACTAGAGCTTACGACCGTAAGCACTTGGCTGGCCATAAAATAGTCCCATAAGTATGATATTCCTTCATTTTATTCACTTCTCACACTTCCAACTCAAGAACACTCATTTCTCTCACAAGTATCATCAAGAACACTTCCTTTTCTCGACAAAATTGTAAGTGATTCTTCCATTTATTAGTTGATATCGTTCTTAATCTAGTAAAACCACATGATTTCATCAGTGAATTCATCTCTTTTTGGGGTTAGATCTTCAAGAACACCAAGAACACACACTAGTTCTTTGGGCCGTAATCACCTCTTTTAGCTTCCAAATCGTAAGTATCATTTCCATATACTAGTTATGCATTAGAAGCTCTTGAAATACATCCTTGAAACAAACATTTCATCAAGAACATCAAGAGTTTACGACCATAACTTCTCCCTTGGCCGTAACCCTTCTCAAGAACATATTTGGCCGTAAACTCAAGCCATTTCATGTGTTGGCCGTAAACATCTTTCGCCGTAAACACCCATGGCCATAAACACCTTGGCCGTGAACACACCTAGGCCGTAAACACACACTTGTGTGGCCGTGAACACCTTTAGAACAATCATATGTGATTGTAACACTTCATTCCAAGTGTTTCCTAGTCCGTAAGGTTGTTCCCTATCATGATTAGTTGTTATATACACTAATTATATTCATATATGTGTCGTTATATGCTTAATAGGATCCGTTTGTGCTCGAGACTTCACTTGACACTTAGCATCCTATATCGATCTTACATTCGAATCACTCACTACAGGTGAGTTCACACCCCTAACTTATCTTTTAAATGATTTTAAATGCTTTTATGGGGGGAATACAAGTAGAAAACATTATAGTTATTGTATCAATCACATGTGATTAATAACTATCAAACAAGTGGATTTCTTATACTTCAAAACTGTGTTATCAAAAAAGCTATTTCAATACATTTTATAAACTGACATCAAGTCATCAATAACCATTCAAATGGTTAAAACTCTTTTATATGCTGAACTCTTTATCAAACTCTTTTAAACTTATATATTGTCAAAATCATGTCTATATAGATATAGTTATATAAATAAGGTTGAAAGGGCTTAGGACTGATAACTCGCTTTATTTCATGTTCCTTGTTTGGTTGTGGACTTAGGGTATCGGTTGTTTGTCCGAGTGTCGTTTGGATCTTAGTTATATATTATGTATATGTGTATAGATATAAAAGTTCTTACATCAGTTCAACACCTTTGGGTAGCAAAGGTGTACAAACGTGCTCAGTTATTCAAACATCTTTACTAGTATACTATAATAGGTATAGTTTAGAGGATTACTACTCACTATTTCTAGTACAATCAAACATACAAGATTCAGTTCATACATGAGTCAGTTCAAACATACTATAAAGAGAAACAGAAAGAACATACTATAATGAGAAACAGAAAGAACATACTATAATGAGAAACAGGGAGGAACATACTATACACTAGAACAAAGAGAACATACAATACACTAGAACGGAGAGAACATACTATACAAATTCAAGAACACTATAACATTAATGTGAGCCACTACTTCATGGCATGGCAATATACTGTTGTGTCATGTTTTGTAACCAGAGTCTTCTGGAGGGAGAGCGTCAATTTCTCTATATATCAATACGGGATTGACCATCCTACACCTTGCTGCTAGCTACACCGGGACATGCAGGTCTACGGGTGACAAATGTCATACCATTTCGATGTCTTCGAACGTCGTGGTTTACTTGTCAATCAAGCATGGTTATAATCTCATCACATTTTACCTTAATTAAACAATTGGTTTAAGGTAGTTAGTACAATAGCAATTACTATATACAATACTACAGTACATCTTTATTTTCCCATTACATTCACATTGTGATCTTCTCACATAAACGGTAATGTAAACTATATTTTGGTAATGATAGTCATACTTGGGAAAAACAGTCACTTTTACAAACGAACAAACATACAAAACAGTCGGGTCTTGGTAGAAGACTACATTTCAAGTAGAAAATATAGGATTTTCTAGGAGATACAAACATTTACAACAAACATTTACAGCAAACACATGCAAACACTTTCAGCAAACTTATACAAACATTTGACACTAAAATACTTATGAACTCACGAGCTTAAATGTTGATCTACTCTTTCAAAATAACTTGTATTCTCAGGCCACCAGTAGACAGGTACACTGGACCAGGTTTTTGAGACGACAGAGAGTGTTCAAGACTCATCTTTTATTTTGATTCATATTTTGGTGTCTTTCAAACTATACACAGAACACACTTGTATTAAATTATACTATTAATGCAATGGATGATGTTGTTGCTTGTTTACTATTATGCATTGAGATAATACTGTACATGACGTCCTCCGCCCCCGAACGTTTCTGTCATTTTGGTTTGGGGGTGCGACACACGCTATCTGCTATTTGCATTAAATATATTTGTTGGGAATTAGGAGCAGCCATTGAAGTTACGATATTAGAGGCGAAGCGATACATAAAAGAACTTTTATCCTGAACACAGAAATGATTGAAATACCAAGGTAATTTCAAATCAACTATAATTTGTTCTTATTGATTTAAAGGACAACCACTCAAGCTCTGATACCAATTATGAGTACAAGAATCAATTCGCAAGGACAACGTTTGAAAACTCAAACCTTGAGTTAATATTTAAGATCAATGTCTTCTCTTAATTAATGGTTCCAGTCGAATCTGGTAAAACCAGTTAAGACTTGAATGAAATATTCAACAAAGTGTTCAAGTAATAAATGAAGTGAGTATTTAGAGTATAATCAATGCAAAGATATTTTAAAGAACAAGAAGAATGTTATGAAAGAACTTTGACTTGAAGGAAAAGTGAAAGCGATGTAAAGAGAATAAATACTATATTTTGAGTAAAACATAAGATCTTCTGATTGTTGTTAAATGAAGAGACAATCACTCCTTTTATAATGAAAGGAGGTACAAAGTACAAACCGAGAAACACTCCGAGGACTGGATAATACACAGAGTTTGACAAACTGTTATCCAAAAGATACATCAGGAAAAGTCCTATGAAATGTTACATCACAAATAAGACAAAATACATTAATTATTTGAACAGACAGCTAATCTCGGAATTGCCTTTCATTTTGGAATGATCTTCTTATCTTGGAACTTCATCTCATCTCGGACTCATCTACTGACCTCGGAACTTGTGTGATTGCTAAAGGTTCACTTTTCATGATTTAACAATCTCCCCCTAAGTGAACTTAGCAATCTTGTCAGCTTAGTTGGATTCTTCTTTGATAAACGTATAAGCTCTGTATAGCCAGTTCCGAACTTCCAGGTACCATTGGAGTTGATTATTGAATTTGTTTTTCACATTACCATATTTTAAGTATAACTTATGTTTAAGTTCATCATCATTATTATGAACCTATAAACAAGTTTTATCAGTGATTCCAAGTCGTTATACTGATTGATCTATGTACGGGGATGATGTTTAGGTTGGGTTTAGTGAGGTGTTTAAAGCAGGATTTCAAAACAGTATACTTTGTATACCAAACGGACCCGACCTCCGATATGATCCTACCTGGTTGTCCCTTATCAACTATAGATCAGTAGACTTTAAATTAATGATGAATCTAGACTAATAATTAGTCGCAATAAATATTAGACTAAGACTTAGTAATAATGACACTAGGTTACGTCAAAGCAAAAGAGAGTTGCTAGAAGCGAAGCGTTGTCCGAATTTCGAGTCGTCACTTTAACAAGTGAGTGCATAGTTACTTTCATCTTACACATAGATATGAAATATTTTATATTAATACATGCTATATGTGCTTATTATCTGTGTTCCTGATATCTATGCTAGATGAACGATTTATACATGTTTTACTTGATTTAAACTGTATATGTATTTTTATACCTATAAATATATTGGGTAAAGATGGGTATATGAAGGATGATGTAGATGATGAGGGATGAAATATGATACAGATGGAGATGAAAGATGAAATAGATAATGAGAGGCATTGACTTTAAAGATGATGACATCTAGCAGAGTATAGATGACAACCACGGACTATTCTAGACAGTCCAGTGGAACGCTAGATGGCTCGCAACCTGTAGGTGCTTTTGACCTAAGTGTTCACCAGATTTACTCTAAAAACCCATTGACATGTATTATGGGTCGACTCCCTAAATTAATATTGTCAATAAAGGAGATAAACCCTGGCAACTATGGACTTAGTGCCTTATAGACCAACGCTGGCAGCTATTGACTTAGTTCCTAATGGATAACACTGGCAGCTATGGACTTAGTTCTTATTAGATAAACCCCGGCAGTGATGGACTTCGTGCCTATTCCTTAGGACAAATCCTTACGAATAAATATTGAAGAATACCTACTGACAAGTATCATGGAGGAATCCTTGAACTAGTACTGTCAGCATATATGATCCTTAGGAATAAAGGAGATAATGGGGATGCGAAATCGGGTTAATTGTTTGATTATTAAACATATTAATTATATTATCCTGGGTTGAAAACCATATGTACTCACCAGGTTTTCCAACCTGACCCACTCAGTTTATTGTATCACAAGTAGCGATATTAAAGATACATTCTGTTGAGAGATTCAAGGAGTATTATGCCACTGTTTTAATTATAGTAAGGCTTGTACTATTTCGTTATGCTTATGTTTAGTATCATTATCATGTTTTCTGGGAACTAATTCCGCAACATTATTCTTTAATAGGATACTCTGATTTTAAATAAAGCATAAACAAATCGGTCTTTTCTGGCCGTGAAATTGGGGATCTCACAATTCAATATCAATGTGATTGGTTTATATATGGATCGAGTTTATTTTTATTGATCTTTCATGTCTAGCATATGAATCTCGACTGTTTTTAAAAATACTAAACTCTTGATTTTTGTTTTGGTAAAAAGTTGAGCAAGTATTATTCAACCAAATTGTAAAAGGGGTTGTGGTGTTTAAGGAAATGCAAGTATCGGATAATGATCAGCGTGAGATAAGTGAGTTACAAGGAAATCCCTTGAACCTTTATAGGATCTTCGATATAAAACCTTGGGAGGTGATAATGATCACATGCCTTGTTTTTTTTTATTTATTTGAATGTGAGAATACATAAATGATGACGATAATACGAATACAAATGTAGTTGTAAGTTAATCGTGTCCTTAGTGTGTAATTTACAGGTGTATTTGTAGTCTATACTAAACAACGATATGTCTGATATTTCCGGGATCCTCTTGAATGAGTATATGCACGTTATTTGACATGGTATTCCTGGGTCTTAATCCTGGTTGAAGTGATTTTTTATTAAGAATGATTCTTAGGTTGACCGTTTCTACACATGTGAGAAAAAGAAATAGAAATATAGACGTTAACAGTGTTAGGAAATTATAACGAGAATGATCAGGATCCTGAGGTATGTGTAAGGATCCTGAGGCTTCGTTAACATCAAGGATCCTGAATATGGTTATGGGATCATGCCCCTAACAATTTCCTCCAAATTATACCTGCATGATATTTAGGTTAATTTTAAATAATAATGGTATAATTTTAAGTAAATAAGGATAAGGAGCTTAAATTTCAAACCCTGACGGATAGAATTTATATGTTCCATGAGCATCGTTACGTAGTCAAATCGCCTTCTCTCTCCTCTGTCACTAGGATGAATAGAGGTAATCGGTTCAATATTTTCTTTACCTTCCCCAGCTTTTCTCTCGATCATCTTAGGTTACTTTCAAAGGTAATTTCATTTTCCTCTTTTCCTATCGTTTTCCTCCTTTCTGATCATGGGTAAGAAATTCGATCGTTCTCGTGCTAGCATACTTACTCCTTCCAATGATGACTTCATTAATCAGAAGATCTATGCTCATGATGAGTCATGCTCTTTCTATAATGAGGATATATTCAATCTTTGAAGACTAGAGATGCTTTTCCCGATGGTGTTGTTTTCAAATCCTTTGATGATTCGGTTCAGCCAGATTTTGTCTCACCCACCTGGGTTTGCTTCCCGAAATACCCCTTTACTCTGGGTTTAACTTATCCTTCTCTAGTATCATCTCTGAATTCTTTGAGGTTACCCAACTATCCTACATCCAGGTTATGCCAACCGTTTGGAGGATCCTTTATTGGGTCAATCATCTAAATCAGTCTGGGAATTTGGATATTAGTTTATCCGAGTTGGCCTCTATTTATGATCTTTCCACATTTGGATCCTCTCATTTTTTCAAGGTCAAACCAAACGAACCACTTCTTGTTATAAAATCCAAGCATAACGACGACACTTGGAAGGAAAAGTTTTTCTTTGTGAGACGTGATTCCTTTCCTAATGGAAGTTCCTTGCCAGAGAGATGGGTTAAAAAGGGTAGGATTTTTTTTTATTCTTTAGGGATCCTAGGATTTACTTTCTTATTTTATTTGTTGTGATGCGTGTTGGGTTTTAGTATACTACAACATCGTATGGTGCATATACAACCCTAAATACCTTGGATCTATGTTTTCTCTATTATACATGCAAATATGAAGTTTCCAAGGTATTACCCTATACTAGCATACAAATATCATATACTACACAAGAATCTAGTAAGGATAACATACCTTATGGTGGAGCTTGAAGTCTTGATGTATCTAGCCTTAAGATCTTAGCCCCAATAGTGTGGAAGCCTCAAGTGGAATCACAACACACCATGGACAAAGGATGAACTTGAGAGGGAATCTCCATGCACCCAAAAACACCCATGAAATCCAAGAACTTCATGTGTAACCACAAGTGGCGTTGTTAGGTCATGATGCATGTATTTATATGTGTGGTATTTCAAGAGTCATGGGTATAACCCAAATCCATACCCATGGGTTTTATGATCCATGGTTCATGTGGCCCAACTCTTTATGTATCCATACATAAACTTGGTCCAACATGGATCATAAGCCCAACACATATAAATATAACTAATTATCATAATTAGTCCCCATCGATTTAATTAGTCTCTATTGATCACTAAATTAATTCCAAATTAATTATTGATCAATACTAAATAAAACATATGAGTTCATATTAATATATTATAACTTATAATATATTAATAAACCATAAATAACCTTATCTCAAAAGTCCATCCTAACAAATTGTCCTAATGATATGCTACCCAAATGGACCATGCTACTCTCGGGTCGAGAACATACCAATAATAGTTATGGGCTTAGACATCTAATCCAATAGTTTCCCACTTGGATAAGTCTAAAACTATTACTGCAAGTACGACTTCATAGCCTGACTAGCAATCGTAGCTCTTAAAGCCGCTGTCGAACTCTAAACAAATCAATGACGCGTCCATTAGATAAGGGATCATATATTCCTCCATTCTAGATATCATATGGACTGAGACATGGATTATAATCATTCTCTTTGTCCATTTGTTGTTTCCGATTTCCGATTTATGATGACCGACTAATTGAACAAATCAAATCAGTCCAGGCTTGGTCAAGCACTTAGGGTGTCATCACTAAATCATCAAGGGGCCCATAGATATCGCTTTTATCCCTTTAAGGGTAAAGGGAATGGATAAACTTCGACTCATATGGCTTGTTCTACTACTTGTTGAATCATACACAAAGGCACGTTTTATAACATCGAGTTACCAATACGTTTTCATGCAATCAATGTATAACCAACTAATAGTAACAACTCATATCTCTAGGTTTGAAGAATATAGGATATTATCGTCTCATGATCACTCGTGATAAAATCCATGAAGTGATTCAAATGATCGTGGGTTGAATCCAATACTTAGAACTTATGAGTACTCATGAGTGTTGTAGCAACTCTTGCCATGTCCAACATCTTAGACATCTACAAGCCAACTCATGACAGTCTTGATTTAATACCTACTTCCAATGTATTAACGACTGTGGATGGTTTGAATAACTTAGTCATTCGGGAAGAATGACCTAGTTATTCTGGAAGTCAAAACATGCAAAGTGAAACATAAGAATAATACTAATCCTATATGGCCCCAACACTTTGAGAGTAAATAAAACACCTTTTATCTAAGCACCATATTGATTACTCATTATTCAATGTTTCGATTTTATCAACTTTATACTAGAATTTAAAAAACACTAGTTGTCCCATGCTCCAAGCATGTACACTATGTTTTTCTAAACACCAGTAATGACATACACAAAGTATGCACACTATGTTTGTTTACGATCCTTACTTTGTGAACTAGATCGATTGAACATAATTCCAATGATTCTCATTTCACACTCCCAAATCCTTATCGAAAAATGTAAGAATTCCAAATTCCTGCCATTTACCGAAATCTGTTAGATTTTAAAGTTATATGCACTGATCCTCTGTAATGATTATGCACAAAGTCACAAGGACTTGTCACCAGACATTACAGAGTATTCCAGTGGATATCATCTCCATGGAAACGAAATCTCATATTCAAAGTACACTGCTTTGAACATCCTTCTTGCATTAAGTTTTCTAATCTTACACAGATTGAATAACTTCCACTTATGAGAATATTTCCATATTCCCATTTTGACTATCACTTTTGAACAAGAGTTCCCTCTTTAACACTATACTTCCAACTGTCCCTGAGCAACCAATCTTTGGTAAACCTTAGATTGTCCTCGACAATTGTTTAATCATTTTAGTGATATCCAATTCTAGAAATTTTCCCTTCTTAATGCCCCAGGCATTTGGAAAATTTAGAAAGGATAAATATTATAGCACATGTAATCGATCCTATACTCGAAGCATATGGGACACAATTTATTCTATAAAATTTTTATTTCCCATGTTCTCAAAATTCGAACTATGAACAGGTATGTCGTAATCATAATCGAATTTTGAGAATGCAACATATATATAATTTCCTTATGTTGAACCATTCCAACATAACATTCATATATATCCTTGACTAAAGTTGATTAAAATCTCAATCTAAGCTTGTAGAAATGGAATAAAGTATAAAATCCTCTCCCTTAATTATAGCAAAACAACTTTTCAAAGCGAATTGATACTTTTGTTTTCTATAATTAACATTGCTAACTTGCAATACTTATCATAATTATCATGCTCCCACTAACATGATGATTATTAGCATAACACTTATGCTCCCACTAGCTTTGACATGTATCAGAAAACAACTGGACTTCAAGAAGTCAATACTTTATTGACTTTCTTACCAAAGTTTAGATTGCTGATACGAGATTGCTTTGACAAGACTTTATCAAAATCATACACTTTTTCTTAGATAGCTCACATGTGTGTCAAAACAATTGTAGAACTATGAAAAGGGATGTCGTAATCATAGTCTCAATTGTTTAGACCTTTGCCATTTCTCATAAGTCCATGTTAGTGTGCCGGTTAACCACGCTCTCTCCACTAACGACTTTGAGAATGCAAAGATCACAATTGCTATCTACTTAAAAACTACTTAGTGAAAGCGTTTCCTCACCATCATTTTCATGAATAGGAGAGAAACCTTATGACACTTAGATTTTTTATGGTGTAAGTGTTCCTATCCATGTGAATTTGTCATAACCTTAATCACAAGAATATGTCAACACAATAGGTTACAAACCTCAAGTTGTGTGCTAGTGATTAACAGTAGGTTTACTGTTGATTAGTTCTTCAAACTATACAAGATCTTTAAGACTCCCACTGTCCTCTTGACATATAAGATTCTTTTTGTCGAGAACCATTCATTGACAAAACAAATATTCAAGAGTTAGTGCGGATTCCTATCAAGATAAACACTTCACACAATTGGTCTTAGTTGGTCTTTGTCTTATCCAAAATATCACAACTTACCAATTTCAAATATACTAGAGTAAGAAAACATTTTACTCTACATTTGACAAGTGTTTTAAACCTTTCTTAAGATTATGTCACCCAAGTTACAATCTTAGAGTACGACTCTAAGATTTGATTTTGGAACGAAGTACAATTTATCTTTTGATTTAACCATTTCAACAATTCATAATTCATCTCCTTAGTCAAACAAATGCACTAAGGTGTCCTTAGAGAATCAATTGTGATATGGTTCCATAATCACTAAGATAGTCATAAAACAAGATACTCAAGTACTCTCCCATCTTTTCAAAATGGAGAAACTTTTATCTTTCTGCCTAATTTGATTCTTCTTATTCGTTCTGCCAATCATTGAAACTTTTCCAATGTTCAGAATTATACTTAAAGTTGTAAGCATAACTATATTTACTAAACTTTAGTAAATCATTATGAATAATCTTATCATTCCTTGTGGTGGACTTGACCAGCGCACAACCAAGTATACCCAATCCTTTAGTCTGTCACAACTAGCATTCTAGCTAGGAAATTTTGTACTCTTGTAAACACTATCTACTATAAACTCATAAACCCTAATTCATGTTGTGCTTGAAATTCAACCCACTTTCATGAAACTTAACTTTTTGGGCCATAATGGGCCTAAAATGGATTTACCTTAATGGGCCTTATTGGGCCATAACAAATCCAATAAGCCGTAATGGGCCGTAAAACTCATTCTTTTATGCAACTTGGGCCGTAAACTACCCAATGGGTCCAATGGGCCGAAAAACCATTAATTTGGGCTCCATATTATGGACTCTAGCACGAAAGGCACAAGCTATTCTCTTCCTTCCCTCTCTCTCAGCCCAAGTAGAAAAAAAAAAGGAAAAAGATGTAATTACGGAGGGTTGACCTTGGAGGTGCCACCTCCTTATTACACCACATATCTCCATGCAAAAATCCAACATGTTTCCATGATAGTCATTTCATCACCTCTCTCTTCCCCTCTCTTTTTCTTCTTCGGCCGAGAGCACAAGGAAAACACACACACACACACAGCATCAAACTTCTTCCAAACTGTCTCAAGTATCCTCCTCCTTCCCACTCCAAAATCTCGAAATTTTGTTTGTGTATCAAGAGGATTTCAAGATAATATCATCACTTCTTGGTAAGTTGTACTTAGATCCATGGTTTAGTTTCTGGATTCTTTTATAAATCTCCTTCTAACTCATGAAAGTTCATGATCATGCTTCTTAGAAACTATCTAAGCCAAAGTCTTCTCAAGAAGCTTTCTAGGGCCGTTAATAGCATCAAACTCTTCCATTTATTTCTTCAAATAAAAAACAACAAGCAAAGGTGAGTTCATACCCCTCTATTTTCGGTTTTCATATGTTTTATGGGGGAGAATACAAGTAAAATGTGAAGATCTATGTGTATTTGTATGTTATGTGTGATTTCTTTTGTTTTTGTGGTATATATGTGCTAAAAATGAAAGATATTTCGAGATCTATAGTTCAAGAAGGAAAAATATGTGATCTAGGTCATATTTCACTTAACATGTCAAGATAAACTAATATACAATCTTTAAAATAACACACTACAACATAAAACTCATTATTGGACTATTTTTGTCAAATAAACAAACGTTTGGGAATAAGTTATCATTTACGGTTTTTCACAAGGTTCATAATGTCAAAACAGTTAAAATGGAATTTTCTATGAACATTATGTTTTTCAAAGGACAAAAAACGAAATTTGTAGCTTATTGGGCTAAATTTTGGGCTTTTCGACCCATAGACCCAAAGTTGCGAAAAATACGGATTTAAGGGGCTGAAATGGTAAATTTCTTAAAACAGTGGGTAGAAAGGTAAATAAATCTATTTATGGGGTTTAAAATGATCATATTTGTTAAAAAGGATTGAAAATGCAAAGATTTTGGATTTTGGGTAAAAAGTGTAAAAATTACGAAAAAGGTGGACTAAAATGCATATCTTTTAACTAAAGGGTTGAAACTTTCTAAAATTTACTTTTGGGCTTAAAACATTATTTAAATAAGTGTTTGGGTCAAAGATGTCAAGAAAAATGGTTCAAGGACCTTAAATGTCATTTTTTTTATAAAAAGGGCAAAAATTGCCAACTTTACAAAATAAGGGGGCTGAATAGGTCAAACTAATGTTTTTGGTCAATTATGTTGATAATAATAATAATTGGGTCAAAATATACAAAACTTTATAACTTATGGGTTGTAAATAGAAAAATAACTATTTTATAAATCTATAAATCGTTATGAAACAAATTCGTGAATTATGCGACATATCGATTAAACAACTCGCAACATTAATTATATGCAAAACAAGTAAACGTTCAAATGGTTGGCTTGAGAGATTCTAATCATGCTTAATGGGCCTTCGTGACTCATTAACTTGGCTTTTGGGCCCAACATAAATAATACATGTTATTGGGCCTCCTGCGACTCAATTACATGCTTAGGGGACCCTCAATGGTTATTACATGCTATTGGGCCTCAGTGGCCCATTAGCATTACTAGTATGGTCCAAATAAATCATATGCAAATTGGGCCAACGCGCTTTTCGTATACTCGACAGCCTTAAATAACATACAAAATTAGTAGGGCCTAGTAGTCATCTTCTCCTCGTCTGTTAGGCTTACCTTCTCTTCAAGTAAAATAAAATTAGATCGTTAATCAAGGGTAATCAAATTCATGTGGATTGAGTGAGTAATAACGGGTGACACCAATAAGTGTCGGTCGTAGTCTGTTGTTGTAATCAAAGTCTTCTGGAGGGAGAGCGAAAGTTTGTGTATAGATCTATACGGGGGTGACTCCCCCACACCTAAGTTGTTCGCCACAGTTAGACTCGGCTAGTCTAGGGTGACAAAGTCTTAAGATCAAATTTTGGTGTTCATTAGAATGCCAAGACAGACGAACTAGTCATTATCATGCATGGTTATAACGAATCACGTAGAAATCCGACATCATTAATCAAGGGAATTCATATTCATTCGATGTAACGATTCAATAAAGCAAAACTATCATAACTTTTTATCGGAAAACATCGGGTTTTCCGGGGAAACCAATCTTACTCATTTGTACTTTCAAAAACTATAATGCAAAACTTCTCATTTATTCATGTATTGAAATCACTCACCCACATACTTACAGGATCATCACCACATTTTCAAGAAAAATGTTTTAATACAGAAAATATCGGATTTTCTGGGTTTTTCAAATGCATAAACTGTTTCACATAAAACACACTTATGAACTCACCAACATTATATATGTTGACCGTTTTCAAAATAACTTGTATTCTCAGGTAATCGTTAGACAAGGATGCATCTAGTGTGTTGAAAGTTTCTTTTGTAGTTGCTAATCACCAAACACTTTATATTTTGAAATCATGTAATGTAAACCTTGTACTTGATGTAAACCATGCCAATTGTACTATGTAATGGTTGGTGATGCATGTGTTATGTTTCATATATATTCATTGTGATGATATTTCAATTTAAGTCAAGCGAGCCCTTGCATGTTTCAGCCGTCTGGTTCGGGGGTGTGACAGGTTGGTATCAGAGCTCTGTTTATAGTGAACTAGCATATCTAACCACACATTGATATGCAACTATAAACCCATAGAGGGACTAAATAACTCTGAACAAAACAAATAAAATATACTAATAAACACTCTTATTTGTGTGGCTTAGAAAAATGAACATAATAACAAATCGAATAAGACGATTGGAAGAACCTGACATCTCGGTTAAGCCAGGACTGTTGACAGTTCTATTAGGGATGAATGTAGCCTGATCAACTACATTTCTTCGTAATACAACTATCACATGCCCTGGAACGATGGCGATGGTCACTAAACCCATGGCATACCCTATTGTTAATCAAGAAGAATGCATTAACCCAATTTTATAACAACTAAGAATATTTTAGGATTAATAATAGCTTATTCATATACCTGATTACGTGTTCCCCCTCACAGTCACCATGGAAGAAGAGCATCAGGGCATTCAGTTTCACCAAGTCTTGGTGAACCAAGGAATGATTGATGATGACCCTGAGGAAGGACCAGGGGCAACACACAACGTTGGATCCGAAGTGAAACAGGAAGAATATGTGGTAACTGATTACGAATATGACGAATCTGATCAGGATTTAGATGAAAAGAAGGACGTAGAGGAGGCACTTAGTGAACCCCACCTATCAAAAGCCCCATCGGATCCCCGTACGGCTCAAAAAGGTGATACAGACTAGATACGCTCTCTCGAGGAAGCAATTATCAGCCTCAAGCTTCAACTTTTTATGACCGAAGCAAGGGTGGTGCGAGCCGAGCAAAGGATAGAGGTAATCACCCAAGAGGCGGATGAACTAGCTGAACTCCTGATATGTCAGCTCGACGATTGAGTGTCATCGTCATCTCTACTGATAAGACCCGCTCTTCTATTTGCTATATAGGTCTCACCGTATGAGGAACAAGCCGTATCCCTCGTCGGTATCATGCTAAATGATCCATATTATGTACTACCGACTCCATGTTTAAGTGATTACACTACTCATAGAGTCGTTATGCTGTCGAACTTTGTACCTCTATGTATGCTTTTTCGAGCAAATTTTCATGTATCAAAGTATGGATAATATTAGTGGAAAATGTTATGTGTTTAGTTGTGATGTTGTTATCTGTTATGTGTTTTATGTTCTTATTGATTAGTGTAAATTATCGAAACACTTATATGCGCAAATTGATTGACAAAATTCTCAACCTGAAAACAATACATACTCAACATCTTTCTGTTCCGTAACAGCAAGATGCCTCAGAGACCAAACCGCGGAAATAACCAACCACCGACACCCCCCGGAAGTCAACTCAGCCGCGTTCCAAGCCGCTATATCTGCTGCGGTCACAGCAGCCATGGCGCAAACCCACCAGGGGAACAATGGCGGAGGAAACGGGCAGGGAGCTGGAAGTTCAAACAACGGAATAAATCAAGGACCTACCAAGACATGGTCTTACAAAGACTTCACCAACGCCAAGCCACAAACCTTTAATGGAATGGGAGGCGTCATAGCCCTAAAGAGGTGGATTGAGAAAATCGAATCCGTCTTTGAAATTTGCGGGTGGCCAGATGGGTGCAAGGTCAAGTTCGTAGCATGTACCTTTGTCAATCAAGCTCTTTCATGGTGGAATGGTCACATTGAAGCCATGACCCTTCCAGTGGCAAACGCGATGCCCTGGGAAGAACTGAAGGAAATGATGTTGGCAGAGTACTGCCCTAGAGGCAAGATACAAAAGATGGAACAAGAATTGTGGAACTTGACAGTTCAGAACTCCAACATCGAAGCATATATATCCAGGTTTAGCGAGCTATCCCTTCTGTGTCCGGGTATGATCACCTCATAAGGGAAAAAGATTGAGAGGTTCATCTGGGGATTGACTTCACCTATCAAAGGGAATGACATTGCGGCAAACCCTGAGACGTTTGATAGCGCCAAAATATTGGCCAAGAAACTGTATGATCATGGCAACAAGAAGGGCGTTAAGATCGTGGAAGCGGATGTTAAGAAGGAAGAAGAGAAGAAGAAAGTAAAGAGTAACAAGAGAAGAGGTAAACAGAACTCAGAATCATCTAAGAAGCAACAGACAGTGACTATCCACGCAGCAACCCAAGCTACCCCAGCACCACATGCTCCAGCCTCATCCACGCCAAATACTCCGAAGCAGTACACAGGGAATCTACCCAGGTGTAACAAATGTAACAACCATCACCTCGGGGAATGCATAGAGATGATGTGCACAAGATGCAACCGGAAGGGCCATACAGCAAAATATTGTAGGACCCAGTTTCCACAAAACCAGATGCACAACAACAACAACAACACCAAGGACGGAGCCAGTTATACCTGTTATGGGTGCGGGAAAACTGGACATTTCAAACGAAATTGTCCCAATGCGAACACCCAGGCGACAGGAGCAGCAGGAATAGTGCTGACTATGGGGCAAGGAGAAGCGGTTCAGGATCCCGCTATCGTCACCAGTACGTTTCTCCTTAACCACACATATGCATGCATCATGTTTGATACCGGAGCAGAGCGAAGCTTTGTGAGTAACAAATTCAAACACTTGCTAAAACAACAACCCCAAAAGCTTAATGAAACCTTTACGGTGGAAATGGCTAACGGGAAAACAGAATCAGCCGGGGAAATCTATGTAGGATGTACCCTAACTTTAAATCAGCATACCTTTTAAATAAACTTGATGCTTGTAACTATTAGGAGTTTTGATGTGATTATCGGCATGGAATGGTTGAGCCCCCATCATGCCGAAATTTTGTGTCGCGAGAAGGCCGTTCGCCTTCATCTCCCTAATCACGAAACCCTAATTATATACGGAGACAAACCCAGTACGAACCTTCGTCTTATCTCGTGCATTAAGGCACAAAAGTGTCTACAAAAGAAGGACTTGGCGTTTCTGGCACATATATTGGATAAGTCCAAGGAAGAGGTCAATATTCGAGACATACCAGTGGCTTGCGACTTCCCGGACGTCTTTCCCGAAGATCTACCAATGATACCCCCAGAAAGACAAGTCGAGTTCTGAATTGACCTGCTACCAGGAGCTACACCAATGGCCAAATCACCCAATAGGTTGGCTCCTGCGGAGATGCAAGAACTGTCAAGCCAACTCAGCGAGCTCTTGAGTAAAGGATTCATCCGACCTAGCTTCTCACCCTGGGGAACTCCGGTCCTTTTTGTTAAAAAGAAGGACGGATCCTTTAGGATGTGTATCGATTATAGAGAGCTGAATAAGCCCACTATCAAGAATCGCTACCCACTTCCACGAATCGACGACCTGTTCGACCAACTCCAGGGAGCAAATTACTTCTCTAAGATAGATCTACGGTCTGGCTATCACCAGCTCAAGGTCCGGGAAGTGGATATTCCCAAAACCGCTTTCCGAACCCGCTATGGACATTATGAATTCGTTGTAATGCCCTTCGGTCTAACGAATGCCCCTGCCGCATTCATGGACCTGATGAATCGAGTCTGCCGACCATTCCTCGAAAACTTTGTCATCGTTTTCATCGAAGATATTCTAGTCTATTCTCGAAACGAAGATGAGCATGGCCGACATCTCCGACAAATCTTGGAAACCCTACGAACTGAAAAGTTATACGCATAACTCTCTAAATGCAAGTTCTGGCTTTGAAGCGTAAACTTTTTAGGTCATGTTGTCAGCCAAGAAGGGATACATGTGGACCCTTCTAAGATCAAAGCCATTGAAGGATGGGCAGTCCCAGCGACACCCACAGAAATTCGTCAATTTTTAGGTCTCGCAGGCTATTACAGGAGATTCATTCAGAACTTCTCCAAAACAGCCAAGCCACTTACCATGCTTACACAGAAGGGTGTACCATTTGAATGGACAGAAAAGCAGGAGGTTGCCTTCGGAACTCTGAAGCGAGCTCTCTGTAGTGCACCAGTATTATCACTACCAGAGGGAACAGAGGACTTTGTAGTTTACTGCGATGCTTCGAATAAGGGTTTAGGCTGTGTACTCATGCAGCGTGGAAAGGTGATAGCTTATGCATCCCGACAACTAAAAATACATTATGTGAATTATACGACCCATGATCTCGAATTGGGAGTTGTGGTCTTCGCCTTGAAAATTTGGAGGCACTACCTTTATGGTACCAAGTGCACCATAGGATGGGTTAGAATGTGTGTAGCATCGCAAAAACGTGTCAAAAACACCAAAATAGGTGCGTGCGGCCGCACACCCGACTGTGCGGCCAAGCCAGCTGCACACCCTAGTGTGTGGCCCAGCCAACCGCACACACCCAACCGCACACCCATCCAGCCGCACACTCTCTCCTATATATACTACACTTGGTCATTTTGATCATTTACTCACACATCTTCAAAGCTAGGACCCAAAAATCCTCTCAAGTATCATCCAAATCTCCTTGTGGATCTTCATAAAAGGTAACATCTTCAACAAAGAACACCAAGAACACCAAGAACACCAAGAACACCATGTGTGCTGGCCGCACACACACCCTGGCCGCACACACTGGCCGCACACACCCGGCCGCACACCCTGGCCGCACACACCTCCTGGCCTCACACACTGGCCACACATGCACCCGGGCCGCACACCCTGGCCGCACACATACATATAGTGTGTATTTGGGCCATACACTCCCTTGTGTAGCCATATAACTCTTATATACAATCATATATGGATGTAACACTTAATTCTAAGTTTTTTTATGTCCCTAAGGTGTGTCCCTAACACTTTTAGTGATTATATTAGTGGGATGTATTCATATATGTGCAATTATATGTTAAATAGGAATCGTTTGTGCGCAAGACTCCATTTGATCACCAACAATCTTATATCGATCTTTCATTCGAGTTACACACTACAGGTGAGTTCATACCCCCTTAATTAACCTTTTAAATGTTTTTAACTGCTTTTATGGGGGGGGGGGGAATACAAGTTGAATTCAAACAAGTTATAGTATCAATCTCATGTGATTTATAATTTGCAACTAAAAGGATTTTCTATACTCTTACATGCTTCGCCAACAAAACTGTTTTGTAAATGTTCATCAAACTCATTTTCATGTAAAAGTGTTATAAAACTATTTCCAAATTGTTTTAAACTACTTTATTATCAAACCATATCTGCACCAATATATTTATGTAAGTAAGACTTGAAGGACTTAGAACTGATAGCTCACCCTACTTCCTGTTCTTGTTTGATTGTGGACTTAGGGTATATTTTGTTATCTGTCCGACTGTCGTTGATTTCTTAGTTATATATCATATATATATTTTTGTTAGATATAGAAGTCTTCATTTCCATTCAATACCTTCTGTAGCAAGGGTATGCAACCAACATTACTATTTAACTATAATAGGTATAGTTAAGGGTTACTACTCATTAATACTATTGCCATGAAAACTACCAGAGTCAGTTCAGTTGTGAGTCAATACATGCTATATACTATACGAAGAGAATACTATATACTATACAAAGAGAATACTATATACTATACAAAGAGGATACTACATACTATACAAGAGAACACTCTATACATTATACCAGAAAGTACATTGTACAGCATACAAGAGGAAATACTAAAATGGAATGTGACATACTATATATCGATACGACATTTCATTGTACTATCACCGTGTAACCAGAGTCTCCTGGAGGGAGAGCGGGCATTATGTGTATAGATCTATACGGGACAGACACTCCCACACCCTGACTGCTAGCTACAGTCCGAGCCGACTAGGCCCAGGGGTGACAAAATGTCACCATACTACGTGTGACCTGGAGGGTCATCAGTTATTCGATCGTCAATTAGCATGGTTACATACGAGTTCACATTCCGACCTTTAATTAATACATTAAGAATTAAGGGCAAAACAGACTCCCCGAGGTGTATTGTACATTTAATACTACCTGGAGTCTTCATTTTCATTTCATTGGCCGGCAGCGATACTGCTGGGGTAAAACATTATTTTCCCTATTTTCTTACAAAAACGGAGTCAAAAACTATATTCCATACCGATAGTTTCACTGGGAAAACTTTTACATTTTCAAAAGAGCAAACATGCAAACCACCGGGTCTTGGTAGAAGACTACTTTTACTGGAAAATATAGGATTTTATAGGGAATATACTATTTTCAAAACTTCGAAATCAATTATCACATTATATTGTTGTAAACATTATATACAAACAATGACATTAAAATACTTATGAACTCACCAGCTTTATGCTGATACTCGCTTTCAAAATAACTTGTATTCTCAGGTCATCAGTAGACAGGTACCGGAGACAGGTTTTGAGAAGATGGAGTTTGTTCAAGACTTGTCTTCAATTTTTGATGTATATGGTTTTGGTGTCTTTATAAACTTGACAGAACACGCTTGTATTACAATTATAATATTAATGCAATGGATGTTGTTGCTTGTCTTTACTACTATGCATTGTTATGATACTGTACATGACGTCCTCCACCCCAGAACGTATTCCACCGTTCTCGGTTTTGGGGTGTGACAGATTGGTATCAGAGCATTGTTTATAGTGAATCAAGTATATCAACCCATAAAAGATATACGAACTATAAACACATCGGGATAAAACACTCTGAACAAGAATATATACTTTTAAATAATAAAATATTTAACTAAGTATATATATACATTCATTCATACAAAGGGTCAGTATCATACTAGAACAGAACAAAAGTATTAAGATTGTTGAACAGCATAATTGGGCTTAGAGACATATGGTCAAATCTGGGTGGATGTAGCCTGATCAACTACATTTTCCTAGGAGTGACTAGCATGTGCCTCAGAATGGTTGTGGTGTTGCAGCAAATCTAAAAACTTACCAATACTACAACAAGAACATTAGAACAAGAATACTATGGGAGTATTCTACATTTCTGTGATTTACATATGTGAGAACTAAAAAGGTCGTTATCAGTAGGGCAATGATTGCTAAGTGGATACCCCACGATTACATGTGATTAAGGCGCTATAGACTTAGAATCTGTGATCTTTGCTTTACCTCCTATTCCTTGTTTGGTTGTGGATTTAGAGTTAGGGTCACTTATTCGAAGGTCTATCCTGGCTCGGTTATATGTAATTGGTATGCATTATGCGAGTATTGGGTCGACTAATAACGATCATCTTATAAGTATCTTAGATTAGCATGTCTATTAACTCTTCTTTCCCCATTCTTGCGTAGATAGCATGGCTGGCTTCCACCTTCCTGGCGATCCGTACTATCCGAATGAAGGCATTGGAGAATGGCTCGGTGAGGAGCCAGAAAATGATCACCCGATCCCTTTGGATGATCACCGTGCTGAAGGCTTTTCGGATAGCTCCGACTTCGAACCAGAAGTCAACAACCTACCCCCAATAGCTCCAAACCCCAACCCCCGTCCAACATTCCAAGGTCCCACCCCTATGTGGGCAACAACCTTGAATCGATGGAGTGATGAGCAGGGTCAGCCCTTACCCTTCGATGGAGACCGAAACTTTTACAACATAAGTGAGGGAGGATCAGCTGACCGAGTTCTTCCTATCATGGTCCGCAGGATTGCTAGGAACGTCGAACAAAGTCATGCAGCCATCGGTAGAGTTGTGGAAATTGACGCCAACTCTAACCTTAACATTGTCCGTATCCGCCAACTCGAAGAAGCTATGGATAGGACTAGGAGGACCAATGAGGCTCTGCAGCAATAGCTAGCTGCAACCCGAGCTGAAGTCATGGAACTCCGAGCGCGTCAGAGGACGCATGAGCGACATATTCAGGAAATGGTACGCCAACTGGCTGATCTTAGGATTCGCCCAAGGGATACCCGTAGCCAATAGAAGATGTCAACTCATCCTTCTCTTTTGATTTAGGAATAGCCTTCTTTCTATGCTCGGTAGAGCACTTGTCTGTAAACATTCCTAACTTTGGAAATACTCTAGCTAGATTGCTAAACTGCCAACATTTTCCTTTATGGTTTGATGTAAGACCTACTGCTAGGTCATTTTTCCTGAACTCATGTTACATCAGTAATACTAGTGATTTGGCAGTTATCTAATCTATGGGAAGTTTGTACTCTTGTGTTTCCCCTAATCTATTAGTATGTCTTCTATCTAATAGTTGGACTATGGCGACTTAGTCCATGAAACACTCTCATCATGCTTACCATCGATTCTTACTATTACCATCCTTTCCATAAAATTTTCAGTAACAGAATGCCGCCTCGCAAGCGTCCAGTCTGGAAAACTCCCGCGACTCAAGCTCCACCACCTCCACCTCCTCCACCACCGGTTCCTCCACAGTTCGACCCGGTGATGTTCCAAGCGGCTGTGACTGCAGCTGTAACCGCCGCCATGGCACAAGTCAATTCTGGTGGCGCCAGCGGAGGTGGAATGGGCACTGACTCTAGCTACGGTGAAACCCACCTACGTGCTCAGGAGTGCACCTATAAAGATTTCATCAACTGCAAACCTACCTACTTCAATGGAACCGGAGGGATCCTTGCAGTGTCCCAATGGTTTGAAAGAACTGAGGCGGTGTTCGAAATGTGCTCCTGCCCCGAGGGAAGCAAGATAAAATTTGCTACTTGCACCTTCACCCAAAGGGCCCTAACATAGTGGAATGGCCATGTCAAATCACTCTCCCTGGTCGCAGCCAACGCCATGGGCTGGGACACACTGAAGGACCTCATGATGAGGGAGTACTGCCCGAGGGGCGAGGTTCAAAAGCTTGAGGAGGAACTCTGGAACCTCAAAATGCAGGGTACTGACATCGTGGCCTATACGGCCAGGTACTGTGACTTGGTGGCCCTATGCCCTAACATGGTGCCCACCGAAAGCAAAAAGATCGAGCGATACATCTGGGGTCTGGTACCCCCGTATCGTGGGAACGTTCTATCATCAAAACCTACGACCTTCGAAAGTGCCAAGGAATTGGCCCAAAGGCTGATTGATCATGAAGTTCCCTCTACTCCATCAGCTACCGCAACCACCACCCCTGCATCAACCCATACCTCCGACAACAAAAGAAAGCGGTGGGACCGAAGGAAAGGAAAATCAGACAAATCCTCTTCCAGTAACCAGCAAACCGTGGCTGTCCATGCTGCCACTACTCCTACTGCCCCTGTACCCGCCAAAACATATGCGGGAAATCTACCCAAGTGCAATAAGTGCTCTTTTCATCATAACGGCCCCTGTCGTGAGATGCACTGCACCAATTGCGACCGGAAGGACCATACCGTATGGTTTTGCAGAGCAGCTCCTAAACCTATTTCCCAAATTCCCAGTTCGGGAGCAAGCCAGGCCTGCTATGGCTGTGGCGAGGTCGGACATTTCAAAAGAAACTGTCCAAAGGCTGGTAACGAGGGAGGAGCAGGTAGACTACTTGCTATTGGCCATAATGAGGCTGTAGCAGACCCCACCGTAGTCACGGGTACGTTCCTTCTCGATAGCTCTTATTCTTGTATTCTATTTGATAGTGGGGCAGAAAGCAGTTTCGTAAATCAAAACTTTAAACACTTACTCAAACAATCACCGCAATCATTGAAAGAAACCTTCGTCGTAGAAATGGCTAACGGCAAGACAGAAAGTTCTAACGAAATCTACATAGGTTGTACCCTCACGATAGATAATCATTCGTTTCCTATCGATCTCGTACCGGTAGCGATCAAGAGCTTCGATGTCATCATAGGCATGGACTGGTTGAGTCTCCATCGTACCGACATCCTGTGTTTCGACAAAGCCATCCGTCTAAACCTACCCAACAACGAAACCTTGGTGATCTACAGAGACAAACCCAGTACGAGCCTTCGTATCATCTCGAGTATTCAAGCCCAGAAGTACCTGCGTAAGGAATATCGTGCATTCCTGGCGCATGTTGTAGATACGAGCTGGAAAACAAAAGACCCGAAGGATCTTCCTATAGTACGCGACTTCCCCGACATCTTCCCCGAAGAACTACCGGGCTTACCTCCACAACGTCAAGTCGAATTCCGAATTAACTTAATTCCAGGAGCAAATCCCGTAGCCAAGGCGCCCTATCGTTTAGCGCCTGCTGAGATGCAGGAACTATCCGGCCAACTTAACGAACTGCTCAGCAAAGGCTTTATAAGACCAAGCTTCTCAACCTGGGGAGCACCAGTCTTGTTCGTAAAGAAGAAAGACGGATCGTTCCGCAGGTGCATCGACTATAGAGAACTCAACAAGCTGACGGTCAAGAATCGTTACCCTCTTCCCCGAATAGACGATTTATTCGATCAACTGCAAGGGGCAAGTTATTTTTCCAAGATTGATCTAAGGTCCGGGTATCACCAGTTGCGAGTGCTTGAGGAGGATGTTCCGAAGACAGCCTTCCGAACTCGCTACGGACATTTCGAGTTCGTAGTGATGCCCTTCGGACTAACCAATGCGCCCGCAGTCTTCATGGTCTTAATGAATAGAGTATGCCGTCCTTACTTGGATCAGTTCGTAATCGTCTTCATTGACGATATACATATCTACTCCAGGAGTAAGGAAGAGCATAGCGATCATCTGCGACAGGTCTTGGAAACCCTACGGTCGGAGAAGCTTTACGCAAAATTCTCTAAGTGCGAATTTTGGATCCGAAGAGTTGAATTCTTAGGACACGTGGTTAGCGAAGAAGGAATCCACGTGGACCCATCCAAGATTAAAGCTATTGAGAACTGGTCAGCACCAAAGACGCCTACAGAAATGCGCCAATTTCTAGGCCTCGCTGGCTACTACCGAAGATTCATTCAGAATTTCTCTCGGATTGCGAAGCCTCCTACGACGTTAACCCAGAAATGCATGGCATTTGACTGGGAAGAGAAACAAGAGAGGGCATTCCAAACCCTAAAACGAGCCTTGGGCACCGCAACGATACTATCCCTCCCTGAAGGGATAGAAGACTTCGTAGTATATTGCGATGCATCCAATCAGGGGCTCGGTTGTGTTCTGATGCAACGAGGTAAGGTCATCGCCTACGCCTCGAGACAGCTGAAGACACACGAGGTCAACTACACTACACACGACCTCGAACTAGGAGCAGTCGTGTTCGCCCTAAAGATATAGAGACATTATCTGTATGGTACAATGAGCACCATCTATACCGACCACAAAATTCTCCAGTACATCTTCAACCAGAAAGAGCTCAACATGAGACAACGACGGTGGGTCGAGCTACTCAACGACTACGAATGTGAAATTCGTTATCATCCGGGTAAAGCCAATGTAGTAGCAGACGCCCTAAGTCGGAAAGAATATTTTGGGCGAAGAGTCAAGTCCCTAACCATGACTATCCATTCGCACCTATCCACACAAATTAAGGAAGCCGAGCTCGAAGCTTTGAAACCGGAAAACGTGACGGGAGAGTCCCTGCGAGGAATGGATAAGAATCTGGTAGTCAAGGGTGACGGAACTTATTACCTCATGGACCGAATCTGGACACCGCGACACGGTGGCTTCAGAGACTTGGTCATGAAAGAAGCACACAACACTCGATATTCCGTTCACCCAGGTTCAGTTAAGATGTACCTGGATCTCAAGAAATCATACTGGTGGCCTAACATGAAAGCGGAAATCGCTACCTTCGTAAGTAAATGCCTTACTTGCGCAAAGGTCAAGGTCGAATACCAGAAACCCTCAGGTCTTCTTCAATAGCCAGAGATACCTGAATGGAAGTGGGAGAGAATTACTATGGATTTTATCACAAAATTACCCAAATCTCCGAGTGGGTACGACACCATTTGGGTAATTGTCGATCGGCTGACTAAATCTGCCCACATCCTACCCATCAAAGAAACTGAAAAGATGGAGAAACTCACAAGAACATACATCAGAGAGATCGTACGACTGCATGGTGTTCCTATATCTATTATCTCCGATAGAGATAGCAGATTCACCTCGAGGTTATGGCAGTCCCTACAAAGCTCCCTGGGAACGAGGCTAGACATGAGTACAGCCTACCATCCTCAGACTGACGGACAAAGTGAGAGGACCATCCAAACTCTGGAAGATATGTTGCGAGCCTGTGTGATCGACTTTGGTAAGGCTTGGGATACCCACTTACCCCTTGTCGAATTTTCCTACAACAACAGTTATCACACGAGCATCAAAGCTGCTCCATTCGAAGCCCTCTACGGCCGAAAGTGCAGGTCTCCTCTGTGGTGGGCTGAGGTGGGTGACACTCAATTAGCTAAAGGACGAGTTCCTGAAAGCACTCTCACAGGTCCGGAAATCATTCGAGAAACAACAGAGAAGATTGCTCAGATCCGAGAACGATTGAAAGCCTCCAGAGACCGACAGAAAAGCTACGCAGACAAACGAAGGAAACCTTTAGAATTCCAGGTGGGAGACCGAGTCCTTTTGAAAGTCTCACCCTGGAAGGGCTTGATACGCTTCGGAAAACGTGGAAAGAAGAATCCAAGATACATAGGGCCTTTTGAGATTCTCGCTAGAATCGGCCCCGTAGCTTACAAACTCAATCTACCCCGCGAACTTAGTAATGTACATCCTATTTTCCACGTCTCGAACTTGAAAAAGTGCCTATCTGACAAGACTCTTGTAATCCCACTCGACGAGATCGAGATCAACGAGAGCTTCAACTTCATGGAAGAACCAGTAGAGATCATGGACCGTGAGGTCAAGCGAACGAAACAAAGCCGCATCCCGATAGTGAAGGTTCGCTGGAACGCCAAGTGAGGACCAGAATTCACTTGGGAGCGAGAGGATCAGATGAAACTGAAATACCCTCGTCTTTTTACTTAGTTATTTGTAACTACTTGCTTGCCTAAATTCTAATTTCGGGACGAAATGCCTTCTAACGGGGGGATGACGTGACAACCCGAAAATTTCTAGCTTATACTTTTCATTTTTATCGAAGTTAGCCTCGTTGTGCTATTTTATAATGAAGTTTTGGGTCTATATGAGTGCTTAAGGCTTAGTATAATCGGAATACGTGTCATAGGATGGGTTAGAATGTGTGTAGCATCGCAAAAACGGGCCAAACACACCAAAATAGGTGTGTGCGGCCGCACACCCGACTGTGCGGCCCAGCCAGCCGCACACCCAACCGCACACCCTAGTGTGCGGCCCAGCCAACCGCACACACCCAACCGCACACCCATCCAGCCGTACACTCTCTTCTATATATACTACACTTGGTCATTTTGATCATTTACTCACACATCGTCAAACCTAGGACCCAAAAATCCTCTCAAGTATCATCCAAATCTCCTTGTGGATCTTCATAAAAGGTAACAAGAACACCAAGAACACCAAGAACACCAAGAACACCATGTGTGCTGTCCGCACACACACCCTGGCCGTACACACTGGCCGCACACACACCCGGCCATACACCCTGGCCGCACATGCCTCCTGGCCGCACACACTGGCCGCACACGTACCCGGGGCGCACACCCTGGCCGCACACACACATATAGTGTGTATTTGGGCCATACACTCCCTTGTGTAGCCATATAACTCTTATATACAATCATATATGGATGTAACACTTAATTCTAAGTGTTTTTATGTCCCTAAGGCATGTCCCTAACACTTTTAGTGATTATATTAGTGGGATGTATTCATATATGTGCAGTTATATGTTAAATAGGAATCGTTTGTGCTCAAGACTCCATTTGATCACCAACAATCTTATATCGATCTTTCATTCGAGTTACACACTACAGGTGAGTTCATACCCCCTTAATTAACCTTTTAAATGTTTTTAACTGCTTTTATGGGGGGGGGGGAATACAAGTTGAATTCAAACAAGTTATAGTATCAATCTCATGTGATTTATAACTTGCAACTAAAAGGATTTTCTATACTCTTACCTGCTTCGCCAACAAAACTGTTTTGTAAATGTTCATCAAACTCATTTTCATGTAAAAGTGTTATAAAACTATTTCCAAATTCTTTTAAACTACTTTATTATCAAACCATATCTGCACCAATATATTTATATAAGTAAGACTTGAAGGACTTAGAACTGATAGCTCACCCTACTTCCTGTTCTTGTTTGATTGTGGACTTAGGGTATATTTTGTTATCTGTCCGACTGTCGTTGATTTCTTAGTTATATATCATATATATTTTTGTTAGATATAGAAGTCTTCATTTCAATTCAATACCTTTTGTAGCAAGGGTATGCAACCAACATTACTATTTAACTATAATAGGTATAGTTAAGGGTTACTACTCATTACTACTATTGCCATGAAAACTACCAGAGTCAGTTCAGTTGTGAGTCAATACATGCTATATACTATACGAAGAGAATACTATATACTATACAAAGAGAATACTATATACTATACAAAGAGGATACTACATACTATACAAGAGAACACTCTATACATTATACCAGAAAGTACATTGTACAACATACAAGAGGAAATACTAAAATGGAATGTGACATACTATATATCGATACGACATTTCGTTGTACTATCACCGTGTAACCAGAGTCTCCCGGAGGGAGATCGGGCATTATGTGTATAGATCTATACGGGACAGACACTCCCACACCCTGACTGCTAGCTACAGTCCGAGCCGACTAGGCCCAGGGGTGACAAAATGTCACCATACTACGTGTGACCTGGAGGGTCATCAGTTATTCGATCGTCAATTAGCATGGTTACATACGAGTTCACATTCCAACCTTTAATTAATACATTAAGAATTAAGGGCAAAACAGAATCCCCGAGGTGTATTGTACATTTAATACTACCTGGAGTCTGCATTTTCATTTCATTGGCCGACAACGATACTGCTGGGGTAAAACATTATTTTCCCTATTTTCTTACATAAACGGAGTCAAAAACTATATTCCATATCGATAGTTTCACTGGGAAAACTTTTACATTTTCAAAAGAGCAAACATGCAAACCACCGGGTCTTGGTAGAAGACTACTTTTACTGGAAAATATAGGATTTTCTAGGGAATATACTATTTTCAAAACTTCGAAATCAATTATCACATTATATTGTTGTAAACATTATATACAAGCAATGACACTAAAATACTTATGAACTCACCAGCTTTATGCTGATACTCGCTTTCAAAATAACTTGTATTCTCAGGTCATCAGTAGACAGGTACCGGAGACAGGTTTTGAGATGATGGAGTTTGTTCAAGACTTGTCTTCAATTTTTGATATATATGGTTTTGGTGTCTTTATAAACTTGACAGAACACGCTTGTATTACAATTATAATATTAATGCAATGGATGTTGTTGCTTGTGTTTACTATTATGCATTGTTATGATACTGTACATGACGTCCTCCACCCCAGAACGTATTCCGCCATTCTCGGTTTTGGGGTGTGACAACACGATACTCCATCCATCCAGGGTCAGATAAAATGTACCTGGATGTCAAGCAATGTTATTGGTGGCCTAACATGAAGGCAGAGATTGCCACTTACGTTATCAAATGCCTCACTTGTTCTAAAGTAAAAGTAGAGTATCAAAAGCCCTCAGGACTATTACGACAGCCAGTAATACCTGAGTGGAAATGGGATAGGATTACTATGGACTTTGTTACCAAATTGCCCAAGACAACAGATGGATTGGATACGATATGGGTGATAGTCGACAGGTTGACAAAATCCACCCATTTCCTGCCAATAAAGGAGACACACAAGATGGAGCGACTAACAAGAATATACATCAAGGAAATTGTGAGACTCCATGGAGTACCAATATCTATCATCTCAGATCGAGATAGTAGGTTCACTTCACGCTTTTGGCAATTGATACAGAAGGCTATGGGGACACAACTCGACATGAGCACTGCTTACCACCCACATATGG
Organism: Lactuca virosa; assembly: GCF_052849685.1. Classification (NCBI taxonomy): domain Eukaryota; kingdom Viridiplantae; phylum Streptophyta; class Magnoliopsida; order Asterales; family Asteraceae; genus Lactuca; species Lactuca virosa. Next base: position 432,062,770 of record NC_136428.1, on the reverse strand, counting down.
ATGGTCAAAGTGAGCGAACCATTCTAACGCTGGAGGATATGCTTCGAGCATGTGTGATAGACTTTGGAAGGTCGTGGGATACCCACTTACCTTTAATTCAGTTTTCATACAACAACAGTAATCACGCAAGCATCAAAGTTGCTCCTTTCGAAGCATTATATGGTCGTAAATGTAGATCACCGTTGTGCTGGTGTTGGGTCAAAAATATGGTTTATACTTTGCTTTTCTAGGAAAATATATTTTTCTATAATGTAATATGTAATTTTGTGGCTGTGTACGGCTGCACATGTGTGTGCGGCCGCACACCCTGTGTACGACCGTACACGCGTGTGCAGTTGTACACTCGTGTACTGCTGGGAGTGCTATAAATAGAGGAGTGCATGTGGGAGTGTGAGGTGAGAAGAGAGAGAAGGAGTGGAGCATGTTCTAGAGAGAGAAAGTTAGAGAGAAGAAGAGTGTGTGAGAGAGAATCTATGTATAAGGAGCATCATTCATATTGAATACATCATTAGATTCATCTTAATTCTTCTTCTCCTTCTCTTCTATTTGATCTGATATCATCCAATTGATTGGGATTCTGCACCATCAATTGGATCTGATTGATACACAAGCAATTTCGGGACTAACAATTGGTATCAGAGCTTGGTTGTATCAATCATTTTTTTCAGATCTGGAGCTTATTTGATCTTATTTTGAAAAGATATTTGCTTTTTTGGATAGATCGGGGCAAAATAAGGGGGTTTCTTCCTTGCATTTTTCATAAAAACGAGTTTTTGATCGAGTTTTGGAGCAAAAAGGGTAAAAAACGTCGTTTTTTTCGCGAATCTGTTAAAGGTGTGCGGTTGAAGCTTGAAGGAGTGCGGTTGAAGTTGTTTGAAGGTGTGCGGCTAGGCGTGTGCCGACTCGGAGTGTGAGGACTCGGAGTGTGCGGCTCGGTGAGCTGCTAGGTGTACGGTTCAGCACTTCGTCCTGGCAGCGTGGTTCTATTAAAAAAGAGGGAGGGATTTTGAGGGTGCAAGGATTTAAACTCGAGACCTCTAGCTCAACAAACACGCACCTTACCAACTCGTCTGGCATACTCTTTGTGTCACTCCTCCGAAATTTAAAACATAACATGTCCTACCCGGTTTCAACTTTCGAAAATTGACATTTTTAACCCCAAAATCAATTTCCTTTTATTTTAAAATTCCATTTTCAACCCAAAATTTTAGTTTTTAATTTTTGACTTTTATTTTTAACTTTTGACGTTAAAATTTTGACTTTGACTTTTCTAGTTTGACCTTTGACTTTAAACTTTGACTTTTTCGTTTATCTTTCAAATTTTCAAATTTAGCTTTTCGGTTTGACTTTTAAGTTTGACTTTTTGAGTTTGACTTTTAAGTTTGACTTTTAAAATTTGATTTTTAAGGTTGACTTTCTCGGTTTTTAAGTCAAAGGGAAAATTCAAATAAAATATATAAAATATAATAAAAAAATGAGTTCCACATCAATTCCGATAAATGAAGTTTCATGCTCTCCATCATGCGCTAAAACTATAAATTTTTTGCGAGAATCAATGGAGTTAATCAAGAGAGAGAATGAGGACTTGAAATATGAGGGATATTGTCTTAGAAAAAACCAAAAGCCCTTAAAGACTCAACTAGAAAATGAAATAAATGACTTTAGGAAATTACAAGAGGATTACAACAACAAATGTGAGAACTATGACCATATCAAACGAAAATTTGAAGCTGTGGCTGCTGAACTTGACGCTTTGAAAATTAAGTGTGGAAAAACAGATGTTAGTTTCAAAAATTACACTGCGTCAAGTCAGACAGTCGAGTCCTTATTTGAAACCCAATTAAAATTCAAAGATAATCAAAACAAGGGTCTAGGGTATGATAATGTTCCTCCACCTTTCAATCATAACTACACATCCATCCCTATGACACAGGAAGAAATTGACAGGGAGGCACATCTTCAATATGGAAAACGAGCTGGATTTGTGTCAGGAGGAGTTATTAATGTTGAAGATTCTAATGTTTCTACTTCCAACGCAGATTCGTCAGTAATCAAGGGTAAAGTAGCAGAGGATGAGAACAAGGAGAACACCATTGAACATACCAACATCTCCTTGAACTCTGAATATGTTGCTTCGAACTCAACTGCTTCTGATCAACCTGCTGTTGGTAAATACATGCCACAAATTCCAGCGAATCAGGGTGCCTGCTGCAAGTGTGCATGTGCGAACAACAAGAGACAAGGCATGGACACGCCACCAGGGGCAGGAAGAAACAACTTCACAGTGAAGAAAAAGTCTTGTTTTCACTGTGGAACACCTGGACACATTGCCCGAAACTGTCCAAATCGCGCATACGATCCCTACTATGCACAAGGGTGGCAGAACGCGCCAAAAGGGAGATACTCCAAAAGAAACCCCTCAAGGTCACGTTCAGACAATGGCGACTGGAATGCCACGAAGGGCAAGAGTTCAACTCCCAAGGCCAAGAAATCAAATCCCAAGGTCAAGAAGGGAATACCGGCCAGGAAGTATAATCCAAGAGATGCTCCAGTGAAGCCAAGACCGGTTAGGTCAAAGTCATCTCGGCAATCGACTTTAAATTCAAAAGCAAGCAATAAGGTACCCATCAGATCGAAAACGAAATGGGTCAAACCCGACTACAGATGGATACCAAAGGTTCAATCTCCCAAATCTCCTAATGCTTCTAACGTTTCTTCATCTTCTGTTTGTGATAAACAAGATATGTCATGGGAGAGAGTACCGTGCAAGGATGAAAAAGGTCAACCTAGTTTCAAAATGGACTGGGTTCCAAAGACCAACTAATCCTGCTCTGTTGGATAAGGTGTCTAAGTCCATAACTATTTCTGGTATGTACTTGACCCGACCCGGCATGGTCCATTTGGGTTGCATGACACCATGCAATTGGATAGACTAAATGAGAGAAATAACACTTGTGGATTATTAATATATTATAAGTTCTAATATATTAATAATATTATTTAATTAGTTTGATCAAGAATTAATTAAGTGATCAAAAGATAACTAATTAAATATATGGGTTGATTATGTAAATTATGCATAACTTGTATAGTGGGCTAAGAGGCTCCATGGATTATCAAGTTGGGTTAAACCCATAGGATGCTCCATGGGAGTTACAAACCCATAGGTCATGGAAATAAAGAGTCATGACACATTAGGGTTTACATGATGTAACCCTAGATGTGTCAACACTATATAAAGAACCCATGCTCCACCAAAATCGGTTGCACACAAGAAACAAGAGGGCTAGGCCGATTTAGAAGTGTGTATTCTCTCTAAAGTCATTCCAAAAGCATTTGGTGTTGTGTGAAGCATTTGAGGCATCACACTTGGGGTGCTAGGCTCACAAGGTTTCAAGGATCATAATCAACAACAAGGTAAGTTATTCTATCTTTCATTCAACTTAAAAATGTTCCCCATGTATGCCAGATAGGAATATAACCTTGGAATTCAACTTTGCATGATAATTAGACAAACATAGATCCAAGGTTATTAGGGTTGCATGTACACTTAGGAAGTGTTAGAATGCTCAAAACCCATTAGTGGTATCAGAGCAAGGTTTGTTTGTTGTTTTTTTTGTGCAAACTGCTTGAAAAAAATCGTTTTTCTGTTTTCTGCTCGTATGAAAGTTTGCATATTTGTTGCTGGAAATGGAGTAGAAACATTACCCTAAACTGTTTTTGATGTTTTAAAACTTGTTTTAGATGGTGTAATGTTTATGCAAATCCATTTACAATGGCAATTATCAAAATTACAAGTTTTTTTTAAGTGTAATTTTTGATTCTTGAAAGTGTTCATATTTATGTTCATGAACTTATGAAATTAGATGATCATAGGAATTGTTTGTAACCTTCATGGTAGTTTAATTCATGATCATAATGTGTTTTAATGGAGTCCGTAACTTGTTATCAAGTTATGGAAAACCAAAAGTCTCACTTTTATTAAAGCCATTAAAAGAACACAAGAGTTATAAAAATGAAGAGTCTTCATTTTTATTACTCAATTAATTCATAAGTTATAAGAAATGAAAAGTTTTTGAAGTTTACAAAACTTGCCCTCAAGTTTTGGAACAAGTAAAGTCTTGATTAAAACTTTAGTTCCAGCCCTTAGAATTTTAAAAGTTAAATTCAACCCTTACACTTTATATTATAAGTTAATAATATATATATGTATAAGATCAAGTCGTCTTACCGCTAGTACGCCTCATTCACGAAGCCGGTCTATAAGGGGGGTATAAGGTTGTTGCCTATAAAATGGCAACTTAATAGGTGTCCACTCTCACCCACCGCTTCCTTGATCGGTGGAGGGTCGTTAGCCGAACGGGTAGGACAAGGACTTATAAATTCTCATTAAAAGTATGATGAATATTATAAAGTAACTAAATGCTTTTATTAAATTCCCAATTTTAGTTACTTTAGGAAAAATGTGAATAAGGTGCTAATCCATGAAATTACACTTTACACTTTGTTTAAGTCGTTGGTGGAGCGTGTGTGGTTAACCGGCACACTAACTTGGACTTAACAAGGTAGCTAAAGGGTGACTTAAAGTTTATTATAGGTCGATGGAGCTCGTGTGGTTAACCGGCACATCGATTGAGTAATAAACATTAAGGGTACCAAGTGATTTGCATGGTTACTTCACACCTCGTTTTGTGATCCTCGGTATCCCAGTCACAAAACTTGGAGGGCACACTCGAGATTTAAACTTGCCTTTGAAAAGTTCATTGAATCTCAAAAGAATCTAGGAATTTCTAAGAACCAATTAAAAACCTAATATTTATATTTCGTTTTTCATGGTGGAAATTGGTGAATCGTCATTCACCTACCTTTCAAATATGTTATAGCTTGGATTACGGCATACCTCTTCTAAGTTATAATATATTGTGATTGGATCCTAGCCTTAATATTACATTTGGGTGTTTTATTAAGGACTCTCTTAATATCTAAACTAATCTTATCCTCTTCTTTCAGATGTCTTCAAACAATGCTGCTTCTGGCTCTAATCCTAATGGCTCCTTTACCCTAATGAACTTGTGTGGGAAAGTCACTTTTGATGGATCCAACTTCAATGAATGGATCAGAAACATCAGGATGATTACCCACTACGAGGACAAAGAATATGTCCTTGACAAGGAGCTTAAGGATATTGATGAGACCACTGCAACTCCCCAGGAGATCGCTGACTTCTGGCCACATGAAAGGGATGCTATAAAAGTGGCATGCATCCTGTTGGCCACTATGACAGCGGAACTCCAAAAGTCCTATGAGGACTTCTACCCTTTTGAAATGCACCAAGATCTGATGGAAAGATACCATCAAAGTGCACGACAAGAGAGGTATGAAATCATATGATCTATCATAACAACCATGATGAAGGACGGGGAATCCGTCACGAGCCACATGCAGAAAATGCAAAGGTATGTGGATCGGTTGCTGAAGCTTAATGTGAACTTCCCTGAGGAGCTTGCAATAGATATCATTTTGCACTCTTTACCATCGTGCTATGATCAATTCCGCATGACATATCACATGAATAAGGAAGAGGTCACACTCAGCAAACTTCAGGGACTCCTCAAGACCGCAGAAACAGGTCTTAAGGGTAAGTCAGTTGTTAACACTCCTACTCCAAACTGTGCCCCGGTTTTGGCAATCGGGAAAAGTCGAGGGAAGAAGAGGAAGGGCTCTTCGAAGGGTACCAAGGCTAGGACCCTTGATGGATCTTCTTCAAGTGGAACCAAGAAAGGTTTCGTCACTCCTTCTTCTGACCCAAAAGAGGCTGAATACTTCTATTGCCATGAAAAATCACATTGGAAACGGAACTGCCCAAAATACCAGCAAGATGTGAAGGATGGGAAAGTTAAACCTAACCATGCAGGTATTTACACTATCTTATCTAATAACTCACCCCATTCTAATTCTTGAGTCCTTGATACTGGTTGTGGTATTCATATATGTTCTGATTTGTAGGGACTAAGAAGAAGTGAGAATGTGGAGCATGGAAGAATAAACTTAATCATGGGGAATAGGAAAGCTTTACCTGTCACCAAGATTGGAGTTTATACTTTATCGCTAAGTAGTGGGTTTAGTTTATATTTGAATAAGTGTTGTTATTCGCCAGAAATGGCAAGAAACATTATTTCCTTTCATGCATTGTATAAACAAGGTTTCACCTTTTCATTTGATAATGAAGTTGGTTCGATTAATGCTTTCTTTAATAATGTTCTTTATTTTAAAGCATTACCTTGTGATGGCGTGTATGAAACTGTATCTGTGGTTGATAACTTAGGAAATAATGTATTGTGTATTGATTCTATTAATAATAATAACTTGGATAAAGCATCATTATGGCATTGTCGTCTTGGACATATAAGCAAGAAACGCATAGGCCAACTCCAAAAGGATGGAGTCTTGGAGTCATTTGACCTAAAGTCAGATGATAGTTGCGAATCATGCTTACTTGGAAAAATGACAAAGTCAGCCTTCACAGGTTCTTGTGAGAGGGGTGAAGGTTTGTTGGATCTTATACACACGGATGTGTGTGGACCCTTCAAACATGCCACAAGGGATGCTAATCGTTATTATTTGACTTTTACTGATGATTACAGTAGATATGGATATGTCTACTTAATCAAGCATAAGTCAGAGACCTTCGAAAGGTTTAAAGAATTTAAACAGGAAGTCGAGAATCAATTGGGCAGGAACATTAAGATGCTTCGATCCGATCGAGGTGGTGAGTATCTTAGTTCAGAGTTCCTCGACTATCTTAGGGAATGTGGGATTGTCTCACAATTGACACCTCCCAGGACACCGCAGTTGAACGGTGTAGCTGAGAGGCATAATCGAACCTTTTTGGATATGGTTCGTTCCATGATGAGTCGAGCTTCGCTACCAATCTCATTTTGGGGGTATGCCTTAGAGACTGCCCCCCATATCCTTAATCTAGTCCCTACAAAGAAAGTTGCCAAAACTCCTCATGAGATGTGGACTGGTAAAGTACCCAAACTAGACCACATCAAGATTTGGGGTTGCGAGGCTTTCGTGAGACGCGAGACTCATGATAAGCTCGAACCTCGAAGCGAGAGGTGTATTTTCATCGGCTACCCACAACAATCCTTTGGTTACCTCTTCTACAGACCTAGTGAAAATGTGGTCTTTGTAGCTAGGAGGGCTGTCTTTCGAGAGAGAGAATTCATAAGCCAAGGAGACAGTGGGAGGCAAGTTGACCTTGAAGAAATTCAAGAGTCAAGTGGTGAAGGAACTTCAAACCCTAGCACTCAACTTGAGGAGGAAACTCATGTTGAGCCAATTGACAAGTCTGTACCTCTAAGGCGTTCCACAAGGGTTAGGAATGCACCTGAGCATTAGTATGGATTCCATATTACTGCGGAAGGTGATACACTTATCAGTGATGAGACACTGATAGGTCTGGATGAACCTAACAGTTACGCGGAAGCCATGGCAGGCCCTGAGTCAGCCAAGTGGAAAGAGGCAATGGACAGCGAGATACAATCCATGTATGACAATCAAGTTTGGAACTTGGTTGAGAATGTACCAGGTCGTAAGACTGTAGTGTGCAAATGGATCTTCAAGAAGAAGACCGGCATGGATGGTAAGGTACACACTTATAAGGCACGACTGGTTGCAAAGGGGTTCTCACAAACTCCGGGAGTTGATTATGATGAGACCTTTTCTCCAGTGGCCAAGATTAAGTCTATTAGGGTTCTGTTAGCCATAACCGCATTTCATGACTATGAAATATGGCAAATGGATGTCAAAACCGCTTTCCTTAATGGAAAGTTAGCTGAGGATGTTTACATGAGTCAGCCAGAGGGTTTTGTCAATACAGAGTACCCTAATAGAGTGTGTAAGCTTGAGAAATCCATTTATGGGTTAAAGCAAGCACCTCGCAGATGGAATCTTTGCTTTGATGAGAAAGTCAAGGAATTTGGCTTTTCTAGGAGTGAAGATGAATCTTGTGTATATGTCAAGGCTAGTGGGAGTATAGTTAGATTTTTGGTATTGTATGTAGATGACATACTACTCATAGGAAATGACATCCCAATTCTGCAGGAAGTTAAGTCCTGGCTTGGGAAGTGTTTCTCTATGAAGGACCTAGGAGAAGCTGCCTATATTCTAGGGATAAGGATCTTGAGAGACCGGAGTAAAAGACTAATTGGACTTAGTCAGAGTACCTACTTGGATAAGGTGCTGAAGAGATTTGGCATGCATGACTCCAAGAAAGGAGAGTTACCCATCCAGAGTAATGCTAGATTGAGTAAGACACAAAGCCCTAGTACTGAGGCTGAGATAGCAGAAATGAGTCGAATACCTTATGCTTCGGCTGTAGGATCGATCATGTATGCTATGACGTGTACTCGACCTGATGTACCCTTTCCTTTGAGCATGGTTAGCAGGTATCAGGGGAACCCTGTGTCACACCCCAAAACCGAGAACGGCGGAATACGTTCTGGGGTGGAGGACGTCATGTACAGTATCATAACAAAGCATAATAGTAAAGACAAGCAACAACATCCATTGCATTAAGATAATAATTGTATACAAACGTGTTCGGTACAAATGTTAGACACCAAAAATACAATCAAAATAAAGTGGAGTCTTTTGTGTGCTCCGTCTTCTCAAAAGCTGCATCCGTACCTGTCTACTGATGACCTGAGAATACAAGTTATTTTGAAAACGTTTATCAGCATAAAGCTGGTAAGTTCATAAGTATTTAGTGTCGGTTCCTGTATAAAAATATTCACAATTATACATTTGTAAAAGAATGTTTCGGTGTTCGAAAATAGTATGAGCCCTAGAAAACCCTATGTTTTCCAGAAAAAGTAGTCTTCACCAAGACCCGATGGTTTGTTTGTTCCTTTGATAATGTACAAATTTTCCCAGTAGTTATTAGTTTGAAAATATAGTTTGACTTTATCCATGTATAGTAAAGAGAAAAATGTTTTACCCCAACAGTATCACTGTCGGCCATATGTAATTAAATGCAGACTCCAGGTAGTATTAAATGTACAATACTCCTCAGGGAGTCCGTTGCCTTTAATTTTTAAAGTATTAATTAAAGGTTTGAATGTGAACTCGTACGTAACTATGCTGATTGACGATCGAATCCCTTTGACCCTCCGAGTCATATGTAGATGTGACATTTTTTCACCCCTGGGCCTAGACGGCTCGGACTGTAGCTAGCAGTCGGGATGTGGGAGTGTCTGTCCCGTATAGATCTATACACATAATGCCCGCTCTCCCTCCAGGAGACTCTGGTTACGCGGTGATAGCACAAAGATGTGTCGTATCGAGAAATAGTATGTCACATTCTATTTTAGTAAATTCTCTTGTATAGTATGTAGTGTTCTCTTTGTATAGTATGTAGTGTTCTCTTGTATAGTATATAGTGTTCTCCTTGTATAGTATATCGTGTTCTCCTTGTATAGTATATAGTGTTCTCTTGTATAGTACATAGCATGTATTGACTCACAACTGAACTGACTCTAGTAGTTGTCATGGCAATAGTAGTACTGAGTAGTATCCCTTAACTATACCTATTATAGTTAAATAGTATTGTTGGTTGCATGTCTTTGGTATCCAAAGGCATTGAACTGATATGAAAAACTTTTATATCTGACACAAATATATAAGATATATAACTAAGAATTCAACTAGAGTCGGACTAATAACAAGATACCCTAAGCCCACAATCAAACAAGAACAGGAAGTAAGGTGAGTTATTAGTCCTAAGTCCTTCAAGTCTTACTTATATAAATATATTGGTGTAGATATGGTTTGGGAATAAAAATAGTTTAAACGAATTTTGGAAAATAGTTTTAAAGTGATTTAACATGAAAGTGAATTTGGTAAGCATTTGAAAACAGTTTAATTGGCAATATAGTTGAAAATATAGAAAATCCCTTTTGGTGGTAAAAACAGTTAATAGTGTAGAAAATCCTTTTGGTTGCAAGTTATAGTTCACATGCGATTGTGACTATAACTTAGTTGGTTCAACTTGTATTCCCCCCCATAAAACAGTTAAAACATTTAAAAAGGTTCATTTAGGGGTATGAACTCACCTGTAGTGAGTGAAGTGGATGGAAAACGCCGGGTAGGATGCTAGGTGTCAAGTAAGGACTTGAACACACACGGATCCTATGTAACATGTAGTGATGTATAAAGTATCTAATTAGTTGTGTAATCACTAATTAAGTGAGTAAAGGCACTTTAATGTATGAAAACACTTTGTTTCAAGTGTTAGGAGTGCCAAAGGTGGCATCTAAGGAGTGTATGGCCTCACTATGGAGTTTACACTTCACTTGGCCACACTTAAGTGTGTTTATGGTTGGGAGACCATATCCCCCATGAGTTTACGGCCGTAAACTCATGGAAATGGTGAGTTTCTGTGTCTAAAGGTCTCATGCATCGCAAGGAAGGTTCCTAGGATCAATTCGGGGCTTTGGAAGTGATTAGGGTTCAAATGGGTACTCCCTTGGAGTTTACGGTCCTTGGACCACTCCTTGGGAGTTTACGGTCGTAAACTCTAGGGTTTACGGTCCTTGGACCACCCTTGGGGAGTTTACGGTCGTAAACTCATGGGTTTACGGCCGTAAACCCACCTTTGTCCATGTTTGTCCATTTTCCAAGTGTTTTGGTGGTTTGTAGGCCATTCATGCAAGTTCTAGACTCAAATACAAGCCATACAAAGTGTTTGGAGCATCAAAACACCCTTGGAAGGTGTTTACGGTTTTGGGAGACGTTCCCAAACCGTAAACTCATGTTTACACTTCTTTGGACATGTTTTAGGGTTCTAAGATCATCCTAGCAAGTTTCAAGGCCATTAGACATGCATTGGAAGGGTTAAGGAGCATCAAAACCCCTTGAAAGGGTGTTTACGGTTTTTGAACATTCAAGAACCGTAAACTCATGTTCATGGCCAAAAACTCAAGATCTTGTGGTTCTAACTCCATGCATGTAAGGATCTAAGCATTAGAAGAGGTTTAGAAGTGTTTTGGGGCTTCAGAAATCTCATATAGGAGTTTACGGTTTTGGGAGGCTCCCCAAACCGTAAACACATGCATGTTGGGGGGTATTTGGCTGATCCAACTCGAAATAGCGTGAATACTAAGCTAGAAAATCAAGTTAGGAAGATTACCTTTGATTTTTGAGGCTTGAAAGTGGTGTTCTTGAGCCAAACCCGATTTTTAGAGAGAGAAAGTAGAGAGAGAAAGCTCCAAGGTGGGAAAAGGCTCTAAAGGTGGACACTCCTCCTTTATATATGGCTGCCTAGTGGGGACCCACCACACACTGTCTTTTAAACGGAGCTAGATGTTTTTACCGGGTAAACTAACCATAACCCGACTTAGTTGTTTTTATCTCGTCATTATATATTATTTATTTTTAATAACTCAAAATGAATTATTTTAATAAATAAAAGTTAACAGAAAATTTTAATAGAACTAACTTTTATTAACGGAAACGGGTTACAGTGACGGAGTAAATTTCGGGTTGTCACATCATCCCCCCGTTAGAGGGAATTTCGTCCCGAAATTCAGAATTCAAGTAGTTACATTATTACAACACAACTAAGCAAAGAGATGAGGATAGTTAAGTTTCATTTGATCCTCGGGCTCCCAAGTGAACTCTGGTCCTCGTTTGGCATTCCAACGAACCTTCACAATCGGGATGCGGCTTTGCTTCGTTCGTTTGACCTCTCGGTCCATGATCTCCACAGGTTCTTCCACGAAGTTGAGGCTCTCATTGATCTCGATTTCATCGAGTGGAATTGTGAGAGTCTCTTCGGAGAGACACTTTTTCAAGTTCGAGACGTGGAAGGTAGGATGCACATTACTAAGTTCGCGGGGTAGATTGAGTTTGTAAGCTACGGGGCCGATTCTAGCGAGAATCTCAAAAGGCCCTATGTATCTTGGATTCAGCTTTCCGCGCTTTCCGAAGCGTATCAACCCTTTCCAGGGTGAGACTTTCAAAAGGACTCGTTCTCCCACCTGGAATTCCAAGGGTTTCCTCCGTTTGTCTGCGTAGCTTTTCTGTCGGTCTCTTGAGGCTTTAAGTCGTGCTCGGATTTGTACGATCTTTTCGGTGGTTTCGCGGATGATTTCTGGACCGGTGAGAGAGCTGTCAGGAACTCGTCCCTTAGCTAATTGAGTGTCGCCTACCTCGGCCCAGCACAGAGGGGATCTGCACTTCCGGCCGTATAGGGCTTCGAATGGGGCAGCTTTGATGCTTGTGTGATAACTGTTGTTGTAGGAAAACTCGACTAGGGGTAAGTGAGTATCCCACGCCTTACCAAAGTCGATTACACAGGCTCGCAGCATATCCTCCAAGGTTTGAATAGTTCTCTCACTTTGTCCATCGGTTTGAGGATGGTATGCTGTGATCATATCTAGCTTAGTTCCAAGAGCCTTCTGTAGTGACTGCCAGAACCTCGAGGTGAACCTGCTATCCCGATCGGAAATAATGGACACAGGTACACCGTGCAGTCGGACTACCTCTTGGATGTAAATTCGCGTAAGTCTCTCCATTTTGAAATTTTCCTTGATAGGAAGGAAGTGGGCGGATTTGGTTAGCCGGTCGACAATTACCCAAATGGTGTCGTACCCACTCGGAGATTTGGGCAATTTGGTAATGAAATCCATAGCAATTCTCTCCCACTTCCATTCGGGTATCTCTGGCTGTTGGAGAAGACCCGAGGGTTTCTGGTATTCGACCTTGACCTTAGCGCAAGTAAGGCACTTATTCACGAAGGTAGCGATTTCCGCTTTCATGTTAGGCCACCAGTACGATTTCTTGAGATCCAGGTACATCTTATCTGAACCTGGGTGAATGGAATATCGAGTGTTGTGCGCTTCTTTCATGACCAAGTCTCTGAAGCCACCGTGTCGCGGTGTCCAGATCCGGTCCATGAGGTAGTAAGCTCCGTCATCCTTGACTACCAGATTCTTATCCATTCCTCGCAGGGATTCTCCCGCCACATTTTCTGGTTTCAAAGCTTCAAGCTGTGCTCCCTTAATTTGTGCGGGTAGATGCGAATAGATAGTCATGGTTAGGGACTTGACTCTTCGCCCATAATATTCCTTCCGACTTAGGGCGTCTGCTACTACATTGGCTTTACCCGGGTGGTAACGAATTTCACATTCGTAGTCATTGAGTAGCTTGACCCACCGTCGTTGTCTCATGTTGAGCTCCTTCTGGTTGAAGATGTGCTGGAGGCTTTTGTGGTCGGTATAGATGGTGCTCTTTGTACCATACAGGTAGTGTCTCCATATCTTTAGGGCGAACACGACCGCTCCTAGCTCGAGGTCGTGCGTGGTGTAGTTGACTTCGTGTGTCTTCAGCTGTCTTGAGGCGTAGGCGATGACCTTACCTCGTTGCATCAGAACACAGCCGAGCCCCTGATTGGATGCATCGCAATATACTACGAAGTCTTCTGTCCCTTCGGGGAGGGACAGTATCGGCGCGGTGCACAAGGCTCGCTTCAGGGTTCGGAATGCCTTCTCTTGTTTTTCTTCCCAGTCAAAGGCCACGCCTTTCTGGGTCAATGCCGTAAGAGGCTTCGCAATCCGAGAGAAATTCTGAATGAATCTTCGGTAGTAGCCAGCGAGGCCTAGAAATTGGCGAATTTTTGTAATCGTCTTCGGTGCTGACCAGTTCTCAATAGCTTTAATCTTGGATGGGTCCACGTGGATTCCTTCTTTGCTAACCACGTGTCCTAAGAATTCGACTCTTCGGATCCAAAATTCGCACTTTGATAACTTTGCGTAAAGCTTCTCCGATCGTAGAGTTTCCAGGACCTGTCGCAGATGATCGCTATGCTCTTCCTCACTTCTAGAGTAGATAAGTATATCATCAATGAAGACGATGACGAACTGATCCAAGTAAGGACGGCATACTCTATTCATCAAGTCCATGAAGACTGCGGGCGCATTGGTTAGTCCAAACGGCATTAGTACGAACTCGTAGTGCCCGTAACGAGTCCGGAAGGCTGTTTTCGGAACATCCTCCTCGAGCACTCGCAACTGGTGATACCCGGACCTTAGATCAATTTTGGAAAAGTAACTCGCCCCTTGCAGTTGATCAAATAAATCGTCTATACGAGGAAGGGGATAACGGTTCTTGATTGTCAGCTTGTTGAGTTCTCTGTAGCCGATGCACATGCGGAACGATCCGTCTTTCTTCTTTACGAACAAGACCGGTGCTCCCCAGGGTGAGGAGCTTGGTCTTATAAAGCCCTTGCTGAGCAGTTCGTTAAGTTGGCCGGATAGTTCTTGCATCTCAGCAGGCGCTAGACGATAGGGCGATTTAGCTACGGGGGTAGCTCCTGGAATTAAATCGATTCTGAACTCGACTTGACGTTTGGGAGGTAAACCTGGAAGTTCCTCTGGAAAGATGTCAGGGAAGTCGCACACGACGGGTAAATCTTTGAGTTCTTTCGTTTTCCGGCTCGTGTCGACAACGTGTGCAAGGAATGCGCGATATTCCTTGCGCAAGTATTTCTGAGCCTTAATGCTCGAGATGATGCGAAGGCTCGTACTGGGTTTGTCTCCGTAGATCATCAATGTTTCATTGTTGGGCAAGTTCAAACGGATGGCTTTGCCGAAACACAGGATGTCGGTACGGTGGAGACTCAACCAGTCCATGCCTATGATGACATCAAAGCTCTTGATCGCTACTGGTATGAGATCGATAGGAAACGAATGATTATCTAGCGTGAGGGTACAACCTATGTAGATTTCGTTAGAACTTTCCGTCTTGCCGTTAGCCATTTCTACGACGAAGGTTTCTTTCAGTGATTGCGGTGATTGTTTGAGTAAGTGTTTAAAGTTTTGATTTACGAAACTTCTTTCTGCCCCACTATCGAATAGAATACAAGCATAAGAGTTATCAAGAAGGAACGTACCCGTGACTACGGTGGGGTCTGCTACAGCCTCATTATGGGCAATAGCAAGTAGTCTACCTGCTCCTCCCGCGTTGCCAAACTTTGGACAATTTCTTTTGAAATGTACGACTTCACCACAGCCATAACAGGCCTGGCTCGCTCCCGAACTGGGAACTTGGGAAATAGGTTTGGGAGGTGCTCTGCAGAACCGAATGGTGTGGCCCTTCCGGTCGCAATTGGTGCAGTGCATTTCACGGTAGGGGCCGTTATGATGGAAGGCGCACTTATCGCACTTGGGTATATTCCCCGCATATGTTTTGGTGGGCACAGGGGCAGTAGGAGTAGTGACAGCATGGACAGCCACTATTTGCTGGTTACTGGATGAGGATTTGACTGATTTCCCTTTCTTTCGATCTCCCCGTTTTCTCTTGTTGTCGGAGGCGTGAGTTGGAGCAGTAGTGATGGTTGTAGTTGTTGATGGAGCACGGGGAACTTCATGATCGATAAGCATTTGGGCCAACTCCTTGGCACTTTCAAAGGTCGTTGGTCTTGACGATAGAACGTTCCCACGATACGGAGGTACTAGGCCCCCGATGTATCGCTCAATCTTCTTGGCTTCCGAGGGGATCATGTTAGGGCATAGGGCTACCATCTCGCAGTACCGGGTGGTGTAAGCTACTATATCGGAACCCTGCATTTTGAGATTCCAGAGTTCTTCCTCCAGTTTCTGAATTTCTCCCTTTGGGCAGTACTCTGTCATCATTAGGTCTTTCAGTGTATCCCAACCCATGGCGTTAGCTGCTACCAGGGAGAGGGCTTTGACATGGCCATTCCACCATGTTAGGGCCCTTTGGGTGAGGGTACAAGTAGCAAACTTTATCTTGCTCCCTTCGGGGCAGGAGCACATTTCGAATACTGCTTCGGTGCTTTCGAACCATTGGGTTAGGGCGAGGATTCCCCCGGTCCCGTTGAAGTAGGTAGGCTTGCAACTGATGAAATCTTTGTAGGTGCATTCCCGAGCATGGGGGTGGGTTTCACCCTGACTAGAGTTAGCTCCCAGTCCACCTCCACTGGCACCACCAGAATTGACTTGCGCCAGAGCGGCGGTCAGGGCTGCAGTCACGACTGTTTGGAACAACACCGGGTCGAACTGCGGAGGGACCGGCAGTGTAGGTGGTGGTGGTGGAGCTTGAGTTGCAGGAGTTCTCCTGGTTGGACGCTTGCGAGGCAGCATCCTGTACTGAAAGATTACGAAAACGATGACAATAGTAAGAATCGATTTGTAAACATGATAAGAGTGTTTCTTGGGCTAACTCTCTATAGTCTAACAAACAAAGGGAAATGTACTGCTAGGTTAGGGACACCCAGAAGTACAACTTCCCCATCGATTAGATATTGCCAATAGTACTGGTATTACTGATGTATAATGAGTTCGGGAAAAGAAATGACCTAGCAGGAGGTCTTACATCAAACCATCATGGAAAATGTTGCCAGTTTAGTAGTCTAGCTAGAGTACTTCCAAAGTTAGGAATGTTTACAGGCATGTACTCTATTGACTATAGAAAAGAAGGCTATTCCTTAACCAAAAGAGAGGGATGAGTCGGCATCTCTTACTGGCGACGGGGATCCATTGGGGCAAACCCTAAGATCAGCCAGTTGGCGCAGAACTCCCTGAAGATGTCACTCGTGCGTCCTCTGACGTGTTCGGAGTTCCATGTCTTCCGCTCGGGATGCGGTTATGCCATTTACGCGAGAATGGGGAAAGAAAAGTTGATAGGCGTGCTAATCTATGATACTTATAAGATGATCGTTATTAGTCGACCCAATATTTGCATAGTGCATACCAATTACATGTAATCGAAGCAGAATAGACCTTCGAATAAGTGACCCTAACTCCAAGCCCACAATCAAACAAGAACAGGAAATGAAGCAAAGGTCACAGATTCTAAGTCTATAACGCCTTAGTCACATGTAACCGTGGTGTATCCACTTAGCAACTATTGCCCTACTAGTAACGACCTTTTTAGTTCTCACATATGTTGTAACTAGAATGCAGAATACTCCTGTAATATTCTTGTTCTGATGTTCTTGTAGCAGTATTGGTAAGTTTTAGACTTGTTGCAACACCACAACCATTCTTAGGCACATGCTAGCCACTCCTAGGAAAATGTAGTTGATCAGGCTACATCCGCCTAGTTTTGGCCATATGTCTCTAAGCCTAACTGTGTTGTTCAACAATCTTAATACTTTTGTTCTGTTCTAGCATGATACTGACCCCTTGTATGAATGAATGTATATATATACTTAGTTAAATATTTTATTATTTAAAAGTATATATTCTTGTTCAGAGTGTTTTAGTCCCGATGTGTTTATAGTTTGTATATCTTTTACGGGTTGATATACTTGATTCACTATAAACCGTGCTCTGATACCAATCTGTCACACCCCAAAACCGAGAACGGCGGAATACGTTCTGGGGTGGAGGACGTCATGTACAGTATCATAACAAAGCATAATAGTAAAGACAAGCAACAACATCCATTGCATTAAGATAATAATTGTATGCAAACGTGTTCGGTACAAATGTTAGACACCAAAAATACAATCAAAATAAAGTGGAGTCTTATGTGTGCTCCGTCTTCTCAAAAGCTGCATCCGTACCTGTCTACTGATGACCTGAGAATACAAGTTATTTTGAAAACGTTTATCAGCATAAAGCTGGTGAGTTCATAAGTATTTAGTGTCATTTCCTGTATAAAAATATTCACAATTATACATTTGTAAAAGAATGTTTCGGTGTTCGAAAATAGTATGAGCCCTAGAAAACCCTATGTTTTCCAGAAAAAGTAGTCTTCACCAAGGCCCGATGGTTTGTTTGTTCCTTTGATAATGTACAAATTTTCCCAGTAGTTATTAGTTTGAAAATATAGTTTGACTTTATCCATGTATAGTAAAGAGAAAAATGTTTTACCCCAACAGTATCACTGTCGGCCATATGTAATGAAATGCAGACTCCAGGTAGTATTAAATGTACAATACTCCTCAGGGAGTCCGTTGCCTTTAATTTTTAAAGTATTAATTAAAGGTTTGAATGTGAACTCGTACGTAACCATGCTGATTGACGATCGAATCCCTTTGACCCTCCGAGTCATATGTAGATGTGACATTTTGTCACCCCTGGGCCTAGACGGCTCGGACTGTAGCTAGCAGTCGGGATGTGGGAGTGTCTGTCCCGTATAGATCTATACACATAATGCCCGCTCTCCCTCCAGGAGACTCTGGTTACGCGGTGATAGCACAAAGATGTGTCGTATCGAGAAATAGTATGTCACATTCTATTTTAGTAAATTCTCTTGTATAGTATGTAGTGTTCTCTTTGTATAGTATGTAGTGTTCTCTTGTATAGTATATAGTGTTCTCCTTGTATAGTATATCGTGTTCTCCTTGTATAGTATATAGTGTTCTCTTGTATAGTACATAGCATGTATTGACTCACAACTGAGCTGACTCTAGTAGTTGTCATGGCAATAGTAGTACTGAGTAGTATCCCTTAACTATACCTATTATAGTTAAATAGTATTGTTGGTTGCATGTCTTTGGTATCCAAAGGCATTGAACTGATATGAAAAACTTTTATATCTGACACAAATATATGAGATATATAACTAAGAATTCAACGAGAGTCGGACTAATAACAAGATACCCTAAGCCCACAATCAAACAAGAACAGGAAGTAAGGTGAGTTATTAGTCCTAAGTCCTTCAAGTCTTACTTATATAAATATATTGGTGTAGATATGGTTTGGGAATAAAAATAGTTTAAACGAATTTTGGAAAATAGTTTTAAAGTGATTTAACATGAAAGTGAATTTGGTAAGCATTTGAAAACAGTTTAATTGGCAATATAGTTGAAAATATAGAAAATCCCTTTTGGTGGTAAAAACAGTTAATAGTGTAGAAAATCCTTTTGGTTGCAAGTTATAGTTTACATGCGATTGTGACTATAACTTAGTTGGTTCAACTTGTATTCCCCCCCATAAAACAGTTAAAAACATTTAAAAAGGTTCATTTAGGGGTATGAACTCACCTGTAGTGAGTGAAGTGGATGGAAAACGCCGGGTAGGATGCTAGGTGTCAAGTGAGGACTTGAACACACACACGGATCCTATGCAACATGTAGTGATGTATAAAGTATCTAATTAGTTGTGTAATCACTAATTAAGTGAGTAAAGGCACTTTAATGTATGAAAACACTTTGTTTCAAGTGTTAGGAGTGCCAAAGGTGGCATCTAAGGAGTGTATGGCCTCACTATGGAGTTTACACTTCACTTGGCCACACTTAAGTGTGTTTACGGTTGGGAGACCATTTCCCCCATGAGTTTACGGCCGTAAACTCATGGAAATGGTGAGTTTGTGTGTCTAAAGGTCTCATGCATCGCAAGGAAGGTTCCTAGGATCAATTCGGGGCTTTGGAAGTGATTAGGGTTCAAATGGGTACTCCCTTGGAGTTTACGGTCCTTGGATCACTCCTTGGGAGTTTACGGTCGGAAACTCTAGGGTTTACGGTCCTTGGACCACCCTTGGGGAGTTTACGGTCGTAAACTCATGGGTTTACGGCCGTAAACCCACCTTTGTCCATGTTTGTCCATTTTCCAAGTGTTTTGGTGGTTTGTAGGCCATTCATGCAAGTTCTAGACTGAAATACAAGCCATGCAAAGTGTTTGGAGCATCAAAACACCCTTGGAAGGTGTTTACGGTTTTGGGAGACGTTCCCAAACCGTAAACTCATGTTTACACTTCTTTGGACATGTTTTAGGGTTCTAAGATCATCCTAGCAAGTTTCAAGGACATTAGACATGCATTGGAAGGGTTAAGGAGCATCAAAACCCCTTGAAAGGGTGTTTAAGGTTTTTGAACATTCAAGAACCGTAAACTCATGTTCATAGCCAAAAACTCATGATCTTGTGGTTCTAACTCCATGCATGTAAGGATCTAAGCATTAGAAGAGGTTTAGAAGTGTTTTTGGGCTTCGAAACTCTCATATAGGAGTTTACGGTTTTGGGAGGCTCCCCAAACCGTAAACACATGCATGTTGGGGGGTATTTGGCTGATCCAACTCGAAATAGCATGAATACTAAGCTAGAAAATCAAGTTAGGAAGATTACCTTTGATTTTTGAGGCTTGAAAGTGGTGTTCTTGAGCCAAACCCGATTTTTAGAGAGAGAAAGTAGAGAGAGAAAGCTCCAAGGTGGGAAAAGGCTCTAAAGGTGGACACTCCTCCTTTATATATGGCTGCCTAGTGGGGACCCACCACACACTGTCGTTTAAACGGAGCTAGATGTTTTTACCGGGTAAACTAACCGTAACCCGACTTAGTTGTTTTTATCCCGTCATTATATATTATTTATTTTTAATAACTCAAAATGAATTATTTTAATAAATAAAAGTTAACGGAAAATTTTAATAGAACTAACTTTTATTAACGGAAACGGGTTACAGTGACGGAGTAAATTTCGGGTTGTCACACCCTGGCAAGGCACACTGGACTGCGGTAAAGAATATCCTTAAGTACCTACGGAGGACTAAGGACTGGGTCCTTACCCTCGGTGGGAGTGAAGACTTGAGAGTTGTATGGTATAATGATGCTAGATTTCAGACTGATAGGGATAATTTCAGCTCTCAGTCAGGCTGGGTCTTTACCCTAAACGGAGGAGCAATTACTTGGAAGAGTTCCAAGCAAGAGACAGTGGCTGATTCAACTTGCGAATCAGAATATATAGCAGCTAGCGAGGCAGCAAAGGAGGCGATATGGCTGAAGAACTTCATTGGAGACCTTGGAGTTGTACCAGCTATTAAAGAGCCAATGGAAATTTTCTGTGATAGTGAAAGTGCTGTTGCCTTAGCCAAGGAACCAAGGGATCACGGGAGATCCAGACACATCGACAGAAAATACCATTTCATCAGACATCGAATAGAAGAAGGACTCCTCGTGGCAAAGAGGGTATCATCGGATGAGAATCCAGCAGATCCCCTCACGAAGGGACTGAGTCGGGTTAAGCATCTCCAGCATGCTCGGAGCATAGGGCTGAAGGATGATATTAGATTTAGTAGTTAGATAACCTCAAAATTTGTAAAGTGTAATTGACATTAGATGATGAATAAAAGGTGTGTTATTTATAAGTAAAGTGTTGCTATCTCTTGTCGATCGTTTACTATATTTCTTTTGCATGTTTTGACTTCCACAATAATTATGTTTGGTATATCATATTATTCAAACCACCACAGTCGGTCATATATCGAAAGTAGGTATGAATCAAGACTGTCATGATTGGTTGCAGAGGTCTAAGAAGTTGGACATGGCTACAACACTCATGAGTGCTCATAAGTTCTGAGCATTGGACTCAACCCACGCTTACTGGAATCACTTCATGGAATTTATCTCGAGTGATCGTGAGACGGTAATATCATATGAGTCTTCAAACCTAGAGATATCATTTGTTACTTATGAGTTGGTTATGCATTGATTGTACGAAAACGCATTGGTAACTCGATGTTATAAAACGTGCTCTTGTGTATAATTCAATGAGTGGTAGAACAAACATATGAGTCGAAGTTTATCTGTTCCTTCTTAGATTAGAAGCTGATATCTGGGCCCCTCGATGATTTTGTTTTGACCTATGTACCGGGCCCGGTCAGAACTAAGTTGATGTGTTCAATTAAGTTCTTTGTCAAACAAATCGGAAATCGGGAAACAAACTGTTGGACAATAAGTAAGACATTGTTCCATGTATTTGTCCGGCTGATATCTCGAACAGAGGATTATATGATCACTTATCTTAAATGGCGTATCATCATCTTCTCAGTTCCGAGAGACCTTGAAAGAGCTACGATTGCCGTTCGGTTCCTGAAGTATTACAATTATAGTTATTAGACTTATCCAAGTGGGAGACTGTTGGATAAGGTGTCTAAGTCCATAACTATTTCTGGTATGTACTTGACCCGACCCGGCATGGTCCATTTGGGTTGCATGGCACCATGCAATTGGATAGACTAAATGAGAGAAATAACACTTGTGGATTATTAATATATTATAAGTTCTAATATATTAATAATATTATTTAATTAGTTTGATCAAGAATTAATTTAGAATTAATTAAGTGATCAAAAGATAACTAATTAAATATATGGGTTGATTATGTAAATTATGCATAACTTGTATAGTGGGCTAAGAGGCTCCATGGATTATCAAGTTGGGTTAAACCCATAGGATGCTCCATGGGAGTTACAAACCCATGGGTCATGGAAATGAAGAGTCATGACACATTAGGGTTTACATGATGTAACCCTAGATGTGTCAACACTATATAAAGAACCCATGCTCCACCAAAATCGGTTGCACACAAGAAACAAGAGGGCTAGGCCGATTTAGAAGTGTGTATTCTCTCTAAAGTCATTCCAAAAGCATTTGGTGTTGTGTGAAGCATTTGAGGCATCACACTTGGGGTGCTAGGCTCACAAGGTTTCAAGGATCATAATCAA
Source organism: Lactuca virosa (assembly GCF_052849685.1). NCBI lineage: Eukaryota > Viridiplantae > Streptophyta > Magnoliopsida > Asterales > Asteraceae > Lactuca > Lactuca virosa. The sequence continues at coordinate 432,040,297 of NC_136428.1, read as the reverse complement.
CAACAAGGTAAGTTATTCCATCTTTCATTCAAGTTAAAAATGTTCCCCATGTATGCTAGATAGGAATATAACCTTGGAATTCAACTTTGCATGATAATTAGAGAAACATAGATCCAAGGTTATTAGGGTTGCATGTACAGTTAGGAAGTGTTAGAATGCTCAAAACCCATCATGCTCTGTGTCGGAACAGCTATGGAGGCATATCATCAGACTTCGGTTTGTTGATAGTGGCTGTTCCAGGCACTTGATACGAGGCATCTCTCAAGTGTACAACATTCAAAACTATTTTTTAGAGTATGTGTCCTTTGTGGGAAAGGAAGAAAGGAAGGGATCATAAACGGGGTTAGTGCTTAACGATGTGAAGAATTTTCGGATCTGTTCTGAGATTATGTGTGATGTTCTCAGACCTTCTGGATGCAAATTCAATCGGTGACTTACGGTTTGAGTTTTCTTCTCTATACTCCTGAGTTTTTCTTAAGCTGATTCGCTTTAAAGACTAATTTTTGTTTTAGGATAGTTTAAATTTGCGCATTTACTTTTGTTTCTCTCCTATGCACAAATTTAGGGGGAGAAATAAAAACAAAACAAAAATTAGAAAATTAAAAAATCCAAAAACAATACAAAATCAGAAAAATAAAAAAATATAATAACAATATTTCTCTATTAAGTGACGGTTTGGGAAGTGATATCAACAAGTGATAACAGGCAATCTGAGTCTGTGTAAAGATCCAAAGCTGAATTGTCTAGGCTCTGTGTTCGATGCGCTAGTAGGCACGAAGAATTTAACGGACTTGACTAGGTGCAGATGAACATAAGGAATCTAGAGACTTGATAAATCTTGACCTAGATAGTTCCGTTTAGCCTGACAATATGACGCTCGGATAGGTTGAGCAAGGAGATATATATGGGAATCCATTCGTCACATTAAATGAACCTGTACTTGGAACCGTGGATTAACTTTTCCTCGATGTGCGGATTCTGTCCTTAATTTCGGTATTGATGGGGCGACTGGTAAATTCCGATGAGTTAGGTCTGTAGAAAATTGTTTTCTTTCTCTTCCTATCTGTTAGTCATATGTTGCCTCCTTTACGTGATTGGAAGAGATCCGACCAGGACTGCAACATATGCAAATCTATTTCTCTGCAAATTATATATATGAAATTCCTCATATCTGTTAGCCATATGCTGTCTCCTTTGCGTTACTCACAATCCGCCCTGGTACACAGCATATGCAATCTTCTACTTCTCAATCCCTCTAAAACTATAATTAATAATAATCTGAATCTATCTTCTCTTTGAATGATTGTCTGCTCACCCGATGTAAGGAGTACTCTGGAAGTTCTTGATTACGGGGGCATATCAGGAAGCGGGAACCATGTTCTAGTACAATTAAAAATTGAACACTCACAGATTGTCTATAGATCTCGTTGTTCAATTTAGGTGGACAACAATATCACTGGTCGTCGTCAGCTGAATGGTCCTTAAGATATAGTATCTAGGAACTTAGGATCAGATATAGTATCTAGGAACTTAGGATCACTTTGTCTTACAATTATTAGTATGTCCTAATATTGTCACAATTTTTCGTGTTTAAGTGGGACCACAATACCGGCGATTGACCAGACAAAGATGTGAAGATGAAAGGTACCGACAAGTGGATTAGGGCTTTCTAACAACTTTGATCCCAGATCACTCTTAAAGTTAGATATCATTTTATTTTTGTTAAATTTGTTCATAGTTTTCTTCTAATTTAAATATTAGGGGAGAATTAAAAATTTCAAAAATCAAACAAAAATCAGAAAATTAAAAATCCAAAAAATAGTGTTATTTCTTGTTATGTTTCTATTTTAAGTTTTCTTTTAGTTTTGTTTTGTCTTGAAAAGTGAATTCAGGTGTAGATGAGACTCATGGAGACCGTATTGAAGATTTTCTGAGCCAAGGCTTCATCCGCAAGCATCGAAGAATTTTCATTCGAAGGAGCAAGAAATGAAGATTATTCTTTAAACATTCAATCCTTCAACCCCAGAAGCAAGGTGAAGCTGAAATTGAAGATTATGTGACGGATTGCATTGAATCCTGCTCAATCAGTCTGCTGATATCTTGTACCTGCTAAAGTGATCCAGAAGACTAGTTTTCTCTATTGTTCTCTCTGGAGATTCTCAAGCTGAAAGCGCCATCTTTCAAGAATCTCTACAAGAAGCCTCCTCACCCAATGTGCGTTCAGAGTCAAATTTTGAAGACAAGGCCAACTACTCAAGATGAAGTCATTCATTGAAGATTCATATGTTCATCCTGATGCTGTGAAGAAATTGAAGATTAAAAGCTGAAGCCAAGCTCCCATTGAAGATCGACAAGAAAAGCCAGCTATTTTTTAGGGGGAGCTTGTTGGGCTAAATAGAAAAGAAAGCTATAAACCAAGGGGGAGATTGTTGGGTCAAAAATATGGTTTATACTTTGCTTTTCTAGGAAAATATATTTTTCTATAATGTAATATGTATTTTTGTGGCTGTGTACGGCTGCACATGTGTGTGCGGCCCCACACCCTGTGTACGGCCGTACACGCGTGTGCAGCTGTACACTCGTGTACTGCTGGGAGTGCTATAAATAGAGGAGTGCATGTGGGAGTGTGAGGTGAGAAGAGAGAGAAGGAGTGGAGCATGTTCTAGAGAGAGAAAGTTAGAGAGAAGAAGCGTGTGTGTGAGAGAATCTATGTATAAGGAGCATCATTCTTATTGAATACATCATTAGATTCATCTTAATTCTTCTTCTCCTTCTCTTCTATTTGATCTGATATCATCCAATTGACAGGGATTCCGCACCATCAATTGGATCTGATTGATACACAAGCAATTTGGGGACTAACAGGTGGACAGAGGTAGGTGACACTCAGCTGGCAAGAGGTCAGACACCAAGCAATGCATTAACAGGACCAGAAATCATACGCGAAACGACAGAGAAAATAGTTCAAATCAAAGCTCGACTTCAAGCATCACACGACCGATAGAAGAGCTACGCCAATAAGCGGCGAAAGCCCTTGGAATTTCAAGTCGGGGATCGAGTGTTGTTAAAGGTCTCCCCCTGGAAAGGGGTGATCCGTTTTGGTAAACAGGGAAAACTAAACCCACGGTACATTGGACCCTTCGAGATCCTTGCCCGAATCGGTCCGGTGGCTTATAGACTACAACTACCTGCCGAACTCAGCAGTGTACACCCCGTGTTTCATGTTTCCAATTTGAAGAAGTGCTTATCCGACGAAACTCTCGTCATTCCGTTAGAAGAAATCGAAATCAACGAGAATCTCCTGTTCATCGAGGAACCCGTCGAGATCATGGACAGGGAGGTGAAGCGTACTAAGCAAAGTCGCATTCCAATAGTGAAGGTTCGGTGGAACGCAAAGCATGGACCGGAATTCACTTGGGAACGCGAAGACCAGATAAAGAAAAAGTACCCTCACTTATTCTCGCATTCTCAAATCTAGCTTCAAAAAGAATTTCGGGACGAAATTCCCTCTAACGGGGGGATGATGTCACAACTAGCATTCTAGCTAGGAAATTATGTACTCTTGTAAACATTATCTACTGTAAACTCGTAAACCCTAATTCATGTTGTGCTTGAAATTCAACCCATTTTCATGAAACTTAACTTTTTGGGCCATAATGGGCCTAAAATGGATTGGTTTACCTTAATGGGCCTTGTTGGGCCATAACAAATCCAATAAGCCCTAATGGGTCGTAAAACTCATTCTTTTATGCAATTTGGGCTGTAAACTACCCAATGGGTCCAATGGGCCGAAAAACCATTAATTTGGGCTCCATATTATGGACTCTAGCACAAAAGTCCCAAGCTATTATCTTCCTTCCCCCTCTCTCGGCCCAAGTAGAAAACTTAAAAAAAAGGGAAAAAGATGTAATTAGTGAGGGTTAACCTTGGAGGTGCCACCTCCTTATTACACCCCATATCTCCATGCAAAAATCCAACATGTATCCATGATAGTCATTTCATCACCTCTCTCTTCCCCTATCTTTTTCTTCTTCGGCCGAGAGCACAAGGGAAACACACACACACAACATCAAACTTCTTCCAAACTCTCTCAAGTATCCTCCTCCTTCCCACTCCAAAATCTCGAAATTTTGCTTGTGTATCAAGAGGATTTAAAGAGAAAATCATCACTTCTTGGTAATTTGTACTTAGATCCATGGTTTAGTTTCTTGATTCTTTTATAAATCTCCTTCTAACTCATGAAAGTTCATGATCATGCTTCTTAGAAACTATCTAAGCCAAAGTCTTCTCAAGAAGCTTTCTAGGGCCGATTATAGCTCCAAACTCTTCCATTTCTTTCTTCAAATCGAAAACAACAAGCAAAGGTGACTTCATACCTCTCTATTTTCGATTTTCATATGTTTTATGGGGGAGAATACAAGTAAAATGTGAGGATCTATGTGTATTTGTATGTTATGTGTGATTTCTTGTGTTTTTGTGGTATATATGTGCTAAAAATGAAAGAGATTTCGAGATCTATAGTTCAAGAATGAAAAATATGTGATCTAGGTCATATTTCACTTAACATGTCAAGATAAACTAATATACAAGCTTTAAAATAACACACTACAACATAAAACTCATTATTGGACTATTTTTGTCAAATAAACAAAAGTTTGGGAATAAGTTGTCATTTACGGTTTTTCACAAGGTTCATAATGTCAAAACAGTTAAAATGGAATTTTCTATGAACATTATGTTTTTCAAAGGACAAAAAACGAAATTTGTAGCTTATTGGGCTAAATTTTGGGCTTTTCGACCCATAGGCCCAAAGTTGCGAAAATTAAGGATTTAAGGGGCTGAAATGGTAAATTTCTCAAAACAGTGGGTAGAAATTTAAATAAATCTATTTCTGGGGTTTAAAATGATCATATTTGTTAAAAAGGATTGAAGATGAAAAGATTTTGGATTTTGGGTAAAAAGTGTAAAAATTGTGAAAAAGGTGGACTAAAATGCAAATCTTTTAACTAAAGGGTTGAAACATTCTAAAATTTACTTTTGCGCTTAAAAAATTATTTAAATAAGTGTTTGGGTCAAAGATGTCAAGAAAAATGGTTCAAGGACCTAAAATGTCATTTTTTTATAAAAAGGGCAAAAATTGCCAACTTTACAAAATAAGGGGACTGAATAGGTCAAACTAATGTTTTTGGTCAATTACGTTGATAATAATAATAATTGGGTCAAAATATACAAAACTTTATAACTTATGGGTTGTAAATAGAAAAATAACTATTTTATAAATCTATAAATCGTTATAAAACAAATTCGTGAATTATGCGACATATCGATTAAACAACTCGCAACATTAATTCTATGCAAAACAAGTAAACGTTCAAATGGTTGGGCTTGAGAGATTCTAATCATGCTTAATGGGCCTTCGTGACTCATTAACATGGCTTTTGGGCCCAACATAAATAATACATGTTATTGGGTCTCCTGCGACTCAATTACATGCTCAGGGGACCCTCAATGGTTATTACATGCTATTGGGCCTCAGTGGCCCATTAGCATTACTAGCATGGTCCAAATAAATCATATGCGAAATGGGCCAACACGCTTTTCGTATACTCGACAGGCTTAAATAACATACGAAATTACTAAGGCCTAGTAGTCCTCTTCTCCTCGTCTGTTAGGCTTACCTTCTCTTCAAGTAAAATAAAATAAGATCGTTAATCAAGGTTAATCAAATTCATGTGGATTGAGTGAGTAATAACGGGTGACACCAATAAGTGTCGGTCGTAGTCTGTTGTTGTAATCAAAGTCTCCTGTAGGGAGAGCGAAAGTTTATGTATAGATCTATACGGGGGTGACTCCCCCACACCTAAGCTGTTCGCTACAGTTAGACTCGGCCAGTCTAGGGTAACAAAGTCTTAAGATCAAATTTCGGTGTTCATTAGAATGCCAATACAGAGGAACTAGTCATTATCATGCATGGTTATAACAACTCACGTAGAAATCCGACATCATTAATCAAGGGAAATCATATTCATTCGATGTAACGATTCAATAAAGCAAAACTATCATAACTTTTCATCGGAAAACATCGGGTTTTCCGGGGAAACCAATCTTACTCATTTGTACTTTCAAAAACTATATTGCAAAACTTCTCATTTATTCACGTATTGAAATCACTCACGCACATACTTACAGGATCATCACCACATTTTCAAGAAAAGTTTTAATACAGAAAATATCGGATTTTCTGGGTTTTTCAAATGACCTAAACTGTTTCACATCAAACACACTTATGAACTCACCAACATTATATATGTTGACCGTTTTCAAAATAACTTGTATTCTCAGGTAATCGTTAGACAAGGAGGCATCCAGTGTGTTGAAAGTTTCTTTTGTAGTTGCTAATCACCAAACACTTTATATTTTGAAATCATGTAATGTAAACCTTGTACTTGATGTAAACCATTCCAATTGTACTATGTAATGGTTGGTGATGCATGTGTTATGTTTCATATATATTCATTGTGATGATATTTCAATTTAAGTCACGCGAGCCCTCGGACGTTTCCGCCGTCTGGTTCGGGGGTGTGACATAGTCATTCACCTGACTCACACATATATGTGAACAAGGACTTAGTCTTAATTTCCCAAAGATGAAAAATTCTCATACATCACACAATACAACTTGCATGATTCCATGTTTCTATCCAACTAAAACTTGGGTGATGAGAACTTTCCTTATTTGGTAAATTATGACACTACCACAAATGAAAGAATCAAATCTATTTCCCAATATTGCTTTCAATGGAAACATATAAACAACAATTTTTCACAATTGCCATTGTAAGGATACTTAAAATAAATAAATCAAAAAAAAATTTCTTCTTATTTTAAAACTTGCGGAAAATCTTATCCTTACAATGCAAATACATATGAAAACTATGTTGATATCTATTCCTAAGCAATCTATCGTAACTCTTAAGCAGTTGCTCAAAATTCTGATCACCGAACCATCTTCGCGATCAGAATCAACATACTCTTTCTTTAAGCTTCCTTTGATTCTCTAAAACATCAAAATGTAATTAGATTACATTATGTATTAAGAATCTCCAAAAGATACTTAATTGAGTTAGATAATGGACTTTACCTGAAGTAGAGTCAAAATTTTGACTTTACCAGTGCCCTAAATCATTGTTGATTTAGCAGCATCAAGAAAATAGGTAAGATCATTACCGGTCATGTCTTGATCTGTCATCAGGGTGTGACTGAAGAACCAAGTCAACAGCCAACTACCTCGAGACTTCGACACCCGACTCTCCCGGCTTGCCAATAGGGATTGAGTGACCTTGAACTTTTCAAGTATTTGAACTTATGGGATAGGGAGAATAATTGGAGGAGGTGGAGGAAATGAAGCATGATTTCCAGTCCTATTAATGCACAAGAAAGGGATTAATCTTTCACCTTGATTACCATGTGGGATATCATCTTCAATAGGAAAGCTTGTTCCTAAAGATTTGGGAAGACCATAGTTGTGTTAACTAGAAATCTATAATGGGAGAAATTCAAGTTGAGTTGATTTAAAGGCCTTAATATAACACCCAATATGAAATATTAAGGCTAGGATCCAACAACCTATTTATAACCGGAAGAGGGATTCCGTAATCCAAGCTATAATATAGTTGAAGGTAGGTAAATGACGATTTACCAATTTCCACCATGAAAACGAAATATAATTAAGTTTTAATTGGATTTGAAACTCCTAGATCTTTTGGGTTCATTGAAATTTCAATGGCATGTTTAAATCTCGATTGTGCCCTCTCAAGTTTGTGACTGGGATGCCGAAGATCACAAACAAGGTGTGAATAACCATGCAAATTGACTTGGTACCCTTAATTTTATCACCCAATCGATGTGTCGGTTAACCACACGCACTCCACCGATCTATGATAAAACTTAAGTCACACTTTGCCACACATTGTCAGTCCATTGTTAGTGTGCCGGTTAACCACACACGCTCTACTAACGACTTAACAAGGTGCAAAGTGCAATTTCATAGGTTAGCATCATTTCACATTTTCCTAAGTAACTAAGATTGGGAATTTATAAGTGTTTAGTTACTTAGTATTTATCGTTATACTTTTAATGAAGGGAGAATTATAGTCCTTTCCTACCCGTTCGGCTAACGACCCTCCACCAGTCAAGGAAGCGGTGGGTGAGAGTGGACACCCATTAAACTGTCATTTCATAGGCAGTAACCTTATACCCCACTTATAGACTGGCTTCGTGAATGAGGCCTACTAACGGTAAGATTGACTTTCTTCTTATACATATATATAAGTATTAAATTTTAATATTATAATTGTATAAGGGTGTATTTTACACATTTAAAATACTTAGGGGTTTAATCTTATTAATTAAACTATACTCTGAATTTAATTAAACTTAAACCATGTCATTATGGAACCATTAACTCTTTTAATTAAATACTTTAATTAATTTAATGAAGTCCATAAAGTTTAAATTTTAACTTTTAAAATTCTAAGGCTTGATTTAGAATTAAAGCATTCATAAGTAAATCTTTACAAATTCCAAAACTTGAGGGCAAGTTTTGAAACTATTCAAAACTCTTTGATTTTCATAACTTATGAGTTTAATTAAAGTTTTAGAGACTTAAATGAAGAGACTCTTGAACATCCATAACTTGAGGACAAGTTATGGAGTTCATAAAAACTATTTATGAGAAAAAGACTCTTCATTTTGTAACCTATGGCATTATTTATGAGTTTTAAGAATCATAAATGTGTCTTTTCATATAACTTGAGGACAAGTTACAAAAACACATTTTATGAACAATGTGTACATTAATTTGGATTGAAAACAACTAACACAAAGTTTTTTCATTAATCTAAATTAACTCATAAAACAAGGTAACACAAAAAAGCTTTTGATAATCCATAACTTATGGAAGTTTAAAAAAAAAAAAACTCTTTAGATCAAACTTTTAAAAAAGACTTTTGAGCTCCAAAATTTTATGACAAAATTTTTAACTCCTTAAAAACATTTAGATCAAACTTTTAAAACTAATAAAATAATCATATCATTTTATCTTTTACTAAGTTTGACCTAATTCAACTCATATAGCAAATGATTCAAATTGTAGAAATAATTAGTTTCTCACAAAACAAGTAATTATCTTAAAATTTGACAAACTTCATGTTTTTTTTTTCTTTTTTTTTTTCAACTTTGAAAATCAAACATTTGCATGAATATAACAGAAAACAACCCATGGCTCTGATACCCTTGTTGGGTTTTTGGTATACTACAACATCCTATGGTGCACATACAACCCTAAATACCTTGGATATATGTTTTCTCTATTATACATGCAAATATGAAGTTTTTGAAGGTATTACCCTATACTATCATACAAATATCATATACTATACAAGAATCTAGTTAGGATAACATACCTTATGGTGGAGCTTGAAGTCTTGATTTATCTAGCCTTAAGAGCTTAGCCCCAATAGTGTGGAAGCCTCAAGTGGAATCACAACACACCATGGACAAAGGATGAACTTGAGAGAGAATCTCCATGCACCCAAAAACACACATGAACTCCAAGAACTTCATGTGTAACCACAAGTGGCGTTTTTAGGTCATGATGCATGTATTTATATGTGTGGTATTTCAAGAGTCATGGGTATAACCCAAATCCATACCCATGGGTTTTATGATCCATGGTTCATGTGGACCAACTGTTTATGTATCCATACATAAACTTGGTCCAACATGGATCATAAGCCCAACACATATAAATATAACTAATTATCATAATTAGTCCCCATGGATTTAATTAGTCTCTTTTGATCACTAAATTAATTCCAAATTAATTATTGATCAATACTAATTAAAACACATGATTTCATATTAATATATTATAACTTATAATATATTAATAAACCATAAATAACCTTCTCTCAAAAGTCCATCCTAACAAATTGTCCTAATGATATGCAACCCAAATGGACCATGCTACTTTCAGGTCGAGTACATACCAATAATAGTTATGGGCTAGACATCTAATCCAACAATGTGGTAGTCAAGTTTGAGGTTCTTGCTCGTGCTACAGAAGATGTGGAAGATAAAATATCAAGTTTTCTCGCTTTGTCTAAGGCCGATAGATCTTTTTGATTCGAATCGCCCATTCTCCAAGACATTTCTTCTACTACTACCCCCATGTAAACACGTAAGGATCGTTAGTTCATATTTTTCTCTTTTTTCTAATTTGAAGGATATGGGTTGCTAACAAGGATCTCGTAAGGAGGGTGGAGTTGATGAGTAAGGAGAAGGCTGAGATGGATGAGGTGATTGTTGAAACAAAGGCTAGTGTTGTCGTGGTTCTCAGGGATGCTAAGCTCAACCTAGCAAGAGATATGGGAAATGAAGGATCCTGGAATGTAGTCAGATGGCGTGAAGCCATGGCTAAGTTGACTGGAAAGCCTGTTGATGTTGGTCAAGGTCCTGCAGAGAAGGAGGGAGAAGTGGGAGAGATAGAGATACCCCCAGTTGGGGATGATCAAACCAAAGTGTAGATTTGACATTTTAAAAACAATTTTTAAATATTTTGGTTTGTAGACAATACTTCTCTCTTTTAGGGGTTGGTGGGCAACCCTTTTTTATTTCATGCACTTTGTTTGTTGATGTCTATATCTCTTTGCTTGCATGTTTGATGTGATTGTAGCAGTATGATTTCTAATGAACTTCAGATGGTTAGGATCCTAAAGAGTTCAGGTTTTACAAGAACTCTTGGGATCTCAATTATCTACAATAGTTAGTTATTGGATAAAGATTTTATAGCAATTAGGATCCTTATAAATATTAACATTTAGTTATAATATAGGGAAATAGTTCTTAAGAAAGAAGGATAGATAGAACCTGGTGATCTTTAGGATTTGTAACCTTTTTCCTTAGGAGAAGTTTTGAGTTATGATCCCTTAAGTTCCATATGATCTTTGGAGTTTGTGTAGAGAATGATCCCTGTTAGGAGATCTTTGAAGATCCTTACTTTGCTTTCCAACTGGGAGAGATACTATTTAGAAAAACAACTATGGAAGATTCCAAAATAACTAGGGAAAATCCCACTTTAGATAATAACTGGGGAAAATTCCATTTTAGATAATAAATGGAGAAAATCCCACTTTAGATAATAATCGGGGGAAATCCCAACTCGTAAGATAACATGATAATATTATAAACCTTAGAAATTTACTAGGGAGAATCCCCACTTTGGATAACATGACAATGTTATATACCTTAGATTTAAACTTTAGGATCTTAACATTTGTTCATAAATAAGAGGGTTGCCAAGTCACTAAAGTGTGAAATGATCCCCTTATTCGCATCCCATAGTTAGATATCGTGCGTCCAAGCGATGTGTAGTAACCTTAACTCGTGTGAAAGTTGTTATTAATTGTTTAAACCTTAGAGGGGATTAAGTACCCTTAATCGTAGGAGATATGATCAGTAAACGTTAGCTTGGGGTGGGTGTTAGCTTGGCTAACGCCCCTCCGGTGCTTAATTCGGTAATATTCTTTGAAATTAAATGAAAAATAGATAAAAGTAATAAGTAGAGAGTGTGTACCTTAAGTTTGTTGGAAAATGATTAATACAACTTACATGAAGTATGATTTTAGATGTATAGCATTCCAAGATCATGAAAAGAAGTTTCCTTCAAGGGTAGCTGTAACATCCCGACAACGAGGTATTACCAAAACTAACTCTTAAGTATGAAGGTTTATGATCTTTACCCTTGTGTATGAGAAAGCTTGCAAAATGGCCTATAGTGGCATTTTTGTAAAATCAGGCCAAGGCTGCGTACGTTGGGCATACATGCGCGGGCCTTGGTACGTTGTGCGTACACCACGTATGCATACATGAAGGATCCTTAAACCCTAATTTTAGGGTTTAGTCCATATATAAACATCATTGACTCCTCATTTCTCATTCCCTCTTCAGCCTCCACTTTCCATTTCATCCATCTAGAAGCCTAATCCACCTTGAGAGTGTTCTTGAGCTTTTGTAGGTACTTTTGGTAATTAAGAAGGAAGGATAAGAAGAGATGGCCAGCTTGGAAGAGTGAAGCACCTTAGATCAAGAATCTCATCATCATTTGGCATCATTTTAAGGTAAAAAGCTCTAAACTTGATGATGATTTGTTTAAGATCTTGTTAGCCTTGAAGTTGTGAGAATTTTGGTCCCATTAACTTGGCATTTTGAGTATGGGGTACTCTAAGTCATTTGAGCCGTCCTTTTTGACATTTCAGATTGTTGTTGTGTATAAAAATATGATCTTGAGTGTGTTGAATCATAAAAAGTGACCCTCTTGAACTTCAGCTACCGCAACCTCTTCAGCTACCGCAACCATTCAGCACCCGCAGTCAACTTCTTCATCAGCAACCGCAACCGGAGTCTCTTCCTATCGCAGTCACTTAACTTGATTACTTTACTTGTCTTTTATTGTAACACTCTCTTTTGTCGAGTATGCCTTGCATGGCTACTCTTAGAGAGGTAATCTAGTGTACATCGTGAGTCTCTATAAATAGAGCTCATTCTCTTTGTATTAAAATACACTTACACGCATCTATCTATTCTGAATACACTTCTTTGAAGTTATCTTTTCTATCCCTCTATCTACACATCACTTCTTACTCTCAATTCTTACTAGAACATAACTGATTATAACCTCTCTTCGGAGCAAGTCTTCTGTGACTTAATCACTAAGTTTGATCTTCCTTATTAACTTGGTTTGAATGCATTCCATGTTATGAATCAACTTAAGTGTATACTTGATATAATTATTGTTGTCATTTCTATTACTTTACTTTTCCGCAACTAACTCTCTAACTTATTAATATTATTGTTGAGCTTTTAGATCCTTCGAGACTAACTATTCTGCAATACTACTTGTTCTAACGTTTGTTCAAGTGTGTCTCTAAGTTTTTCTCTCAACAATTGGTATCAGAGCCATAGTGGTTGCTTTTTGAAAAAGGAACTCTGATTTTCAAAGGGCCTTCTATACCACTAAAGCTCATTTCTTAAAAAAAAACAATTTCAAATGGCACAATCGTTATCTCTGAACGTTTCCAACAGTGTTGGTGGTTCTAACCGAGCTCCAATACTGGTAGCCAATGAATATCATCACTGGTCACAAAGAATGGAAAGATACTTAAGGAGACTTGGTAGAGATGTATGGCGATCCATAAAAGAAGGACCTCATGTCCTAGTCCTTACACCAGTCCAAACTGATGGCGCTACAACCAGACTAGGAGGAGGACAACCAGTCATGAGCCGTCCCACCAAGGATGATCTCGATAAAATGGAAAATGATGTTGTTGCTTTTTATGAAATCTCCTGTGGAGTTGCTCCTGACAACTTTGATATTATCATAAATTGCAAATCAGCAAAAGAGATCTGGGAAGTTCTCAAGAATCTGTATGAAGGCTCAGAACAAGCACAAGACAAGAAACTTACTACCGCACTCAATGAGTTCAACAACTTCAAAGCTCATACCGGTGAAAAAATGGAGGATGCCTTCAAAAGGTTCAACCTGATAGTCACCAAGTTATCCAATGCGGGCACCGTCCGCAGTAACCATGAAAAAAATCTTCAGTTTCTTAATGGTTTGGGATGACATTGGACTACGGCTAAGATGATAGTCCAGGGCGATAGAAAGATTCACTCTTTGTCACTCTACAAGCTCTATGGAGAGTTGCAAGCGCAAGAGTCCACCGTACTCAAAGACTGTGCTGACTTCGGAGGACCACTTGCTCTCATAGCACAAGCCCCACCGCAGTCATCCTACTCTTCCTCGTATGACACTCCACCGCAGTCATACGACGCAGATTCAGAGTATGATGATGAAGAAGAATTTCAGAAGGCTATTACTCTGGTTAGCCAACAGTTCAACCGTCTACCACCTCCTTCCTACCGCAAGAATCAACATTTCAACAAACCTCCATTCAACCGTAACTTCAGTCCACAGAATAATCATTCTCGTTATCCAAAAGGTTCTTATCCACCACCGCAATCTCAAAATTCTCAACCAAAGGAGGTACTGCAGTCTACTCCAACCACTGACTCCGGTACTACCTCTGAAGAGAAGACTAATATTGTGATTTGTCTTAAATGCAACAAAGAGAATCACTTTGCAAGAGATTGTAAGGCCAATGTAGTAAAAAATAGAGCATTCTATCTTAGAATGGCTCAAGAGTTAGATGATAAGGAAAAGTCAAGGGCACACGTAGCCCATGTCAAAAGAGACCATCAAGTTTGGTCATCCAGAGATGAAGTTGAAGCCATCAGTAGTGTCAAAGGAAAAGGGAAAATCTGCATGCTGGAAACTGCGGATGATGATGAGTCTACAAAGCTGGAAAAGAACTAGTGCTACATGGAAAAGGATGGAACTCTAAGCATCATCGAACAGGTAAAACTCATGATCTAAACTCCAAACTATAGCATGCATGACTGTCAACCATACATAGATGATCTTAATGATACTTGTGCTGCCGTCCTTACAGACTATAACAAAGCCTTAGATGAGAAGAACATTGCGTCCCAAGAAATGTTCCATGTGAGAGGACGCCTGGATAACAAAAGACTCAAAATGGCTATGTTAGAAAAAGACTTAGAGTTAGAGAAAGATGCAAGAATGCTGAGTGAAACACAATTAGAGATAGCTTTGAACCAGAAAGCTTTAGCTCATAGTGAAATTGTACGCTTAAATCTTTTAAACGAAAAATTGTTCAATGAAAGTGAAGCTATTGAAAATTTGGTAAATAATGGCAATGTGGACAATACATTCAATTGGGGTTGGTCAAATGGATATCCTACCGTAGTGGATTCATTACCCCGATTCAACAAAGACAGACTGTATGTCCCTCCAGACCGAGAATTTCATTTCCCAGTCAATGACAAGACCTTTCCCGAAGATATCAAAACTCACTTCGGTAGACTCCATAATCTAAGCAATAATTGTGTCATTGAGGAAATTGTGCCTGAGGTTTTGGGTCACACAAGTGATCAAATTCCTATATGTGGCACCATTTACCCAAATTCTCAAACCTCATCTGTAGTTGATGAAGAAATTGTCAGTGAGGGCCCCGAAGTCTCAAAAGACTTTCCATCTCTGCCCTCAGACCGCAGTGTCTCACACTATAGTTAAAAGTCCCTCAAGAGTCCCACTGAAGTCCCAACTAAGACTCACTCTGCAGTAGTCAAATCTTCACCACCACAGTCCTCAGTAAAAGGAACCGTGACCCTTCAGGTGATTCATCATGAATTACATATAGAGAACTTTGAAGTGGGTCAATGCTCACAGACCCCAAAATCTTCAAGTTCGGATGACTCAAGCCCACGTTTTCAAAATCATTCTAAGAATTCCAGGAAACCACAGTTGAACAACAATGACTGTGGTTCACCAAAATCCTTGGCCAAAAAGGCCTTCAAAGAGGAAATTAGATCTCGAGGCACAAATAGACACACTTTTTCAAAAAACAAGAAGCATGTCAGAATTCCAAAGTCCACGAGTCCATAAAAATTTGTTTTCTCACACTACTTTTCAAAAAACTCTCCCACCAAGAAAACAAACAAAAGGGAAAGTCCAGCTTTAAAAGTCATTCCTACTTCTTCTGACACAACCCATAAGGGTGTTCAGTCTTTTCAAAACAATGGTTTTCAGGTCTATTTCTCAAATGATCATAAATGGAAAGGGATTTTACCCACTCCAACACTTTCAAAGTCAAGTCAAAATTTCAACAAATGGAAGGGTATTCTACCAAATCCACCAAAAAGGACTCAAAGATTTGCACGTGCTAAACCTTTTCAAAAACAAACTTTTTCTAAATCCAACAACTTTCATGTCAGGGATTACCAACCTTGGACCGGTAACAAGTCCAATTCATCCTATAGACCGCTGACCAAGTATAGTGTCAGATCAAAAGACAAAATCTCTTTTTGTAAATGTCAGTATAGTTGTCAAAAGGATTCATCCTATGTCAAATCTAGTCGGAGTCAGAAACCTCGTACTTTTTCGAAAACTCACAACACTCCAATTCTGCACAAACATCCAGGACTAGGATTAAAAGTTGACAAGAGACTCGTCCCTGCAACCTCGGTCCATGCATCATTCTGAAATTCACCAATTGCCCCAGGCTCCAAACTAGTTTGGATGCCTAAACTAACCATGTAATTCTCAGGATTTGTGCAAGGAGGAACAAGAAGAAGAATGGTTAATTGACAGTGCCTGCTCCTTGCACATGATCGGAAGGTTAGAATACCTTCGGGATTTCAGGCCTATGTGCAATGGTGGAAATGTCACATTCGGCAACAATGCGAATGGGGTCATCCGAGGTTACGGTGTTCTCACTACGGGGAATTTCTCTATTCAGAAGGTTGCCTATGTAGAAAGCCTTAAAAACAATCTCATCAGTGTAGGCCAACTATGTAAGGCAGGACATCGGGTTGGATTTGATGATTAGTTCTGCTATGTAATGACTAGTGACAGAAACACCTGTCTGATCAAATCTGGATCCGAAGGTACCATGTATCCTTTGGATGTCTCTCTGATCATTGGCAGACCGCAGTTGTGTTTCCTGTCCAAAGTTTTATCCGAAGTCAGCTGGCCATGGTACCGCAAGCTAGCTCATCTCAACTTCAGGTACATCAACAACTTGGTCACAGGAGAACTAGTAAGAGGTCTCCCTATTCTCAAATTCAGCAACGATACTCTTTGTCCGGCTTGTGAATGTGGTAAACAGTCCAAAGCAAGTCACCCTCTGGTAATGGACTCCTCAATTTCAGAACCACTGGAGCTATTGCACATTGATCTTTGCGGTCCATCTACCGTAGCCAGTCTCCATCATAAAAAATACATACTCGTTCTTGTAGATGACCTTACACGCTTCACATGGGTCTTCTTCCTCAGACTCAAGTCAGAAACACCGCAGATTTTCATCAACTTCATCAAAGAGATCGAACTTCAGATCAAGCTTCCAGTAACAAGGATCCGCAGTGATAATAGAACCGAGTTTACTAATCATCTCCTCAACAGTTTCTTGGTGTCCAACGGCATCTCTCACAAGTTCTCAGCTCCCTACACACCGCAACAAAATAGGGTAGTAGAGAGAAGGAACCACACTCTAGTAGAAGCAGCCAGATCTATGCTCAACTTCACACACCTTCCTCTCTACTTCTGGGCTGAAGCTGTAGCCACCGCATGCTTTGTTCAAAACCGAAGAATTGTGTGCAAACGTCTCAATAAAACACCATATAAGGGCCTTAACAACCGCAAGCCAAATGTTCGCTTCTTTCATGTCTTTGGGTGTAGGTGTTTCGTGATCAACAACAGAGATCAGCTTAACAAGTTTGCACCGAATTCTGATGAAGGCATTTTCCTTGGTTATTCTACTAACAAGGTTGCTTATCGAGTGCTCATCAGACGTACAAGGCTGATCATTGAAAGCTTCGATGTGAAATTTGATGATTCTCACATCCGCAACGCCCCTCCATCCACTAAAACCACCGCAATCATGGAAAGCGATATTCCTGCCTCTTCAGGTCCTTTAAATCTAGTTGAAGTCAATTATGACGATCTTTTCGATCATGTTGAAACGGCAAAACTATCTGAAGTTCTTGTGTCACCCGCAGCTCAACAACAACACGCTGATGTTTCTGGACCATCTCTACCTGAAGTAGCATCTCTCAATACTTTCACCTCTCCGGTTGAGGGGGAAATCTCTACTGCGGATCTAGCAACAACCGTTGAGGTTCCAGTACTTGATGTTGCTCAAGTTCCTATCCGGAGAGAATCATTACCATCAAACGTATCTTCGGATTCGGATGATGAACTCATAGAGAACATTGACATGAGAACCGATCCAAGGATTATCACTCTCCCATCTGCAGTTCAGGGGGAACCTTCTCAGGTTCCAGAGGAACTCCCATCCGCAATCCAGGGGGAACCTCTTCCAACTGCTCAAGAAAATTCCATTCTCGTTCCAACAAACCAAGATGACTCAGCAGGATGTTCTCAAGTCCAGGGGGAATTGCCATCTCCAACCGCAGATTCTTCTGATATTCAAGATATTCCCTCTACTGTAGCTGCTGATCATCTGCAGCCCCGTCTACACGTATGGACAAAGGACCACCCACCAGGTCAAATCATTGGCAACCCATCCGCAGGTATCCAGACTCGATCTTCCAAGGACCTATCTGACCACTGCCACTACGCAGCTTTGATGTCCTCGGTAGATCCCAGAACGATCAAAGAAGCATTGCTCGAACTGGACCGGATAGCTGCAATGCAAGAAGATCTAGAAGAATTTCAAAGAAACAAAGTTTGGCAGCTCGTTCCGAAGCCACGTGGTCACACCAATGTTGGCACTAGATGGGTGTTCAAAAACAAGCTGGATGAATTTGGTGCGGTAGTCAGAAACAAGGCAAGGCTAGTTGCAAAGGGGTATAGTCAACTTGAAGGCATTGACTACGATGAAACGTATGCTCCGGTAGCACGCATGGAAGCTATCCGGATCTTCCTAGCATACACAGCCCACAAGAATGTCAAGGTACACCAAATGGACGTTAAGAGTGCCTTTCTCAATTGGGAATTAAAAGAAGAGGTTTACCTTCAGCAACCTCCAGGTTTTGAAAATGTTGAATTCCCATACCACTGCTACAAGCTTGAAAAAGCAGTCTACGGTCTGAAGCAAGCCCCAAGAGCATGGTATGAGACTCTTTCTGAATTCCTTGTCTCATACGGGTACAAGAGAGGAGTGATTGACCCCACGTTATTTAGAAAAGCCAATGGTAACCACCTTATGCTCGTTCAAATATATGTGGATGACATCATCTTCGGATCAACTGATCAAGAAATGGTGAATGAATTTGCTAAGCTCATGACCAACAAGTTCAAAATGAGCATGAATAGAGAGATTAACTTCTTTCTAGGGCTTCAATTGAAACAAGTTCCGCAAGGGATATTCATTCATCAAGAGAAATACACCACCGAACTGTTAAAGAAATATTCTATGGACAATTGTTCTTCGGCTAAGGTCCCCATGGCCTTCGGTTATAAGATCTCTGCTGATCCTTCAGGAGAACTTGTGAATCACAAGACTTATAGAGGTATCATTGGCTCTCTAATGTACCTCACCGCAAGCCGAGCAAACATTGTCTTTGCAACTGGTGTATGTGCAAGGTATAAGGCTGACCCGAAAGTGTCACATATGACCGTAGCCAAACAGATACTACGGTACCTGAAAGGAAGCAAATCTCTTGGTCTATGGTACCACGCAGGCAATGACTTCAGCCTGCAAGCTTTCACAGATGTGGATCACGCTGGATGCAAATTAGACCACAAATGTACCTCAGGAGGATGTCAATTTTTGGGTGGAAGACTCGTCAGCTGGTCTTCAAGGAAACAAAGTTGTGTATCTCTGTCTAGCGCAGAAGCTGAATATGTGGCCGCAGCCAGTTGTTGTTCATAAGTCCTATGGATGAAGACACAAATTATGGACTACGGATACAGAATGTTGCGGATACCGATATATTGTAACTCTGAAAGTGCTATTGCTAATTCTCATAATCCTATTCAGCACTCAAAGACTAAGCATATTAAACTACGGTATCATTTCATAAAAGACCACACCTTGAAAGGTAACATTGAACTCGTCTTTGTCCATACTCATGAAGAGATTGCTGATGTGCTCACAAAAGCGCTCGACTCCAGAAAACTTAACACCTTCCTACAAGTGTTAGGAATGATGAATCCCGACCCGCAATTCTTTTTGAATTGATAGATACCGCAGACCATCCTTGGTCTCCGTTGCGGTTCTAACTGAAAGTTACTTATGATAGATGGTTTTGGTACCACAGTCTAGGTACCGCAACCATATATCATACTTATTTTTCAAGAGTCCTTATTGTTTGTTATTACTAACCTTTTGTACAAGTGCTCTCCTCAGTTTCTTCTACTGCAGTCATAAAAATACCCATCCGCAATGACATTGGTTCATCCGCAATGACATTTGACATTTGTTCATCCGCAATGACACCTGGTCATCCGCAATAAAGTTTCCATCCGCAATCACGTTGATAATTTCTCAATTGTTTCATCTACCCTTGAATCATTGTGTGTTATTTAATGATCCTTCATTAAATAAAACATTAAATAACAAAAAAAACATTCCCTTGAGAAACTGTCTCATTCTCTTTCTGAATAAACCTTGTGTCAGACCTATTTTTAGGTATGATGACAAAAAGAACGTTTTCCATAATCACATCCTTAATTTGTCTTTTCCGCTTACCCAGAATGTCCCATCCGTTACAACTTCCTTTCCCCTCACTACACTATCACCTGACGTTTTGATGCACGTCTGACATTTCATTAAATGCAAATCCCTTTTTGGTAAAATCTCAAACACTTTTTTAAACCGTTTCATAATTATGTGGCTGAGATTTATTTGCCAATTCAAAAGATTCCCCCCAAAACGACCATTTATCTTATCCTTTCTTTTTACCTAGGGTAAAAACAGTTACCGTTCCAATTCACCACCTATATAAACCGTTCTTCTTCCCCAAAATCACTTTACGCTTTCTGAACATTGAACCTTTTCTCTCAAATCCTTCAAGAACTCTGTTTTTCTACTCATTCTCTCAATCTTCAACAATGGTGAAATCCGGTGTCTCCAAGAAATAATCAAAGGCATCTGGATGAGTGAACCCCACTGGTTCAGAATCTGCTTCACGACAACTCACACCCAAGATCGCTTCAAGCAACTTCAGCGCGGTGTTCGAAGATCATCCCTCCTACAATGCCCCGGTCAAGCTGATGATCAAGTTCCTGAAGAATCACCCCCTGTTTGGCCCCTTTGATGCTTTCACAGATGTTATCCCAATCTCAACCCATTTCAAATGTGCATTCTCTGCTTATCGCCAAAATCGAAAACCCCCAAGAAGTTTATCTTAACCTAGTTAATGATTCTTTGGTCATTCTGTCCAAGGAAAAGTTTCTTTCTGCCATAAATCTCCTTGTTCATCCCTCCATCAAGATTTTCACCCCCTCCATGACAAACATCACTTCTGCTCTTTACCAAATAGGATACCAGAAGAAGATTAAGGGGATTGGGGAATTCAAGAAAAACCAATTCCCTGTGGTGTGGCAATTCATTTGCCACTTCGTCATCCGCAGTCTATCCGGCAGAACCGGAGGCACAGACAATATGGTACTGAAGCTTCTAGAGTTGGTATGGAGCATATTCACAGGACACGATGTAAACTACGGGCAGATCCTATGGGACGACTTTCTACAATACATTCCCAAGGAGAACCCAAGGGAGAACCCAACCGAGCTCACCTTTGCAAGGTTCTGGTCACTCTGCATCTCAGACCTTTATGCAGATGCAGGAATCGACATGGGCAGTGACATCAATTTCTTTGTCACTAAGGATCTTAAAAGGTACAATCCATCTTCTGATCAGTCTCTTTTTGAACCAATTAGAAGACTTCCCACTCATATTCTTTCTACTATGGGTCTTGAGACTGCTGATGTCTCAGACCATATTGAGGCTATAGAAGGTATTGCCCAATACCCTCCTACCCCGCCTCTTCAGAACTCATCCACAATCATTAACCCTGAAGGTACCATAGTCCCTTCTTCCACTACTCTCTCCAATCTTTCTCAAAGAATAAAGCAATTGGCCACCAAGAAGAAACAAAGAACTCCCAAGAAGGATGCTCCCAAACGAACCGCACCCACCAAGAAACGGAAAACCAAACCCACCGCAACCACACCTGATAGTGATTCTGATGAGGATAGGCAACCAATTGCTATCCTTAAGAAAAGAAAAACAGATACCTCTGGCCAAATGCGTGACCGGACCGATACTGAAGCCTCTCAAAAGGCTCTGGTAGTCCTTGGGGTGGCCGCAGACCCATTCAACACCACCATCATTTTTCAATCAGACTCAGAAAGTGAGTCTGATTCACAACAGCGTGAAGACTCCCCCCAGTTCACTCCCGAGAGGATGACACTGGTGAACGCCCTAAGGTCTCCAGGGCTTCCCGACTGCACTTCTTTTCCCCTGAGGAGTTGCACTCCATCCTTTTGAATGTCACCCATACACTACAAACACATTCCCAACCGCAGGGCACTTCTTCCGCCCATGCCAGAACTGAGCCGAGGTCAAACTTGACCACGGGTCAAGGAGACCAAGGAAGCTCAGGAAATCCTACTCTGCTTTCATCCGCAGCAGGTGGTTTAGGCACGATGAGCACAAACTTGCAAGGATCCGTGGACCCGAAGGACACTTCGGTGCGATTTCATGGATTTGACGACGATGAATCAAACGACTCATGGTTACGCTACACTCCGGTAACCGAGTCATAAATAAAGAAATATGCCGCTTTCAGAAGGGCATTCCAAGCCCGCAAGGAGCAACAGATCAAGCAACAATAGAAGGAGCAAGATGCAATAAATAATGCCAATACCGTAGCTACCATTCTCAAATTTCAAGACTGGATGACCGAGATTGCTGAGACAATCCTTAAAGCTCAAGCAACTGCTGAAGGTGTAGGTACCTCTAGAGTAACTCCAACTCCTACTCCAACTCCAAATCCAATTCCAACTCCAACAGTTCATGAATTACAAGATGAAGGAACCGCAATAGAGGTCAGTTCTGCTCCCACCTTCGGTCTTAATGATGAAGACATTCAGGAGGTAAATAAGCCTAGCCCTTCTGACGATGACCTCATGATGTTCGATGATGAAGAGGAATCCAGTGGCTCTCACCATTCAACTTCTAAACCCAAAGAAAAGAAGAAAAATAAGAAGAATGCGGTCATGAGAAAGGAGTTTCTGAGCTTACAAGCAAAAGTCGATCAAATCTTAGCTGCGGTCAAGCCAACTCAACCGCAACCAGAAGAAACCCCAGGGTCGCAGTCTCTGATCGAACGAATAGAGCGCTTGGCTGCTGAGAGAATTTCTCTCAAAGTTGAAATGGGGATCCGGTCCCTTGACAACAACCGCAAAGCAGATCACAAGGACTTTATGGCTGCTGCGGAACGCCTCATCTCTGAGGTGACTGCAATCAAGAAAGATCTCCAAGCAGCCATTGCGGATCAAGCCACTCAGTCTCAAAAACTGATAGATGAGACACACACTACGTATGAGTCCACTATCTCTGTTCTTCAAGCCACCATAAACAGACTACAACGATCCCTCTCCTCCAACTTCCACGGTCCTGAAATCATTCAACTCACCAAAGAGATTCACAGGCTGCTCTTCAACCCCTCCATCCCCAACAATCACCAATTGGCAGAAACCCTCAAAGCTCAATTTCAAGAAGTCTATGCCAAGGTTGATGGCCTTAAACAATGGTTTGAGGAAGTTCCTCCGTTGCATTCCTCAAGAGGGGGAAGTGAAGAAGAAGAAGTCCATCACTCTGATCAATCAATCTCTCAACATCAGAGCCCCCCTCCCCCCATCATCACATAAAATATTCCTACACCGCAACCCTCACCGCAACCATCTCACCATACTCCACCTCCTCATACTTCACCACAAAAGGAGAACACTCCTAACAATCCAGAGACCCCTCCTCACTTTAAAAATCTGGTGGAGCATATGTCCTCTCCAAGCTTAACTGACCCTCCTGCCACCACCCAAAGGAAGAAAGATTGGAAGGCAGCCAAACTGGCTGAGCTAATATGGAGAGAATGCGGTTTTGACACGGTCATGGACGAATCCTTGATCAACTCTTGGATCAATCCTCACCGTAGACTGTTGGATGAAGATTACAGACCTCACCTCACATATGCTGAACCTCCTTCGGATGGCTACTGGGATGTTCCAATCTCCCCAAATGCTAAGTACGTCATAGTTTTTGATCCATTCGACTGCAACCTTCTAGACCACAAGAGACTGCCAATGGAATTCGAGAGACTTAGTCTTTTCTATGCTAAGCATGCCTCTCCCATTGAGAAAATATGGTCTAACAATAGACCATCCGCAGTCAAGAACTACAAACTTCGGAAGTTCATGAAGGCTGACTTCATCCAGTACACCCTCACCAGAAGAGAACATGACTACGTCCACACCCAGGTTGACTTCCCTTGCATGAATCCGGAAGAAGTCTTTCTCATTGCTAAGGTGTTTCAGAACAAGTCAGAAAATCACCCGAAGATGAAGATTGTGCTTTAAAGGGCCAATACCTTTTTGAAGGAAACTGTCTGCGATTTTGCCAAAATCGATGCAGACATCTACCCCACTATTGCCAAGAAGTTTGATCTACCACCTCTTGATCCTGCACCGATGCCTACCGAAGGTTATGAAGAAAGATCCTTAGGTGCAACCAACTTTCCTGAACTTGGAATCATTTTCAAAAGGAAGATCGATAATGCCAAATACTTCATTCCAATGACTGCCATGCATCGCCTCACCAAGAAGCAACTTGACATCTGCCGAACCGTAGTTGAAAGATCGAAGCACACTACCACAGAAGTCAAGTTCGAGATCTTAAGAAGAATCATCTGGCTAGAAAACATTAGGAAGTTTTGGTAGATCCTGATCAAGTTTCTCAAACTTGATAACTGATCAGAAGTCAAAGAGGTCACTTAGGGGGAAATTGTTGAATCATAAAAAGTGACCCTCTTGAACTTCAGCTACCGCAACCTCTTCAGCTACCGCAACCATCCAGCACCCGCAGTCAACTTCTTCATCAGCAACCGCAACCGGAGTCTCTTCCTACCGCAATCACTTAACTAGATTACTTTACTTGTCTTTTATTGTAACACTCTCATTTATCCACTATGCCTTGCATGGCTACTCTTAGAGAGGTAATCTAGTGTACATCGTGAGTCTCTATAAATAGAGCTCATTCTCTTTGTATTAAAATATACTTACACGCATCTATATATTCTGAATACACTTATCTGAAGTTATCTTTTCTATCCCTCTATCTACGCATCACTTCTTGCTCTCAATTCTTACTAGAACATAACTGATTATAACCTCTCTCCGGAGCAAGCCTTTTGTGACTTAATCACTAAGTTTGATCTTCCTTATTAACTTGGTTTGAATGCATTCCATGTTATGAATCAACTTAAGTGTATACTTGATATAATTATTGCTGTCATTTCTATTACTTTACTTTTCTGCAACTAACTCTCTAACTTATTAATATTATTGTTGAGCTTTTAGATCCTTCGAGATTAACTATTCTGCAATACTACTTGTTCTAACGTTTGTTCAAGTGTGTCTCTAAGTTTTTCTCTCAACAGAGTGTTGTATGTAACCCATGCATGTGTTAGATGGTCTTATTGGGTTAAGAAGATAGGGTTTTGGACATTAAGAACTTTATAGTCGTGCAAAGTTGAAGGGTCTAGTTTATGGTGTGGGCTAGGCTATCTAATGTATAGGTCTTATTGAGTCTTTTGTCATATGATTGTGTTGTTTGGATGAGTTTACGGCCAGAGGTTTGTTTATGGCCGTAAATAGGTTTACGGCCGTAAACCTGTTTACGACCATCTTTCCCCTATATATAGGGTGTGTCAGAGTCTGTCAGTGGTTGTTGTCAATCCACAGAAGTTTACGGTCATTTGTGTGTGTCCAAGTTGTACCCGACGTTTCTTTGATATAAACGTGTGCAAGGCTTGGTTTAATCTTCTTCTACTCCATTCTTATCTTGTTTGATTGTTAGATTGCTTGATCACTAGTTAAGATCCTTGTTACAAGGGTCTTACAATTGGTATCAGAGCTTGGTTGTATCAATAAATTTTTTCAGATCTGGAGCTTATTTGATCTTAATTTTGAAGGATTTCTGCGTTTTTGGATAGATCTTGGCAAAATAAGGGGGGTTTGTTCTTCGTGTTTTTGAAAAAAAAGGGGTTTTTGATCGAGTTTTGGAGCTAAAAAGTCGAAAAAACGCTGTTTTTGGTCATAACCAAAGAGGGGGTGGCTGCGTGTACGGCCAGCAGCTACGGTCTCCGGAGTTTACGACCGGAGTTTACGTCCTCAGAGTTTACGGTCGGAGTCGCATGTGTTTGTTCGGCGTTCACGGTCCGTGGTGTGCGACCAACCTCGCATGTGTTCGGCCCAACGAGTCTTCGTTCAGCAGCCTCGGTCTCGCATTCGCATCGCGCCTCGTCCTCGCATCGCGCGTCGTCCTTGCATCCTCGCATCCTAGCACAATGTAACACTAGTCAAAATAGGTCCATAGACAATCACATGTGATTATGCCAATCATGTAATGTGATTATGTTAACCTAGTAATGTGGTAAGAGTGTTATGTAGTTCATGATAAATTCTAATACAAATATGAATCTTATTTATAATACAACTCAAAGTATACATCCATACGATCCCAAAAATATAGAGAATGTTTGAATCTGACTTCGCATGAAGAAGTTATGATAAACCGAACACTATAAATATCTATAATAAAAGGAATTTAAAATACACTTAGAATTAGCTATTTATGTCTAAACGAGAGTTGTAGTACTCGTAAATACCTACGTGTGGATATAAACAACGTCGAAAACGGAGTTCGTATGCAAAAGTTATGGCCTTCCGAAGATATCGCTGTCAGAAACCCTAATTTGACTGAACTCACGAGGTGAACATAAAGGTTCACGAGGTGAGGAGTTAAACTGCCACATTTCAGATCTAGAAGGTGTGACGAGGCTGCGAGGGGATAAGATCCAAACTCACGATGTGAGCAAGGATTTATTCACGTCGTGAGGAGTCAAAGGGACACCATCCGAAGCTAGGGACGAAATGGCGGGTCTACGAAGTGAGCAGGATCGAGCTCACGACGTGAACATGCTTGGTTCACGTCGTGAATGGCCAATAATTAGCCTATAAATAGCAAATTAGACCTTAACACTTCTTACACGTAAACTCGTCTCTCTATCTCGTTTTTGGAGGCCATTTTGCATCCCGAGTCCCGACGACCTCGTGCGCTCACCGTTTTTGCTTAGATAACATAAAATCACGCTACTAGGGTGAGTTTCACGGCCCCACTTTCTAATATTTAGGGGGAAACGCATGCTAGATATTATATATATGCTATTATTATGTCTATATGACAGTATATAGTTATAATAGTCGGGGTATAGTTGTTCTAAATATAATATTTTGAATATATATAACTATTATCAACTTATCAGTATGTTAATTTACTAATGTTGATCTTGAGTTATATTTAAGATTCTATATATATGTTGTGTGCGATATAGTTCCGAAGTTATATTCAGAAGATCTATATGTTAAGTTATAAAGTATGTTGCTATTAATAGTTTTATGGCAAGATAAAACTGGATATGTTATATGTTGTTATTGTTAGTTTTATGATAAGATAAAACTTGGTATTGCAATTGATAGTTTTATGTCAAGATAAAACTAGGAATGTTATATGCTGTTATTATTGGTTTTAGGTCAAGATAAAACCTGGTTTTACTTCAAGATATAGCTGTTGTACTGCCTAAATATTATGAAGTTAGAAGTAATGTTTAAAAGCATAGTCTAGTAACTTAGGGTTTTAGACATAAAGATGCTTTTGTTATTAGAGCTATAGGAAGCTGTTAAAGTCTACATGAGTAATTGTATTCATCAACTAAGATTGGGGATCTTAGTGGAAATCCTCTGAACTGTAACCGTTAATCCCGTGTGAGCGAGGAAGTCGTGTATAATTAATATACGGGTTGACCACCCCACTTGTGACTGTTAGCTACAGTCAACCAAAAGCAAGTGATGAACTATCCTTTTATTTGTTATTGTTCCGGCATTGATGAAGCGTACGGTGTTGTTTCTCATGGTAAATCATGAGTGTGTTTGTTTCTCATGGTAAATCATGAGTGCGTTCTATCAGAGGTATTATGTCATAGCAACGGTTACAGGCTCATGGTAGCAAATTGTTAGAAAAATTATACTTTGTCGTATACAAGTATTAATGTTAAGTATAAGTTTCCCCTACTTATACCTTAGGATTAAGGAATGTTTAGGTATAACACTTAATTGATAAGTAAACTATTATACCTAATATACATACTAAATGATGGAGAGTCAAAATGATACTTTCAAAAACTATACTTTTGAATGTGGAAAATGTATTATTTTATGGAGTCAAAACCTGTCGACTCACCAACTTTATGTTGACGTATTTTATAATGCATGTGTTTTCAGGAACTTGAAAAGCTGGTATGTATTCGAACAGAAGAAGTTTTACTATTACCTTTCTGTTCATTAAGAGTATGCTATAGTCGGATAATATGTAATAGGTTCTAGAAAAATAGTTATGTAACTTTCAGTTATCAATAGTTATGTAACGTTACACTACCCGGTGTTTCCGCCGATGGCTGGGGTTGTGACAGAAATTGGTATCAGAGATATTAACTATAGTGAACTAGTACTTTCTTAGGAAAGCACGTCTATAGTTTAGGACTTACTCTATTAGGTTTAGGTATATCCCTTAGCCTATAAATAAAAAGTATCATTAATTATTCTACTGAAGGACTACTTACGGGAACAGTGACAAGGATAGACATGTCGATTTGGGTTGCTGGATTTCAGAACGGCTATATGCTAAAATGATCATGCCCTTTCGACTGTCTTGACTGGCCGGAGCCTTATCAGATAGACCTGAAGTAACAAACAATAATTAAAGCATAAATACAATAAATAAGAATATAGAGTCATATGTAAAGACTCAGACCCGTGGTGAGAATACACCTTAATACCCGGAATGTTTTTGATCTCAAGGATTTAGATCAAATATTCCAACTAAAGTTTATATGTACATATATCCTATCACAACTAGGTGTAGGTGCGCAACTACATTTTATTATGATCAGAGCATATGAACTATTTAATTTGGGAGTAATATTTGATAGACTAAAACTCTTGGTGATCCAAAACGTATAGGAATTCGACATGGCACATTCACGAGAATGGATAAGCATCGAGGATACGGATGAAGAAGAGGAAGTTTCATTCCCCATGATGGTAGGCGATCCTTACTACCCTATAAATCCAACCACCTTTCATCCAATACCTTCTGACGATGGAGCACCTTTACCCTCCAACGAATGGGAAGAGAGTGAACCAATGGAAGGAAGTGAATCCACGGAGGAGACAGAGTCGGTGGCATCATCTTTACCACCACTGAACACTCTTTACCATAAAGTTCCAGGAGGAGTAAAATGAAATGCACGACACGTAAATCCATACCGATATGGCCAAAGATTAAGAAGAGTCAGAAGGCGACATCTTCAGGAAGTCATAGAGTTCAAGATGAACCTGCACGGATCGCACAAACCGTTGATAGGTGGGTGGCGGAAGAAAGAGCTGCCAAGATGTATGAGACTGGTCATTCATCTCTACCACATCTCCCACATTCTTCTAAAGATAACACTTTATCCCAATTGTTTGAGAAAAGTGTCAAAATTGAAGACAAAATGGAAATTGTCGAAGGGAGGGCTACTCATCTCTCTGGAAGCGAAGGCTAGAAGGACAAAGGACACGAAATCAGGAATCGGTGATGGATGTCCATCATCGTATAAAGTTTGCTTATAATGACATGATTACTCACGATGCCAGGATTGCAGAGTTAGAGCTCTACAATCAAACCTGAATAAATGAAGAACACACGGGAAGTCTTGAGCAGAGAACTCAAGCACTTGAAGAGCAAGTGGTTAATGTCACTGACGTGTTGGGTCATCACTTAGGTTTCTTGTAGATAAGCTCCAACTAGTGGTTATGTAAATAGAGAAAATCAGACTAGTTAAGGCGAAAAGAGGAAAGTTTATAGCAAGGATGTAGAAAACCTTGCAAATTTTGCAATAGAAACTTTTCTCTTATAACCTAAATAAACTGATGTAACCACCGGTAATAATATGAAGCATATGTTATAGTAATCATTGTCTTGTCTATTATGTTTTACACTGTGAAGAATAACTGGAGTATTTAGTACTCGTGTATTAAATGATTAACAAAACTCATAAAATTCTTATTATTTATAATAGGAACTAAAACAAAATGCCTAGAAGGAGTAATCGGCCAACCCCTAACCGACCATCAGCACCATAACAACAACAACCGCAACCACCACCAGAAATAAACACCTCAATAAGTACAGTACAACTTGAAGAAATCATAGCTCAAAGAATTGCTGCGGCTCTATCTAATGTCACAAGAGATGGAGTTAGAAATGAAGGCCATGTAGGGACCAATAGAACATGTACCTACAAAGATTTTATGAATTGCAGGCCAAAAAGATTTCATGGAAATGAAGGGGTAGTTAATTTGACGAGGTGGATAGAAAAGACAGAGTCCGTCTTTCAAATAAGCTTCTGTCCAGATGATTGTAAAGTACGATTTGCAACATGTACTTTCGCTGATGCAGCACTCACCTGGTGGAACAACCATGTGAATACCATGGGAATTGATACTGCAAATTCCATGAAATGGGAGGAGCTAAAAATGATGCTAGTAGAGGAGTATTGTCCTAGGGAGGAGATACATAAACTGGAACAAGAACTGTGGACCCTAACCATGAAGGGTTCAGAGATAAAAGCTTATACCGCTAGATTTAATGATCTTGCTGTAATGTGTCCAGTACTTGTAAACCCTGAATATAAAAAGATTGAGCGACATATCTGGGGTTTAGCATCACAAATTAAAGGCATGGTGATCGCATCAAAGCCTACGACTTATGACAACACCAAGAGGATAGCTCATCAGCTAACCCTCACAGAGATCCAAGGAACATAAGTGGTCTCAAAGGCTGAGTCTCCCAAATCTAGAACAAACAAGCGCAAGTTTAACAGGAAGAATCCGAAACAATCATCTGAGAAAAAACAAGAAGTGGTAACTAATTATGCAGCCACAACAACAGCACCTACACAACCAAAATCTTCATGGTGCAATCAGTGCAACCGTCATCATCCAGGTGACTGTTTTGTCTGCATGAAGTGCAAGAAAAAGGGACATACTGCTAGTTAATGCAGGAGCACAACACCTGCAACAGTTGAAGAACAAACCAATAATGGGACAGGCCGTGGTGAAGAAAGAAGATGCTACGAGTGTGGGGAGGTTGGACATATCAAGAAAGAATGTCCAAAGTTAAGGAGTCAAGGAGGCATAGGACGTGGTAGGGCGTTTGTGATCGAAAGCAAAGAGGCTATCCAGGACCCTTCGGTCGTATCTGGTACGTTTCTTATAGATAATTTATATGCTACTATACTCTTCGACTCTGGAGCAGATTGAAGTTTTATAACTCCGACATTTAGAAAATTGTTAAGTCATGAGTCTAGAAGATTAAAAGAAATCTATGAAGTAGAAATCGCTAACGGTCAAACTGAGAAAACACATGAAATCCTAGAAAACTGTCTGTTAACTCTTAATAACTACCTTTTTCACGTCAACCTCATGCCAATGCCTATCGGTAGTTTTGATGTCATAATTGGCATGGATTGGTTATCTTCACACCGCGCCGAAATTCTATGTCATGAGAAAGCCATACGACTACCCTTACCAAATGGAGAAGCCCTAATTATCTATGGTGATAAATCTGGGAAGAACCTCAAAGTCATCTCTTGTACTAAGACCCATAAATATCTACATAAGAAATGTAGCGCATTCTTAACCCACATTGTAGATAGGAAGAGAAAGACAAAAGAAATCAAGCACATACCTCAAGTGTGTGATTTCCGTGACGTGTTTCCTGAAGATCTACCCGGAATACCTCCCGTCCGACAAGTCGAGTTTCGAATCGATTTAATTCCAGGAGCAACACCAATAGCGAAATCTCCTTATCAGTTGGCTCCATCTGAAATGCAAGAATTGTCTAGCCAACTACAAGAACTTCTTGACAAAGGCTTTATCCGACCAAGTTTTTCACCTTGGGGAGCACCAATCTTGTTTGTCAAGAAGAAGGACGGATCCTTTCGAATGTGTATTGATTATCAGGAGCTAGCCAAGCTAACAATCAAGAATCGTTATCCACTTCCGAGAATTGATGATTTATTCGATCAACTGCAAGGATCCAGCTACTACTCAAATATAGATCTTAGATCAGGATACCATCAACTCAGAGTACAAGAAGACGACATTCCAAAAACAACATTTAGAACACGTTATGGTCATTATGAGTTCTTACTTATGTCTTTTGGATTAACCAATGCCCCATCAGTGTTTATGGATCTCATGAATCGTGTTTGAAAACCATACTTGGATAAATTCGTGATCGTATTTATCGATGATATATTGATATATTCACGAACCAAGGAAGAACATGGTCAACACCTGCAAATAATCTTGGAACTACTAAGAAAAGAAAAGTTGTACGCTAAATTCTCCAAATGTGAGTTTTGGATTAGAGAAATATAATTTTTAGGTCATGTAGTTAGCAACGAAGGAATTCATGTTGACCCATCCAAAGTTGAAGCAATCAGGAATTGGGAAGCACCAAAGACGCCAACAGAGGTGCGTCAATTCCTAGGACTTGCTGGCTATTACCGTAGATTCATAGAGAATTTCTCGAAAATAGCCAAGCCACTTACAACACTAACCTAGAAGAATACGAAGTTCAACTGGGAAGACAAACAAGAAGCTGCTTTTCAGAAACTGAAGCAAATGTTGTGTAGTGCACCAATCCTATCCCTTCCAGATAGAACAAAATATTTCGTTGTATACTGCGATGCGTCAAATCAAGGATTGGGATGTGTGTTGATGCAAACAGGAAAAGTTATCGCCTATGCATCATGACAACTTAAGATGCATGAGAATAATTACACTACCCATGATCTTGAATTGGGAGCTATAATTTTTGCACTAAAAATTTGGAGACATTACTTATACGGTACTAAGTGTACTCTTTTTACCGACCACAAGAGTCTCCAACACACTTCGACCAAAAAGATCTTAATATGAGACAAAGAAGATGGGTTGAATTGTTGAATGATTACGAATGTGAGATTCGTTATCATCCCGGAAAGGCAAACGTTGTAGCAGATGCCTTGAGCCGGAAAGAATATATTAAACCCCGACGAGTACGAGCATTAACTATAACTATCCATTCTAACTTCACCGCACAAATTAGAGAAGCTCAGCTTGAGGCTCTAAAAGAAGAAAACATTAAGAACGAAGCTTTGCGAGAAATGGAAAAGCAACTTATACGAAAAGATGACGGAATACAATACTTTATGAACCGAGTTTGGACGCCTAGGTTCGGTGGAGTCAGGGACTTGGTCTTACAAGAAGCCCACAAGTCCAAATATTCCGTGCATCCAGGTTCTGACAAAATGTACTTAGATTTAAAAGTACATTATTGGTGGCGAAACATGAAGGCAGAAATTGCTACTTATGTGAGCAAATGTTTGACTTGTTCTAGAGTAAAGGCAGAACATCAAAAGCCTTCAGGTTTACTTCAACAACCGGAAATACCTGAATGGAAATGGGAGCAGATATCAATGGACTTCATCACTAAGTTACCTAAAACTCCTAGTGGGTCCGACACTATTTGGGTGATAGTCGATAGGTTTACTAAGTCCGCCCATTTCTTACCAATTAAGGAGAACGACAAGATGGAGAAGCTTACTAGAGTTTATATTAAGGAAATTGTCAGATTGCATGGAGTTCCAAATTCTATTATTTCTGACCGAGATAGTAGATTCACTTCACGATTTTGGCAATCTCTACAAAAATCCTTAGGAACACGTCTAGACATGAGTACCGCTTACCATCCACAGACTGATGGTCAGAGTGAGAGAACCATTCAGACTTTAGAAGATATGCTCCGAGCCTATGTAATAGACTTTGGAAATGCGTGGGATACTTATTTACCATTAATTGAGTTTTCCTACAACAATAGTCATCACACCAGCATCAAGGCTGCACCATTTGAGGCTCTTTATGGACGAAAATGTCATTCCCCAGTGTGTTGGACAGAAGTTGGAGATATGCAGATGGCCAGAGAACGTACAGGCGATACCTTACGTACTGGACCATAAATAATCCATGAGACAACTGAAAAGATCGTGCAAATTAAGGATCGATTAAAGGCTGCACGTGATCATCAAAAGAGCTATGCTGACGTAAGACGTAAGCCTTTAGAATTCCAAGTTGGAGATAAAGTAATGTTGAAAGTCTCTCCTTGGAAAGGTGTAATTCGATTCGGGAAACGAGGCAAACTAAACCCACGATATATAGGACCTTTTGAAATTCTGACAAGAATTGGTTCCGTCGCATACCAACTTAAGTTGCCTCAAGAGCTAAGTAATGTGCACGATGTTTTTCACATATCAAATCTCAAAAGATGTCTTTCCGATGACACTCTTGTTATACCTCTCGAAGAGATACAAGTCAATACGAAACTCAACTTTGTAGAAGAACCTGTTGAGATTATGGATCGAGAAGTCAAACGATTAAAGCAAAGTCGTATTCCCATAGTGAAAGTTCGATGGAACTCTTTGCGAGGACCTGAATTTACTTGGGAACATGAAGATCAGATGAAAGAAAAATACCCCCAACTGTTTAACGAAACCCCATCCATAAGATAAATTTTGGGACGAAATTATTCTAACGGGGGGAGAATGTAACACTAGTCAAAATAGGTCAATAGACAATCACATGTGATTATGCCAATCATGTAATGTGATTATGTTAACCTAGTAATGTGGTAAGAGTGTTATGTAGTTCATGATAAATTCTAATACAAATATGAATCTTCTTTATAATACAACTCAAAGTATACATCCATACGATCCCAAAAATATAGAGAATGTTTGAATCTGACTTCGCATGAAGAAGTTATGATAAACCAAACACTATAAATCTCTATAATAAGAGGAATTTAAAATAGACTTATAATTAGCTATTTAAGTCTAAAAGAGAGTTGTAGTACTCATAAATATCTACGCATGGATATAAATAATGTCAAAAACGGAGTTCGTATGCAAAAGTTATGGCCTTCCGAAGATATCGCTGTCAGAAACCCTAATTTGACTGAACTCACGAGGTGAACATAAATGTTCACGAGGTGAGGACTCAAACCGCCACATTTTGGATCTAGAAGGTGTGACGAGGCTGCGAGGGGATAAGATCCAAACTCACGACGTGAGCAAGGATTTATTCACGTCGTGAGGAGTCAAAGGGACACCATCCGAAGCTAGGAACCAAATGGCGAGTCTACGAAGTGAGCAGGATCGAGCTCACAACGTGAACATGCTTGGTTCACGTCGTGAATGGCCAAAAATCAGCCTATAAATAGTAAATTCGACCTTAACACTTCTTACACCTAAACTCTTTTCTCTATCTCGTTTTTGGAGGCCATTTTGCATCCCGAGTCCCGACGACCTCGTGCGCTGACCGTTT
The DNA here is from genome assembly GCF_052849685.1 of Lactuca virosa. Taxonomy (NCBI): domain Eukaryota; kingdom Viridiplantae; phylum Streptophyta; class Magnoliopsida; order Asterales; family Asteraceae; genus Lactuca; species Lactuca virosa. The sequence continues at coordinate 432,004,881 of NC_136428.1, read as the reverse complement.
TTGCTTAGATAACATAAAATCACGCTACTAGGGTGAGTTTCACGGCCCCACTTTCTAATATTTTGGGGAAAAACGCATGCTAGATATTATATATATGCTATTATTATGTCTATATGACAGTATATAGTTATAATAGCCGTGGTATAGTTGTTCTAAATATAATATTTTGAATATATATAACTATTATCAACTTATCAGTATGTTAATTTACTAATGTAGATCTTGAGTTATATTTAAGATTCTATATATATGTTGTGTGCGATATAGTTCCGAAGTTATATTCGGAAGATCTATATGTTAAGTTATAAAGTATGTTGCTATTACTAGTGTTATGGCAAGATAAAACTGGATATGTTATACGATGTTATTGTTAGTTTTATGATAAGATAAAACTTGGTATTGCTATTGTTAGTTTTATATCAAGATAAAACTAGGAATGTTATATGTTGTTATTATTGGTTTTAGGTCAAGATAAAACCTGGTTTTACTTCAAGATATAGCTGTTATACTGCCTAAATATTATGAAGTTAGAAGTAATGTTTAAAAGCATAGTCTAGTAACTTACGGTTTTAGACATAAAGATGATTTTGTTGTTAGATCTATAGGAAGCCGTTAAAGTCCACATGAGTAATTGTATTCATCAACTAAGATTGGGGATCTTAGCGGAAATCCTCGAAACTATAACTGTTAATCCCGTGTGAGCGAGGAAGTCGTGTATAATTAGTATACGGGTTGACCACCCCACTTGTGACTGTTAGCTACAGTCAACCAAAAGCAAGTGATGAACTATCCTTTTATTTGTTATTGTTCCGGCGTCGATGAAGCGTACGGTGTTGTTTCTCATGGTAAATCATGAGTGTGTTTGTTTCTCATGGTAAATCATGAGTGTGTTCTATCAAAGGTATTATGTCATAGCAACGGTTACAGGCTCATGGTAGCAAATTGTTAGAAACATTATACTTTGTCGTATACAAGTATTAATGTTAAGTATAAGTTTCCCCTACTTATACCTTAGGATTAAGGAATGTTTAGGTATAACACTTAATTGATAAGTAAACTATTATACCTAATATACATAGTAAATGATGGAGAGTCAAAATGATACTTTCAAAAACTATACTTTTGAATGTGGAAAATGTATTATTTTATGGAGTCAAAACCTGTCGACTCACCAACTTTATGTTGACGTATTTTAAAATGCATGTGTTTTCAGGAACTTGAAAAGCCGGTATGTATTCGAACAGAAGAAGTTTTACTATTACCTTTCTGTTCATTAAGAGTATGCCATAGTCGAATAATATGTAATAGGTTCTAGAAAAACAGTTATGTAACTTTCAGTTATCAATAAAGGTATGTATTTTCTTTAGTACTGTTCAACGTATGTTATATAACTGTGATACAAAGAATAACGTTACACTACCCGGTGTTTCCGCCGATGGCTGGGGGTGTGACACACAACGTCTTATTAAAAAAAAAAGGGGAAGCGAAATTGAGGGTGTCGGGGATCGAACCCGGGTCCCCTGATATATCAAACACGCGTCTTACCAGTTGGACTAGCAAGTCCTTTGTTCCACTCCTTCCGAATTTAACTCATAAGGCATCCCTGTTTCGTTCCAAATTTCGCAATTTTGACACATTTAGCCCAAAAATCAATATCTTTTTATTTTTAGCTTACATTTTCTACCCAAAAATTTTAGTTTTTAATTTTTGACTTTTAATTTTCACTTTTTACTTAAAATTTTGACTTTGACTTTCAAGTTTGACCTTTGACTTTAAACATTGACTTTCTCGTTTAACCTTTAAATTTTCAATTTTAGCTTTTCTGTTTGACTTTTAAGTTTGACTTTATAAGTTTGACTTTTAAGTTTGACTTTTTAAATTTGACTTTTAAGGTTGACTTTTGAGTTTTTTTAGTCAAAGGGCATTTTTTATAAACAATGAGTTCTTCAAACACCAAAGTCAATGAAATTTCTTGTTCTCAAACATGCATTGATAATGTTAAAATTTTACTTGACCATATCGAATTATTAAGTAGAGCGAACGAGGACCTAAAATACGAAGGATACCAACTCAGGAAAGGACAGAAACCTCTAAAAGCACAATTAGAAGCAAAAACAAATGACTTTAGGAAACTTCAGGAAGAGTATAGCAATAAGTGTGCAAACTATAGATTTGTGACAGAACAACTTGCTGAGTTAACTGCTGAACTTGACACATTGAAAAATAAGTTTGAAAATGCAGATTTTAATTTCAGAAAATTTGATGTGTCAAGTGAATTAGTTGCGTCAATGATGGAAAATAGTTTGAGATTTAAAAATAACCAGCAAAAGGGTTTAGGGTATGATAAAGTGCCTCCTCCTTTTAATCACACCTATTAGTATAACCTTTTGACAAAAGAGGAAATGGACAGAGAGGCACATCTCAAATATGGCAAACCTGTTGTATTTGTGTCGGGATGTCGTCCTCAGGTTGCAAGTACTAATGTTTCTACTTCTTATGTAGATCAACCACTAAGTCATTGCAAGCAAGCAGCTGAAGAGAGTGTGTCTGATAATAAAATTGTGTCAAAGTCTGATGACTTAATTTTTTTTGATATATTTGATGATATCTTTGATAATTCTGCCGTGGTTGTGCCAGAAAGTGTTGAGTTGAACGATTCTAATGCTTCTACTTCTTGTACAGGTAAAGTAATGGAAGATGAGAACAACGAGAAAACTATTGAACAAACCAATGTCTCCTTGAACTCTGAATCTGTTGCTTCTAACTCAGTTACTTCTGATCAACCTGCTGTTGAGAAATACAGGCCACCAAAACAAGCGAAACAGAGTGCTTTTTGTAATTGTGCTTGTAGGAACAACAAGAGACAAGGCGTGGATACACCACCAGGGGCAGGAAGAAAGAACTTCCCAGGAAGAAAGAACTTCCCAGTGGAATACTTGGACACATTGCTAGAAATTGTCCAAATCGCGCATACATTCACTACTACGCAAAAGGCTGTCAGAACGCGCAAAGTGGGAGATTCTACAAAAGAAATCATTCGAGGTCACAATCGCACAATGGTGACTGGAATGCATAGAAGGCCAAGAATCAAACCCACATGGCCAAGAATCCATCTCCCAAGGTCAAGAAGGGAATGCCGGTCAAGAAGCAAAAATCAAAGTCATCTCAACGATCGGATTCCAGTTCAAAAGCAAGTACTGAGGAACCCATCGGATCGAAAAAGAAATGGGTTAAACCCAACTACAGATGGGTGCCAAAGGTTCAATCTCCCAAATCTGCTAATGATTCTAATATTTCTACATCTTCTGTTTGTGATAAGCAGGATATGTCGTGGGAGGGAGTTCCCTGCGTTGATGACAAAGGTCAACCCAGTTTCAAAGTCGATTGGGTCCCAAAGACTAACTGATCCCGCTCTGTGTCGGAACAACTATGGAGGCATATCATCAGACTTCGGTTTGTTGATAGTGGCTGTTCCAGGCACATGATAGGGGACATCTCTCAACTGTGCAACACTCAAAACTTTGTTTGAGAGTATGTGTCCTTTGCGGGAAAGGAAGAAAGGAAGGGATCACCCATAGGGTTTGTGCTTAACGATGTGAAGATTTTTCAGATCTATTCTGAGATTATGCATGTTGTTCTCAGACCTTCTGAATGCAAATTCAATCGGTGACTTACGGTTTGATTTTTCTTCTCTATACTCCTGAGCTTATCTTAAACTGGTTCATTTTGAAGACAATTTTTTTATTTCATTAGATGTCTTTCTTTAGTAGGTTGTTTTGGGAAGTGATATAAAGATAAAGTGATAAAAGGCAGTCTAAAACATGTGTAAGGGACTGAATCTAAATTGTCTAGACACTGTGTTCAATGTGCTGGTAGGCATGAAGGATTTGATAGTGTGGATTAAGATAGGATTGTTTGGACTGACCATAGGACGCTTGGGTAGAGTGAGCAGTGAGATAAACACGAGAACCCACGGGATACACTAAATTATTACGCATCTAGAACAGTAGTTCAACTTTTCTTTGATGTACGGACTTATGTCCTTAATTATGGTTCTGATAGGGCGACTGGGGGGTTCTGATAAAGTAGGTCTGCAGGAAATTATTTTCTTGCTTTCTATCTGTCAGTCATATGTTGCTTCCTCTGCGTGATTGGAAGAGATCCGACCTGGAATGCAACCTACGCAACTCTATTCCTACACACCTCCTTATCTATGATTATCTTTCTATCTGTTAGTCATATGCTGTCTCCTCTGCATGATTGAAATGATCCGAACCGGAACACAACATATGCAATATTCTACCTCTCAATCCCTCTATCCTAGTTAGCCATATGTTGTCCCCTCTGCATGATTGAAAGAGATCCGACCTGGGACACAACATATGCACCTATTTCTGTTGTAACATAACAACATGGTTTGGCATGCAGAATTAAATATTGCACAATGAACACGGTGATTTGGGTGTTTAAGAGATGTATTGACTATGTATGGTGTTACACAAAAAAGGATCTAGATCTACATCTACATAAATAACACACACTTATACACTCACTCGTACAGCGATGATCGAGTACATACCGTGAAAGTGCTTTGCTAACTAGTGTTGATACTTTATACTACGGTCCTCCTTGCTACTACTATGATCGCCTGTCATATACAAGTTATGAATAATTAAGATAAATAAGATGGTCTATTGAGTAACTCTACCTCAAATCCTCAACCAAACAAGGTACAGGAATTAAGGTGGAATCACTCACTCTAGGTCTGCAAAATCTTAGCTATGCACAACCCTGATGTACATACTCAGCCATGATAGCTTCTCTGAACGGATATTTTAGTTCTCTTGAATACTGTGACTTGTTTCAATAAGTGAGTTATTATAATTACTTTTAAGTGTTTTCCCCAGGTTTTAATCTTATATAAATATAAATTAATTTTTAAAGTAATTCTTTAACTCGAAAACGTACCGCTGCTCACTGACGACTCCGAGGATGATTCTCCTGCAGTGATCATCAGAATTCGTCCATCCACTCCTGAGTTCTTTGTTATCGGGCAGTCCCTCTGGTAGTGTCTTGTCTCACCACAGCCATAGCAGGCTTGGTTTTCTTCAGCTCTTGGGACTTGGGAGATTAGTTGGGCCGGTGCCCTGCAGAAACGGACCGTGTGTCCCTTTCTGTAGCAGTTCAGACACTGCATTTCCCGGCATACTCTGGTGTGGTGGTAGTTTCACTTTCCACACTTTGGGAGGGTTCCAGCATATCGACTGGCAGGTGCTGGAGTAGCAGGTGTTGTGGTGGCATACATAGTACTCGTTTGTTCCTCGTGCGGGTGTTCTTGTGTTGTTCGCTTCTTCTTCCTCTTGTTCCCCAACTTCTGGCTATTGTCCTCTTCCCTCGATGGCTCGGGAACGGGGACTTCCACACCATGGCGGACTCCACGGTCGATGAGTCGCTGGGCCAGGCGTTTAGCACTATCGAATGTGGTTGGGTTAGAAGACATCACATCTCCTTGGATCGGGGTAGTGAGACCCCAGATATATCTTTCTATCTTCTTGCTCTCTGGGGTAACCATCTCGGGGCATAGAGCTGCTAGGTCGCTGAACCGGTCAGTGTAGGCCACTATGTTTGAGCCGACTATCTTGAGCTCCCATAGTTCTTGTTCCAGCTTTTGAACTTCGCCTAAGGGGCAATATTCTTCCATCATTAACTCTTTCACGTTCTCCCAACCTATTGAGTTAGCCACTGATAGGGTCAGTGACTTAACATGGTTGTTCCACCATGTCAGGGCTCTGTCCGAGAAGGTGCAGGCAGCAAACTACACTTTGCTCCCTTCAGGGCACGAACAGATTTCGAAGACCGAATCTGTTTTCTCGAACCATCACATTAAAGCGATGACTCCACCATTTCCATCGAAGGAATTGGGTTTGCAGTTCATGAAGTCTTTATACGAACACTCCCTTGGGTATCCGTGAGTAACTCCGGGGTTGGGTAAGTGAGTACCGCTACAAGATCCGAGGGTACCACTTTCACCGAAGTAAGCTAGAGCAGTTGCCACTGCGGATGATATCGCTGCATAGAGAGCAGTAGGATCAAATTGTGGCGTTGGAGTTGGAGTTATCGGAGTAGTGCGTCTGATTGATCTGCAAGGAGGCATCTTTGCTAAAAGAATACAAAGATGAGATGCAATAAGTCTATAGCAGTGGACATAAGTCGAAAGCTGAAAAGACAAGATCATCCTAGTTCTGAGTGTATCGGGTCCTGACTTCCACAGGCTTCTGGAAACAATTCATAAAAGAGTCTATACCAAATAAACTTTATGAATTTGGAATGGCTATCCTCGAATAAATATGTGTTACCTGAATAAGTTTTACCAACTGCATGTAAGAAAATAATCCTAACACATAATGTGAGCAGTGTTTCCACTAACCCGTTGAGTTAAACAAGATTATTATTTATTAGTGTGACGCATAAGATGTTTTGGCTACTTCGACTGATCCTTCTTTGAAAGCTTCTCATGAACCTGCTCTTGTGCCTCCTTGACTCGGCTGTTGGCTGCTATGAGGAAGTGGTTACATCCATCTGGGTTTGTCGTACTAGAATGGAAGTGTCTAGAGAATCTATGAGATTAAGTGAAACCTTATGGGGTAATCCTTATAGAGTCCTTCTATAATTGCACAATGTATACAAGTTGTATATAATTTAAGATTAAATAGACCTTCGAATAAGTGATCCTACTCCAAAACCACAACCAAACAAGGAACAGGTAGTGAAGCGTAGATCACAAATTCTACATCTATAAAATCTCAATTATATATAACTTTGGGAGTATACATTGCAAGATTATAGACCTATCCATAAGGGTCTTTTAAGTTATCACATAAGTTATTTACATAGTGCCTAAAATACTCCTATAGTATTTTAATGTAATGTACTTGGTATGTTTTAAACTTGTTATCGTGTTATAGTATCATAAAATACTCCCATAGTATCTTATCTTTATGTTCTGATCTAGAATTCCCTTGAATAGAGTTAGGTAAGTTTTAAGACTGTTGCAACACCACATCACTCCCAAACACATGTAGGTCACATATGGAATGAATATAGTTGATCAGGCTATATTGATCCTAGTTGTGATTACATAACTGTCCAGGTTTGACCATAGTGTTCAACCTTTAAATACTTCTCTTATGTTCCTCTTGTGATACTTGTTCTAGTATGTATATATGTATAAGCAAGTATGTATAATTTTATAAGGTATCATTATATATTTAAAATATATTCTTATCTAGAGCACTTCAGCCCCATTGTATTTATAGTTGTATATCTTTTATCAGTTGATATACTTAGTTCACTATAAACAATGCTCTGATACCAATCTGTCACACCCCAAAACCGGAACGACGGAAACGTTCTGGGGAGGAGGACGTCATGTTTAGTATCAGAAGACATGCATCATAGTAAGCAAGTAATAAACAACCATTTCATTAGAAAGAAAGTGTTTATAAGTATGTGATTCACATAATATAGAATACATAGCAAATAACAAAAAGACATGAAGCTATACTGCTCCATCTTCTGAATCCCAGTGCGCGTACCTATCTACTGGTCTCTTGAGAATACAAGTTATTTTAAAAGTGTAGATCAGCATTTAAGCTGGTGAGTTCATAAGATTTTAGTGATGTAAGTAAGTTGTAAGAAAGTTGTAGTAAGTTGTAAGTTCTGTTTAGAACAGTTCACCCGTTCCTTCAAAAAATCATATATCTCTTGCTTTGTTGAAAGATAAGTAAAAATGACTCTACAATCCTTTCTATGAGTACTAAATGGATACAAGTTATATAAAATCCAGAGTAAACAAACAATCGATTGTGTGTATCTGCCCTAAGCCCACAACCAAACAAGGAACAGGGAATGAGGCGGAGGACACACATCCTATTATTTGTTAGATCATCGTTGTATATAACCCTAGCATATTCACTTGGTACTCACGGAGTTAACTGTAAGGAGACCCTTATTTCTTATAATAAAAAATGGTAACCACGGTGGTTCCTTCTATAATCACTTAGTTTATACTAGCAATATATAATTTAATGTCGAACAGATAGTTAATTGTGTGGATCTGCCCTAAGTCTACAACTAAACAAGGAACAGGGAATGAGGCGGAAAGTACACATCCAACTACCTATCGGATATTAATTATATATAACCTTGATGTATAAACTAAGGTATTATATGATTAACCACCTAAGGTCCTTTAAGTTATACTGGTTTAATAAAATGGATTAAACCCTTTACTTGGTAAGTTTCTAGTTTTGTATACCAAAAGTTCTGATTTGAAAAGTATGTTATGTACTAGAAAATTGTGCATTGCATTAGTGTCCTATGACCTGGCCCATACCTGGTACCCCTTATGATTACTTGGTGTATACGGAATATATATATAGGTAAGATCGAATAAATAGCTGGCTGGGTGTGTTGGATTAATGTCTAAGTCCATAACTATATTTGGTATGTACTTGACCCGACCCAGCATGGTCCATTTGGGTTACACTTCACCGACACAATTTATATGGATAGTCTTTTGAGAAGAGTATATTTATGATTTATATTAATATATTATAAGTTCTAATATATTAATATGGAATCATATTATTTAATTAGTATTGATCAAGAATTAATTTAGAATTAATTAAGTGATCAAAAACAACTAATTAAATATGGACTCTTATATATATGGAATGGGCCAAGTTCATTTAGGTTGGGCTAAGCTTTCATGGATGGTCCATGGAGCTTTTAACCCATGGATCCTATGTAAATGAAAGGTCATGGGTATTAGGGTTTACATGGATGTAACCCTAATCCTCCATAATATATAAAGGGGTCCTTGGCTCATAAAATTGAAAAAGTGTGTGAAAATAAGAGTGGGCCGATTTTAGTGTGCATACATATTCTCTCAAGTTCTTCCAAGGTATTTTGGTGATTTGTGATTCCATTTGAGGCTTCCACACTATTGGGGCTAAGCTCTTAAAGCTTGAAGACATCAAACTACATCAAAAGATATGTCATCTAACTAGAACTTTGTAATATAGGTGCTTCATAATATGGTAGTTTGGATGAAACCTTGGAATAGTTAATATTTGCATGTATAATAGAGAAAACATAGATCCAAGGTTTATAGGGTTGCATGTACACCATAGGAGTGTTAGAATGCTCAAAACCCAACAGGGTGAATCTGCTCTAAGCCCACAACCAAACAAGGAACAGGAAATGAACCGGAAAGTACACATCCTACTACATGTCGGATCCGATTAATATATATCCCTGGATGCATACACTAAGGAATCACAAAGTTAGAATTATAGGCCCCCTTTCTACTGAATGTACTAGACTCGACTGTTCTGTGTGTCGGTTGTAAAATGTAAGTTTTCCCTAGTTTATAACTATCTTGACTCGAAAATAGTTTGCATTAACTTTCAAGTGGAACCGTCACAAAATAAAAGTAATGGGAAATTATAAGTACCCAGTTGTCTTTTGAATTGACATCTTGACGTACTGATTACCTTAAAACATGTTTGTTTTATTAAGGTCATAATGTGATGGATAGTACCCATACTATACGCTCTCCCTGCAAGAGATTCTAGGGACCAAACGTGACTTCAGCAAACCAGTTGCTGGGCCGTGAAGTAGACTCACATTAAAGTTATACGACCATGTATACCCAATTTAACTATCACCTTTTTTTAGAATAATGAGTTAATGATTCATTGGTATAATTAGATCTTGTAGTTGTTTTATGCTATAGCATCTTAGTAAGTTCGTTCTGTTATAGTATCTTAGTATGTTCTCTTTGTTATCGCGTATTGTTTCTACCTCCCTATTTCTCTTTATAATATGCTCTAGTATCTAGTATGAACTGAACCCCTAAACTATACACCTTATAGTTTACTAGTATTTTACTTGACCTGTTACTGAAAAGACTCATTTTTCTACTGAGTTATGCTTGTACCTTAAAAACGGAGTTTTGTTAAACTATAAAGTAACATAACTTTAAAAGAGTTTTTGAAATGTTTTGATCACTTATAAAAGACATAAGCAATCTTTTTAAAGATGTTTAGAACAAACAATTACACAATTATCATTGTGTTCTACTTGTATTATCCCCCCTTAAAAGCATTTAAAACAGTTAAAAGATTCATTATAGGGGTATGAACTCACCTTATGTGGGTGATTCAAATGAATATGCGCGTATGGATAAGAAGTTCCACGAATGAAGTCCCGATACACAAAGATTCCTAAATGACATATAATGGCATATATTGGCATAAATATAGGGTTTAGAAGCAACCAAATGCAAGGAAACACCTTAAGGGACTAGGAAATACTTTGACCAAGGGTTGGAATCACATGTGATTCAACTAAGAGGAGGGTACGGCCACTTTGAGGAGTGTGCGGCCATGGGTGTGCGGCCAGGGAGTGTGCGGCCGCACACTCATGGTACTGAGTGCACAAAAGTGTTTTCCAAGGGTAGGGAGGCTTGTGGGACAATTGCTCACCAAGTGTTGAAGCTAGAAATGCATTTTAAAGGCCCTTTAGGGGTATTCTGAGGGGTGTACGGCCACACATGGGTGTGCGGCTGCACACACCTTGCTTTCATGATTTTTGGGCATTTTTAAGGTGTTAATCTAGTGTTCTTATCAAGTACTAAGGATAGAGAAAGAGTACTTACGATCTGGAGGCTCGAGAAGGCTCAAAATCACCAAGAACAAGTGTGTGTTCTTGGTATTCTTGGTGAAATGGATGAAGATTTGAAGATCTAGCCAAAAGATGATTTCAAATGGATGAAATAAAAGGGTGTTACAAGGTTAAGAAGGATAACAACAAATCAAAACGGAAGAAAGGCTTACATTCTTGAAGATCGGGGTGAAAGCTCGATGATAGTTGAGAGAGAAATCGATGTTCTTGACTTGGAAACTGAGTAAATGGCTTGGAAATGGAAGGATAACACTCTTGACGAGGGGGTGTATGGCCAACATGGGTGTACGGCCGCACACACATGTGTGTACGGCCGCACAATCATGTGTACGGCCGTACACTCCCTCAAATGGAGTGTAGGGCTTGATTTCAAGGGTAGAAGTGTACGCGACCCAATCCTATACCCAATGCTTGAATGTACTAAGCTTTGAACCTTTAAATAGACTCTAAACGAGGCTAAATGATAGCAGAAACGAGTCTGACAAGGCAAAAAATTTCGGGTTGTCACACTTTCTGAAGATTCTCAAGCTGAAAGTGCTATCTTTCAAGAATCAATACAAGACGCCTCCTCACCCAATGTGCGTTTATTGTCAAATTTTGAAGGAAATCCCAATTGCTCAAGATGAAGTCATTTATTGAAGATTCATATGTTTATCTTGATGTTGTGAAGAAATTGAAGATTAATGATGAAGCCAAGCTCCAATGAAGATTAACAAGAAAAGCCAGCTACTTTTTAGGGGGGGCTTGTTGGGTCAATTAGAAAAGAAAGCTATAAACCAAGGGGGAGATTGTTGGGTCAAAATTATGGTTTATACTTTGCTTTTCTAGGAAAATGTATTTTTATGTCTAGGACCGTAAACAGTTCAGTGTTTATGGCTATATAAGTGTTTACGTTTGTGTGTACGGCCGTACACGGGATTACGGTCGTAAACCCGTGTACGGCCAATTATCTCATATATATAGGGTGAGGAGTGCTTGAGAGTAGAAGGCTAGAGAAGGAGAGCATATTGTAGAGAGAGAAACTAGAGAGAAGAATAGTGTGTGTGAGAGAATCTAATGTATATGGAGCATCACTCATATCTTTGAATACATCATAGATTCAATTTATTCTTCTTCTCTTTCTTCTTCATTAGATCTGGCATCATCCGTTTGATTGGGATTCCGCACCATCAAACGGATCTGATTGATACACAAGCAGATTATAGCAATAAGTGTGCAAACTATAGATTTGTGACAAAACAACTTGCTGAGTTAAATGTTCAACTTCACACATTGAAAAATAAGTTTGAAAATGCAGATTTTAATTTCAGAAAATTTAATGTGTCAAGTGAAGTAGTTGCGTCAATGATGGAAAATAGTTTGAGATTTAAAAATAACCAGCAAAAGGGTTTAGGGTATGATAAAGTGCCTCCTCCTTTTAATCATAATTATCAGTTTAGGCCATTGACTGAAGAAAAGATGGACATAGAGTCATTTCTCAAATTTGGCAAACCAGCTGGATTTGTGTCAGGAGGTAGTATTAATGTTGAAAATACTAATGTTTCTACATCCCATGCAGATCAATCTTTAAGTCAATCTAAGCATGAAGTTGAAGGATGTTTGTCTCATAATAAACTTGTTTCAGAATCTGTTGTTTCTATTTCAGATGATAACATTTTTTGTTTCTAATGTTAAAACAAATGATATATCTTTTGATAATTCTGAATCACAAAATGATTACTCAAACTTTTTCGATATATTTGATGATTTGTTTGAAAATACTGATGTTTCTGTTTCAAGCACACCCACTTCACCAATCACACACTCTGGTTCACCCTCACCTATCACACAATCTGATTCTTGCACATGTTCTTGTGGGAAATGTAAGGGTGTCATTAAAGAAAATAAACCAGAGAAAAGCAGTACCAGTTCCAATAACAATAAGCAGATTTGTTTCAACTGTGGTACTGTCGGTCACATCGCTAGGAATTGTCCTAATAGGGCATTTGTGCATTTTTCGTCTAAAAGAGGAGAGAACGAGTCCCGAGGAAGGTCTTTAACTAGAAAGTCCTCGAGATCTCGCCCTCGATATGATGATTGGAAGGCTAATCAAAACAAGAAAATGGCAGTTTTTCAAAAGAACAAACAGGTTTTAAAAAATAAAGTCACAGATAGTTTGCCAAAATCGAACAAGGCTAAGCCGAGGTCGGTTTCGTCAAAGAACGAATTTGGATCTTCAACCACTTCTGGTAGAAAATCCAAATGCTCGAAGAAAACTGGAAAGAAAAATGTTTAAAAATCACCCGTGATTTTTAAGAAACCTAAATACCTGTGGGTGCCCAAATTAACTTCCAACCAATCATCGTCATCCTTTGAAAATGCTTTAAATGATGATTCAAAATTAAAATGTTCAAAAGATAAATTTGTGATCGTAAAGGGTCAACCCAGGAAAGTAATGACTTGGGTCCCCAAATCTAAATGATCCCGCTCGTTTTGCAGGGACAGTTGCTAAGGAATGTGGTCAGACCTTGTTATGTCAACAACGGATGCTCCCCACATATGATAGGAGACATCTCCTAGTTGAACGAAATTCAAACATTTAATGGGGGATTCGTTTCCTTTGCGGGTGGAAAAGGTGGAAAAATCACTCAGAAAGGAACTGTGACAAACGGAGTGCTGAGTTTCGAGAACGTCAACTATGCTCCCGAGTTAAAGCACAGCTTGTTGAGCGTTTCTCAGATTTGTGACAAGGTTTATTCAACGCATTTTACTGATAAAGAGTTTCTGATCCTGAAGCTAGACATTGTCATCCCGGATGAGTGGATTCTTGTTAAATCAAAGCGGGATGGAAATGCATATATCATCGACATGAATAGCAACATTCCTGAACAAGTCACCTGCCTTTTTTCAAAAGTCTCATAACAAAATTCTATGCTGTGGCACCGACGACTCGGTCATGCGAACGCTAAGAATCTGAATCGTCTTGCTAAAAATGAGATGGTGCGTGGCCTACCTGTCAGATACTTCATAACATTTGAAAAGTGTGTGTTATGTGCCCTGGGAAAGCATCATAGAAAACCACACCTGCCAAAACAGGTCAATTCAATCAGCCAGGTGCTCCAGTTGTTGCACATGGACTTATTTGGTCCGGTCAATGTCCTAAGCATTAACATAAATTCATACATTCTGGTTATGATTGATGACTTCTCGCGTTTCACGTGGGCCATCTTCTTATCCAACAAAGCTGGGGTATCTGATCTGATTAAGAAGTTCATTGTGATGATTGAGAACCAAACAAATCATCGGGTGAAGGCGCTTCGAACTGATAATGGAACAAAATTCAAGAATGCGGTTCCTGATCACTGTTGCGTAGAAAAGGGAATTGTGCGTCAATATAGTTCCGTTCGCATGCCTCAACAAAACGGTGTTGCTCAACGGAGGAATCGAACATTGCAAGACGCTGCAAGGACGATGTTATGTGACTCAAAGCTGCCCGTTTTCTTTTGGGCTGAGGCGATCAACACAGCATGTTATGTTCAAAATCGTGTTTTGATCAACAAAGCCCTGATGAAGACTCCATATGAAATTTTCTATGGTCACAAGCTATCTGTCAGTCACTTCGGCGTATTTGGCTGCCCTTGTACCCTTCTTCACCTGGAGTCCAACCCGAAGTTTAATGCCAAAGCTGATGACTGTTATTTTTTGGGGTATGCTGCTTGCACTGTGTACACGCTCTACAACAAAAGAACAAAGCAACTCATAGAATCCTTCGATGTGCGATGGTTGGAGGAGAATGAAATGGATGCTAGAGTGGGTCGTGATTGGCTATTTAATTACACATCTTTGTTCAAATCGTTTAATGTGTGTTCAGATAGTTTATCTGGTTCTACTTCTGGTTTGAAGACTGTACCTGAAGATGAAGACGAAGAAGTTGTTTACAGACCACCGATAGTGTCTTCTGGAATTCCTACTGTGGAGTCATCTGTTCCAATTACTTGTCCTGAATCTTCAAGTCAACAACACGCTCCAGATGCTGATGCCACTCCTCTTACTCCTGTTGAAAGAGAGTTCATGTCCATAGATACTTCCGCTGCTACTCAAACTTTTATGGAACTTCTCTTTCCTGAGCAAATTGCAAATGAGTTTGTGGCAAATCCTTCTAACGAAACAGGTTCGTCTGAAGTGGATCACTCAGCAAATGATGGAGTTATAAACATTCACAATCTTCCCGTTTCACTCAATGATATCAGCCAGGAGATACCTTCTCGTATTCAACGCGATCATCCGATCGAAAATGGCATTGGCCAGCTGGGTGATCGTGTTAGAACAAGAAGTCAGAGTGGAGATGTTAATACATGTCTTTATTCTTGCTTTATCTCTCAAATAGAGCCAAAGAATGTTGAAATGGCTTTGAATAAGCCCAGCTGGGTAGATGTTACGCACGAAGAGTTACATCAATTTGAAAAACTCGAGGTTTGGACGTTGGTTGAACTACCTAAGGGCAAAAAGTCTCTTGACACACGCTGGGTATATCATAATAAGCAGGATGATTCCGGAGTTATAGTCCGCAATAAGGCAAGATTGGTGGTTTGTGGGTTTAGACAGATCTAGGGTCTTGACTACACCGAGGTTTATGCTTTGGTGGTTTTGCTTGGAGGCTATCTGTACCTTCCTTGCATACGCTTCCTACATGAACTTCACGGTTTACTAGATGGATGTCAAGACAGCCTTCTTGTATGGCAAGGTGAAGGAAGAAATCTACGTTGATCAACCCCCTGGGTTTGTTAACTCGAAGTTTCCTAATCACGTCTACAATTTGGACAGGGCATTGTATGGGTTACATCAAGCTCCTCGAGCGTGGTATGCAACTCTCACAAAGCACTTGCTCGAGCATGGATATTCTTGTGGCACTATCGATCAAACCTTGTTCATTAAGCATGTGGGTAATGATCAGATTCTAGTTCAGATCTATGTTGATGACATTATCTTCGGGTCTACAAGTCCGCGGCTATGCAAAGAGTTCGAAGGCGTGATGAAAAAGCGGTTGGAGATGAGTTCATTGGGTGAAATGACCATGTTTCTGGGGCTTCAGGTCCAACAAAGATCAACTGGAATCCTCCTCCATCATGAAAAGTATGTGGATGATATACTTGAGAAGTTCGGGTTTCAAGACGCAAACCTTGCTTTGACGCCAATGGCCGAGAGACCCCTGTTAACTCCAGATACTGATGGCGAATCCGTAGATCAAACTCACTACAGATCGATGATCAGATCGTTGATGTATCTAACTGCAAGCAGACCAGACATCATGTTTGCGGTTTGTCAATGCGCACGCTATCAGGCCAATCCTAAACTTTCACATCTTATTGCTATCAAAAGAATCTTTCGGTATCTCAAAGGCAACCCAAATTTGGGTCTTTGGTATCCGAAAAATTCTGAATTTGATTTATATGCTTTTGCTGACAGTAATTATGGAGGCTGTGAGCTTGACAGGAAATCTACATCAGGTGGGTGTCAATTCCTTGGTGACCGGATGGTGTCGTGGCAGTGCAAGAAACAGCATACCGTCTCAACCTCAACAGCAGAAGCAGAATATTTCGCTGCCTCTGCTTGTTGTTCTCAAGTTATCTGGATCCAACATCAGCTATTGGATTACGGTTTGAACTATCTACAAACTCATATATTTTGTGATAATGAGGCTGCAATTCAGATTGCTAAAAATATAGTCCAACATTCAAAAACCAAGCACATTGACATCAAAATTCATTTCATCATAGATTGTTATGAGCGTTCGCTCATTCGGTTGGAACAGTTTCCCACTGCTAATAATGTGGCGGATCTGCTCACAAAGCCGTTTAACAAAGCTCGATTTGATGTGCTTGTGAGCTTTTTGAAAATGATTCGTTTTGAGGGCTAATTTTCGTTTTAGGTTAGTTTAAATTTGTGCATTTTAATTTCATTCTCACCCATGCACAAATTTAGGGGGAGAAATAAACAAAAACCAAATAAAAATTAGAAAATTAAAAAAAAATCCAAAAACATTAGAAAATCAGAAAATTAAAAAATATGTTGCTGATAGTTTCTGTTTGTAGGTTGTTTTGGGAAGTGATGTAATCGTGTGATAACAGGCAATCTGAATCTGTGTAAGGTACCAAAGTTGAATTGTCCAGGCTCTGTGTTCGATGCGCTAGTAGGCACGAAAGTTTTTAAAATGGACTTGACTAGGATCAGATGAACTTAAGGAATATAGAGACGTGACAAATCATGGCCTAGATAGTTCCATTTAGCCTGACAATACGACGCTTGGGTAGGTTGATCAGAGAGATATACATGGGAATCTGCGGATACATTAAATGATCTGTATCTAGAACTGTGGATTAACTTTTCCTCGATGTGCGGACTTCGTCCTTAATTCCGGTATTGACGGGGCAACTAGGGAATTCCGATAAATAAGGTCTGTAGAAAATTATTTTCTTTCTTTCTATCTGTTAGACATATGTTGCTTCCTCTGCTGATTGGAAGAGATCTGACCTGGAATGCAACATATGCAACTATGTTTATCTGCATCTTCTTCTATGTTATTCTTCCTACCTGTTAGCCATATGTTGTCTCCTTTGTGTGATTAACAATCCGACCTGGTACACAGCATATGCAACCTTCTACTTCTCAATCCCTCTAAACTCTAGTTAGTCATATGTTTCACTCTCTGCGTGATTGGAAGAGATCCGACCTGAGTGTACAACATATGCATTCTATATCTGACTTATTCCTTAATAATTGTCTGCTCATCTGAAGTAAGGAGTATTCTAGAAGACCTTCATTATTGGGGTATATCAGGAAGTGGGAAACACATTCTAGTACAACTAAAATTGAACATTTATAGCTTGTCTGTAGATCTCACTGCACAATTAGGTGGACAACAATATCCTTGGTCGTCCTCAGCTGAATGGTCTTTTAGGAATATTATCTAAGTTCATAGGATATAATGTCTTGTCACTTATAGTATGTCCTAAATTTGTCTCAACTTTTCGTGGATAAGTGGACCACAATACTGGCGATCGACCAGACATGGACATGAAGGTAGAAGTACCAATAAGTGGATTAAGGTTGTCTAACAACGTTGATTCCAATATCACAAAAATATTATTAGTGTTAGTTGAGGTGAAATTAGTGTTAACTCTTTTTAATTTCAATTTCATTTCATTTTTTTTTATTTTTTTTTAATTTTTAAACTTTATTTTATTTTGCATTTTGATAAATGTTTTGATAAAATTTTAATTTAGTTTTAAAAATTAGTTTTATTTTTATTTTTATTTTATTTTATTTTTGTCCTCAAAATGTTTTATTTTTAAAATTTTTGGGTTTTAAACTTTATTTTTAAGGCTTTGTGGATTGCAACCCAATTTTTTGGACCGGGTATATAAAGAAATGTGTACAGCCGAAAACCATTTTCACTCCTCATTTTCTAGTTCTCGGCCGCAAACTCCCTAATTCTCTCTCTCTCTCTCTCTATAAAAAATTTTCTGTGATTTTTCGAGAAATTGAGTGTTCGAATCTGAAGGTATACTGTTTTCGGTCCTCAATAGGCTGTTCGCACACAAAATCGACGTGTTTTAAGGACTTAATCGAAGAAAAATCGATATGTCGGCGTTTACGGCCAGCCGTTTACGGCCAGAGCTTACGGTCAGGTGTTTACGGCCATGAGATTATGGTCGTAAACTCAGTTTTGGACAACCCAACTTTGACTTTTCGTCATGTGTTTCATTTAAGAGCCTAATTAAACTACAACATGAGTAAAATATCAAGTTTAAATGTTTAAATAAATTGTTTTCTCACTTGGCTTGGTTTAGTGCAGATTGAAATGGCAGAACTCAAATTCGCTGACAGTCACAACCTGGGAATTCTCTTGGCTGATCCTCCTGTTGCTCATGGAGAGTTCAAGTCAATGATGCATGGATTAAGAGAATGTTGCCTGACCACTGCTCTTACTGTGAATCCTGTAATCTATGAAGGCTTGATCAAAGAATTCTGGAGGTCAGCTGATGTGAAGAAAGGAGGAGATGGATCTGTGTCTGTTGAAGCTATTGTGAAGGATTGTAAAATCATCATAACAGAACAATTCATCAGGGACGTTCTAAAAATTGACGATCAATCTACCTTTCCTACTGAGATTGAAATCGATCAAGCTCAGGAATTTCTTATCAAAATGGGCTATGAAGGCGAATTTCCTCCAACAATGAAGAAGCTGCTACCACCGTACTGGAGGTTCCTATCGCATGTCTTTGTGAACTGCATATCAGGAAGAAAATCTGGCGCGGATGAAATTTCTCTAAGGAACACATGTGCCATTATTTCACTTGCTGCGGGACTAGATTTCAACTTCTCCAATTTCATCCTTGACGAGCTGATTGCAAACATCAAAGGAAAAACAAGGGACAAGTTCTTGTTGTACCCTAGGTTCATTCAATTGTTCATCAACGAGCAATTTCCTATGATGGCTAAAGAAGGAGAAACTCTAGACATAAAGTCTCTTGGGCCAAACACTGTCGGGCTAATGAAGCAAAACCGAAAGGGAAAATTTACTTTTCAAGGAAAGTATCCCTTAGTGAAGTTTGGCATGTTTGCCGATTCAAGTGAGGCATCTGAGTCTCATGTGTCTTCCGACCGCATAACTTCTGAAGACGATGTCATCTCCGAAGAAGATGTTATTCCTGTATCAGATCACGAAGATGATGTAGCTACACCTGTTGCTATTGTGGCTGAAGAGAATGACTTGCATTCTGTACATGTTGAGAGTGACTTCAATGAGGTAACGATGGAGGATGCGACCGAAAATGAAGGAGATGATGTTGATTCACTTAATGATCTTGATCTTTCAGGTTATGACAAGGATGACATTCCTTTGAATTTTCGAGGCAATGATAACTTATTGTCCAATGAAGACCTTGACTCATTCTTTGACAATATCCGTGATGTTGCTCATCCAGCAACGAAGATAAGCGAGACAGAAGATGTTCTTGAAACAACGCCTCCTACTTCCAACCAAATGGCTGCCACTACAATTCATATGGAGACAACTTCAGGGATTCCTGCCCTTGAGGATGTTATTCCTACTATTGAGCCACTTGTGAGTGAACCGTGGACGACTCAGACCTCCCAGCCTCCGTTGAAAAGGAGAAGATGTGATCCAAGGCAGGGAGTACTCATTCCAGAACAATCTCAAGGCCATCCAACTACTCCAACAACTACTATTGCTGCTGACTCATCTGTACCATCCCATAAAGGACCTAGCACCACTTTTGATGTTGGTGGTTCATTAGCTCCCCAGGGATCATCTCCTCCAAGGCCTTCTCATGATGCTGCCTCTGTGAGGCTTGCTATGCATCTGGCCCAACAACAAAGCTCAGTGCCTTCCTCCCGCGCTAAAGGAATTTCTATAGAGGAAAGCCACTCAGGAGAGGATGATTCCAACGTGCACGAAATTAAAAAGGTGATCGACGTGCTAAACCAGAAGAACATTGAGCTTAATATTCGTGTTGCAGATCTTGAAGCAGATAAGACTCTGAAATCAAAGCAAATTTCTAATCTGCAAACACACCTGGGAAACTTAACTGCATGCTACTTTGACTTGAAGAAGAAACTGGCTGAGGAACTTGGCGAAAAGTTCAAATCATCCGTTCAAGAATTCAAAGTTGGCCAATCATTTAAAGATCCCCCTGTTGACCTGCCTGCTGAAAGTAGAACTCGGGTTGTTAATCGTTTTGAAAATGAACCAGTTCAAGAACCCAATGTTGTTGCTCTAAAACGCGCCAAATTAGTAGCATCCGACAAGAAAAAGCAATTATTGTTTAAAAAGAGGTCAGATCAGAACGCACCTGCAGATCAACCCAAAGTCACCGTCATTGATCTTGAAAATAATAAATTTGGACACGTGTACGGTGATAGATCAGGAATTGTCTCATGGGGCTTTCATGACAGGTTAAACATGTGGATTGTGATACGGAAAAGCTCAAACGTGGATTATTACAAAGACTTCCATGATTTCAGTGTTGGGTTTTGAGCATTCTAACACTCCTAAGTGTACATGCAACCCTAAATACCTTGGATCTATGTTTTCTCTATTATACATGAAAATATGATTATCCAAGGTATTATCCTAACTAGCATACCAAAAACATTGATACTAAGATAATATAATATATATCTTGTTGTTGTTGCTTGACTCCATGAAGCTTGAGAGCCTAGTGCCCCAAGTTTGACACCTCAAATGGTTCACACAACATCATGAACTCTTGGAATAACCATGAGAAGAAGACATACATGTTCAAATTGGTTAGCCCTCAAAAAATGTATCACTAGTGTCAATTTCTTGAACTAAAGGGGTTCTTATATAGTGTGGCTATTAGGGTTACACCATGTAACTCATGACTTTACCCATTCCTTATGCTCCATGGGTTTTAACCTCCATGGAGTATCCATGGATCACCACATGGGTTAAACCCAACATAAGGAATCTTGGATCATAAGCCCACATATATAAGAATGAATGATTTACACAATCAATCCCCATATATTTAATTAGTCTCTTTTTGATCACTAAATTAAGTCCAAATTAATTCTTGATCAATACTAATTAAATAACATGATTTCATATTAATATATTAGAACTTATAATATATTAATATGTCACAAAATGTCTTTTCCTCATAAACGTTCTATCCAAATGTTCCGATGCCATGCAACCCAAATGGACCATGCCAAGTCGGGTCAAGTACATACCAATTATAGTTATGGACTTAGACACTAATCCAACAGTCTCCCACTTGGATAAGTCTAAAACTATTATTCCGTAAGACTTCAGGAACCAACTGGCAATCGTAGCTCTCAAAAGCCGCTGTCGAACTCTGACCTTGTAGATGATCTTTGACCTTTGTCAAAGACTTGTCCATTAGATAAGGGATCATATATTCCTCCATTCTAGATATCATATGGACTGAGACATGGATTATAAATCATTCTCTCTGTCCATTTGTTGTTTCCCGATTTCCGATTTATGACGACTGACTAATTGAACAAATCAAATCAGTCCAGGCCCGGCCGAGCACTTACATTTGTCATCACCAAATCATCGAGGGGCCCACAGATATCGCTTTTATCCCGAAGGTAAAAGCAATGGATAAACTTCGACTCATATGGCTTGTTCTACTACTTGTTGAATCATACACAAAGGCACGTTTTATAACATCGAGTTACCAATGCGTTTTCGCGCAATCAATGTACAACCAACTCATAGTAACAACTCATATCTCTAGGTTTGAAGAATATAAGATATTATCCTCACATGATCACTCGTGATAAAATCCACGAAGCGATTCCAATGAGCGCGGGTTGAATCCAATACTCAGAACTTATGAGCATTCATGAGTGTTGTAGCACCACCTTGTCCAACATCTTAGACCTCTACAAGCCCAACCCATGACAATCTTGATTCATATCTACTTCCAATATATGACCGACTGTGGATGGTTTGAATAACTTAGTCATTCCGGAAGAATAACCTAGTTATTATGGAAGTCAAAACATGCAAAGCGAAACACAATAATAACTGAATCTAATATGGTCTCAAACTGTGACAACCCGAAATTTACTCCGTCACTGTAACCCGTTTCCGTTAATAAAAGTTAGTTCTATTAAATTTTTCCGTTAAGTTTTTAAAATAATTCATTTTGAGTTACGGTTAGTTTACCCGGTAAAAACATCTAGCTCCGTTTAAACGACAGTGTGTGGTGGGTCCCCACTAGGCAGCCATATATAAAGGAGGAGTGTCCACCTTTAGAGCCTTTTCCCACCTTGGAGCTTTCTCTCTCTACTTTCTCTCTCTAAAAATCGGGTTTGGCTCAAGAACACCACTTTCAAGCCTCAAAAATCAAAGGTAATCTTCCTAACTTGATTTTCTAGCTTAGTATTCATGCTATTTCGAGTTGGATCATCCAAATACCCCAACATGCATGTGTTTACGGTTTGGGGAGCCTCCCAAAACCGTGAACTCCCAAAAAGGGGTTTAGAAGCCCCAAAAACACTTCCAAACCTCTTCTAATGCTTAGATCCTTACATGCATGGAGTTAGAACCACAAGATCATGAGTTTTTGGCCATGAACATGAGTTTACGGTTCTTGAATATTCGAAAACCGTAAACACCCTTTCAAGGGGTTTTGATGCTCCTTAACCCTTCCAATGCATGTCTAATGGCCTTGAAACTTGCTTGGATGATCTTAGAACCCTAAAACATGTCCAAAGAAGTGTAAACATGAGTTTACGGTTTAGGAACGTCTCCCAAAACCGTAAACACCTTCCAAGGGTGTTTTGATGCTCCAAACACTTTGCATGGCTTGTATTTGAGTCTAGAACTTGCATGAATGGCCTACAAACCATCAAAACACTTGGAAAATGGACAAACATGGACAAAGGTGGGTTTACGGCCATAAACCCATGAGTTTACGACCGTAAACTGCCCAAGGGTGGTCCAAGGACCGTAAACCCTAGAGTTTACGACCGTAAACTCCCAAGGAGTGGTCCAAGGACCGTAAACTCCAAGGGAGTACCCAATTGAACCCTAATCACTTCCAAAGCCCTCGAATTGATCCTAGGAACCTTCCTTGTGATGCATGAGACCTTCAGACACACAAACTCACCATTTCCATGAGTTTACGGTCGTAAACTCATGGGGGAAATGGTCTCCCAACCGTAAACACACTTAATTATGGCCAAGTGAAGTGTAAACTCCATAGTGAGGCCATACACTCCTTAGATGCCACCTTTAGCACTTCTAACACTTGAAACAAAGTGTTTTCATACATTAAAGTGCCTTTACTCACTTAATTAGTGATTTCACAACTAATTAGATACTTTATACATCACTACATGTTACGTAGGATCCGTGTGAGTGTTCAAGTCCTCACTTGACACCTAGCATCCTACCCGGCGTATCCATCCACTTCACTCACTACAGGTGAGTTCATACCCCTAAATGAACCTTTTAAAATGTTTTTAACTGTTTTAGGGGGGGGGGGGGAATACAAGTTGAACCAACTAAGTTATAGTAACAATCGCATGTGAACTATAACTTGCAACTAAAAGGATTTTCTACACTATTAACTGTTTTTACCACCAAAAAGGGATTCCTATATTTTCAACTACATTGCTAATTAAACTGTTTTCAAATGTTTACCAAATTCATTTTCGTGTTAAATCACTATAAAACTATTTTCGAAAACTCTTTTAAACTATTTTTATTCCCAAAACCATATCTA
This sequence comes from Lactuca virosa, assembly GCF_052849685.1. NCBI lineage: Eukaryota > Viridiplantae > Streptophyta > Magnoliopsida > Asterales > Asteraceae > Lactuca > Lactuca virosa. The sequence continues at coordinate 431,980,843 of NC_136428.1, read as the reverse complement.
CACCAATATATTTATATAAGTAAGACTTGAAGGACTTAGGACTAATAACTCACCTTACTTCTTGTTCTTGTTTGATTGTGGGCTTAGGGTATCTTGTTATTAGTCCGACTCTCGTTGAATTCTTAGTTATATATCTCATATATTTGTGTCAGATATAAAAGTTTTCATATCAGTTCAATGCCTTTGGATATCAAAGACATGCAACCCAAAATACTATTTAACTATAATAGGTATAGTTAAGGGATACTACTCAATGCTACTATTGCCATGACAACTACTAGAGTCAGTTCAGTTGTGAGTCAATATATGCTATGTACTATACATGAGAACACTATATACTATACAAGGAGAACACTATGTACTATACAAGGAGAACACTATGTACTATACAAGAGAACACTATATACTATACAAAGAGAACACTACATACTATACAAGAGAACTTACTAAAATAGAATGTGACATACTATTTCTCGATACGACACATCTTTGTGCTATCACCGCGTAACCAGAGTCTCCTGGAGGGAGAGCGGGCATTATATGTATAGATCTATACGGGACGGACACTCCCACATCCCGACTGCTAGCTACAGTCCGAGCCGTCTAGGCCCAGGGGTGACAAAATGTCACATCTACATATGACTTGGAGGGTCAAAGGGATTCGATCGTCAATCAGCATGGTTACGTACGAGTTCACATTCAAACCTTTAATTAATACTTTAAAAATTAAAGGTAACGGACTCCCTGAGGAGTATTGTACATTTAATACTACCTGGAGTCTGCATTTCATTACATATGGCCGACAGTGATACTGTTGGGGGTAAAACATTTTTCTCATTACTATACATGGATAAAGTCAAACTATATTTTCAATCTAATAACTACTGGGAAAACTTGTACATTATCAAAGGAACAAACAAACCATCGGGTCTTGGTGAAGACTACCTTTTCTGGAAAACATAGGGTTTTCTAGGGCTCATACTATTTTCGAACACCGAAACTTTCTTTTACAAATGTATAACTGTGAATATTTTGATACAGGAAATGACACTAAATACTTATGAACTCACCAGCTTTATGCTGATAAACGTTTTCAAAATAACTTGTATTCTCAGGTCATCAGTAGACAGGTACGGATGCAGCCTTTGAGAAGACGGAGCACACATAAGACTCCACATTATTTTGATTGTATTTTTGGTGTCTAACATTTGTATTGAACACGTTTGTATTTACAATTATTATCTTAATGCAATGGATGTTGTTGCTTGTCTTTACTATTATGCTTTGTTATGATACTGTACATGACGTCCTCCACCCCAGAACGTATTCCGTCGTTCTCGGTTTTGGGGTGTGACAGATTGGTATCAGAGCACTGTTTATAGTGAATCAAGTATATCAACCCATAAAAGATATACAAACTATAAACACATCGGGACTAAAACACTCTGAACAAGAATATATACTTTTAAATAATAAAATATCTAACTAAGTATATATATACATTCATTCATACAAAGGGTCAGTATCATACTAGAACAGAATAAAAGTATTAAGATTGTTGAACAGCACAGTTAGGCTTAGAGACATATGGCCAAAACTAGGCGGATGTAGCCTGATCAACTACATTTTCCTAGGAGTGGCTAGCATGTGCCTAAGAATGGTTGTGGTGTTGCAACAAGTCTAAAACTTACCAATACTGCTACAAGAACATCAGAACAAAAATACTATAGGAGTATTCTGCATTCTAGTTACTACATATGTGAGAACTAAAAGGGTCGTTACTAGTAGGGCAATAGTTGCTAAGTGGATACACCACGGTTACATGTGACTAAGGCGTTATAGACTTAGAATCTGTGACTTTTGCTTCATTTCCTGTTCTTGTTTGATTTTGGGCTTGGAGTTAGGGTCACTTATTCGAAGGTCTATTCTGCTTCGATTACATGTAATTGGTATGCACTATGCAAGTATTGGGTCGACTAATAACGATCATCTTATAAGTATCCTAGCTTAGCACGCCTATCAACTTTTCTTTCCCTATTCTCGCGTAGATGGCATAACCGCATCCCGAGCGGAAGTCATGAAACTCTGAGCACGTCCGAGGACGCACGAGCGACATCTTCAGGGAGTTGTGCGCCAACTGGCTGATCTTAGGGTTTGCCCCGAAGGATCCCCGTCGCCAGTAAAAGATGCCAACTCATCCCTCTCTTTTGATTAAGGAATAGCCTTCCTTCTATAGTCAATAGAGTACTTGCCTGTAAACATTCCTAACTTTGGAAGTACTCTAGTTAGACTACTAAACTGCCAACATTTTTCATGATGGTTTGATGTAAGACCTCCTGCTAGGTCATTTCCTTTCCCGAACTCATTATACATCAGTAATACCAGTAATATTGGCAGTATCTAATCGATGGGGAAGTTGTACTTTTGGGTGTCCCTAACCTAGCAGTACATTTCCCTTTGTTTGTTAGACTATAGAGAGTTAGTCCAAGAAACACTCTTATCATGTTTACAAATCGATTCTTACTATTGTCATCGTTTTCGTAATCTTTCAGTACAGGATGCCGCCTCGCAAGCGTCCAACCAGGAGAACTCCCGCAACTCAAGCTCCACCGCCAACATCTACACCGCCGGTTCCTCCGCAGTTCAACCTAGTGTTGTTCCAAACAGCCGTGACTGCAGCCGTGACCGCCGCTCTGGCGCAAGTCAATTCTGGTGGTGCCAGTGGAGGTGGACTGGGCACTAACTCTAGCCAGGATGAAACCCACCCCCGTGCTCGGGAATGCACCTACAAGGATTTCATCAGTTGCAAGCCTACCTACTTCAACGGGACCGGGGGAATCCTTGCCCTAACCCAATGGTTCGAAAGAACCGAAGCAGTATTCGAAATGTGCTCCTGCCCCGAAGGGAGCAAGATAAAGTTTGCTACTTGTACCCTTACCCAAAGGGCCCTAACATGGTGGAATGGCCATGTCAAAGCCCTCTCCCTGGTGGCAGCTAACGCCATGGGTTGGGATACACTGAAAGACCTAATGATGACAGAGTACTGCCTAAAGGGAGAAATTCAGAAATTGGAGGAGGAACTCTGGAATCTCAAAATGCAGGGTTCCGAGATAGTAGCTTACACAACCCGGTACTGCGAGCTGGTAGCCCTATGCCCTAACATGATCCCCTCGGAAGCCAAGAAGATTGAGCGATATATCGGGGGCCAAGTGCCTCCGTATCGTGGGAACGTTCTATCATCAAGGCCAACGACCTTCGAAAGTGCCAAGGAGTTGGCCCAAATGCTTATCGATCATGAAATTTCCCGTACTCCATCTACAACTACAACCATCACTACTGCTCCAACTCGTGCCTCCGACAACAAGAGAAAACGGGGAGATCGAAAGAAGGTCAAATCCTCTTCTAGTAACCAGCAAATGGTGGCTGTCCATGCTGCCACTACTCCTACTGCCCCTGTGCCCACCAAATCATATGCGGGGAATCTACCCAAGTGCGATATGTGCGCCTTCCATCATAACGGCCCCTGCCGTGAAATGCACTGCACCAATTGCAACCGGAAGGGCCACACCATTCGGTTCTGCAGAGCACCTGCCAAACCTATTTCCCAAGTTCCCAGTTCGGGAGCGAGCCAGGCCTGTTATGGCTGTGGCGAAGTCGGACATTTCAAAAGAAATTGTCCAAAGTCTGGCAACGCGGGAGGAGCAGGTAGACTACTTGCTATCGGCCATAATGAGGCTGTAGCAGACCCCACCGTAGTCACGGGTACGTTCCTTCTTGATAACTCTTATGCTTGTATTCTATTCGATAGTGGGACAGAAAGAAGTTTCATAAATCAAAACTTTAAACACTTACTCAAACAATCACCACAATCATTGAAAGAAACCTTCGTCGTAGAAATGGCTAACGGCAAGACGGAAAGTTCTAACGAAATCTACATAGGTTGTACCATCACGCTAGATAATCATTCGTTTCCTATCGATCTCATACCAGTAGCGATCAAGAGCTTTGATGTCATCATAGGCATGGACTGGTTGAGTCTCCACCGTACCGACATCCTGTGTTTCGACAAAGCCATCCATTTGAACTTGCCCAACAATGAAACATTGATGATCTACGGAGACAAACCCAGTACTAGCCTTCGCATCATCTCGAGCATTCAAGCCCGGAAATACTTGCACAAGGAATATCGCGCATTCCTAGCATACGTTGTCGACACGAGCCGGAAAAAGAAAGAACTCAAAGATTTCCCCATCGTGTGCGACCTCCCTGACATCTTTCCAGAGGAACTTCCAGGTTTACCTCCCAAACGTCAAGTCGAGTTCCGAATCGACTTAATTCCAGGAGCTACCCCCGTAGCTAAATCGCCCTATCGTCTAGCGCCTGCTGAAATGCAAGAACTATCCGGCCAACTTAACGAACTGCTCAGCAAGGGCTTCATAAGACCAAGCTTCTCACCCTGGGGAGCACCGGTCTTGTTCGTAAAGAAGAAAGACGGATCGTTCCGTATGTGCATCGACTATAGAGAACTCAACAAGCTGACAATCAAGAACCGTTATCCCCTTCCTCGTATAGACGATTTATTTGATCAACTGCAAGGGGCGAGTTACTTTTCCAAAATTGATCTAAGGTCCGGGTATCACCAGTTGCGAGTGCGCGAGGAGGATGTTCCGAAGATAGCCTTCCGGACTCGTTACGGGCACTACGAGTTCGTAGTGATGCCGTTCGGACTAACCAATGTGCCCGCAGTCTTCATGGACTTGATGAATACAGTATGCCGTCCTTACTTGGATCAGTTCGTCATCGTCTTCATTGATGATATACTTATCTACTCTAGAAGTGAGGAAGAGCATAGTGATCATCTGCGTCAGGTCCTGGAAACTCTACGATCGGAGAAGCTTTACGCAAAGTTCTCAAAATGCGAATTTTGGATCCGAAGAGTCGAATTCTTAGGACACGTGGTTAGCAAAGAAGGAATCCACGTAGACCCATCCAAGATTAAAGCTATTGAGAACTGGTCAGCACCGAAGAGGCCTACAGAAATTCGCTAATTTCTAGGCCTCGCTGGCTACTACCGAAGATTCATTCAGAATTTCTCTCGGATTGCGAAGCTCTTACGGCGTTGACCCAGAATGTGACAACCCGAAAGATTTTCCGTTAACATAACCCATGCCGTTAATAAAATTTATTTTATTTTGGGTTTTTGCCGTTAACTTTCAGATTAAATAATTCGTTTGGAATTATTATTATAATTTCCTATGTGTTGAAACGAAATATTTATTTGAGTGAAAACACTCTAAATAATCTTTGAAAATTTCTGGACTACGACTAATACGGGTAATGGTCATTAACCCGGGGTAAAAAAAATATAAGCTCCGTTTAATGTCCGTGTTGGGTGTATTCCCACCAGGTCACTAACTCTAGTCATACAAAAGGGTGGAGTGACCACCATTTGAGCTTTTCCCACACTTGAACTTTCTCTCTCTACTCTCTCTCTCTAAAATCGGATTTCTCTCAAGGGTCTTCACTTTCAAGCTCAAATTTGGTAAGTGATCCTTCCTAACTAGTTGTTTATCCCAACATGCATGCAAGACCATGTCTTAAACTCTCAAAATCATCAAGAACTCGTGTTTACGGTTTGGGGAGCCTCCCAAAAACCGAAAACTCCTTCAATGGGGTTTTGAAGCCCCAAGACCCTTCCAAACATCTTCTAATACTTAGATCCTTACATGCATGGAGTTACAACCACAAGATCATGAGTTTTTGGCCATAAACATGAGTTTACGGTCCTTGAATATTCAAGAACCGTAAACACCCTTTTAAGGGGTTTTGATGCTCCTTAACCCTTCCAATGCATGTCTAATGGCTTTGAAACTTGCTTAAATGATCTTAGAACCCTAAAACATGTCCAAATGAGCATAAACTCGAGTTTACGGTTTGGGAACGTCTCCCAAAACCGTAAACACCTTCCAAAGGTGTTTTAATGCTCCAAACATTTTGCATGGCTTGTACTTGAGTCTAGAACTTGCATGAATGGCCTACAATCCACCAAAACACATGGAAAACGGACAAAACATGACAAAGGTGGGTTTACGGTCGTAAACCCTTGAGTTTACGACCGTAAACTCCCCAAGGGTGGTCCAAGGACCGTAAACCCTTGAGTTTACAACCGTAAACTCCCCAAGGGTGGTCCAATGACCGTAAACCCAAATTCCTAGGCCATTTCATGTCCCGATCATTTCCTAAGCTCCCGAATCAGCCTTAGAACCTTCCTATGAGCAAGATGAGACCGTGGATCACTCAAACCGCTACACCCATGAGTTTACGGCCGTAAACTCATGGGGGATATGGTCTTTAAACCGTAAACTCCCCTAAGGGTTTACACTCGAAGAGTAAACACCTTATCTAGGCCCTACACTCCTTAGATACAACCCGTACCATCTCTAACACGTGAATTGAAGTGTTTTTCGTGCCTCGGGGTGTATTATCCTACTATCTTGGTAAATCAAAGTCTAATTACATACAATTATGTATCTCTTCATGTTACATAGGAACCTCACGCGTGTTCAAGCCCTAAACTGATACATAGCATCTAAATCGGCACATTCTTGTCAGGTGAGTTCATACCCCTACACCATTTTCTATGTTTTTCATGTTTTCAGGGGGGGGGATACAAGCAAAAGTACAAGGAAACTTGTGCTCAAATCTATGTTTCGTATAACATAACTACATGTTCAATCTGGTTTTAAACATTGAAATCCGTGTTAACCAACCGTCTAACTCGTGGAGTTAGTGTTTTCTAAACCAGTTGTGAAACTTATTATAAAATGTTACATTTTTACATTTCACAAGGATTTCATGTCATTTCATAAAACGGGATTTTCAATACTATTACTTGTAGAGTTCATTATTCTTATGATTGGAGACACGTCCTCGGTAACACTCCACACGGATTACGAGAGTGGAGGACTACTCCCGTAACCAGAATCTCTTGGAGGGAGAGCGTGACTTGAGTGTATAGATCTATACGGGACTGACTACCCCGCACCCTGCTGCTAGCTACAGTTGGATCGTCAGGTCCATGGGTGACAGAAGTCATAAAACGACGATGGACTTCTTATTGCCATGTCTAGTCTATCGTATGGTTATGGAACTCGCAACTTAGATAATGGAATTTTTACTGACAAAGTAATAACGAACTTAGTGAACTAACCCTCTAGTAATAACTGTCTTTGATTACTACCAGTTCACTACTTACTTATTAGTTTTGTGTACGTGTCAAAACTAATATGCTTACTACGAGATACTAGTCATTTAGTATGTTTCACTCAAACGATACAAGTATGGTAGGTAGTTGTACACATCATTTCAGAATCGATAACCAACGAATGCTTTACATAAGAAAACATAGGGTTTTCTTGGGATAACGAAACTTTTCATAAACAAGGTTGTATGGTACTTCTAACGAGAAATCAAATCATATTTTAATAAGGAAATTTTGCAGAATTTTCTTGATTCAAATTGTGTAACAAAGGGATAACCAAACTACTTTTATAAGAAAATACGGGATTTTCTTGGATATCAACTATTCATGAAACAAAAGGAAACTGAATCTTTTTTTTTTAGAAAACAAACCGCTTATGAACTCACCAGCTTTATGCTGATATTTTAAAACTGCTTGTATTCTCAGGGCATCCATAGACAGGTACTCCTACCAGTTTCTTTTTTAGAAGACGAAGCATATGGAAGACTCGTCTTTACTTCTGTTCTAACAAACGTATCTAAGAAAACTTGTAGTACTTTATTTTCAAACAAATGTAAAACTTTCTCATGTAATGTAATGGTTGTGTTTACTATGCTTGCTATGTACATTGGTTGTGATACTCTACATGACGTCACCCCGCCCCGGAACGTTTCCGCCATCGGTTTCGGGGTGTGACAGATTCGTATCAGAGCCCTTGTTTATAGTGAACTAAGTATACCGAACCTTACATGGTATACAACTATAAACACTAAGGGGCCTAAGAGCTCTAAACTAAAAGTATGCTTTTAAAATATAAGTATTTTTATAAAAGTATACAAGTATTCACGAGTACCGAGATCCGTATCGCGAAGAGAACAAAACATAAGTAAATTGGGTGTTGTGCACTGTGGTTAAACATGGGCAGTTATGTAGTCATGTCTAGGGTCAATATAGCCTGATCAACTATATTCATTCGAGACACGACCAACATGTGCTTGGGAGTGACTGTGGTGTACAGCAGGCCTATAACTTACCTAATATCCATTCAACATAAAATACTATGTGAGTATTTTAGTCCGAACCAAATACCTCACGGAAATCCGTTCCGAGTGTTACTACTCACTCATCCCTTAGCGATAGTTTACTTACTTTAAGTAACTTTCCTGTCCTATCGCGTAGTAGAACACTCTAACAATTATTATGAGATACATCCTTGTTTCGTATCTCTAATTTCCATCCTCCTTTTCTTGGTCATTTCAGATCAAGATGCCTCCCCGAAGGAGATCTACCAGGAGAAGCAACGACACTCCTCCACCACCGCCTCCTCCCCAATTTGATCCTGTCATGTTTCAGGCAGCTGTCACTGCTGCAGTGACTGCTGCCATGTCGCAAATAAATTCCGGTGGATCTGGTGGTCAGGAAAGTGGTCAGGGACACCAAAAGGACTGCTCCTATAAAGACTTCATGAACGCAAAACCCACATCTTTCGACGGCAAAGGAGGTGTTATTGCTCTGACTCAATGGTTTGAAAAGATTGAGTCCATATTCGAGATTTGCGCAGTCTCCGAATCCAACAAAGTGAAGTACGCCGCTTGCACTTTCCTCAACAAAGCATTAACCTGGTGGAACGGCCGGGTTAAGTCCTTAACCCTGCCAGTGGCAAATGCCATGGGTTGGGACAAACTGAAAGAACTCATGATAGCCCAGTATTGCCCACGGGGCGAAATGCAAAAACTCGAACACGAACTCTGGACCCTAAAGATGAAGGGTTCTGACATTGCCTCCTATACTTCTAGGTTCGAGGACCTAGCACTCCTTTGTCCGGGAATGGTATCCCCAGAAAGCAAAAAGATCGAACGATTCATTTGGGGGCTGACTCAGCCAACCAAGGGAAATGTTTTGTCTGCGAACCCGGAAACCTTCGATAGCGCCAAGTGTTTGGCACAAACTCTGATTGATCATAGCGACGATCCCGAGGAGATAGCCACCGCCTCTGATCCGACTAAAGGGAGCGGTGAAAACAAGAAGAAATCCTGGAACAAACGAAAGGGTCAGGGTTCGCAAGGATCCTCAAAGAAACAGCAAACTGTAGCGGTCCACGCTGCTACTACCCCTGTTGTTACTCCTGCTACCCAGGCTCCTACCAGCAGGTACAATGGCACCCTTCCTCGGTGTGACAAGTGTAACTACCATCATAATCCCGGCCCGTGCCGGGAGATGTCATGCACAAGCTGTGGTAAAAAGGGGCACACGATGCGATTCTGTAGAACCCCAGCCCAACCCACAAATCAAGCCTCTGGAGCAGGTGTTGGTCGAGCCTGCTACAACTGTGGGGAAATCGGGCATTTCAAGAGGGACTGCCCCAAAGCAGCAACAAACAACAACACCGAGAGAGTTCTAACCATGGGGCAAGAAGAGGCAGTCGCTGACCCCACCGTTGTCACGGGTACGTTCCTCCTCGACAACTCTTATGCATGTATTCTTTTCGATTCTGGTGCTGAAAGAAGCTTTGTTAGTCATGCATTCAAACAATTTCTTAAACAAAATTCCCAACCATTAACCGAAAAGTTTACCGTCGAAATGGCTAACGGTGAGAAAGAGAGCACTAACGAGATATACGTAGGGTGTACCCTATCCTTAAACGACCGTTCATTTCTCATTGACCTTATGCCAGTCTCCATAAAAAGCTTTGATGTCATCGTTGGCATGGATTGGTTGAGCCCCAATCGTGCAGACATCCTCTGTTTCGAAAAAGCTATCCGTCTCAATCTTCCTTCGGATGAAACTCCTGTAATCTATGGGGATAAACTCAGTTCAAACCTTCGCATCATTTCGTGCATCAAAGCTCAGAAACTTCTGCGGAAGGAGTGTCATGCATTCTTAGCTCATGTCGTGAACGAAAAGCAGGGAGTTAAAGGCCTCGAGAGCATCCCCGAAGTCTGCAACTTTCCTGATGTCTTTCCAGAAGATCTCCCAGGAATTCCTCCTAAACACCAAGTGGAATTTCGTATCGACTTAATCCCCGGAGCTACCCCTGTAGCCAAATCTCCTTATCGATTAGCTCCGGCAGAAATGCAGGAGTTATCTAGTCAGCTCAATGAGCTGCTCAGTAAAGGATTCATCAGACCGAGTTCCTCGCCATGGGGAGCCCCGATCTTATTCGTGAAAAAGAAAGACGGATCTTTTCGAATGTGTATCGATTACCGAGAGCTGAACAAGCTCACAATCGAAAACCGCTATCCTCTTCCTCGAATAGACGACCTCTTCGATCAACTTCAAGGAGCTAGCTACTTTTCCAAAATCGATTTAAGATCAGGGTACCATCAGCTGCGAGTCCATGAGGCCGACGTTCCCAAAACAGCCTTTCGGACTCGATATGGTCACTACGAATTCGTAGTTATGCCCTTCGGTCTAACCAACGCGCCGGCGGTGTTCATGGATTTGATGAACCGGGTGTGTCGTCCATTTCTGGACAAGTTTGTTATCATGTTCATCGACGACATACTTGTCTATTCCAAAAGCGAAGAGGATCACAAACAACACTTGACGCTAGTGTTGGAAACTCTTAGATCAGAACAACTGTACGCGAAATTCTCCAAATGTGAATTCTGGATCCGGAAGATTACTTTCCTTGGTCATGTGATAAGCAAGGAGGGCATACACGTGGATCCTTCAAAGATCAAAGCGATAGAAAACTGGTCAGCACCGAAGACACCCACTGAAATCCGTCAATTCTTGGGTCTCGCTGGCTACTATCGCAGATTTACCCAAAATTTCTCCAAAATTGCCAAACCCTTAACCACTCTAACTCAGAAAGGTGTACCCTTTTGTTGGAGCGAAAAGCAAGACACTGTGTTCCAAACACTGAAACGAGCCTTGTGCAGCGCACCTATCCTGTCCCTTCCCGATGGGACGGAAGACTTCGTTGTCTACTGCGATGCATCCAATCAAGGTCTCGATTGTGTCCTAATGCAACGAGGCAAGGTCATCGCCTATGCCTCCAGACAACTGAAAGTACACGAAGTCAACTACACGACTCACGACCTAGAATTGGGAGCAGTGGTCTTCGCATTAAAAATCTGGAGACATTATCTCTACGGAACTAAGTGCACTATCTTCACCGACCATAAAAGTTTACAGCACATCCTCGACCAAAAGGAGCTGAACATGAGACAACGGCGATGGGTTGAACTACTCAACGACTACGAGTGTGAAATCAGCTACCATCCCGGCAAGGCCAATGTGGTGGCAGATGCCCTCAGCCGGAAAGAATACTCATGTCGTAAGGTGAAGGCACTGACTATGACTATCCAGTCCCACTTATCCGCACAAATCAAAGAGGCTCAGCTGGAAGCCTTAAGACCCGAAAACGTGTTAGGCGAAGCCCTGAGAGGAATGGATAAGAATCTTGCGATCAGAAACGACGGAGTCTATTGTTTCATGGACCGGATCTGGACCCCAAATTTCGGAGGCTTCAGAGAGGTTGTCATGAACGAAGCTCATAATACTAAATACTCCGTACACCCAGGTTCGGATAAGATGTACCTGGATCTCAAGAAACTGTACTGGTGGCCAAATATGAAGGCCGAAATCGCTACCTTCATGGGCAAGTGCCTGACTTGCGCCAAAGTGAAGGTTGAATATCAAAAACCCTCCGGTCTACTCCAACAACCTGAAATACCTGAATGGAAATGGGAAATGATTACCATGGATTTCATTACCAAGTTACCCAAATCTCCGAGTGGGTACGACACCATTTGGGTAATTGTCGACCGACTGACCAAATCTACTCACTTCCTTCCTATCAAGGAAAACTTCAAAATGGAAAGACTCACGCGAATCTACATCCAAGAGGTGGTCCGACTGCACGGTGTACCTGTGTCCATCATTTCCGATCTGGATAGCAGGTTCACTTCTAGGTTCTGGCAGTCACTATAGAAGGCTCTTGGAACTAAGCTGGATATGAGCACAGCTTACCATCCTCAAACAGATGGACAGAGTGAGAGAACCATCCAAACCTTGGAAGACATGTTGAGAGCCTGCATCATCGACTTCGGCACGTCATGGGATACTCATCTTCCTTTGGTTGAATTTTCTTATAACAACAGCTACCATACCAGCATCAAGGCTGCGCCGTTCGAAGCCCTCTATGGCCGCAAGTGCAGATACGCTCTGTGCTGGGCTGAGGTGGGTGACACGCAGCTGGTCAAGGGACAATTCCCTGACAGCACTCTCACTGGTCCAGAAATCATCCGCGAAACCACTGAAAAGATCATACAAATCCGAGAACGATTTAAGGCCTCCCGAGATAGACAAAAGAGCTTCGCCGATAAACGACGAAAACCCTTGGAATTCCAGGTTGGAGACCGTGTCTTGTTGAAAGTCTCACCCTGGAGGGGCATGATACGCTTCGGAAAGCGTGGAAAACTTAACCCAAGGTACATAGGACCTTTCGAAATCCTAGCCAGGATTGGTCCCGTAGCTTACAAACTCCATTTACCTCATGAACTTAGCAATATTCACCCTGTCTTCCACGTCTAAAACCTTAAGAAGTGTCTTTCTGATGAGACCCTTGTGATTCCTTTGGATGAGATTGAAATCAACGAAAACCTGAACTTTGTGGAAGAGCCCATCGAAATCATGGATAGAGAGATCAAACGAACAAAACAAAGCCGCATCCCGATAGTGAAGGTTCGCTGGAACGCCAAGCGGGGACCCGAATTCACTTGGGAACGCGAAGACTCGATGAAAACGAAATACCCACATCTCTTTCCAATTCCATGATTTGTATCTAAATTCTAAATTTCGGGACGAAATTTCCTCTAACAGGGGGATAATGTGACAACCTGAAAGATTTTCCGTTAACATAACCCATGCCGTTAATAAAATTTATTTTATTTTTGGTTTTTGCCGTTAACTTTCAAATTAAATAATTCGTTTGGAATTATTATTATAATTTCCTATGTGTTGAAACGAAATATTTATTTGAGTGAAAACACTCTAAATAATCTTTGAAAATTTCTGGACTACGACTAATACGGGTAATGGTCATTCACCCGGGGTAAAAAAAATATAAGCTCCGTTTAATGTCCGTGTTGGGTGTATTCCCACCGGGTCACTAACTCTAGTCATACAAAAGGGTGGAGTGACCACCATTTGAGCTTTTCCCACACTTGAACTTTCTCTCTCTACTCTCTCTCTCTAAAATCGGATTTCTCTCAAGGGTCTTCACTTTCAAGCTCAAATTTGGTAAGTGATCCTTCTTAACTAGTTGTTTATCCCAACATGCATGCAAAACCATGTCTTAAACTCTCAAAATCATCAAGAACACGTGTTTACGGTTTGGGGAGCCTCCCAAAAACCGTAAACTCCTTCAATGGGGTTTTGAAGCCCCAAGACCCTTCCAAACATCTTCTAATACTTAGATCCTTACATGCATGGAGTTAGAACCACAAGATCATGAGTTTTTGGCCATAAACATGAGTTTACGGTCCTTGAATATTCAAGAACCGTAAAAACCCTTTTAAGGGGTTTTGGTGCTCCTTAACCCTTCCAATGCATGTCTAATGGCTTTGAAACTTGCTTAAATGATTTTAGAACCCTAAAACATGTCCAAATGAGCATAAACTCGAGTTTACGGTTTGGGAACGTCTCCCAAAACCGTAAACACCTTCCAAAGGTGTTTTAATGCTCCAAACATTTTGCATGGCTTGTATTTGAGTCTAGAACTTGCATGAATGGCCTACAATCCACCAAAACACATGGAAAACGGACAAAACATGACAAAGGTGGGTTTACGGCCGTAAACCCTTGAGTTTACGACCGTAAACTCCCCAAGGGTGGTCCCAGGACCGTAAACCCTTGAGTTTACGACCGTAAACTCCCCAAGGGTGGTCCAATGACCGTAAACCCAAATTCCTAGGCCATTTCATGTCCCGATCATTTCCTAAGCTCCCGAATCAGCCTTAGAACCCTCCTATGAGCAAGATGAGACCGTGGATCACTCAAACCACTACACCCATGAGTTTACGGTCGTAAACTCATGGGGGATATGGTCTTTAAACCGTAAACTCCCCTAAGGGTTTACACTCGAAGAGTAAACACCTTATCTAGGCCCTACACTCCTTAGATACAACCCGTACCATCTCTAACACGTGAATTGAAGTGTTTTTCGTGCCTCGGAGTGTATTATCCTACTATCTTGGTAAATCAAAGTCTAATTAGATACAATTATGTATCTCTTCATGTTACATAGGATCCTCACGCGTGTTCAAGCCCTAAACTGATACATAGCATCTAAATCGGCACATTCTTGTCAGGTGAGTTCATACCCCTACACCATTTTCTATGTTTTTCATGTTTTCAGGGGGGGATACAAGCAAAAGTACAAGGAAACTTGTGCTCAAATCTATGTTTCGTATAACATAACTACATGTTCAATCTGGTTTTAAACATTGAAATCCGTATTAACCAACCGTCTAACTCGTGGAGTTAGTGTTTTCTAAACCAGTTGTGAAACTTATTATAAAATGTTACATTTTTACATTTCACAAGGATTTCATGTCATTTCATAAAACGGGATTTTCAATACTATTACTTGTAGAGTTCATTATTCTTATGATTGGAGACACGTCCTCGGTAACACTCCATACGGATTACGAGAGTGGAGGACTACTCCCGTAACCAGAATCTCTTGGAGGGAGAGCATGAATTGAGTGTATAGATCTATACGGGACTGACTACCCCGCACCCTGCTGCTAGCTACAGTTGGATCGTCAGGTCCATGGGTGACAAAAGTCATAAAACGACGATGGACTTCTTATTGCCATGTCTAGTCTATCGTATGGTTATGGAACTCGCAACTTAGATAATGGAATTTTTACTGACAAAGTAATAACGAACTTAGTGAACTAACCCTCTAGTAATAACTGTCTTTGATTACTACCAGTTCACTACTTACTTATTAGTTTTGTGTACGTGTCAAAACTAATATGCTTACTACGGGATACTAGTCATTTAGTATGTTTCACTCAAACGATACAAGTATGGTAGGTACTTGTACACATTATTTCAGAATCGATAACCAACGAATGCTTTACATAAGAAAACATAGGGTTTTCTTGGGATAACGAAACTTTTCATAAACAAGGTTGTATGGTACTTCTAACGAGAAATCAAATCATATTTTTATAAGGAAATTTTGCAGAATTTTCTTGATTCAAATTGTGTAACAAAGGGATAACCAAACTACTTTTATAAGAAAATACGGGATTTTCTTGGATATCAACTATTCATGAAACAAAAGGAAACTGAATCTTTTTTTTTTTAGAAAACAAACCGCTTATGAACTCACCAGCTTTATGCTGATATTTTAAAACTGCTTGTATTCTCAGGGCATCCATAGACAGGTACTCCTACCAGTTTCTTTTTGAGAAGACGGAGCATATGGAAGACTCGTCTTTACTTCTGTTCTAACAAACGTATCTAAGAAAACTTGTAGTACTTTATTTTCAAACAAATGTAAAACTTTCTCATGTAATGTAATGGTTGTGTTTACTATGCTTGCTATGTACATTGGTTGTGATACTCTACATGACGTCACCCCGCCCCGGAACGTTTCCGCCATCGGTTTCGGGGTGTGACACAGAAAGGCGTGACCTTTGACTGGGAAGAAAAACAAGAGAAGGCATTCTGAACCCTGAAGCGAGCCTTGTGCACCGTGCCGATATTGTCCCTCCCCGAAGGGACAGAATACTTCGTAGTATATTGCGATGCATCCAATCAGGGGCTCGGCTGTGTTCTGATGCAACGAGGTAAGGTCATCGCCTACGCCTCAAGACAGCTGAAGACACACGAAGTCAACTACACCACGCACGACCTCGAGCTAGGAGCGATCGTGTTCGCCCTAAAAATATGGAGACACTATCTGTATGGTACAAAGAGCACCATCTATACCGACCACAAAAGCCTCCAGCACAGCTTCAACCAGAAGGAGCTCAACATGAGACAACGACGGTGGGTCGAGCTACTCAATGACTACGAATGTGAAATTCGTTACCACCCGGGTAAAGCCAATGTAGTAGCAGACGCCCTAAGTCGGAAGGAATATTCTGGGCGAAGAGTCAAGTTCCTAACCATGACTATCCATTCGCATCTACCCGCACAAATTAAGGGAGCACAGCTTGAAGCTTTGAAACCGGAAAATGTGGCGGGAGAGTCCCTGCGAGGAATGGATAAGAATCTGGTAGTCAAGGACGACGGAGCTTACTACCTCATGGACCGGATCTGGACACCGCGACACGGTGGCTTCAGAGACTTGGTCATGAAGGAAGCACACAACACTCGATATTCCATTCACCCAGGTTCAGATAAGATGTACCTGGATCTCAAGAAATCGTACTGGTGGCCTAACATGAAAGCGGAAATCGCTACCTTCGTGAATAAGTGCCTTACTTGCGCTAAGGTCAAGGTCGAATACCAGAAACCCTCGGGTCTTCTCCAACAGCCAGAGATACCTGAATGGAAGTGGGAGAGAATTACTATGGATTTCATTACCAAATTTCCCAAATCCCCGAGTGGGTACGACACCATTTGGGTAATTGTCGACCGGCTAACCAAATCCGCCCATTTCCTTCGTATCAAGGAAAATTTCAAAATGGAGAAACTCACGCGAATTTACATCCAAGAGGTAGTCCGACTGCACGGTGTACCTGTGTCCATTATTTCCGATCGGGATAGCAGGTTCACCTCAAGGTTCTGGCAGTCACTACAAAAGGCTCTTGGAACTAAGCTGGATATGAGCACAACATACCATCCTCAAACCGATGGACAAAGTGAGAGAACTATTCAAACCTTGGAGGATATGCTGCGAGCCTGTGTAATCGACTTTGGTAAGGCGTGGGATACCCACTTACCCCTAGTCGAGTTTTCCTACAACAACAGTTATCACACAAGCATCAAAGCTGCCCCATTCGAAGCCCTATACGGCCGGAAGTGCAGATCCCCTCTGTGCTGGGCCGAGGTAGGCGACACTCAATTAGCTAAGGGACGAGTTCCTGACAGCTCTCTCACCGGTCCAGAAATCATCCGCGAAACCACCGAAAAGATCGTACAAATCCGAGCACGACTTAAAGCCTCAAGAGACCGACAGAAAAGCTACGCAGACAAACGGAGGAAACCCTTGGAATTCCAGGTGGGAGACCGAGTCCTTTTGAAAGTCTCACCCTGGAAAGGCTTGATACGCTTCGGAAAGCGCGGAAAGCTGAATCCAAGATACATAGGGCCTTTTGAGATTCTCGCTAGAATCGGCCCCGTAGCTTACAAACTCAATCTACCCCGCGAACTTAGTAATGTGCATCCTACCTTCCACGTCTCGAACTTGAAAAAGTGTCTCTCCGAAGAGACTCTCATAATTCCACTCGATGAAATCGAGATCAATGAGAGCCTCAACTTCGTGGAAGAACCTGTGGAGATCATGGACCGAGAGGTCAAACGAACGAAGCAAAGCCGCATCCCGATTGTGAAGGTTCGTTGGAATGCCAAACGAGGACCAAAGTTCACTTGGGAGCGCGAGGATCAAATGAAACTTAACTATCCTCATCTCTTTGCTTAGTTGTGTTGTAATAACGTAACTACTTGAATTCTGAATTTCGGGACGAAATTCCCTCTAACAGGGGGATGATGTGACAACCCGAAATTTACTCCGTCACTGTAACCCGTTTCCGTTAATAAAAGTTAGTTCTATTAAAATTTTCCATTAACTTTTTAAAATAATTCATTTTGAGATATTAAAATAAATAATATTTAATGACGGGATAAAAACAACTAAGTCGGGTTACGGTTAGTTTACCCGGTAAAAACATCTAGCTCCGTTTAAACGACAGTGTGTGGTGGGTCCCCACTAGGCAGCCATATATAAAGGAGGAGTGTCCACCTTTAGAGCCTTTTCCCACCTTGGAGCTTTCTCTCTCTACTTTCTCTCTCTAAAAATCGGGTTTGGCTCAAGAACACCACTTTCAAGCCTCAAAAATCAAAGGTTATCTTCCTAACTTGATTTTGTAGCTTAGTATTCATGCTATTTCGAGTTGGATCATCCAAATACCCCAACATGCATGTGTTTACGGTTTGGGGAGCCTCCCAAAACCGTGAACTCCCAAAAAGGGGTTTAGAAGCCCCAAAAACACTTCCAAACCTCTTCTAATGCTTAGATCCTTACATGCATGGAGTTAGAACCACAAGATCATGAGTTTTTGGCCATGAACATGAGTTTACGGTTCTTGAATATTCAAAAACCGTAAACACCCTTTCAAGGGGTTTTGATGCTCCTTAACCCTTCCAATGCATGTCTAATGGCCTTGAAACTTGCTTGGATGATCTTAGAACCCTAAAACATGTCCAAAGAAGTGTAAACATGAGTTTACGGTTTGGGAACGTCTCCCAAAACCGTAAACACCTTCCAAGGGTGTTTTGATGCTCCAAACACTTTGCATGGCTTGTATTTGAGTCTAGAACTTGCATGAATGGCCTACAAACCATCAAAACACTTGGAAAATGGACAAACATGGACAAAGGTGGGTTTACGGCCGTAAACCCACCTGTTTACGACCGTAAACTCCCCAAGGGTGGTCCAAGGACCGTAAACCCTAGAGTTTACGACCGTAAACTCCCAAGGAGTGGTCCAAGGATGGTAAACTCCAAAGGAGTACCCAATTGAACCCTAATCACTTCCAAAGCCCTCGAATTGATCCTAGGAACCTTCCTTGTGATGCATGAGACCTTTAGACACACAAACTCACCATTTCCATGAGTTTACGGCCGTAAACTCATGGGGGAAATGGTCTCCCAACCGTAAACACAATTAAGTATGGCCAAGTGAAGTGTAAACTCCATAGTGAGGCCATACACTCCTTAGATGCCACCTTTAGCACTTCTAACACTTGAAACAAAGTGTTTTCATACATTAAAGTGCCTTTACTCACTTAATTAGTGATTTCACAACTAATTAGATAGTTTATACATCACTACATGTTACGTAGGATCCGTGTGTGTGTTCAAGTCCTCACTTGATACCTAGCATCCTACCCGGCGTATCCATCCACTTCACTCACTACAGGTGAGTTCATACCCCTAAATGAACCTTTTAAAATGTTTTTAACTGTTTTATGGGGGGAATACAAGTTGAACCAACTAAGTTATAGTAACAATCGCATGTGAACTATAACTTGCAACCAAAAGGATTTTCTACACTATTAACTGTTTTTACCACCAAAAAGGGATTCCTATATTTTCAACTACATTGCCAATTAAACTGTTTTCAAATGTTTACCAAATTCATTTTCGTGTTAAATCACTATAAAACTATTTTCGAAAACTCTTTTAAACTATTTTTATTCCCAAAACCATATCTACACCAATATATTTATATAAGTAAGACTTGAAGGACTTAGGACTAATAACTCACCTTACTTCCTGTTCTTGTTTGATTGTGGGCTTAGGGTATCTTGTTATTAGTACGACTCTCGTTGAATTCTTAGTTATATATCTCATATATTTGTGTCAGATATAAAAGTTTTCATATCAGTTCAATGCCTTTGGATATCAAAGACATGCAACCCAAAATACTATTTAACTATAATAGGTATAGTTAAGGGATACTACTCAATGCTACAATTGCCATGACAACTACTAGAGTCAGTTCAGTTGTGAGTCAATATATGCTATGTACTATACATGAGAACACTATATACTATACAAGGAGAACACTATGTACTATACAAGGAGAACACTATGTACTATACAAGAGAACACTATATACTATACAAAGAGAACACTACATACTATACAAGAGAACTTACTAAAATAGAATGTGACATACTATTTCTCGATACGACACATCTTTGTGCTATCACCGCGTTACCAGAGTCTCCTGGAGGGAGAGCGGGCATTATGTGTATAGATCTATACGGGACAGACACTCCCACATCCCGACTGCTAGCTACAGTCCGAGCCGTCTAGGCCCAGGGGTGACAAAATGTCACATCTACATATGACTTGGAGGGTCAAAGGGATTCGACCGTCAATCAGCATGGTTACGTACGAGTTCACATTCAAACCTTTAATTAATACTTTAAAAATTAAAGGCAACGGACTCCCTGAGGAGTATTGTACATTTAATACTACCTGGAGTCTGCATTTCATTACATATGGCCGACAGTGATACTGTTGGGGGTAAAACATTTTTCTCATTACTATACATGGATAAAGTCAAACTATATTTTCAATCTAATAACTACTGGGAAAACTTGTACATTATCAAAGGAACAAACAAACCATCGGGTCTTGGTGAAGACTACCTTTTCTGGAAAACATAGGGTTTTCTAGGGCTCATACTATTTTCGAACACCGAAACTTTCTTTTACAAATGTATAACTGTGAATATTTTGATACAGGAAATGACACTAAATACTTATGAACTCACCAGCTTTATGCTGATAAACGTTTTCAAAATAACTTGTATTCTCAGGTCATCAGTAGACAGGTACGGATGCAGCCTTTGAGAAGACGGAGCACACATAAGACTCCACATTATTTTGATTGTATTTTTGGTGTCTAACATTTGTATTGAACACGTTTGTATTTACAATTATTATCTTAATGCAATGGATGTTGTTGCTTGTCTTTACTATTATGCTTTGTTATGATACTGTACATGACGTCCTCCACCCCAGAACGTATTCCGCCGTTCTCGGTTTTGGGGTGTGACAGATCTATGAATATAAACAAAACACCTTTTATTTATCACCATATGATTACACATTATTCATTGCATACTGTTTCATCAATCAACTTTATTCTTGAATTTAAAACACTAGTTGTCCCATGCTCCAAGCATGTACACTATGTTTTCTAAACACTAGTCATGCCACACACCAACTATGCATACTAGGTTTGTCTATGATCTTTACTTTGTGAAATAGATCAATTGAACATAACTTCAACGATTCTCTTTTCACAGTCCCAAATCCTTACTGCAAATGCAAGAATTCCAAATTCATGTCATTTACTGAAATCTGTTAGATTCTAAACTTATATGCATTGATCCTCTTGTAATGATTATGCACAAAGTCACAAAGATTTGACAACAAATATTACAGAGCATTCCAAAGGAGATCAACTCCTTGGAAACATCCTTCTTGCATTAAGTTTCCTAATCTTACACAGATTTATTGAACAATTTCTAACTTTGAAACATTTCCATATTCCCCTTTTGACTATCACTTCTGAACAAGAGTTGCCTTTTTGTCCAGAATATGTCAATATGGTCCTTCCAGAATTAACACTATACTTCCAACTGTCCTTGAGCAACCAATCTTTGGTAAACCTTAGATTGTCCTCGACAATTGCTTAATCCTTTTAGTCATATCCAATTCTAGACCTTTTCCCTTCTTAATGCCCCAGGCACCTGGAAAATTTTAGAAAGGATGAATTTAGCACATGTAATCGATCCTATATCCGAAGCATATGAGAAACGATTCATGATGTCTCACATAAATACCGAAGCAGTCTTTTGCTATAATATCTCCATTTCAATTTGCCAAGTTCTCATAAAATCATATTATGAAAAGGGATGTCGTAATCATAATCGAATTTTAGAATGCAAATAATAGACCCATATATAGAATTTCCTTATGTTGAGCCATTCCAACATGAAATTTATAGATATATCCTTGACTAAATATGATTAAAACCTCAATCTAAGCTTTTAGAACTGAAGTGAAGTATATTTTCCTTTCCCTTATTTATAGCAAAACAACTTTTTCAACCCCTACAACATCTCGAATTGAAACTTTGTTTTCTATAATTAACATTGCTAACTTGCAATACTTCTCATAATTATCATGCTCCCACTAACATGATGATTATTAGCATAATACTTATGCTCCCACTAGCTTTGACATGTATCCAGAAATTAGTTGGACTTCTAGAAATCAATAATTTATTGATTTTCTTACCAAAGTTCAGATTTCTGATACGAGATTGCTTTGATAAGACATTATCAAACTCATACACTTTATCTTAGATAGCTCACAGGTGTGTCTAAATAAATTTAAGAACTATGAAAAGGAATGTCCTAATCATAGTCTCGATTGTTTAGACCTTTTGCCATCTGCTTCAAATCTACTTGGTGGAAGTGTTTCCTCACCATCATTTCCATGAGTCGGAGAGAAACCTTATGACACTTAGTTTTGTTATGGTGTATGAGTTCCTACCCATGTGATTTGTCAAAACCATAGTCACACGACAAAGATAATGACAAATCCTAACTCATATGTATTGAGCTTGTGCAATCTTAAATTCTTGCCACCTGGCAGCCCAAGGGCCTGCCATTGCTTCCAAGTTGCTGTGCAATCAACTGAGAACTCTAAGAACTCATATGCAAAGCCAACTTTAATTGGAATGGGCACAGAATGTGTCAACACGATAGGTTATAAACCTCAAGTCGTGTGCTAGTGAAGAACTTCAGGTTTTATTCTTGATTAGTTCTTGAGACTTTCAAGATCTTTAAGACTCCCACTGTCTTCTTGACATATAAGACTCTCTTGTCAAATATTCAAGAGATAGTGTGGATTCTAATCAAGATAAACACTTCACACAATTGGCCTTAGTTGGTCTTTGTTTTATCCAAAACATCACACCTTACCAATTTCAAATGTACAAGAGTAGAAAACTTTTACTCTTACATTTGACAAGTGCTTTAAACCTTTCTTTAATATATATCACTCAAGTTACAGTTTTAGAGCATAACTCTAAGAATTGTTTTTGGAACGAAGTATGAATCATCTTCTTGATTTGACCGCTTCAACAATTCATAACTCCTTTTCTTAGCCATCAGAATGCACTTAAAGGATGAATTGTGATAAGGTCTCTTAATCATTAAGATGATTACATAACATGATACGCAAGTACTCTCCCATCTTTTCAAATTTGAGAAACTTTTATCCTTCTACCTAATTTGATTCTTCTTATTCGTTCTGCCATACACTGAAATTTTCCAATGTTTCAGAATTATACTTAAGCCTGTAAGTATAACCATATTTACTAAACTTTAGTAAATCATGACGAATAGTCTTATCGATCTTTTGTGGTGGACTTGATTAGTGCACCAGAATGTGTACTTGATTCCTTAGTCCTTTACTTGACTCACACATCCATGAGAACCAGTAGTTAGTCTTAATTTTCCAATGCTTGAAAGTTCTCATTCATCATGCTATACAAGTTGCATGATTCCGAGTTTCTATCCAACTGAAACTTGGGTGATGAGAATCTTTCCTTATTTGGTAAATTTAGACACTACCACAAATGAAAGAATCAAATTCATATTTCCACTCTTGCTCTTAATGGAATCTTATAAGCAACAAAAATTTTCACTAATGCCATTGTAAGGATATTTTAAAATAAATAAAATCAAATTTTTTCCTTTTATTTTAAAAACTTTGCGGAAAAACTATCCTTACAGTGCAAAAGCACATGAAAACTTTGTTGTTATCTAATCCTAAGCAATATATCATAACTCCTAAGACGTAGCTCAAGAATCCGATCTTCAAACTATGTGATAGAAATCCATCTGCGCGATGAGATTCAACATATTCTTTCTTTAAGTTTCTTCACTTTTCTTTGATTCTTAAAACATCAACTTGTGACCCCGTCACATCATGTATCAAGAATCTCATAATAGAAACTTAGCAGAGTTAGATAGTGGACTTTACCTGAAGTAGAGTCAGACTTATTGACTTTAACATCCTTAGGTAAATTTGGCAGCTTCGCAACCAATGCCCCTTTCTTTGGCAATGGACCTTTGATTATGGGACTATCTCAGACTTAGCCTTTCTCTTTACCATTTGGTCAACCGAGTTGACTATGGCCGATCCCTTTCCATTGGGAAGAGAGAGCTTTACAGGATATCCAATGTCATCATTGTCAATGTCCATAAAGTTTTAGGAAGTTGATCTTAGTAAATAGATAAGATCATTAAGAGTCTTGTCATAGTCTGTTACACAAGAGTCCCAAAGGAACTCACTATGTGACTTAGAAAGTGATTGAACCACCAACTTTCTCAAGACTTTGACACCTAACTCTCCCGGCTGGTCAATATGTGACTTCATCTCCAAGATGTGATCACACATAGACCTTGCTTTCCATTAGGGCTTGAGTGACTTAGAACTTGTGGGTTAGGGAGAATAATTGGAGGAGTTGGAGGAAGTAAAGTTCCAAGAGATTTGGGAAGATCATATATGTCTCAGCTAGACATCTTTAGGGAGATATTCAAGATAGTTGATTTAAAGTCCTTAATATAACACCCAATATGAAATATTAAGGCTAAGACCCAACACAATATTTTATAACTTGGAAGAGGTATGCCGTAATCCAGTGCTATAAAATATTTGAAGGTAGGTGAATGACGATTCACCAATTTCCACCATGAAAAACGAAATAATTTATTAGGTTTTAATCGGTTTTTGAAACTCCTAGATCTTTTGAGATTCATTGAACTTTTCAATGGCATGTTTCAATCTCGAGTGTGCCCTTCAGGTTTTGTGACTGGGATGCCGAGGATCACAAAACAAGGTCTGAAGTAACCATGCAAATTACTTGGTACTCTTAAAAGTTTATCACCCAACCGATGTGCCGGTAAACCACACACGCTCCACCGACCTATGATAAACTTTAAGAAACCCTTTGCCTACCTTGTTAAGTCCAAGTTAGTGTGCCGGTAAACCACACACCCTCCACCAACGACTTATACAAGGTGCAAAGTGTAATTTCATGGATTAGCACCTTATTCACATTTTCCTAAGTAACTACGATTGGGAATTTATAAAAGGTTTAGTTACTTAGTATTTATCATTAATACTTTTAATGAAGGGAGAACTTATAGTCTTTGTCCTACCCGTTCGGTTAACGACCCTCCACCAGTCAAGGAAGCGGTGGGTGAGAGTGGACACCCATTAAGCTGCCATTTTATAGGAAACAACCTTATACCCCCCTTATAGACCGGCTTCGTGAATGAGGCCTACTAACGGTAAGACTGACTTTTACTCTTATACATATATATAAATATTATTAACTTATAATATTATAAAGTATAAGTGTTGAATTTTTAACTTTTAAAATTCTAAGGGCTAACTTGGAATTAAAGTATTCATAAGTGAAAACTTTTCAAATTCCAAAACTTTAGGGCAAGTTTTGAAACTATTCAAAACTAATTAATTCCAAAACTTATGTGCTTAAAGTAGTTTTAATTAAAAGACTCTTCAAGTTCCATAACTTGAGGACAAGTTATGGAAGACTTTAAACTAATAAAAGAATGTAACTTTTCTTTATTTTGAAACTTATGGAATTAATTAAGGTTACATATTTTATTACTTAATGAAGTGACTCTTGAACCTCCATAACTTGAGGACAAGTTATGGAGTCATAAACCACTTAATGAGGACAAGACTCTTCATTTTTGTAACCTTTGCCAACTTTTATGAGTTTTATGAAACTTAAATGTGACTTTTCATATAACTTGAGGACAAGTTACAAAAACACATTTTAGAATCAACTCTTAGATTAAAATGGATTGAAAACACATTAATCTAAGCAACTCATATGAACAAAGATAATTCACATCAAACTTTTTCAAGTAATTAGCATAACTTTTAAACTAATACAAAACATGAATCTATTGACAATTATCTTTGAATATGGATTAGCATGAACATTACCACATCAAAAACAAGTTTATAAGTTCAATAACAGCTTAGGGTAATGTTCCTAGTCCATTTCTAGCCAAAAAACTCGAATTTATGCTGTCTGGGGGTCCAACTCGTCGAGTGCATGGACTCGCCGAGTCTCCTGATGGACTCGCCGAGTCTGATGATCAGACAGCAAACAGGTTCGTTTTTTTCAGCAATTTTAGAAGTATAACAAGAAAACAAGCCTAGGCTCTGATACCACTGTTGGGTTTTGAGCATTCTACACTCCTAAGTGTACATGCAACCCTAAATACCTTGGATCTATGTTTTCTCTATTATACATGCAAATATGATTAACCAAGGTATTATCCTAACTAGCATACCAAAAACATTGATACTAAGATAATAGAATACATATCTTGTTGTTGTTGCTTGACTCCATGAAGCTTGAGAGCCTAGTGCCCCAAGTGTGACACCTCAAATGGTTCACACAACATCATGAACTCTTGGAATAACCATGAGAAGAAGACATACATGTTCAAATTGGTTAGCCCTCAAAAAATGTATCACTAGTCTCAATTTCTTGAACTAAAGGGGTTCTTATATAGTGTGGCTATTAGGGTTACACCATGTAACTCATGACTTTACCCATTCCTTATGCTCCATGGATGTTAACCTCTATGGAGTATCCATGGATCACCACATGGGCTAAACCCAACATAAGGAATCTTGGATCATAAGCCCACATATATAAGAATGAATGATTTACACAATCAATCCCCATATATTTAATTAGTCTCTTTTTGATCACTAAATTAAGTCCAAATTAATTCTTGATCAATACTAATTAAATAACATGATTTCATATTAATATATTAGAACTTATAATATATTAATATGTCACAAAATGTCTTTTGCTCATAAACGGTCTATCCAAATGTTCCGATGCCATGCAACCCAAATGGACCATGCCGAGTCGGGTCAAGTACATACCAATTATAGTCATGGACTTAGACACTAATCCAACATTCAGTTGATGGACAAGGGTTGATCTTACAGAACTATCCAGTGCTCCATTTGCTAATCCATCAGGTGATCCACTGGCAACTCATTTCAAGCTCTTCTTAATCAAGTAAAGAAGGGATTTCTTGGCATGAAGACTATTGAGTCATTCATTAAGAAATTCCCTTCAATATTGGATCCGAAGATAAATAAGCCCTTCCAGACTGTGATGTGGCCATCGACCAACCAAGTTAGGCAGATTCCTTTGTTGCAGAACTTCTGTGATGGATCACTTGCGAATATGATTTACTAGGTATATGATGATACCACTGCGACTACTATCATTAAGTTTCAAGATGGTTGCTTTTGCATGTACGACAAAGGAGACCTATTTCAATTTGGAAAGTGGGATATTCATCATTTGGCATAACATCAGATCAAACTTCCTGAAGATATCTTCGAGCATGCTGCTAAGGAATACACATCAATGGTTGCAGAGATCATCGCAAAAGGGATGTGGCGTGGCGCAATGGGGGGGTCCGATGTGCTTATTGTTGAGAAGGACTAACTCAAAGCTAGCCCCAAACCAAGGGGGTGATTAAAGGGTCTAGTTTATGTTTTGGGCAAGGCTATCTAATGTATAGGTCTTATTGAGTCTTTTGTCATATAATTGTGTTGTTTGGATGAGTTTATGGCCATAGGTCTGTTTACGGCCATAAACAGGTTTACGGACGTAAACCTGTTTACGACCAGCTTTCCCCTATATATAGGGCATGTCAGTGTCTATCAGTGGTTGTTGTCAGTCCACAGAAGTTTACGGTCATTTGTGTGTGTCCAAGTTGTACCCGACGTTTCTTTGATATAAACGTGTGCAAGGCTTGGTTTAATCTTCTTCTACTCCATTCTTATCTTGTTTGATTGTTAGATTGCTTGATCACTGGTTAAGATCCTTGTTACAAGGGCCTTATAAAAGTCATAAAATTGGAAACTTTATGAATTAGGACATCAT
Source organism: Lactuca virosa (assembly GCF_052849685.1). NCBI lineage: Eukaryota > Viridiplantae > Streptophyta > Magnoliopsida > Asterales > Asteraceae > Lactuca > Lactuca virosa. The sequence continues at coordinate 431,952,855 of NC_136428.1, read as the reverse complement.
TTTGGGTTTGGATCATTTTGGGTATGAATTAGGACATCATACGTTGGGCGTACCTGGAGGTACGATGCACGTACGCAGTCAGCGCCCCACTTTTGGTCAAGATCAAAGTGTGATAGGCGTACTCTCTTGGTACGCAGGGCGTACTCTGCTCGGAAGGAATATTGACTTTTGGACCTTGACCGTTGACTTTGACTTTGACAAGGGTTGGCCAAGTTTGACTTAAGGGTATTTTTGGTATATTGAGCTATATTTAAGCCTTAATCTCTATCTGTTGAATAGGTGACCTGTAGATCCGGTATTCGGAGCAGTGTATTGTTCAGCTATTCATTAGACTGCGAGGTGAGTTTCTTCTCACTGTACTCTGGGTTGAAGGTACCAATGATGGCCTACTAGATTATTTATCCTGGTAAGGATAGTATTATGCTAGTTTATGGCTTATTAGTAGATATGAATGATTATCTGTATTTGTTGGTTTTATGTTTATGTTTATCTTTTACATATCTCAACATATTATGTTGGGTTGAGGTTGTACTGCTTTTGCGGTAGCCAACAAACTCTTTATCAATCTAGATATGATTTGAGGGCCCGATTGGCCTGCCAGACTTATACTGTGGGCTCGGGAGCAATCCATATATGAGTTGAGGGCCCGATTGGCATGCCATACTAATACTGTGGGCTGAGGGGTAATCCTGTCTTTCTAGCTGTGGACTTGGTATATGTTGTTATATGTGTGTGTATGTTGGTACTTTGTGGAACTCGCTAAGCTTTCGCTTATAGTTTTTAGTTTATCGTTTCAGGTACTTCAGAGCATCATGGAAGGCAAATGCGTGATCATACACAACTTGCTATTTTATGTCACTTGGTCTTGGGAAAACTATGATTTAAAATAATGCTTCGGAAACAATGACAATTTTTGTAAACAATGTTGATTAATGGTTGATTTTGAAAATTTTAAATTTATTGTGATTTTTAAGTGATACATTAGGTAGCCAATATGCCCCTTTTCCTGCTTCTGAATCGACAAGATATGGTCCTTCCCATTTATGAGCCAATTTACCTGCACTGGGATCCTTGGTATTTTTGAATGGCTTACTAAGGACCAAGTCACCTATTTGGAATCTTCTTACTTTAATATTCTTATTGTATGATTTAGCAATCCTTTGTTGATGAGCAGCAACGCGGATCCTAGCAAGATCCCTTACTTCATCGATAGTGTCAAGATCTTGGGCTAGGATCCTATCGTTGTTCTCTTGATCTTGTAATTGGTATCTTGCCGTTATGATCACCACTTCATTTGGGATCACAGCTTCTATTCCAAACACCAAGGACTATGGAGTTTGGCCAGTGGCCGTTTTTGAAGTGGTCCTATCCGCCCACAGGACGAAAGGTAGTTCGTCTGCCCATATTCCTTTTTTTGTCTAATCTTTTCTTCAAATTGTTGACTATAACTTTTTTGTTGGATTCAGCTTGACCATTAGCTTGAGGATGAATAGAAGTGGACATTATAATTTTAATTCCCCAACTCATGCAAAAGTCTCTAGTCCTTTTGCTTATGAATTGGGATCCATTGTCACATATGATTTCGGCAGAGATCCCAAAGCTGGTCAGGATATTACGTTTGATGAAACCAAGATTGAAAAAATAGTATGTCATTACTACCATGAATACCTCTTTGAACAAAGGATTTAGCCTCTATCCATTTTGAGAAATAGTATGTCATTACTACCATGAATACCTTTTCCAAAGGAACTTTTGGTAACTTGCCAACTATGTTCATTCTTACTTTCTGACTTGCTCGTATGAAACCAAGATTGAAAAAATTGAAAAAATCAGTCATTCACAACCACTGATGAAGGATTCCTCAAAAAATTCATGAATGGTCAAGGGGAGATGATTGGATGTAAAGGTTCACCGGGTTGATGAAGGATGTTGCTATGCCTTTGACAATCATAACATATTTGTACGTGCAAAAAGGCATATGTCTTCATTGTTGGCCAATAGTACCCCGTCCTTAACACTTTGGAGCATAAGCATATGCGCCCATCTTGATTGACACAATCTCCTTCGTGTATGTCCTTTAGTACTTCAATAGATTCATGACTTTCCAAGCATCTTAAGTATGGACCAGCCATGGATTTCTTATATAATTTCCCTTCAATCATCACAAATCGTGAGACCCTCATCTGGAATGCTCTATCACTTTTCAATTCTTTAGGAATCATGCCATTTTAGAGATACTCCACAATGGGATGGATCTATGATCTTGATCTTTGTTGAGGATCCTAGATATCGGGATCCTGACGATTAGGATCTTGAATAAGTGATTGAGGATCAGGATCTTCGACCATTGCCATGTTGGTTGTTTGATCATGGTTATTGGGGTTGCCTGGTTTTGAGGAGGGATCTTCTATCATTGGGATCAGTATATGGCTTATAGGGATCCTAGTTTTTGGAGAGATTCTGAGGGAAGATGTTAGGTTGGCCAATGCATCTTCCTCGACATTTTCTTCTCTGGGAACTTGACTTAGGCTAAAAGCTTCGAATTCTGAGGCTAATTTTTTGAGGATCTGGAGGTATACTGCTAGTCTTTCGCCTTTTACTATGTAGGATCCATTAAAATGATTAGTTGATAATAAATAATCAACAAATACATGAAGATCCTTGATTTGAAGATCTTTGGCCAATTATAATCCCATGATCAGTACTTCGTATTCAGCCTCGTTGTTGGTTGCATCAAATTCACAACTGACTGTCTGGGGTAGAATGTCCCCCATGGCGATTTTAGTATGATCCCAAGGCCTCTTCCTTTTTGGTTGGATTCCCCGTCTATGAAGAGCATCCATCTTCCCATGCTTTCTTCTTTTCGGAGTTTCTTGCTTTTTAATTCCGCTTCAGCTTGTAGATTATCACTGAAATCAACCACAAAGTTTGCTAGTGCTTGTAATTTTATTGCTAATCTTGGTTCATATTTGATTTCATATGTTCTTAGCTTCACAGACCACTTTTCCATCCTTCCTGACATCTCTAGTTTTCTCATAACATTCTTAATGGGGTAATTAGTTCTTACATGTATAGTATGTGTTTCAAAATAGTGTCTTAATTTCTTGGAATCAAGGACTAATGAAAGTATTAGTTTTTCAAGGTGGGAGTACCTGGTCTCATGATCCAAGAGAATTTTACTTACATGGTAGATGGGATGTTGGTCCCCGTTAAGATCATTGGCTAAAACTGCACTTATATAATTGGAGGATACTGAAAGGTAGAGAAGGAGGGGCTCCCCATCTAATGGTTTCACCAACAAGGGTGATGAACTTAAATAATTTTTAAGTTCCTGAAAATAATGTTCGTGCTCTTTAGTCAATTGAAACATTTTTTTTCTTCTTCAAGATGGCATAGGAAGGTTTACACCTCTCTAAGGATCTTGAGATGAACGTGTTTAGAGTTGCTACTCTTCCAGCCAGTCTTTGAATATCCTTTGTCAAGGATGGGGATCTTAAATCAATCATGGTCTTTATTTGCTATGGACTTGCTTCTATTCCTCTTTTAGTCACCATGTATCCAATGAACTTGCATGATGTCATTCCAAAATGGCATTTAGAAGGATTCAGCTTCATGTTGTATTCGTCTAGTATGTTGAAGGCTTCTTCAAGATCCTTGAGGTGATCTTCAGCTTTCTTTGACTTGACCACCATGTCATCAATGTATACTTCAATGGTGACCCCTAGTTTGTCCTTGAACATCCGGTTAACTAGCCTTTGGCATGTTGCACATGTATTTTTAAGACCAAAGGGCATAGCAGTATAGCAATATATACATGTTGCGGTTATGAATATGATATCCTCTTGGCCAGATGGTTCCATTTGAATTTGTTGGAACCCTGGTGATGCATCCATGAATGTTAATAATTCATTACTAGTCGTAACATCTATAATGCAATCTATGTGTGGCAGGGGGAAAGGATCATTAGGGAAAGTCTTGTTAAGATCTGTATAGTCCACACATATCACCATTTACCATTCTTCTTTTGTATGACGATCACTTTTTCTAGCCACCTTAGGAACTTGACCTGCTTGATCATCCTTCTCATAAGAAGTTTTTCCACTTCTTCTTGGATGATCTAATTTCTTTCTAGTGCAAACTTCCTTCTATTTTGATGTATGGGTCTTAAACAAGGATCAATGTTAAGTTTGTGAGTTATAATATTTTTTTCTATACCTGTCATGTCTTTACGTTTCCATGTGAAGGTTTTCCTTCTTTCTTTTTGGAACTTTATTATATCTTCTTCTATGTTTTCTGGCATTGAGGATCCTATGAGTACTTTCACATGGGATCCTTAAGTTCTAGGGGCACTTCTTTTGTATCTTGTTCTTTGGATTCTAGTACATGTCGTGCCCTTTGCTTTAATTGTTATGCTTTTCGTGGGACTGTGGAACTCCTCATCGAGGTCTTGTAGCCCTCCTTGGATTCTTGTTGATCACATGTGATCTTCACTGTCCCGCATGGAGTGGGCATCTTCACACATTGATGGTATGTTGATGGGACTACCTTCATGTCGTGGATCCATGGTCTACCTAATACAACATTATTGAAGGATAACTGTTAACACGTTGTTTCAGGCGTATTAAGCAAATAATATTTCACTGTTGGTTGCAATAAAAGATAGCATAGGGAAGCAGGGTAAAATACTCAGGGACATAACCTAACGTTCAATGCATTTTTGCATCATGCTCAATCTAGTCAATAAACAGAAATTATAAAATGGGGTTTTTTTTATTTAAACTAAAACTAAAACTTGCGGTGAAAATAAACTAAACAAAGCTCAATAATAAAAACAAATTCAATTATGTTGCAACTTTGCTAATCATGCAATCAGCCCATATTTGGTTATTCAGAGTGCATTCTATTTAAGTTGGTATTGAGAAAAACTAACAAGCTCTAGTATAATCTCTTTTACCTAATTAAATTAATCAAAACAAGCTCTTTAGTTAATCCTAAATTTTTACTGTCTAATTAAACAAGCTCTTAATTAAGATCAGAAAAGTTGCAATAAGTTCAGTCTAAAATTTCCAGCAATACCCAATACTTCTCACAAGCTCGGAAGCGTAAAGGTATGAAATTTCAGTTTATATCAGAGTTAAATCCCAAACACGGAACCAATCTAACACATGTTACTTATTACCAATTGACAAGAACAATTACAGATTCTATTAACTGATTAACAGGAACGATAAAACCCTTGCTAGGTGATCAGACTAATAAGAATAAAAAATCAAACATTCATTAAGTTCAAAACTGAAACAACTAGATAGAAACACACAATGAAAACCAAATCTGATAACCGATCACATGAAAAGTACTAGTCTATTGCAGAATTGAAAACTAGGGTTTTAGCCAGACATGGCTAAAAACAAATCTAAACTAACAAAAATAAAAATGAAGTGATTAATCTTCTAAACTAAGTGTAGGAGATGATTCACAGCCTTCATATCTTTAGAAAGTGCTGAAAAGTGTCAGAAATCCCCTTCAAAAGGGTATTTCGTTGTCTGGAACCGTCTAACCTTCGAATTTGATTAGGAGGGACATCTTTATATGCGAGCAGGAGCCTTCCGGAAGAAGTTATCAGAATCGGCGATGGCAAATTTGAAAAATATGATCGTAGAAATAGCACTTTTTTCCATATTTGTCAGATAATGATGTACGATGTTATTTTCATCTTTGGAGTTGCATCACACAAATGCGATCGTAGAAATGACTTTTTTCTCCATATGGCCTTTTTCTACCATGAAAAACTTCGACACATTTATACAAACGCAGATGCCCAAATCTGCAATCGCAGATTTGACTTTTTGGCTCGATTCGAATGCGATTCTTCAGTCTAACCATTTTAAGTCCTTCATTAGCATCCTTCTTCAGTTCCAACTCCTTTTAGGCTCCAAATATTCATCCAGTTGCTCCCAAAGTACCGCTCCACTCGAATTATCTGAAAACGACACAAAAACACCAGCAGTACGGGAATTCTGATAAAAGACATGAGTTGAACATTATTTAAGACATGAAAATGTACAAATTATGATGCTAAATGCTATTAAACTACCCTAAAAGATGCATAAAATAACATCTAACAAATCTCCCAAAGCTCAAACCTTACTTGCCCTCAAGTAATAAAAAGATTAAACATTATAACGAAATTGCAAAGATGTAGATAACCTTTAAAAAACTTAGAATAAAAGAAACTAAAAACTTGAACTAAAATTACTTTGCTCTCTTTTTTGCAAAACTTAGCTCACCAATACCACATAGAATAACCCAACTAGAGTTCACCAATTACGCTTCACATCAATGCATATATTTGTGTCTAAAATCCTAATTACTTCCCCAGTCCTAAATACTCACATTCCTCATAAATGTTCCCTACTTATTTTGAACAACATGAATCACTTGGCCTTTAGCTTTTGGCAATTCTGCCTTATTTCTTCATTCTCATAAATGTATGCTTAAACAAGGGAACTTAACCTCAACCCTTATTGGTCAAAGGTATTAGTCTAGAGTGCAATAACTACATAAACTTTCATGGATACATTTCAGTATACGATGCAAAGCATATTATGTCCTTCAAACTATACTAGTTCGTGTTTTTATCCCACGATTACACTAACTAGGACGCCGCAAATATATAGTAACATATTGATTCAACTAAATCTTATAACTCTCATCAAATTATCCCACATAACACTACCAAACGTTAGTTGAAACGATTTTATTTATTTATTTTATATATTTATTTTTTTAATTCAGAAAATAAAATAAAAATCTTTTTGGGTTTTTTTCTTTTATAATGATGCAGAAAAATAAAAGCAGAAAATATTTTTTTTTGACTTTTCTAAATTTTTAAATACATGTGCAATGCAAAAAATAAAATGCAAAAAAGTAAATAAAATTTGAAAAATATAACTGGAAAACTGTAAATTTAAAAAAAAATGCAAATTTTTACACACTAAACTTCTCCCCAAGCTTAAAATGATGCATTGTCCTCAATGCTCATAGATGAATGAACAACTCAATAAAGCATATAAAAGCGGAAGGTTGCAGCTAGGAATGAATGTACCTGATAAGTCTGCATAAATTCTGATTTTGACGAAGATGTGGCAAAAAATTTGAATTTCAGCAGCTCTGATGATTCTTTTATTTCCCCAAGCTTGATTGGAACTGCGGTCATCTCTTTATTGACAACATCAAAATTAAAAACTACTCATTAGGTTGCCTCCCGAAAAGCTGACCATTTTTAATGTCGTTGGCTCGACTTTGCCCAACCATATTTACTAAATGATGTGGTTGGGATTTCTCTGAAGCTCAACCCGCTTCCTTGTCACTCCAGATCGCTTCAGATATGACAAGATTGGTAGATCTGGAACTTGTGCATCAAGCTAGAAAGACTTCATATTTTAATCTCATAAGTCCTTTTGAATTTCAAATTTCTTTCGTTTTCTGATTTTCTTTCCAGATATCTTCTCCTTCTCTTCAAATTTTCTTCTTTTCATATTCGTACCACAAATCACCTCTCGCTCATTTTATTTTTCCAAAAACATTTTTCTTTATAGTTTCTACTCTGATTTCTCATTATTAGAAGTCAGCTTCTCCCATTCTTCCCCAAGCTTATTCCGTTCCATCTCCTTCTTTGATGTGTCAGATAATTGTGTTTCTACAAATTTTTCTTGCACAAAGACATATGAAAACTCACAGCAATCCTCAGAAAAAGGACTGCTGATACCCATATAATTAACATAAAAATTATCAGATTGATAATCACCAGTATTCGTTTTTGCAGTTTTCATAAATAGACTGCCTAAAATAATAGAGTTTATATCTGATATGTCCAAATTACCCATGTCCAGAATATTAAAATCAGCAGGAAATATCAAATGATTCACTTGGAAAAGAACATCCTCTAGTACACCTTTTGGGTGTACTGTCGAGTGGTCAGCCAACTAGATAATAGTCCCGATCTTTTTTCAAGTTCCCAATTTTAATTTTTCAAAAACATAAAAGGGAAGGACATTAACTGAAGCTCATAGGTCAAGCATGTCTTTTCGAAAATTAAGGTCACCCAAATTTACAAGGAATGAAGAAAACTCTCGGATCCTTGCACTTTGGAGGTAAACCCTTTTACAAAATAGTTGAAATGTTTTCACCACCTTTTAATGTTTCATTACTTTTAAATTTTTTCTTTGAAATACATAATTCCTTTAAAATTTTGGAATAACGAGAGATGTGTTTTATAACATCTAAAAGTGGAAGATTTACCTCAACCTTACGAAAGATTCCCATGATGTCCTCATCCTCTCTTTCACGCTTCATACTCTTTAGTCTTGGGAATAGAGGTAAGGGCTTGTACTACTTTAAAATTTGTTTGGGTTGCTCGGGAATTGCTTTTTCTATCACCATTTCACCTTCTCTATCACCCATAACATATTCAAATTCTTCTTCATTCTCTTTTTTTGGTTCAGTTTTTCTTAGGTCTTCATAACTCTTCCCACTTCTAAAGGAAATAGCACTCACATTGTACTTCGGGTTTTTTTCATTGTGCCCTGGTAACTTTCCTTGAGATTCTAGCCGACCCACAGAAGTAGCAAGTTGAGACACATGTTGATCTAGATTCTTGATACTAGCTCTGGTTTCATTCTCGAATGCTTAGGTGCTCGTGGCAAAAATTTTACAATATCTTTTAAGGCCACATTGGAACTAATGGCTTGATAATTTGAGGGTTCGTTCTGAAAAATCGGACTCTTATAATTTTGTTTTTGTTGACTATGCAAGTTCTGTTGAAATCTCGACTGCTGATAATTTCGTTGCTGATGGAATCCAAGTGTCATCTGATATTGTTTTCGTTGCTGAAAATTGTTCTAATAGCCTCTGACAGCTTTTACTACAGTTGTATCCACTTTCAACAACGGACACATATTTATTAGATGTTCAGTCTTCAAACAGAATCCACATGGTTTCTTTGCAACTGCTTTTTCCTATGCTAATAATAGAATAGCTTTCGTCAGCTCAAAAATTTAGTACTCCATATGAGCATTGCTATCTTCTTTTACTCCCCTTGGTTGATCTGCGTACCACTCATCTTCAGTTGCTGAATGCTTTGACTCTATCGCCAGCTTCTCAATCAAATCTTAGATTTATGTTGGTGTCATGTCGCCTAGAGATCTGCTACATGAAGCATTTATCAGGCCACTCTCCATGGGTGTCAGACCTTCACAGAAATAGTTATAGAGCTGATAGTCATTGATCCCATGTTGTGGGCACCAAACCAGCAGCTTTTTGAACCTTTCCCAGTAAGGGTTTGGAGATTCTCTTCTTCCTTGTTTGATACCAAGGATTTCTCTGTGAAGACTAGAAACTCGCGTTTCTAAAAAATATTTCTCTAAAAATAGTTTCACGAGTTCTATCTAGGTAGTGATCGATTCGGATGGAAGCTCATACAGCCATTCTCTTACTGAATTTTGAAGTGAAAAGGGGAATTCCCTTAACTTTATCTGGTCTTTAGTTATTGAATGTGGCTTCATTCCAGAACATACCACATGAAATTCACTAAGGAATTTATGTGGGTGTTCGTTTTCTAGACCTCAGAATGTAGGGAGAAGATGTATCAACCCAAATTTAAGCTCGAAATTCTGAGCTTCCAGAAACGTGATGCAGATAGGTTGCTGATTAACTTCTTGGGTCGACCACTCTCTGAGATTTCTTTCTGTGTCATCTCCACTATGGCCGATTTTGGAGAGTTGAGTTCTGAAGGTTCTTGTATTCCTGAACTTTTATAGTGTGTTTCAGAAGAATCTGTCTTCTCGGGTTTAACTGAGGGTGTTGGGGAGTATGTTTTATAAGGGCTGTTAGAAGGAGAAGTTGGGGATACTTTCAAAAAATGGAAAACTTACGACCGGTTCATTCCACAAGGGACTGCCTTGTGGTGTGTTGATTTCAGGTGGTAGGAAGGACGATGATGAACCAAAGAAACCAGATGATTGCTTCTGTTTTTCTTCTTGTTTCTTCTGTTTACTTGCGGTTCTTTCAACTTCTGGATCAAAAGCTAGAGTTGTATGTGACAAACCAAAATTTCTATTATGTACAACATTTCAATTCAATAGAAGTCAGAACTGTTGCTGCTAATTTTCAAGCTTTTTGGAATAAGTTTGAGTATTTTAGGATTAACACTTTAGGAGATATCAGGAGAGAGGATGCCCTCGGGTTTATTGTGCAACAATAAAGTCCCGACTCATCAAAATTTTAGAGTTTACGGCCTAAACAAGGAGTTTACGGCCGTAAACCCTAAGGAAGGGGGTATATAAGTGACACTTAGTCATTTATTACCATTTTTCCACCTTTCAAGAACAAATCTCAAACTCTCTCAAGTATCATCCAAAGATTTCTTCAAGATCTTCATCTAGTAAGTGTTTCTAGTCCTATTAAGTGGTTATATTACTTAATCTAGTGTTTTAACACACTTCTATCCATGAAATCATTTCAAAAGGTTCAATCTTCAAGTTTCACCAAGAACACCAAGAACAGACACTAGTGTTCTTGGACTTTTCGCTCATTCAAGCTTCTATCTTGTAAGTACTTCTATCCTAGAGTATCATAGAGCTTGTTATACATCCATATATCAAGAAATCACCCAAGAAACACCAAGATCAAGGTGTTTACGGTCCAAGATGTTCTTGGACCGTAAAACCTAAAAAGGGTACCAATGTGTGCCCTAGCCTATCCTAAGCCTTGGTAACTAGCATAGATCCCTTCATTGATATGTTAAGGACTTGAAAACATCAAAATACCATAATCCATAAGGGTTTACGGCCGTAAACCCAAAGGTAAATGGTCTTACGGCCGTAAACTCCATTTAGGAGTGAAATGGTGCCCTAATCCCTTCCATAGGCTTATACTTGAAGTAGGATGCTTCCCAATGACTTGAATAGCTTTAAAACACCAAATGGTCAAAGAGGCTTGAGTTTATGGCCGTAAACTCATGGGTTTACGACCGTAAACTCAATGAGTTATGGTCTTAAAACCGTAAACTCATGAAAGGGGTTCCTTTGAACCCTAAACCCAATAGCTAAGTCCCACAACACTTAGATGCAATCCTTAGGACTTATAACACTTATATAAGGTGTTTAACATGCCCTAGGACGTATTAACTTTGTTATTTAGTTGTTTAAAGACTAATTGGTTACATATATGTGATAATATATGTTAACTAGGATCATAGAGTGTGTGCAAGTCTTCACTTGACACCTAGCATCCTATACAGTCCGTACTTCCCAACCACTCGCTACAGGTGAGTTCATACCCCTTAATCAATACTTTAAATGTTTTTAAATGCTTTTACGGGGGGATACAAGTTGAATCATGCTAGTATTATATCAATCACATGTGATTAATAGCTAGCATACAAATAGATTTACTACTCTTTTAGCTGTTTTACCAAACAGATTACTTCAAATGGCTTTCCAAAACATTTTTACTTGTTTAAAAATCTTTATTAAACTGTCTTACATACTGAATGATTCTTTTCAAACTCTATTACAATTGTGTTTCAAACAAAGGTTTTCTTATACTTAAAATTGTTCTTATCAAATATATTGCTTTCAAACCGTTTTACAAACTGACATCAAGTCATCTTTTCTTAGTTGTTAAACTTTTATAAGGCTTTACAAAACTTCTTTTATACTTTTATATTGTCAATTGCATGCCTATATATGTATAGTTATATAAGTAATGTTTAAAGGACTTAGGAAGGCTAGCTCGCTTTATCTCCTTTTCCTTGTTGGGATGTGGCTTTAGGGCATCGGTTATTCGTCCGAAGGTCGTCTAAATATTAGTTATATATTATGTATACATGTATAGACATAAAAGTTCTTCCAATCAATACAATACCCTTGGGTAGCAAGGGTATACTTTCATGTTCATACGTACAAGTTATATTACTAGTAAACTACAATAGGCGTAGTTTAGGAAGTTACTATTACTATTAATAGAACAAGGAATCATACAATGAGTCAGTTCATTCATGAGTCAAATACATGCTAGATAGAGAGATAACAGACTATACAGCTAGTACACACAGAACATTATAAATACATGCTAGATAGAGAGAGAACACACTATACAGCTAGTACACACAGAGAACATACAGGCTAGACAGAGGGAGAACATACAATACAGCTAGCACATTCATTACATATACATTACTACAGTTATGTGAGCCATTAAACGGGGCATGGCACTATCTGCCATGACCGTTTTTGTATCCAGAATCTCCTTAATTGGGGAACGTATGAGTTTGCGTATAGATCTATACTGGATTGACTATCCTACACCTTGCTGCTCGCTACAGTGGGACTTGCAAGTCTACGGGTGCCAAATGTCATTTCTTACAACGTCTTACATCGTCATTTTTCTATTGAGTCGGTAGCAGGATACAGGACGATCACATGGTACTTTAAATTACTTTTGGTTTAAGGTAGTTAGTACAGCAGTAGTCACTTATCATAATACTACAGTACTATTTCATTTTCCCATTACATTTTACTTTGTGATATTCACACAATAGACAATAATGTAGAAACTATATTTTTGGTTAATAATAGTCAGCTTTGGGAAAATGCACACTCTTACAAGAGACACAGACGAATACTAGATGCCTTGGTAGAAGGCTACTATTAGTAGGAAACATAGGGTTTTCTAGGAGGTTCAAAACTTTTACATACTTACAAATACATACTTACAAATGCATACTTACAAATACTCTCTTACAAATACAGACACTAAATTACTTATGATCTCACCAGCTTTAAAGCTGATACTCTCTTTCAAAATAACTTGTATCCTCATGTCACCAATAGACAGGTACCGATTCAAGGTTTAAAGAAGATGGAGCTCGTTCAAGACTCATCTTTCATTATGATTCATATTTTGGTGTCTATATAATTTGACAGAACACACTTGTATTAAAATTATATTATTAATGCAATGGATGATGTTGTTACTTGTTTACTACTATTCATTCTTGTGATACTGTATATGACGTCCTCCGCCCCTGAACGTTTCCACCGTTCTTAGGTTTTGGGGTGTGACAGATTGGTATCAGAGCATTGTTTATAGTGAATTGAGTATATCAACCCATAAAAGATATACAGACTATAAATACAATGGGATTAAAATACTCTGACAAAGAGTTACACTTTAAATAATAAAATATTTAAATAAGTATACGTGCCTGCATTCAATCTAAAATTCAGTGTCACTTGGACAGTACAAAAGTATTACGATTGTTGGGCAGCACAAGTAGACTTAGAGACATATAGTCAAAACTGGGAAGATATAGCCTGATCAACTATATTATCCGGGGGTTGACTATCATGTGCCTAAGTATGGTTGTGAGGTTGCAACAAGTCTAAAAACTTACCCACAATACCACAACAAGAACAATAGAACCTAAACCTAAAATACTATAGGGGTATTTTGTGTTCCTATAAGCTACTTATGTGCTAGATTCTTATACCTCTTTTCTCGCGTAGATAATATGGCTGGATTCCATCCCTACGGCAACTTGTACTTCCCTAACCAAGGTAATGAAGGCGGGTTTGAAGCTGATCCAGGAAGTGACCACCCAATCCCTGTGGATGGTCACCAGGCTGAAGGCTTAGGAGATGGTTCTGACTCCGAGCCTGAAGTGGAGAACCTACCCCCGATAGCTCTTGTTCCAAATCCTAACCCTCGTCCGGCTTTTCAAGGCCCGACAACCCCGTGGGTGGAATGCTTGGAAACATGGAGCCAAGGGCAGGATCAGCCCATGCCATTTAATGGAGACCGAAGCTTTTATGACCTGAGCGAAGGGGGCTCAACAGACAGAGTCTTGCCAATCCTGGTCCGCAGAGTGGCCCATAATGAGATTCAAGGCAGGACAGCCATACATCAAATCACAGAAGTTGTCGCCAATGCGAGAACGCATACCCTCCGCACCATTCGCCTGGAAGATGCTCGTGAGAGATCTGGAAGAGACCATGAAACCCTGCTTCAAGCACTGGCTGAATCACGAGCCGAAGTCATAGAACTCCGAGTACGCCAGAGGGTGTACAAAAGACACCTGCTTGATGTGGAACGTAAACTGGCTGAACTAAGAGTTCACTTGAGGGATGACCGTCACCAGTAGTAGATTCCTGACTTTCTTTCCCTGTTAAAAGGAATCGTTTTTCCTGTCTATGTCCTATGAGGCATTTTTCTATGAAACTATCTTGTACTGTAGGTACTTTTAGTTAGGCCTTTATACGGCCAAAACCTTTCTACTCTGGATGTGATGTAAGACCTTCTACAAGGTCAATTTTCCCGAACTTTTGCGTCATGAATATCAAAGATATTGACAGTCGGCTAACTTCTGTGTCATTCTTTATTCAAATACTTTCATCATGCTATCATGGGAGTCTATCTGAAACCCACTCTGGTCAAGTTGCTGGACTAGGGAAATTTAGCTCAGGGATCATTCCCAATTCTCTATCAAAAGTTGGATCATTTTATTTACCAACCGATAGTACCTTGTTTTGGACGTCAAGCATCTTGTGACCATTTTATGAACTTACTTCTACTCCGTACTAAGGACTGCATCATAGGGATGTAGGTCAAACCTTCGATAACATACTTCAACTCTTTAGGTGAACGATCGAAATATATCTAGGTTCAATGATAAGCCTTTACTAGAAATTCTAGATCATTAAGAAGGATTAGTAAGAAGGTTATTATTATGATTTCCTTGCTTATAAATTCCCAAGTTATATATAACGAAGACCTGGTAGACAATAGAATGTGAGATTTCTAACTTAGTTTCTTTTCCTCGTTGGGATGTGAAACTAAAGTAGAATCACACATTTTACTATCCGCCCAGTCTTTAGTATATCATAATGTGTATAAGCTAAGTTTTCGTGTATAATAACTCATCTTTTAGATCTAGGGTCAACCATAGTCACTCACGAACTCCTTGTCTTTCGTGTTACAGAATCATGTCATCATCCGGAAACAGTCAGCCGAACAACGAAACCCCTGCCTTTCCTATGGACGCCGCTACTTTCCAAGCCGCAGTAACAGCTGCCGTGATGGCTACCGTGGCAGCTGTCTTCGCAAACCGCAGCGCTATCAACACAAGCAATGCTGACATAGGGGTTGACAATCCCAATCGTAGTATCAATCCAGGAAGCCATCAAATGATAACAGTTGCAGACCCGCAAAGCCGAAAAACAGAGAACAAGAAATGAAAGCGTCAAGCCCAGAAGGAACGCAAGCGATTCCAAGGACTTGCCATGAAACAACAAGTGGCAACCCCTGCCATCCCAGTACCGAGCCGACCATATGAAGGAAAACTTCTGAAGTGTGACATATGTAGTGTTCATTATCATGGGGCTTGCCATGAAATGCAATGTTGCAATTGGCTAAAAATAGGGCACCATGCTCGTAGCTGTGGAGCACCGGCACGACCCATCACTCAAGCCCCTGACATCGGTGTCAACCAGGCTTGCGATGGTGGTGGTAAAACTAGACCCTATGAAAGGAAAGTTTCAAAGTGGATGAACAAGGAAAACACTCGTGTCCACGTAACTCTAACTCGACACATCACTTCCACCACCAATGTTGGTGCTAGCCAGATATGTCACCAATGTGGTGAGATAGGACATCTCGAGAAGGATTGCCCGATAACGAAGAACTCTAGCACAGACGGAAGGATACTAAGGATCATAGATGCAGGAGAGACTACGTCGGATCCTCGTTAGAGTATCTAAGGCGTTCGTTGTAACAGACCCTTAAATTGTCTAAAACTAGTGCAACTTGAGTCTTATCTGTTGCGAGATCTCATCAGTAAAGGAATGCTCATGCTGCGTATACTTATCTTTTGTAGTATACCTAGTTCGCAGCAATAGTCTTGTAGTTAATCTATAGCACTGTTGGATTTTGTCTGTAACGCCTTTATGATCAAGTCTAACGTCTTTATTCCCAAGTGAATCCGATATTATCATACAACTAGATTCAATTCAATCCGCACAATACCAGTTTCGTGCGTGCATCTCTTTCTCAGTAAATGTCCTTCTAGCGAAGCCGTCATTTCAGAACACCAAAGTACTCATGCGTAGAGTACCTCATGTTTATTATCATTTCCAAAGGAACTCCAACAAACCTCCCTAGAGTACCCCTCCTACAGTACGTCAAGTTCAATACAAGGACTCTCACGGTTAATCTATCGATGAAGAATGTATACACAAGGTGGTATATAATCAAGGTTCTACAGGTTTAGAATTAATGATTCCCCTTTAACTTCTTTTCCTCGTTGGGATATGATCTTAAAGAAGAATCATTTATTCGACTACCTTTTCAATCTTAATTATATACGACTCGTATACACGAGACTTTTTATTGATGAACCATGTATAAATTCTAATATGAACTTCAGGACGGAGACTGCCCAAGACTACGAGTAATCACATCGTCATGAGAACAAACTTAGAACCCAGTACGACTCCTGTAACCAGATCGCCCTACCGTCTAAACACCTACAGAGATACAAGAATAGTCCGGACAACTTAACGAATTACTCGACAAAAGAATAGGAAGACCAAACTCCTCGCCCTGGAGAGCTCCGGTATTATTCTTCAGGAAAGTGGAAGAATTGTATCAGAAGTACATCGACTATCGGAGACCTCGTCATGATTTCCATTAGAAATCATTATCTCTGCCTCGCATAGATGAGTTGGCTGAGCAAACGCAAGGAACGAATTACCTTTCGGAAATGGACCTTAGATCTGAATATCACCAGTTTCGAGTGTTAGCGAAGGATGTCCCGAAGACGACCTTCCGAACTCAATGCGGACACTACGGGTCCGTAGTGATACCCCTCGGATAGGACCAATACTCCCGTAGTATTCATGAACTTAATGGATAGGGTACGCCATTCTTACTTGGATCAGTTCGTCATTAACCTTGTAATGACTTACTTATCTACTCTCGTGGTAAGAAGGAAATCATAAAGAACATCTAAAACAAATCATGGAACCAATTCGATCAGAGAAGCTTTGCGCGAAGTTCTCTAAATACGAGTTTTGGAATTGAAGAGTCAAATTCCTAAGACACACTATTAGTGATGTGGGAATTCTTGAGGATCCTTTCAATTTATCAAAACCGTTGAGAATTTGTCAGCGCCGAAGACGCCGTCGGGAATTCGCCAAATTCTAGGTCTCACAGACCTACTGTCGTAGTTCATTTAGAACTCCTCGCAATTTACGAAACCTCTTACGACTTTGACCCAGAAGGGAGCGACCCTTGACTAGGAAAAGAAGCAAAAGGGAGAAACCCTTGGAACTCCAGGTGAGAGACCAAATTCTTTTGGAAGTCTCACGCGGGGAAGGCTTAATACGCTTCGTAAAGCGTGGAAAGCTAAATTCAAGATAGTCAGGCCCTCCAAGATTCTTGCCAGAATGGCCCTGTAACTCACAAACTCAATCTACCCCGCGAGCTTAGTAACGTACATTCTACCCTCCACGTTTCGAACTTGCAAAAGTATCTATCCGAAGAGACTCTTGAAATCCCACTCGAAGAGATCGAATTCCACAAGAGCCTCACCTTTGTGGAAGAACCGTAGTGACCAAGGACCAAGAGGTTAGGCGAAAAATTTAGAGCCGCTTCCCATTAGTGAAGGTTCGCTGGAATGCCAACTGAGGACCTAAATTCACTAGGGAGCGCGAGAATCAATCGATTAGGAAGTATCCCCACTTCTTGTCCCGATTATTCATGCTTACTTCCTTTCCTAAATTCTAATTTCGGTACGAAATTCCTTCTAATGGGGGGATGATGTGACAACCCGAAATTTCTATTCTGTACAACATTTCAATTCAATAGAAGTCAGAACTGTTGCTGCTAATTTTCAAGCTTTTTGGAATAACTTTGAGTATTTTAGGATTAACACTTTAGGAGATATCAGGAGAGATGATGCCCTCGGGTTTATTGTGCAACAATAAAGTCCCGAACCATCAAAAGTTTAGAGTTTACGGCCTAAACAAGGAGTTTACGGCCGTAAACCCTAAGGAAGGGGGTATATAAGTCACACTTAGTTGTTTATTACCATTTTCCCACCTTTCAAGAACAAATCTCAAACTCTCTCAAGTATCATCCCAAGATTTCTTCAAGATTTTCATCTAGTAAGTGTTTCTAGTCCTAGTAAGTGGTTATATTACTTAATCTAGTGTTTTAACACACTTCTATCCATGAAATCATTTCAAAAGGTTCAATCTTCAAGTTTCACCAAGAACACCAAGAACAGACACTAGTGTTCTTGGACTTTTGGCTCATTTCAAGCTTCTATCTTGTAAGTACTTCTATCCTAGAGTATCATAGAGCTTGTTATACATCCATATATCAAGAAATCACCCAAGAAACACCAAGATCAAGGTGTTTACGGTCCAAGATGTTCTTGGATTGTAAACACTAAAAAGGGTCCCAATGTGTGCCCTAGCCTATCCTAAGCCTTGGCAACTAGCATAGATCCCTTCATTGATATGTTAAGGACTTGAGAACATCAAAATACCATAATCCATAAGGGTTTACGGTCGTAAACCCAAATGGAAATGGTCTTAGGGCCGTAAACTCCATTTAGGAGTGAAATGGTGCCCTAATCCCTTCCATAGGCTTATACTTGAAGTAGGATGCTTCCCAATGACTTGAATAGCTTCAAAACATCAAATGGTCAAAGAGGATTGAGTTTACGGCTGTAAACTCATGGGTTTACGATTGTAAACTCATGAGTTTACGACCGTAAACTCAATGTGTGATGGTCTTAAAACCGTAAACTCATGAAAGGGGTTCCTTTGAACCCTAAACCCAATAGCTAAGTCCTACAACACTTAGATGCGTGATGGTTTTAAAACTCTTTATTAAACTGTCTTACATACTGAATGATTCTTTTCAAACTCTATTACAATTGTGTTTCAAACAAAGGTTTTCTTATACTTAAAATTGTTCTTATCAAATATACTGCTTTCAAACCGTTTTACAAACTGACATAAAGTCATATTTTCTTAGTTGTTAAACTTTTATAAGGCTTTACAAAACTTCTTTTATACTTTTATATTGTTAATTGCATGCCTATATATGTATAGTTATATAAGTAATGTTTAAAGGACTTAGGAAGGCTAGCTCGCTTTATCTCCTTTTCCTCGTTGGGATGTGGCTTTAGGGCATCGGTTATTCGTCCGAAGGTCGTCTAAATATTAGTTATATATTATGTATACATGTATAGACAAAAAAGTTCTTCTAGTCAATACAATACCCTTGGGTAGCAAGGGTATACTTTCTTGTTCATACGTACAAGTTATATTACTTGTAAACTACAATAGGCGTAGTTTAGGAAGTTACTATTACTATTACTAGAACAAGGAATCATACAATGAGTCAGTTCATTCATGAGTCAAATACCTGCTAGATAGAGAGAGAACACACTATATAGCTAGTACACACAGAACATTAGAAATACATGCTAGATAGAGAGAGAACACACTATGCAGCTAGTACACACAGAGAACATACAGGCTACATACAGGGAGAACATACAATACAACTAGCACATTCATTACATGTACATTACTACAGTTATGTGAGCCATTAAATGGGGCATGGAACTACCTACCATGACCATTTTTGTATCCAGAATCTCCTTAATTGGGGATCTTATTAGTTTGCGTATAGATCTATAATGGATTGACTATCATACACCTTGTTGCTCGCTACAGTGGGACTTACAAGTCTACGGGTGCCAAATGTCATTTCTTACGACGTCTTACATCGTCGTTTTTCTATTGAGTCCGTAGCAGGATACAGGCCAATCACATGGTACTTGAAATTACTTTTGGTTTAAGGTAGTTAGTACAGCAGTAGTCACTTATCATAATACTACATTACTATTTCATTTTCCCATTACATTTTACTTTGTGATATTCACACAATAGGCAATAATGTAGAAACTATATTTTTGGTTAATAATAGTCAGGTTTGGGAAAATGGACACTCTTACAAGAGACACAGACGAATACTAGATGCCTTGGTAGAAGGCTACTATTAGTAGGAAACATAGGGTTTTCTAGGAGGTTCAAAACTTTTACATACTTACAAATACATACTTACAAATACTTTCTTACAAATACAGACACTAAATTACTTATGATCTCACCAGCTTTAAAGCTGATACTCTCTTTCAAAATAACTTGTATCCTCAGGTCACCAGTAGACAGGTACCGATGCAAGGTTTAGAGAAGATGGAGCTCGTTCAAAACTCATCTTTCATTATGATTCATATTTTGGTGTCTATATAATTTGACAGAACACACTTATATTAACATTGTATTATTAATGCAATGGATGATGTTGTTGCTTATTTACTACTATTCATTGTTGTGATATTGTACATGACGTCCTCCGCCCCTGAACGTTTCCGCCGTTCTTAGGTTTTGGGGTGTGACAGTGTACATGTACGAAAAGTTATTCGCATAAAAAATATTAGAAGCACCGTGTGTAATATCTTGTTTCTGGTAATTTCTTAATTCAAGGTTGTGTGCTGAAATTCGATTGTGTGAAGGATTTGGTCCTTAAGGAGGTAAAGTTTAGTCCTTTTTAGAAGGAGGCAATGATGGTTGTGAGACCTAACGCTTTGAATTGTGCCTTGGGCCGAAGGTTTGAAAAGAGAAAAATCTTAGACCGGGTTCTTGCATGAAATACAGATTTTAGTTTGAGAAGTTTTTAGTCCAAGATTACTACATTAGATTGTGGGGCTCTTCAACACCTTTCCATGGATGTAAAGAACAACAAAATCAGAGTTGAATTGAACGAGTTGTGGTGGTTTGAAAATTGGTGTTGAATAGGAAGAATGGTAGTACGTTGGGCGTACCAGCTGCTAAGGAATTGTGCCTTCAAGGGCGTACGCTAGGCGTACGTGATCAGAACCCAAACCCTAAATCTGGGGTTTTGAGCCCTATTTTGAGCCTCCATCTCTCGAACACCCTCCCTTGAGATCCTAACCCTAGTTTGAGCCATGTGATCTAAAGAGTGTGTTTTTGACACCTTTGAAGGATAAATAAGGCGGTGAGAGTTCTTCGCAAGCTTGAAGCAACTTTGGATAAGAAAGTTCTCCTCCATCATTCATCTCTAAAAGGTATAAAGTTTGTACCTTTATGCTAAGTGTTGAACTTATGTCCTTTTTTATCCCACAAATCGGTACATTTAAGTGTGAGTCGTTCTAGAGCTTGTGAGGTGCATTTCCAGGTGTATTTTAGAGTATTAAATCATAGAAATTCAATCTTGATCTATTCCTTCCATCCATGCATGTGTTATAGAACTCAGAATCTTATGATAAGTTAGGGTTTTCGATTTGGACTCTTCCTAGCCATGCAAAATAATAAAGATGGAAACATTATGATTTAGGGTGTTAAGTTGGGCCTAGAACTAAGGTCTGGACAAAAGGTATTAAGGGATAAAGTGTTTAATGGAACGTTGGAACCAGATCGAGTACGATGGGCATACCAGAGAGTACGTTGCACGTACTAGCCTTAAATCGCGTACGATAGGGCGTAGGTTAAGTACATTGGGCGTACACAACCATCGTTGGACTTTGACTTTTGTTGACTTCCGTTGTCCGTTGAATTTTTTACGAAGTTTGACTTTGGGTCAAAGTTGGGGGTTTTGGACTATAGATTAAGATTTTACCTGGTTTTAGTGATTAGTGGATTCATGGTAGCAAGCAATGCAGAAAGGGAAGTGCGTCTCAGTATTTCAGGGTTCTTCATTTCACTTGAATTTTTCCTCACAGTATTAGTGGTTCGAAGGCACCAATACCGTCCCACTAGTTTTTGGTGATTAATTATTAGAAGGATGCCCTAGGGACTATTTGTAGTTACGTAGAATAGACTGAGCACTATTGATCTAGGCTTTCTTGTATGTTCCTTATTTAGTTGTGGCTCTCGAGTAAGATCATCGGTCCGAGTGGCTATCTCACCTTTGGTTACATATGGTAACGCATTCCTTACAGAGTTAGTCATGTATCCTTGTGTATAATATGTAGCTATGTTGTAGTGATCTAAAAGATTTGTATATGTATATCCTGGTATGATAGGATACAACAGTAGTGGTAAACTAGTTAGAGTACCAGTAAGTAGGTTATCGTCTAGTGTAGTGTCCTAGGGACTGTATGTAGTCATGTAGGATAGCCTGAAATCTATTGGTCTAGAGTTTCTTGTTTGTTCCTTGTTTTGTTATGGCTCTATAGTAGGATCATTGTTTAGGTGGCTATCTCACCTCTAGTTACTTATGGTTACACATTCCATGGAGGTCACCTTGTAGCAGAGTAGTGTGGTATGAGAGATCTAGTAGGCGGTAGCAAACTGTATGATTGATATTGCCTGTATTAGTGCCTACTTGATCCTTGTTTGTTATATGTTTATATATGGTAGTGGTTGATATAACTGGTACAAGCCGGCTGTAAGCCGTAGGCACGAAGGCTCGGGATGAGTGGTTGGGTTGAAGTGGTAGGCCAACAAAACCTAGATATTCCAGCCCGATGGATGATTGGATCCATTGCATGTTCACATTCCATTCTGATGACTAATTGGGCCAGGGTATTCTAATCCGATGATTTCGGGCACGTTAAGTTTGCTAGTAAATTTGTTGTTTGGGGTATTTTTGGGGAAAACTCACTAAGCTTTGTGCTTACACAGTTTCTTATTTTTTCAGGTATCATTGGTTATCATGGGAAGGCGAAGGCATAACTATACACATTAATCAGTAGAATGTATGTACACATTCATCAGCAACAATGAAGATTCCGTGTTTTAATATTACTCTAATTTCACAAATGTAATCTGGAGCAAATATTTTTCTTAATACATGTCTTACTATATGGAGTTTTACCTTAATAAAAATGAAAATATTTGGTTGTGTAAATAGGATGTTACAATTTGGTATTAGAGCCTTGGTTTGAGAGAATTGGAGGAACGCTTGTGCGAATCTAAATTCAAACTAGGATCCGCGAATTTTCAAAAAAACATTTTTGAAAAAGAATTTATAATAAAAGGGTTGGGTTAGGTACATGAAGATGCGATGTGTACAGTCAGCCAGAGCCCAAACAGGAGAGTGGTTCTCAAAATACCCTTGCTTGTTACATGTGCTTAGTTTTGATTATAGTTGATATATGGATTGTTCAACAGTCTATCTGACCCCGTATTGCGTACAACTAGCATGCACAAAAGCAACCACTAGTGCAGGAGTGAGGATAATCCTAGAAAGTGTACCTAGGAAGTTAGTTGTAGCTTGTAGGAACATGTGGGTGTTAGCACACTTTGGAGTGGTCTAGTGCAGTGACTTAGGACCTTGGGATGAATTCTGAATCGACTACCAATAGGTGTGGAAGGTAGTATGGGCCCGTACTACTAAAAGCATAGGATTCATATAAGATTCAGGAGGAACCTCGAGGCTACTAAGGAACTAATAGGAGTGTAGCTTGGTGTGGTGAGCACTGTTTTTTCATGTCTGCTCTTTACATGGTATATTTTTAGTATGGCAGCTATTGAAGGTTTAAGATCAGGAGTTGGCAGCGCTGGGAGAACAGGTCTGAGTAAGGAGGAGATCCGTAGGATCAATGCTACCGAAGTCATCATGACGATCAGGGAAGCGATTCTGGAGTTGTTTGGGTCAGTCAAGACCGTGTTGATCGAGGAGTTTGACTGGAGCTATGTTGTCGTCACGCAGGTAGCTACATCCATAGGCACATCATCCATTGCCATTGTAGGATTTCGGAGGTGTGGGTTGATGCAGTACCGGGAGTTCAAATATACGAAGCCTCCAGTATTCACAGGCGAAAGGAGCCCGAGTATCGCTTTGAGATGGATTTCTGATGTGGAGGGATGTTTCTTCACATGTATGTGTCCCGGGAATCGGAAGGTGAAGTTTGTGCTTACTCTTCTTCACTGAGGTGCGAAGGATTGGTGGGAAGGCTTTTCGCAGGCAGAGTGGGCTGCGTTGGCTTGAGAGAAGTTCTTGGATATGTTCCACGCTGAGTATGCTCCTCTGGTGAAGCGAGAGCGAGTAGCACAAGAGTACTTGTCACTCAAGCAGACGACAGAGTGGTGACGGAGATCACCAAGATGTTTATGGAGGTAGCTCTTTTCTGCCCAAAGTATGCCGCTTCAGAGAAGGTGCAAATCTCGCGATGTTTTAGTATGCTCAAGACGGAGATTCAAGAGTTTGTATCTACTCAACAGTACCATACCTTGGCCGAGATGTAGTCAAGTGCAAGGGGGAAGGAGATTGAGATGGAGATTCAACAACAGGAGGAAGGGACAGTTTCAGGACAGTATATGTCGGTGTCCAAGCGGATCAAGTCCGCCGACCCATGTTCAGGATCATCTAAAAGGAGGAGTTCTGAAGGTAGCAAGTTCGGGAAGTTGCATGTTGGGAGGTGTCGATCTTTTGTGGCGAGCAGGGTCATTTTGGTAGATATTACAGGTGGAGTAGGGGAGTTTGCCTCCATTACAGCCAGGAGAGCCACATTGGAGCTCATTGTCCCTTTCTCGTATTTGGTGAGGTGCTGGACCCTACACCCCTGTATTGGCAACTCCCTGACAGTCGTCGTGGGATGGTCATACACCCGAAGACCGAGCTTTGAGTTACCGCTTCTTCTATTTAGTCGATTGCTCCAATGTTGGTATTCATTTGTAATTTTTGTTTATGTTTCAAAGCTCACTTGTAATCTTCCAGGGTCAGTTGAATGGAATTATCTTATTTAGCTCTATTTTCTTTTAATTGATATAGTATGATGAATGGATTAATTATCATGGTCTTAGGTTACATATGTGTTGAAATTTGTGAATGTTGTGTGGGATTAGACTCTCTTGTGTACCTGGATACCAATGGTTGGGATCAAGTACTAGAATTCAAGTGTATCTGGATATTGAACAATGGTGAAGTTGTCAGATTCTAGCATATTCCAAGTGGGGGAGAGTGGAACCTCGCAGCAGGAAGACCTTATGCAAAGGTTCGGTTCTCAGTCGGAATTTCTCCAAGTTCAAGATTTTTGCGCCACTGTTGAATCTTCCATTTTTGCATCAAATTGATCGCCAACTATTGGATTTCCCTCTATTCGTATTAGTTTTATTTGAGATATAAATCTGTAGTGCGTGCTTATGCTTTATAATCTAGGGTGTTAGGAGCCCAGGTTGAGGGATGTGATGAGGGATTCCTTGTCTGTTCTTTATTGATTGTGGCTTGGAACTCGGAGTCATGTCCTGAAGGACTGGTAAGGTGAGTTAAGTCCTGCTAGGATAGAGGTGCGTCATGTTAGACTGCAAGTGTTGTTGTTGGTTAGTGGATAGGGGGTAAGCATGAATGTTGTTGTTGGTTAGTGGATTAGGGGTAAGCTCAAGTGTTGTTATTAGTTAGTGGATTGGGGGTAAGCCCGAGTGCTATTGTTGGTTAGCGGATTGGGGGAAAGATCAAGTGTTGTTAGTGGATAGTTGAGTCGAGATGTCTGAACGAGTAGGAGTATGGCTTAGTTTAGTATGTGACCAATTGGTTTTCGTCTCGATGGTGCACTTATGTGCGATATTAGCATGATGGCGTTTGGCCGAGAAGGTTTTTGGACCGATAAAATCAGTAGATTTACGGTCAACTTGGTTGGCGTGAGGGTTGTATTAGGCTCTGAATAGGGAAGGGTTTCTTTCCGTCATCAATTAAGGAGGATGCATTGAGTAGTTTTTCTTCAGTTCGTGTGGTATCACCAAAGCTTCTGGGATGGTAGAATTGTCGAGGGATGGTCGACTGCTAAATATGCTACATTAAAGATGAATCAGATATTGGAGTCAATTTTGAGAGACCCTCAAACGGTTACATCGAGAAGTATAAGAAAGAACTAATTTCGAGGATGAAATCTAATTTAAGTGGGGAAGAAGTGTAACATCCTGTTTCTGGTCATTTCTTAACTCAAGTTTTTGGGCTGAAAGTCAATTGTGTGAAGGCTTTGGGCCTTAAGGAGGTAAAGTTTAGACCTTTTTGGAAGGAGGCAATGATGGTTGTGAGACCTAATCCATTGAATTGTGTTTTGGCCGAAGGGTTGAAAAAGGGAAAAATCTTAAACCGGGTTATTGCATGAAATACGGATTTTAGTTCGAGAAGTTTTAGTCCAAGATAACTAGATTAGATTGTGTGGCTCTTCAACACCTTTCTGTGCATGTAAAGAATGCCAAAATCAGAGTTGAGTTGAAGGAGTAGTGGTGGTTTGAAAATTGATGTTGAATTGGAAGAATGGTAGTACGTTGGGCGTACTCTAGGTACGCTCGGCGTACTAGCTGTTAAGGAATCATGCCTTTAAGGGAGTACACTGGGCGTACACGATCAGAATTCAAACACTAAATCTAGGGTTTTGAGCCCTATTTAAGATCCTTAACTCCTCTAAACCTCTTCCATTCTCAACATGTATCTCTCCAAAGCCCTCCCTTGAAACCCTAACCCTAGTTTCAGCCTTGTGAGCTAAAGAGTGTGTTTTTGACACCTTTGAAGGAAGAAGAAGGCGGTGAGAGTTCTTGGCAAACTTGAAGCAACTTTGGATCTGGAAGTTCTTATCCCTCATTCATCTCTAGAAGGTATAAATTTTGTACCTTTATACCTCCATTGATAGATCTAGCTTAAGTGGTTAAGTTATGTCCTTTTTTGTCCTACAAATTGGTCCATTTGAGTGTGAATTTTTCCATAGCTTATGAGGTGCATTTCCATGTGTATCTAAGGGCATTAAGTCATAAAAATGCAACATAGATCTTTTCCTTCCATTCATTCATGTGTTATGAAACTCATAATCTTGTGATAAGTTAGGGTTTTGGATTTGGACTCTTCCTAGCCATGTAAAATCATAAAGTTGGAAATTTTATGATTTAGGGTGTTAAGTTGGACCTAGAACTAAGCTCTTGACAAAAGGTCTTAAGGGATAAAATGCTTAATGGAATGTTGGAACCAGCTCAAGTACGTTGGACGTACCTAAGAGTACGTTGCATGTACTGTCCTTTGATAGCGTACGTTGGGCATAGGTTGAGTACGTTGGGCGTACTCATCCAGCATTGGACTTTGACATTCGCTGACTTCTGTTGTCTATTGACTTTTTGACACAGTTTGACTTTGGGTCGAACTTGGTGGTTTTGGACAGTGGATTAAGATTTTGCCTGGTTTTAGTAATTAGTGGATTCGTAGGAGCAAGCAATGTAGAAAGGGAAGCGTCTCTGAGTATTTCGGAGTTCTTCATTTTAAGTGACTTTTTCGTCACTATACTCGTGGGTCGAAGGCCCCAATACTAGCCCACTAGTTTGTGGTTATTAATTATTATAAGTATTCCCTAAGGATTGTATGTAGTCACGTAGGATAGACTGAGGAGTCTTGATCTAGGCCATATATTATGCTCTTTATTTGGTTGTGGCTCTAGAGTAAGATCTTCGATCCGGGTGGCTATCTCACCTATGGTTTCATATTGTTATGCATTCCTTGCAGAGTTAGTCATGTATCTTTGTGTATAAGATGTAGCTATATTGTAGTGATCTGCCAGATTTGTATATGTATATCCTGGTATGATAGGATGCAGTAGTAGTGGTATACCGGTTAGAGTACCAGTAGGCAGGTTATCGTCTAGTGGAGTGTCCTAGCGACTGTATGTAGTCATGTAGGACAGCCTGAGAACTCTTGGTCTAGATTTCTTTCATGTTCCTTGTTTGGTTGTGGCTCTAGAGTAGGATCATCGTTCGGATGGCTATCTCACCTCTAGTTACTTAATGGTAGCAGAGCAGTGTGTTGTGATAGATCTAGTAGGCGGTAGCGAACTGTGTGATTGATATTGCTTGTATTATGTGCCTACTTGATCCTTGTTTGTTATATGTCGAGATATGGTAGTGGTTGAGGTTGAGGCGGTCCTGCTGTGTGTTGTAGGTCAAAATACCCGGTACGAGCCGACTGTAAGCTGTCGGCACGGAGGCTCGGTATGAGTGGCCGGGTTAAGGCGGTAGGCCAACAAACTTTGGGTATTCTAGCCCAATGGATGATTGGACCCGTTTCATGTTAACATTCCAGTCTGATAACTAATTGGGCTAGAGTATTCCATTCTGATGATTGTGAGCTCGTTATGCATGCTAGTATGTTTGTTCTTTGGGGTATTTTGGCGGAAAATCACTAAGCTTTATGCTTACCCAGTTTCTTATTGTTTCAAGTATCATTGGTTATCATGGGAATGTGTAACACCCATTTATTTATTAAATAAATAAATAAAATAATGAGCGAATAGTATCCCTAAAATAAATAATTATATATCAATGGATGGTCTCGAGGGGCTAATTGTCATAAATTTAGAAGTTGAGGGCTGAAGGGTAAATTCTGGACCTTAATTGAAAAGATTTTAGAGCTTAGGGGGGGGGGGTTGGTTGGTAATTTCAGGACTTATTATGAAAGGAAATTATGGGATCCGTTGTACGATTTACACGGACCACAAGAGTTTGAGGTATCTCATGGATCAGCCAAATCTGAATATAAGACAGCGTCGGTGGCACGATGTGGTAAAGGATTATGATTGTGAGATCCTCTACCACCCGGGGAAGGCCAATGTCGTGGCCGATGCGCTTAGCTGCAAGGCAGCGCCGATCAGGGATATCTGTATGAGGATGACAGTGGCGACTCCGCTTCTGGAGCGGATCCGGGAGGCTCAGCAGGAGGCTATGAAGGAGGAACATCGGAAGAGTGAGCGGATTGTGGGGCAGGTTTCCTCCTTCGACTATGATAGCCGAGGGTTATTGACTCTTCATCGTAGGGTGTGGGTCCCTTATCATGGAGGCGTGCGCCAGGTCCTGATGGAGGAGGCGCATAAATCCCGGTTCTCCATTCATCCCAGGGCGACGAAGATGTATATGGATCTTCGTCTGGACTATTGGTGGCCCTGCACGAAGCGGGATGTGGCATGGTACGTGGAGCGGTGCTTGACCTGCAGGAAGGTCAAGGCCGAGCATCAGAGACCACACGGAAAGATGCAGCCGTTGGATATTCCGTTGTGGAAATGGGAGGATATCACGATGGATTTTATCACCAAGCTTCCCAGGACCGCGTGGGGAATGGATTCGATCTGGGTCATTGTCGACCGATTGACCAAGAGCGCCCACTTTATCCCGATTGAGGAGAGCATCTCTGTGACAACCGTCAAAATTGGAGTCGGTTCTAGATTTAACTAGACTTAGTTGCACATATAGGCACTACACATACTAGACTTAGTAACTAGAAGCTAAGTTATAACCTACTAGAAACTTGGAAACAATTAGAATCAATGGATAGTGTACTTAGATTTCACATTGATATGTGAATTCTATAACTACTTAACTGTAGAGACTATCCATATTTGGGTCACTCTTTGACTCGAACACCTTTTCATGAATCATACACACACATCATGCACTTGACCTAGTGGTATAAATTAGGTCCGAGTCTCGTAGGAACTTAAGTCAAAGTTGAAGACTAGGACTAGTATACTTGATTCCTCAATTTCGCTTAAATCTCGGAATCACTACATAGAATGCCAATAAACCGATACAAATAAATTACAAACATTATTTATAACTATAAAAGAGTTATAATACCATAAGATAATTTAAAGTCTCAAATATTCTATTTATTTTGATATTCAAAGTTTATTAAACTCCAAAACACTAAAAGCCCTAAAAACTCATATTTATAAACTTTAACCTTAAAAATCCTATAAAAACAATTATGAACCTTATAATACTATCTTATCATAATAATTATTATGAAATACAATTCAATGAAAAATAAAGATTTAGTTATTAACATTTACCCTTGATTTATAAGCCAAAAATCAAGAGTTTTATGCATAAAAACTAGGTTAAGGTGCACATTTTATAAAAAGTTGGATATTTTTATAAAAGATTTGAATTTTTATAAAAGAAATAAGAGAGAGGGAGCCTCTCCTCCCTTAAAATCGGATCCCTCTCTCTCCCCATATCTCTCTCTCACACTCTCATTCTCCAACACACACACATCTCTCTTCTTTCTCTCTCTAGAAAACTCTCTCTACCTTCTCTCTACTTTTTCTCTCCAAACACCACTCCATTCTCTCTTCCTCCCTCTAAGAACCAAGAAATATTCCAGAAAACAAACCCAAGAACACTCTTCAAACTCGAAATCTTCATCATCTTGTGGTATTCTTGAAGGTAAAATCGATTTCTACTTCACTTTTCCTTCAAGTTTTGCTCTTTTTCTTACACTTTCTCCTTCTTCATCTTCTTCAAACTTGTTTTCTTTTTGTTAAAATGGTTTTTCGAACATGATGGATGTGTTTTAACACCATGCATGTATGATAAACAAGGTTGCATGTTCATGATCTTAGGGCAAAAATCGATTTTAAGGATTAAAACATCAAACTCAAGTTAAGAGTTTTTGAGAAACAAAATTTTCTTCATAAATGCATGTATACATTTTGATAAGTTTTAATCTTTTGATCTCTGGAAACATGACCAAAATATGAGGTTATCATGATATATTTAAAATACTTCAAAATATTTACTCAAGGAAATGATGAAAACCCACTTTTCTAACCAATCATCATGCATGCAATCTGCTAGATTTCTTTACCTGATTTTAAACTGTCATATCTCACTCATTTCTTAGCCAAAATTCGTGATTCGTTTTCTGAAATATAATATTTTGAGTTAGCTTTCAAACCCATCTGACCTCACTGAAAAATTCAAAATTTCGATTTTTACCAATTTTTACAAAACTGTTGCTCAAACAGCACTTTCCTTATGAACATTTGTTTTCTGTTGCATGTTCAAAGAACTTATTCATCACTAAAAATCATTCAAAAATTATTTCGTACTCTTAATATCATGTATTAATAGGTACAAAAAGATCTTGATTCAAAAGTCTTTGTAACATGTTGCAAAAATTGTCAAAGTAACATCAATAATCTTTACATAAATCACAAGAACCAAGTTTTCTCTATAATTTACTGAGCCTTTAGGCATGGTGTTCAACATCAAAAATAAGAACACAAATTGCCATTGTTATCAAATTGTATGAAGATGCATTCTGGAAATTTTTAGCTCAATATATATTTTCTTTATTTTTAGATGAAAATAATAAGAAAATAAAGTGTTAAATCATATAAAATACTTAAGCTAGTAAATAAATTATGGAAATATTCTTGGATGATCCTTTAAGTTAATAAACATCTCCCATTAAGTTTCATCCATTCTTGTTACTGTTTAATATGGTTTTGAATTTTCTTTTTGTGTAGCTCTAATAAATCGTAAAACTACATTAGGGAATATAAAAATGGTATCTAATAATTTTCGAAGCTTATACTCTCTATGGAACACTTAGCAAAATATTTTCAGAATTTTTCATAATGTATTCCTATTTTTCTCTGATTTTTGTATTTATAATAGACTAAAAACAGGAAAAATAGTTTTACTCATCCAAACATTATGAAAATTTACCAGAACACCTTTTAGTACATTAGGATGCTACAAAAAAATTTTGATGATTTTTCTCTTCTGTATACTATTTTTCTTCTATTTTCCCAAGATTAAATACACTTAAACCCAATTTTTATTAGAATACATACACAAAAATCATAAAATTGGGATAAACATTTTAGAAATTCATTTTTATATTTTTCCTAGCTTAATAATGACTAATAACAGCGTTACAAAAATTTTGGGCAATTTTGGAAACTATTTTCTATTTATTTCAATTTTTATTAGAATAAATGCTCAAAAATCATAAAATTGGGTTAAATTGTCTGGAAATCTATTTTTATATTTTTCCCAGGTTAAGTACGTGTAATGACATTACTATAAAAAGTTTGGGGCATTTTCTTAACCCATTTCTATTTTTCATGAATTTTTATATATTTAGAGAATTAAATATATGAAAAATGGTTATGCATATCTATAATCCATGAAAATTTATCTAGAAGTCTTTTAACATATTTAGAACCAAAATCTGAAGTTTGGTAATTTTTATTAATTGTTTAGTATTTTTCATGATTTTATGGTTATTCAAGAAACTAAAATGGTGAAAAATAGTTAGACAAATCAAAAATTCAAGAAAATTTATCTTGAGGTCTTTGACTTCAATTAAAACTGAAATGCAA
This sequence comes from Lactuca virosa, assembly GCF_052849685.1. Lineage (NCBI taxonomy): Eukaryota > Viridiplantae > Streptophyta > Magnoliopsida > Asterales > Asteraceae > Lactuca > Lactuca virosa. Next base: position 431,920,604 of record NC_136428.1, on the reverse strand, counting down.
AGTTTGGGAACTTTTAGAACTAAATTGATTTAGTTTTGAATATTTAATCATTGGAACACCTGTAAATTGTTAAATATTAACATTTCAATAATGGAAATTTTCCACTTAAATTGTTATATAACAATTGATTCATTGAAATTAAATTTTCATAGAAAAATGTTTGTAACTTATCTATAATAAATTTTGACACAATATTGGCATAATTCTATTGTAGTAGTATGTATACTAGTGTTATATTTCGATTAGAGACTCATTAGTGTGTAACATCGTTGTAGGAAAACGATAGTGGTACGAGTGGAGCGTAGTTCAAGGCATCATTTGCATCATCTCAATGCATTGTGAGTATTCACGCACTCCCCTATTTTCAATTTTTATGTTTTGGAGTGGAAAAGCATGTCCCGAAAAACTATTATTTGAATGTTGTATTTAAATTTATTTGTATCAAACATGATTGCTATTTTATTGCTATGTCTCTCTATGTATGTCTGTGCAACACGGAACATGAGAACTTATCGTACTAAGGCCCTTCCCTTATCTCTAACCATTAACTCTTTGAGCCAATGGTCATTATGGATAGCGCTATTAGGAATTGACAACTCCTCACTCGCCTTATTGCTGGAGTGCATGATACCATATTCATCTATGGAACGATAAGCATAGATCTTGATAGGGCTTCAGTCATAGGTTTGGTTGAGACTCATTGTTTGCTCATACACATACAAACTCGTTACTTATTATAGCAATAAACTTGTTTATTAATTATAGCAATGAACTTTGTTTCTCATTACAACAACGAACTGTTATTACTGAAAACTTATATACATGTTTTAGCAATGAAATTGTTTGCTCCTTGTAGCATCGAAATCGATTGCTCATTTTAGCAGTGAAACTTGTTTACTCGTTTGAGTAACGAACTTTATCTTCCATGAGAATATGAATGTTGCATCTTATTTGGGCAACATACCTTATCTCTCATGATGACAAAGAACTTTGTTTTTACAAACTTATTTACTCATCTTAACAATATACTTTTATTATTGGAAACTTTTATAAAAACTTTGATTTCAATTCATGGAACCAGTATCATTTTGTTTATCTGTGAGTACTCACCAACTATTTTTATAGTTGACGCTCGTTTTACATGCTTTTTCAGGAATCATCGAGTAAGTGGCACTTAGGGACACTTCACCTTTAGGAGCATTCGCATGTGTTGTATTTCAATTTACATTGTAATTTCTTTTAAAAGTTGTTCAAACCCATTGTGAATTTGTAATGATTTTTAATACTATGGTTGGTGTTGTCTTTTAACTTTTGCAATGAAACCCTTTGTACTGCCACGCCCTGTGTTTCCGCTTTAGCGGGGTGTGACAGGAAATGGTATCAGAGCCGAAGGTTATAGAGAATACTGGTTTTCCTTTGGAGAACCACAACTATAGCCAAAAAATTTCTAAGCGTTTTTAAAATACTGAACATACTACTGGTATAACTAATTCGAGTACGCATTATCAGACTTTAATTAAGTATAGCCTGGGCAACTATGCTTAATTAAGGAAACTTGATGGAGGCTTGAAACGGTTATAGTAGAATTATGTTCAAAAAGATTTTCAACTAAAACTTTTGAAAAACAAAATTTTTCGGTGTGCGTACGGGCATTGCATATTATAGGCATTCATCTAGATACACTTAGAAACTAAGTGCACTTTTACAACAATGCCTTTATTTAGAAATATTCTTGTCCCTTATCAAGTGCTAGGTTAACCACTTAGGTTATATCACTAGCTACTCTAGGAGCAATGCACTTAGTACTGAGAATGACTATTCCTTGGTAGCTATTGACTTTAGATATAAGGTTAGTAGCTAGATATACACTAGTAATAATCATAAGTCGAAACCTATACAAATTATTCCTCAATACCTCTTCATCGTCTTCGTACTAGAGTTACAACTAGGAAAAAGCGTTTCGATATCGACACAAATGATAATTGGAGCATCGCGTAAGGAGGTAGATGAGTCGCCACTAAGTAATCACTTGGATACCATTGGTGGGCATTTCGGATTTGACTCATGAGGAGACACGGAGGTTTAACCCATACGTGAGACCTTCTTAATATGCTACGATTTAGCTCTACGTTGTTTCCACCTTGAGCTTAAAACTTAACATAGGATGTCCCTTTGACCTCTATAAAAGGTCGTAAACTGCATTGACACCATAAAACGTTTTACAAACAATTTTTCTTGTCCTTTATTTTGGGGAAAAGACACCGATACTCGCCTTGTACTCGCCTTAGTATTTAGGTACGATTAGCTACACTAACATACTTATTCCTTACTTCTTAATCTTCCATCGAAAAACTATTTCGCTTCATCGGTTTTATTTATCATCAATAAAATATTTTATAACCACTTCAATCAACTTAGTAGACATTTCTTAACAATGTAAGCAATATTCTCGCTAAAAATCTTTTGACAACTTGCTTTAACTTAACACTTTTCTTCAAAACTCAATTTAACCATTATTGGTTTTAACCTTGCTATTACAATCTCATTTCAAATCCATTTCAATGGATAGATGTGCTTTTGAGGGCACATAAACCATTTTAAACATTGCTTACCATTTTGACATGTTTTCGAAAAACTAGAAACATTTTCTTTTATAATCGTGTTTAAACTCTTTGCTACAAAACGTAGACCTATAACATTGAAGTTCATTTTATGTGTAAAAGCTTCATCGAATCTTCAAAACACTTTTGTTTTGACACTTTTAACAGCTTTCTCGTTTAGAAATTGTAATTTACTTTAATGTGTTTTCTCGAAACCCAACATGATATTTATGCAAATTTCTACTTCAAACATGTTTATAAGACATCTCTAATGCTTGTATTTCAAAACATACCTTATTTGTGTTCTTTGCTTCAATATAGTTTTATAATCTATAAAGTTTTTAAAATTTATAGCATTTGAAAACTTAGTGTTCATTTTTAAATTTCCAGTGATACACTTTCAACAATCAATAATTATTCTTATAAATATATTGAGTCTTTACCTTATCCATTTTAATCATTGTTGGACTTTCATTTAAAAAGTCAAAATTGTCAGATTTTCAATTGCCATTTGTAGGGCTTCTTCTTTTTCACAAATGGAGTTTAACTTAATAGGTAACTTATGAATTTTTAGCAATCCTTAGCAAACACTTTAGAACTCCCACATGTCTATTTAATCATCAATATACATCAAATATTGAAGTTTGAAATATATCTCAACCTGGTTTTAAATCTACCTATAGGTATTGTTCTTATAATTTTAACAATAACAATCATTGTCGCCGCTACCTTCCTTTTTATTTCGCCCGAACTTGATTTCTTGCTCTCCTTTTAATTTTAGATATTGCACACCCACGATAATAACATAATACATTGACTAACTTTGTTTCTTTCTATTTTGCTTCTCTTGGTACCATGTTCGTACACATATAGACTAGAAGTGTACCCTTTCGTTTTGAGCAATTAATACGTTTATAGTCATGAGGCATACTTTAATTTTAGTCAACTTTGATATATTCAATTACGCCTTTTATCATATACATCTTGTTTTTATTTTCAAATCTACTATAAACAAGTGATCCTTATTTACATTTGCTCTTTCGTTCTAAATTCAAAAACTTGATATAAAATGCAATTTTCATTGTATTTTTCCTTATAATTAATACACAAGATGAATATTCTTATGCTTATCATTTTTTCTATATCCGAAAAATATATGTGGAGGATATGTATTCTTATGCTTCTTCTTTTCTTTAAATACATCAAAAGTCTTGAATTTTACTATTACATATTCTCTAAATGATTGCTTTTGTAGAAACACTAAATTAAGAATCCACTATTTTCAATTATCGATATTTTTACACGTTTCTTAAAATAGCATTCTACTTTGTAATTTTCAGTGAGTTCCTAAACTCTCAACTTTGTTTTCATAAATATTCTGACTCATAAGCTTGAACTTGTCCTGACTTAGACAATTAGACAATTTTTTTTTCAAAAGAGTAATCAAAATATTTTTGTATAGATTCCCTTATTGATGACTTAAACTTGTAACCTTAATTAATCTTTATATTATTTTACTACTTCGTTTGATCGCCACACATGTATCTTCATTATCTTGGAATTATTATACGTTTTGATATTAGTGAGATGAATTATCATTTCTAAACACACATTTTGATAACAGTGAGATTTTTAATCACTTCTAAACACTTAAAATGCTATATACACAATGTGATTTAATTTATCATAAATTTTCATCTCCTCCATTTGCACCAATGACTCTCTAAATATATTTATTCTACGAATAAGGTTTTATTATTGTAAGAGTAATCGTAGTAGTAATTATAGCCTCGGAGATGCTCAATCATTTCGTAATTTATTTTGTCGACGACACTTAATTAGCCTTTACATTTGAGATGTACCAAAACTTCGTTGTGTACCCTTAGTACATATTTTTAGGAACTTACCCTCAATCGCTTCTTTTTCATTCGTGCCACCCCTTATTATTTCAAAATATATCTTTTCCAGATGTAGTAGCCAACCCGGAAGTGAACAAATTGTTCCTAATCACTTCTTTATTAGGCGGCGAATTTACACTTAGTGCTAATTTAGAACGCGACTTAAGGATCAATGCGGATTTAACGCTCAGTGCAGTTAGTGTTTCAGCAAAACTTATAGCTCTCTTAATTCAGATAATATCTAACTAGATGATCTTTTTCGACTAGGTCGCCATGTTTGGATCATGATTTCCATGATCCTAATTTCTCGCAATCTAAATTGTAGAACTCGAATTAAGGAAACATTAATTTGACTATAGCTAAAGAATTGGGTTCCTCCTTTGAGGAAATAAACCCGAAATAATCAAAGAACACTACAAGTCACCACCTCTCCAGCTATATAATTGTATTCGACTGAGTTCTAATAGAATACGTCACGAATTGAATTTCGGGGCGAAATTCTTTTAACCGGGGGAGAATGTGACAACCGTCAAAATTGGAGTCGGTTCTAGATTTAACTAGACTTAGTTGCACATATAGGCACTACACATACTAGACTTAGTAACTAGAAGCTAAGTTATAACCTACTAGAAACTTGGAAACAATTAGAATCAATGGATAGTGTACTTAGATTTCACATTGATATGTGAATTCTATAACTACTTAACTGTAGAGACTATCCATATTTGGGTCACTCTTTGACTCGAACACCTTTTCATGAATCATACACACACATCATGCACTTGACCTAGTGGTATAAATTAGGTCCGAGTCTCGTAGGAACTTAAGTCAAAGTTGAAGACTAGGACTAGTATACTTGATTCCTCAATTTCGCTTAAATCTCGGAATCACTACATAGAATGCCAATAAACCGATAAAAATAAATTACAAACATTATTTATAACTATAAAAGAGTTATAATACCATAAGATAATTTAAAGTCTCAAATATTCTATTTATTTTGATATTCAAAGTTTATTAAACTCCAAAACACTAAAATCCCTAAAAACTCATATTTATAAACTTTAACCTTAAAAATCCTATAAAAACAATTATGAACCTTATAATATTATCTTATCATAATAATTATTATGAAATACAATTCAATGAAAAATAAAGATTTAGTTATTAACATTTACCCTTGATTTATAAGCCAAAAATCAAGAGTTTTATGCATAAAAACTAGGTTAAGGTGCACATTTTATAAAAAGTTGGATATTTTTATAAAAGATTTGAATTTTTATAAAAGAAATAAGAGAGAGGGAGCCTCTCCTCCCTTAAAATCGGATCCCTCTCTCTCCCCATATCTCTCTCTCACACTTTCATTCTCCAACACACACACATCTCTCTTCTTTCTCTCTCTAGAAAACTCTCTCTACCTTCTCTCTACTTTTTCTCTCCAAACACCACTCCATTCTCTCTTCCTCCCTCTAAGAACCAAGAAATATTCCAGAAAACAAACCCAAGAACACTCTTCAAACTCGAAATCTTCATCATCTTGTGGTATTCTTGAAGGTAAAATCGATTTCTACTTCACTTTTCCTTCAAGTTTTGCTCTTTTTCTTACACTTTCTCCTTCTTCATCTTCTTCAAACTTGTTTTCTTTTTGTTAAAATGGTTTTTCGAACATGATGGATGTGTTTTAACACCATGCATGTATGATAAACAAGGTTGCATGTTCATGATCTTAGGGCAAAAATCGATTTTAAGGATTAAAACATCAAACTCAAGTTAAGAGTTTTTGAGAAACAAAATTTTCTTCATAAATGCATGTATACATTTTGATAAGTTTTAATCTTTTGATCTCTGGAAACATGACCAAAATATGAGGTTATCATGATATATTTAAAATACTTCAAAATATTTACTCAAGGAAATGATGAAAACCCACTTTTCTAACCAATCATCATGCATGCAATCTGCTAGATTTCTTTACCTGATTTTAAACTGTCATATCTCACTCATTTCTTAGCCAAAATTCGTGATTCGTTTTCTGAAATATAATATTTTGAGTTAGCTTTCAAACCCATCTGACCTCACTGAAAAATTCAAAATTTCGATTTTTACCAATTTTTACAAAACTGTTGCTCAAACAGCACTTTCCTTATGAACATTTGTTTTCTGTTGCATGTTCAAAGAACTTATTCATCACTAAAAATCATTCAAAAATTATTTCGTACTCTTAATATCATGTATTAATAGGTACAAAAAGATCTTGATTCAAAAGTCTTTGTAACATGTTGCAAAAATTGTCAAAGTAACATCAATAATCTTTACATAAATCACAAGAACCAAGTTTTCTCTATAATTTACTGAGCCTTTAGGCATGGTGTTCAACATCAAAAATAAGAACACAAATTGCCATTGTTATCAAATTGTATGAAGATGCATTCTGGAAATTTTTAGCTCAATATATATTTTCTTTATTTTTAGATGAAAATAATAAGAAAATAAAGTGTTAAATCATATAAAATACTTAAGCTAGTAAATAAATTATGGAAATATTCTTGGATGATCCTTTAAGTTAATAAACATCTCCCATTAAGTTTCATCCATTCTTGTTACTGTTTAATATGGTTTTGAATTTTCTTTTTGTGTAGCTCTAATAAATCGTAAAACTACATTAGGGAATATAAAAATGGTATCTAATAATTTTCGAAGCTTATACTCTCTATGGAACACTTAGCAAAATATTTTCAGAATTTTTCATAATGTATTCCTATTTTTCTCTGATTTTTGTATTTATAATAGACTAAAAACAGGAAAAATAGTTTTACTCATCCAAACATTATGAAAATTTACCAGAACACCTTTTAGTACATTAGGATGCTACATAAAAATTTTGATGATTTTTCTCTTCTGTATACTATTTTTCTTCTATTTTCCCAAGATTAAATACACTTAAACCCAATTTTTATTAGAATACATACACAAAAATCATAAAATTGGGATAAACATTTTAGAAATTCATTTTTATATTTTTCCTAGCTTAATAATGACTAATAACAGCGTTACAAAAATTTTGGGCAATTTTGGAAACTATTTTCTATTTATTTCAATTTTTATTAGAATAAATGCTCAAAAATCATAAAATTGGGTTAAATTGTCTGGAAATCTATTTTTATATTTTTCCCAGGTTAAGTACGTGTAATGACATTACTATAAAAAGTTTGGGGCATTTTCTTAACCCATTTCTATTTTTCATGAATTTTTATATATTTAGAGAATTAAATATATGAAAAATGGTTATGCATATCTATAATCCATGAAAATTTATCTAGAAGTCTTTTAACATATTTAGAACCAAAATCTGAAGTTTGGTAATTTTTATTAATTGTTTAGTATTTTTCATGATTTTATGGTTATTCAAGAAACTAAAATGGTGAAAAATAGTTAGACAAATCAAAAATTCAAGAAAATTTATCTTGAGGTCTTTGACTTCAATTAAAACTGAAATGCAAAGTTTGGGAACTTTTAGAACTAAATTGATTTAGTTTTGAATATTTAATCATTGGAACACCTGTAAATTGTTAAATATTAACATTTCAATAATGGAAATTTTCCACTTAAATTGTTATATAACAATTGATTCATTGAAATTAAATTTTCATAGAAAAATGTTTGTAACTTATCTATAATAAATTTTGACACAATATTGGCATAATTCTATTGTAGTAGTATGTATACTAGTGTTATATTTCGATTAGAGACTCATTAGTGTGTAACATCGTTGTAGGAAAACGATAGTGGTACGAGTGGAGCGTAGTTCAAGGCATCATTTGCATCATCTCAATGCATTGTGAGTATTCACGCACTCCCCTATTTTCAATTTTTATGTTTTGGAGTGGAAAAGCATGTCCCGAAAAACTATTATTTGAATGTTGTATTTAAATTTATTTGTATCAAACATGATTGCTATTTTATTGCTATGTCTCTCTATGTATGTCTGTGCAACACGGAACATGAGAACTTATCGTACTAAGGCCCTTCCCTTATCTCTAACCATTAACTCTTTGAGCCAATGGTCATTATGGATAGCGCTATTAGGAATTGACAACTCCTCACTCGCCTTATTGCTGGAGTGCATGATACCATATTCATCTATGGAACGATAAGCATAGATCTTGATAGGGCTTCAGTCATAGGTTTGGTTGAGACTCATTGTTTGCTCATACACATACAAACTCGTTACTTATTATAGCAATAAACTTGTTTATTAATTATAGCAATGAACTTTGTTTCTCATTACAACAACGAACTGTTATTACTGAAAACTTATATACATGTTTTAGCAATGAAATTGTTTGCTCCTTGTAGCATCGAAATCGATTGCTCATTTTAGCAGTGAAACTTGTTTACTCGTTTGAGTAACGAACTTTATCTTCCATGAGAATATGAATGTTGCATCTTATTTGGGCAACATACCTTATCTCTCATGATGACAAAGAACTTTGTTTTTACAAACTTATTTACTCATCTTAACAATATACTTTTATTATTGGAAACTTTTATAAAAACTTTGATTTCAATTCATGGAACCAGTATCATTTTGTTTATCTGTGAGTACTCACCAACTATTTTTATAGTTGACGCTCGTTTTACATGCTTTTTCAGGAATCATCGAGTAAGTGGCACTTAGGGACACTTCACCTTTAGGAGCATTCGCATGTGTTGTATTTCAATTTACATTGTAATTTCTTTTAAAAGTTGTTCAAACCCATTGTGAATTTGTAATGATTTTTAATACTATGGTTGGTGTTGTCTTTTAACTTTTGCAATGAAACCCTTTGTACTGCCACGCCCTGTGTTTCCGCTTTAGCGGGGTGTGACAGGAAATGGTATCAGAGCCGAAGGTTATAGAGAATACTGGTTTTCCTTTGGAGAACCACAACTATAGCCAAAAAATTTCTAAGCGTTTTTAAAATACTGAACATACTACTGGTATAACTAATTCGAGTACGCATTATCAGACTTTAATTAAGTATAGCCTGGGCAACTATGCTTAATTAAGGAAACTTGATGGAGGCTTGAAACGGTTATAGTAGAATTATGTTCAAAAAGATTTTCAACTAAAACTTTTGAAAAACAAAATTTTTCGGTGTGCGTACGGGCATTGCATATTATAGGCATTCATCTAGATACACTTAGAAACTAAGTGCACTTTTACAACAATGCCTTTATTTAGAAATATTCTTGTCCCTTATCAAGTGCTAGGTTAACCACTTAGGTTATATCACTAGCTACTCTAGGAGCAATGCACTTAGTACTGAGAATGAGTATTCCTTGGTAGCTATTGACTTTAGATATAAGGTTAGTAGCTAGATATACACTAGTAATAATCATAAGTCGAAACCTATACAAATTATTCCTCAATACCTCTTCATCGTCTTCGTACTAGAGTTACAACTAGGAAAAAGCGTTTCGATATCGACACAAATGATAATTGGAGCATCGCGTAAGGAGGTAGATGAGTCGCCACTAAGTAATCACTTGGATACCATTGGTGGGCATTTCGGATTTGACTCATGAGGAGACACGGAGGTTTAACCCATACGTGAGACCTTCTTAATATGCTACGATTTAGCTCTACGTTGTTTCCACCTTGAGCTTAAAACTTAACATAGGATGTCCCTTTGACCTCTATAAAAGGTCGTAAACTGCATTGACACCATAAAACGTTTTACAAACAATTTTTCTTGTCCTTTATTTTGGGGAAAAGACACCGATACTCGCCTTGTACTCGCCTTAGTATTTAGGTACGATTAGCTACACTAACATACTTATTCCTTACTTCTTAATCTTCCATCGAAAAATTATTTCGCTTCATCGGTTTTATTTATCATCAATAAAATATTTTATAACCACTTCAATCAACTTAGTAGACATTTCTTAACAATGTAAGCAATATTCTCGCTAAAAATCTTTTGACAACTTGCTTTAACTTAACACTTTTCTTCAAAACTCAATTTAACCATTATTGGTTTTAACCTTGCTATTACAATCTCATTTCAAATCCATTTCAATGGATAGATGTGCTTTTGAGGGCACATAAACCATTTTAAACATTGCTTACCATTTTGACATGTTTTCGAAAAACTAGAAACATTTTCTTTTATAATCGTGTTTAAACTCTTTGCTACAAAACGTAGACCTATAACATTGAAGTTCATTTTATGTGTAAAAGCTTCATCGAATCTTCAAAACACTTTTGTTTTGACACTTTTAACAGCTTTCTCGTTTAGAAATTGTAATTTACTTTAATGTGTTTTCTCGAAACCCAACATGATATTTATGCAAATTTCTACTTCAAACATGTTTATAAGACATCTCTAATGCTTGTATTTCAAAACATACCTTATTTGTGTTCTTTGCTTCAATATAGTTTTATAATCTATAAAGTTTTTAAAATTTATAGCATTTGAAAACTTAGTGTTCATTTTTAAATTTCCAGTGATACACTTTCAACAATGAATAATTATTCTTATAAATATATTGAGTCTTTACCTTATCCATTTTAATCATTGTTGGACTTTCATTTAAAAAGTCAAAATTGTCAGATTTTCAATTGCCATTTGTAGGGCTTCTTCTTTTTCACAAATGGAGTTTAACTTAATAGGTAACTTATGAATTTTTAGCAATCCTTAGCAAACACTTTAGAACTCCCACATGTCTATTTAATCATCAATATACATCAAATATTGAAGTTTGAAATATATCTCAACCTGGTTTTAAATCTACCTATAGGTATTGTTCTTATAATTTTAACAATAACAATCATTGTCGCCGCTACCTTCCTTTTTATTTCGCCCGAACTTGATTTCTTGCTCTCCTTTTAATTTTAGATATTGCACACCCACGATAATAACATAATACATTGACTAACTTTGTTTCTTTCTATTTTGCTTCTCTTGGTACCATGTTCGTACACATATAGACTAGAAGTGTACCCTTTCGTTTTGAGCAATTAATACGTTTATAGTCATGAGGCATACTTTAATTTTAGTCAACTTTGATATATTCAATTACGCCTTTTATCATATACATCTTGTTTTTATTTTCAAATCTACTATAAACAAGTGATCCTTATTTACATTTGCTCTTTCGTTCTAAATTCAAAAACTTGATATAAAATGCAATTTTCATTGTATTTTTCCTTATAATTAATACACAAGATGAATATTCTTATGCTTATCATTTTTTCTATATCCGAAAAATATATGTGGAGGATATGTATTCTTATGCTTCTTCTTTTCTTTAAATACATCAAAAGTCTTGAATTTTACTATTACATATTCTCTAAATGATTGCTTTTGTAGAAACACTAAATTAAGAATCCACTATTTTCAATTATCGATATTTTTACACGTTTCTTAAAATAGCATTCTACTTTGTAATTTTCAGTGAGTTCCTAAACTCTCAACTTTGTTTTCATAAATATTCTGACTCATAAGCTTGAACTTGTCCTGACTTAGACAATTAGACAATTTTTTTTTCAAAAGAGTAATCAAAATATTTTTGTATAGATTCCCTTATTGATGACTTAAACTTGTAACCTTAATTAATCTTTATATTATTTTACTACTTCGTTTGATCGCCACACATGTATCTTCATTATCTTGGAATTATTATACGTTTTGATATTAGTGAGATGAATTATCATTTCTAAACACACGTTTTGATAACAGTGAGATTTTTAATCACTTCTAAACACTTAAAATGCTATATACACAATGTGATTTAATTTATCATAAATTTTCATCTCCTCCATTTGCACCAATGACTCTCTAAATATATTTATTCTACGAATAAGGTTTTATTATTGTAAGAGTAATCGTAGTAGTAATTATAGCCTCGGAGATGCTCAATCATTTCGTAATTTATTTTGTCGACGACACTTAATTAGCCTTTACATTTGAGATGTACCAAAACTTCGTTGTGTACCCTTAGTACATATTTTTAGGAACTTACCCTCAATCGCTTCTTTTTCATTCGTGCCACCCCTTATTATTTCAAAATATATCTTTTCCAGATGTAGTAGCCAACCCGGAAGTGAACAAATTGTTCCTAATCACTTCTTTATTAGGCGGCGAATTTACACTTAGTGCTAATTTAGAACGCGACTTAAGGATCAATGCGGATTTAACGCTCAGTGCAGTTAGTGTTTCAGCAAAACTTATAGCTCTCTTAATTCAGATAATATCTAACTAGATGATCTTTTTCGACTAGGTCGCCATGTTTGGATCATGATTTCCATGATCCTAATTTCTCGCAATCTAAATTGTAGAACTCGAATTAAGGAAACATTAATTTGACTATAGCTAAAGAATTGGGTTCCTCCTTTGAGGAAATAAACCCGAAATAATCAAAGAACACTACAAGTCACCACCTCTCCAGCTATATAATTGTATTCGACTGAGTTCTAATAGAATACGTCACGAATTGAATTTCGGGGCGAAATTCTTTTAACCGGGGGAGAATGTGACAACCGTCAAAATTGGAGTCGGTTCTAGATTTAACTAGACTTAGTTGCACATATAGGCACTACACATACTAGACTTAGTAACTAGAAGCTAAGTTATAACCTACTAGAAACTTGGAAACAATTAGAATCAATGGATAGTGTACTTAGATTTCACATTGATATGTGAATTCTATAACTACTTAACTGTAGAGACTATCCATATTTGGGTCACTCTTTGACTCGAACACCTTTTCATGAATCATACACACACATCATGCACTTGACCTAGTGGTATAAATTAGGTCCGAGTCTCGTAGGAACTTAAGTCAAAGTTGAAGACTAGGACTAGTATACTTGATTCCTCAATTTCGCTTAAATCTCGGAATCACTACATAGAATGCCAATAAACCGATAAAAATAAATTACAAACATTATTTATAACTATAAAAAAGTTATAATACCATAAGATAATTTAAAGTCTCAAATATTCTATTTATTTTGATATTCAAAGTTTATTAAACTCCAAAACACTAAAATCCCTAAAAACTCATATTTATAAACTTTAACCTTAAAAATCCTATAAAAACAATTATGAACCTTATAATATTATCTTATCATAATAATTATTATGAAATACAATTCAATGAAAAATAAAGATTTAGTTATTAACATTTACCCTTGATTTATAAGCCAAAAATCAAGAGTTTTATGCATAAAAACTAGGTTAAGGTGCACATTTTATAAAAAGTTGGATATTTTTATAAAAGATTTGAATTTTTATAAATGAAACAAGAGAGAGGGAGCCTCTCCTCCCCTAAAATCGGATCCCTCTCTCTCCCCATATCTCTCTCTCACACTCTCATTCTCCAACACACACACATCTATCTTCTTTCTCTCTCTAGAAAACTCTCTCTACCTTCTCTCTACTTTTTCTCTCCAAACACCACTCCATTCTCTCTTCCTTCCACTAAGAACCAAGAAATATTCCAGAAAACAAACCCAAGAACACTCCTCAAACTTGAAATCTTCATCATCTTGTGGTATTCTTGAAGGTAAAATCGATTTCTACTTCACTTTTCCTTCAAGTTTTGCTCTTTTTCTTACACTTTCTCCTTCTTCATCTTCTTCAAACTTGTTTTCTTTTTGTTAAAATGGTTTTTAGAACATGATGGATGTGTTTTAACACCATGCATATATGATAAACAACGTTGCATGTTCATGATCTTAGGGCAAAAATTGATTTTAAGGATTAAAACATCAAACTCAAGTTAAGAGTTTTTGAGAAACAAAATTTTCTTCATAAATGCACGTATATATTTTGATAAGTTTTAATCTTTTGATCTCTGGAAACATGACCAAAATATGAGGTTATCATGATATATTTAAAATACATCAAAAGATTTACTCAAGGAAATGATGAAAATCCACTTTTCTAACCAATCATCATGCATGCAATCTGCCAGATTTCTTTACCTGACTTTAAACTGTCATGTATCACTCATTTCTTAGCCAAAATTCGTGATTCGTTTTCTGAAATATAATATTTTGAGTTAGCTTTCAAACCCATCTGACCTCACTGAAAAATTCCAAAATTTCGATGTTTACCAATTTTTAAAAACCGGTTGCTCAAACAGCACTTTCCTTATGAACATTTGTTTTGTGTTGCATGTTCAAAGAACTTATTCATCACTAAAAATCATTCAAAAATTATTTCGAACTCTTAATATCATGTATTAATAGGTACAAAAAGATCTTGATTCAAAAGTCTTTGTAACATGTTGCAAAAATTGTCAAAGTAACATCAATAATCTTTACATAAATCACAAGAACCAAGTTTTCTCTATAATTTATTGAGCCTTTAGGTATGGTGTTCAACATCAAAAATAAGAACACAAATTGTCATTGTTATCAAATTGTATGAAGGTGCATTCTGGAAATTTTCAGCTCAATATATATTTTCTTTATTTTTATATGAAAATAATAAGAAAATAAAGTGTTAAATCATATAAAATACTTAAGCTAGTAAATAAATTATGGAAAAATTCTTGGATGATCCTTTAAGTTAATAAACATCTCCCATTAAGTTTCATCCATTCTTGTTACTGTTTAATATGGTTTTGGATTTTCTTTTTGTTTAGCTCTAATAAATCATAAAACCACATTAGGGAATATAAAAATGGTATCTAATAATTTTCGCAGTTTACACTCTCTATGGAACACTTAGAAAAATATTTTCAGAATTTTTCATAATGTATTCCTATTTTTCTCCGATTTTTGTATTTATAATGGACTAAAAACAGGAAAAATAGTTTTACTCATCCAAACATTATGAAAATTTACCAGAACACCTTGTAGTACATTACGATGCTACATAAAAATTTTGATGATTTTTCTCTTCTGTATACTATTTTTCTTCTATTTTCCCAAGATTAAATACACTTAAACCCAATTTTTATTAGAATACATACACAAAAATCATAAAATTGGGATGAACAGTTTAGAAATTCATTTTTATATTTTTCCTAGCTTAATAATGACTAATAACAGCGTTACAAAAATTTTGGGCAATTTTGGAAACTATTTTCTATTTATTTCAATTTTTATTAGAATAAATGATCAAAAATCATAAAATTGGGTTAAATTGTCTGGAAATCTATTTTTATATTTTTCCCAGGTTAAGTACGCGTAATGACATTACTATAAAAAGTTTGGGGCATTTTCTTAACCGGTTTCTATTTTTCATGAATTTTTATATATTTAGAGAATTAAATATATGAAAAATGGTGAAAAATAGTTAGACAAATTAAAAATTCAAGAAAATTTATCTTGACGTCTTTGACTTCAATTAAAACTGAAATGCAAAGTTTGGGAACTTTTAGAACTAAATTGATTTAGTTTTGAATATTTAATAATTGGAACACCTCTAAAATGTTAAATATTAACATTTCAATAATGGAAATTTTCCACTTAAATTGTTATATAACAATTGATTCATTGAAATTAAATTTTCATAGAAAAATGTTTGTAACTTATCTATATTAAATTTTGACACAATATTGGCATAATTCTATTGTAGTAGTATGTATACTAGTGTTAGATTTCGATTAGAGACTCATTAGTGTGTAACATCGTTGTAGGAAAACGATAGTGGTACGAGTGGAGCGTAGTTCAAGGCACCATTTGCATCATCTCAATGCATTGTGAGTATTCACGCACTCCCCTATTTTCAATTTTTATGTTTTGGAGTGGAAAAGCATGTCCCGAAAAACTATTATTTGAATGTTGTATTTAAATTTATTTGTATCAAACATGATTGCTATTTTATTGCTATGTCTCTCTATGTATGTCTATGCAACACGGAACATGAGAACTTATCGTACTAAGGCCCTTCCCTTATCTCTAACCATTAACTCTTTGAGCCAATGGTCATTATGGATAGCGCTATTAGGAATTGACAACTCCTCACTCGCCTTATTGCTGGAGTGCATGATACCATATTCATCTATGGAACGATAAGCATAGATCTTGATAGGGCTTCAGTCATAGGTTTGGTTGAGACTCATTGTTTGCTCATACACATACAAACTCGTTACTTATTATAGCAATAAACTTGTTTATTAATTATAGCAATGAACTTTGTTTCTCATTACAACAACGAACTGTTATTACTGAAAACTTATATACATGTTTTAGCAATGAAATTGTTTGCTCCTTGTAGCATCGAAATCGATTGCTCATTTTAGCAGTGAAACTTGTTTACTCGTTTGAGTAACGAACTTTATCTTCCATGAGAATATGAATGTTGCATCTTATTTGGGCAACATACCTTATCTCTCATGATGACAAAGAACTTTGTTTTTACAAACTTATTTACTCATTTTAACAATATACTTTTATTATTGGAAACTTTTATAAAAACTTTGATTTCAATTCATGGAACCAGTATCATTTTGTTTATCTGTGAGTACTCACCAACTATTTTTATAGTTGACGCTCGTTTTACATGCTTTTTCAGGAATCATCGAGTAAGTGGCACTTAGGGACACTTCACCTTTAGGAGCATTCGCATGTGTTGTATTTCAATTTACATTGTAATTTCTTTTAAAAGTTGTTCAAACCCATTGTGAATTTGTAATGATTTTTAATACTATGGTTGGTGTTGTCTTTTAACTTTTGCGATGAAACCCTTTGTACTGCCACGCCCTGTGTTTCCGCTTTAGCGGGGTGTGACAGGAAATGGTATCAGAGCCGAAGGTTATAGAGAATACTGGTTTTCCTTTGGAGAACCACAACTATAGCCAAAAAATTTCTAAGCGTTTTTAAAATACTGAACATACTACTGGTATAACTAATTCGAGTACGCATTATCAGACTTTAATTAAGTATAGCCTGGGCAACTATGCTTAATTAAGGAAACTTGATGGAGGCTTGAAACGGTTATAGTAGAATTATGTTCAAAAAGATTTTCAACTAAAACTTTTGAAAAACAAAATTTTTCGGTGTGCGTACGGGCATTGCATATTATAGGCATTCATCTAGATACACTTAGAAACTAAGTGCACTTTTACAACAATGCCTTTATTTAGAAATATTCTTGTCCCTTATCAAGTGCTAGGTTAACCACTTAGGTTATATCACTAGCTACTCTAGGAGCAATGCACTTAGTACTGAGAATGAGTATTCCTTGGTAGCTATTGACTTTAGATATAAGGTTAGTAGCTAGATATACACTAGTAATAATCATAAGTCGAAACCTATACAAATTATTCCTCAATACCTCTTCATCGTCTTCGTACTAGAGTTACAACTAGGAAAAAACGTTTCGATATCAACACAAATGATAATTGGAGCATCGCGTAAGGAGGTAGATGAGTCGCCACTAAGTAATCACTTGGATACCATTGGTGGGCATTTCGGATTTGACTCACGAGGAGACATGGAGGTTTAACCCATACGTGAGACCTTCTTAATATGCTACGATTTAGCTCTACGTTGTTTCCACCTTGAGCTTAAAACTTAACATAGGATGTCCCTTTGACCTCTATAAAAGGTCGTAAACTGCATTGACACCATAAAACGTTTTACAAACAATTTTTCTTGTCCTTTATTTTGGGGAAAAGTCACCGATACTCGCCTTGTACTCGCCTTAGTATTTAGGTACGATCAGCTACACTAACATACTTATTCCTTACTTCTTAATCTTCCATCGAAAAATTATTTCGCTTCATCGGTTTTATTTATCATCAATAAAATATTTTATAACCACTTCAAT
Organism: Lactuca virosa; assembly: GCF_052849685.1. NCBI lineage: Eukaryota > Viridiplantae > Streptophyta > Magnoliopsida > Asterales > Asteraceae > Lactuca > Lactuca virosa. The sequence goes on along the minus strand of NC_136428.1, from coordinate 431,902,334 downwards.
CAACTTAGTAGACATTTCTTAACAATGTAAGCAATATTCTCGCTAAAAATCTTTTGACAACTTGCTTTAACTTAACACTTTTCTTCAAAACTCAATTTAACCATTATTGGTTTTAACCTTGCTATTACAATCCCATTTCAAATCCATTTCAATGGATAGATGTGCTTTTGAGGGCACATAAACCATTTTAAACATTGCTTACCATTTTGACATGTTTTCGAAAAACTAGAAACATTTTCTTTTATAATCGTGTTTAAACTCTTTGCTACAAAACGTAGACCTATAACATTGAAGTTTATTTTACGTGTAAAAGCTTCATCGAATCTTCAAAACACTTTTGTTTTGACACTTTTAACAGCTTTCTCATTTAGAAATTGTAATTTACTTTAATGTGTTTTCTCGAAACCCAAGATGATATTTATGCAAATTTCTACTTCAAACATGTTTATAAGACATCTCTAATGCTTGTATTTCAAAACATACCTTATTTGTGTTCTTTGTTTCAATATAGTTTTATAATCTATAAAGTTTTTAAAATTTATAGCATTTGAAAACTTAGGGTTCATTTTTAAATTTCTAGTGATACACTTTCAACAATGAATAATTATTCTTATAAATATATTGAGTCTTTACCTTATCCATTTTAATCATTGTTGGACTTTCGTTTAAAAAGTCAAAATTGTCAGATTTTCAATTGCCATTTGTAGGGCTTCTTCTTTTTCACAAATGGAGTTTAACTTAATAGGTAACTTATCAATTTTTAGCAATCCTTAGCAAACACTTTAGAACTCCCACATGTCTATTTAATCATCAATATACATCAAATATTGAAGTTTGAAATATATCTCAACCTGGTTTTAAATCTACCTATAGGTATTGTTCTTATAATTTTAACAATAACAATCATTGTCGCCGCTACCTTCCTTTTTCTTTCGCCCGAACTTGATTTCTTGCTCTCCTTTTAATTTTAGATATTGCACACCCACGATAATAACATAATACATTGACTAACTTTGTTTCTTTCTATTTTGCTTCTCTTGGTACCATGTTCGTACACATATAGACTAGAAGTCTACCCTTTCGTTTTGAGCAATTAATACGTGTATAGTCATGAGGCATACTTTAATTTTAGTCAACTTTGATATATTCAATTACGCCTTTTATCATATACATCTTGTTTTTATTTTGAAATCTACTATAAACAAGTGATCCTTATTTACATTTGCTCTTTCGTTCTAAATTCAAAAACTTGATATAAAATGCAAGTTTCATTGTATTTTTCCTTATAATTAATACACAAGATGAATATTCTTATGCTTATCATTTTTTCTATATCCGAAAAATATATGTGGAGGATATGTATTCTTATGCTTCTTCTTTTCTTTAAATACATCAAAAGTCTTGAATTTTACTATTACATATTCTCTAAATGATTGTTTTTGTAGAAACACTAAATTAAGAATCCACTATTTTCAATTATCGATATTTTTACACGTTTCTTAAAATAGCATTCTACTTTGTAATTTTCAGTGAGTTCCTAAACTCTCAACTTTGTTTTCATCAATATTCTGACTCATAAGCTTGAACTTGTCCTGACTTAGACAATTAGACAATTTTTTTTTTCAAAAGAGTAATCAAAATATTTTTGTATAGATTCCCTTATTGATGACTTAAACTTGTAACCTTAATTAATCTTTATATTATTTTACTACTTCGTTTGATCGCCACACATGTATCTTCATTATCTTGGAATTATTATACGTTTTGATAATAGTGAAATTAATTATCATTTCTAAACACACATTTTGATAACAGTGAGATTTTTAATCACTTCTAAACACTTAAAATGCTATATACACAATGTGATTTAATTTATCATAAATTTTCATCGCCTCCATTTGCACCAATGACTCTCTAAATATATTTATTCTACGAATAAGGTTTTATTATTGTAAGAGTAATCGTAGTAGTAATTATAGCCTCGGAGATGCTCAATCATTTCGTAATTTATTTTGTCGACGACACTTAATTAGCCTTTACATTTGAGATGTACCAAAACTTCGTTGTCTACCCTTAGTACGTATTTTTAGGAACTTACCCTCAATCGCTTCTTTTTCATTCGTGCCACCCCTTCTTATTTCAAAATATATCTTTTCCAGATGTAGTAGCCAACCCGGAAGTGAACAAATTGTTCCTAATCTCTTCTTTATTAGGCGGCGAATTTACACTTAGTGCTAATTTAGAACACGACTTAAGGACCAATGCGGATTTAACGCTCAGTGCAGTTAGTGCTTCAGCAAAACTTATAGCTCTCTTAATTCAGATGATATCTAACTAGATTATCTTTTTCGACTAGGTCGCCATGTTTGGATCAAGATTTCCATGATCCTAATTTCTCGCAATCTAAATTGTAGAACTCGAATTAAGGAAACATTAATTTGACTATAGCTAAAGAATTGAGTTCCTCCTTTGAGGAAATAAACCCGAAATAATCAAAGAACACTACAAGTCACCACCTCTCCAGCTATATAATTGTATTCGACTGAGTTCTAATAGAATACGTCACGAATTGAATTTCGGGGCGAAATTCTTTTAACCGGGGGAGAATGTGACAACCGTCAAAATTGGAGTCGGTTCTAGATTTAACTAGACTTAGTTGCACATATAGGCACTACACATACTAGACTTAGTAACTAGAAGCTAAGTTATAACCTACTAGAAACTTGGAAACAATTAGAATCAATGGATAGTGTACTTAGATTTCACATTGATATGTGAATTCTATAACTACTTAACTATAGAGACTATCCATATTTGGGTCACTCTTTGACGCGAACACCTTTTCATGAATCATACACACACATCATGCACTTGACCTAGTGGTATAAATTAGGTCCGAGTCTCGTAGGAACTTAAGTCAAAGTTGAAGACTAGGACTAGTATACTTGATTCCTCAATTTCGCTTAAATCTCGGAATCACTACATAGAATGCCAATAAACCGATAAAAATAAATTACAAACATTATTTATAACTATAAAAGAGTTATAATACCATAAGATAATTTAAAGTCTCAAATATTCTATTTATTTTGATATTCAAAGTTTATTAAACTCCAAAACACTAAAAGCCCTAAAAACTCATATTTATAAACTTTAACCTTAAAAATCCTATAAAAACAATTATGAACCTTATAATATTATCTTATCATAATAATTATTATGAAATACAATTCAATGAAAAATAAAGATTTAGTTATTAACATTTACCGTTGATTTATAAGCCAAAAATCAAGAGTTTTATGCATAAAAACTAGGTTAAGGTGCACATTTTATAAAAAGTTGGATATTTTTATAAAAGATTTGAATTTTTATAAAAGAAACAAGAGACAGAGAGCCTCTCCTCCCCTAAAATCGGATTCCTCTCACTCCCCATATCTCTCTCTCACACTCTCATTCTCCAACACACACACATCTCTCTTCTTTCTCTCTCTAGAAAACTCTCTCTACCTTCTCTCTACTTTTTCTCTCCAAACACCACTCCATTCTCTCTTCCTCCCTCTAAGAACCAATAAATATTCCAGAAAACAAACCCAAGAACACTCCTCAAACTCTAAATCTTGATCATCTTGTGGTATTCTTGAAGGTAAAATCGATTTCTACTTCACTTTTCCTTCAAGTTTTGCTCTTTTTCTTACACTTTCTCCTTCTTCATATTCTTCAAACTTGTTTTCTTTTTGTTAAAATGGTTTTTAGAACATGATGGATGTGTTTTAACACCATGCATGTATGATAAACAAGGTTGCATGTTCATGATCTTAGGGCAAAAATTGATTTTAAGGATTAAAACATCAAACTCAAGTTAAGAGTTTTTGAGAAACAAAATTTTCTTCATAAATGCATGTATACATTTTGATAAGTTTTAATCTTTTGATCTCTGGAAACATGACCAAAATATAAGGTTATCATAATATATTTAAAATACTTCAAAAGATTTACTCAAGGAAATGATGAAAACCCACTTTTCTAACCAATCATCATGCATGCAATCTGTCCGATTTCTTTACCTGACTTTAAACTGTCATATCTCACTCATTTCTTAGCCAAAATTCCTGATTCTTTTTCTGAAATATAATATATTGAGTTAGATTTCAAACCCATCTGACCTCACTGAAAAATTCCAAAATTTCGAGTTTTGCCAATTTTTACAAAACTGTTTCTCAAACAGCACTTTCCTTATGAACATTTGTTTTGTGTTGCATGTTCAAAGAACTTATTCATCACTAAAAATCATTCAAAAATTATTTAGAACTCTTAATATCATGTATTAATAGGTACAAAAAGATCTTGATTCAAAAGTCTTTGTAACATGTTGCAAAAATTGTCAAGGTAACATCAATAATCTTTACATAAATCACAAGAACCAAGTTTTCTCTATAATTTATTGAGCCTTTAGGCATGGTGTTCAACATCAAAATAAGAACACAAATTGTCATTGTTATCAAATTGTATGAAGATGCATTCTGGAAATTTTCAGCTCAATATATATTTTCTTTATTTTTATATGAAAATAATAAGAAAATAAAGTGTTAAATCATATAAAATACTTAAGCTAGTAAATAAATTATGGAAAAATTCTTGGATGATCCATTAAGTTAATAAACATCTCCCATTAAGTTTCATCCATTCTTATTACTGTTTAATATGGTTTTGAAGTTTCTTTTTGTTTAGCTCTTATAAATCATAAAACCACATTAGGGAATATAAAAATGGTATCTAATAATTTTCGCAGCTTATACTTTCTGTGGAACACTCAGAAAAATATTTTCAGAATTTTTCATAATGTATTCCTATTTTTCTCCGATTTTTGTATTTATAATGGACTAAAAACAGGAAAAATAGTTTTACTCATCCAAACATTATGAAAATTTACCAGAACACCTTGTAGTACATTAGGATGCTACATAAAATTTTTGATGATTTTTCTCTTCTGTATACTATTTTTCTTCTATTTTCCCAAGATTAAATACACTTAAACCCAATTTTTATTAGAATACATACACAAAAATCATAAAATTGGGATAAACAGTTTAGAAATTCATTTTTATATTTTTCCTAGCTTAATAATGACTAATAATAGCGTTACAAAAATTTTGGGCAATTTTGGAAACTAGTTTCTATTTATTTCAATTTTTATTAGAATAAATGCTCAAAAATCATAAAATTGGGTTAAATTGTCTGGAAATCTATTTTTATATTTTTCCCAGGTTAAGTACGTGTAATGACATTACTATAAAAAGTTTGGGGCATTTTCTTAACCGATTTCTATTTTTCATGAATTTTTATATATTTAGAGAATTAAATATATGAAAAATAGTTATGCATATCCATAATCTATGAAAATTTATCTAGAAGTCTTTTAACATATTTAGAACCAAAATCTGAAGTTTGGTAATTTTTATTAATTGTTTAGTATTTTTCATGATTTTATGGTTATTCAAGAAACTAAAATGGTGAAAAATAGTTAGACAAATAAAAATTTCAAGAAAATTTATCTTGAGGTCTTTGACTTCAATTAAAACTGAAAGGCAAAGTTTGGGAACTTTTAGAACTAAATTGATTTAGTTTTGAATATTTAATCATTGGAACACCTCTAAAATGTTAAATATTAACATTTCAGTAATGTAAATTTTCCACTTAAATTGTTATATAACAATTGATTCATTGAAATTAAATTTTCATAGAAAAATGTTTGTAACTTATCTATAATAAATTTTGACACAATATTGGCATAATTCTATTGTAGTAGTATGTATACTATTGTTAGATTTCGATTAGAGACTTATTAGTGTGTAACATCGTTGTAGGAAAACGATAGTGGTACGAGTGGAGCGTAGTTCAAGGCACCATTTGCATCATCTCAATGCATTGTGAGTATTCACGCACTCCCCTATTTTCAGTTTTTATGTTTTGGGGTGGAAAAGCATGTCCCGAAAAACTATTATTTGAATGTTGTATTTAAATTGATTTGTATCAAACATGATTGCTAGTTTATTGCTATGTCTCTCTATGTATGTCTATGCAACACGGAACATGAGAACTTATCGTACTAAGGCCCTTCCCTTATCTCTAACCATTAACTCTTTGAGCCAATGGTCATTATGGATAGCGCTATTAGGAATTGACAACTCCTCACTCGCCCTATTGCTGGAGTGCATGATACCATATTCATCTATGGAACGATAAGCATAGATCTTGATAGGGCTTCAGTCATAGGTTTGGTTGAGACTCATTGTTTGCTCATACACTTACAAACTCGTTACTTATTATAGCAATAAACTTGTTTATTAATTATAGCAATGAACTTTGTTTCTCATTACAACAACGAACTGTTATTACTGAAAACTTATATACATGTTTTAGCAATGAAATTGTTTGCTCCTTGTAGCAATGAAATTGATTGCTCATTTTAGCAGTGAAACTTGTTTACTCGTTTGAGTAACGAACTTTATCTTCAATGAGAATATGAATGTTGCATCTTATTTGGGCAACATACCTTATCTCTCATGATGACAAAGAACTTTGTTTCTACAAACTTATTTACTCATCTTAACAATATACTTTTATTATTGGAAACTTTTATCAAAACTTTAATTTCAATTCATGGAACCAGTATCATTTTGTTTATCTGTGAGTACTCACCAACTATTTTTATAGTTGACGCTCGTTTTACATGCTTTTTCAGGAATCATCGAGTAAGTGGCACTTAGGGACACTTCACCTTTAGGAGCATTCGCATGTGTTGTATTTCAATTTACATTGTAATTTCTTTTAAAAGTTGTTCAAACCCATTGTGAATTTGTAATGATTTTTAATACTATGGTTGGTGTTGTCTTTTAACTTTTGCGATGAAACCCTTTGTACTGCCACGCCCTGTGTTTCCGCTTTAGCGGGGTGTGACAATCTCGGCCAAGAAATTGGCCGATATCTATATCAGGGAGGTGGTGGCGCGACACGTAGTGCTAGTTTCGGTGATTTCAGACAGAGATGTGCGGTTTACTTCCAGGTTTTGGAAGAAGTTTCATGACGAGCTGGGTACTCGTCTTCATTTCAGCACCGCTTTTCACCCGCAGACGGATGGCCAGAGGGAGCGGACCATCCAGACTCTGGAGGATATGCTGCGGGCATGTGTTTTAGATTTCGGAGGTAGTTGGGATACCTACCTCCCGTTGGCGGAGTTCTTGTATAATAATAGCTATCATGTGAGTATCGACCGTCCTCCCTTCGAGATGTTGTATGGGAGGAGGTGCAGGACCCCGATATGCTGGGGCGAGGTTGGCCAGAGGGTAATGGGGAGCACCGAAGTAGTGCTCAAGACAACAGAAAAGATTCAGCAGGTCCGGGGCAGGCTTCAGACTGCTCAGAGTCGGCAGAAAAGTTATGCCGACAAGCGCCGATCAGACCTGGAATTCCAGGTCGGGGATATGGTTCTCCAAAAGGTGTCGCCATGGAAGGGCGTCATCCGATTCAGGAAGCGGGGCAAGTTGGGCCCCAGGTACATTGGACCGTTTAGGGTTGTAGCCCGGGTGGGCAAGGTAGCGTACCGGCTGGATCTGCCAGCCGAACTCAGTCAGATCCATAGCACTTTCCACGTCTCTCAGCTGCGGAAGTTCCTGGTGGACGACTCAGCAGTGGTACCTTTGGAGGATATTCAGGTTGATGATAGCCTGAATTACATCGAGCGGCCTGTAGCGATCCTCGACCGGAAGTCGAAGGATCTGAGGAACAAGAGAGTGAAACTCGTGAAGGTGCAATGGCAGCACCAGAAGGGGTCGGAGTGGACTTGGGAGTCGATGGATGAGATGATGGAGCATTACCCCGAGCTGTTTCGGGAGCAAACAGCCGACTTCGAGGACGAAGTCTAAAATAAGTGGGGGAGATTTGTAGCACCTGGTTCTTGGTACGTATTCTTTTATTTTATTCTTTGAGCATTTTGCATCTTGACCTTGGACTCGGCGAGTCAAAGGATCGACTCGCCGAGTAGAAGCGGGAAGGGGGACGAGGTTTAAGTTATGGACTCGCCGAGTTGGGTCCCGGACTCGGCGAGTAAGCTGCTGTTTGGACAAAAACCATAATCCAGGAGTGTGCACCCTATTTAAACACTCTAACTCGGCCTCCCTTGTCCCTAACACTTCCAGAAGAGCTGTAGAGCAAAACCCTAGCCCCCATATTGTTCTTGTGAGTGATTTTGGCTTTGTGAAGGAAGTTTGGAGCTTAGAAGAAGAAGGAGAAGGTTGAAGAGTGCAAGGAGGGGAAGTAGATCCGAAATCTACTATGTGAAAGGCTTCCATTCAGGTAGAAAAGCTCCTACCTTGATCTCTAGTTCATTGGATTCCCTTTTTGTCCCTAATTTGTGGTTTTCAAGCCCTAAAATCTCAAACTCCATGTGTTTATGCTCCATGTTCTGAAAGGACTTCAGATCTGGACCTTATAGACATCTTAGAAGTGTAAAGTCTCTGTGGTTGAAGTGACTGAGGTCCCTATTGAGTGTTTGACCTCATAAAGAGCTTGGATTTGCCTTTTGGAGCACAAAGGGCCATGCATGCACGTAAAGTTTGCAACTTTATGTGATAAGCATGCCCTAGGAGCTTAGATCTATTGTTTGGAACCGTTGCATGCCTCAGAATTGGTCTGTTTGGAAGGAGGGTTGAAGGGACTCGACGAGTGCCAAAGTGCACTCGGCGAGTTCTATGAAGATGGTATTAGACTCGACGAGTTGGATGAACCACTCGGCGAGTCCTATGAAGATTGGCTGGGACTCGACGAGTTGTTCTTCCAACTCGGCGAGTCATACGAACTGTTACTGAGTTAAGAGGGGTTTAAGTGTAGAAGGTCCAACCCTTCGTAGCTGCACGCGGAATTAGCAATTTATCGAGCAACAATAGTCCCATGGACCCAAATCCTCAAGATGGATGCTATGGTCAGGATTTGGAAGCGCGTAGGAGATCTGCTCGTAGGGACTCGGCGAGTTGTTCTCGGACTCGGCGAGTCGGATCGCGAGTCGGTCTAATCGTCCCGAGTAGTGAGTTAAGGGTGACTCAGTGAGTGGAAAGAGGGACTTGATGAGTTAGCACTGGGTTAGTAGGAGGGGGACTCGGCGAGTCTGTGCCATGACTCGGCGAATCCAGTCAACTGGGAGTTGACTTTGACCAAGGAGTTGACCTTGGACCAGGGGTAGGTCAGTCATTTGACCTAAGGGTATTTATGAGTGTCTAATCAATGTTTATGGATTTATAGCCGGAGGATTACCGGTGCAGCAGCCAGATGTCTAGCGAGCTGACTTTCAGCAGCTACTTTTCAAGGTGAGTTACCTTCCTGTAGGGTGGGTCTAAGGCCACAATGTCGGCCCACCAATGAGGGGCATTTTGTAGATGATTGTCTTTGTGATAATTATCTCGGTTTGGTATGTGTTTGGTTATGAGTTATATATGTATGATATGTTACGTACTTGATAGGGATAGTTTCCCTGATAGGGGTCCTTAGGACCAAGGGGTAGGTCAGTACCCGGATATGCCTGACTGTATGCTTATATCTTGTTATTGTATGCTAGTGGTAGGGGGTGGAATAGTCCCCAGTTACCGGTTGAAAGATACCGATGAATGATTACCGGTTGAAAGATACCGATGAATGATTACCGGTTGAAAGATACTGATGACGATTACCGGTTGAAAGATACCGATGAATGATTACCGGTTGAAAGATACCGAGGACTTGTGTGGTATGTGGTATGATGGGGGAACTCACTAAGCGTTGTGCTTACAGTTTCGGTTTTTGGTTTCAGGTACCTCTTCGTCTAAGGGGAAGGAGCCGGCGTCGTAGCATGGCATCACACACACATGATTTTCCGCATGGTGTTCTCTGGGATTGTACTCTGATATGATATTGGTTATGTTGTGGGTTTTCAAACATGATACTTGATTCTATGAGATGATGTATTTTTACAATATTTAGTAATGAATGTTTTACGAGTTAATTAATTAAAAATGAAATTTTTGGACTTGAATTTTGGGATGTTACAATGGTTGTTTCAAGGATGTATTTCAAGAGCTTCTAATGGATAACTAGTATATGGAAAGGATACTTACGATTTGGAAGCTAAAAGAGGTGATTACAGCACAAAGAACTAGTGTGTGTTGTTGGTGTTATTGGTGTTCTTGAAGATCTAACCGCAAAAAGAGATGAATTCACAGATGAAATCATGGGGTTTTACTAGATTAAGAAGGATATCAACTAATAAATGGTAGAATCACTTACAATTTTGTCGAGAAAAAGAAGTGTTCTTGATGATACTTGAGAGAGAAATGAGTGTTCTTGAGTTGGAAGTGTGAGAAGTGAAGAAAATGAAGGAATATCATACTTATGGGACTAGTTTACAGCCAGCCAAAAGTTTACGGCCGTAAACTCTAGTTTACGGCCGTAAACTCCAAGTGTTGGAGTTTTCCGGCTTGAATGTTGCACAATGCGCTCTAGAAGATACTTCCTAACACTCAATCCTTGAATGTACTAGGCTTAGAACACTCAAACAGACCCTTAACAATGCTAAAAGATAGCAGAAACAAGTCTGACTTGTGATTGAATTGAATGGCTTCACAAGATAGAAATTTCGGGTTGTCACAGCGTGGGTTGCCCATCTCGTGCCCCATTGCTATTTATTGAAGAGTATGATCACTGGAAAGTCAGAATGGAAAGGTTCTTACTTGGTAAGGAAAAACTGTGAGAGTTGTTGCCGCAACTCTCATGGGTCAAGAAGAACAATGTCCAACACCTCTCACTACTGATGACATCGAGAAACTGCATGCAAATCAAGTTACATTTTCCGAGATGGTGTTCGGTGTTCCTCCTTCTCTCTTTGAGCACATTAAGTTGTGAAAATCGGCTAAAGAGATTTGGGACACTCTCCAAGACCTGTTCGAGTGTAACACCGTAAATTTTCAAACAAATTTTTCGTTTTTAAAATCACATAATTCTCATAAACCCAGTTCACAAATCTCCAAAATGACAATTTATCAAACACAGATGTTCATAAATTGTTTAAACACAATCTAGGATCATCAAAATGTAAACTCCATCTCGTGTGTAGAATCAAGCCGGCGCCTTCCCGTGATCCTGAGAAGTACCTGAAACACATAACACATAACACGGTAAGTATGAAGCTTAGTGATTTCCCAAAAATACCACACATATCTCAATAGCCTCTCATGGCTATACTCGAATAAGACTCTCTAGTCAATTTGTTTCAGTGGAACCCTCCGGTCCCACAACTCGGGTGGACCCTCCGGTCCTAACTCAGTCTAGCTCAGAATAATACACAACATAAATCACAAATAGATAATGAAGGATGTCACAATACTCAATAATAGCATACAAGACCCTCCGGTCACACAAATTACCACTCAAGGTAAGTATAGTGAGAAGACTCACCGCGTAAGCAAGCAAATAAACCTCGTACACGAATCACCGATCTAGCCTCCGCCTAACACATATGATAATTATCTCTAATTAACACTCCAATCACAACTCTAAATAACCAAAGGCTATTCTCTCTCTATATATATATATATATATATGTATATATATATATATATATATATATATATATATATATATATATATATATATATCTGTATTGGGATGGGTAAAAAACCATTTTACCCCTTCATGGTCTCCATAATCCCTGTCTTAACCAAACCCTAAAGTCAACTGAAGTCAACACTCGAGTCAACAGTCCATGTTGACCCGAGTCGTCGAGTGCATCTATGTGACTCGTCGAGTCCCCTTGTTCCTTCAGAAAAGTCGCCAAAACCCAACTTAACTCGCCGAGTTGTCTCATCAACTCGCCGAGTTACTCCTGTCCAGACTCATCGGGGAAACCCTAGCCGACTAGTCGAGTTGGCTCATCAACTCGGCGAGTCCTTCAAGTCTGTTTTCTCATTCAGACGTTTTAAGGCAGATTTACAACCCCAAAATCTAGATCTAGCCTCCCAAGGTTGAGATACCACATAAAGCTCCAATCTTTATGTCCATGCATGGCACTTAGGGCTTGAAATGCCAAAACAAGTCCCATTTAGGGTCTTAAGCATAAAATCTCCTCTATGGCTGAATAAAGCTGGGACCTTTGGACTCTAGGGACCTCACATGGTCTAGATCTGAAGTCTCAATCTCTTGGTGAGTTCAACACACTCAAAGTCTCAAGGAAAGATGGAAATATCCCTAAAACCCCATAAAAACGAGATCTAATCACAATAATGAACAAGATGGAGACTTTTTACGTTCAACAGAAGCTATAGATGAAATAACACCAGATCCAATAGTCTCTTCTTGTTCCTTGCTTTGATACTCTTCTATTCACTTCAAAAGTGCACTAAAATGCCCAAGATTAGCTCTCTTTATCTCTTAGCTCAATATAGATGATTAGGGTTTCACACCAGTAAGGTGGCTCGTGAGGCGGAAATGAGGGCTTAAGGTCCTTTAAATAGGACCCAACCCTGGAGATTTAGGGTATCCTCTCACAGAGCCAACTCGGCTAGTTGGTGCCTCCCACTCATCGAGTTGGTCATAAAATCCACGTGGTCAATCCATCTCTCACTCGACAAGTTGGGGCATCCAACTCGTCGAGTTGCTCGAACAACTCATAAATGGATATATAAATATTATACCTGGGAGTCGAGATGTTACAATTCTCCCCCACTAGAATCCGACTTCGCCCTTGAAGTCATGCTCTGGAAACAACTGTGGGTGTTGCTCGCGCATCTCGGACTCCAGATCCCAAGTCCACTTGGATCCCCTGCGGTGCTCCCACTTCACCTTAACCAGCCGCACCTCCTTGTTCCTCAGGGTCTTAAATTTTCTATCCAAAATTGATATCGGTCTCTCAATTTAATTCAGGCTCGCATCTACCTGAATGTCCTCTAAGGGTACCACCGCCGTCTCATCGGCTACACACTTCCTCAACTGAGACACGTGTAAGGTGTTATGAATCTGGCTCAACTCTGCAAGTAGCTCCAACCGATAGGCTACCTTCCCCACTCTGGTAGTCACTTTGAAAGGACCGATATATCTAGGAGCCAACTTTCCCCAATTCCTTAATCAGATCACCCCTTTCCACGGGGATACCTTCAGGAGGACAAAATCTCCAACCTGGAACTCTAGCTCGCATCGTCGCCGGTCTGTATAACTCTTCTGGTGACTCTGAGCTGTCAGTAGCCTCTGTCTGACTTGCTGAATCTGCTCAGTCGTCTTGAGCACTATCTCAGTGCTACGCATCACTCTTTGCCCTACCTCTCCCCAATATATGGGAGTCCGACACCTCCTCCTATATAAGAGCTCAAAGGGAGGCATACCAATACTAGAATGATGGCTGTTGTTATAAGAAAACTCAGCCAAGGACAAATAGGTGTCCCACCTTCGTCGGAAGTCTGTAACACATGAACGCAGCATGTCCTCAAGTGTCAGAATCGTCCGCTTACTCTTCTTGTCTGTTTGTGGGTGGTATGCGGTACTGAAGTGCAATCGGGTACCCAACTCCTCATGAAACTTCTTCCAGAACCTGGAAGTAAAACGCACATACCAATCTGACACTATCAATGTCGGTACTCCATTCCGTGCCCCCACCTCTCTCACATAAATCTCGACCAATTTCTCTGCAGAAGAGCTCTCACTGATAGCAAGGAAGTGAGCACTCTTCGTCAACCGGTCCACAATCACCCATATCGCATCGACACCTCGCGCGGTTCTTGGTAATTTGGTGATAAAATCCATGGAAATCTGTTCCCACTTCCATTGGGGAATCTCTAGAGGCTGTAACGGGCCATGTGGATGCTGGTGCTCCGCCTTAACCCATCGACAGGTCAAGTACCTCTCAACTACCCATGCCACATCCCTCTTCATACAGGGCCACCAATAATCTCTCTTCAGATACAAATACATCTTAGTGGCTCCTGGATGGATCGAGAATCTCGATCTATGTGCCTCCTCCGTCAGTATGCGCCGAGCTCCACCTATATAGGGCACCCAAATCCGCCCACGGAAAGTCATAAGCCCCCGACTATCCGTCTCAAACTCGGAAACCTGTCTGATCACTCGCTCCCTCTTGAGGTTCTCTGGCCTCACAACCTCCACCTGAGCCTCTCGGATGGTATCTAGGACTGGAGTCATCAACGTCATCCTCATACACACGTCTCGAATCGGAGCACTCTCTACTCTACGGCTCAAGAAATTGGCTACCACACTAGCCTTGCCTAGGAGATATAAGATCTCGCAGTCCTAGTCTTTCACTACATCCAACCACCTCCTTTGTCTCATATTCAGGTTGGGCTGATCCATGAGGTACTCCAGGATCTTATGGTCCGTGTATATGGTGCACCGGACTCCATATAGATAGTGCCACCATATCTCGAGGGTGAACACTACCGTCCCTAACTCCAAATCGTGGGTGGGATACCTCGTCTCATGAGGCTTCAACTGCCTCGATGCATATGCTATCACATGCCCCCTCTGCATCAACACCACACCCATCCCTGATATAGATGCATCACAGTAGACTGCAAAGTCCTCCACTCCCCCGGGAAGGGCTAACACTGGAGCTTCGCACAACCTTTGGCGAAGAGTCTCGAATGAGGCCAGCTGCTCGGGTCCTCAGGCTAAAGTCACACCCTTCCGGGTTTATCTGGTGAGAGGAACGATAATCATGGAGAAATCTCTGATAAATCTCCGATAGTAGCCGGCCAAACCCAGAAAAATCCTGATCTCGGATGGGGATCTCGGTTCCTCCCACCGCATAACTGCCTCAATCTTAGACGGGTCGACCAAAATCCCATTGTGATTAACGAGGTGCCCCAGGAACTTGTAACAACCCATTATTTCACGTCAAAAATGACTTTTTGATAAATGATTATTTAGAATAAATAATATTATCTAAGTTGTAGTATATGTCACAAGGTTTCCAAAAATATAAAGAACGCCGAAATCCGAGTTATAACGAAGAAGTTATGACCAATCAAAGATCCGCGACAGAATCGGCACAACGATGTGCGCCGTAAAAAGTGAGCTTACAATAAAATGATTTTTAGCCTTAACAATCAAAATGAAAGTCGTAGAATACGCTAAACTGCGAGTTTACATAAAAACAACGTTCAAATCTAACTTCGTATAAGGAAGTTATGGTTTTTCTAAGAATCGACATAGCAATACATAACCCGAAACTCGAAATTTTGATCGAGCAATTTTTGGGCAAAATAACCTAAATAAGAATCGGAGATCTTAACAAAATAAATTCAACGGTAAAAATAAAGACGAAAACGGACGTCGGATGAAGAAGTTATGAATTTTTAACGGACTTTTCCTGTCCCGGACTGTTAAAAATATAAATTTAAAAATAAATTCAAAATTAGCCGACGGAGTCTAAACAAAAGTTGTAGAGTATGGTCTCACCTACGCATGGATATAAAGAACGTCACAAACAGAGCTCGTATGCAGAAGTTACGAATTTTTGAAGTTTCAAAAATAGTAGTACGCCCCGCGTACAAGACGACTCCTAGCGTACTCGGAGACAAGGTCAGCATTCGGCCACGTCGCCCTTCCTTCGCACATCGACACGCAACAGCCACGTCCGAGGCCCAGGTTCCGAACACACACCACGTAGCTTGTACGGCCAACGTACGAGGGTACGCCCAACGTACCGAAGTTACGCCCAACGTACTCCGAGGTTTCAACCAACTATAAAAGGAATGCGAGGTCTCCGGGTTTGGTTTACAAAAATCAAATCTCCTTTCATTCTAAATACCTTTCTAGGCAACTTTTAACCCCCAGAAGCCTCGGGAACACCCCTAACACCCGGAGAAAGCTCGGAGCCCCGAAGTCCTTGAGAAAATAATCTTTTCTAGTCGAAACTCTGCCCGCGTAAAGCCCGATTTTCATCAAAAACTCGCAGTTTCATGAAGAAAAATCAATTATAGAAATGAAACGCTGCCCGAATCACCACCTATCAAGTGAGGTCATACCCCCATATCTTTTTCCAACTTTTTAATGTTTTTAGGGGGGAATACAAGTATAACACAAGAAATCTTGTGTTGAAAAATATCAATTGCTTATTATGTCTTTCTTACCTTTAAAATGTATTTAAAACATGAAACTTGTCAAAATATGGAAACAAACTTATAAACTATGATAGATATAGTTTATGGAACAAAATTATCTTTTTACAAAACTACCAGTTAACTGTTTTAAGGGGGAAATACTAGTTGAACACAATAAAAATTGTGTTAATATCTAAAATGCTTTTAAATGTTTTTAAAGTATTTTAAATTGTTATAATTGTTAAAATTACATATTTATATATGTGTAAATTATATAATTTGGATTTTGAAGATTTAGAATATGTAATTTGACTCCATTTCCTGTTCCTTGTTTGATTGTGGGCTTGGGGTAAAGTTATATAATCGAAGGTCTAATTAATCACAATTATATAATTATTACGTTTAATATAAAATGGTTTTCTAACTGTTTGGTACAATTTGGTACAACCACTGAACTTTCTTGGATTACAGTATTACCGATTCTTACCACAGTTAAACTATAATAGGTATAGTTTAGAGAACTCATTCATTGGTACTTAACAGAAATCAAATAGAGTACTTAACGGAAAACAAGTAGAAAACATTCTTCAGAAAACAACCATATAAACTATATCTTATATAGTTTATGAAACATACCTACTGAGTATTTATTACCTAGTAACTTGTCAATATTTTATATATAATCATCAATATAGCACTTGTGAGACTACCTTCATGTACTTATTTAAGTATAAAAGAAAGGTCCTAAAATTATAACCAGAGTCTCCTGGAGGGAGAGCGCGACAAATGTGTATAGATCTATACGGGACTGACAATCCCACACCAGAGCTGCTTGCAACAGCTACGTCGGCAGACCTGTGGTGACAAATGTCCTACCGATTGCGACGCCTGAAGAACGTCGTGCTCAGGCGATCCTTGGTCACCAAGTATGGTTATGATAGCTCACAATTTGGTATTGAATTAAATGATTAGTGTATGAATAAGTAAAAACTTCACATAGTTTTATCTTTACAAAACAATAATACTGTATTTTACCAGTTTAAATACGGAAATACTATTTTCGTATTGTGAAACGCCTTTTCTTTATGGTTTTATGTAATCTATAATACAGTATACCACTTAAGAACAAGAAACTTTCACCCTTTTTGCTTACCGTATAATACATCAGAAAATATAGGATTTTCTAGGGAAAACGTGTTTTCCTTATTAATTAAAGAGAAAACGGATTTGAGATATAATACATCATAAAATATAGGATTTTCTGGGAAATACGTGTTTACCTTATCAATTAACGAGAAAACGGATTTGAGATATAATACATCAGAAAATATAGGATTTTCTGGGAAATACGTGTTTACCTTATCAATTAACGAGAAAACGGATTTGAGATATAATACATCAGAAAATATAGGATTTTCTGGGAAAAACGTGTTTACCTTATCATATAACGAGAAAACGGATTTGGGTTATAAATATTCTTATGAATTCACCAGCTTAAATGTTGATCCTCTCTTTCAAAATAACTTGTATTCTCAGGAATCCAGTAGATATGTACACTTCCGGAGATTTTGAGAAGACAACCAAGTACCATGTTGCGTCTTTTTTCTTTTAGTATATCTACTTTTGATGTTGAACATCTAGTGTTTGAACACTTATGTAAAAACTTATACATTATTAATGCAATAGTTGTTGTACTTTGATTTCTATAATGCATGTGTTGTGATACTTGACATGACGTCCTCCGCCCCCGAACGTTTCCGCCGTTCCAGTTTGGGGGTGTGACAGATTGGTATCAGATCATTGTTTATAGTGAACTCAGTATATCAGTCATAAAAGATATACAACTATAAACACATTGGGATAAAAACACTCTGACCAAGAGTTATACTTTAAAATACAACAATATTTTATAAAAGTATAAGTACATGCATAATATATATACTAGAACGAGTATCACAAGAAGAACAAAACAAAAGTATTTGGATGTTGGACATTGCAGTTAAACCAGGACAGTTATGTAATCATATTTGGGATATATATAGCCTGATCAACTATATTTATTTGAGATATTACCAACATGTGTTTGAGAGTGATTGTGGTGTTGCAACGTGTCTAAAACTTACCAACCATATACATAAAGGAATACTAGAACCAAACATAAAGTTTAAAATACTATAGGAGTATTTTATGATGCTATAACCACAAAACTAGATACTTATCAACTTCTTATATCAAGAAGCTCTAGAATCAAACTTATAATTAAAATACTATAAGAGTATTTTAGACACCATAAATAACTTTAGGGAATTGTTAAAAAGACCTTTTATGGTAGGTCTATAGTTACTAAGTGTATACGTTAAAATTATATATAGTTAAGATTTTATAGACTTAGAATAAGTGATTTTAACTCTACTTCCTTTTCCTTGTTTGGATGTGGTTTTAGAGTAGGATCACTTATTCGAAGGTTTATTTGATATGGATTATATATAATCTGTACACACTATGTGATTATAGAAAGACCGGAATGGATCATCTTCGTAAAAATTGTATTTGTAACAAAAATGTTTTATTAATCTCATAGATTCTTTAGACATTCCCATTCTCGTGTAAACCACTTAGATAGATGTAACCACCTCACCACAACAACCAACAGAGGAATCAACGAGAATCAAATAGTGTTTCATTAGGAGGATTCTGAGAAAGAAACAGATGAGGAGTAAAGAAACTACAGAAACCACCAAATGCCTTTACCTTATTAAGGACACCGATGAGAGGTTTGCATGAACTTCCGGGATTCGAACTATCCATTATGAAGTAATGGGGATCAGTGTCACAATCGGAGGTAAGACGGCACAGGAATTCAACATACCTACAGAAGAGAAGGACACCATATAGATATCAGGAGAGAATAAATCTTTATCGCCAGGAGTAGAACATAGAACAGAGAAAAACCACGTATAATACATGCGAAGTATTTGAGTACTTTTTCGTCACTCTAATAACTAGTAAATCGATTCAACCTAGTGAGTTAGTGATTATACTACTCACTTTAAGTATTAAGTTTATCACTTTCTCCTGTCACGACTAATAACAATAAATCGGATCACGAAATCTCAATAGAGAGTGATTATTTCTCAAATTCATAAGTCTAGTTTCAGTAGTTTCTGTTATGAATTGTTTTCAAATCTTTTAGAAAATTAGAACATGATATCCAACAATCCAAGATAACTTAGTTCAGACAATACTCGGTTTATAACCATTCTAGAACCTTACTTCTACTCTTTACCAGGACTGCATCACAGGGATGTAGGTCGAATCATTGAGAACATTATAACAAAACAAAAAATTTATATGTAGATATAAATGATTGGAATACATCTACAGACAACCATCATTACTCACAAACTTATTTTCTCATCGTGTAACAGACTCATGACTCCGAAGAAACATAACCAACCCTCTGGTAAAACACCAATCCTTCAGATAGATTCAGCTACATTTCAAGCTGCAGTCACAGCAGCCGTAGCAGTTGTCATGGCTCACCTAAATGCTCACAATGCAAATGTTAGTGGAAATGTAATTGGAAATCCCGATCGTGGTGATGACCAATTTCAACAACAAGTGCCTATTTGTAAAGACACTCCGGACATCAAACCTAATATCCTGAAACGAAAGTTCGAGAACGAGAAAGGGAATTGTTCAAATCAAGAACCTACCAACGGGCAACAAACTAGGGCAGTCAATACCCCCATCAGCCCTGCTATCCCAACACCGACCACACCATACTTAGGAAGCCTCCCATACTATAGCAAGCGCAACTACCATCATCATGGAGTATGTCGAGTGCTGCATTGCAATATATGTAACATGAAGGGGCACACCGCCCACATCTGTAAGACTCCGGTCGAGTTCATCACTTCAAATACCAATGTTGGAATCAGTCCAATATGCCATTTATGTGGCGAAATAGGACACTTCAAGAGGTATTGTCCAACAGAAAAGAGTAACGGGGGAGCAGGATGAGTTTGACCCCAATGCATGGGGAGGCATCAAAGAATCCTGCTATATTTTTGGTATGCTTCTAAACCCCAATAATTAATTATAATTATAATTACTCTCACGTTCGAACTAAATTGCAGCATTCATATAAAAACTGAAAACCCTAGAAGGTAAGTTATGATGGTTTAGTGTATACATTAGAGTCATTTATAATTAAGATTTGTAGATTTAGAGTGAGTAATACCGCCTCATTTCCCGTTCCTTGTTTGGTTGTGGATTTAGGGCAGGGTTGCTCTGTCAGCTATCTTACCAATCTTAATTATACATGACTTGTGTATAGCAATCAAAGATAGAGAGACCTAGTAGGGATCATTTCATGAAAGTTCATTATTTCAAATTATCAGAACCCTCGTATTGTTAAGTACTCGCCAATTTCTAATCAAAAAGGGGTTCGCAGCAATAATACCAGAATAAACCGAATGCTCTGAAAACTTATGTACATAGGATAGTTCATCATCCTAGTAATCATTTCTTCCAGAACGACTTAATGTAGTATCGTAAGAGTTGAATACATAGTAAAGAAAGTAACCCAACCATCATATATATAATTTAAAAGTTACATTGTTGAATGATACTTGTTTCAAAACAAATTACAATATGATGACAAAATGAGTTTTAAACTGCCGCCTTAGCGTCACTTCTCCAAAAGCTGAAGTTTACCTGTATTACTGAATCCCTGTGAAATACAAGTAGATTTGAAAGAGTAGATCAACATTTAAGCTGGTGAGTTCATAAGTATTTAATGTTAATGTTTGTATAAATCTGAATGAAGTTGTTTGTAGATGTTTGAAAAACTCCTAGAAAATCCCATATTTCCTACTAGTATAAAAGTAGTCTTCTACCAAGACCCGACTGATTTGAATGTTTGCTTTTAGAAATCCAATGTTTTTCAATAAATATGTGGTAGTTTAAAAGTTCCAAAACTGAAATGCAAAAGTGTTTTTCATGCCTAAAATAGTAGATTTATGTATGTATAAAATCACTAAGGCATTTGAGAACCCCATAAATCAACTTGTTTTTAATACTCCATGTGAGCTCTACAACCATGCTATTGACCCAGACTGCCCGTAACAACGTTCTTCAGGCGTTGGAATGTTATGACGTTTGTCACCCCATACATGTCGGTCCAACTGTAGCTAACAGTTTAGGTGCGGGATTGTCAATCCCGTATAGATCTATATTCAAGTATCACGCTCTCCCTACAAGATATTATGGTATATAATACAGGACTTTAACTGCATACTTCAAAGTACGTGAAGTTGAATGTCTCACAAAACTTAGTATCAAATAGATTTACGTCCATTTGTTCTTGTATATGAAAGTATTTCATTGATATAGTATTTATAGTATGTAAAATCCCATGAATATCTAGTAAACTATACCTATTATAGTTTTTCCAAAAGTGTGATTCGTTTGTATGATAAACCCTAGTGTAGTGTCGACTTTGTAAGTGAAGTATAACATTTGTAATAACATTACTGAACATTTATACTCAAAATATAAATAAAGTGTTTCATATTTACATAACAAAATGTTTCATTCCAAAAAGGACAAAGTGTAATCGTGATATATTGTATGAGAATGTTTTCGTATGATAGTTATAAATCAAATATGATTGATTATAACAAAAAGCATAACAAAAGATTTATGTTATTCACACGAGGGTAATCGTGTGTTTACTTGTATTCCCCCCCCCCCCCCTTTAAAGTGTATAAAAGCATTTACAAAGCATTTGAAAACGTAGTTATAGGGGTATGAACTCACCTGATTGAGTGAAGATGGTGAGATGAAAACCGAGGAGAACTTCGACAGGAGAAAGCGGGTTTTCTCGGGATTCTCAGGAATTATCGAGAGTGTAAGACCTTCCTTCGGAACTTGGATGCGAAGACCGGGGCTTTGGGATGGCTTCAGGGGGTTAAATCACAGAGCTTCGGCACGAGAAAGAAGAGAATTTAGCAATGAAACCCGGAACCCTTGAGCTCTATTTATAGTCAAATTTTTGGGTCCCACGTCGTGGCCATAAGGTTGCCACGTTGTGGCCTCAATCCTATCCTCTTCCGTGGAAGAGACGTCTGCTGCCAAGCCTGAAAACCCATCAATCAGGGCCCCCACGTCGTGGCCATCTATGCCACGTCGTGGCCATCCTGACAGCCTCGGGTTTTGTGTCTCGAACTTGTAAAATCCGTAACTTCTGCGTACGAGCTCTGTTTTTGACGTTCTTTATATGCACGCGTAGGTGAGAACATGCTCTACAACTCTCGTTTAGATTTCATCGGCTAATTTTGAGTTTTTTTTAATTAATTAATTTTTAACAGGCCGGGACACGAAAACTCCATCATTAATCCATAACTCCTACATCCGATGCCCGTTTTCGTCAGACTTTTCACCGTTGTGCTACTATTGTTGGGATCTTCGATTCTCATTTAGATTGTTTTGGCCAAAAATCTCTCGATCTCTCTTTCGAGTTTTTAGCTGTCTACTGCTATATCCGAAACTTCGAAAAATCATAACTTACTCATACGAAGTCAGATTTGGGCGTTATTTTTATGTATGTTCACGTTTTAATGATATCTACGACTTTTGTTTAGATACTTAAGGTAAAAAAATATTTTATTAAAACTTCGCGTGTAACGTTTAATCGTATTGACGGTTTTGTTGTGAATCTTAGGTTGGTCATAACTTCTTCGTTATAACTCGGATTCTAGTGTTCTTTATATTTCTGAAAACCTTGACATGATAACTATTATTTTAGGAAACCCAATAGAGACTTTTGAACATTTGATTTTTGACGCTAATTTCATTATATCAAAAGAGATTACAATTCTTTGACTTTTCAGGTCATTACATTGATTCGAAATATCAGGTTGTTACATTATATCAAAAGAGGGAATTTCGTCCCGAAATTTAATGTAAGGTAAATATTTGTGGATTAGGGAAAGAGATGCGGATACTTTTGTTTCATTTGATCTTCGCGCTCCTAAGTGTATTCAGGTCCCCGTTTTACATTCCAGCGGACCTTCACAATGGGTATGTGACTTTGTTTTTTTCCTTTAATTTCCCTATACATGACCTCAATTGGTTCCTCTATAAAGTGGAGACTCTTGCAGATTTCGATTTCGTCTAGAGGGACGACGAAGGTCTCATCGGACAAACATTTCTTCAAGTTTGACACATGAAAGGTAGGATGTACGTTATTTAGTTCATGCGATAGTCGAAGTTTGTATGCTACCGGACCGATCCTTGCAAGGATCTCGAATGGTCCGATATACCTTGGGTTTAGTTTCCCACATTTTCTGAAACGTATTAACCCTTTCCAGGGCGAGACCTTTAATAGCGCTCGGTCCCCGACCTGAAATTCCAAGGGCTTCCGTATTTTGTCCGCATAACTCTTTTGTCTGTCTCTTGAAGCCTTTAGTCATTCCCGAATCTGAACAATCTTTTCAGTTGTTTCTCTTATGATTTCCGGGCCTGTGAGAGCACTGTCGGGTACTTGTCCCTTGGCTAGTTGTGCGTCACCTACTTCAGCCCAGCACAGTGGTGATCTGCACTTCCGGCCATAGAGGGCTTCGAATGGAGCAACCTTAATGTTGGAGTGATAGCTATTGTTGTATGAGAATTCAACTAGTGGTAAATGGGTATCCCATGTTTTACCAAAATCGATTAGACAAGCTCTTAGCATATCTTCCAAGGTTTGTATTGTCCTCTCACTTTGACCGTCGGTTTGTCGATGGTAAGCAGTACTCATGTCTAGCCTCGTTCCTAGAGACTTTTGCAGCGACTGCCAGAATCGCGAGGTGAACCTACTATCTCTGTCAGAGATAATGGATATTGGTATGCCCTGCAGTTGTACAATCTCTCAGATGTATGTTCGAGCTAGCTTCTCCATCTTGTCGGTTTCCTTTATGGGTAGGAAGTGTGCGGATTTTGTTAATCTATCGACGATTACCCAAATGGTGTCTAGCCCACCTGCTGTCTTGGGTAATTTGGTTATGAAATCCACGGTTATCCGTTCCCACTTCCACTTGGGTATTTCGGGTTGTTGTAGTAATCGTGATGGCTTTTGGTATTCTACCTTGACTTTGGCGCAAGTCAGACACTTGCCCACATAGGTAGCGATCTCTGCTTTCATGTTCGGCCAGCAATACAGTTTCTTGAGGGCCTGATACATCTTGTCCGAACCTGGATGTACGGAGTATCGAGTCTTATGAGCCTCATTCATGACCACGTCTCTGAATCCACCAAACCTCGGTGTCCAGATCCGATCCATGAAGTAGCGAACTCCGTCGCCCTTGAGTTCAAGGTTCTTATCCATCCCCCTTAAGGCTTCACCCGTTACATTCTATGTTTTCAAGGCTTCCCTCTGAGCTTCCTTGATTTGTATGGATAGGTGTGAATGGACCGTCATGGTTAAGGATTTCACTCGGCGGCCCGAGTATTCCTTTCGACTAAGAGCATCAGCTACCACATTCGCTTTTCCTGGATGATAAATAATTTCACATTCGTAGTCATTCAACAGTTCAACCCATCGTCTTTGCCTCATGTTGAGTTCCTTTTGATTGAGGATGTGTTGAAGGCTCTTGTGATCGGTAAAGATGGTGCATTTTGTGCCGTAGAGATAGTGTCTCCAAATATTTAAGGCAAAAACAACCGCTCCCAGTTCGAGGTCGTGTGTAGTGTAGTTGACCTCGTGCGTCTTGAGTTGTCTCGAGGCGTAGGCGATTACCTTTCCTCGTTGCATTAGAACACATCCAAGACCTTGATTAGATGCATCACAGTAGACCACGAAGTCTTCTGTTCCTTCTGGCAAGGACAGTATAAGTGTGCTGCATAGTGCTTGCTTCAGTGTTTGGAATTCAGGGTTTTGTCTTTCTTCCCAATTGAAAGTTACCCCCTTCTGGGTCAAGGTGGTAAGTGGTTTAGCAATATTTGAGAAGTTCTGTATAAATCTTCGGTAATAGCCAGCAAGGCCCAAGAATTGTCGGATTTCCGTTGGGGTTTTTGGTGCTGACCAGTTCTCTATTTCCTTGATTTTGGAAGGGTCCACGTGTATCCCGTCTTTGCTAACCACGTGACCTAGGAAATCTACTTTCCGAATCCAAAATTCGCACTTTGAGAATTTTGCGTATAGTTTCTCTTTTCTTAGAGTTTCCAAGATTTGTCGGAGGTGTTGACCATGTTCCTCTTTACTCTTTAAATAAATGAGTATATCGTCTATGAACACGATCACAAATTTGTCCAGGAATGAATGCCACACTCGGTTCATTAAGTCCATGAACACTGCCGGTGCATTTGTTAATCCAAAGGGCATCACTACAAACTCGTAGTGACCATAACGAGTTCGAAAGGCTGTTTTGGGAACATCTACTTCCAAGACTCGTAGCTGATGATACCCGGATCTCAAATCGATCTTCGAGAAATAACTCGCTCCTTGGAGTTGGTCGAACAAGTCGTCAATGCGTGGTAGGGGATATCGGTTCTTGATAGTGAGCTTGTTGAGTTCCCGGTAATCGATACACATGCGGAAAGATCCATCCTTCTTCTTTACGAACAGGACTGGTGCTCCCCAAGGTGACAAGCTCGGTCTGATGAATCCTTGGTTGAGTAGTTCATTTAATTGGCTGGATAATTATTGCATCTCAGTTAGCGCTAGACGATACGGCGACTTAGGTACTAGGGTAGCTCCGGGGATTAA
Source organism: Lactuca virosa (assembly GCF_052849685.1). Taxonomy (NCBI): domain Eukaryota; kingdom Viridiplantae; phylum Streptophyta; class Magnoliopsida; order Asterales; family Asteraceae; genus Lactuca; species Lactuca virosa. The sequence goes on along the minus strand of NC_136428.1, from coordinate 431,876,453 downwards.
ATCGATTATGAACTCGACTTGTCGTTCTGGTGGGACTCCTGGAAGATCTTCAGGGAAGATATCGGGAAAATCGCAGACTTCTAGAATATCTTTGGGGTCTTTCGCTTCTTTTTCGTTATCTACTACCTGGGCTAAGAAGGCATGGTACTCCTTATGCAGATATTTTTGGGCTTTGGCGTAAGAGATGATTTGTAAATTGGTACCGGGCTTGTCACCATAAATGACAAGAGTTTTGCCGTTTGGCAGATTTAGGCAAACGGCCCTTTCATGACAAAGTATATCTGCATGGTGTAGGCTTAACCAATCCATACCGATGATGACATCAAAGCTCTTTATAGTGATCGGCATTAGATCGATTGGAAATGAATGTTCGTTTAGAGTTAGTGTGCAGCCTATGTACATATCGTTTGTGCTTTCTGTTCTACTGTTTGCCATTTCTACTGTAAATATCTTATTGAGTGATTTAGGATTCTGTTTTAGTATGTGTTTGAATTTATGACTCTCGAAACTCCTCTCCGCACCACAATCAAAGAGTATGCATGCATAAGCGCTATTGAGGAGAAACGTACCCGTAACCACCGTGGGATCAACTATTGCTTCGTTCTGCCCTATTGCCAGCACTCTTCCTATGCTGCCAGCATTCCTTGCCTTAGGGCAGTCTCTCTTGTAGTGTCCAGCCTCAGCACACCCATAACACGCCTGGCCCACACCGACTCCAGGGACTTGGGTGATTGGTCGTGCTGGTGCCTTACAGAGATGGGCAGTGTGCCCTTTCTTGTTGCAGTTGTTGCAGTGCATCTCCCGATAATTTCCGTTGTGATGGAAATTGCATTTGCTGCACTTCGGTAGGTTGCCAGCATATGACTTTGCTGGTGCAGAGGTAACAGGAGCATCAGTGGGGGTAGTAGCGGCATGGCCTGCCACTATTTGTTGTTTCTTGGAATGTTCTTGTGAAAACTGACTCTTCCTCTTGTTCCAAAACTTCTTCTTCTTGTTGTTGTTGGTACTAATGTTGTTGTTGTTGTTTCCTATGGTTTGCTCCGGGACAGCAGTTGTGAAGCCTTGACAAATTCCATGGTCAACGAGAGCTTGTGCCAACTTTTTGGCGCTATCGAAAGTGACTGGTTTGGAAGCTAGTACACTTCCTTGAATCTGGGGTGACAGTCCCCAGATGTATCTTTCGATCTTCTTGCTCTCTAGAGCAACCATCCCTGGGCAAAGGATTGCCAGATCACTAAACCTATTGGTATAGGTTGTGATGTCCGAGCCTACCATAGTAAGGCCCCAAAGTTCTTGCTCTAGCTTTTGTACTTTGCCCCTTGGACAGTACTCTTGCATTAACATTTGCTTTAGATTCTCCCAGCCCATAGAATTAGCCACTACCAAAGTTAGTGACTTGACATGGCCATTCCACCATGTCAGAGCTCTCTCGGAGAATGTACAAGCAGCAAAATTTACCTTGCTCACTTCCAGACAAGCACAAATCTCGAAAACCGCTTTTGTTTTCTCTATCCATTGTGATAGAGCCATTATACCTCCGGATTCATTAAAAGATATGGGCTTGCTATTGGTGAATTCCTTGAAGGTGCAATCCCCTTAACGACCCTGACGTTGGCCATTCGTAGAGCTATTTACCCCCCTCCGGACCCATTATTACTCATATGTGTCATTGATGTTGTCACTGCAGCTGTTACAGCAGCTATCAAGATGGCATTATCCGTTGATGGAGGTGGTGGTGGTGGAGGTGTTGTGTTGTTGAAGCGGCGTGTAGATATACGGGGCGGCATCGTTCTGCTAGAGAAAGATAATGAAGAACATAAGTCTTTGATGATTGAAAGCTGTGTGTTAATAAATTTGTTATTTTCGTCAATTTATGAATTTGACTGACCTACCCAAGGTTTAGAGTTTGTTTCATAATATCAGTTTGTATAATGATAGATAGACTTATGAATCTGAGTGGTATTCAAGGAATTAACACACAAAGAAATTTCTTCATATATATTAAACATTCGTTGAGTTACATTTTGAAGTTAAGAAAATTTCGACCCTTCTATGGGTCTCCGATACAGAAGTTAAAGAAAAGTAAGACTTTTAGCCGAGTTCCTATTCTATAACAAAATCTTTGGGATCCGAGCAAGTACTACTTGCGATGTAAGTTGCGCCTGGAGCTCGACTCCGTGTCTGATTGCTTTGCTCCCATAAGATGCCTATCAAACGCGGCTTGATGTTCCCTCGTTTCCATTATTTCAGAGAGGACTGCAATCAGTTGATCTTGGAATGTGTCGGTGCGGAGTTGGGCATTTTCCTGCAACCTGTCCAGTCGACGGATGTCAGAAGTGTGAACTTGTACTTCCATGTTGACTTCACGAATCCGGTCTGCTTGAACCCCGGATTGATAGGACTGTTTGGCTAGTTTTCCTACCATGACTGGGAGTTCTCGGTCGGCTGAACCTCCACCCCTGACGTCGTAGAAGTCCCGACACATACCGTAGGGAGGACGTAATCCTTGCTGTCAGCTCCAATGGTGAATGTGGCTTCCCCAAATGGGAGTTCGTCCCTGAAAGTTTCCCCTAAATGCGGGAGGTTGAGCGACTGGTGGGTTGATTACTTCTGGTTCTGAGTCTGTCCCAGAGTCCTCCCATTCCTCTAATTCTATAGGATCCTCGTCCTCATCGGGGTCCTCCTCTATCCATCCTCCATTGCCCTGATTCGGGTAGTAGGGATCCCCGTGTGGATAGAATCCAACCATTGTGTCTGTACGAGAATAGAGGTATGAGAATTGTCTAGAAATTTTTAAAAAAGACATGTAAATCTAAACATGTAAGTTAAACTATTGTATTTACCAAATACTCCTATAGTATTTAAGTTTGTATCTTTAATACTAGTGTCATTTTGGTAAGTTTTGACTTGTTGCTCACTACGACCATTCCTCGACATATATTAGTCCGATATCGGATAAATATAATTGATCAGACTATATTCGTCCCAAATCCGATTACATATTCCGAGGCCTAGTCGTAGTGTCCAACTTGCCTTAATACTTCTTATATAGTTCTACTATGAAAATGACTCGTTGTATGCATGTATTTGTGCTTTTATGACCGAAATAATTTAAGCTACATGAAACGCAGTTTAGGTGTAAAAACATTTTGTCAGAGAGTTTTAGTCCCTATGCATTTATAGTTTGTATATCTTATGTGGTTCGATATTTACTTAGTTCACTATAAACAATGCTCTGATACCAATCAGTCACACCCCCAAACCAGAACGGCGGAATCGTTCGAGGGCGGATGACTTCATATAGTATCGTAAGAGTTGAATACATAGTAAAGAAAGTAACCCAACCATCATATATATCATTTAAAAGTTACATTGTTGAATGATACTTGTTTCAAAACAAATTACAATATGATGACAAAATGACTTTTAAACTGACGCCTTAGCGTCACTTCTCCAAAAGCTGAAGTTTACCTGCATTACTGAATCCCTGAGAAATACAAGTAGATTTGAAAGAGTAGATCATCATTTAAGCTGGAGAGTTCATAAGTATTTAATGTTAATGTTTGTATAAATCTGAATGAAATTGTTTGTAGATGTTTGAAAAACTCCTAGAAAATCCCATATTTCCTACTAGTATAAAAGTAGTCTTCTACCAAGACCCGACTAATTTGAATGTTTGCTTTTAGAAATCCAATGTTTTTCCATAAATATGTGGTAGTTTAAAAGTTCCAAAACTGAAATGCAAAAGTGTTTTTCATGCCTAAAATAGTAGATTTGTGTATGTATAAAATCACTAAGGCATTTGATAACCCCATAAATCAACTTGTTTTTAATACTCCATGTGAGCTCTATAACCATGCTATTGACCCAGACTGCCTGTAACAACGTTCTTCAGGCGTTGGAATGTTATGACGTTTGTCACCCCAGACTTGCTGGTCTAACTGTAGCTAATAGTTTAGGTGCGGGATTGTCAATCCCGTATAGATCTATACACAAGTATCATGCTCTCCCTACAAGAGATTATGGTATATAATACAGGACTTTAACCGCATACTTGAAAGTACGTGAAGTTGAATGTCTCACAAAACTTAGTATCAAATAGATTTACGTATGAAAAGTCCATTTGTTCTTGTATATGAAAGTATTTCCTTGATATAGTATTTATAGTATGTAAAATCCCATGAATATCTAGTAAACTATACCTATTATAGTTTTTCCAAAAGTGTGATTTGTTTGTATGATAAACCCTAGTGTAGTGTCGACTTTGTAAGTAAAGTATAACATTTATAATAACATTACTGAATATTTATACTCAAAATATAAATAAAGTGTTTCATATTTACATAACAAAATGTTTCATTCCAAAAAGGACAAAGTGTAATCGTGATATATTGTATGAGAATGTTTTCATATGATAGTTATAAATCACATATGATTGATTATAACAAAAAGTATAACAAAAGATTTATGTTATTCACACGAGGGTAATCATGTGTTTACTTGTATTCCCCACCCCCCCTTTAAAGTGTATAAAAGCATTTACAAAGCATTTGAAAACGTAGTTATAGGGGTATGAACTCACGTGATTGAGTCAAGATGGTGAGATGAAAACCGAGGAGAACTTCGACAGGAGAAAGCGGGTTTTCTCGGGATTCTCAGGAACTCTCGAGAGTGTAAGACCTTCCTTCGGAACTTGGATGCGAAGACCGGGGCTTTGGGATGGCTTCGGGGGGTTAAATCGCAGAGCTTCGGCACGAGAAAGAAGAGAATTTAGCAATGAAACCCGGAACCCTTGAGCTCTATTTATAGTCAAATTTTTGGGTCCCACGTCGTGGCCATAAGGTTGCCACGTCGTGGCCTCAATCCTATCCTCTTCCGTGGACGAGACGTCTGCTGCCAAGCCTGAAAACCCATCAATCAGGGCCCCCACGTCGTGGCCATCTATGCCACGTCGTGGCCATCCTGACAGCCTCGGGTTTTGTGTCTCGAACTTGTAAAATCTGTAAGTTCTACGTACGAACTCCGTTTTCGACGTTCTATATATGCACGCGTAGGTGAGAACATGCTCTACAACTCTCGTTTAGATTTCGTCGGCTAGTTTTAAATTATTTTTAATTAATTAATTTTTAACAGGCCGGGACACGAAAACTTCGTCGTAAATCCATAACTCCTTCATCCGATGCCCGTTTTCGTCAGACTTTTCACCGTTGCGCTACTATTGTTGAGATATTCGATTCTCATTTAGATTGTTTCGGCCAAAAATCTCTCGATCTCTATTTCGAGTTTTTAGCTGTCTACTGATATATCCGAAACTTCGAAAAATCATAACTTCGTCATACGAAGTCAGATTTGGGCGTTCTTTTTATGTATGTTCATGGTTTAATGATATCTACGACTTTCGTTTATATACTTAAGGTAAAAAAACATTTTATTAAAACTTCGCGTTTAACGTTTAATCGTATTGACGGTTTTGTTGTGAATCTTAGGTTGGTCATAACTTCTTCGTTATAACTCGGATGCTAGTGTTCTTTACATTTCTGAAAACCTTGACATGATAACTATCATTTTTGGCAACCCAATAGAGACTTTTGAACATTTTATTTTTGACGCTAATTTCATTATATCAAAAGAGATTACAATTCTTTGACTTTTCAGGTCATTACATTGATTCGAAATATCGAGTTGTCACACTTACCATGCAAAATTCTTATTTTGTGTAAAATAACTTTTTTCTTAATCAGCCGTCAGATGAAATTCTTCCAATCCATTGATGGGTTTTGAGCTTTCTAACACTTCCTAAGTGTACATGCAAGCCTAATAACCTTGGATCTATGTTTGTCTAATTTCCATGCAAAGTTGATTTCCAAGGTTATGATCCTATCTACCATACATGGGGAACAATTTTAACTTGAATGAAAGATAGAACTACATACCTTGTTGTTGATTTTGATCCTTGAAACCTTGTGAGCCTAGCACCCCAAGTGGGATGCCTCAAATGATTCACACAACACCAAATGCTTTTGGAGTAAACTTTTGAGAGAATATTACACTTGCAAAATCGGCTCTAGCCCTCTTGATTCTTATGTGTAGCCGATTTTGGTGGAGCATGGGTTCTTTATATAGTGTTGACACATCTAGGGTTACACCATGTAAACCCTAATATGTCATGACTCTTCATTTCCATGACCCATGGGTTTGTAACTCCCATGAAGCATCCATGGAGCATCCAATGGGTTTAACCCAACTTGATTATCTATGGAGCCTTTTAGCCCACTATACAAGTTATGCATAATTTACATAATCAACCCATATATTTAATTAGTTATCTTTTGATCACTTAATTAATTCTAAATTAATTCTTGACCAAACTAATTAAATAATATTATTAATATATTAGAACTTATAATATATTAAGAAACCACAAGTATTATTTCTCTCATTTAGTCTATCCAATTGCATGGTGCCATGCAACCCAAATGGACCATGCCGGGTCGGGTCAAGTACATACCAGAAATAGTTATGGACTTAGATACCTTATCCAACAGTCTCCCACTTTTATAAGTCTAATAACTATAACTGCAAGTATGACTTCAGGAACCGATCGGCAATCGTAGCTCTTTCAAGGTTTCTCGCAACTGAGAAGATGATGGTACGCCATTTCAGATAAGTGATCATATAATCCTCTATTCCAGATATCAGCCGGACAAATACATGGAACAATGTCTTACTTTTGTCCAGCAGTTTGTTTCCCGATTTCTGAATTGTTTTGACATAGAACTTAATTGAACACATCAACTTAGTTCTGACCGGGCCCGGTACATGGGTCAAAAAAAAATCATCGAGGGGCCCAGATATCAGCTTCTACTCCAAGAAGGTGTTGGGTTATGAGCATTCTAACACTCCTAAGTGTACATGCAACCCTAAATACCTTGGATCTATGTTTTCTCTATTATACATGCAAATATGAATATTCCAAGGTATTCATCCTAACTAGCATAAGAACATGGATTCATATGAATATAACAAGTTCGAATTACATACCTTTTGGTGTAGATTATCTTCATGAAGCTTGAGTGCCTAGTGCCCCAAGTGTGACACCTCAAATGGTTCACACAACACCAAATACACTTGGAATAACTTGAGAGAAATGGAACACTCCTTGAAATCATGTAGCCCTCCTATACACACACTAGTGCCCGATTTCTTGAGCCATGAGATTCTTTTATATGGTGGCTATTAGGGTTGCACTATATAACTCCTAACTTTACCCATTCCTTATGCTCCATGGATTTTAACCTCCATGGAGTATCCATGGGTCACCCCATGGACTCAGTCCAACATAAGGAATCTTGGATCACAAGCCCACATATATAAGAATGAACGATTTACAAAATCAACCCATATATTTAATTAGTCTTCTTTTGATCACTTAATTAATCCTAGATTAATTCTTGATCAATACTAATTAAATAATCTTATTAATATATTAGAACTTATAATATATTAATAACCCTTAAGTGTTATTTCTCTCATTTTAGTCTATCCAAATGCATGATGCCATGCAACCCAAATGGACCATGCCGGGTCGGGTCCAGTCTTACCAATTATAGTTATGGACTTAGACATTAATCCAACAGTCTCCCACTTGGATAAGTCTAAAACTATTATTGCGTACGACTTCAAGAACCGACTGGGAATCATAGCTCTCAAAAGATTCTGTCGAACTCTGACCTTGCCGATGATCTCTGACCTTTGTCAATGACTTGTCCATTAGATAAGGGATCATATATTCCTCCATTCTAGATATCATATGGACTGAGACATGGATTATAAATCATTCTCTCTGTCCATTGTTGTTTCCCGATTTCCGATTTCTGACGTTTGACTAATTGAACAAATCAAATCAGTCTAGGCCCGACCGAGCGCTTACATTTGTCATCACCAAATCATCGAGGGGCCCACAGATATCGCTTTTATCCCGAAGGTAAAAGGAATGGATAAACTTCGACTCATATGGCTTGTTCTACTACTTGTTGAATCATACACAAAAGCACGTTTTATAACATCGAGTTACCAATGCATTTTCGCGCAATCAATGTACAACCAACTTATAGTAACAACTCATATCTCTAGGTTTGAATAATATAAGATATTATCGTCTCATGATCACTCGTGATAAAATCCATGAAGTGATTCAAATGAGCGCGGGTTGAATCCAATACTCAGAACTTATGAGCACTCATGAGTGTTGTAGCACAACTTTGTCCACCAACTTGGACCTCTACAAGCCAACCTATGACAATCTTGATTCATATCTACTTCCAACATATGACCGACTATGGATGGTTTTGAATAACTTAGTCATTCCGGAAGAATAACCTAGTTATTATGGAAGTCAAAACATGCAAAGTGAAACACAAGAATAAATGAATCAAATATGGTATCAAACCCTATGAATATAAATAGACCACTTTTATTTATCACCATACTGATTACTCATTATTCATTGTTTCGGTTTTATCAACTTTATACTTGATTTAAAACACTAGTTGTCCCATGCTCCAAGCATGTACACTATGTTTTTTAAAACAACAGCGTTGCCATACACCAAGTATGCACTCTATGTTTTTTTTTTCTGTGATCCTTACTTTGTGAAATAAACCAATTGACCAAACTTTCAATGATTCTAATTTCAGACTCCCAAAACCTTACTGCAAATGCAAGAATACCAAATTCATGCCATTTACTGAAATCTGTTAGATTCAAAACTTATATGCATTGATCCTCTTGTAATGATCATGCACAATGTCACAAAGACTTGACAACAACCATTACAGAGCATTCCAAAGAAGATCAACTCCTTTGAAACATCCTTCTTGCATTAAGTTTCCTAATCTTACACAAATTTATTGAACAATTTCTGACTTTGAAAAATTTCCATATTCCATTTTGACTATCATTTCAGAACAAGAGTTGCCTCCTTATAGATTATGTCAATATGGTCCTTCCAGAATTCATACTATACTTCCAACTGTCCTTGAGCAACCAATCTTTGGTAAACCTTAGAATGTCCTCGACAATTGCTTAATCATTTTAGTCATATCCAATTCTAGACCTTTTCCCTTCTTAATGCCCCAGGCATCTGGAAAATTTTAGAAAGGATGAATATAGCACATGTGATCGATCCAATATCCGAAGCATATGGGACACGATTCATGATGTCTCACATAAAGACTAAACCAGTCTTTTGCTATAATATCTCCATTTCAATTTGCCAAGTTCTCATAAAATCAGATTATGAAAAGGGATGTCGTAATCATAATCGAATTTTAGAATGCAAATAATGGACCCATATATAGAATTTCCTTATGTTGAGCCATTCCAACATGAAATTCATATATATATCCTTGACTAAATACGATTTAAAACCTCAATCTAAACTTTTAGATTTGAGATGAAGTATAATTTCCTCTCCCTTAATTATAGCAAAACAACTTTTTCCCAATTGAAACCTTTTGTTTTCTATAATTAACATTGCTAACTTGCAACCTTTATCATAATTATCATGCTCCCACTAGCACGATGATTATTAGCATAACACTTATGCTCCCACTAGCTTTCACATGTACTCAGAAATCAGCTGAACTTCTAGAAAAAATAAACAATACCTTATTGACTTTCTTACCATAGTTCAGATTTATGATATTAGATTGCTTTGATAAAACTTTATCAAAATCATACACCTTGCCTTAGATAGCACACTTGTGTGTCTAAACAATTTAAAGAACTATGAAAAGGGATGCCGTAATCATAGTCTCAATTGTTTAGACCTTTTCCATTTCTCACAAGTCCATGTTAGTGTGCCGGTTAACCACACATGCTCCACTAACGACTTTGAGAATGCAAATATCACAATTGCTATCTAGCTAAAATCTACTTAGTGAAAGTGTTTCCTCACCATCATTTTCATGAATCGGAGAGAAACCTTATTACACATAGATTTAATGGTGTATGTGTTCTTATCCACGTGAATTTGTCAAACCATAATCACAAGACTAGGTTAGTAACACATCCTAACTCATATGGATTGAGTTTGTGCAATCTTAAATTCTTGCCACCTGGTGGCTCAATGGCCTACCATTGCTTCCAAGTTGTTGTGCAACCAACTGAGAACTCTAAGAACTCATATGCATAGCCAACTTTAATTGGAATGGACACAGAAATAGTCAACATGATAGGTTATAAACCTCAAGTCGTGTGCTAGTGAAGAACTTTAGGTTTTACTCTTGATTAGTTCTTGAGACTTTCAAGACCTTTTAAGACTCCCACTTTCCTCTTGACATATAAGACTCTCTTGTCAAATATTCAAGAGATAGTGTGGATTAGAATCAAGACAAAAACTTCACACAATTGGCCTTAGTTGGTCTTAGTTTTATCCAAAACATCACAACTTACCAATTTCAAATGTACAAGAGTAGAAACCTTTTACTATTACATTTGACAAGTGTTTTTAAACCTTCTTTAAGACATGTCACTCAAGTTACAATCTTGGAGTATGACTCTAAGAATTGTTTTGGAATGAAATATGACTCATCTTCTTGATTTAACCACTTCAACAATTCATAACTCCTCTTCTTAGCTACCAGAATGCACTTAGAGGATGAATTGTGATAAGGTCTCTTAATCATTAAGATGATTATATAACATGATACTAAAGTACTCTCCCATCTTTTCAGATTTGAGAAACTTTTATCCTTCCGCCTAATTTGATTCTTCTCATTCGTTCCGCCATACACTGAAATTTTTCCAATGCTTCAGAATTATACTTAAGCTTATAAGTATAACCATATTTACTAAACTTTAGTAAATCATGATGAATAGTCTTAACGAGCTTTTGTGGTGGACTTAATTAGTGCACAAGAATGTGTACTTGATCCCTTAGTGTGTTACTTGACTCACACATCCAAGTAGTTAGTTTTAATTTTCCAATGCTTGAAGGTTCTCATTCATCATGCTATACAACGTGCATGATTCCAAGTTTCTATCCAACTGAAACATAGGTGATGAGAATCTTTCATTATTTGGTAAATTTATACACTACCACAAATGAAAGAATCAAATTCATATTTCCACTCTTGCTCTTAATGGAATCTTATAAGCAACAAAAGTTTTCACAAATACCATTGTAAGGATATTTTAAAATAAATAAAGTCAAAAGATTTACCTTTTATTTTTAAACTTTGCGGAAAAACTCATCCTTACAATCCATATGAAAACTTGTTGTTATCTATTCCTAAGAAAAATATCATAACTCCTAAGAAGTAGCTCAAGAATCCGATCTTCAAACTATGTGATAGAAATCCATCTACGCGATCAGATTCAGCATATTCTTTCTTTAAGTTTCTTCACTTTTCCTTTGATTCTTCAAACATCAGCATGTGACCCAGTCACATCATGTATCAAGAATCTCATAATAGAAACTTAGCAGAGTTAGATAGTGGACTTTACCTGAAGTAGAGTCAAACTTATTGAATTTAACATCCTTAGGTAAATTTGGCAGCTTCGCAACCAATGCCCCTTTCTTTGGCAATGGACCCTTGATAATGGGACTATCTCAGACTTAGCCTCTCTCTTTACCATTTGGTCAACCAAGTTGACTATGCCCGATTCCCTTCCATTGGGAGAGAGAGCTTTACTAGATATCCAATGTTCCCATTGTCAATGTCCATAAAGTTTTAGGAAGTTGACCTTAGCAAATAGATAAGATCATTAAAGGTCTTGTCATAATCTGTTTCATAGAATTCCCAAAGGAACTCACTATGTGACTTAGAAAATAGTTGAGTCACCAAGTTTCTCAAGACTTTGACACCCAACTCTCCCGGCTTGTCAATATCTGACTACATCTCCAAGATGTCATCACATATAGACCTTTGCTTGCCAATAGGGCTTGAGTGACCTTAAACTTTTCAGGAACATGTGGGTTAGGGAGAATAATTAGAGGAGGTGAAAGAAGTATGATGGGACATCATCTTCATTTAGGAAAGCTTGTTTCAAAAGATTTGGGAAGATCATAAAGGTCTAAACCAGACATATTTGGGAGATATTCAAGATAGTTGATTTAAAGTCCTTAATATAACACCCAATATGAAATATTAAGGCTAGGACCCAACAAACTATTTTATAACTTAGAAGAGGGATGTCGTAATCCAAGCTATAAAATATTTGAAGGTAGGTGAATGACGATTCACCAATTTCCACCAAGATAAATAAAATGTATTATTAGGTTTTCATTGGTTTTGAAACTCCTAGATTCTTTTGAGATTCATTGAACTTTTCCAATGGCATGTTTCAATCTCGATTGTGCCCTTCAGGTTTTGTGACTGGGATGCCGAGGATCACAAAACAAGGTGTGAAGTAACCATGCAAATTACTTGGTACTCTTAAGTGTTTACTCCTCAATCGATGTGCCGGTTAACCACACAACTCCATCGATACTATGATAAATATTAAGTTACCCTTTGCCTACCTTGTTAAATCCAGGTTAGTGTGCCGGTTAACCACACACGCTCCACTAACGGTTTAAGCAAAGTGCAAAGTGTAATTTCATGGATTAGCACCTTATTCACATTTTCCTAAGTAACTAAGATTGGGTATTAATAAAAGGTTTAGTGACTTAGTATTTATCATTAATACTTTTAATGAAGGGAGAATTATAGTCCTTGTCCTACCCGTTCGGCTAACGACCCTCCACCAGTCAAGGAAGCGGTGGGTGAGAGTGGACACCCATTAAGTTGCCATTTTATAGGCAACAACCTTATACCCCCCTTATAGATCGGCTTCGTGAATGAGGCCTACTAATGGTAAGACTGACTTGCTCTTATACATATATATAAATATTATTAACTTATAATATTATAAAGTATAAGTGTTGAATTTTAACTTTTAAAATTCTAAGGGCTAACTTGGAATTAAAGTATTCATAAGTGAAAACTTTTCAAATTCCAAAACTTGAGGGCAAGTTTTGAAACTATTCAAAACTAATTAATTCCATAACTTATGTGTTTAAAGTAGTTTTAATTAAGAAAACTCTTCAAGTTCCATAAATTGAGGACAAGTTATGGAAGACTTTAAAGTAATAAAAGAATGTAACTTTTCTTTATTTTATAACTTATGGAATTAATTAAGGTTACACATTTTATGATTTAATGAAATGACTCTTGAACCTCCATAACTTGAGGACAAGTTATGGAGTCATAAACCACTTAATGAGGACAAGACTCTTCATTTTTGTAACCTTTGCCAACTTTTATGAGTTTTATGAAACTTAAATGTGACTTTTCATATAACTTGAGGACAAGTTACAAAAACACATTTTAGAATCAACTATTAGATTAGAATGGATTGAAAACAAATAATCAATTAACTTTTCTATTAATCTAAGCAACTCATATGAACAAGATAATTAGAATCAAACTTTTTTATGTAATTAGCATAACACTTAAACTAATACAAAACATGAATCTATTCACAATTATCTTTGAAATTGGATTAGCATGAACATTACCTCATCAAAACAAGTTTATAAGTTCAAACACAACTTTTGGTAATGTTCCTAGTCCATTTCCAGCCAAAAAACTCGAAGATATGCTGTCGGGGGGTCCAACTCGTCGAGTGCATGAACCAACTCGGCGAGTTGGATGAGTTTTGCCTTGGAGTCGTCGAGTCCCTTTATGCACTCGGCGAGTCTGCTGTGCAGACAGCACAAAACTTCGTTTTTTCAGCAATTTTAGCAAGTATAACAAGAAAACAAGCCTAGGCTCTGATACCACTGTTGGGTTATGAGCATTCTAACACTCCTAAGTGTACATGCAACCCTAAATACCTTGGAACTTTGTTTTCTCTATTATACATGCAAATATGAATATTCCAAGGTATTCATCCTAACTAGCATAAGAACATGGATTCATATGAATATAACAAGTTAGAATTACATACCTTTTGGTGTAGATTATCTTCATGAAGCTTGAGTGCCTAGTGCCCCAAGTGTGACACCTCAAATGGTTCACACAACACCAAATACACTTGGAATAACTTGAGAGAAATGGAACACTCCTTGAAATCGTGTAGCCCTCCTATACACACACTAGTGCCCAATTTCTTGAGTCGTGGGATTCTTTTATATGGTGGCTATTAGGGTTACACTATGTAACTCCTAACTTTACCCATTCCTTATGCTCTATGGATTTTAACCTCCATGGAGTATCCATGGGTCACCCCATGGACTTAGTCCAACATAAGGAATCTTGGATCACAAGCCCACATATATAAGAATGAATGATTTACACAATCAACCCATATATTTAATTAGTCTTCTTTTGATCACTTAATTAATCCTAGATTAATTCTTGATCAATACTAATTAAATAATCTTAATAATATATTAGAACTTATAATATATTAATAAACCTTAAGTGTTATTTCTCTCATTTTAGTCTATCCAAATGCATGATGCCATGCAACCCAAATGGACCATGCCGGGTCGGGTCAAGTCTTACCAATTATAGTTATGGACTTAGACATTAATCCAACAGAAGGAACAAATAAACTTCGATTCATATGCTTGATCTTCTACTTGTTAAATTACACACAACCGCACGTTTTATAACATCAAGTTGCCAATGCGTTTTTCGCACGATCAATGCATAACTAACTCATAGTTAACAAGTCATATCTCTAGGTTTGAAGACTTATATGATATTACCGTCTCGCGATCACTCGAGATAAATTCCATGAAGTGATACCAGCGAGCGTGGGTTGAATCCAATACTCAGAACTTATGAGCACTCATGAGTGTTGAGGCCATGTCCAGCATCTTAGACCTCTACAACCAACCCATGACAGTCTTACTTCATATCTACTTCCAACATATGACTGATTGTGGATAATTTGAATAATATGTAAAAACACAACATAAATATTCTGGAAGTCAAAACATGCAAAAGAAATAATAGTAAACGATTGACAAGAGATAGCAACACTTTACTCATAAATAAACACAACTTTTATTCATCATCAAATGTCAATTACATTTTACATATTTCAAAATTATCTAACTACTAAAACTAATATCATCCTGCAGTCCTATGCTCCTAGCATGCTGGAGATGCTTAACCCTATCCAGTCCCTTCGTGAGGGGATCTACCGGGTTCTCATCCGATGATACCCTCTTTGCCACGAGGAGTCCTTCTTCTATACGATGTCTGATGAAATGATATTTCCTGTCAATGTGTCTGGATCTCCCGTGATCCCTTGGTTCCTTTGCTAAGGCAAATGCACTTTCACTATCTCAGAAAATCTCTATGGGCTCCGTTACGGCTGGTACAACTCCAAGGTCTCCAATGAAGTTCTTTAGCCATATAGCCTCCTTTGTTGCCTCGCTTGCCGCTATATACTCTGATTCACAAGTTGAATCAGATACTGTATCCTGCTTGGAACTTTTCCAAGAGATTGCTCCTCCATTTAAGGTAAATACCCAGCCCGACTGAGAACGGAAATTATCCCTATCAGTCTGGAAGCTAGCATCACTATACCCTACAACTCTCAAGTCATCACTCCCACCAAGGGTAAGGACCCAGTCCTTAGTTCTTCGCAGGTACTTGAGAATATTCTTTACCGCTGTCCAGTGAGCCTTACCAGGGTTCCCCTGATACCTGCTAACCATGCTTAAAGCAAAGGCTACATCAGGACGAGTACAGGTCATAGCATACAGGCTACATAAGGTACTCGACTCATTTCTGCTATCTCAACCTCTGTACTCGGGCTCTGAGTCTTACTCAGTCTAACGTTACTCTGGATGGGTAACTCTCCTTTCTTGGAATCTTGCATGCTGAACCTCTTCAGCAACTTCTCCAACTATGTACTCTGACTAAGCCCAATTAGTCTTTTACTTCGGTCTATCAGAATCCTTATTCCTAGAATATAGGCAGCTTCTCCAAGGTCCTTCATAGCGAAACACTTCCCAAGCCAGGACTTAACTTCCTGTAAGGTTGGGATGTCATTTCCTATGAGTAGTATGTCATCCACATACAATACCAAAAAGCTAACTATACTCCCACTAGCCTTGACATACACACAAGATTCATCTTCACTCCTTGAAAAGCCAAATTCTTTGACTTTCTCATCAAAGCAATGATTCCATCTGCGAGGTGCTTGCTTTAATCCATAGATGGATTTTTCAAGCTTACACACTCTATTAGGGTACTCTGTGCTGACAAAACCCTCTGGCTGAGCCATGTAAACATCCTCAACCAACTTTCCATTAAGGAAAGCGGTTTTGACATCCATTTTCCATATTTCATAGTCATGAAATGCAGCTATGGCTAACAGTACTCTAATAGATTTAATCTTGGCCACTGGTGAAAAGGTTTCATCATAATCAACTCCTGGAGTTTAAGAAAAGCCCCTTGCAACCAGTCGTGCCTATTGCAACCAGTCGTGCCTTATAAGTGTGTACATTACCATCCATGTCGGTCTTCTTCTTGAAGATCCACTTGCACCCAACTGTCTTGCGACCTGGTACATGGTCAACCAAGTCCCAGACCTGATTGTCATACATGGACTGTATCTCACTATCCATTGCCTCTTTCCATTTAGCAGACTCGGGGCCTGCCATGGCTTCCGCATAGCTGTTAGGTTCATCCAGACTTACCAATGTCTCATCACTGATAAGTGTCTCACCTTCCGCAGTAATATGGAAACCATAGTAGTGCTCAGGTGCATTCCTAACCCTTGTGGAACGCCTCAGAGGTACGGATTTGTCAATTGGATCAACATGAGTTTCCTCCTCAAGTTGACTGCTAGGGTTTGAGGTTCCTTCACAACTTGACTCTTCAAATTTCTTCAAGGTCAATTTGCCTCCCACTGTTTCCTTGGCCTATTAACTCTCTCTCTCTCGAAAGACAGCCCTCCTTGCTACAAAGACCACATTCTCACTAGGTCTGTAGAAGAGGTAACCAAAGGATTTTTGTGGGTAGCCGATGAAAATACGTCTCTCACTTCGAGGTTCGAGCTTGTCGTGAGTCTCGCGTCTCACGAAAGCCTTGCAACTCCAAACCTTGATGTGGGCTAGACTGGGAACTCTTCCAGTCCACATCTTGTGAGGTGTTTTGGAAACCTTCTTTGTAGGGACCAGATTAAGGATATGGGTGGCAATCTCTAAGGCATACCCCCAAAATGAGATTGGTAGCGTAGCTCGACTCATCATGGAACGAACCATGTCCAACAGGGTTCGATTACGCCTCTCAGCTACACCATTCAACTGAGGTGTCCTGGGAGGTGTCAATTGTGAGACAACCCCACATTCCCTTAGATAGTCGAGGAACTCAGTGCTAAGATACTCACCACCACGATCGGATCGAAGCATCTTAATGTTCCTGCCCAATTGATTCTCGACTTCTTGATTAAACTCTTTAAACCTTTCAAAAGTCTCTGACTTATGCTTGATTAAGTAGACATATCCATATCTATTGTAATCTTATGTAAAAGTCACATAATAACGATTAGCATCCCTTGTGGCATGTTTGAAGGGTCTATACACATCCGTGTGTATAAGATCCAACAAACCTTCACCCCTCTCACAAGAACCTGTGAAGGGTGACTTTGTCATTTTTCCAAGTAAGCATGATTCACAACTATCATCTAATTTTAGGTCAAATGATTCCAAAACTCCATCTTTTTGGACTTGGCCTATGCGTTTCTTGCTTATATGTCCAAGACGACAATGCCATAATGATGCTTTATCCAAGTTATTATCATTAGTAGAATCAATACACAACACATTATTTCCTAAATTATCTACAACAGACACAACTTCATACACACCATCACAAGGTAATGCTTTAAAATAAAACACATTATTAAAGAAAACATTTATTCCACCAATTTCAATATCAAAGGAAAAGGTAAAACCTTGTTTGTACAAAGCATGAAACGAAATAACATTTCTTGCCATTTCTGGCGAATAACAACATTTATTCATATCTAAAGTAAATCCACTACTAAGCAACAAAGTATAAACTCCAATCTTGGTGACAGGTGAAACTTTCCTATTCCCCATGATCAAGTTTATCTTTCCATCCTCCACATTCTCATTTATACTTAGTCCCTGCAATTCAGAACAAATATGAATACCGCAACCGGTATCAAGGACCCAAGAGTTAGAATAGAGTGAATTATTAGATAAGATAGTGTAAATACCTGCATGGTTGGGTTTCAATTTCCCATCCTTCAAATCTTGCTGGTACTTTGGGCAGTTACACTTCCAGTGCGCCTTTTCATGGCAATAGAAGCATTCAGCCTCTTTGGGATCAGAAGAAGGTGTAACGAAACCTTTCTTGGTTCCTCTAGAAGAGGAGCCATCAAGAGTCTTACCCTTGGTACCCTTCGAAGGGTTCTTCCTCTTCTTCCCTCTACCTTTCCCGATTGCCAGGACAAGTGCTGAGTTTGGAGTAGTAGTAGGAGTGGTCACAACCGACTTACCTTTAAGACCTGATTCTGCGGTCTTTAGGAGTCCTTGAAGTTTGCTAAGTGTAACTTCCTCCTTGTTCATGTGGTATGTCATGCAGAATTGATCGTAACACGAAGGTAAGGAGTGCAAAATAATATCTATTGCTAACTCCTCAGGGAAGTTCACATTCAACTTCATCAATCGGTCCACATACCTTTGCATTTTCTGCATGTGGCTTGTGATGGGTTCACCATTTTTCATTCGGGTTGTGATCATAGAGGAGATGATTTCATATCGCTCTTGACGAGCACTCTGATGGTAGCGGTCCATCAAATCCTGGTGCATCTCAAAAGGATAGTAGTACTCATAGGACTTTTGGAGCTCGGGTGTCATAGTGGCCATCATGATGCATGCCACTTTTGTAGCATCCCTTTCATGTGCCTCATATTCAACAAACTCCTCAGGAGTAGCAGTTGGCTCAGGCACCTTAAGCTCCTTGTCGAGAACATATTCCTTGTTCTCGTATCGAGTGACCATCTTGATGTTTATGATCCAGTCAGTAAAGTTGGATCCATCAAAGATGACTCTCCCACAAAGGTTCATGAGGGGGAAGGAGCCAGTCAGGTTTGAACCAGGAGTAGCAGTGTTGGAAGACATCTGAAAAGAAGAAAACAAGTTTAGTTTAGATATAGAGAAAGTCCTTAATAAAACACCCAAATGTAATATTAAGGCTAGGATCCAATCACAATATATTATAACTTAGAAGAGGGATGCCGTAATCCAATCCATAACATATTTGAAAGGTAGGTGAATGACGATTCACCAATTTCCACCATGAAAACGAAATATAAATTATTAGGTTTTATTTGGTTTTTAAGAAATTCCTAGATTCTTTTGAGATTCATTGAACTTTTCAATGGCATGTTTCAATCTCGAGTGTGCCCTTTATGTTTTCTGACTGGGATACCGAGGATCACAAAACAAGGTGTGAAGTAACCATGCAAATTACTTGGTACCCTTAATGGGGTCACTTTTATGATTCAACAATTTCCCCCTAAGTGACCTCTTTAACTCCGGTTCAGCTATCAAGTTTGAGGAACTTGATCAAAATCCACCAGAACTTCCTGACATTTTCCAGCCATGTGATTCTTCTTTAAATTTCAAACTTGACTTCTGCAGTAGTATGCTTCAATTTTTCAACTGCAGTCCGGCAGATGTCAAGTTGTTTCTTGGGCAGGCGGTGCATGGCATTCATCGGAATGAAGTATTTGACGTTGTCAGCCTTCCATTTGAATATGATGCCAAGTTCAGGGAAGTTTGTTGCGCCTAGTGATCTTTCTTCGAAGCCTTCGGTAGGCATTGGCACAGGTTCAAGTGGTGGTAGATCAAATTTCTTGAGGATGGTGGGGTAGATATCCGCATCAATCCTGGCAAAGTCACAGACTGTATCCCTCAGAAAAGAGTTGGCTTTTTCAAGCGCTATTTGCATTTTAGGGTGCTTTTCTGCCTTGTTCTGGAACACACTGGCAATAAGGAAGATTTCTTCCGGATTCACGCATGGGAAGTCTGCCTGGGTGCGGATGTAGTCATGCTCCCTTCTGGTGAGGCTATACTGGATAAAGTCGGCCTTCATGAACTTCCGCATCTTGTAGTTCTTGACTGCGGATGGTCTATCGTTAGACCAAACATTCTCAATGGAAGAGCCATGCTTAGCATAAAATCGGTTAAGTCTTTCAAACTCCATTGGCAGTCGTTTGTGATCAGGAAGGCCGCTGTCGAATGGCTCAAATACCGCAAAGTACTTGGCGTTGGGAGAGATTGGGACATCCCAGTATCCATCAGCAGGGGGTTCAACATATGTGAGGTGCGGTCGGTAGTCTTCATCATGTAGCCTGCGGTGCGGATTGACCCAATAATTGATCAATGATTCGTCCATTATGGTATGAAATCCGCATTCGTGCCATATTAGTTCAGCAAGCTTGGCCGACTTCCAGTCGTGTTTTCTTTGAGCTGTGGCAGGGGAGTCTGTGGAGCTTGCGGATGACATGTTCTCCTCAAGATTTTTGAAGTGCGGAGGAGTCTCAGGCTTTTTGGGAGTGTCTTTTGGAGGTGAAGTGTGAGGAGATGGAGTGTGTTCAGATGGTTGTGGTGAAGGCTGCGAGGTTGGAAATTTTCCAGTGATGATGGGGGGACTCTGATGAATGGAAGTATCAGAGTGATGAACTTCTTCACTTCCCCCTCTTGAGGGATGCAACGCCGGTGCTTCCTCAAGCCATTGCTTAAGTCCATCCACCTTGGCAAAAACTTCTTGGAATTGAGCTTTTAGGGTTTCTGCCAATTGGGAATTGTTTGAAGTGGAGGAATTGAAGAGCAGCTTGTGTATTTCTTTGGTAAGCTGGAGGATCTCAGGGCCATGGAAGTTGGAGGTAAGGGATTTCTCCAGTCTGTTCATGGTGGCTTGAAGAACAAAGATAGTGGACTCATAAGCAGTATGAGTCTCATCTATCACTTTCTGAGACTGAGCAGCTTGATCCGCGATGGCTGCCTGGAGATCCTTTTTGATTGCGGTCACCTCAGTGATGAGGCGTTCCGCTGCAGCCATGAAGTCTTTATGGTCAGCCTTGCGGTTGTTATCAAGGGACCGGATCCCCATCTCTACTTTAAGAGAGATTCGATCAGCAACCATGCGCTCCCTTGTCTCCAGTCGTTCAATTCTCAATCAATGACTGCGGTCCTGGAGAGTCTTCAGGTTGTGGTTGAGTAGGTTTAACCGCAACCAATATTTGATCTACTTTGGCTTGAAGGCTCATGAACTCCTTCCTGGTGACAACATTCTTCTTTTTCTTTTTCTCTTTAGGCTTGGAAGTTGAATGCTGAGAACCACTGGACTCCTCTTCTTCAAACATCATCAGGTCGTCGTCTGAAGAGCTTGGCTTGTTGACCTCTTGGATGTCTTCATCATCAAGACCGAAGGTAGGGATTGAGCTGATTTCAATTGCAGGCTCTTCGTCTTGAGATGGATGGACTGTATGAGTGAGAGATGGAATAGGAGTTGGAGTAGGTTGAACTTTGGAGGTACCCGCGGCTGTGTTTGAAGCTTGAGCTTTCAACATAGTTTCTGCCATCTGATCCATCCAGTTTTGAACCTTTTGAATTGTGGCTACGGTATGAGCATTGCTGATAGCATTTGCCCAATACTGCGCCACGGATTGGATTTCTTGTTCTTTCTGTTGCTGCTGCTTGATTTGTTGCTCCTTGCGGGCTTGGAAAGCCCTCTTGAATGCAGCATACTTCTTTTTATCCGACTTGGTTACTGGATTGTATTGTAACCAGGAGTCATTTGAGTTATCGCCGTCAAATCCTTCAAATCGCACCGAAGTGTCCTTCGGGTTCACGGATCCTTGCACATTTGTGCTCACCGTGCCTAAACCACCTGTTAAAGATGAAAGCAGAGTAGGATTTCCTAGGCTTCCTTGGTCTCCTTGACCCGTGGTCAAGTGTGGCCTCGGCCCAGTTCTGGCATGGGCGAAAGAAGTGTCATGTGGGTGGGAAGGTGTTTGTGGTGTTTGGGTGACAGACAGAAGGATGAAGCGCAACTCCTCTGGGGAAAAAACATGCAGTCGGGAAGCCCTGGAGACCTTAGGGCGAGAACCAGTGTCATCCTCTTGGGAGTTCGCTGGGGGGAGTCTCCACGTAGATGAGAATCAGACTCACTTTCTGAGTCTGACTGGAAGATGGTGGTGGTATCGAATGGGTGTGCGGCCACCCCAAGGACAACTAGAGCCTGTTGAGAGGCTTCAGCATCGGTCTGGTCACACATTTGGCTAGAGGTAATGGTTGTTTTTCTTCTCTTGAGGATAGAGATTGGTTGCCTATCCTCATCTAAGCTACTGCTAGATACAGTGGGAGAAGGTTGTGTTTTGCGTTTCTTGAAGGGTGCGGGTCGTTTGGGAGCATCCTTCTTGGGTGTGCCTTGTTTCTTCTTGGATGCCAATTTCTTTCTTCTTTGAGAAAGATTGGATAATGTAGTGGCAGAGGGTACTGCGGTACCCTCAGGGTTAATGGCTGCGGATGGAAGAGGCGGGGTAGAAGGGTATGTGGCAATACCCTCTGTGGCCTCAATGTGGTCTGAGACATCAGCAGTCTCAAGACCAAGGAAAGTAAGGATATGTGTGGGGAGCCTGCGGATCAGTCCAAATAAAGTTTGGTCGGAAGAAGGATTGTACCTTTTAAGATCTTTGGTAACGAAGAAATTGATGTCACTCCCCATGTCTATGCCAGCATCCGCATGCAAATCTGAGATGTAGAGAGACCAAAAGCGTGCAAACGTGAGCTCTGTGGGGTTTTCCTTCGGGTGCTCCTTGGGAATGTATTGAAGGAAATCATCCCAAAGAATCTTCCCGTAGTTGACGTCGTGTCCGGTGAAGATACTCCATACGATTTCCAAAAGCTTTAGACCCATGTTGTCGATGCCTCCGGTTCTGCCGGATAGACAACGGATCACATAGTGACATACAAACTGCCAAACCGCAGACAGTTGATTCTTTTTGAATTCACCAATCCCCCAGATTGGTTTCTGATACCCCATCTGGTAGAGTGCGGATGTTACGTCGTTCATTGACGGTGAGAAAATCTTGATGGAAAGGTGAACCAGTAGATTAATGGCATTTAAGAACTTCTCTTTGGACAAGATGACCAAAGAATCATTGATGAGATTAAGATGAACTTCTTGGGGGTTCTCCAATGGGCGATATGCAGAAAATGCACATTTGAATAAGGTAGAAACCGGAACGACGTCTGTAAAAGCATCGAATGGACCAAACAAATTGTGGTTCATGAGAAACTTGATCCTTAGCTTAGTGGGGGCATTGTATGAAGGATGATCTTCAAATATAGCACTGATATTGCTAGATGCGA
Source organism: Lactuca virosa (assembly GCF_052849685.1). Taxonomy (NCBI): domain Eukaryota; kingdom Viridiplantae; phylum Streptophyta; class Magnoliopsida; order Asterales; family Asteraceae; genus Lactuca; species Lactuca virosa. Next base: position 431,853,031 of record NC_136428.1, on the reverse strand, counting down.
TTGTTGGAGAGTCGGAACCAGTTGGATTCACAGAACCTGAAGCCTTGGATTGCTTCTTAGATGCACCTGATTTCACCATTGCGAGTGATTTGAGAAAAGAGAAACAGAGTTCTTGAGAGTTATGGAGGGTTTTGAAGGTTGAGAGAAAGAATCGATAATCTGAAAGCGTAAAGTGATTTGGGGAAGAAGAAAGGTTTATAAAGGGGGTGAAGAATGTTTTGTTGAGTTTTGAGCATTCTAACACTCCTAAGTGTACATGCAACCCTAAATACCTTGGATCTATGTTTTCTCTATTATACATGCAAATATGAATATCCAAGGTATTATTCTAACTAGCATACCAAAACATTGATACTAAGATAATACAATAGATAGAATACAAACCTTGTTGTTGTTGCTTGACTCCATGAAGCTTGAGAGCCTAGTGCCCCAAGTGTGACACCTCAAATGGTTCACACAACACAATGAACTCTTGGAATAACCATGAGAAGAAGACATACATGTTCAAATTGGCTAGCCCTCAAAATATGTATCACTAGTGCCCATTTCTTGAACTAAAGGGGTTCTTATATAGTGTGGCTATTAGGGTTACACCATGTAACTCATGACTTTACCCATTCCTTATGCTCCATGGGTTTTAACCTCCATGGAGTATCCATGGATCACCACATATATAAGAATGAATGATTTACACAATCAATCCCCATATATTTAATTAGTCTCTTTTTGATCACTAAATTAAGTCCAAATTAATTCTTGATCAATACTAATTAAATAACATGATTTCATATTAATATATTAGAACTTATAATATATTAATATGTCACAAAATGTCTTTCCTCATAAACGGTCTATCAAAATGTTCCGATGCCATGCAACCCAAATGGACCATGCCAAGTCGGGTCAAGTACATACCAATTATAGTTATGGACTTAAACACTAATCCAACATGTTTAACCCTAGGTAAATGGTAAGAATAGGGTGAAACGTCGATTGAGTCTTGGGGGGAATCTATGATTTTCAGATTAAATCTTGGCCACACAAAAATTATAACAGGTTTAAATTTTTTTTTGGAGATTTCCAAAAGGGGTTTTGCATTTAATGTATGGTCAGACGCATGTCAACACGTCAGGTGGTCGTGGGGGTGATGGGAGAGGAAGTTGGAACGGATGGGACATGTTAGGGAGAGGAAAGGACAAATTAAGGATGAATTTATTGGAAAATCGTTCTTTTTGTCATCATCCCTAAAATAGGTTTGACACGAGGATTATTCAGAGAGAATGTGACAGTTTCTAATGGAATGTTTTATTTTATTTAATGAAGGATCATTAAATAGCATACAAAGATTGGGGAGTTGATGAAATAATTGAGAAATCAGCAACATGATCGCAGATGGAAACTTCATTGCGGTTGAGAAATGTCATTTCGGATGAAAATGCATTGCGGTGGAGAGATGTCATTGCGGTTGGACAAGGAAAGACTGCAGTGAGGAACTGAGGAAAACACTTGTACAAAAATTAGTAATAACAGACCATTAGGACCCATGAGAGATACGTATGAAATATGGTTGCGGTACCTAGACTGCGGTACTAGAACCATCTATCATATGTAATTCTCAGTTAGAACCGCAACGGAGACCAAGAGTGGTCTGCGGTAGCTAACAATTCAAAAGGAATTGCGTGTCTGGATTCATCATCCCTAGCATTTGCCGGAAAGCGTTGAGTTTTGTGGACTCGAGTGCTTTTGTGAACACATCAGCAATCTCTTCATGAGAAGGGACAAAGATGAGTTCAATGTTACCTTTCAAGATGTGGTCTTTGATAAAATGATACCATAGTTCTATATGTTTGGTCTTTGAGTGCTGAATTGGATTGTGAGAAATAGCAATAGCACTTTTAGAGTCACAATAGATCGGTATCCGCAGCATTCTATACCCGTAGTCCATTAGTTGAGTTTTCATCCAAAGGACTTGAGAGCAACAGCTGGCTGCGGCCACATACTCAGCTTCTGCAGTTGATAGAGAGACACATCTTTGTTTTCTTGAAGACCAGTTGACGAGACGTTCACCCAGAAATTGACATCCTCCTGAAGTGCTTTTTCAATCGAGCTTGCATCCGGCATGATCCGCATCTGTGAAAGCTTGCAGGCTGAAGTCATTGCCTGCGGGGTACCAAAGACCAAGAGATTTGCTTCCTTTCAGGTACCGTAGTATCTGCTTGGCTGCAGTCATATGAGACACTTTTGGGTCAGCCTGATACCTTGCACATACACCAGTTGCAAAGACAATGTCTGGTCTGCTTGCGGTAAGGTACATCAAAGAGCCTATGATGCCTCTATAAGTCTTGTGATCCACAGATTCACCTGAGGGATCAGCAGAGATCCTCTAACCGAAGGCCATGGGGACCTTAGCAGATGAGCAGTTGTTCATAGAATATTTCTTTAATAGTTCAGTGGTGTATTTTTCTTGATGAATGAATATGCCTTGCGGTACTTGTTTCACTTGAAGACCTAGAAAGAAGTTAATCTCTCTGTTCATGCTCATTTTGAACTTTTTGGTCATGAGTTTTGCAAATTCATCTACCATGCCTTGATCAGTCGAACCAAAGATGATGTCATCCACATATATTTGTACCATCATAAGATGATCGTCATTTGCTTTTCTGAATAGTGTGGGATCAATCACTCCTCTCTTGTACCCGGATGAAACGAGAAATTCAGAGAGTGTTTCATACCAAGCTCTTGGGGCTTGCTTCAGACCGTAGACTGATTTTTCAAGTTTGTAGCAGTGGTCTGGAAATTCCATATTTTCAAAGCCTAGAGGTTGTTGAAGTAAATATCTTCTTTTAGTTCCCCATTGAGAAAGGCACTCTTAACGTCCATTTGGTGTACCTTGACGTTTTTGTGGGCTGCGTATGCTAGAAATATCCGGATGGCTTCCATGCGTGCTACCAGAGCATACGTTTCATCGTAGTCAATGCATTCTAGTTAACTATAGCCCTTGGCAACAAGCCTTGCCTTGTTTCTGACTACCGCACCAGATTCATCCAACTTGTTTTTGAACACCCATCTAGTGCCAATAATGGAGTGACCACGTGGCTTCGGAACGCGCTGCCATACTTTGTTTCTTTGAAATTATTCAAGCTCTTCTTGCATTGCGGCTATCCAGTCTGGTTCAAGCAGTGCTTCTTTGATCGTTTTGGGTTCTATAGAGGACATAAATGATGCATAGTGGCAGTGATCAGATAAGTCCTTGGAGGATCGAGTCTGGATACCTGCGGATGGGTTGCCGATGATTTGTCCTGGTGGGTGATCTTTCGTCCATTCATGAAGACGTGGCAATAGATGATCAGCAGCTGCGGTAGAGAGGATATCTTGGATGTCAAAGGAATCTGCGGTTGGAGATGGCAGTTCCCCCTAGATTTGAGAACATGCTGCTGAATCATCTCGATCTATTGGAACATAATTTTCTTGAGTCAGGAGAGGTTCCCCCTGGGTTGCGGATGGGAGTTCCTCTAGAACCTGAGAAGGTTCCCCCTGGACTGCAGATGGGAGAGTGACAATCCTTGGATCGGTTCTAGTGTCAATGTTCTCTATGAGTTCATCATCCGAATAAGAAGATACGTTTGATGGTAATGCTTGTCTGCGGGCAGGAATTTGAACAGCATCAGGTACCGGAACCTCAACGGTTGCGGCTAGATCCGGAGTAGAGCTTTCCCCCTCAACCGGAGAGGTGGAAGTATTGATAGATACTACAGATAGGGATGGTCCAGAAACATCAGCATGTTGTTGTTGAGCTGCGGGTGACACAAGAACTTCGGATAGTTTTGCCGTTTCAACAGGATCGAAAAGATCGTCATAGTTGACTTCAACTAGATTTAAGGGTCCTGAAGAAGCAGGAATGTCACATTCCATGATTGCGGTCGTTTCTATGGATGGTGGGGCGTCGCGGATGTGAGAATCATCAAATTTCACATCAAAGCTTTCAATGATCAGCCTGGTACGCCGGATGACCACACGATAAGAAACCTTGTTAGTGGAATAACCAAGGAATATACCTTCATCAGACTTTGGTGCGAACTTGTTGAGTTGGTCTCTGTTGTTGATCACGAAGCATCTACACCCAAAAATATGAAAGAAGCGAACATTGGGCTTGCGGTTGTTAAGACCCTCATATGGTGTTTTACTGAGGCGTTTGCACACAATGCTTCGGTTTTGGACAAAGCATGCGGTTGCTACAGCTTCAGCCCAGAAGTAGAGAGGAAGCTGGGCGAAGTTAAGCATGGATCTGGATGCTTCTACCAGTGTGCGGTTCCTTCTTTCTACTACACCATTTTGTTGCGGTGTGTAGGGTGCTGAGAAGTTGTGAGAAATACCGTTGGACACCAAGAAACTGTTGAGAAGATGATTAGTGAACTCGGTGCCATTATCACTGCGGATGCGTCTGACTGGGAGCTTTATCTGAAGTTCGATTTCTTTGATGAAGTTGATGAAGATCTGTGGTGTCTGAGGAAGTAGACCCATGTGAAGCCAGTGAAGTCATCAACAATAAGCAGTATGTACTTCTTGTGGTGGAGACTGGCTACGGTTGATGGACCGCAGAGATCAATGTGTAACAGCTCCAGTGGTTTAGAGATAGAAGAGTCCATTATCAGAGGGTGACTTGCTTTGGACTGCTTACCACATTCACAAGCCGGACAGAGAGTATCATTGCTGAATTTGAGAATGGGGAGACCGCGAACAAGTTCTCCAGTGACCAGGTTGTTGATTTACCGGAAGTTGAGATGAGCTAGCTTGCGGTGCCATAGCCAGCTGACTTCGGATACAGCTTTGGACAGGAAACACAATTGCGGTCTGTCAATAATTAGAGAGACATCCAAAGGATACATGGTACCTTCGGATCGAGATTTGATCAGACATGAGCTCCTATCACTTGTCATTACATAACAAAACTGATCATCAAATTCAACACGATGTCCTGCTTTACATAGTTGGCCAACACTGATGAGATTGTGTTTAAGGCTTTCTACATAAGCAACCTTCTGAATGGAAAAGTTCCCCGTAGTGAGAACACCGTAACCTCGGATGACACCATTTGCATTGTTGCCAAACGTGACATTTCCACCAATGCATATAGGCCTGAAATTCCGAAGGTACTCTAACCTTCCGGTCATGTGCAAGGAGCAGGCACTATCAATTAACCATTCTTCTTCTTGTTCCTCCTTCCACAAAGCCTGAGAATTATATGGTTAGTTTAGGTATCCAAACAAGTTTGGAGCCTGGGACAATTGATGTGTTTCTGAATGATGCAAAGTTCGAGGTTGCATGGACAGGTCTCTTGTCAACCTTTAGGCCTAGTCCTGGGTGTTTGTTCAGATTTGGAGTGTTGTGATTTTTTGAAAAAGTACGAGGTTTCTAACATTGATTTGATTTGACATGAGATAAAATCTTTTGACAACTACACTGACATTTACAAACAAATATTTTGTCATTGGATCTGACATTTTGCTTTGTCATCGGTTTATGGAATGATTTGGACTTGTTACCGGTCCGAAGTGGGTAACTTCTGACATGCATGTTGTTTGGTTTCTGAAGAATTTGTTTTGAACGAGGTTTAGCACATGTGAATCTTTGAGTCCCTTTTGATGGATTTGGCAAGATACCCTTCCATTTGTTGAAAGTTTGACGTGATTTTAAAAGTGTTGGAGTGGGTAAAATTCCTTTCCATTTAGGGTCATTTGAGGAATAGACCTGAAAAACGTAGTTTCTAAAAGACTTGACACCTTTTTGGGTTGTGTCAGAAGTAGTAGGAATGACTTTTGAAACTGGACTTTCCTTTTTGCTTGTTTTCTTGAAAGAAGAGTCTTTTGAAATGTAGTTTGAGAAAACAAATTTTTCTGGACTCTTAGATTTTGGAAATCTGACATGTCTCTTATTTTTCGAAAAACTTTGTCTTTTTGTGCCTCGAGATCTAATTTCTTATTTGAAATCCTTTTTTGCCAAAGATTTAGGTGAACCGCAGTCATTGTTATTCAACTGCGGTTTCCTGGATTTTTTTGAATGATTTTGAAAACGTGGGCTAGAATCATCAGAACTTGAGGATTCTGGAATTTGAGAGCATTGACCTACTTCAAAATTTTCTATGGGTAACTCATGAAATATTGGCTGAAGAGTTGCGGTTCCTTGAACTGATGACTGCGGTAGGGATGACTTGACTACCGCAGAGTAGGTCTTAGATGGGACTTCGATGGGACACTTGTGGGACATTTGACTACAGTGTGAGACACTGCGGTCTAAGGACAGAGATGGAAGGTCTTTTGAGACTTCGGGGCCCTCAACAACAATCTATTCATCAACTACGGATGAAGTTTGAGAATTTGGATAAGTGGTACCACAGATAGGAATTTGATCACATGTGTGACCCGAAACCTCAGGCATAATTTCCTCAATGACAAAATTATTGCTTAAATTGTGCAGTCTACTGAAGTGAGTTTTGATATCTTCGGGAAAAGTCTTGTCATTGACAGGGAAATGAAATTCTCTATCCGGAGGGACATACAATCTGTCTTTGTTGAACCGGGGTGAGGAGTCCACTGCGGTAGGATATCCATTTGACCAACCTCAATTATATGTATTGTCAACGGTTCCATTATTTACCAAATTTTCAATAGCCTCACTTTCATTAAACAATTTTTCAATTAAGAGATTTAAACGTACAATTTCTCTCTGAGCTAAATCTCTCTGGTTCAAAGCTATCTCTAATTGGGTTTCGCTTAACATTCTAGCATCTTTTTCTAACTCTAGATCCTTTTCTAACATAGCCATCTTAAGTCTTTTGTTATCCAGTCGTCCTCTCACATGAAACATCTCTTGGGACGCAATGTTCTTCTCATCTAAGGCTTTGTTATAGTCAATAAGATCATCTATGTAGGGCTGACAGTCATGCATACTATAATTTAAAGTTTAGATCATGAGTTCTACCTGTTCGACGATGCTTAGAGTTCCATCCTTTGCCATGTAGCAGTAGTTCTTGTTCAGCATTGTAGACCCATCATCATCCGTAGTGGCCAGCATGCAGATTTTCCCTTTTCCTTTACCACTGCTGATGGTCTCTTCTTCGTCTCCGGATGACCAAACTTGATGGTCTCTTTTGACATGGGCCACATATGCCCTTGCCTTTTCCTTTTCTTCCAACTCTTGAGCCATTCTAAGGTAGAATGCTCTATCTTTGAATACATTGGCCTTACAGTCTCTTGCGAAGTGATTTTCTTTGTTGCAGTTATGACAAATCACAACATCAGTCTTGTCTTCTGAGGGAGTACCGGAGTCCGTGGTCTGAGGAGACTGCGGTACCTCCTTTGGTGGATTGTTCTGAGAGTGCGGCGGTGGATGAGAGCATTTGGGATATCGAGAGTGGTTGTTTTGAGAACCGAAGTTACGGTTGAATGGAGGTTTGTTGAACTGTTGATTCTTGCGAAAGGAAGGAGGTGGTATACGGTTGAACTCTTGGCTAACCAGAGCAATAGCCTTCTGAAATTCTTCTTCATCATCATACTCAGAATCCGTTTCGTATGACTATGGTGGAGTGTCATATGATGAAGAGTAGGGCGACTGCGGTGGAGCTTGTGCTAGGAGAGCAAGTGGTCCTCCGAAGTCAGCATAGTTTTTTAGTACGGTTGATTCTTGTGCTTGAAGCTCTCCATAGAGCTTGTAGAGTGACAAAGAGTGAATCTTCCTGTCGCCTTGGACTATCATCTTAGCCGTAGTCCAATGTCTTCCCAAACCATTAAGGAACTGGAGATTGGTTTCATGATTGCTGCGGATGGTGCCCGCGTTGGATAACTTGGTAACTATCAGGTTGAACCTTTTGAAGGAGTCTTCCAAACTTTCACCAGTATGAGCTTTGAAGTTGTTGAAACCGTTGAGTGCGGTAGTGAGCTTTTTGTCTTGTGCTTGCTCTGAGCCTTCGTACTGATTCTTGAGAACATCCCAGATCTCTTTTGTTGATTTGCAGTTTATGATGATGTCGAAGTTGTCAGGAGCAACTCCGCAGGAGATTTCATAAAAAGCAACAGCATCGTTTTCCATTTTATCGAGATCATCCTTGGTGGGACGGCTCATGGCTGGTTAACCTCCTCCTATTCTGGTTGCTGCTCCGTCAGTTTGGACTGGTGTAAGGACTGGAACATGTGGTCCTTCTTCTACGGATCTCCATACATCTCTTCCCAGTCTTCTCAAGTACCTCTCCATTCTTTGAGACCAGTGATGATATTCATTTGCTACCAGTATTGGGGCTCGGTTAGAACCACCAACACTGTTGGAAACGTTCAGAGATAACGATTGTGCCATTTGAAATTGTTTTTTTTTGTTTTTTTTAAGAAATGAGGTTTAGTGGTATAGAAGGCCTTTTGAAAAATCAGAGTTCCGACATTCAGAAAGCAACCACTCTGGCTCTGATACCAATTGTTGAGAGAAAAACTTTGGAGACACACTTGAAAAAACATTAGAACAAGTATATGTTGCGGAATTAGTTAATCTCAAAGGATCTATAAGCTCAACAATAATGTTAATAAGTTAAGAGTTAATTAGTTAGTTGCGGAAATATAAATAAAGGTAAATGACAGCAATTGTTATATCAAGAAGACACTTAAGCTGATTCATAACAACGAATGCATTCACTCCAAGTTAATAAGGAAGATCAAGCTTAGTGATTAAGTCTTACAGACTTGCTCCGGAGAGAGGTTATAATCAGTTATGCAAGAGGAATAGAAGGATAGAGAAATGAAGAAGATAACTTAGAGAATTGTATTCAGAATAATACACAAGTTATCAGTGAATGAGCGGGCTTTTAATAAAAGAGAATAAGTCTCTATTTATAGAGACTGAACTATACTAGACTACAACTCTATAAGCAGCCGTGCAAGGCATACTGGATAATAGAGTAAATTACAATAAGACAAATAAATTAATCTAGTTAAGTTGGCTGCGGTAGCTGACTCCGGGTGCAGAAGTGATTGCTGATGAAGAAATGACTCTGGGTGCTGGATTGGCTGCGAGTGCTGAATCGTTGCGGTAGAGAGAGATGGTTGCGGTAGCTGAGTTTAAGAGGGTCACTTTTATGATTCAACAGTGCAAAGTGTAATTTCATGGATTAGCACCTTATTCACATTTTTCCTAAAGTAACTAAGATTGGGAATTTAATAAAACATTTAGTTACTTTATAATATTCATCATACTTTTAATGAGAATTTATAAGTCCTTGTCCTACCCGTTCGGCTAACGACCCTCCACCGATCAAGGAAGCGGTGGGTGAGAGTGGACACCCATTAAGTTGCCATTTTATTGGCAACAACCTTATACCCCCCTTATAGAACGGCTTCGTGAATGAGGCCTACTTGCGGTAAAACGACTTGATCTTATATATATATATATATATATATATATTATTAAACTTATAATATTATAAAGTATAAGGGTTGAATTTTAACTTTTAAAATTCTAAGGGTTGGAACTAAAGTTTTAATATGACTTTACTTGTTCCAAAACTTGAGGGCAAGTTTTGTAAACTTTCAAAACTTTTCATTTCTCATAACTTATGAATTTAATTGAGTATTAAAATTGAAGACACTTCATTTTTATAACTCTTGTGTTCTTTTAATGACTTTAATAAAAGTGTGACTTTTGGTTTTCCATAACTTGAGGACAAGTTATGGACTCCATTAAAACACATTATGATCATGAATTAATCTACCATGAAGGTTACAAACAATTCCTAATTTCCTATTATCATCTAATCTTCATAAGTTCAAGAACATGAATATGAACACTTTCAAGAATCATAAATTACACTTAAAAACTTGTAATTTTGATAATTGTTATTGTAAATGGATTAGCATAAACATTACACCATCTAAAACAAGTTTTAAAACAACAAAACAGTTTAGGGTAATGTTTCTAGTCCATTTCCAGCAACAAAAGTCGAAATTCTAGACACTGCAGCCTCTACTCGTCGAGTGCAAGAACAGACTCGACGAGTAGCTTACATTTGTTCATGGACTCGTCGAGTCCCCCCATGGACTCGGCGAGTTCATACGAGCAGAAAACAGAAAATCGATTTTTCAAGCATTTTGCACAAGAATCAAACAAGCAAGCCTAGGCTCTGATACCACTGATGGGTTTTGAGCATTCTAACACTTCCTAAGTGTACATGCAACCCTAATAACCTTGGATCTATGTTTGTCTAATTTCTATGCAAAGTTGATTTCCAAGGTTATGATCCTATCGAGCATACATGGGGAACAATTTTAACTTGAATGAAAGATAGAACTACATACCTTGTTGTTGATTTTGATCCTTGAAACCTTGTGAGCCTAGCACCCCAAGTGTGATGCCTCAAATGCTTCACACAACACCAAATGCTTTTGGAGTAAACTTTTGAGAGAATATTACACTTGCAAAATCGGATCTAGCCCTCTTGATTCTTATGTGTAGCCGATTTTGGTGGAGCATGGGTTCTTTATATAGTGTTGACACATCTAGGGTTACACCATGTAAACCCTAATATGTCATGACTCTTCATTTCCATGACCCATGGGTTTGTAACTCCCATGAAGCATCCATGGAGCATCCAATGGGTTTAACCCAACTTGATTATCCATGGAGCCTTTTAGCCCACTATACAAGTTATGCATAATTTACATAATCAACCCATATATTTAATTAGTTATCTTTTGATCACTTAATTAATTCTAAATTAATTCTTGACCAAACTAATTAAATAATATTATTAATATATTAGAACTTATAATATATTAATAAACCACAAGTATTATTTCTCTCATTTAGTCTATCCAATTTCATGGTGCCATGGAACCTAAATGGACCATGCCGGGTCGGGTCAAGTACATACCAGAAATAGTTATGGACTTAGACACCTTATCCAACATCCATAACACAAACCATTATATCACCTCTCACTTCAAAACTTAAGAAGTACCCATGCGAGGGGTACCACACCTTCTATCCCGCACAATAGATAGGAACCTCGAAGCGAAAAAACACCAAAGAAGTCTCAGAAGTCAGTAACCACCCGTATAATACCCAATAGACCTCATAGGAAGACCACTTGTGCCGTAAGTCAAGTTCGAGAATAAAGACTAAGAACTCATGAGGTAAATCTATCGTTGCTAAGTGTATACGCAAGAGTAGTATATAATTTAGACTTAACAAGATTTAGGATGTGTGATTCTGCCCTATCTCCTGTTCCTTGTCTGGTTGTGGACCTGGGGCAGAGCCACCCATCTGAATGTTTTGGCAATCTAAAATATATACGACTTGTATACATGAGGTAATGGTGGATGAACCAAGTATGAGTCTTATCATGAACTTCAGAGCAAGAGCCCGCAGGCTTACTACAACAACTGGAGATACCTGAGTGGAAGTGGTAGCGGATTTCAATAGGGCTTTATAATCAAGTTACCCAAGATAATGGGTGGACTTGATACCATTTTGGGTGATCGTCGACAGATTAACCAAGTCCGCGCACTTCCTGCAACTTGAAGGAAACATGCAAAATAGAGAAGCTACTAGAACATGTGTCCGAGAGATTAGTTGACTGCATAATATTCCAATATCTGTTATCTACGTTTGAGATAGTAGAATCATCTCCCAGTTCAATCAGTCACTTCAGAAATCTCTGGGAACTAGGCTAGTCATGAGCATAGCCTACCATCATTAAACCGACAGACGGAATGAGAGAACGATTCAAGCATTAGAAGATATGCTAAGAGCATATATGATCGATTTTGGTAACTCTTGGGATACCCATTTACCACTTATTGAATTTTCATAAAACAATAGCTACCACACCAGCATCGAAGTTGCTCCAATTAAAGGTCTCTATGGCTGTAAGTGCAGATCTCCTCTATGATGGGCTGAAGTGGGCAATACGCAACTAGCCAAGAACCAAGTACCTAACAGTACTCTAACCGAACCTGAGATCATTCGAGAGACCACAGAAAAGATTGTACAAATCCAATAACAACTAAAAACTTCTAGAAATAGACAAAAGAGTTATTCAGAAAAACGACGAAAACCCTAGAAATTCCAGGTTGGTGACCGTGTCTTATTAAAGGTCTCACCATGGAAAGGACTAATACGTTTCGGCAAATGGGGGAAAACTAAATCCGAGATACATCGGACCATTTGAGATGCTTGCTAGAATCAGTCCAGTTATTTACAAACTCAAACTACCACAAGAACTTAGTAACATACACTCTACCTTCCACATATGAAATCTAAAGAAGTGTCTATCCTATGAAACACTTGTTATTCCACTCGATGAAATCAAGTTAAATAAAAGTATTCACTTTGTAGAAGAACTAATAGAAATCATGGATAAGGAAATCAAAAGAACCAAGCAAAGTCGTATCCCGATAGTGAAGGTTAGCTGGATTGCAAGTCGGGGACCTGAATTCACTTAGGAACGGGAAGATTAGATGAAACAAAAATATCCACATCTTTTCCCTAGTCCATGAGTAGCACTTTAGAAATAATTTCGGGACGAAATTCCCTCTAACGGGGGGATAATGTAACAACCCATTATTTCACGTCAAACACGACTTTTTGATAAAAGATTATTTGGAATAAATAATCTTATCTAAGTTGTAGTATATGTCACAAGGTTTCCAAAAATATAAAGAACGCCGAAATCTGAGTTATAACGAAGAAGTTATGACCAATCAAAGATCCACGACAGAATCGACACACCGATGTGCGATGTAAAATGTGAGTTTACAATCAAATGATTTTTAGCCTTAACAATCAAAATAAAAGTCATATAATACGTTAAACTAAGATTTTACATAAAAAGAACGTTCAAATCTGACTTTGTATGAGGAAGTTCTGATTTTTCTAAGAATCAGCATAGCAATACATAGCCCAAAACTAGAAATTTAGATCGAGCAATTTTTGGCCAAAACAAACTATACGAGAATCGGAGATCTTAACAAAAGAAATCCAATGGTAAAAATACAGATGAAAACGGATGTCGGATGAAGAACTTATGAATTTTGAACGGACTTTTCCTGTCCCAGCCTGTTAAAAATATAACTTTAAAAATAAAGTCAAAATTAGCCGACAGAGTCTAAAAGAAAGTTGTAGAGCATGGTCTCACCTATGCATGGATATAAAGAACGTCAAAAACGGATCTTGTATGCAAAGGTTAAGAATTTTTCAAGTTTGAAAAATAGGAGTACGCCCCGCGTACAAGAGTACGCCCAGCGTACTTGGAGACAAGATCAGCATCCGGTCACGTCGCCCTTCCTTCGCATATCGACACGCAACAGCCACGTCCGAGGCCCAGGTTCCGAACACGCGCCACGTAGCTTGTACGCCCAGTGTACCGAAGTTACGCCCAACGTACTCCGACGTTTCAGCCAACTATAAAAGGAATGCGAGGTCTTCGGGTTTGGTTTACAAAAATCAAATATCCTTTCATTCTAAATACCATTCTAAGCCACTTTTAACCCCCAGAATCCTCGGGAACACCCCTAACACCCGAAGAAAGCCCGGAGCCCCGAAGTCCTCGAGAAAATAATCTCTTCCAGTCGAAACTCTGCCCGCGTAAAGCCCGGTTTCTATCAAAAACTCGCAGTTTCATCAAGAAAAATCAATTATAGAAATGAAACGTTGCCTGAATCACCACCTATCAAGTGAGGTCATACCCCCATATCTTTTTCCAATTGTTTAATGTTTTTAGGGGGGAATTCAAGTATAACACAAGAAATCTTGTGTTCAAAAATATCAATTGCTTATTATGTCTTTCTTACCTTTAAAATGTATTTAAAACATGAAACTTGTCAAAACATGGAAATAAACTTATAAAATATGATAGATATAGTTTTCGGAACAAAATAATCTTTTTACAAAACTACCAGTTAACTGCTTTAAGAGGGGAAATACCAGTTGAACACAATAAAAATTGTGTTAATATCTAAAATGCTTTTAAATGTTTTTAAAGTATTTTAAATTGTTATAGTTGTTAAAATTACATATTTATATATGTGTAAATTATATAATTTGGATTCTGAAGATTTAGAATATGTAATTTGACCCCATTTCCTGTTCATTGTTTGGTTGTGGGCTTGGGGTAATGTTATATAATCGAAGGTCTAATTAATCACAATTATATAATTATTACGTTTAAATATAAATATAAAATGGTTTTCTAACTGTTTGGTACAATTTGGTACAAACATTGAACTTGCTTGGATAACAGTATTACCTATTCTTACCACACTTAAACTATAATAGGTATAGTTTAGAGAACTCATTCATTGGTACTTAACAGATATCAAATAGAGTACTTAACGGAAAACGAGTAGAAAACATTCTTCAGAAAACAACCATATAAACTATATCTTATATAGTTTATGAAACTTACCTACTGAGTATTTATTACCTAGTAACTTGTCAATATTCTATACATAATCATCAATATAGCACTTGTGAGACTACCTTCATGTATTTATTTAAGTATAAAAGAAAAGTCCTGAAATTATAACCAGAGTCTCTTGGGGGGAGAGCATGACACTTGTGTATAGATATATACAGGACTGACAATCCCGCACCAGAGCTGCTTGCAATAGCTAGGTCAGTAGACCTCTGGTGACAAATGTCCTACCAATTGCGATGCCTGAAGAACGTCGTGTTCAGACGATCCTTGGTCACCAAGTATGGTTATGATAACTCATAATTTGGTATTGAATTTAATGATTAGTGTATGAATAAGTAAAACTTCACATAGTTTTATCTTTATAAAACTATAATATAGTATTTTACCAGTTTAAATACGGAAATACTATTTTTGTATTGAAAAACGCCTTTTCTTTATGGTTTTATGTAAACTATAATATAATATACCACTTAAGAACCAGAAACTTTCACCCTTTTTGCTTACCGTATAATACATCAGAACATATAGGATTTTCTTGGAAAAACATGTTTACCTTATCAATTAACGAGAAAACGGATTTGAGATATAATACATCAGAAAATATAGGATTTTCTGGGAAATACGTGTTTACCTTATCAATTAACGAGAAAACAGATTTGAGATATAATACATCAGAAAATATAGGATTTTCTGGGAAATACGTGTTTACCTTATCAATTAACGAGAAAACGGATTTGAGATATAATACATCAAAAAATATAGGATTTTCTGGAAAAAACGTGTTTACCGTATCATATAACGAGAAAATAGATTTGAGTTATAAATATTCTTATGAACTCACCAGCTTAAATGGTGATCCTCTCTTTCAAAATAACTTGAATTCTCAGGAATCTAGTAGACAGATACACTTCCGGAGCCTTTGAAAAGACAGCCTAGTACCATGTTGCGTCTTTTGTCTTTTACTATATCTACTTTTGATGTTGAACATCTAGTGTTTGAACACTTATGTAAAAACTTATACATTATTAATGCAATGGTTGTTGTACTTTGATTTCTATAATGCATGTGTTGTGATACTTGACATGACATCCTCCGCCCCCGAAAGTTTCCGCCGTTCCGGTTTGGGAGTGTGACAGAACTGGACATCTCGTAACCAAAAATAACACTTAGAGAATTTGGCGTAAAGCCTCTCCACCCTCAATACTCCAAGAATCTCCCGAAGATGATCCTCGTGCTGCTCTCTGGACCTCGAGTATACCAGAATATCGTCGATGAACACGATCACCGACTGATCCAACATGGGCCTGCATACCGGTTCATGAGATCCATGAACGTTGCCGGTGCGTTGGTGAGTCCGAAAGACATCACCACAAACGCGTAGTGCCAATAACGCATCCTAAAGGCCGTTTTCTTGATATCCTTCTCATAAACTCTCATATGATGATATCCAAATCTCAAATCAATCTTGGAAATCCAAGATGCCCCCTGTAACTGATCGAATAAATCGTCGATCCTCGGTAGTGAATAACGGTTCTTGATCGTCAGCTTGTTCAACTCCCGGTAATCGATGCACATCCGATGTGAACCATCCTTTTTCTTGTCAAAAAGGATCGGAACTCCCCACGGTGAGCTACTTGGTCTGATAAAACCTTTCCCCAGCAGCTACTGGAGCTGTGAGGATAACTCCTGCATCTCAGGTGGCGCAAGGCGATAAGGTGCCTTGGCAATAGGCGGCGAACCCGGAACCAAATCAATCCGGAACTCCACCTGCTTCTCGGGAGGCACACCCGGCAACTCCTCGAGAAAAACATCCGGAAACTCGCACACTATCGGAACCTCGGGGATAGAACTCACAAGGAATGTACATATATACAACACAATATTGTTGGGTTTTGAGCACTATAATACTCCTATGGTGCACATGCAACCCTAAATGCTTTGGATCTATGTTTTCTCTAATTATACATGCATTATCATTTTTCCAAAGCATTGTCCCTAACTAGCATACAATTGAACAATTGAACAATATAAGTAGTTAGATAACTTACCTCTTAGTAGGACTTGTAGTTCTTGACCTTTGAAAACTTGAGCACCCTAAGTGTGATGCCTCTAATGGTTCACAAACACCATATGCAAGAGGAGGCTTGAGAGAATAGGTTAGCAAGCTCAAAATCGTTTATCACTCTCTTGGAATGATGGGACAACCGATTTTGGCTCTAGGGGACTCTATTTATACTGTGAAAAATGCTAGGGTTACACTTTGTAACCCTAATGACCTTTCATATACTTAGGCTCCATGGGTTAACCTTCATGGACTATCCATGGATTATCCCATTGGTTTAGCCCATCCTAAATAACCATGGATCATTAGCCCACACTATTAGAATCATTGATTTACACAATCAATCCCCATATATTTAATTAGTCTCTTTTGATCACTAAATTAATTCTAAATTAATTCTTGATCAATACTAATTAAATAATATGATTTCATATTAATAAATTATCCTTGTATTATATTAATAAATAATAAATAACCTTATTCTCAAAAGTCCATCCTATCAAATTGCACTGATGAAGGCAACCCAAAAGGACCATGCTACAATCGGGTCAAGTACATCCCAATTATAGTTATGGGCTTAGACACTAAATCCAACAGTCTCTCACTTGGATAAGTCAAATAACTATAACTGCCAATGTAACTCTAGGATCCGAATTAGGAATCGTAAGCTTTCAAAAGCCGCTGTCGAACTCTGGCCTAGTAAGTGATTCGTCCTTTAGATAAGGGATCATATATTCCTCTGTTCTCAAGATATCAGCCGGACAATTACATGGAACAATGTCATACATATTTTCCAGTAGTTTGTTTCCCGATTTCAGATTTGTTTGACATAGAACTTAACTGAACACACCAATTTAGTTCTGACCGGGCACGAAACATAGTCAAAACAGTATTATCGAAGTGCCCAAGATATTGCTTTTAATCGTCTTAGGATAAAAGGAACAGATAAACTTCGACATTATATGCTTGTACTAACTACTCATTAAATCATGCACAACGATACGTTTTATAACATCAAGTTAATGATGTGTTTTCGTATCATCAATGCAGAACCAACTCGTAGTCTACAACTCATATATCTTAGTTTGAAGAGTATATGATATTATCATCTCACGATCACTCGTGATAAATTCCATGAAGTGATTCAAGTGAGCGCAGGTTGAATCCAATACCCGAATCTTATTTCAAGAGCACTCATGAATGGTGTAGCAAACTCTTGCTATGTCTAACGCCTTAGACAATCTACAAGCCACTTCATGACAGCCTTTTTTCATGCTTACTTCCAACGTATGATCGACTGTGGATAGTTTGAATAAGTCTTATTATTCTGGAAGTCAAAACATGCAAAGTGAAACACAAGAATAATACTAGTCCTATATGGCCCCAAACGTTTGAGCGTAAATAAAACACCTTTTATTTAATCACCATAATGATGACTCATTATTCATTGTATAATGTTTCGATTGATCAACTTAATACTTGATTTAAAACAATAGTTATCCCATACTCCAAGCATTCACACTATGTTTACCTATGGTCCTTAGTTTGTGAAATAAATCAATTTGATTTCCAATTAAACTCATTTCACAATTCCAATTCTTTAAATGTAACAATACCAAATTCTTGCCACTATTAGAATATGTTAGTTCTAAACTATTATGCAAAGATTCCTTTTGTAATGTCTAGGTACCAAAAGTCACAGAGACTTGACCAACGATATTACGAAGTATTCCTTTGGAGATTGTTACAAGACAATTCCATTGAGATGAAGTCTGAAATTCAAAATACATGCCTTTAAACATCCTTCTTTGCATAAAAGTTTCTAACTTACTCATATATTCTTGATATCGAACTCCCATTATGGAAACTTTTCCATAATTGCCATATGGCTATCCATTCTTAATTGAATCCTATCTATTCAGAATTATATCAATATGGTCCATTCATTACTATACTTCCAACTATCCATAAGCAACCAATCCTTAGCGAACCTTAGATTGTCCTTGACAGTTTTTTAACCACTTTAGTCATATTTAGTTCCAGTCCTTTTTCCCTCTTAATGCCCTAGGCATTTGGAAAGTTAGAACACATGAATATTATAGCATATACAATCGACCCTATATCCGAAGCATATAGGACACGATTCATAATGTCTTACATAAAGACATGATACTTGATCATTCTTTTGCTATAATATTTCCATATATAGAATTTCCAATGTTGAAGAATTTCAACATGGTATTTATATAAATCCTTGACTAAATTTGATCAAAATCTCAATCTAAAATTTTAGAATTGAAATGAAGTATAAGTTCCTCTCCCTTAATTATAGCAAACCAACTTTTCAACCCTATAACTTTGTGAATTGAAAACTTTGGTTTCTATAATTAACATTGCTAACTTGCAACACTTACCATAATAATTATGCTCCCACTAGCATAATAATTATTATCTTACTGGCATAACACTTATGCTCCAACTAGCTTTGACATGTATCCAAAATCAGCTGCACTTCTAGAAATCAATACTTATTGACTTTCTTACCAAAGTTCAGATTTCTGATACCAGATGCTTCGATAATATTGAAACATAAAAGTGACCCTCTTAAACTTGAAGAGATCTGAAGTCATCACAAGACCCGCATTCAAGTTCCACACCGCAATCTAGAACCGCATCCGCAGTCGAAGTCATCAATCTTAGTTTTTAGTTTTATCTGGTATCTTATGTCTTTACACTTCTTTATCCAGTGTGCCTTACATGACAACCTTAGACAGATTTAACTTTGTAATCTTAGAGACTCTATAAATAAAGCTCTCTCTTACTCAATGAAACACATCGATCAATTATCTCTATCTTGAAATATCGCATTCTACTTATTCTCTCTTACTCTCTCATCTTAAAAGATCTTCAGATCCTAATCTGAAATATTAAGATCATTATCTCTTCGGAGCAAGTCAGCTTTGACTTAATCACTAAGTTTGATCTCATTTACTAACTTGGCTTGACTGCAATCCTTGTTAAGAATAAGCTTAAGTGTCTTCTTGATATAGTACTTGTTGTCATTTATATTTCCTTATATTTCCACACCTAATTATCTAACTATCTAACTGTAACTTATTATTATCGTTGAGCTTTATGATCCACTGAGTTAAAATTCATTCCATATTATTACTTGTTCTAACGTTTGTTCAAGTGTGTTCCTCAAGTTTTTCTCTCAACAATTGGTATCAGAGCCAAAGTGGTTGCTTTTTAAACAAGAACTCTGATTTTAAAAGGCCTTCTATACCACTGGAGCTCATTTCTTAAAAAAAAATCAAAATCTTTTCAAAAACAAGGAAATATGGCACAAGCATTATCTCTCAATGTTTCCAACAGTGTTGGAGGTTCGACTATAGCTCCAATACTGGTGGCAAACGAATATCATCACTGGACTCAAAGAATGGATAGGTATCTACGAAGACTTGGAAGAGATGTATGGAGATCTGTAGAAGAAGGACCTCAAGTCCCTGTTCTTACTCCAGTTCAAAACGATGGAACTCAAGCTAGAATGGGAGGAGGTCAACAAGCCATGAATCGTCCCACCAAAGACGATCTTGATAAGATGGAAAATGATGTTGTTTCCTTTTATGAGATATCTTGCGGAGTTGATCCTGAAAACTTCGACATCATAAATTGCAAGTCAGCCAAAGAAATCTGGGATGTTCTCAAGAAATTGTATGAAGGTACAGAACAAGCTCAAGATAAGAAGCTTACAACCGCACTCAACGAATTCAAAAACTTCAAAGCTCATGCTGGTGAAAGTCTGGAAGCCTCCTTCAAGAGGTTAAATTTAATTGTCACAAAGTTATCAAATGCTGGCACCATATGAAGTAACCACGAGACCAATCTTCAGTTTCTCAATGGTTTCGGTAGACATTAGACTACGGCTAAGATGATAGTCCAAGGAGATAGAAAAATTCATTCTTTATCTCTTTACAAACAGTATGGTGAACTTCAAGCACAAGAATCAATCGTACTCAAAGACTGTGCTGACTTCGGAGGACCACTTGCTCTTGTAGCACAAGCACCTCACACTCAATCTTACTCACCCTAGTATGAAAACCCTCCGCAGTCATACGAAGTTGACTCAGAAAACGATGATGAAGAAGAATTCCAAAACGCTATTGCTCTAGTTAGTCAACAATTCAACAGACTACCACCCTCCTCTTTTCGCAAAAATCAGCAGTTTACTAAGCCTCCCTTCAACCGCAACTTCAATCCTCACAATACTCACATACGATATCCCAAAAATCCTCACCGAGCACCGCAATCACAAAACACTCAACCTAAAGAGACACCGCAGCCTGTCAAGACCACTGACTCCGGTACCTCAGCAGAAGAAAAATCTGATGTTGTAATTTGTTACAAGTGCAACAAGGAAAAGCACTTCGCTAAAGATTGCAAAGAAAATGTAGTGAAAGACAGAGCATTCTATCTTAGAATGGCTCAGGAAATGGAAGAAAAAGAGAAAGCAAGGGCATACGTAGCCCAAGTCAAGAGAGACCATCAAGTGTGGTCATCCGGAAATGAGGATGAAGATATCGACAACATCAAGGGTAAAGGCAAAATCTGCATGATGGCAACTGCGGACGAGGATGGGTCAACCAAACTGGAAAATAATTACTGCTACATGGCAAAGGATGGAACTCTGAGCATCGTTGAGCAGGTAAAAATCATGATCGAAACTCTTAATTATAGCATGCATGATTGTCAACCATTTCTTGACAACCTTAATGACACATGTGTTGCCATCCTTTCAGACTATAAAAAAGCCTTAGGTGAGCAGAACATTGCATCCCAAGAAATGTTTCATGTTAGAGGACGTCTAGAAGACAAAAGACTCAAAGTTTCCACGCTAGAAAAAGACTTTGGATTATAGAAGGATGCAAGAATGTTATGTGAAACTCAATTAGGCGTAGAATTAGATGAGAGAGATTTAGCTCAAACTGAAATTGTACGTTTAAATCTTCTAATAGAAAAACTGTTCAATGAAAGTGAAGCTATTGAGAATCTTATGAACAGTGGAACCATAGATAACACCTATAATTGGGGTTGGTCCAATGGGTACTCCACCGCAAAGGCCTCATCACCCCGATTTAACAAAGATCATCCCTATGTCCCTCCGGACCGAGAGTTCCATTTCCCAGTCAATGACAAAACCTTTCCTGAGGACATCAAAACTCATTTTGGTCGACTTCATAATCTGAGTAATAATTGTGTTATTGAGGAAATTCTTCCTGAATTTTCGGGTCACTCAAGTGATCGAATTCCTATCTCTAGCACAATTTATCCCAACTCTCAGACTTCATCAGTTGCTGATGAAGAAATTCTAATGGAATCCGAAGTTCACATGAACTTCCCATCACTGCCTTCAGACTACAGTACCACTCACTGCAATTCTGAACCGCAGTCTGACCAACTGCCTCTGATCAAATTTCCCGCAAAGAAATAAACTCAGACTTATGTTGCGGTAGTCAAATCTTCCTTACCGCAGACCACAGTTAAGAGTTCAGTGACCATTCAGCCAATTCATCATGAGTTGCCTATAGAAAATTTCGAGTATGGTCAATGTTCCCAGAATCCTGAACTTTCATGCTCAGATGAAACCGTAGTTGAATCTCAATGACTGCGGTTCTCCAAAAACTCAGGCAAAAATGGCCTTCAAAGAGGAACTTTAGTCTCATTGTAAAAAGCGGGAAATCTTTTCAAAAAACAAAAGACAAACCAAAATTTCAAAACCCAAGAGTCTAGAAAAACTTGTTTTCTCAAATTACTTTTCTAAAAACTCTGCAGTCAAGAAAACTAACAAAAGTGGATGTACAGTTTCCAAAACCTTTTCAGACCCCTCTGACACAATCCAAATGAAAGTGAAGTCTTTTCGAAGCAATGGTTTTTAGATCTATTCCTCAGATGATCCAAAATGGAAGGGGATTTTACCAACTCCAACACATTTAAAGTCACCTCAGAGTTTTAAGAAATCACATCCTAGGAAATCTACATGTGCTCACACACGCTCAAATCATACTTTTTCAAATTCCAAGAGCACCGTTGTCAGATCTCACTCTTCTTGGACTAGTCACAAAACTGTTCCCACACCCGTCAAACCGCTGACCATGCAGAATGTTAGGATAAATGACAAAAAAATTTCATGTAAATATCATTGTCAAAAGGGATCACCTCAAGTCAAATCTCGCACTTTTCAAAAACCTCGTAACTTTTCTAAACCTCACAACACTTGAAAAGTTCACAAACATCCAGGACTAGGTCTCAAGATTGACATAAAACATGTCACTGCAGCCTCGGTTCATGCATCTTTGAAAAACCCACCAGTCGCCTCGGGCTCCAAACTTGTTTGGGTGCCCAAACTAACCGTGTAATTTTCAGGCAATGTGCAAGGAGGATCAAGAAGAAGAGTGGTTATAATAGATAGTGCCTGCTCCTTGCACATGACAGGAAGGTTAGAATACCTTCGGGATTTCAGGCCTATATGCAATGGTGGAAACGTCACATTTGGAAACAATGCGAATGGAATAATCTGAGGTTAGGGTATGCTTACTACAGGGAACTTCTCTATTCAAAAGGTAGCTTACGTAGAAGGTCTTAAACACAATCTAATCAGTGTAGGCCTACTGTGTAAACCAGGACACAGGGTTGAATTTGATAATGAATACTGCTACATAATGACAAGCGACAGAAGCACATGTTTGATCAAATCCAAGTCTGAAGGGACCATGTATCCTTTGGACGTTTCTCTGATCATTGGGAAACCGCAGCAGTGCTTGCTGTCCAAAGCAGTATCCGAAGTCAGCTGGCTATGGCACCGAAAGCTAGCCCATCTGAACTTCAAATATATCAACAATCTGGTCATTGGAGAACTCGTCCGAGGTCTTCCTATTCTTAAATTCAACAATGATGCCCTCTGCTCAGCCTGTGAACGTGGCAAACAATCAAAAGCAAGCCATCCTATGGTGATTGATTCTTCAATTTTTGAACCACTGGAACTCTTACATATTGATATCTACGGCCCATCTACCGTAGCCAGTATCCACCACAAAAAATACATATTGGTTATAGTTGATGACTTCACTCGTTTCACTTGGGTCTTCTTCCTGAGATTCAAATCAGAAACTCCGCAGGTGCTGATCAATTTTATCAAAGAAATTGAACTTCAAATCAAATTACCAGTGCGCCGCATCCGAAGTGATAATGGAACCGAGTTTACTAATCATCTCCTGAACAGTTTCTTGGTTTCAAAAGGCATCAGTCACAATTTCTCAGCTCCTTACACACCGCAGCAGAATAGAGTAGTAGAGAGAAGAAACCAAACTCTGGTGGAAGCAACCAGATCTATGCTTAACTTCGCGAATCTTCCTTTCTATTTCTAGGCCGAAGCAGTGGCCACTGCAAGCTTTGTTCAAAACCGAAGCGTTGTCTGCAAGTGTCTCAACAAAACTGCGTATGAGGGCCTTAACAACCGCAAACCAAATGTCAGATTGTTTCACATCTTTGGGTGCAGATGTATTGTGATCAACAAAAAGGATCATCTTAACAAATTTGCACCAAATTCAGATGAAGGGATTTTCCTTGGCTACTCAACAAACAAGGTAGCCTATAGGGTTCTCATCAGACGCACGAGACTAATAGTTGAAAGCTTCGACGTCAAATTCGATGACTATTACATCCGCAACACTGCTCCTTCAAATGAAACAAAAGCAATCCTGGAAGGTGATATCCCAGCCTCCTCGGGTCCCCTAAACATAGTTGAAATAAACTATGATGATGTTTTTGACCCCGTAGAGACTGCTCAACTCTCCGAAGTTCTTGTGTCTCCGGAAGCTCAAAAGCAGCATGCCGAAGTTTCTGGTCCTACGCTATCCGATGATGTGTCACTCAATACTTCCACCTCGCCGGTTGAGGGGGAAAGCTCCACTTCGGATCAAGTGACAACCATCGAGGTTCCAGCACCTAAGCTCCCTATCCTCAGAATTACTCTTCCATCAAATGTCTTCTCAGACTCAGACGATGAAGATATAGAGAACATTGACACGGAAACCGATCCAAGGGTTATCACTCTCTCAACAATACAGGGGCAACCTTCTCAAGTTCAGGGGGAAAACCCATCCGCAATCCAGGGGGAACATCTTTTCACTTGCTCAAGAAAATACTAATTCCACTTCCCCGCTCCAAGACAATTCGACGGGCTGCTCACAAGTCCATGGGGAACTGCCTTCTTCTGCCGCAGAGTCTTCAGATATTGAAGACATTCCATCCACCGCAGCCGCTGATCATCTGCAACCTCGTCTACATGTATGGACGAAGGACCACCCACCGGGTCAAATCATCGGCAACATGTCCGTTGGTATCCAAACTCGATCCTCTAAAGGTTTATCTGACCACAGTCACTATGAAGCGTTTATGTATTCGGTCGAGCCAGAACCATCAAAGAAGCCTTAATGCAGTCCAACCGTATATCTGCAATGCAAGAGGAACTGGAAGAGTTTAAAAGAAAGAAAGTGTGGCAACTCGTTCCGAAGCCAAAATGTCACACTGTTGTTGGTACCATATGGGTGTACAAGAATAAATTAGATGAATCCGGTGCGGTCGTCAGAAACAAAGCGAGACTAGTCGCTAAGGGGTATAGTCAACTTGAAAGTGTTGATTATGATGAAACATACGCCCCTGTAGCCAGGATGGAGGCCATACACATCTTCTTAGCATATATTGCTCACAAGAATATCAATGTACATCAAATGGATGTAAAGAGTGCCTTACTGAATGGTGAATTGAAAGAGGAGGTTTATCTTCAGCAACCTCCGGGCTTCGAATGTTTTGAATTCCCAGATCACTGTTACGAGCTTGAGAAAGTAGTTTATGGTCTAAAGAAAGCACCAAGAGCGTGGTACGAGACACTCTCCGAATTTCTTGTCTCGTCCGGTTAAAAAGAGGAATGATTGACCCCTCTTTATTTAGAAAGGAAAATGGTAATCACCTTATGCTTGTAGAAATATATATTGATGATATCATCTTCAGATCAACTGATCGGGGGATGGTGGATGAATTTGCAAAGATCATGACCAACAAGTTTCAAATGAGCATGAACAAAGAGATTAATTTATTTCTAGGACTTCAAGTGAAACAAGTTCCCCAAGGGATATTCATCCATCAAGAGAAATACACCTCTGAACTGCTGAAGAAACACTCAATGGACAACTGTTCGTCTGCCAATGTTCCTATGGCCTTCGGATATAAGATTTCTATTGATCCTTCCGGTGAATCAGTAGACTACAAAACTTATAGAGGAATAATTGGCTCTTTGATGTACCTCACCGCAAGCCGACCAGGCATTGTCTTCGCAACAGGTGTATGCGCAAGATACCAAGCCGATCCGAAAGTATCTCACATGATCGCAGTTAAGGAAATTCTCAGATACTTAAAGGGCAGCAAGGCTATAGGCCTCTGGTATCCCGCAGGGAATGACTTCAGCCTACAAGATTTCACATATGCAGATCATGCTGGATCTAGATTGGATAGAAAAAGTACTTCCGTGGCTGTCAATTTCTCGGTGGAAGACTCGTCAGCTGGTCATCAAGGAAACAAAATTGTGTCTGATTGTTTACCGCAGAAGCTGAATATGTGGCCGCAGCCAGCTGTTGTTCACAAGTCTTGTGGATGAAAACGCAACTTATGGACTACGGATACAGGATGTTGCGGATACCGATTTACTGTGACTCAGAGAGTGCGATAGCAATTTCCCACAATCCTATTCATCACTCTAAGACAAAGCATATTGAACTATAGTATCATTTCATCAAAGACCACATTCTGAAAGGTAACATTGAACTAATTTTTGTTAACAATCATGAAGAGATTGTTGATGTATTCACAAAAGCACTTGACTCTACAAAACTCAACATTTTCTTACAAATGTTAGGAATGATGAATCCGGACCCGCAATTCTTTTTGAATTGATTCGTACTGCAGACCATCTCTGGTCCCCAGTGCGGTCCTAACAAAATATATCTATCATACATGGTTTCAGTATACTTTGTGTACCACAGTATACCTGGTGTACCGCAACCATATATCATACCTATATTTCTATGGTCCTTATTGGTTGTTATTTCTGATCTTGTTCAACTGTTTATCTTAGTTCCTTCTACTGTAGTCTTATAACCATCCACCACAATGACAAATCTCTCAGCATTGATGTATCAATCCGCAATGACTAACCGATCCGCAGTAACATTGAATGAACCTTCAACTACTTCATAAATTCCAAAGAACGTTGTGTGCTATTTAATGATCCTTCATTAAATTAAAAAAAACATTCTCAAAAGATATTCTTTGTGTAGCACATCACCGTTTCAGTTCTCATTTTTTAAAATAATCCTTTTGTAAGACCTATTTTGGGTTTGAAACCAAATAAAACAGTTTCCCAATAAAAGAAATCTTTTTCCTTAAACTGTCTAATCCCCCTTGCCCCAAGATGTCAAATCCGTTCAAATTCCACCTTTATTCAACGGACTTAAGCCCCTCACCACACGATCGTCAAACGTGTGATAATGGGTCTGACACTTCATTAAATGCTACATTTTTGGAAAATCAAAAACATTTAAACTTTTCTGTTTTCAATCGTTTTTGTGGATGAAATTCACCTTTTCTTAAAAAAAACTCAAGGGTTTTTATCTTTAAGCGCCACATATAGGGTAAAACAATAAACTATTTATATCCGCCCCTATAAAACCCTTTTTTCTCATCCAAGAAAGCTTTACGCTTTCTGAACCCTCTTAGACTGTCACACCCCCGAACCTGGACGGCGGAAACATCCGGGGGCAGATGACTTCGTGTACAGTATCATAACAATTGAATATGAATGAAACATAGGAACCAAACATCATACATTGGAAATAAACACTTACATAGTTTACATATTGAATCTTGTTCATCAGTTACACAAAAGTAAGAAAGTAAAATTTCTTGAAGTCTCACCACTTGATCTTGTAGTCGAACTTATTACCTGCTACTGGAATTCCTGAGAATACAAGTCGTTTTGAAAAGAGACAACTAACAAGTTGGTATGTTCATAAGCAGTTTTGAATAAAAATGGTTTTTGTACTTGTTTAGAATCGTTTTCATAGTGCTTTCAAAAATCCAATATTTTCTAAAAATAAATGGTTTGAAATATGTGTGTCCGATCTTATATTAATGCATGTGTGTTAATGTTTGCGAAAATAGAAAGAGAATGATTTCCAGACAACCAGATGTTGTCTGCAATAGATAATGCTGAAATCTCAACCCCGGTGGTTGAGTACCGATGCTTATAGATTGTCGTTTTATCAAAAAGAAGGTTCCTGTTTTATCCCAAAAAGAAAATAGAATGGTTTCCTGTTTTATCCCAAAAACAAAATAGAATGGTTTCCTGTTTTATCCCAAAAAGAAAATAGAATGGTTTCCTGTTTTATCCCAAAAAGAAAATAGAATGGTTTCCCGTAAATCTTATAACGTTAATTCCTCTAAGTGACTCCTTATAACCATACCAAAATAATGACAATTTCGCCTGTCTTTGCGTCTTTGGGACGCCGACGGAATATGATAAGGTTTTTGTCACCCTAGACTGGCCTAATCTAACTGTAGCGAACAGCTCAGGTGTGGGGTGTCACCCCCGTATAGATCTATACACAAACTCCCGCTTTCCCTCCAGGAAACTCTGGTTGTAACTATAGGCTACAATTGTACACTCAAAGGTGCCAACCGACAGGTTTCACTAGATCCTTAATCGAAAATTTACACGGAAAAAAAAGAAGAACACATATAAAACTCATTCCCAGTCCCAATAAACATGTAAGTGGACCACTAAAGGCCCACTATACGTATCTATTATTTCCAGGCACAAAGGAATATGAATGTCTACCATGAGCCCAATATACATGTAAAAGGACACTAAGGCCTACTAAACATGTATATTATTTCCAGGCCCAATAAGGATAAAAATATCGTTTTTAACCCGTTTGTTATTGTTTTATTTATTTTAGCTCGATTATTTACAAAATTGATATAAAAAGCCCACTTTTTGTAAAAATGACGGTCTTGGCCCAATACACCACAAAGTTTTCAATTAAGGCCCAATTATAGTAAAAATAACACTTTAGCCCCCATTTTGTTCAAAACTTGTGTTTTTGACTAGTTTGTGGTAAAAATAACATTTTAAACTAATTTTTGTCAAAATTTGGATCCGTAAATTCTAGAAGTTTGGAAATTTTGTCTACTTTGTTCACAATTTTTCTCATAATTTTTATTGGCCTCTAACAAGTGTGAAATTGCTCACCTTCACAGGTTGGTCCGAAATTATTTCAAATCTGATAGGCAGTTTTGTAAAATTCGCCAAAAATAGTAGAAAAATCGTTTGAAAACGTGAGGGTAGTCATTTTAAAGGTAATAACCTGAACCTTTTGCATGTAAAACAGTTTTGAAAATATTACCATTAAGGAGGTCAAAACAGTTCGAGATTGGACTAAAACGTTTCTGTCAAGGGCTGATTTTTGAATTTAAGTTATCTAAGTTTGTTCACAACACTTGTTTTTGCTATTTTAAGTGGATAAATCCCAGATATACAAGTTTACAAGTATTATATGTGAGGACACATACTTTTCTCAAGTTTTATATGAAGATCCAAGTGATAAACTTCATTTTCAAGTAAAGATCTAAAAGTTAAACACATAAACATGCATATATACATAGATCTAACACAAAAGCACTTGTATTCTCCCCCAAAAACATTATAAAACCGAAAACAAGGGGTTATGAACTCACCTTGGGGTTTTTGGGATGTAGATGAAGAAGAAGAAGAATCTTTGAACCTAGCTTGAGTTCTTTGAGAAAATCTCGAAATGGTGGTGGATCTAAGAGTTTTACACACAACAAAAGTGTGTAAATGGAATGTTTTAGCATAAACATGAAGTAAAACTCTTGAGTTAGACAAGAACTTACCAAGTTATGGATCTTGAAGAGGACATCTTGAAGAACATACACACACACCCACAAATTTAAAGAAAGAAGATGGGAAAATTTTCTTGAGTTCTTGAGAGGGAAATATGATAGAATGAACTTGGATAGTGATGAAAGTGAAGTGAGAATGATGATGGTGTGTGTTTGGCCGAGTTTTAAAGAGAGAGGAGGGGAGAGAGAGATGTATGGAAGTATGTTGGACAATTACTTAAGCCTAGATACATGGTGGGTAAGAGTTTGCAGACATGGAGGGTAAAGTTGTGGTGGCATGCATAGAAAATTCACCATTTTCTCTTTTTCTTTCTTTTTTTTTATAATGGGATAACCTAGTTTGGAGAGGCATTTGGCCCAAGGTTGGCCTAAAAGGTCAAACCCGATTTTTGGTTGGCCCAATAGGGACGTTCGGCCCATAGAGACTAAGTGAAGAAGTTATCGACCCATTAGGGCCCAATAAAGAAATCTTGATCCAATAAAGGTTTTGGGTTGAAGCATAGTCAAACTTTTTGACTTTACCATCCTTATGGTCCTTCAAGTAGATACGACAGCTTCGCAACCAATGTCCCTTCCCTTGGCAATAGAAACAAACCGATTCTTTTGGAGTGGTACACGGGACAATCTCACACTTCGCGTTTCCCTTTCTCTCGGAAAGAGAAATCTTTTCTGGACTTCCAATGTTTCCACTATCAATGTCTATGGAAGTTTGGGAAGTAGAACTTCCAATAAAATTTGCATTACCAGTGTGCAAAATCATTGCTGATCCAGCAGCAATAAGCAAATATGTAAGATCGATAAGGGACATGTCGCAGTCTATCATATAATAGTCTTTAACAAACTGACTATACGACTTAGGAAGTGACTGAAGAACCAAGTCAACAGCCAACTTCCTCGACACAACGACACCCAACATTCGCAGCCTGTCAATGTGTGACTTCATCTCCAAGACATGTGCACACACAAACCTTCCATCTTGGTGTTTGCTAGCCAATAGGGATTGAGTGCCGTTAAACTTTTCAAGTCTTTGAACTTGTGGGTTAGAGAGAATAATTGGAGGAGGTGGAGGAAGTGAAGTATGATATTATGGAATATCATCTTCATGTGGAAAGCCTTTTCCAACAGATTCGAGAAGACCATAGTTGTCTGACGTAGACATATAAAACGAGAGAAATTCAAGTTAGTTTATTTAAGTCCTTAATATAACACCCAAAACTAAATATTATGGCTTGGACCCAACACAATATTTTACAATTGCAAAGAGGGATGTTGTAATCCAATTGTAAAATATTTGAAGGTAGATAAATGACGATTTACCAATTTCCACCATGAAAAACGAAATAGATTATTAAGTTTTAATTGGATTGAAATTCATAGATCATTTGAGATTCATTGAACTTTTCAATGGCATGTTTAAATCTCGATTGTGCCCTTCAAGTATGTGACTGGGATGCCGAGAATCACAAACAAGGTGTGAATAACCATGCAAATTAGCCTGGTACACCCAATGTTACAAATCACCTAATCAATGTGTCGGTTAACCATACACGCTCCATTGATCTATGATTAACATCAAGCTACCCTTTACCACGCACTGTCAGTCCGAGATTAGTGTGCCAGTTAACCACACACGCTCCACTAACGACTTAACAGGGTGCAAACTGCAATTTCATGGATTAGCACCATTTTCACATTTTCCTAAAGTAACTAAGATTGGGAATTTAATAAAGTTTAGTTACTTTATATTTATCATTATACTTTTAATGAGGGAGAATTAATGTCCTATCCTACCCGTTTGACTAACGACCATCCACCAGTCAAGGAAGCGGTGGGTGAGAGTGGATAACCATTAAACTGCCATTTTATAGGCAGTAACCTTATACCCCCTTATTGACCGGCTTCGTGAATGTGGCCTACTAACGGTAAGACCGACTTGTCTTACATATATATATATATATATATTATTAAACTTATAATATTATAAAGTATAAGGGTTGAATTTTAACTTTTAAAACTATAGGGTTTGGAATTAAAGTTTCATTGATGAGACTTTACAAATTCCAAAACTTGATGGCAAGATTTGAATCTTGTGAAAATTCTTCACATTCATAAGTTATGAGTTTAATTTGTGTTTTATGAAAAGACTCTTGATAATCCATAACTTGAGGACAAGTTATGGAGTTCATTAAAAGCATTTATGAAAAGACTTTTCATGTTCCATTACTTGAGGACAAGTTATGGAACCCATTAAAGAATATTTAGAGCAATTCTAACAAGGAAAAATTATCATATAAAATTCTTTTGATCTAATCTAACTCATGTAGCAAGGCCATTCATATCAAATAATACAAATAATTAACCTATTATCTTAATATTTGACAATTATCCTATCATTCTCTTAACATATGAGTTTAATGCCATTTTAATGTATGAGACTTTTCATTTTTCATAACTTGAGGACAAGTTATGGAGGTCATTAAAATTCATTTAGATCATTTTATAACAACCAAAATTATCACATAATTTATGATCTAACTAAACTCATAATCAAGATAATTTCAAGTCAACAATTTGAAAGGAATTTTGTTTATCATATAAAAACAACAATTATTTTAAAACTTTGATAGTTTGATAATTATCTTGTGGTTGGATGAGTACAAGCACTACCATATCATAAAAAAATTTCCAATGATCCAAAATAGTTTGTGGTAGTGTTCCCAATCCAAAGCAAACCAAGAAACTCGAAATTCTACAACCAGAGCCTGCTACTCGACGACTGCAAGAACTGGACTCGTCGAGTTGCTCTTTTACAGAGTGGACTCGTCGAGTCAGTTCATGGACTCGCCGAGTTCAACAGTCTGAGGCCAGAAATTCAACTTTTTCAGCTTTGAAAAATTAGTGAGCATCAAATATAATAGAAAACAAACCTGACTCTGATACCACTGTTGGGTTTTGAGCACTATAATACTCCTATGGTGCACATGAAACCCTAAATGCTTTGGATCTATGTTTTCTCTAATTATACATCCATTATCATTTTTCCAAAGCATTGTCCCTAACTAGCATACAATTGAACACAATGAACAATATAACTACTTAGATAACTTACCTCTTAGTAGGACTTGTAGTTCTTGACCTTTGAAAGCTTAAGCACCCCAAGTGTGATGCCTCTAATGGTTCACAAACACCATATGCAAGAGGAGGCTTGAGAGAATAGGTTAGCAAGCTCAAAATCATGTATCACTCTCTTGGGATGATGGGGCAACCGATTTTGGCTCTAGGGGATTCTGTTTATAGTGTGACAAATGCTAGGGTTACACTTTGTAAACCCTAATGACCTTTCATATACTTAGGCTCCATGGGTTAACCTCCATGGACTATTCATGGATTATCTAATTGGTTTAGCCCATCCAAAATAACCATGGATCACTAGCCCACACTATTAGAATCATTGATTTACACAATCAATACCCATATATTTAATTAGTCTCTATTGATCACTAAATTAATTCCAAATTAATTATTGATAAATACTAATTAAATAATATGATCTCATATTAATATATTATACTGGTAATATATTAATAAATCATAAATAACCTTATTCTCAAAAGTCCATCGTATCAAATTGCACTGATGAAGGCAACCTAAAAGGACCATGCTATAATCGGGTCAAGTACATCCCAGTTATAGTTATGGGCTTAGACACTAAATCCAATAAGTATAAGCATGACAAATCTCAAAATAATATAAATAAGGAGATACATACTAGCCATGACATCAGGTATTGCGCGGACGTCCTCCGTTGTCAGCTGAAAAGCTCTCCCACGAGCCCTCGGAGCCTCGGCCTTAACCGGCCGACTCTCAGTAGCACGCAAAGCTGCAGGATTGGAACCCTGGGCTTATCCCTGAATGAGCTGAGGGCACTCAGCCTTCTGATGGTCGGTCTGGTTGCAGCCAAAAGCAAACTGCGAACCGCTTGGGGCAATCCTTCGCCATATGCCCCTCTTTGCCACATTTGTAGCAAATCCATGCCCGACATGATCCCTCGTGACTCTTGCCACACTTGCCACAAGTGCGGCCCTTCTGGCCCCCATCTCTCGTATCAGCGGGCTTAGCCCGCTTCGTCACCGGTTGCGACTGCAGTGGTCTCCGGTCCCTCCCCTGGGACTCTCTCTATTCCCTGGCATGTAACTTTAGATCAATCTCCCTCCGTCTAGAATTAGTCTGCAACTCGGCCAATCTCGATAAGACGAGTTCGCCATGAATTCCCGTATATCCCTCCTCAGTATGCTCAGATAACGACTCACACGTGCCTGTTCAGTAGACACGTGCTTAGGGGAAAACAGCGCCCTCTCATGGAACATCCTCGAGATCTCAGTCACAGTTTCTATCTTCTGCTTGAGAGACAGAAACTCCTAGGCTAACCGTTCCCTCTCCACCAGGGAACATACTCGTCTCAGAACAACAGTCTAAATCTCTCCCAAGTCACTGCAGCATGATTTGCAGGAGTAAAGCTGGCTGTTACAAACTTCCACTAGTCATTCGCTCCCAAGCGAAGCTGGTTCAGTGCAAACCAAACTCTCAAGTGTTCGGGGCATGAACACGTGTAAAAATACCCCTCAATGTCGTGGATCCATCTCATAGCAGCAATCGGATCCTAAGTTTCATCAAACTCTGGTGGCTTCGTGTTGCTGAACTCCCGGAATAACAACGAGTCACCTCCCTGTGGCCTAGCAGGGGCTACGACTGCGGTGGCTGTAGTAGCAGCAGCCTCTGTAAGAACAGCATAACGCTCATCAAATGTATCAATCAGTGTGTCTTAATAGACCCAAACATCTCCGGTATTGCCACTCAGATAGTTGCGGACACATCCTCATGAATGATCCAGCGGATGTCCTCGTCACCGGCAATACCGCCCTTGGGGTTGTGGCGTGTAGCCACCATGATGTCTCTGAAACACAACACAAAAATCATCAGAGACTCGTTCGAGCATACTCACACTCGATTTCCCTCCCATACATGCTCCTTAGTACCCTAAGGATTCTTACTTGGGTTGCATACAGATCTGGTGTTTTCAGTAGTACGGGCCCAATACTACCTTCCACACCAACATGTAGTCACCCCAAGTCCTCCTCCTAGGATTCCAATTCACAAGTACTCTATCCCTCACGAATATCAGACTACTTTCCCAGTAGACTCCTCATATACTCATCTAGATAACTCACCTAGATTATCCCTCGACTCCGAACTCTTTCTAAGTGATTCCTGCTAGATACTCCTACTCAGCACATACTCAAGGCAAACAACAGATAGCAGCAAATCCTAGGCTAAGGCATCACAAATCAGGCAAATTTATCCCTAAAATATGAAATACCTAGCCTATCCTCTAGCATGCATTCCTAACATCTCATAAATATCTCATAACACAAATAAGTAAGGGTATTTTGAGAAATCACCGTTCGGGGTCTGGCTGATTGTACACGCTGCTCCAACTCGTTTTTGTCTTAAAACTCTTACTCGTTTTTAGAAAAATCATTTCTTTTAAATTTTTTTTCTCAAATCCTCAGTTTGAGTCCAGACACACCCGAAGGTACATCCGAATCCCTCAAACCAAGGCTCTAATACCAACTTGTAACACCATATATTTTCCAACAAATTTTTCTTTTTTAAAATCACATAATTCTCATAAACCCAGTTCACAAATCTCCAAAATGACAATTTATCAAAAGCACATGTTCATAAAAATTTTAAACACAATCTAGGATCATCAAAATGTAAACTCCATCTCGTGTGTACAATCAAGCCGGCGCCTTCCCGTGATCCTGAGAAGTACCTGAAACACATAACACATAACACGGTAACCATGAAGCTTAGTGAGTTCCCCAAAATACCACACACATCTCATTAGCCTATCATGGCTACACTCGAATAAGACTCTCTAGTCAATTTGTTTCAGTGGAACCCTCCGGTCTCACAACTCGGGTGGACCCTCCAGTCATAACTCAGTCTAGCTCAGAATAATACACAACATAAATCATAAATACATAATGAAGGATGTCACAATACTCAATAATAGCATACAAGACCCTCCGGTCACACAAATTACCACTCAAGGTAAGTATAGTGAGAAGACTCACCGTGTAAGCAAGCAAATAAACCTCGTACACGAATCACCGATCTAGCCTCCACCTAACACATATGATAATTATCTCTAATTAACACTCAATGCACAACTCTAAATAACCCAAAGGCTATTCTCTCTCTCTCTCTCTCCATATATATATATATATATGTATGTATTGGGATGGGTAATAGACCATTTTACCCCTCCATTGTCTCCATAATCCCTGTCTTGACCAAACCCTAAAGTCAACTGAAGTCAACAGTCCAGTCAACAGTCCGTGTTGACTTGACTCGTCGAGTGCATCTATATGACTCATCAAGTCCCCTTGTTCTTTAAAACAAGTCGCGAAAACCCAACATAACTTGTCGAGTTATCTCATCAACTCGCCGAGTTACTCCTGTCCAGACTCGTCGGGGAAAACCCTAGCCGACTCGTCGAGTTGGCTCATCAACTCGGCGAGTCCCTCAAGTCTCTTTTCTCATTCAGATTTTTTAAGGCAGATTTACAACCCCAAACTCTAGATCTAGCCTCCCAAGGCTGAGATACCACGTAAAGCTCTAATCTTTACGTCCATGCATGACACTTAGGGCTTGAAATGCCAAAACAAGTCCCATTTAGGGTCTTAAGCATAAAAGCTCCTCTATGTCTGGATAAAGTTGGGACCTTTGGACTCTAGGGACGTTACAAGGTCCATATCTAAAGTCTCAATCTCTTGGTGAGTTCAACACACTCAAAGTCTCAATGAAAGATGGAAAAAACCCTAAAACTCCATAAAAAGGAGATCTAATCAAAATAATGAACAAGATGGAGACTTTTTACCTTCAACAGAAGCTATAAATGAAATAACACCAGATCCAATAGTCTCTTCTCGTTCCTTGCTTAGATACTCTTCTCTTCTCTTCAAAAAGTGCACTAAAATGCACAAAGATTAGCTCTCTTTCTCTCTTAGCTCAATATAG
Organism: Lactuca virosa; assembly: GCF_052849685.1. Taxonomy (NCBI): domain Eukaryota; kingdom Viridiplantae; phylum Streptophyta; class Magnoliopsida; order Asterales; family Asteraceae; genus Lactuca; species Lactuca virosa. Next base: position 431,816,396 of record NC_136428.1, on the reverse strand, counting down.
ACGATTAGGGTTTCACACAGGGGAGTAAGGTGGCTGGTGAGGTGGAAATGAGGGCTTAAGGTCCTTTAAATAGGACCCAACCCCGGAGATTTAGGGTTTCCTCTCACAGCGCCAACTCAGCGAGTTGGTCATAAAACCCACATGGTCAATCCATCTCTACTCGATGAGTTGGGGCATCCAACTTGTCGAGTTGCTCGAACAACTCATAAAAATATATATAAATATTATACCTGGGAGTCGGGATGTTACATCGAGGGATCAGAAAACATGAAGGATTGTAACAACGTAAATTTTCGAACAAACTTTTCATTTTAAATATCACATAATTCTCATAACACTTTTCCCAAAAACCCCATTTATTTAATTTACAAACACAACCCCATAATTGTTTGATTTATAATCCAGGATCCTCAAAATATAACTCATTTTCTAGTGTGTACAATCGAGCCGTTGCCTTCCCGCGATCCTGACAAGAACCTGAAACACATATCACGTAACACGGTAAGCACGAAGCTTAGTGAGTTCCCCAAAATACCGCACACACAACTCTGTAGCCACTCGAGGCTATAACACAGTAAGACCCTCCGGTCGATGTGTCTCAGTGGGACCCTCCAGTCCCATAACTCTTATGGACCCTTCGGTCCTAACTTTGTAAACTCTGAGCAATACACAACATAAATCACAAAGAAATAATACGGGATATCACAATTCACAATGTAAGCACATAAGGCATCTCAATCACACAAAGGTACCACTCTAGGTAAAGTATAGTGAGACGACTCACCTCGGATGATGAACAACCCCTAAAAACGCTGCTGCTACGCACCAACCTCTAACTCTGAGCCAAAACCACAATTAACCCATTTAGAAACTAAGTCCAGACCCTCACTCATTAGCTCTAAAGGAAGACCACTCACCAGCCCATTAATAGCCTAAATCCCATTGGTCCCACCAAGGCCCAATAATAAATGGGCTCACCTGAGGCCCACTCTCAAAACTAAATGGTAAGCCCAACTCAAGGGCCCAAGGCAAAATTATAATATTTCTCTACGCATAGTCTCTAATTCACAAGCCCAAAGATTCAGGACCAACCCTCACGGCCCATGGCAAGATCTAGCCCAAAAGCCCACAGTGAAGTTACGCGGGGCGTACCTCTGTTGGTACGCTCAGCGTACTCACACATGCATGAAACTGATCGGGGACACCAACCCAGTACGCGGGGCGTACTAGAACTTACACTGGGCGTACACCTAGTTTTGTTTTAGTCCATTCTCTTTGTCTTAACCTGTTAAGACCTTAACTCATTTCTCAGATCTGGACTCCCTATCATCTCTTACTCCATAAAGTTAGTGACTTTAAGCCTTTGCATGGCTGATAAGGTCACAAACACATAAAGCTCTTATTCTCTTAACTCAAAATGCTCAAATCTCATGCATGGGTTGATTCTCACGTTCAAGACCTCATTTTTATGGATCCTCTCCACTAGAAACACTTAAAAGGACAGATATTAAGCTCTGGAGTGCATCAACTCATAAAGCCTCAAGCTTTGGGACCAAAAGCCCTAATATGGACCATATCATGCACAAAACTAAAAGGATGGGAAAGCTTTGAGCTTTATACCTCCAAATGATGCTCCAACCACAGAAAATCTCATATCCAAAGCCTGGACTCCAAATCTATTCTCTTCCATGCTCTTTCTTCACTCCAAGAATCCCACAATAACACTTATAAGCTCACAATGGTCACACACAAGCTAAAGAACGAGGATTAGGGTTTAGGAGGATTCATTGACTGAGGATGGTGGCCAAGAATGAGGCCATCTCATTCTTTATATAGGGACACTCCTCTTAATTAGGGTTTTCTTTTGTGCCTAGTATGCCCAGCGTACCCTCTGGTACGCCCAACATACTAGGTGGCTCAGCTTAAAAGTCACGCGCATGAGTACGCTAAGCGTACGCACACGTACGCCCAGCATACTCCGCTGTCATCATTTTCAACAAAAGGACTTATCTTGCCAAATCATAAAACTGTCATCGCTTTCTCGATATAACCCCGATTCCCACGAACCTCAAACCCACGGCTAGGTGACGAGATGCCCTAAGCTCCTAGGAACTCGGCAGAACCTCGAGACTCCCTCATGCCCGATTGGCAGCCCCAAACCCTAATCACGGACGATCTAAAACAGGATGTTATAATTCTCCCCCACTTGAATTAGATTTCGCACCACCGAAAGGACCTCATATCATATAACAATCTCTTCCAAAGACACATGATCCCAACAGGAACTCCCGACCCCGAAGAAGGATAGACCCATCTGCCGCTGCGGTACTCGATCTGACTCTTTCCGAACTTGAAAACCCTAGTGGTCTGTCTCCCTTCCAGACCACCCTCGTAAAATATTGTGCTAATCTCTAACCGATTAACAGACTCTAAGAACACTCTACCAACTCTGATTCTCTAATCGATCCCAGTCGAACTCAAGTGGGATGGAAAGGTCATAACCCACTAAGGACCCACCGCCTGAACAACTATCAGCAGTTATCGGAAAGAATAAATCCCAAAAATCTGACCTCAAACACAAGGAAAGACCAAGCTCCCTTGGAAGTATCCTCTGACATCTATAGACATAAGCCCCAGCTTCCTCTCAAATTTCCCCTTCAATACTGAGCACCAGGTCAGCTCCCGACCCCATAGATGAACCTCCAAAGGTTACTCATTGCAAACCAAAACGTCTCATCAACTTCCTTCTCACGATAACTATCTCGAGTCATCGCGACACACAAGTCACGAAGTTCGCTTCTCCCCAAGCGAATGCTATAACTCATCTAAAATTGTCTCACTTCTGACCTCTTGCATCTACCACCCACTAGTTCCATGCGTCTCGCGAGTATTCTCATACCAACGAAACTGACCCACTCCGGTCTAAGAAATCAGGAGAAGATCAATACCCCTCAAAATGAAACTCATCTACAAATCCGGAACCACATCTCGCTTACTCATTAAACGAATTGACCCAATCTCAACTCGAGACTCTGATCAAATCAGCAGAATTGGAACCATTCATTCTCAATCTGATACTCAACCCGAACCTGCGATTCGCGAGTTTATGCACACACACCATCTCTCCAATTCCTTCCGATTACGATAATCCCTCCTCAACCCGGGATACAACAATCCTCGACCGACACGGAGACCCCAGTCTCGCCCCTTGTCCACCAACCAGGTGTTGGATTAGTGTCTAAGCCCATAACTATAATTGGTATGTACTTGACCCGACTCGGCATGGTCCATTTGGGTTGCATGGCATCGGAACATTTGGATAAACCGTTTATGAGGAAAAGACATTTTGTGACATATAAATATATTATAAGTTCTAATATATTAATATGAAATCATGTTATTTAATTAGTATTGATCAAGAATTAATTTGGACTTAATTTAGTGATCAAAAAGAGACTAATTAAATATATGGGGATTGATTGTGTAAATCATTCATTCTTATATATGTGGGCTTATGATCCAAGATTCCTTATGTTGGGTTTAACCCATGTGGTGATCCATGGATACTCCATGGAGGTTAAAACCCATGGAGCATAAGGAATGGGTAAAGTCATGAGTTACATGTTGTAACCCTAATAGCCATACTATATAAGAACCCCTTTAGTTCAAGAAATGGGCACTAGTGATACATATTTTGAGGGCTAGCCAATTTGAACATGTATGTCTTCTTCTCATGGTTATTCCAAGAGTTCATGATGTTGTGTGAACCATTTGAGGTGTCACACTTGGGGCACTAGGCTCTCAAGCTTCATGGAGTCAAGCAACAACAACAAGGTATGTATTCTATCTATTGTATTATCTTAGTATCAATGTTTTTGGTATGATAGTTAGGATAATACCTTGGATAATCATATTTGCATGTATAATAGAGAAAACATAGATCCAAGTTATTTAGGGTTGCATGTACACTTAGGAGTGTTAGAATGCTCAAAACCCAATAGTGGTATCAGAGACAAGGCTTGTTTTCTTGTTATACTTGCAAAAATGCTTAAAAAATCAAAGCTGTTTGCTGTCTGATCATCAGACTCGGCGAGTCCATCAGGAGACTCGGCGAGTCCATGCCTAAAAAGTGATCAAATCAATCCAACTCGCCGAGTTGGTTCATGCACTCGACGAGTTGGACCCCCAGACAGCATAAATTCGAGTTTTTTGGCAAGTAATGGACTAGGAACATTACCCTAAGCTGTTTTTGAACTTATAAACTTGTTTTTGATGTGGTAATGTTCATGCTAATCCAATTTCAAAGATAATTGTCAATAGATTCATGTTTTGTAATAGCTTAAAAGTTATGCTAATTACTTGAAAAAGTTTGATGTGAATTATCTTTGTTCATATGAGTTGCTTAGATTAATAGAAAAGTTAATTGATTTTGTGTTTTCAATCCATTTTAATCTAAGAGTTGATTCTAAAATGTGTTTTTGTAACTTGTCCTCAAGTTATATGAAAAGTCACATTTAAGTTTCATAAAACTCATAAAAGTTGGCAAAGGTTACAAAAATGAAGAGTCTTGTCCTCATTAAGTGGTTTATGACTCCATAACTTGTCCTCAAGTTATGGAGGTTCAAGAGTCACTTCATTAAGTAATAAAATATGTAACCTTAATTAATTCCATAAGTTTCAAAATAAAGAAAAGTTACATTCTTTTGTTAGTTTAAAGTCTTCCATAACTTGTCCTCAAGTTATGGAACTTGAAGAGTCTTTTAATTAAAACTACTTTAAACACATAAGTTATGGAATTAATTAGTTTTGAATAGTTTCAAAACTTGCCCTCAAGTTTTCGAATTTGAAAAGTTTTCACTTATGAATACTTTAATTCCAAGTTAGCCCTTAGAATTTTGAAAGTTAAAATTCAACACTTATACTTTATAATATTATAAGTTAATAATATTTATATATATATGTATAAGAGTAAAAGTCAGTCTTACCGTTAGTAGGCCTCATTCACGAAGCCGGTCTATAAGGGGGGTATGAGGTTGTTGCCTATAAAATGGCAGCTTAATGGGTGTCCACTCTCACCCACCGCTTCCTTGACTGGTGGAGGGTCGTTAGCCGAACGGGTAGGACAAGGACTATAATTCTCCCTTCATTAAAAGTATTAATGATAAATACTAAGTAACTAAACCTTTATTAATTCCCAATCTTAGTTACTTAGGAAAATGTGAATAAGGTGCTAATCCATGAAATTACACTTTGCACTTTGTTTAAGTCGGTTGGTGGAGCGTGTGTGGTTTACCAGCACACTAGCTTGATTTAACAAGGTAGGCAAAGGGTTTCTTAAAGTTTACCATAGGCTGGTGGAGCGTGTGTGGTTTACCGGCACATCGGTTGGGTGATAAACATTTAAGAGTACCAAGTAATTTGCATGGTTACTTCACACCTTGTTTTGTGATCCTCGGCATCCCAGTCACAAAACCTGAAGGGCACACTCGAGATTGAAACATGTCATTGAAAGTTCAATGAATCTCAAAAGAATCTAGGAGTTTCAAAAACCAATTAAAACCTAATAATATTTTATACCACTGGATTACGGCATCCCTCTTCCAAGTTATAAAATATTGTGTTGGGTCCTAGCCTTAATATTTCATATTGGGTGTTATATTAAGGACTTTAGATCAACTATCTTGAATATCTCCTAAAAAGATGTCTAAGTTCAGACATCTATGATCTTCCCAAATCTCTTGAAACAAGCTTTCCTAAATGAAGATGATGTCCCATGGAAATCATACTTGTTTCACCTCCTCCAATTATTCTCCCTAACCCACAAGTTCCTGAAAAGTTTAAGGTCACTCAAGCCCTATTGGCAAGCAAGGTCTACGTGTGATCACATCTTGGAGATGAAGTCATATATTGACAAGACGGGAGAGTTGGGTGTCAAAGTCTAGAGGAAGCTGATGATCAATCACTTTCTAAGTCACATAGTGAGTTCCTTTGGGACTCCTATGAAACATACTATGACAAGACCCTTAATGATCTTATCTATTTGCTAAGATCAACTTCCTAAAACTTTATGGACATTGACAATGATGACATTGGATATCCAGTAAAGCTCTCTCTTCCCAATGGAAAGGGATCGGCCATAGTCAACTCGGTTGACCAAATGGTAAAGAGAAAGGCTAAGTCTGAGATAGTCCCATTATCAAGGGTCCATTGCCAAAGAAAGGGGCATTGGTTGCGAAGCTGCCAAATTTACCTAAGGATGCTAAAGTCAATAAGTTTGACTCTATTTCAGGTAAAGTCCACTATCTAACTCTGCTAAGTTTCTATTCTGAGATTCTTGATACATGATGTGACTGGGTCACATGGTGATGTTTTAAGAATCAAAGAAAAAGTGAAGAAACTTAAGGAAAGAATATGCTGAATCTGATGGCGTAGATGGATTTCTATCGCATAGTTTGAAGATCGGATTCTTGAGCTACTTCTTAGGAGTTTTGATATATTGCTTAGGAATAGATAAAAACAAAGTTTTCATGTGCTTTTGCATTGTAAGGATAGTTTTTCCGCAAAGTATTTTAAAATAAAAGGAAAATATTTGATTTTATTTATTCTAAGTATCCTTACAATGGCATTTGTGAAAAATTGTTGTTTGTATGATTCCATTGCTAGTAATATAGGAAAATGGTTTTGATTCTTTCATTTGTGGTAGTGTCTAAATTTACCAATTAAGGAAAGTTTCTCATCACCCAAGTTTCAATTGGACCGAAACTTGGAATCATGCAAGGTGTATAAAATGATGAATGAGAACTTTTAAGCATTGGAAAATTAAGACTAACTACTGGTTCTCATGGATATGTAAGACTATTCGTCATGATTTACTAAAGTCTAGTAAATATGGTTATACTTACAGGCTTAAGTATAATTCTGAAGCATTGGAAAAATTTCAGTGTATGGAAGAACGAATAAGAAGAATCAAATTAGGCAGATGGATAAAAAGTTTCTCAAATTTGAAAAGATGGGAGAGTACTTTCGTATCATGTTATGTAATCAGCTGAATGATTAAGAGACCTTATCACAATTCATCCTCTAAGTGCATTCTGATGGCTTAGAAGAGGAGTTATGATTTGTTGAAGTGGTTAAATCAAGAAGATGATTCATACTTCGTTCCAAAAACAATTCTTAGAGTTATACTCTAAGATTGTAACTTGAGTGACATGTCTTAAAAAGGGTTTAGAACACTTGTCAAATGTAAGAGTAAAAGTTTTCTACTCTTGTACATTTGAAATTTGTAAGTTGTGATGTTTTGGATAAAACAAAGACCAAGTAAGGCCAATTGTGTGAAGTGTTTATCTTGATTAGAATCCACACTACCTCTTGAATATTTGACAAGAGAGTCTTATATGTCAAGAAGACAGTGGGAGTCTTAAAGATCTTGAAAGTCTCAAGAACTAATCAAGAATAAAACCTGAAGTTCTTCACTAGCACACGACTTGAGGTTTATAACCTATCATATTGACATACTTTATTTTTGTGCCCATTCCAATTAAAGATGTCTTTGCATACGAGTTCTTAGAGTTCTCAATTGGTTGCATAAGAACTTGGAAGCAATGGTAGGCCCTTGAGCTGCCAGATGGCAAGAAATTAAGATTGAGTTCAGTCCATATGAGTTTGGATTTGTCATTATCCTTGTCTTGTGATTATGGTTTGACAAATTCACATGGATAAGAATACATACACCATAAAATCTAAGGGTCATAAGGTTTCTCTCCGATTCATGGAAATGATGGTGAGGAAACACTTCCACTGAGTAGATTTTAAGTATATAGTAATCTTTGCATTTCTCAAAGTTGTTAGTAGAGCACACTAACATGGACTTATGAGAAATAGCAAAGGTATAAGCAATTGAGACTATGATTACGGAATCCCTTTTCTTAGTTCTGAAATTGTTTAGACACACATGCGTGCTATCTAAGATAAGGTGTATGATTTTGATAAAGCCTTATCAGAGCAATCTAGTATCTGAATTCTGAACTTTGGTAAGAAAGTCAATGAAGTATTGATTTCTAGAAGTCCAGCTAATTTCTGGATACATGTCAAAGCTAGTGGGAGCATAAGTATTATGCTAATAATCATCATGTTAGTGGGAGCATGATAATTATGATAAGTATTCCAAGTTAGCAATGTTAATTATAGAAAACAAAAGTTTCAATTCGAGATGTTACAGGGGTTGAAAAAGTTGTTTTGCTATAATTAAGGGAGAGGAAAATATACTTCACTTCAGTTCTAAAAGCTTAGATTGAGGTTTTAATCATATTTAGTCAAGGATATATATATAAATTTCATGTCCGAATGGCTCAACATAAGGAAATTCTATATATGGGTCTATTATTTGCGTTCTAAAATTCGATTATGATTATGGCATCCCTATTCATAATCTGAATTATGAGAACTTGGCAAATTGAAATGGAAATATTATAGCAAAAGACTGGTTTAGTCTTTATGTGAGACATCATGAATCGTGTCCCATATGCTTCGGATATAGGATCGATCACATGTGCTATATTCATCCTTTCTAAAATTTTCCAGGTGCCTGGGGCATAAAGAAGGGAAAAGATCTAGAATTGGATATGACTAAAAGGATTAAGCAATTGTCGAGGACAATCTAAGGTTTACCAAAGATTGGTTGCTCAAGGACAGTTGGAAGTATAGTGTTAATTCTGGAAGGACCATATTGACATAATCTGTAAGGAGGCAACTCTTGTTCAGAAGTGATAGTCAAAATGGAATCTGGAAATGTTTCAAAGTTAGAAATTATTCAATCTGTGTGAGATTAGGAAACTTAATGCAAGAAGGATGTTTCCAAGGAGTTGATCTCCTTTGGAATGCTTTGTAATGTTTGTTGTCAAGTCTTTGTGACTTTGTGCATAATCATTACAAAAGGATCAATGCATATAAGTTTAGAATCTAACAGATTTCAGTAAATGACATGAATTTGGAATTCTTGCATTTGCAGTAAGGAATTGAGACTGTGAAATGAGAATCATTGGAGTTATGTTCAAATCGATCTATTTCACAAAGTAAAGATCATAGACAAACATAGTATGCATACTTGGTGTGTGGCATGACTAGTGTTTAGAAAAACATAGTGTACATGCTTGGAGCATGGGACAACTAGTGTTTTAAATTCAAGAATAAAGTTGATTGCTGAAACAGTATGTAATGAATAATGTGTAATCATATGGTGATAAATAAAAGGTGTTTTGTTTATATTCAGAGGTTTGAGGCCATATTAGATTCAATTATTCTTGTGTTTCATTTTGCATGTTTTGACTTCCAGAATAAACTAGGTCATTCTTCCGGAATGACTAAGTTATTCAAAACCATCCACAGTCGGTCATATGTTGGAAGTAGATATGAATCAAGACTGTCATGGGTTGGCTTGCAGAGGTCCAAGTTGGTGGACAAAGTTATGCTACAACACTCATGAGTGCTCATAAGTTCTGAGTATTGGATTCAACCCGCGCTCATTTGTATCACTTCATGGATTTTATCACGAGTGATCATGAGACGATAGTATCTTATATTCTTCAAACCTAGAGATATGAGTTGTTACTATAAGTTGGTTGTACATTGATTGCGTGAAAACGCATTGGTAACTCGATGTTATAAAACGTGCTTTTGTGTATGATTCAACAAGTAGTAGAACAATCCATATGAGTCGAAGTTTATCCATTCCTTTTACCTTTGGGATAAAAGCGATATCTGTGGGCCCCTCGATGATTTGGTGATGACAAATGTAAGTGCTCGGCCGGGCCAGGACTGATTTGATTTGTTCAAATAGTCAGTCGTCATAAATCGGAAATCGGGAAACAACAGATGGACAGAGAGAATGATTTATAATCCATGTCTCAGTCTATATGATATCTAGAATGGAGGAATATATGATCCCTTATCTAATGGACAAGTCATTGACAAAGGTCAGAGATCATCGGCAAGGTCATAGTTCAACGGAAGCTTTTAAGAGCTACGATTGCCAGTCGGTTCTTGAAGTCATTCACAATAATAGTTTTAGACTTATCCAAGTGGGAGACTGTTGGATTAGTGTCTAAGTCCATAATTATAATTGGTATGTACTTGACCCGACTCGACATGGTCCATTTGGGTTGCATGGCATCGGAACATTTGGATAGACCGTTTATGAGGAAAAGACATTTTGTCACATATTAATATATTATAAGTTCTAATATATTAATATGAAATCATGTTATTTAATTAGTATTGATCAATAATTAATTTGGACTTAATTTAGTGATCAAAAAGAGAATAATTAAATATATGGGGATTGATTGTGTAAATCATTCATTCTTATATATGTGGGCTTATGATCCAAGATTCCTTATGTTGGGTTTAACCCATGTGGTGATCCATGGATACTCCATGGAGGTTAAAACCCATGGAGCATAAGGAATGGGTAAAGTCATGAGTTACATGGTGTAACCCTAATAGCCACACTATATAAGAACCCCTTTAGTTCAAGAAATGGGCACTAGTGATACATATTTTGAGGGCTAGCCAATTTGAACATGTATGTCTTCTTCTCATGGTTATTCCAAGAGTTCATGATGTTGTGTGAACCATTTGAGGTGTCACACTTGGGGCACTAGGCTCTCAAGCTTCATGGAGTCAAGCAACAACAACAAGGTATGAATTTTATCTATTGTATTATCTTAGTATCAATGTTTTTGGTATGCTAGTTAGGATACTACCTTGGATAATCATATTTGCATGTATAATAGAGAAAACATAGATCCAAGGTATTTAGGGTTGCATGTACACTTAGGAGTGTTAGAATGCTCAAAACCCAACACTAGGTTCCCGATGACTCAAGCAGTAAGGCTACCCCAGCCTAAGAACTCCTTTGCGTCATACTCCGAATAGTAAATACTACAGCTCCCCGCAGAACGGTATTTACTCTTATCGACTACTGAGTGCTACGGTTTCCCCCGTAGGCTTACGATACCCTCTTACTAACCAGTGAGTACTACGGCTCCCCGCAGTATCACAACACTCTCCCTCTAACCAGTGAATACTACGACTCCCCGCAGTATTATAACACATTCTGGCCGACTAGTGAGTACTACCGCTCCCCGCAGTATCACGACAACCTCTTGATGACTAGCGAGTACTACGGCTCCCCGTATTACCACGATACCCTTTCCCACTGACTCATGAATGCTACGGCTCCCCGTAGTCTTACAACACTCTCTCGATGACTGGCTCTCCATGGGCTCACTCCATGGTTTCTTCTACTAATCCCAAGCGATTACTCCCACCCGGATCCACTTGCTCTCTTATCACCCCATAACCTCATCATCAAGTCCTCACCACACTGAGTTCACCAACTCATGCTACACAGATCGACATAGATAGGCGCTTACACCCACCCGACTTATGCACCACCACTCCTGATGCAAGTTCCAACAGGCAAGGCACTAGACTCAGCACAGATACACCCTTAGTCAATATCATTCCGCCGACAGTTAACTGATGGGTTGTGACAACCGTCAAAATTCGAGTCGGTTCTAGATTTGACTAGACTTAGTTGCACATATAGGCACTACACATACTAGACTTAGTAACTAGAAGCTAAGTTATAACCTACTAGAAACTTGGAAACAATTAGAATCAATGGATAGTCTACTTAGATTTCACATTGATATGTGAATTCTACATCTATTTAGCTGTAGTGACTATCCATATTTGGGTCACTCTTTGACTCGAACAACATTTCATGAATCATATACACACATCATGCACTTGACCTAGTAGTAGAAATTAGGTCAAAGTCTCATAGAAACTTAAGTTAAAATTGAAGAGTAGGACTAGTATACTTGATTCCTCAATTTCGTTAGATCTCGGAATCACTACATAGAATGGCAATAAACCGATAAAAAAAATAAATTACAAACATTATTTCTAACTTGAATAAGAGTTATAAAACTCTAAAATAGTTTGAAGTCTCAAAATTTAATTAATTTTGATATCCAAAGACTTACAAACTCTCAAAAACCCTAAATGCCCTAAAAACTCACATTTATAAACTTTAACATTAAAAATTCTATAAAAATAATCATGAAGCTTCTAATATTATCTTATAATAATTAAAATTATGAAAATGCATTTAAGGAAATAAAATTTAACTCATTAACATTTACCCTTAATTTATGAATCAAAAATCAAGGTTTATGAATAAAAACTTGATTTTAGTGCACATTTTATAAAAGAGTTTGATATTTTTATAAAAGATTTGAATTTTTATAAAAATAGAAGAGAGGGAAACCCTTTCTTATCCCCCAAAACCGGCCACCCTCTTCCCAAGACACCCCCCTCTTCCCAAAACACATAATCACTTCTTTCTCTCTCACACTCCACCTTCTCTCTTATTTTCTATCATTTATCTCTACCTTCACCACTCAATTTTCTCTCTTCCTTTCTTTATACCCACGAAATTTTCCAGAAAATAAGTCTAAGAACACACCTCAAACTCAAAATCTTCATCATCTAGTGGTGTTCATTAAGCTAGAACACGATTTCCTTTCATTTTCCTCCATGTTTTCAAGGTTTTTCTTGCATTTCCTTCTTCTTCTACACCTTTCTCTTAGAAAATATGTGTGCATGTTCATTCACTTCAGTTTTGATGATGATGGTGGTAGGATTTCACCCAAAAACAACATGCATGTTGTAAATTGTGAAATCCAAGGACCTAAACCTAAGTCAAGATCATGAAAATGCACTTTTCTACAAGTTTTGGTGGAAAATCACCACATGCACTCTAAGTTTTCTTTCAAAAACGATTTTTGAACATTTCAAACTCATGAATGGTCTTCAAACAAACATGCATGTGATGATCTTCAAGCTTAGATGCTAGATCATCAAAGTATGTTGTTAACAGCTTTCAAATATGTTCATGAAGGATTTATTTCCAAATAAATATCTAAAACTCCTTTTCTGACCAAATCCGATTTATCCCAGTTTCCCAACAACAAAATGAGATGTTCAACAAATTTTCAGAAAATATTTCATTTTTCTCGAATTATTATAATTATTGAAATAAAATAGGGCAATAAATCATATAAAATACTTTCGGAGATCTATAAATCCTAGGTAAATTCGTGGAGGACCCCTATGCTAAATAATGACCCCACATTAAATTTCATCGGTTTTTATTACTGTTTAATATGGTTTTGAATTTTCTTTTTGTTTGGCTTCAATAAATCATAAAAGCACTTTAGAGAATCTTAAAAATGATATATAACAATGTTCGCAGTTGCTACCTGTGGTATAAGACTTAGAAAATATTTTCAGAATTTTTCATAATGCATTCCTATTTTTCCCCGATTTTTGTATTTATAATGGCCTAAAAACAGAAAAAATAGTTTTGCTCATCCAAAATTCATGAAACTTTACCAGAACACCTTGTAATACATTAGGAGGCTACATAAAAATGTTGATGATTTTTCGATTCTGTATACTATTTTTCTCCTATTTTCTAAGATTAAATACACTTAAATACACAAAATCAGATTACACTATATGAAAACCACCTTTGGTATTTTTCCCAGATTATTTACGCTGTAAATGAAGTTTACAAAAATTTTGGTAATTTACTTTAACTGTTTATTATTTATTCTCCAATTAATGATTATTTAAGAGGATAAAACAAAGAAAAAAAAAGACTAACTGAAAAATATCTTTTATATTTTTCACAGCTTCTATATGTATAATAACAGTGTTACAAAAATTTTGGGCAATTTTGGAAACAATTTTCTATTTATTTAAATTTTTATTAGAATAAATGCTCAAAAATCATAAAATTCGGTTAAACAGTTTAGAAATCAATTTTTTTTTTCCCAACTTAATAATGTTTAATAACAGTAATACAAAAAGTTTGGGTAATTTTGGAAACTGTTTTCTATTTATTTCAATTTTTATTAGAATAAATGCACAAAAATCATAAAATTGGGTTAAACAATTTAGAAGACGATTTTTATACTTTTTTCCAGCTCAAGTATGTCTAATGGCAGTACTATAAAAATTTTGGGAATTTTTATCCTTTGAATGTTATTATTCATGAATTTATATTGTTATGAAGGCTTAAAATCGTGAAAAATAGTTAGACAAATCAAAAATTCAAGAAAATTTATCTTAAGGTCTTTGACTTCAATTAAAACTGAAATGCAAAGTTTGGGAAATTTTAGAACTAAATTGATTTAGTTTTTGAATATTAAATCATTGGAACACCTCTTAAAATGTTAAATATTAGCATTTCAATAATGTGAATTTTCCAATTAAATTGTTATATAACAATTGATTTATTGAAATTTAATTTTCACAGAAAAATGTTTGTAAGTTTTCAATATTAAATTTTGACACAATATTAGCATAATTCTATTGTAGTAGTAAGTATACTAGTGTTAGATTTCGATTAGAGACTCACTAGCGAATACCATGATTGTAGGAATCGATAGTGGTACAAGTGGAACTTAGCTCAAGGCATCATTTGCATCATCTCAATGCATATTGTGAGTATTCACGCACTCCCCTATTTTCAGTTTTTATGTTTTCGGGTGGAAAAGCATGTCCCGAAAAACTATTATTTGTTCGTTGTACTTAAATTGATTTGTATCAAACATGATTGCTATTTTATCGCTATATATCTCTATGTATGTCTATGCAACACGGAACATGAGAACTTATCGTCTTAAGGCCCTTCCCTTACACTTTTCTCTAACCATTAACTCTTTGAGCCAATGGTCATTGTGGATAGCGCTATTAGGAATTGACAACTCCTCACTCGCCCGACTGCTGGAGTGCATGATACCATATAATCTATGGAACGATAAGCATAGATCTTGATAGGGCTTCAGTCATACGCTTGGTTGAGAACTCATTGTTTGCTCATACACATACAAACTTGTTACTTATTATAGTAACACACTTGTTTATTAATTATGGCAATGACTTATGTTTCACATTATAGCAATGAACTTTGTTTCTCATTATAGCAACGAACCTTTATTATTGAAAACTTATATACTTGTTTTAGCAATGAAATTGTTTGCTCCTGGTAACAACGAATTTTATTTCGATTCTTGAAAACTCATTTTAGCAATATAGTTTTATTTATAGAAACTTTGATCAAAACTTTTATTTCGATTCTTGAAACCAATTTTATTTTTAATCTGTGAGCACTCACCAACTATTTTTATTGTTGACGCTCGTTTTACATGCTTTTCAGGAATCATCGAGTAAGTGGCACTTAGGGACACATCACTTTTAGGAGCATTTGCATGTGTTGTATTTCAATTTACATTGTAATTTCTTTTAAAAGTTGTTCAAACCCATTGTAAATTTGTAATGATTTTTAATACTATGGTTGGTGTTGTCTTTAATCTTTTGCTATGAAACCCTTTGTAGTGCCACGCATCGTGTTTCCGCTTTAGCGGGGTGTGACATGGGTTCCCATGGAAACATAATCACTCAGGTACCTCGGTACACCATCACCGCGTCTCACGCAGGCTTGCCTTTACCACTGATCTTTCACTTACACAACTCGAAACCTCGAATTACTCCCATCTCCTAAATTGAAGCACGGAGGAATCGTCAACAACTGAATAACGAAATTCCGAAGCTCCACCCTCTACAGATCACCACCCAAAGGGACTACTCATACTGACTCTAAAATTGGTCGACAAACTAAATGTTGCCCTCTTCTGGGGTATAGATTACAATCTACACCTATACCTGCGAATCTCAGCTATTGCACCTGCCCCATCCACCAATAACCCAGGTCTTAAGTGTCTGTACTGCAGATCTCCATAGCCAGTTCTCTAACCACTCGCGGACAAACCTTTGATCCTATCGATAAAATACCCAATGCTCCCCCCCACTCATGGTTCGAACCATCACCAGTTGACATACCCCAGCCTACCCCATGGACTGGATCGCCGGATGTACCAATTCCATCCGATAGAATGCACCACACAACACTCGAATAGCTTCCAGATAATGACCAAAAACTCCAAATATCCCGTAACTCAGACGAATATCCCAGAATTCTCCCGACGTGACTGCCTCTAGTCATCTCGAAGTCTCAGACCGACACAGCATCGGATGCCCCAACTGTTCCGGATTAGACCTGGCGTTTCAACTGGAAATAATGCTCTATCACGCACCTCGTCTCTAATCCCTCGACCAGCCTCCCATCGCAAAAATCATCATGGAAGCAAGAGACCTTACTCTCACAGTCGATACACAACGTAGACGACGAGGGCCACCGCCCCAATATACTCCTCTTGGTCACTTGAAACTACTGCTAAAAGCATTCTTGACTCGACTAAGGCATCTCTTTATCCTCATCTCAGTCTCCACTAATAGCTCTCTTGTAGTATAAGTAATACCTCGCTGCAAACATACTGCCCAAATGCTCTGGTGAAAAGGTTGCAACCGTATGCTACCTCACGGGGTTAACCTCCAACTCCAAACCGGAATCTCACTATCTCATTTTGCTTTTCCCAGGAAACGGGAACAACGCAACTCTCGTCACAGAAAGTGACATCTCCACTATCAGCCGATTGCTCAACCCCGGCCGCGGCCCTCCAATAAGCATCATCCAAAAATCCCTCAGAAATTATCTCGATTTCCTCCACAAGGTATGCTCCATTGAAACTCGCTCGACATGGCCATTTGGCCCCACATTTAATCACATCTGATCCCAGTCTAATCAATCACAACGGGAAAACTAGTAAAACCATGAGCACTAACCTACACGAATCATGGTACTCGAACCATGTGATCACCTCTCGGTCTGCTACGAATCATGGTACCCGAACCATGTTATCTCCTTTCACTCTGCTATAAATCATGGTACTCGAACCCTGATATCTCTCTTCTCAACCTGCCACTTAGAACCTCTGGTATTCTCCCTGTTTCGAGTATGGGTCCTCTTCTTTCAGTAGTACGGGCCCATACTACCTGCCACATCTACCCATACTTTCCACACGGATCGTCCCAAATTTCCTAAATAGTTGCTCAACTTTCCCGATCACCAATCCCGCTACACACGTTCACCCTACAACGAATACTCTCCTCTATTAGCATACTCATTTGACTCAAGTCACTTTCCTAGGCTCTTCCTAGGTTCTCACACTTCTCCGCCATCAGCTGCTGAAGAATTCCTCATGATGCCAGCCACCTACCTCCTGAATATCGTCATATTCACTTAGTAGCTGACTCCCATCATCAAGAATTCTACAAAGCATGAAGCAAGCAGCATTCGGGCGTCGAATAACCTCCACCAGCACATAAAACCACTCTAGGTTACAACTCTATTTTCTCTACTCACGCTCAAAAGGTGTCACTTAACTCTAGGAACCCAACCCCACGCGGGTATCTAACTACTCTCTCAGTAGGCTCCTCCACTACTCATCTATGTATAATTCCTAGATTACTCCTCTACTCAAAGCTCTCTCTCTCTAAAAGATTCCTGCTGGATACTCTTACTCCACACATACTCAAGGCACATCACAGATAGCAAAATTCCTAGGCTAAGGCATCACGAATCAGGCAACTCTAGCCCTGAGATATGAAATACCTAGCCTATCTTCTAGCATGCATCACAACATCTCAATAATAACCCACAACAAAATAAGTAAGGGTATTTTGGAAAATCACCGTTTGGGATCTGGATGATTGTACACACTACTCATTCTCGTTTTTCTCTTAGAAACTCTTGCTCGTTTTAGAAAAATCATTTTCTGTTGAAAATCTTTCTCAATCCCTCAGTTTGAGTCCAGATCTACCCGAAGGTGCATCTGAATCCCTCAAACCAATGCTCTGATACCAACTTGTAACACCGTAAATTTTCGAACAAATTTTTCATTATAAAAATCACATAATTCTCATAACACTTTTCACAAAATCCTCATTTATTTAATTTACAAAAACAACCCCATAATTGTTTGATTTATAATCCAGGATCCTCAAAATATAACTCTTTTTCTGGTGTGTACAATCGATCCAACGCCTTCCCGCGATCTTGAGAAGAACCTGAAACACATATCACATAACACGGTAAACACGAAGCTTAGTGATATCCCCAAAATACCACACACACAACTCTGTAGCCACTCGAGGCTATAATACAGTAAGACCCTCCGGTCGATGTGTCTCAGTGGGACCCTCCAGTCCCATAACTCTGATGGACCCTCCGGTCCTAACTCTGTAAACTCTGAGCAATACGTACCATAAACCACAAAGAAATAATGCAGGATATCACAATTCACAATGTAAGCACATAAGGCATCTCAATCACACAAAAATACCACTCTAGGTAAACTATAGTGAGAAGACTCACCTCGGATGATGAACAACCCCTACAAACGCTGCTGCTATGCAACGACCTCTAACTCTGAGCCAAAAGCACAATTAACCCATTTAGAAACTAAGTCCAGACCCTCACTCATTAGGTCTAAAGGAAGACCACTAACCAGCCCATTAATAGCCTAAAACCCATTGGGCCCACCAAGGCCCAATAATAAATGGGCTCACCCGAGGCCCACTCTCAAAACTAAATGGCAAGCCAAACTCAAGGGCCCAAGGCAAAATTATAATATTTCTCTGCACATACTCTCTAATTCACAAGCCCAAAGATTCAGGCCCAACCCTCACGGCCCATGGTAAGATCCAGCCCAAAAGCCCACAATGAAGTTATGCGGGGCGTACCTCTCTTGGTACGCTCAACGTACTTACACATGCATGAAACTGATCGGGGACACCAACCCAGTACACGGGGCGTACTAGAAAGTTACGTTGGGCGTACGCCCAGTTTTTCTTTAGTCCATTCTATTTAGTCCATTCTCCATAAAGTTAGTGACTTTAAGCCTTTGCATGGCTGATAAGATCACAAACAAATAAAGCTCTTATTCTCTTAACTCAAAATGCTCAAATCTCATGCATGGGTTGATTCTCACGTTCAAGACCTCATTTTTATGGATCCTCTCCACTAGAAAAACTTAAAAGGACGGATATTAAGCTCTGGAGTGCAACAACTCATAAAGCCTCAATCTTTGGGACCAAAAGCCCTAGAATGGACCATATCATGCACAAAACTAAAAGGATGGGAAAGCTTTGAGCTTTATACCTCCAAATGATACTCCTACCACAGAAAAGCTTAGATCCAAATCCTGGACTCCAACTCTATTCTCTTCCATGCTCCTTCTTCACTCCAAGAATCCCACAATAACACTTAGAAGCTTACAATGGTCACACACAAGCTCAAGAACGAGGATTAGGGTTTAGGAGGGTTCATTGACTGAGGATGGTGGCCAGGAATGAGGCCATCTCATTCTTTATATAGGGACACTCCTCTTAATTACGGTTTTCTTCTGTACCTAGTACGCCCAAGGTACCCTCTGGTACGTCCAGCGTACTAGGTGGCTCATCTTAAAAGTCACGCGCATGAGTACGCTAAGCGTACACACACGTATGCCCAGCGTACTCCGATGTCATCATTTTCAACAAAAAGGACTTATCTTGCCAAATCATAAAACTGTCATCGGTTTCTCGATATAACCCCGATTCTCACGAACCTCAAACCCACGACTAGGTGACGAGATGCCCTAATCTCCTAGCAACTCGTCACAACCCCGAGACTCCCTCATGCCCGGTTGGCAGCCCACGAACCCTAATCACGGACGATCTGAAACAGGATGTTACAAGGATAAACGCCTGACTTCGGTTGTCAAGGAGTTCGATACCTTCACCACTACTCCTGGTGAATCAATTGCCTCGGCCTCTAACATGTACCGAATCGTCGTCAACAACATGACAACTCATGGGATTGTCCGAACTCCACTAGAATACAATCTCAAATTCATCAATAGTCTTGGTAAAAGATGGGGAAATGTGAAATAGTGTCTTCAGAGTAATGGATCTCTGAAGAAGCTGAAGCTTTACCTGTTGTTTCACAAACTTAAGGTTATGAATCAAATGTTGCACAAACCTTAAGAGAACTCTCAGGAGGTTCGCTAGCTCTTCTTAGTTCTTTCAATCCTCAAATCTCGAACCCTCTTGTTTCATACCCTTTCAAAGTTGTTACATCACCTATTCCATCTGTTCAACCATCTCCACCAACTTTACCTACTCTTGCTAAATCCAACTATCAGTTTGATGGAGACCTCGATCCTGAAGCAATGGACTTTGAATTTTGCTTTCAACAAGAGTTTGCTTTGCTTTCCATGAAATACAAGCGACCATGGAACTCCACTCACAAACCATATCATACCCGTTTCCAAGCTCCCCATCAAAGTATTCCTCAATCATTTCCTAAACCATCCGAGAAGCCACCTGCATACAAGCCAAACATCTCGACACAGAATCACCCCTCAGAATCCCGCGAGATTTTGAAATCAGACAAACCGAAGGTAGTGTGTCATAAGTGTGGTCATGGAAATCACTTTACCATAGACTGCATGGCTGAAGCCATACAGAAACCAAAGATCAAGGAATCTGCATACTATTCCCGCCGATCCCAAGAAATGGATGCAAGTGAAAAAGCATTTTTCATCACTAAGTCAAGAGATGTGGAAGGCTATTGTTCATCTAGTGATGAAGATGATGAGAGTTCTGGAAGAAACATGTGTCTTATGGCTAGACAAACTATCGAGTGTGATGAAGGTTACTGGTCATCTGGATCAGAAGGATATGATGAAGATGCTGAACCAAACTTCTGCTACATGGCGACCAACGATCTACCAAGTAGAAGCATTGTTCAATAGGTAAGATTTATGATTATTGATAATGATTTTGATTTATCTCTTTGTGAACCATATCTAACCCAAGTCCAATCAGATAAGAACATCATCTATAAAGCCTATGAGTCTGCCATTAAAGCCAGTGAGAAGATGGAAAGTTAATTGAGTCGTCTTAAATTACGTTTCGAGGATAGGAAGCTTAAGACTGATTCATTAGAACGAGAACTTGTAATGTCACAAGATGAATGTATCATTCTTAAAGACAAATGTGAAATCACTTATTCTGAAATGAATGTTTTAATTTCTGATAACGAACATTTGAATGCCAAAATTGATGCTTTACATCATTCCATAGATATTCTTGAAGCAAATGAAAGGATGACTCATAACTTTCGTCATCCTTGGTCCAAAGCACCTGGTCTCGGAAGCGAGTTTTCGAAACCTATTGCTCGTACATTGAAGGAGTTACATAATCTAACTTTTATGGGAGACATTCCGAACCCAAACATTCGGATACCACTGTCTCACCTTTGTCACCCCTTCCTGAGACCTCAGCCAAAATTTCTCCTCTGATTCGTGAGTTTCAACCAATAGTTGTCAAGTGTCCTGATTCCACACCTCTTCCGCATCTGATACACCTGGACCTAAACCAGACCTCATAATCATTCCCTAGCATCACCCATACTGGAGTTCAAATTCCGAACCTCGGTCATCCTAACAATTGTGTTATTAAGGAATTCATTCATGAGACAACTGGACCTGACTCTGATAGATCAAATTTGTTTGGGCATCTTTAGATAATGACGTTGAAGTAGAAACCTTAAGTGACAATTCATCTGTCTCGTGTATTTTGGACTCTCATGAAATTTCAAAAACCACCTTAGTGCCAATCAAACCCATGTTTAACAACCCATCTACTGGCCAAACTTCCAAGTCATCATCTGACTCCAGGAAGAAACCTTCATTAAATAGGAAAGATGTCGTCGATCCTAAGGTAAAAGACAAAAACACCCTCAAAAAGGAAATTAGGTCAACACATGACTCGAGGATCATTAAGAATTCCAAAAAGAAAGTATCTTTGATTGTCAGCCCGACCACTAGGAACCAAAACACATTTACGACTGTTAAGATTCTTAAAAGGTCATCCATTCCTCTTAGTTCAGTAGTTCAAAACAAGGTTGTCAATTCCCTTCCAAAAAAGACTACTGTTGATACTTGTCCCACAAGAAATAAGCCTCCTCGGACTGTTTCCTTTGTTTTCATTGCTAAATCTGATGGTATGATTTTTAAACCACAACAGCTTTCAAAACCATATGTACCATCAAAAGCAGTAAACAAAAAACGAGTTGCAAAGGACGCTGTCACTCAAAATTTTCCAATTAGTTCAAAACAAAATTTTGAGTGGAAAAATAAAAGTGTTGAAAAAGAAAATGCAATTTCAAGTGACACTGTAATTCCCACTAATTCCAACACAGTCAGTCCGAGAAAAGTTGATTTCTGGATCAATGAAAAGACTATGGCTTTATACTTCTTTCCCAAGGCATCTTGGAATCAACCCTTCGAGACATCGGTTTCTCAAAAGTCACAATCCAAGTCCAAAGCCCGTGCCAAAGTCCCAAAACCTTACTCGGAGCCTAATAACTCCAAACTTCACTAACTTTGCAGGAATTCTGTGCTTCGGAACAATATACAATATGGTATATTGATAATGCTTGTTCCATGCACATGACGGGGCAGAAAGACTTTCTGCGTGATCTCAAACTCTCACCAAATGCTGGCTATGTGACGTATGGAAACAACTCCAACTCTCTGATCCGAGCTTATGGCAACCTCACCAATGAAAATTTCTCTGACTCAAATGTGGTGTATATAGATGACCTGAAGCTCAATTCGATTAGTGTAGCTCAACTTACTGACTCTAACCGAAGAGTTGAGTTCTGCAAAAAGCACAACTATGTCATGACAGAAGATCGGAAAGAATGTCTCATTAAATCGAATCGCAATAAGAATATGTCTCCTCTATACATTAACATGATCATTAGTAAGCCTCAACTTTGTCTTCTCTCAAAATCCGTTCCTGACATCAGTTGGTTATGGCATAGGAGCCTTGCTCATCTAAACTTCTGATATATGAATTGTGACATCCCAATTTTCACGTCCAAAAAAAGACCGTCTTTGTTTATGCTTTATAAAATCAGAGTATCTCTTTTTAATAAAAATGTTGCGCAATTTGTTCCCAGAAAAACATTATAAATACATTATCAAAAGCATTTCCGAAGAAATGTATTTTTATTCCTTTTAAAACCTTGGCATGTCATCGTCAATACAGAAACATAAGCATAAACAGAACTTACATTCATTTACACTAGTGATCTACATCTCTTTTAAATCTCTCAGTGTAAAGTAGCTTCGTATCGACACCTGTGATACTAATAAGTTGGAGTGGGTCAGGTTGGGAAACCTGGTGAGTACATAGGGTTTTCAACCCACAATAATATAATTATTATGTTTAAACATCAAACAATCAACCCAATTACCCATCCCCATTATCTTCTTTACTGTTAAGGGTCTACCCTAAGAATCAACAATTTCTCGTTCATTCATTCCTAAGGATTATCCTATGGAATAGGCACAAAGTCCATCTCTACCAGGGTTTATGGATTACAACTGGTGAACACGTAGTCCAAAATATCTGGTGAACACTTAGTTCTAAAATACCTAGTGAACACACTAAGCTCAAAAAACCTAGTGAACACACTCAGTTCAAAAATTCCTAGTGAACACACTCAGTTCAAAATACCTGGTGAACACTTACTTCAAAAATACCTAGTGAACACACTTAGTTCAAAATACCTGGTGAACACTTAGTTCAAAAATACCTAGTGAACACACTCAGTTCAAAATACCTTGTGAACACACTCAGTTCAAAATACCTAATGAGCACCTAATTCAAGAACACCTACAGGTTACGAGCCTGCTAGCGTTCCACTGGACTGTCTAGTATAGTCTGTGGTTGTCATCTATACTCCACTAGATGACTGGATCACTGTCAACCTTGAGATCTTTCATCGTGTTATCACACAACAACTATTTCATCTACCCATGTTTTACCCAACACATTTTGTAGATATAAATTACATATACAGTTTAAAACATGTATAAAAAAATATTTCATCCAGCATAGACAGCAAATATTCAGACAATATGCACACATAGCACGTAATTTATATTAAATACTTCATATCTATGTGTAAGATGAAAGGGACTATGCACTCACTTAATAAGGTGGTGACTCGGTACTCGGACAGCGCTTCGTTTAAAATAGTTTCCTTCGACGAAACCTACAAGGGGGTTTTACTTAGGAGCCGAGCTCTGCAGGGGCAGAACTTCATCACTGAATCTTTCTAAGAAAGCTTCGTGCAGCGCTTCAGCGCTCACCTTACTATACTAAAACTACAGAAAGAGAACTCGAATCACGAGGGACCGAAATGCTCGGGGGATAAGAAGAGAATGACTCTTGAATCAAGAGAATGGTGTAAGAAATATGAGAGCTCAAGCCTCTTATTTATAGTAATTGAATTTACAAAAACTACCCTCCATAATTACTTCATGACCTTATAGTTATATAAACGACTAAACACCCCTTCATAATACTATTTTAAATAGATTTAACGATATTTGTACTAAACTAATGTCAGAAGTACTCAACACTAGTCTTATAATAACCGCATCGTCGATACCTTTCTAATGATATATACATTTGTATATATATATATATATATATATATATATATATATATATATATACATATATATATATATATGTGTGTGTGTGTGTGTGTGTACGTATATATGATTTATACTTTATTTTAATATGTAAATATGCCATTATAATTTGTAACTCGTTCATACGAACTCCATTTTTGGCGTTCTATATATCCACGCGTTGGCATTTATGAGTACTACAAATTTCATTTAAACGTCGTCAGCTAATTCTCATTCTATCTCAGATTTACAAAATTGCATCGAATTTAACGCGCTCGAAGAGTAAGGACCAAGTTTCGTCCATATCTTTAACATACGAGCTCTAATATCGACATTCTTTATATCCACACGTAGGTAAAAACAATATCTAAAACTTTCATTTAGACTCCGTCGGCTAGTTCTCGACCGATCTTAAATTTAACAGTAGGAGGAGATTATACTGTTAAATGTCCGCGTAAAATTCATAACTTTTACATACGGACTCCGTTTTCGTCTGTCTTTTTACCATTGAGTTCCTATTAATGATATCTTCAACTCTCATTTAGGTCACGTAGGCCAAAAACCGCTCGAACTAAAATTCGAGTTTCGGGCCATGTACTGTTATGCCAAATCTTAGAAAATTCATAACTTCGTCATACGAAGTCAGATTTGGGCGTTTTTTTTTGTATTCTCGGTCTAACGTATACTACAACTTTTGTTTAGATCACTAAGGCAAAAAAGTCCTCTATCATAAATTCACTATTTACGTCGTGTAGTGTCGTGCTGGTTTTGTCGCGAAACTTCGACATGCCATAACTTCTTCGTTATAACTCGGATTTCGGCATTCTTTATATGTACGGAACCCTTGTGACATATTCTACAACTTGTTTAAGATTACTCCTTCTAAATAATCTTCCATCAAAAACTCATTTTTGATGCTCATTGCCTCTAAATTGACTAGCCCGGATGTACGGGCGTTACAATTATCTCCCCCTTAGGATGATTACGTCCCGGAATCATAAACGAAAAAGGCTTGTATAATGACTCCCTACGTTAACTCTTCATCCTAGGTAATAACCGTAACTTCTATATTGCTTCGAACGAGTATTTAACTCTTGGACTCCTTGACTGCAGGCGGTGCTCGATCTTGCACCTGCCCCTATCTCACGTTAGACTCCAAATTATGACCATCAAATCAAAATATCTATCCTTATGGAGACTGCTTCTTCTTCTTAACAAACTTAAGATAAGTTCTTTTATTACTACAATGGACTGATGTGTCATATTCTAATGACCTATCATCGCATGTTGCAACGCTTAGACTCAGGTCTCTTAGAGTCAAATTCCAGAACAAACTATACCTTCCTTCATGTTCTAATCACATCTTAAAAGGTTGAATTTCTAGCTACAAGCAAGTATCGCGATGCCTCTACTGATCGCTTTGATTATCTTTTATTTCAATCTTCTGGCTTAAGTCAGATGCTACATCGAACTTGGTTCTCTGAACCATGTAACATACTCATCGTAGTCGGACTCAATTTGATATGACCACTAGGGTCGAAAAAATCATCTGTCTTAGTCATTACCGAAAGAATGGTAATGACATACACGAACAAAACGGAATCAATTACTAGCTTCTTGGTAACCTTTTGACTTTCCCTGATCCAAGTGTGAGTCCTGTGCTTCCGGTAGTATAGGCCTCTACTACCATTCACACCTACTCATACTTCTCCCAAGTATTGTCTCGTAGTTTTTCCAAGTCACCATAAAAGAATTTCACATATTCATTTAACACATATGAATGTGTCCAAATAAATATTTCCCTAGACTCTACTAGGACTTCTTCCATCTGTATCTTCAATCATCAATTATGCTTCAACTCGGTTGGTGGTGGAAATGCCAAACATATTCTTTCTGCCAATTGAACGTGTACTTCTCCCGTACTAAACATATTCTTTATTAGATGCATTCTAAAGGCAAGATACCTCTCTTACGATATCTTCCGATAGGTGTCATTCACTATCACAAGCCTTTTCATTTCCTCCATTTACTCAATTATCTACGAGTCTTCACCATGACGTTATGTTCATGAAAGCATGCATCTAGTTTATCGCGACGAGAATATAGATAGAGAAGATTTAGACGCGTATTCCTCCTTATTACTCCGAAAAGTTACATACCCGTTCTAATATCGTAATTATACGTTTAGAAATCTGAACACATAAAATTTCCAGATCCGGTCGGCAACAGACCATAGATCCGATCAAATAATGGCATCATAAAGCATCACAAATCATCTAGCACATAAAGCAATTTAGGCATCTTCACTAAATGAGCTAGTGCTCATGTCTATTCATGTGTGCTACCTAAAATATATTAGACACACTCCTCACGATCATCGCTTAGCATTCTAAGTTTAAGTCTAGAAATAAATCCTTATTCCTAGTTCGCTTAAACTAATGCTCTGATACTAAATGTGACATCCCCCTTTTCACGGCCAAAAAAAGACCGAATTTGTTTATGCTTTATAAAATCAAAGTATCTTTTTTTAGTAAAAATGTTGTGGAATTTGTTCCCATAAAAACATGATAAATACATTATCAAAAGCATTTCCGAAGAAATGTATTCTTATTCCTTTTAAAACCTTGGGATGTCATCGTCAATACAGAAACATAAGCATAAACAGAACTTACATTCATTTACACTTGTGATCTACATCTCTTTTAAATCTCTCAGTGTAAAGTAGCTTCGTATCGACACATGTGATACAAATAAGCTGGAGTGGGTCAGGTTGGGAAACCTGGTGAGTACATAGGGTTTTCAACCCACAATAATATAATTATTATGTTTAAACATCAAACAATCAACCCAATTACTCATCCCCATTATCTTCTTTACTCTTAAGGGTCTACCCTAAGAATCAACAATTTCTCGTTCATTCATTCCTAAGGATTATCCTATAGAATAGGCACAAAATCCATTGTTACCAGGGTTTATGGATTACAACTGGTGAACACGTAGTCCAAAATATCTGGTGAACACTTAGTTCTAAAATACCTAGTGAACACACTCAGTTCAAAAAACCTAGTGAACACACTCAGTTCAAAACTGCCTAGTGAACACACTCAGTTCAAAATACCTGGTGAACACTTAGTTCAAAAATACCTAGTGAACAGACTTAGTTCAAAATACCTGGTGAACACTTAGTTCAAAAATACCTAGTGAACACACTCAGTTCAAAATACCTGGTGAACACACTCAATTCAAAATACCTAATGAGCACCTAATTCAAGAACACCTACAGGTTACGAGCCTGCTAGCATTCCACTGGACTGTCTAGTATAGTCCGTGGTCGTCATCTATACTCCACTAGATGACTGGATCACTGTCAACCTTGAGATCTTTCATCGTGTTATCACACAACAACTATTTCATCTACCCATGTTTTACCAAACACATTTTGTAGATATAAAATACATATACAGTTTAAAACATGTATAAAAAAAATCTTTCACCCAGCATAGACAGCAAATATTCAGACAATATGCACACATAGCACGTAATTTATATTAAATACTTCATATCTATGTGTAAGATGAAAGGGACTATGCACTCACTTGATAAGGTGGTGACTCGGTACTCGGACAGCGCTTCGTTTAAAATAATTTCCTTCGACGAAACTTACAAGGGGGTTTTAGCTAGGAGCCGAGCTCTGCAGGGGCAGAACTTCGTCGCTGAATCTTTCTAAGAAAGCTTCGTGCAGCGCTTCAGCGCTCACCTTACTATACTAAAACTACAGAAAGAGAACTCGAATCACGAGGGACCGAAATGCTCGGGGGATAAGAAGAGAATGACTCTTGAATCAAGAGAATGGTGCAAGAAATATGAGAGCTCAAGCCTCTTATTTATAGTAATTGAATTTACAAAAACTACCCTCCATAATTACTTAATGACCTTATAGTTATATAAACGACTAAACACCCCTTCATAATACTATTTTAACGAGATTTAACGATATTTGTACTAAACTAATGTCAGAAGTACTCAACACTAGTCTTATAATAACCCCATCGTCGATACCTTTCTAATGATATATACATTTGTATATATATATATATGTGTACGTATATATGATTTATACTTTATTTTAATACGTAAATATGCCATTATAATTTGTAACTCGTTCATACGAACTCCATTTTTGGCGTTCTATATATCCACGTGTTGGTATTTATGAGTACTACAAATTTTATTTACACGCCGTCAGCTAATTCTCATTCTATCTCAGATTTACAAAATTGCATCGAATTTATCGCGCTCGAAGCGTAGGGACCAAGTTTCGTCCATATCTTTAACATACGAGCTCTAATATAGACATTCTTTATATCCACACATAGGTAAAAAGAATATCTAGAACTTTCATTTAGACTTCGTCGGCTAGTTCTCGACCGATCTTAAATTTAACAGTAGGAGGAGATTATACTGTTAAATGTCCGCGTAAAATTCATAACTTCTACATACGGACTCCGTTTTCGTCTGTCTTTTTACCATTGAGTTCCTATTAATGATATCTTCAACTCTCATTTAGGTCGCGTAGGCCAAAAACCGCTCAAACTAAAATTCGAGTTTCGGGCCATGTACTGTTATGCCAAATCTTAGAAAATTCATAACTTCCTCATACGAAGTCAGATTTGGGCGTTTTTTTTGTATGTTCTCGGTTTAACGTATACTACAACTTTTGTTTAGATCACTAAGGCCAAAAAGTCCTCTATCATAAATTCACTATTTACGTCGTGTAGTGTCGTGCTGGTTTTGTCGCGAAACTTCGACGTGCCATAACTTCTTCGTTATAACTCGTATTTCGGCATTCTTTATATGTACGGAACCCTTGTGACATATTCTACAACTTGTTTAAGATTACTCCTTCTAAATAATCTTCCATCAAAAACTCATTTTTGATGCTCATTGTCTCTAAATTGACTAGCCCGGATGTACGGGCGTTACAATTATCTCCTCCTTAGGATGATTACCTCCTGGAATCATAAACGAAAAATGCTTGTATAATGACTCCCTACGTTAACTCTTCATCCTAGGTAATAACCGTAACTTCTATATTGCTTCGAACGAGTATTTAACTCTTGGACTCCTTGACTGCAGGCGGTGCTCGATCTTGCACCGGCCCCCTATCTCACGTTAGACTCCAAATTATGACCTTCAAGTCAAAATATCTATCCTTATGGAGACTGCTTCTTCTTCTTAACAAACTTAAGATAAGTTCTTTTATTACTACAATGGACTGATGTGTCATATTCTAATGACCTATCATCGCATGTTGCAACGCTTAGACTCAGGTCTCTTAGAGTCAAATTCCAGAACAGACTATACCTTCCTTCATGTTCTAATCACATCTTAAAAGGTAGAATTTCTAGCTACAAGCAAGTATCGCGATACCTCTACTGAACGCTTTGATTATCTTTTATTTCAATCTTCTGGCTTAAGTCAGATGCTACATCGAACTTGGTTCTCTGAACCACGTAACATACTCATCGTAGTCGGACTCAATTTGATATGACCACTAGGATCAAAAAAATCATCTGTCTTAGTCATTACCGAAACAATGGTAATGACATACACGAACAAAACGGAATCAATTACTAGCTTCTTGGTAACCTTTTGACTTTCCCTGATCCAAGTGCGAGTCATGTGCTTCCGGTAGTATAGGCCTCTACTACCATTCACACCTACCCATACTTCTCCCAAGTATTGTCTCGTAGTTTTTCCAAGTCACCATAAAAGAATTTCACATATTCATTTAACACATATGAATATGTCCAAATAAATATTTCCCTAGACTCTACTAGGACTTCTTCCATGTGTATCTTCAATCATCAATTATGCTTCAACTCGGTTGGTGGTGGAAATGC
Organism: Lactuca virosa; assembly: GCF_052849685.1. Taxonomy (NCBI): domain Eukaryota; kingdom Viridiplantae; phylum Streptophyta; class Magnoliopsida; order Asterales; family Asteraceae; genus Lactuca; species Lactuca virosa. The sequence goes on along the minus strand of NC_136428.1, from coordinate 431,785,921 downwards.
CAAACAATGGGATAACTTCACGGATTACACCAAAAAAAAATATTTCTTTCTGCCAATTGAAAGTGTACTTCTCCCGTACTAAACATATTATTTATTAGATGCATTCTAAAGGCAAGATACCTCTCTTACGATATCTTCCGATAGGTGTCACTCACTATCACAAGCCTTTTCATTTCCCCCATTTACTCAATTCTCTACGAGTCTTCACCATGACGTTATGTTCATGAAAGCATGCATCCAGTTTATCGCGAAGAGAATATAGATAGAGAAGATTTAGACGCGTATTCCTCCTTATTACTCCGAAAAGTTACATACCAGTTCTAATATCGTAATTAAACGTTTAGAAATCTGAACACATAAAATTTCCAGATCCGGTGGGCAACAGACCATAGATCCGATCAAATAATGGCATCATAAAGCATCACAAATCATCTAGCACATAAAGCAGTTTAGGCATCTTCCCTAAATGAGCTAGTGCTCATGTCTATTCATGTGTGCTACCTAAAATATATTAGACACACTCCTCACGATCATCGCTTGCATTCTAAGTTTAAGTCTAGAAATAAATCCTTATTCCTAGTTCGCTTAAACTAATGCTCTGATACCAAATGTGACATCCACATTTTCACGGCCAAAAAAAGACCGAATTTGTTTATGCTTTATAAAATCAAAGTATCTTTTTTTAGTAAAAATGTTGCGGAATTTGTTCCCAGAAAAACATGATAAATACATTATCAAAAGCATTTCCGAAGAAATGTATTTTTATTCCTTTTAAAACCTTGGGATGTCATCGTCAATACAGAAACATAAGCATAAACAGAACTTGAATTCATTTACACTAGTGATCTACATCTCTTTTAAATCTCTCAGTGTAAAGTAGCTTCGTATCGACACCTGTGATACAAATAAGCTGGAGTGGGTTAGGTTGGGAAAGCTGGTGAGTACATAGGGTTTTCAACCCACAATAATATAATTATTATGTTTAAACATCAAACAATCAACCCAATTACTCATCCCCATTATCTTCTTTACTCTTAAGGGTCTACCCTAAGAATCAACAATTTCTCGTTCATTCATTCCTAAGGATTATCCTATGGAATAGGCACAAAATCCATTGTTACCAGGGTTTATGAATTACAACTGGTGAACACGTAGTCCAAAATATCTGGTGAACACTTAGTTCTAAAATACCTAGTGAACACACTCAGTTCAAAAAACCTAGTGAACACACTCAGTTCAAAAATGCCTAGTGAACACACTCAGTTCAAAATACCTGGTGAACACTTAGTTCAAAAATACCTAGTGAACAGACTTAGTTCAAAATACCTGGTGAACACTTAGTTCAAAAATACCTAGTGAACACACTCAGTTCAAAATACATGGTGAACACACTCAGTTCAAAATACCTAATGAGCACCTAATTCAAGAACACCTACAGGTTACGAGCTTGCTAGCGTTCCAATGGACTGTCTAGTATAGTCCGTGGTCGTCATCTATACTCCACTAGATGACTGGATCACTGTCAACCTTGAGATCTTTCATCGTGTTATCACACAACAACTATTTCATCTACCCATGTTTTACCAAACACATTTTGTAGATATAAAATACATATACACTTTAAAACATGTATAAAAAAAATCTGTCACCCAGCATAGACAGCAAATATTCAGACAATATGCACACATAGCACGTAATTTATATTATATACTTCATATCTATTTGTAAGATGAAAGAGACTATGCACTCACTTGATAAGATGGTGACTCGGTACTCGGACAGCGCTTCGTTTAAAATAATTTCCTTCGACGAAACTTACAAGGGGGTTTTAGCTAGGAGCCGAGCTCTGCAGGGGCAGAACTTCGTCGCTGAATCTTTCTAAGAAAGCTTCGTGCAGCGCTTCAGCGCTCACCTTACTATACTAAAACTACAGAAAGAGAACTCAAATCATGAGGGACCGAAATGCTCGGGGGATAAGAAGAGAATGACTCTTGAATCAAGAGAATGGTGCAAGAAATATGAGAGCCCAAGCCTCTTATTTATAGTAATTGAATTTACAAAAACTACCCTCCATAATTACTTAATGACCTTATAGTTATATAAACGACTAAACACCCCTTCATAATACTATTTTAAATAGATTTAACTGTTGGGTTTTGAGCATTCTAACACTCCTAAGTGTACATGTAACCCTAAATACCTTGGATCTCTATTTTCTCTATTATACATGCAAATATGAATATCCAAGGTATTATACTAACTAGCATACAAAACTTTGATTCATATGAAATATAACAAGTTAGAATACATACCTCTTTGATGTAGAATGACTTCATGAAGCTTGAGTGCCTATTGCCCCAAGTGTGACACCTCAAATGGTTCACACAACACCAAATACACTTGGAATAACTTGAGAGAACATCACACTTCATAAAAATCGGCTAGCCCTTTCTATTACACATAGTTGCCGATTTTTCCCAAAGAATATGATCTTATATAGTTGTTACAATTAGGGTAAACCCTAATTGTCATGGCTTTCCATTTCCTTGGATCCATGTGTTCAAATACACCATGGAGCATCATATGGATTTTAGCCCAACTAGATAATCCATGGAGCATTAGCCCACTATACAAGTATGGATGATTTACACAATCAACCCATATATTTAATTAGTCTTCTTTTGATCACTTAATTAATTCTAGATTAATTCTTGATCAATACTAATTAAATAATCTTATTAATATATTAGAACTTATAATATATTAACCAACTACAAGTGTTATTTCTCTCATTTTAGTCTATCCAAATGCATGATGCCATGCAACCCAAATGGACCATGCCGGCTCGGGTCAAGTCTTACCAATTAAAGTTATGGACTTAGACATTAATCCAACAGTCTCCCACTTGGATAAGTCTAAAACTATTATTGCGAATGACTTCAAGAACCGACTGGCAATCGTAGCTCTCAAAAGCTTCCGTCGAACTCTGACCTTGCCGATGAACTCTGACCTTTGTCAATGACTTGTCCATTAGATAAGTGATCATATATTCCTCCATTCTAGATATCATATGGACTGAGACATGGATTATCAATCATTCTCTCTGTGCATTTGTTGTTTCCCGATTTCCGATTCATGATGACTGGCTGATTGAACAAATCAAATCAGTCTTGGCTTGGCCAAGCACTCACATATATCATCATTAAATCATCGAGGGGCCCACAGATATCGCTTTTATCCTGAAGGTAAAAGGAATGGATAAACTTCGACTCATATGGCTTGTTCTACTACTTGTTGAATCATACACAAAGGCACGTTTTATAACATCGAGTTACCAATGCGTTTTTGCGCAATCAATGTACAACCAACTCATAGTAACAACTCATATCTCTAGGTTTGAAGAATATAAGATATTATCGTCTCATGATCACTCGTGATAAAATCCATGAAGTGATTCAAATGAGCGCGGGTTGAATCCAATACTCAGAACTTATGAGCACTCATGAGTGTTGTAGCACAACTTTGTCCACCAACTTGGACCTCTACAAGCCAACCCATGACAGTCTTGATTCATATCTACTCCCAACATATGACCGACTGTGGATGGTTTGAATAACTTAGTCATTCCAGAAGAATAACCTAGTTATTATGGAAGTCAAAACATGCAAAGTGAAACACAAGAATAAATGAATCAAATATGTTATCAAACCCTATGAATATAAATAGACCACTTTTATTTATCACCATACTAATTACTCATTATTCATTGTTTCGGTTTTATCAACTTTATACTTGAATTAAAAGCACTAGTTGTCCCATGCTCCAAGCATGTACACTATGTTTTTCTAAACAATAGTGTTGCCATACACCAAGTATGCACTCTATGTTTGTCTATGATTCTTGCTTTATGAAATAAACCAATTGACCAAACTTTTAATGATTATAATTTCACACTCCCAAATCGAAATCTTGTTAGACTTTAAACTTAAATGCACTACCCTCTTGCAATTAATGTGTACAAAGTCACAAAGACTTGTCAACAGTCATTATAAGGTATTCCAATGGAGATCAACTCCATGGAAACTAAGTATCATATTCAAAGTACATTGCTTTGGACATGCTTCTTGCATTAAGTTTTCTAATCTTACACAGATAACTTCCACCTATGGAGACAACAACATATTCTCATTTTGACTATCACTTCTGAATAAGAGATGCCTCTTTTCAGAATTTGTCAATATGGTCCTTCCAAAATTAGCACTATACTTCCAACTGTCCCTGAGCAACCAATCTTTGGTAAACCTCAGATTGTCCTCGACGATTGCTTAATCATTTTAGTCATATCCAATTCTAGACATTTTCCCTTCTTAATGCCCCAAGGCATTTGGAAAATTCATAAAGGATAAATATTATAGCACATGTAATCGATCTTGTACCCAAAGTAAATGGGACACGATTCATGATGTTTCACATAAAGACATGGTTCTAGACCATTCTTTTGCCACAAAAATTTTATTTGCCATGTTTTCAAAATTTAAGTATGAAGACGAATGCCGTAATCATAATCGAATTTCGAGAACGCAATATATGGAATTTCCTTAAGTTGAACCAATCCAACATGAAATTCAAATATATATATCTATATATATTCTTGACTAAAGATGATTAAGGTCTCAGTCTAAGCCTTTAGAACTGAAATGAAGTATATCCTCTCCCTTAATTATAGCAAAACAACTTTTTCAACCCCTGCAACCTCACGAATTGAAACTTTTGTTTTCTATAATTAACATTGCTAACTTGCAATACTTATCATAATTATCATGCTCCCACTAACATGATGATTATTAGCATAACACTTATGCTCCCACTAGCTTTGACATGTACTCAGGAATCAACTGGACTTCTAGAAATCAATACTTCATTGACTTTCTTACCAAAGTTCAGAATTCAGATACTAGATTGCTTTGATAAGGCTTTATCAAAATCATAAACCTTATCTTAGATAGCACGCATGTGTGTCTAAGCAATTTCAGAACTATGAAAAGGGATTCCGTAATCATAGTCTCAATTGTTTAGACCTTTGCTATTTCTCATAAGTCCATGTTAGTGTGCTCTACTAACAACTTTGAGAATGCAAAGATTACTATCTACTTAAAATCTACTTAGTGAAAGTGTTTCCTCACCATCATTTTCATGAATCGGAGAGAAACCTTATGACACTTAGTTTTTTATGGTGTATGATTTCCTACCCATATGAATTTTGTCAAAACCGTAATCACAAGACAAGGTTACTGACAAATCCACACTTATATGGATTAAACTTGTGCAATCTTAAATTCTTGCCATTTGGCAGCTCAAGGACCTGCCATTGCTTCCAAGTAGCTGTGCAACCAATTGAGAACTCTCAGAACTCCTATGCAAAGCCAACTTGAATAGGCACAGACATGTCGACACGATAGGTTATAAACCTCAAGTCGTGTGCTAGTGAAGAACTTCAGGTTTTAGTCTTGATTAGTTCTTGAGACTTTCAAGACCTTTAAGACTCCCACTGTCCTCTTGACATATAAGACTTTCTTGTCAGATATTTAAGAGATAGTGTGGATTCTAATCAAGACAAACACTTCACACAATTGGCCTTAGTTGGTCTTTGTTTTATCCAAAACATCACAACTTACCAATTTCAAATGTACAAGAGTAGAAAACTTTTACTCTTACATTTGACAAGTGTTTTAAACCTTCTTTAGGACATGTTACTCAAGTTACAATCCTAGAGTATAACTCTAAGAATTGTTTTTGGAACGAAGTATAAATCATCTTCTTGATTTAACCACTTCAACAATTCATAGCTCCTCTTCTTAGCTACCAGAATGCACTTAGAGGATGAATTGTGATAAGGTCTCTTAATCATTAAGATGATTATATAACATGATACTAAAGTACTCTCCCATCTTTTCAGATTTGAGAAACATTTATCCTTCTGCCTAATTTGATTCTTCTCATTCGTTCCGCTATACACTGAAATTTTTTTCAATGCTTCAGAATTATACTTAAGCCTGTAAGTATAACCATATTTACTAAACTTTAGTAAATCAGGACGAATAGTCTTAACGATTATTTGTGGTGGACTTGATCAGTGCACAAGAATGTGTACTCGATCCCTTAGTCCTTTACTTGACTCACACATCCATGTGAACAAGTAATTAGTCTTACTTTTCCAATGCTTGAAAGTTCTCATTCATCATACTATTCAACTTGTATGATTCCAAGTTTCGGTTCAATTGAAACTTGGGCGATGAGGAACTTTACTGATTTGGTAAATTTAGACACTAACACAAATGAAAGAATCAATTTCATATTCCGATGTTGCTATCAATGGAATCATATAAACAACCATTTTTCACAAATGCCACTTGTAAGGATACTTAAAATAAATAAAATCAAAAATTTCCTTTTATTTTAAAATTTGCGGAAAAAATCATCTTTACAATCCATATGGAAACCTTGTTGTTATCTATTCCTAAGCAATGTGTCATAACTCCTAAGTAACAGCTCAAAAATTCTGATGTGATCGAAGTCCATCTTCGCGATCAGAATCAGCATATACTTCCTTTAAGTTTCCTCTCTTTTCTTTGATTCTTATAATACCAACATGTGACCCAGTCACATCATGTAATAAGAATCTCCAAGTAGGAACTTAATAGAGTTAGACAATGGACTTTACCTGAAATAAAGTCAAACTTATTGACTTTACCATCCTTAGGTAAGTTTAGCAGCTTCGTATCCAAAGCACCTTCCTTTGGCAATAGAAACATATGGACCCTTAGGTAATAGTACATGGGACTATCTCAGACTTAGCCTTTCTCTTTACCATTTGGTCAACCAAGTTGACTATGGCCAATCCCTTTCCATTGGGAAGAGAATGCTTTTCTGGATTTCCTGTGTCACTATTGTCCTTGTCCATAAAGTTTTGGGAAGTCGATCTTCTAATCAAATTTGCTTTACTAGCCTTCCAAATCATTGTTGATTCAGCAGTACCAAGCAAATAAATAAGATCATTAAGGGTCTTGTCATAGTCTGTTTCACAAGAGCCCCAAAGAAACTCACTATGTGACTTAGAAAGTGATTGAACCACCAACTTTCTCAAGACTTTGACACCCAACTCTCCCGGCTGGTCAATATGTGACTTCATCTCCAAGATGTATCACACATAGACCTTGCTTGCCAATAGGGTTTGGGTGACCTAGAACTTGTGGGTTAGGGAGAATAATTGGAGGGGGTGGAGGAAGTAAAGTTCCAAGAGATTTGGGAAGATCATAGATGTCTGAACTTAGACATCTTTTTGGGAGATATTCAAGTTAGTTGATCTAAAGTCCTTAATATGACACCCAATATGAAATATTAAAGCTAGGACCCAACAAACTATTTTATAACTTAGAAGAGGGATGATGTAATCCAAGCTATAAAATATTTGAAGGTAGGTGAATGACGATTCACCAATTTCCACCAAGATAAACGAAATATATTATTAGGTTTTAATTGGATTTGAAACTCCTAGATCTTTTGAGATTCATTGAACTTTCAATGGCATGTTTCAATCTCGAGTGTGCCCTTCAGGTTTTGTGACTGGGATGCCGAGGATCACAAAACAAGGTGTGAAGTAACCATGCAAATTACTTGGTACTCTTAAATGTTTATCACCCAACCGACGTGCCGGTAAACCACACACGCTCCACCGGCCTATGATTAAACTTTAAGAAACCCTTTGCCTACCTTGTTAAATCAAGCTAGAGTGCCGGTAAACCACACACGCTCCACCAACCGACTTAAGCAAAGTGCAAAGTGTAATTTCATGGGTTAGCACTTTATTCACATTTTCCTAAGTAACTAAGATGGGGAATTTATAAAAGGTTTAGTTACTTAGTATTTATCATGGGTTAGCTCCTACCTATTTGGCTAACGACCCTCCACCAGTCAAGGAAGCGGTGGGTGAGAGTGGACACCCATTAAGTTGCCATTTTATAGGCAACAACCTTATACCCCCCTTATAGACCGGCTTCGTGAATGAGGCCTACTAACGGTAAGACTAACTTGCTCTTATACATATATATATATATATATATATATATATATATATATATATATATATATATATATATATATATATATATATATATATATATATATATATATATATATTATTAACTTATAATATTATAAAGTATAAGGGTTGAATTTTAACTTTTAAAACTCTAAGGGCTTAACTTGGAATTAAAGTATTCAGTAGAGAAAACTTTTCAAATTTCAAAACATGAGGGCAAGTTTTGAAAATATTCAAAACTAATTAATTCCATAACTTATGTGTTTAAAGTAGTTTTAATTAAAAGACTCTTTAAGTTCCGTAACTTGAGGACAAGTTATGGAAGACTTTAAACTAATAAAAGAATGTAACTTTTCTTTATTTTGAAACTTATGGAATTAATTAAGGTTACACATTTTATTACTTAATGAAGTGACTCTTGAACCTCCATAACTTGAGGACTAGTTATGGAGTCATAAAACCATTCAATGAAGACAAGACTCTTCATTTTTGTAACCTTTGCCAACTTTTATGAGTTTTAAGAAACTTAAATGTAACCTTTCATGTAACTTGAGGACAAGTTACACAAACACATTTTAGAATCCACTCTTAGATTAAAATAGATCAAAGACACATAATCAATTAACCTTTTCTATTAATCTAAGCAACTCATATGAACAAGATAATTGGAATCAAACTTTTTCATGTAATTAGAATAACACCTAAACTAATACAAAACATGAATCTATTGACAATTATCTTTGAAATTGGATTAGTATGAACATTACCACATCAAAAATAAGTTTATAAGTTCAAAAAAAGCTTATGGTAATGTTCCTAGTCCATTTCTAGCCAAAAAAACTCGAAAATATGTTGTCTGGGGCTCCTACTCGTCGAGTGTATCAACCTACTCGACGAGTAGGATGATTTTCTTCATGGACTCGACAAGTTCATCAGTGGACTCGGCGAGTCCAGTGCCCAGAATGCCCGAAATTCGACTTTTTCAGCATTTTTCAGCTATTTGCATCAAGTATAATTGAAAACAAGCCTTGGCTCTGATACCACTGTTGGGTTTTGAGCATTCTAACACTCCTAAGTGTACATGCAACCCTAAATACTTTGGATCTATGTTTTCTCTATTATACATGCAAATATGAATATCCAAGGTATTATACTAACTAGCATACAAAACTTTGATTCATATGAAATATAACAAGTTAGAATACATACCTCTTTGATGTATAATGACTTCATGAAGCTTGAGTGCTTAGTGCCCCAAGTGTGACACCTCAAATGGTTCACACAACACCAAATACACTTGGAATAACTTGAGAGAACATCACACTTCATAAAAATCGGCTAGCCCTTTCTATTACACATAGTTGCCGATTTTTCCCAAAGAATATGATCTTATATAGTTGTTACAATTAGGATAAACCCTAATTGTCATGGCTTTCCATTTCCTTGGATCCATGGGTTCAAATACACCATGGAGCATCCATGGAGCATCATATGGATTTTAGCCCAACTAGATAATCCATGGAGCATTAGCCCACTATACAAGTATGGATGATTTACACAATCAACCCATATATTTAATTAGTCTTCTTTTGATCACTTAATTAATTCTAGATTAATTCTTGATCAATACTAATTAAATAATCTTATTAATATATTAGAACTTATAATATATTAACCAACTACAAGTGTTATTTCTCTCATTTTAGTCTATCCAAATGCATGATGCCATGCAACCCAAATGGACCATGCTGGGTCGGGTCAAGTTTTACCAATTAAAGTTATGGACTTAGACATTAATCCAACATTAACGATATTTGTACTAAACTAATGTCAGAAGTACTCAACACTAGTCTTATAATAACCGCATCGTCGATACCTTTCTAATGATATATACATTTGTATATATATATATATATATATATATATATATATATATATATATATATATATATGTGTACGTATATATGATTTACACTTTATTTTAATACGTAAATATGCCATTATAATTTGTAACTCGTTCATACGAACTCCATTTTTGGCGTTCTATATATCCACGCGTTGGTATTTATGAGTACTACCAATTTCATTTAAACGCCGTCAGCTAATTCTCATTCTATCTCAGATTTACAAAATTGCATCGAATTTATCGCGCTCGAAGAGTAGGGACCAAGTTTCGTCCATATATTTAACATACGAGCTCTAATATCGACATTCTTTATATACACACGTAGGTAAAAACAAGATCTAAAACTTTCATTTAGACTCCGTCGGCTAGTTCTCGACCGATCTTAAATTTAACAGTAGGAGGAGATTATACTGTTAAATGTCCGCGTAAAATTCATAACTTCTACATACAGACTCCGTTTTCGTCTATCTTTTTACCATTGACTTCCTATTAATGATATCTTCAACTCTCATTTAGGTTGCGTAGGCCAAAAACCGCTCGAACTAAAATTCGAGTTTCGGGCCTTGTACTGCTATGCTAAATCTTAGAAAATTCATAACTTCCTCATATGAAGTCAAACTTGGGCGTTTTTTTTTATGTTCTCGGTTTAACGTATACTACAACTTTTGTTTAGATCACTAAGGCCAAAAAGTCCTCTATCATAAATTCACTATTTACGTCGTGTAGTGCCGTGCCGGTTTTGTCGCGATACTTCGACGGGCCATAACTTCTTCGTTATAACTCGGATTTCGGCATTCTTTATATGTACGGAACCCTTGTGACATATTCTACAACTTGTTTAAGATTACTCCTTCTAAATAATCTTCCATCAAAAACTCATTTTTGATGCTCATTGTCTCTAAATTGACTAGCTCGGATCTAGGGGCGTTACATGAATGATCTTATTTTCGGTGAAATGGTCAAAGGTCTGCCTCTCCTTAAGTTTGAAAATGAACATTTGTGTGCTGCGTGTGAATGTAAGAAGCAATACAAGAAAGGTCATCCTATTATTCTTGAAAAATCAATTTCAGAACCACTAGAACTTTAGCATATTGATCTTTGTGGACCCTCCACTGTAGAATGCCTGCACCACAATAAGTACATTCTTGTGATTGTAGATAATTTTACAAGGTTCACTTGGGTCTTTTTCCTAAGGCTGAAATCTGAGACAACCTCTAAACTTCTCAACTTTATCAAAGGAATTGAAGTTCTCGTCAAACTACCTGTGAGATGAATCCGAAGTGATAATGGCTCGAAATTTAGGAATGTCACCATTGAAAAATTCATCTCCGATAAAGGCATTGACCATAATTTCTTAGCTCCCTACACTCCTCAACAAAATGGTGTAGTTTAATAAAGAAACAGTACCCTCGTTGAAGCTACTTGATCGATGCTCAACTTTTCAAATCTCTAACTTTATCTTTGGGCTGAAGTTGTGTCCACTGCATGCTTCACTCAAAATTGAAGCATCATCAATCGTCGACTCAACATGACAACTTATGAAGCCATGAATGGTCGTAAGCCGAGTATCTCATCTCTACATGTCTTTGGTTGTCGGTGCTTTATCAAAAATAATCATGATCAGCTCACGAAATTTCAGCCGAAAGCCGACGAAACAATCTTCCTTGGATACTATGCAAAATCAAAAGCTTACCGAGTTTTGAATCGTAGGACTTATGTTCTGGAAGAAAGCATTGATGTCACATTCGATGACAACTATGTTCGAAATTCTGGCCTAACCTATGTCACAACCCACATCATGGAGTCCGATGCTCCATCGCCAGGATGTCCGAATCCTCAAATTATTCATGAAGTCAACTTTGAAATCCTGTTTGGACCATCAAAAACAGCTCTTGATTCAGAATCTCTATCAAGACAATCCTCATCAATTGTAGCCCAATTTTACAAAATGTTTCTGGTCCGTCTCCTACATTTCGTCCATTTGATTATGAACCGATTCAACCTTATCAGGTTGAGGGGGAGAATGGTCTTCCTTCTCTTGAATCAAATGTTGAAGAGTTCCAAGATGCAACAGATCAATTTGCTGAATTCGATCCTATTTCCGACAACAATGACGACAATGCTAACATCTTTGACTTTTTGGACGAAAATGATGCTGATATCTCCGGTTCAGAAGTTCAGGGGAGCATCATCCTCAAATTCAAGTTGTTCAGGGTGAGCAACATAACCCCATTGCTGATGTCGGATCTTCTGCTACACAAGACCTTCCGATACTACATATATGGACCAAGGATCATCCTCCCAACTAAGTTATAGGAAATCTCAGTGCTGGTGTTCAAACTCGTTCTGCTATAAACATCCAAAATGAATGTCATTTCTCGACATTTATCTCAATGGTTGAACCAAAATCCATCAAAGAAGCATTATAACATGATGACTGATTACAACCATCCAAGAAGAATTAGCAAAATTTGATAGAAATAAAGTGTGGAATCTCATCCTTCCTCCTCATGATCACCCTATCGTTGGTACGAGATGGGTTTTCCGAAACAAACTAGACGACACTGGAGTTATCATCCGAAAAAAAGCAAGATTGGTGGCCAAAGGATTCACTCAGATTGAAGGACTCAATTATGACAAGACCTTTGCTCATGTTGCTCGTCTTGAAGCCATCAGAATCTTTCTTACTTATGCAGCTCATAAAGCCTTTAAAGTTTAACAAATGGATGTTAAGAGTGCCTTTCTTAATGGTGAACTTGATACCGAAGTGTATCTCAACAACCTCGGTAACATCCCAAAATTCAAGGCCAAAAATTTCGTTTTTAAATAGGTTATTACATAAAACTGTCAGTATAAAAACATTCATGATAGTATCTCGTGTAATTACTAAAGTGTCAATAATCAAAACATATTATCATAAACCTATATCAGAGTGTAATCCCAAAGATCTCATGTGCGGAAAACATAGTGTGATGCGTTGCGATCGAACCGGCTCCTCTCCTTGAAAACAAGTACCTGAAACCAAAACTGAAAACCATAAGCACGAAGCTTAGTGAGTTCCCCAGATACCACATACCATACAAACCGACTGATCCATAGATGCCATACATAGCCAAGAGCCATTCATAACCAACATATCCCTAATCAAGTATGGTGCTATGTGCCAAACATAGTCTTTCTAAGGTGCTACGTGCCAAACATAGTCTTGCGGTTATGCCACGGGCCGCACGTGGTCTTCCTGGTCAAGCCTGGGGCCACTCCCTGGTCTTACAGACAGGTGCCAAGGGCCACCCCCTGGTCTTCCATGCAAGCATCACAAAGACACCTATACAGACTACTTTATTAGGCTACTCCGCATATAGTGTGTTAGGAGCGACCCCCTGGTCTTTCGTACACAATAGCGTATAGTGCGCCAGGAGCCACCTCCTGTTCATTCATAAATATTGCCTAGGGCTAACCCCCGGGTCTTCCTATCATACATAAGAACATACTGTGTGCCAGGAGCTACCTCCTGGTCTTTCATGCATAATGCATAGGGCTAACCCCTGGGTCTTCCTACCATACATAAACTAAATGGGTCGGCATTGTGGCCATAGACCCATACAAATAGTGAGGAGACTCACCTGCACTGCTGAACTTTTGCTGAACCTTCTGACTACTTACCGACAATTCTCTGAACCGCTGCTCCACTAGCTCCCCGAGCTACCAATATCAATATACATAACATTTAGATCCAAACAGAACTCTAGAAGCCAACTAAGTCCACTCTTGCCAAAGTCAAAGTCCTGGTCAAAGTCAACCTTCATGACTGGCTCTACTCGCCGAGTCAACATGTTGACTCGTCGAGTCCTTATACTCCGAAACTCTCATATTACGCATCAACTCGCCGAGTCACCCCCGTCGACTCGTCGAGTTCAACGATCTCCGAGTCCCATCATGTCCAACTCGCTAAGTCACCACTCAACTCACCGATCTAAGTCTTAACCAGCAAAGGTTGAGGTTCTGAGGTCCAACTCGTCGAGTCCAAGAACAGACTCGCCGATTCCATGGCAATATTCAACAGACTCGCCGAGTTGTTCTTCCAACTCGTCGAGTTCCTGCCTATCTTCATCCAACTCACCGAGTCCACCCATGTGACTCGCCGAGTAGCTTGAGTTCTTAATCCATACAGTGGCTTTTCGATCCATGCAGGGGTTCCAAACCATAGATCCACTCTTCTACAGTCTATCCCCCACGTAAAGTTGCAAACTTTAGGTGAAACCAAGAGGCTAAAAGCCCAAAACACTCTAGGGCTAGGGTTATAGACAAGCATGCTTCACCAACACCCCCAAGACTGATACTTTATGGTTCTCTAGGTCGAAACACACCTAGATCTGAAGTAGCAACTTCAGATCTCGACTTCTAACTCGAAATGGCTCTTAATCATGCCATAAAAGCCCCAAATCTCATAACAAAGGTAACACTTTAAGCAAAAGAATGAAGTTAACGACTTCTTACCTCCTAATGCTCTGAAAAGTCCCACCAATTCTGGATCTAAAGCCAATTCTTGAATCACCAAAGGTTCCCTTCCTCCTTCTTCCTTTAAATCACCCAAAATGGCAAGAAAGTTTGAATGTGCTAAAATGGAGGCTTAGGGTTTCGTGTTCTGGATAAGAGAGGCTATAGAGAACCCAAAGGGAGAGAGTGAGATGTTTATATAGTGCACAAAGTCCCGGATTTAGGGTTTTCCTCTTCAGACCGGACTCGCCAAGTCCTCTTGCCGACTCGCCGAGTCGGTCACTTACTCTTCGTCCCGGATCCCGCTCGGACTCGTCGAATTCCACCCTAGACTCGACAAGTTGACCCTTTGACATAGGGTTTTCCTTTCCTTTCTTAGTCTTTCTGATTCTGGGTGTTACAACCTCTCTGGTTTTTCAATCTTTTGTATCAGAACTATTGCTATAGACTCCGAAAAGCTGGTTACGACCTCAAGCAAGCTCCTCGCGCCTGGTACGAGACTCTCACAGACTTTCACAAGCGTTCCGGTTTCCAAAGAGGAATTCTCGATCCTACTCTCTTCCAAATATCAAATGTAAAACATCTCATGATGACGATATTATTTTTGGATCCACAGATTCATCAATGGTTGCTGACTTTGCCAAGTTAATGGTTCGCTGATTCCAAATGAGCATGAATCATGAACAAAGTTTCTTCCTCGGTCTCCAAGTAAAACAGAACAACAGAGGAATCTTTATTCACCAAGAAAAATACATTTCCGAGCTTCTCAAAAAATATTTAATGGACACTTGTACCTCTGCAAAGGTTCCTGTCACACCCGCAAACCGGAACGGCGGAAACGTTCGGGGGCGGAGGACGTCATGTTTAGTACCACAACACATGCATCATAGCAATCAAAGTACCAAACAACCATTGCATTAATATGAAAGTGTTTACAAAGTATGTGGTTCACATAAGATTGACTTCAAAAGTAAATAACAAAAAAAGACATGAAGCTACTATACTTCATCTTATGAATCCCAGTGCGCATACGTGTCTACTAGTTTCCTGAGAATACAAGTTATTTTGAAAGAGTAGATCATCATTTAAGATGGTGAGTTCATAAGTATTTTAGTGATGTAAAGTAAACTGAAAGTTCTTTTTAGAAAAGTTCGTCTGTTCCTTCAGAAAATCCTATACCTTCTGATGTAATGAAAGATAAGTAAAAATGACTGTACAATTCCTTCTATGAGTACTAAATGGATACAAGTTATATACAATCCAGATTAAACAGACAATCGGTTGTGTCAATCTGCCCTAAGCCCACAACCAAACAAGGAACAGGGAATGAGGCGGAAAGCACACATCCCATTGTGTGTTACATCTTCATTGTATACAACCCTGGCATATTCATTTGGTACTTACAGATTTAACTTGTAATAGTTCCTTTATTTGATGAAAGCATTCTCTAAGAAAATCATATATTTCCTTTAGTAAAAATGGTAACCACAATACTTCCTTCTATAATCACTTAGTTTATACGAGCTATATATAATATAATATCGAACGGATAGTTAGTTGTATGAATCTGCCCTAAGACCACAACCAAACAAGGAACATGAAGTAAGGCGGAAAGCACACATCCAATTACCTATCGGATATTAATTATATATAAACATGATGTATAAACTAAGGTATTATAGAATTAACCACTAAAGGTCCTTTAAGTTAAACTAGTTTAATAAAATGGATTAAACCCTTTTTCTTATAAGTTTCTAGTTTAGCCTACTAAATGTTCTATCTAAAAAGTATGTTTTTATACTAGAAAACGGTATATTGAATTTGTATACTATGACCCGGCACATACCTGGTACTCCTTATGATTACTTGGTGTATACGGAATATATATATATATATATATATATATATATATATATATATATATATATATATATATATATATATATATATATATAAGATCGAATAGATAGTAGACTGGGTGCATCTACTCTAAGCCCACAACCAGACAAGGAACAGGAAATGAAGCGGAAAGCACACATCCTACTGTGTGCCGGACCCGATTAATATATATCCATGATGTATCTACCGGGGAATCATAAAGTTAGCATTATAGGCCCCCTTCTAACTGAATGTTCATGTTACGAGTAAGTTATGTAGTTTATTTATTATTGCCCGGTACTTTGTAGATGTACCCTTTATAAATAAATCTGGTACTTTGTAGATGTACCCCATATATAACTCCGGTACTTTATAGATGTACCCCTTATATAACTCTGGTACTTTATAGATTTACCCCATATATATATATATATATATATATATATATATATATATATATATATATATATATATATATATATATATATAAATCATGGCATTTTGTAGATGCACCATATATATATAACCTTATACCATGTTTATTATCATCTTTTGTTTAGAACAATGAGTTAATGATACGTTCCCTTCCTAGGTTACTGGGAATAATTAGTATTAGTGTGTAAATGATGATTAGTTCTTCTGTTCTAGAATATTGTATGTACCTACATGTTTCTCTTTATAGTATGTTCCTCCCTGTCCTAGTTATAGTATGTACTGAACCCCTAAACTATACCTATTATAGTTTTACTAGTATGTTTGTTTTGAACTCTCTCTGATTTGCAGAAAAGACTCGATTATCTACTGAGTTTTGCTCGTACTTTAAAAATAGTGTTTTATAAACAATAAAGTAACATAACTTAAAAAGAGTTTTTGAAATGGTTTTGATCACTTATAAAAGCATAAGAAATCCTTTAACGTGATGGTTATCACAAATAACATTTACACAATTATCATTGTGTTCAACTTGTATTCCCCCCCTTAAAAGCATTTAAAAACATTTAAAAGATTGATTATGGGGGTATGAACTCACCTTATGTGGGTTATTCAATTGAAGGTTCGTGTAAGGATGAGAAGTTCCACGAATGAATTCCCAAGACACAAACGAGTCCTAAATGACATATAATGGCATATATAGGAATGTAATTAGTGTTTAAAACAACTAATATGCAAGGAAACAACCTTAGGGACTAGGAAACACTTGAAATGAAGTGTTAAAATCACATGTGATTGATCAAAGGGAGTTTACGGCCAAAGGAATGTGTTCACGGCTATAGAACACATGGTGTGTTCACCGCCATGTATGAATTCATGAAGGGTTCACGGCCCTATGAAGGGTTCACGGCCTTGAACACCTCAAGCTCATGAAGATGGTGATGAATTATGATGAATCAAGGATACGATCTAGTAGTCTTTCAAGTATAACAATATAAATAATGAAACACTTATGATTTGGGATCCCTTGGGAGTTCACGGCCACCAAGAACAAGTGTGTGTTCTTGGTGTTCTTGGTGAAAGATGATGATCTTGAAGATCTAGACATAAGTGATGAATTCATGGATGAAATCATAGGGTTGTACTAGATCAAGAAGGATATCAAGGAACAAATAGAAGAATCACTTTCAACTTGGACGAGAAATGGAAGTAATTCTTGATGATACTTAAGAGAGAATGGAAGTTCTTGAGTTGGGATTGTGAAGAATGATGAAGAAATGAGAAAAATCTATACATAATGGGGAAACATCATGGCCAGAAGAGAGTTCACGGCCATGAACTAGGTTTTCGGCCTTGAACCTCAAGTGTTGGGTTCTCTGGTTCGGGTGAAGCCTTCTGATCTCGAGCTAATACTCCCTAACACTCAACCCTTGAGTGTACTAGGCTTATAACTCATTAGAATGACCCTTAACAAGGCTAGAAGGCAATGTAATTAAGTCTTACTTTTTGTTGATTGGCTGGATTTACAAGATAAAAAATTTTCGGGTTGTCACATCATCCCCCTGTTAGATGGAATTTCGTCCCGAAATTAGCTTTCCTAGCTGTACTCCTGGGGTTGTGCTCCTCTGAATGGCAGAATACCCACTCGCAGACCTGGGCAACTTTCCCTTAATGCTCATGATAGGATTCATACTTGGTCAATCTATCATTACCTCGTGTATACAAGTCGTATATAATTAAGATTAATAAGACGGTCAAATGTGCGACTCTGCCCCAGGTCCAAAACCAAACAAGGAACAGGAGATAGTGTGGAAACACACATACTAGATCTGGATAATCATAATTATATACCACCCTCACGTATACGCTTATTAGTGATAGGTGGGCTGTGTTCGTCCTTAGCCTATGTGCTTGAACCTGATCTGTTGGACGAGTGGTAGTTCGGGAAGGTCTGCGGAGTATACGGTGGCAAGGTTTTGGAGGGAAAGGTACTCCTTGCATGAGTACTTTGGGATTTTAGAAAACAAGAGACAATACTGAGGTCTAGATCGGGTTGTCGTTACGAATGAAGAAGGTTTCGTGAATTTGACGGTCAAGGCGATGGAAACATATGAACTAAGTATGGTGAGGACCACGCCAATCCATGACGAATGATGACAACGGACTCTTTACAGAAAAAAAACTTAGGCCGATTTGAAAGAAACTTTTGTTATACGATGGTGTATCCTGAGTGTGCTCGACAATGTACTTTGTGTAGACTTTCTAGTGCTTTCAGTTTTCTCCTTGATATTACCACTGTCACAAATCGTACCGCGATGAGCGAGTACTAACAGTGAAAGTGCATTGATAATTAGTGTCGATACTCTATATTATGATCCTCCTCGGTACCTCTATGATCGCCCGACATATACAAGTTATGTATAATTAAGATGAATAAGACGGTCGACTGAGTGGCTCTGCCCTAAATCCACAACCAAACAAGGAACAGGAATTAAGGTGGAATCACTCACTATAAGTCTGCAAAATCCTATCTATGCACAACCCTGATGTACATACTAAGCCATCATGGCTTCCCTGAATGGATCTTTAGTTCTATCATGAATGTTGTGACTTGTTCATATGAGTGAGTTATTATAATTACTTTTAAATGTTCCCCATGTTTTAATCTTATATAAATATAAATTAAATTTTAAAGTAATTCTTATTTTGAAGACGTATCGCTGGTCGCTGGGGACTCCGGGGTAGTTTCTCATGCAATGATCATCAGAATTCGTCCATCCGCTCCTGAGTTCTTCGTTATCGAGTAGTCCCTCTTGTAGTGCCCTGTCTCACCACAGCTATAGCAGGCCTGGTTTACTTCTACTCCGGGGACTTGGGAGATCGATTGTGCCGGTGCCCTGTAGAACCGGGTAGTGTGCCCCTTCCTGTGGCAATTCAGGCATTACATTTCCCGACATACTCCGGTGTGCTGGTAGTTACACCTATCACACTTCGGGAGAGTTCCAGTATATCGACTGGCAGGTGCTGGAGTAGCAGGTGTTGTGGCGGCATATGTAGTAACCATTTGTTGTTCCTGTGTGGTTCCCTGGGTTTCGCTTCTTCCTCTTTTTCCCCGATTTTTGTTTATAGTCCCCTCCCTTTGATGACTCGGGAACGGGGACCACCATGTCATGGTGGACTCCATGGTCAATGAGTCGCTGGGCCAGGCGTTTGGCACTATCGAATGTAGTTGGGTTAGAAGACAGTACATCTCCTTGAATCGGGGTAGATAAACCCCAGATGTACCTTTCTATCTTTGTATTTTTCGGGGTAACCATCTCAGACCATAGTGTTGCCAGGTCGCTAAACCTGTCAGTGTAGGTCACTATGTTTGATCCGATCATGGTATGCTCCCATAGCTCTTGTTCCATCTTTTGAACTTTTCCTCTTGGGCAGTATTCTTCCAACATCAACTGTTTTAGGTTCCCCCAACCTATTGAGTTAGCCACTGATAGGGTCAGTGACTTAGCATTGCTATTCCACCATGTTAGGGCTCTGTCGGAGAAGGTACAGGCATCAAACTTCACTTTGCTCCCTTCTGGGCACAGACAAATTTCGAAGACCGAATCTGTTTTCTCGAAGCATCACATCAGAGCAATGACTCCTCCATTTCCATTAAAGGATTTGGGTTTGCAGTTCATGAAGTCCTTGTACAAACACTCACGTGGGTGTCCATGGGTAACTCTGGGGTTTGTTAAGTGGGTACCGCTACCGGTTATGTTGGTACCACTTTCATTGATGTGAGTTAAAGCAGTTGTTACTACGGTTGCTATCGCTGCTTGGAGAGTAGTAGGATCAAATTGTGCAGGAGGTAGTGGAGTTTGAGTTGGAGTTATCGGAGTAGTGCGTCTTGCTGATCGACGTGGAGGCATCTTGCTAAAAAGAATTCAAAGATGAGATGGAAATAAGTCTATAGCAGTGGTTATAAGCCGAAAGTTAAATGACAGAGTTATCCTAGTTCTGAGTGTATCTGGTTCTGACTTTCATAGGGTTCTGGGAACAATTCATAAAGGGAGTCTATATCAAATAAACTTTATGAATCAGAAGTGGCTATCCTCGAATGAATCTCTATGAATTGAATAACTGATACTGGCTACATGAAAAGAAATAATTATGACACATAGTGTGAGTAGTGTATCCACTAGCTCACGAAGTCAATTAAGGTAATTATTTATTAGTGTGACGCATAAGATGTTTTAGTTTCTCCGACTGATCACTTTTTGGAAATCTCCTCTTGAATCTCTTTTTGTTCTTCCTTGACACCTCTATTGACTGCTATGATGGACTGGTTACATCTATCAGGGTTTTTCGTACGAGATTTGGAAGTGTCTAAAGAATCTATGAGATTAGGTGTAACATTATGGGGTGATCCTTACCGGGTCCTCCTATAATTGCACAATGTATACAAGTTGTATATAATTTAAGATTGAATAGACCTTTCAAATAAGTGATCCTACTCCAAACCCCAACCAAACAAGGAACAGGAAGTGAAGCATAAATCACAAATTCTAAGTCTATAAAATCTCAATCATATAAAACCTTGGAAGTATACACTCCGGAATCATATACCTACCAGAAGGGTCTTCTAAGTTCTCAAATAAGTTATTTATAGTGCCTAAAATACTCCTATAGTATTTTAATGTAATGAACTTGGTATGTTTTAAACTTGTTGTTGCGTTGTAGTATCATAAAATACTCCTATAGTATTTTAACTTTCATGTTCTGATCTAGAAATCCCTTGTGTATAGAGTTAGGTAAGTTTTAAGACTGTTGCAACATCACATCACTCCCAAACACATGTAGGTCACATCTTAAATGAATATAGTTGATCAGGCTATATTGATCCCAAATATGATTATATAACTGTCCAGGTTTGACCGCAGTGTTCAACCGTTAAATACTTCTGTTCTGTTCTTCTTGTGACGCTTTTTCTAGTATGTATATATGTATAAGCAAGTATGTATAATTTTATAAAGTATTGTTATATTTTTAAAATATATTATTATTCAGAGCACTTCGGCCCCATTGTATTTATAGTTGTATATCTTTTATAGGTTGATATATTTAGTTCACTATAAATAATGCTCTGATACCAATCTGTCACACCCCCAAACCGGAACGGCGGAAACGTTCGGGGGCGGAGGACTTCATGTTTAGTATCACAACACATGCATCATAGTAATCAAAGTAACAAACAACCATTGGACTAATATGAAAGTGTTTACAAAGTATGTGGTTCACAAAAGATTTACTTTAAAAGTAAATAACAAAACAAGACATGAAGCTACTATACTTCATCTTCTGAATCCCATTGCGCATACCTGTCTACTACTTTTCTGAGAATACAAGTTATTTTGAAAGAGTAGATCAGCATTTAAGCTGGTGAGTTCATAAGTATTTTAGTGATGTAAAGTAAACTGAAAGTTCTTTTTAGAAAAGTTCGCATGTTCCATCAGAAAATCCTACATCTTCTATTGTAACGAAAGATAAGTAAAAATGAGTCTACAATTCCTTCTATTAGTACTAAATGGATACAAGTTATATAAAATCCAGATCAAACAGACAATCGATTGTGTGAATTTGCCCTAAGCCCACAACCAAACAAGGAACAGGGAATGAGGCAGAAAGCACACATCCCATTATGTGTTATATCTTCATTGTATACAACCCTGGCGTATTCATTTGGTACTTACGGAATTAACCGTAATAGTTCCTTTATTTGATGAAAACATTCTTTAAGAAAATCATATATTTGCTTTAGTAAAAATGGTAACCACAATAGTTCCTTTTATAATCACTTAGTTTATACTAGCTATATATAATCTAATATCGAATGGATAGTTAGTTGTGTGAATCTGCCCTAAGCCCACAACCAAACAAGGAAAAGGAAGTAAGGTGGAAAGCACACATCCAATTATCTATCGGATATTAATTATATATAACCTTGATGTATAAACTAAGGTATTCTAGAATTAACCACTAAACGTCCTTTAAGTTAAACTGGTTTAATAAAATGGATTAAACCCTTTTTCTGATAAGCTTCTAGTTTATCCTACTAAATGTTCTATCTGAATTTGTATACTATGACCTGACCCATACCTGGTACTCCTTATTATTACTTGGTGTATATGAAATATATATATATATATATATATATATATATATATATATATATATATATATATATAGCTAAGATCGAATAGATAGTAGACTGGGTGCATCTGCTCTAAGCCCACAACCAAACAAGGAACAGGAAATGAAGCGGAAAGCACACATACTACTGTCTGCCGGACCCGATTAATATATATCCCTAATGTATCTACCAAGGAATCATAAAGTTAGCATTATAGGCCCCCTTCTAACTGAATATTCATGTTACGAGTAAGTTATGTGTTTTATTTATTATTGTCCGGTACTTTGTAGATGTACCCTTTATAAATAAATCTGGTACTTTGTAGATGTACTCCATATACAACTCCGGTACTTTATAGATGTACCCCATATATAACTCCGATACTTTGTAGATTACCCCATATATATATATATATATATATATATATATATATATATATATATATATATATATATATAAATCATGGCATTTTGTAGATGCACCATATATATATAACCTTATACCCTGTTTATTATCATCTTTTGTTTAGAACAATGAGTTAATGATGTGTTCCCTTCCTAGGTTACTGGGAATAATTAGTATAAGTGTGTAAATCATGATTTGTTCTTCTGTTCTAGAATATTGTATGTACCTCCCTGTTTCTCTTTATAGTATGTTCCTCCCTATCCTACTTATAGTATGTACTGAACCCCTAAACTATACCTATTATAGTTTACTAGTATGTTTGTTTTGAACTCTCTCTGATTTGCAGAAAAGACTCGATTATCTACTGAGTTTTGCTCGTACTTTAAAAACGGTGTTTTATAAACAATAAAGTAACATAACTTAAAAAGAGTTTTTGAAATGGTTGTGATCACTTATAAAAGCATAAGAAATCCTTTAATGTCATGGTTATCACAAAGAACATTTACACAACTAGCATTGTGTTCAACTTGTATTCCCCCCTTAAAAGCCTTTAAAAACATTTAAATGATTGATTATGGGGGTATGAACTCACCTTATGTGGGTGATTCAATTGAAGGTTCGTGTAAGGATGAAAAGTTCCACGAATGAATTCCCGAGACACAAATGAGTCCTAAATGACATATAATGGCATATATATAGGCATGTAATTAGTGTTTAAAACAACTAATATGCAAGGAAACAACCTTAGGGACTAGGAAACACTTGAAATGAATTGTTAAAATCACATGTGATTGATCAAAGGGAGTTTACGGCCAAAGGAAAGTGTTCACGGCCATAGAACACATGGTGTGTTCACGTACATGTATGAATTCATGAAGGGTTCATGGCCCTATGAAGGGTTCACGGATGTGAACACCTCAAGCTCATGAAGATGGTGATGAATTATGAAGAATCAAGGCTAGGATCTAGTAGTCTTTCAAGTATAACAAGATAAATGATGAAACACTTACGATTTGGGATCCCTTGGGAGTTCACGTCCACCAAGAACAAGTGTGTTTTCTTGGTGTTCTTGGTGAAAGATGATGATCTTGAAGATCTCGAAAAAAGTGGTGAATTGATGGATGAAATCATAGGGTTGTACTAGATCAAGAAGGATATCAACGAACAAATGGAACAATCACTTACAACTTGGATGAGAAATGGAAGTAATTCTTGATGATACTTGAGAGAGAATGGAAGTTCTTGAGTTGGTATTGTGAAGAATGATGAAGAAATGAGGGAAATCTATACATAATGGGGAAAGATCACGTCCAGAAGAGAGTTCACGGCCGTGAACTAGGTTTGCGGCCGTGAACTAGGTTTGCGGCCGTGAACCTCAAGTGTTGGGTTCTCTGGTTCGGGTGAAGCCTTCTGATCTCAAGCTAATACTCCCTAACACTCAACCCTTGAGTGTGCTAGGCTTAGAATTCATTAGAATGACCCTTAACAAGGCTAGAAGGTAACGAAATTAAGTCTGACTTTTGGTTGATTGGCTGGATTTACTAGATAAAAATTTTCGGGTTGTCACTGTTCCTAAGAGTTTTGGACATAAGATCTTCTCGGATCCATCAGGTGTTGCTGTCGATGAAACGAAGTATATGGGAATGATTTGGTGACTTCTCTACCTAACGGCAAGTCATCTGGACATCATGTTCTCCACATGTTTGTGTGCCATATTTCAAGTCAATCCAAAGATGTCTCATCTTTTGGTTGTTAAGCAAATATTTCGATACCTCAAAGGCACAAAGAATCTTGGAATCTGGTATCCAACAAATGAGAGTTTCCTCCTTCAAGCATACTCCGATTCGAACTATGGTGGTCTTCAATTGGACAGAAAAAGCACCTCTGGTAGCTATCAATTTTTGGGTGGAAGATTGGTTAGCTGGTCATCTAAGAAACAAAACTGCATTGCTCTTACAACAACCGAAGCAGAATACATTGATGCTGCTAGTTGCACTTCTTAATTTCTTTGGATGAAATCTCATCTTTTGAATTATGGATATTGATTTCAACAGATTCCAATCTACTATGATTCTCAAAGTGCCATTGTGATTTCTCACAATCCAATTCAAAACTATGACGAAGCACATTGACATTCGGTACCATTTTATTAAAGATCATGTCTTAAAAGGAAACATTGAACTTATTTTTGTTCCATCTAATGATGAAATTGATGATATCTTTACTAATGCATTAGTCGAAACCAAATTCAATGGGTTTCTGAACAAAACGGGTATGATGTTGCCTGATCCTCGATTCTTCCAACAGGTTTGTACTCTCTGATGGGAACATCGGAAAGTAAATTGATTCCGATGTCAAAATATTTTTATCTCGGAATTAGTTACTCTCAGAATAAATAGGATCATTTTACGTGTCTTTTTATCTAACATCTTCTTTTAGTTTAAGTTGTACAACTCACTCAATCTTTTGAAGTTCATATGACCAATAAAGTTACATTGGTACTTTGCTCTGATCTTACCTCGGAATCTACCTCAAATGATGCTACGAAGTTCTCCTTGGAATTCATGTCCGGAATGGTAATAAGCCTTCACCTCTTACCCCTGTCCGAGATCTGACTCTTCACGTCTCGGAATCTTACAATCAGTTTATAAAATATGTCCTCTAAGAGCTTCTTACACTTTACCTTTGATATTCAGTTTGAGTCTGTGCAATCTCAAACTCGATATCATGTACAAGTGTTTTCATTTTCTCCTCGAAAGTATCTTATGTCAATACATCTCGGATCATCCCTGCTCCGAGATCCATAGTTTCAAAAGAAGTTCAAAAGGTTTTTCATTAATTTTTGTTTCTAAAACGTTTTCTTAATTTAATTAACGGTTATTTTTTAATTATTATCCTTTAATCCTAAATAATTGCGCTTTTTGCACACGTCTCGTAAAAGTGCACATCTTTTCAACTGAAACGACGGTTTTCCATTTCGCGCGTATTGCCATTGTACCTTTCATCATTGCTAGTCAAACCCATACCAATTTTGGAAACACATTTAATGCGATCCATTTGCAAATCGGCTTTCATCATTACACCCTTTCTTAACCCGACCCGATTTTCCAAAGTATATAAGGATTTCAAAACCCATCAGTTTCTTTTTACGCTCTCTTTCTCTCCTTCAAAATACTCTCTACAAACTTGTTCTTCAAGCTCCCATACTTTCAACAATGACGTCCTCACAAAAAGCTCATGAACTCACAAAAACTGTTCCTAAGAAGAAGTCTCTTTATCCCATGGACTGTCATGAGTCTGGCAGATTTATGATCGAGTTCGTATCCCGTCATCCCATCGCCATTCCACTCACAAAGATCCCCATTTCCCTAATTCCACTCCGTCTCTGTCATACCGCTTTTTACAGAATCAAGATTGAAGATGGGGTTTTTGAAATCAGAATCACTGGAGATCGTATTGTACCTATATCCAAATAGACGTTTCTTAGAGCGATTGGCATACCATAAAACCCCAAGGGTTTTACCGTACAAGAACCAACGCCCGAAGAGTTTCAAATGTTCCTCAAACATATTGGGTATGCATAAGAATTCAAAGCAAAGAAGTTAAAGAAATCGGCAGTTCCTGTCCTATGGACGGTACTCATGCACCTCATCCTTCAAGGTCTCTTAGGCAAACATGGAGGAACATACACCATGAAAAAATATTGGCTCTATGTTGTGTACATTATCTTCTCAGGGAAGATGAATTCTGTTGACCTAACCGAGGTTTTATGCCAATATTTTCAGAAGTTCGCTGTGAAGAGAAAGCCTCGAGAGATTTCGAGTCCGAGATTTTGGGCTCTTACCATTCAACAACTCTACCAAGAGAGGCAAGAACCAATTCCTATCGACACCATTCTGAAATAGGTATTTCTCTCCTTTAAGGCTATCAAAACTTACAGACTTCCGAACCATGTTTATTTTGGATCAACACGTAGACCGCCACAACATATGTTGGTCACTCTACCATCCAAGTCCCCTCATTTAAAATATCATTTAGAGAGCTCGACTGTGTAAATCCCTACACAGTCTATCCCAATCTCTATTGAACCCACCTCGGATATGGTCAAACCAGTCTCGACTGGTGGAAAGAAAAAAAGGCAGCAAAGCGAAAGGCCTCTCCTATCAAGCAAAAAACCAAAAAGAGAGCCAAATTCGATGTTTCCTCTCAAAAGGAATCTGTCAAGGACATTCCGACTGACTCTGGTCATCCGCTCACCCCCCTGGCCACTCTTCCGAAGTAACCTTCGGAGCTTCAATAGCACATGCACACACTCACAGGGAGTCTCCTCATAATCCACCCTCACCTTCCCAACAAGGTAATGCTGGTGTTAAAAAAACTTCCTTGCACCCCCTGGAACACACCCACGGGTCATCTCGGATACCCCTCATCTTTCTACACAAGCACGATCCGAGCCCCCTACCTCGGATCCTAAGCTTTACGAAGATGGGGTAGTCCCTCCAACCTCGGAAGCCTCAACTGGCCTGATACCTGGCTTAGGTAAAGGACGACCAGGTACTGATGACCCATATTGGTTAGATTTTGTCAACAGGACTCACACAAGGCATCCAGAGCTCACTTGATCCCAAGTTGAATCAACTCTCATCTCCATGAGAAATCAAGCTATCCAGAGCAATAGACCATTTGTTTCTCCATCTGACGATGTCACCGATCAAGAGTTTGCATCAGGAGAGACTCATCAAGAAAACATCATCTCGAACGATCCTCCGAAATCTCCTCACCATGATGCATTCCATCCTGACCCTGATGAAGAGCATTGGACTGAATTCATGTTCGATGACGACAGTGTCTCCATTGTTGTTCCTCAAGTCTTCTCTTCATTTGACACTCTACTGAAGCCATCATCATCAAGGCCCATATTTCACTTCGGTCTCTCATCATCTTCATTAGAGTCTGTTGATGAAGAAATCTAAGTTGATAACCAAGTCCAGCGCGCATGTGGAGGTGAAACAAGAACGAATCCTCCCAATGAAAATCAAACAACCAATGCAAACAATCCTGCACCTTCCAAACCTCCATTCAATCAAGAAGGTGATAAAGCTAAGTCTGAGAGTTCCACCTCGGACATTCGATCATCAGCTGGAAACTATGCTGATGCATTTGCCTTGTTGGAACTCCGAGACAACGTCTCTGGTACAATCTCAAAAGTGGAATCCCTAGACAAGTCAGTTTCACAGCTTGATTCCAAAATCGATGCCAAATTTTCTAGTATCAACACCAAGCTTGATGTCATTCTCCACTCCTTATCCAAAGTAAAGAAACATGGGCCCTCGGATGCTGAAAGGGCAGACCAGCTGGATCAACTCATCTCCCTCCGAATCAAGCACACCATTGAGGAGGTTGAGAAAAAATATAACTCCAGTTTGGACGACTACATTGACACAATCACCACTATGCTCAAGGTCCATGATGACATGATCAGCGCCACAAATGAGCTGATTAAGCAAATCCATGTCAGGCATGAGAAGCAAATTCAGAGGATAGAGAAAGAGATCAAGAAGAAAGACGAAATGAATCTCATCATGCAGCAGGTCATCATCAAAATCCTACGAGCTTTTTGGAACATAGTTGATGTTCCGAACAACAAGTTCGATGAAATGCTTTCCATCCATGCCTCCCTATTTGATCACTTGAAAGCTCAAGCTCCAACCGCTGAAGCCTATAATGCCTTTACTCTGAAAATGAACACCAGTTTCCAAAAGGTGTATGATAGGCTCTCGGAATTCAAATAATCAGCTAGACTTGCCTCGGTAGCAGGGCCATCCGATGCAAGAGGGAGAGAAGGACCAAGCAGAAGGGATCATACCATCTCTTGGAAGCATGAATCGGAGTTTATTCTCCGAGATGAATCTGATGATGATGATTTTCAAATTGTGTCCACGAGTATTCCTTCTAATGATGATGAAGAAGTCAAGTACATTACAAATGATGTGGTTGGTATTCAAGCTCCGAGAAAATTTCCGGCGAAAGTTCTTTCTGAGGAAGAACAAAGGATATGGTCTGCTGTTTCATGGCCATCATCCTTGGTTGATGTTTTACAAAGAAGCCTTTAAATGGATAAGCCGAAGACTAAGATCATATTTGACGCATTCCGAGCTACCCAGTCGATGTTGCCTCCAATTACCTCTCCAATAATAGTTCGTATAGACGAAGGTTTTCCTCTTCGGAAGCCTGACAACATTCCGGAAGAGCCTCTGATTCCTCCACCTTCAGAGTTCACAACCACTAAGAACATTCAACAAGTCATCTCTGACTTATCCAACCAACCACAAGATAAAGGGAAGAAACCCGTCTCAGAACCAAACAGCCCTCATTAGACCTACAAGAAGCCCGATCGATGGTCATAAGACTAAATAGATCAAGCCCTTAAATAGAGAATTCAGATTCAATCCCTCAAAGATAATCCGAATCCAATGTTGGGCCTATCCCCACTTTTTCGTGAAGGGATAATTCATGATCTGGACATTGTGCCATTCATGTATTATGATCTACCAAAGCAAGATCCAGACCAGCTCGATCTTCCAATTTATCCATATAGAAGATATTACATCAAGTTTTCTCCTCTCCACCCAGATGATGATCCGCTGATGATTATCAGGACTGAAAGATAAAGACTAAAGACATTCTACTCCATGAACGCACGTCCTAAAGAAGAAGTGTGGTCTCAGAAGAGAATTACAAAGATCTTTGGGTTCGAAAGAAAAGTCTTAAGCATATTCGACTTGGATTGCTTGTTGCACTGGTATTACATATTTCAGAACAAATCAAAGCAAATCACCATCACGGACGCAGACTTCCCCTCCATGAATCCAAATATTATCTTGACTATTACTACTCACTTCCGAACTCGCCAAGACAGTCAAATGAGCATTGTTGCCTATAGTGTTGCAATGAACTATCTAAAAGACTATGTTGCTGAATTCTGTCGATGTGACTTTGAGCTTGCTCATTTGTTCGGAATTGAAAAGTTCTTAGCAAAGATTAACTACAAGATACCTGAAGCTGAGATTCTGGCAGAAGGGCCAATTGATGAACCAGTCTTAGCAAAGATTCTTGTACTCACAATCTTATGTCCTTTTAAATGAGTATCTAACTCTTGGACTTCTTGACTGCTGGCGGTGCTCAATCTTGCATCCGCTCTTCATACTATGTTGGACTTTCAATTGTAACTTTCGAGTTACAAACTCACTACTAGAAAACAACCCTTTAATGACACGCAAACAATGACACACACTATTTTATGAACACAATCGTCCGTATCCTAAAAATAATGTAATCTCTCCCAAAATTTGAAGGATTCAGGACATACATTTTTGCGTGCACTAAATATAGTGTCACAATAATAAAAATAAAAAACACGGAGGGCACCTATCATAAAAGCGTGGCGTCTAAGAATGTTGTTTTATAATTTTTTTCATTAAACGCGCGTTCTTCATTTTTAACAGCTAAGGGGGAAATGAATTCCCAAAAAATTAAAAACCCCACCTCATGTTGTCCTCTCCATTGTTTCCACCGACTGTCTTCCATGTTTTGACCTAATTGTTCAAGCTCTGCGATTTCCGTGTCCTCTTTGAAATCTATTGTTTCTCTTTGAAATCAGATCCAATCCTACCATCGCCCTAGCCTTCTTGTCTCTCTCGGTCGCTACCTAGGGTTTTTATTGAAAGCTTGAATCGATCGACTGACGTAACCAAAGGTCAAGCGAACCGGGAAAGAGTTTTCAGTGAATCTACTGTTACTCATTGAAATTGAATCCAATACTACCTTTGCCCAATCCTTCTTGTCTCTATCGGTCGCTACCTAGGGTTTTTCGTGAAATCTTGAATCGATCAACTAGGGTAAGCGAACCGGGAAAGGGAAGCAATAAAACCAACACTCACTCTCAAATTGATTCTACTTGACAAGGTTTTAATTTGGGGCTCTCTACATTCTCATCGATTCTACTTTCATTCAAGCTTACATCAGTTTTTTTGGTATCCAGTAACCGATGTGTTCTGAATATGGTTGTTTCTTTTTTCCTATTAAGCCCATTAAATAAAAAAGAATCAACCCCTTAGTTTCTGTTATCATCCATTTACGAACTGCTATATGCATATTTAGAAAAACAGAAGAAGAAAAACAGCTTCATGGTTAAGAGAGAGTGTGCTTCAACTTGGCCCAACTTTTATAAAACGCGGGCAGTTATCTTCAACAAGATCAGATCTATTTCCATGTAAATTTGTCGATGAGCTTGCTAAATTATAGGTATATTTTCCCTTCGCTAAATATAACTTCTAGATTACATTAAAGTTTAAAATGAGGATCTGATGTTTTTTGTTAAATATGGAAATCATATGATTCAGGACAGAGTACCAACTTTCTCACCAGAAAAAGCAAAAAGTTTTATTGAAAAAGAATTGGGAGCTCCTGTTCATATAATCTTTAAGGAGTTTGAAGAACGACCAATTGCAGCTGCTAGTCTTGGTCAGGTGAAGTTTATGTCTATAATTTCTTTTTAAATCTAAGTAAATTATCCTAATATGGACCTCATGAAATTTTTTGGTTTAGGTACATCGTGCAATATTACATAATGGAGAGAAAGTGGTTGTTAGAGTTCAAAGACCTAGTTTGAAGAAACTTTTTGACATGGATTTACGTGAGTACCCCTCTTACATATTTACCTACAATTTTTCAGTTTTTAGTTTTTACCATCACTTTAGCATACCCTTTTTTTCATTCAGGGAATTTAAAGCTGGTTGTTGAGTATTTTCAAAGGAGTGAAACTCTTGGTGGTCCAACAAGAGACTGGTTAGGCATCTATGATGAATGTGCTAAGTAAGTGTCCAACATGATCATTAATCAATGTATGCATTCCATTATAATAGTGAATATTTTGTTTGATGTAATTCATATTTACCATCATTTCTTTACATAAGGGTAAAATGGTCATCTACTCCGTTTATGCGGTCCAGAAAAGAAACATTATTTATGCATATAACACTTTATCCATCACAATAGTGAAGCTTTATCTTTTGATGTTTCTCAAGTTTATCATCATTTCTACACATAAGGGTAAAATGGTCATTTATTGAGAGTCAGATAGTTCATTCAGTCTAAAAAAAGTAAGTTTTTATGTATACAACACTTCATCCAACCAAACCCATTCCATGATAATACTGAAGCTTTAGGGTAAAATGGTCATTTACTCATATTCAAACAGTTTATTTGATTATCTTCATGCATACGACACTTTATCATCATTACTATACTTTTTATCTATTTCAGTTTTACCATCATTTCTATGCACAGGGATAAAATGGTAATTTACTCAGATTCAGAGAGTTCATTCGGACCAAAAAACAAAGTCTCTATGTATAAAACACTTCATTACTCATTCAGCCACTTTATACATAAGGATAAAATGGTCCTTTACTAAATTAATTTGATAACACTTTTTGCAAGATCTTGTATAAGGAGATTGATTATATAAACGAAGGGAAAAATGCTGATAAATTTCGTCAGGATTTTTGTAATGTTAAGTGGGTCCGAGTTCTTGTATGTTTCTTCCTGGAGCCCTTTTTTGTTTTTTATAATAACTCATGTACACCATCAAGAAAAAAATTTATCATGTAATTTTATGTATTATGATATAATTTAATGGTCATTGTTGTCATGCAGCAACTATTCTAGGATTATACTGCAACAACGGTGCTAACTTTAGAGTATGTACCAGGTTTCAATCTGAACTCTGTTATTCTTTGGGTTTATTTAATCTATTATCTAATTCCAAAAATCCATATAGTTACCATAATTAAATTTATGTTAAATAGGCATTAAGATCAATAATTTGGATTTGATAAAAGAAAGGGGTTACAGTCGATCTCAAATCTCTTCACATGCCATTAAAGCATACTTGATTCAGGTTTAATAATCTTCCACTTTATCCATCATCTATCATAACTCATATTTATTGATTAACAAAAGTTTTTTCTTTTCAAATCAGTTTTATTAAATTTTGTCAGTTCTATTTGCAGATACTGAAAATTGGTTTGTTTCATGCTGATCCTCACCCTGGAAATCTTGCAATTGACTCACATGAACCACTAATATACTATGATTTTAGCATGATGGGGGAGATTAAATCCTTCAGTAGAGAAAGATTGATGGATCTTTTTTATGCAGTTAATGAAAAAGATGCAAAAAAGGTCTAAAAATTGTTGTATTGTTTTAGGTGTTTCAATACACTAAGTACTTGGATTAGCTGAAAAATAAGTGAGAAGATCTGTTCAGTTCTTTTTGGATAATTCTTTAAATTAGTCACCAGATCAGCAAAAGACTTTGGTTGCAATAGGCGAGGTATGTTGTTCATGCACGTTTACAATTACTTTTAAGTTTCCTGGATGGGCTAATACGTAATTTCACAAGTTTAATGCAACAAGACTTTTTTGTTTTCTTTTTTGATAATATCATGATTTGCTTGCAGGATTTATTTTCCATTGCCACAGATCAACCTTTCCGGTTCCCATCAAGGTTCACATTTGTAATTAGGGCCTTTTCCACTCTTGAAGGTCACCTTCCTCTTGATGGGTTTTGAGCAATACATCAATCCTATGGTGTACATGCAAACCCTAATAGCTTTGGATCTAGTTTGTCTAATGAACATGCAATTGATAATCCAAATCCATAAACCCTAGATCTAATAAACTATAACTTGAATTAGGGTTTAGATCTTACCTTTGATTGTTATATGGCAATAACAATCAATCCTTGGCTTCAGAAAGCTTAGTGCCTCAAGTGTTGCACCTCTAATGGAGTCACAAACACCACTAAGCAACTTAGATGAAGAAGGAGGAGAGAGGAGGCACCAAAAACAGCTGAAACCCTAAAGGAAGGATTCACCACGTTTTTGGGGCCATAAGGGTTCCTTATATATGCCGGCTATTAGGGTTTACAGCTAGGAAACCCAAATCTGACTGCTTAAGCCCTAAGCAGCCCATGGACTCCCTCTTTAGAAGCCTTGGACGATTTCTAATGGGTTTTTCCATAGAATTCGTCCACTCCAACTTCTATTGAGTCCATTATCCCATCTATGTAATTATCTTATAATTACACAATAATTCCCTTAAGTTTAATTAATCACTTTTAGCCACAAAATTAATTCTTAATTAATTCTTGACTAATATTAATTAAACAATATGATTTCTCCTTTAATGTACTATTCTCATAATATATTAATAAATCATAATTAAACCTTTCTCTTCTTAATTAATCCTACATATTGCTATGGTGAAGGCAACCCAAAAGGACCATGCTCATAATTGGGTCAAGTACATACTAAAATAGTTATGGACTTAGACACTAATCCAACAGTCTCCCACTTGGATAAGTCTAATAACTATTTTGCATAACTTCAGAACCTGATCACCAATCTTATCTTTCAAAAGTCGATGTCAACTCTGATCTTATCAGATACGCGTGTCCTTTAGATAAGGGATTATATATTCCTCCATTCTCAAGATATCGTATAGACACAAGACATGAATTTGATCATTCGCTCTATATTGTTTCCCGACTTCTGATTTAAGACGACTGACAACATACTACAATTGAACACATCAACTTAGTCTCGGCTTGGCCAAGCGCTTAGGGTATCATCACTAAATCATCGAGGGGCTCGCAGATATCGCTTTTATCCCACTTTGGGTAAAAGGAATGGATAAACTTCGACTCAAATGCTCGCTTGCATTTACTGATCGAATCACACACAACAATAAGTTTTATAACACCAAGTTACTGGTGCGTTTTCTTATTATCAATGCGCAACCGACCAACAAATAACAACTCACACGTCTCGGTTTCAAGAATATACAATGTTATCGCCTCACAATTACTCATGATAAAAACCATGAAGTGATTCAAGTGAGCGTAGGTTTGATCCAATACTCTAATCTTATTAAAGCACTCATGAACTCTGCAACAAACTTGTGCTATTTCTAAACACTTAGATAATCTACAGACAGATTCATGATAGTCTTGCTCCATACCTACTTCCAACGTATGACCGACTGTGGATGTTCGAATAACCCAGTTATTCTGGAAGTCAAAACATGCAGAGTGAAACGCAATAATAATATTTATCCTATATGGCCCCAAGGCTTTTGAGCATAAATAAAACAATTTTATTTAAACACCATATTGATTACTCATTATTCATTGCTTACTGTTTCAGAAAATCAACTTATTACTTGAATTACAACAATAGTTGTCCCATGCTCCGAGCATGCACACTATGTTACCTATGGTTCATGCTTTGTGATATAGATCCATTGAAAACTTTTCCAATGATGCTCGTTTCATAATTCCTAATCCTCATCGTTAGTGTAAGAACACAAGGTTCTTGCCACTACTAGAATACGTTTAGATTCTAACATTTTATGCAACGATCCTTTCGCAAAGTCATAGCACAAAAGTCACCAAGACTTGGCCAATGAAATTACAAGGTCTCTATCAGAAATTGTTACAAACAATTCTATAGACGTGATGTCTCTCAAAGTACATTCCTTTGAACATCCTTTTGCATAAAATTTTCTAATCTAGACATAAATTCTCAATTTCCAACTCCCAATATGGAAACATTTCCATATTTGCCATATGAAAACTCATTCTAAATAGAATCTTATTTATTCAAAATAATGTCAACATGGTCCATCCAATACTATACTTCCAACTACTCACAAGCAACAAATCCTTAGCGAACCTCAGATCGTCCTTTGACATTTGTTTAATTATTTTATTCAAACTTGGTTCTAGTCCTTTTCCCTCTTAATGCCCCAGGCACTTGGAAAATTAGAACGGTCGAATATTATGGCATATGAAATCGATCCTATACCCAAAACGTATAGAACACGATTGATAAATATCTCACATGAAGACGTGATACTTTACCAGTCTTCTGCTATAATATTTCTAATTGCCATGTTCTCACAACTTTGATTATGAAAAGGGATGCCGTAATCATAACCAAATTTTGAGAATGCAATTGTCCTTTCCATATATAGAATTTCCTCATGTTGAACCATTCCAACACAACATTCATATATATTTGACTAAATTTGATTAAAATTCCACAATCTAAGCCTTTAGATTTGAAATGAAGTATAATATTATCTCCCTTAATTATAGCAAAACAACTTTTCAACCCCTACAACTTGGCAAAGTGAATCTTTGTTTTCTATAATTAATATTGCTAACTTGCAATACTTGAAATAATAATCATGCTCCCACTAACATGATGATTATTTCCTCATTGGCATAACACTTATGCTCCCACTAGCTTTGACATGTATTCAGAAAACAATGGAACTTCCAGAAGACAATGCTTATTGAATTCCTTAAGTTCATATTTCTAATACCTGATGCTTTGATAAGCCTTTATCTAAGCTTCTTAACTTCATACACCTTTGCATTAGAAAGCTTACATGTGTGTCTAAACAAATTCAGAGCTTATGTTACTAAGTCCCAAATGTTCAGACTAATTGCTAAATCTCACAATTCGAACTATGAAGAGGGATGCCGTAATCATAATCGAATTTGAGAATACAATTTTCACAATTGCAATCTTCTTAAAATCTTTCTTAGTGAAAGCATTTCCTTACAATCATTTTCATGAAGGAGGGAAACCTTATGACACTTAGATTTTAAAGTGTATGCGTTCCTATCCATGCGAATTTGTCAAAACTAAGGTTTGCGACAAATCCAAACTTATATGGACTGAACTTGTTCAATCTTGATTTCTTGCCTTATGGTAACACGAATGCCCACCATGTCTTCCAAGTTGTTTAGCAACTCACCCCTACATATCAATGTACTTTCCATCGATCAAGGTGCTTGCCTTTATACATTCAAATGAGAACTCATAGAACTCACAAACATAGTTAACTCAAATGGAATGGCACATAAACTAGATTATGTCAGTCACGATAGGTTATAAACCTCAAGTCGTGTGCTAGTGATGATCAACTAGGTTTATTCTTGAATTTGTTCTTGAAACGTTTCAAGACATTTAAGACTCCCACTGACTCCTTGACATATAAGGTTCTCTTGTCAAGAAACATTTCTTGACAAAACAAATATTCAAGAGTTAGTGTAGCTTCTTATCAAGTTTAACACTTCACTCAATTGGTCCTAGTTGGTCTTTGTCTTACCAATTTCAAATGTACAAGAATAAGAAACTTTCTTATTCTACATTTGATAAGTGTTACAAACCTCCTTAAGACTTGTCACTCATGTCACAATCTTGACTCTAAGACTTGATATTGGAACGAAGTATGATTGACTTCTTGATTTAACCATTTCTACAATTCTCGATTCCTCTTCTTAGACATGCAATTGCACTAAGACTCACTTAGAGGATCAACTGGGACATGGTTCTTAATCATTAAGACCTATCATAAAACACAATAAAAGTTTCTCCCCTTTCTTCTTAGAATAGAGAAACTTTTATCTTTCTGCCTACTAGATTCTTCTTATTCGTTCTGCTATGGATTGAAACTCTTTCAATCAACTCAAAATTATACTCAATCTTATAAGTATAACCATATTTACTAAACTTTAGAAATCATGACGAATATCTTTATCACTTTGTGGTGGACTTGATCAACGTACA
This sequence comes from Lactuca virosa, assembly GCF_052849685.1. Classification (NCBI taxonomy): domain Eukaryota; kingdom Viridiplantae; phylum Streptophyta; class Magnoliopsida; order Asterales; family Asteraceae; genus Lactuca; species Lactuca virosa. The sequence continues at coordinate 431,747,829 of NC_136428.1, read as the reverse complement.
ACCTAGTGTACTCGATCTCCTAGTCCTTCACTTGACACTTTGTCAAAGAATTAGTCTAAATTTCCCAAATGTGAAAGTTTTCCATTCATCATACAATACATGTTGCATGATTCCAAGTTTCTTTCCAATTGAAACTTGGGCGATGAGAAACTCTCCCTATTTGGTAAACTCTCGACACTTCCACAAATAACCTAATTAAGAATCAAATCCATCATTGCTAATAATGGAAACATTCAAACATCAATTTTTCATACATGCCATCGCAAGGATAAATAAATAAGACAAAATCAAAATTTATTTTATTGTGGAAAAAATTTGTCCTTACAATGCAATTCAACTAAAAAACTATGCTATTACGTATTTCTTAGCAATCTACCCTAACACTAAAGTAGCAGCTCAAAAATCTGAACTTTGAATCCATGCGATCGAAATCCATTTCTTCGTGATCAGATTCAGCACGCTTCTTCCTTAAGTTTCCTTTCTTTTCTTCGATCCTGCAAAACATCAAAATGTAATCTTATCATTGTTGGGTTTTGAGCATTCTAACACTTCCTAAGTGTACATGCAACCCTATTAAACCTTGGATATATGTTTGTCTAAGATACATACAAAATATTATTTTCCATGGTTTATAACCTATCTAGCATGGCATGGGGTACTTTTAACCATAAAAGAACTAGATGAATTACATACCTTTTGTTGATTGTTGATTCCTTGGAGTTTGAGAGCCAAGCACCAATAATGTGAATGCCTCAAATGGAAATCACAAATCACCACAAACTTGGAAAATGTATGAGAGAGTATACTAACTCTTGATTTTGGCCACCACACTTACACACACACTTAGCTGTTTTTCATGCAACATAAGCTTGTTTATAAAGTGTGCATGGTTAGGGTGAAACCCTATTAACCCATGTCTTTTCCTCTTCCAAGGATCCGTGGGTTAAAAGCTCCATGGATCATCCATGGACTTCCATATAAGCTTAGCCCATTAACAAATGAGCATTAGCCCACACCATATAAATACAATAGCCCATGATTTAATTAGTCTTCCTTTTAATCACTAAATCAATTCATAATTAATTCAAGATTAAAACTAATTAAATAACATGACTTTATATTAATATATTATAACTTATAATATATTAATAGATCGTAAGTATACAATTCTCATAAAATTATCCATAAACAGTTTGGGTGAAGTGCAACCCAAATGGACCATGCCGGGTCGGGTCAAGTATATACCAAATAAGTTATGGACTTAGACACCTTATCCAACAGTCTCCCACTTGGATAAGTCTAATAACTGTATTTGCGTATGTTACTTCAGGAACCAACCAGCAATCGTAGCTCTCGAAAACTCTGTTGAACTATGAAGCGCCATTTTAGATAAGTGATCATATAATCCTCTGTTCTCATGATATCAGCCGGACAAATACATGGAACAACGTCGTATTTATTGTCCAGCAGTTTGTTTCCCGATTTCCGATTTGTTTGTCAAAGAACTAAATTGAACACATCAATTAGGTTCTGACCGGGCCCGGTACCTAGGTCAAAACAAAATCATCGAGGGGCCCAGATATCGCTTCTAATCCTCCAAGGACTAGAAGGAACAGATAAACTTCGACTCATATACTTGTTTCTACTACTTGTTGAATTATACACAAAGGCACGTTTTATAACATCAAGTTACTGATGCGTTTACGTGCAATCAATGCACAACCAACTCATAGGTAATAACTCATATCTCTAGGTTTGAAGACTTATATGATATTACCGTCTCACGATCACTCGAGATAAATTCCATGAAGTGATACAAGTGAGCGTGGGTTAATTCCAATACTCATAACTTATGAGTACTCATGAATGTTGTAGCAACCATTGCTATGTCTAAACACGTTTCGCCATCTACAAACTCGATTCATGACAGTCTTAATTCATACCTACTTCCAACATATGAACGACTGTGGAGTGTTTAAATAACTTAGTCATTCGGGAAGAATAACCTAGCTATTCTGGAAGTCAAAACATGCAAAGTGAAACACAATAATAATCGAATCCAATATGGTCTCAGAACCCTTTTGAATATAAATAAAACCACCTTTTATTTATCACCATATTGATTACACATTATTCATTGTATAATGTTTCAAATAATCAACTTAATACTTGAACAAAAACAACAGTCGTCCCATGCTCCTAGCATGTACACTTTGTTTTTCTAAACAATAGTTATGTCATACTCTAAGTATGCACACTATGTTTGTCTATGATCTTTACTTTATGAAATAGATCAATTGAACATGATTCCAATGATGCTCATTTCACAATCCCAAATCCTTATTGTAAATGTAAAAATTCCTAATTCCTACCATTTACCAAAAAACTGTTAGATTTTAAACTTTTATGCAATGTTCCTCTTGTAATGATTATGCACAAAGTCACAAAACTTGTCAACAGTCATTACAGAGTATTCCAAAGGAGATCAACTCTATGGAAACGAAGTCTCATATTCAAAGTACATTGCTTTGAACATCCTTCTTGCACTAAGATTTTCTAATCTTACACAGATTGAATAACTTCCACCTATGGAGAAATTTCCATAGTCCCATTTTGACTATCACTTCTGAACAAGAGTTACCTCTTTTCAGAATATGTCAATATGGTCCTTTCCAATAATTTATATCCTACTTCCAACTGTCCCCGAGCAACCAATCTTTGGAGAACCTTGGATTGTCCTCGACAATTGCTTAATCACTTTAGTCATATCCAATTCTAGACTTTTCCCTTCTTAATGCCCTAAGCATTTGGAAAATTTAGAAAGGATAAATATTATAACACATGAAATCGATCCTATATCCGAAGCATATGGGACACGATTCATGATGTCTCACATAAAGACCTGATACTGGATCAGTCTTTTGCTACAATATTTTTTTATTTTCCATGTTTTCAAAAATCGACTATGAAGAGGGATGTCGTGATCATAATCGAATTTGAGAACGCAATATATATAGAATTTCCTTATGTTGAACCATTCTAGCATAAAATTCATATATATATCCTTGACTAAAGATGATTAAAAACTCAATCTAAGCTTTTAGAATTGAAATGAAGTATAATTTCCTCTCCCTTAATTATAACAAAACAACTTTTTCAACCCCTACAACTTTACGAATTGAAACTTTTGTTTTTCTATAATTAACATTGCTAACTGGCAACACTAAACATAATAATCATGCTCCCACTAACATGATGATTATCGGCATAACACTTATGCTCCCACTAGCTCTGACATATTTCCAGAAATCAGCTGGACTTCTGAAATTTAGATTCGTACACCCTTTCTTAGATAGCTCACATGTGTGTCTAAACAATTTCCAGAACTATGAAAAGGGATGCCGTAATCATAGTCTTAATTGTTTAGACCTTTGCCATTTCTCACAATTCCATGTTAGTGTGCCGGTTGACCACACACGCTCCACTAACGACTTTGAGAATGCAAACATCACAATTGCTATCTACTTAAAATCTTCTTAGTGAAAGCATTTCCTCACCATCACTTTCATAATTCGGAGAGAAACCTTATGACACTTAGATTTTATGGTGTATGAGTTCCTATCCATGTGAATTTGTCAAAACCATAATCACAAGACAAGGTTAGTAACAAATTCAGCCTTACATGGATTGAACTTGTTCAATCTTAATTTCTTGTCATCTGGTAGCACAAGGCCCACCAATGCTTCCAAGCTGTTATGCACACAGTTTAGAACTAACAGAAATCATATGCATAGTCAACTTAATAGGAACAGACACAGAAACAAGAATTATGTCAACTTAATAGGTTTCAAACCTTAAGTCGTGTGCTAGTGATAAAACTCAAGTTTTACTCCTGATAAAATTTTGAAATCCTTTCAGGATCTTTAAGACTCCCACTGTCCTCTTGACATATAAGTTTCCCTAGTCAAGAACCTTTCCTTGACAAAACAAATATTCAAGGGGTAGTGCAAATTCTTATTAAGATAAACACTTCACACAATTGGTCTTAGTTGGTCTTTGTCTTATCCAAGACATCACAACTTACCAATTTCAAATGTACAGGAGTAGAAAAGATTTTACACTACATTTGATAAGTGTTTTAAACCTTACTTTATGTCACTCAATGTTACAATCTTGGAGTATGACTCTAAGAGTTGTTTTGGAATGAAGTATGATCCATCTTCTTGATTTTAACCATTCCAAAAATTCATGACCCCTCATCTTAGTCATAACAATGCACTAAGATGTCCTCAGAGTATGAATTTGTAATATGGTTTCATAATCATTAAGATGATCATAAAAACATGTATGATCCATCTTCTTGATTTTAACCATTCCAACAATTCATGACCCCTCATCTTAGTCATAACAATGCACTAAGATGTCCTTAGAGTATGAATTTGTGATATGGTTTCATAATCATTAAGATGATCATAAAAACTTGATACTAAAGTACTCTCCCATCTTTTCAGATTTGAGAAACTTTTATCTTTCTGCCAAATTTGATTCATCTCATCCGTTCTGCCATACATTGAAACTTTTCCAATGTTACAGAATTATACTTAACCTTATAAGTATAACCATATTTACTAATCTCCAGTAAATCATGACAAATTGATCTTTGTGGTGGACCTTGACCAGCACACACCCAGTGTACCTAATTCCTTAGTCCTTCAATTGACTCACATATGCATGTGATCAATGAATTAGTCTTAATTTTTACAAAGATGAAAATTCTCATTCATCATACAATACAACTTGTATGATTCCAAGTTTCTGTCTAACTGAAGCTTGGGTGATGAGAACCTTTCCCCATTTGGTAAATTCAGACACTACCACATATGAGAGAATCAAACTCATATTTCCAATATTGCTAGAAACATACAAACATCAATTTCCATAAATGCCATTGTAAGGGGATATAATATAAAATAAACTAAACAAAACTTTTATTTCTTTATTAAAATGCGGAAAAATATTCCTTACAATGCATCTTCAAATGAAAACTATGATATTACATATTTCCTAGCAATCTATCATAACTTTTAATTAGTAGCTCAAAAATCCGATCCTCGAACCATGCGATAGAAATCCATCTTCGTGATCAGATTCAGCACACTCTTATTTTAACCTTCCTTTTGCTCGATCCTGCTAAACATCAAGATGCAACCTAGTCACATCATGTAATAAGAATCAACAATTAGGAACTTTAACAAAGTTAGATGGTGGACTTACCTGAAGCCGAATCAAACATTTTGTCTCTACTTGCTTTCAACCATTTCAGGTATTCAGGGCAGCTTCGCTTCCAATGTCCCTTCTCATGAAAATAAAAACATATAGACTCTTTGGGAATGGTACATGAGACAATCACAGACTTAGCCTTTCCCTTTACCTTTTGGTCAACCGGGTTGACCAAAGCCGATCCCTTTTCATTGGGAAGAGAAAGCTTTTCTGCTTCCAATGTTACCATTGTCCATGTCCATGGAAGTTTGAGAATTAGACCTTCCATCATTATTTGCTTGACCATTGCGCCAAATCATTGCTGATTCAGCAGCAACAAGCAAATAAGAAAGATCTATTAGGGTTATGTCAGGATCTGTCATATGGTAGTCTTTAATAAACTTACCATATGACTCAGGAAGTGACTGAAGAACCCAGTCAACAGCGAACTTCCTTGAAATAACAGCACCCAACATTCTCAACATGTCAATGTGTGACTTCATTCCTAAGACATGAGTGCACACAGGTCTTCCATCTTGATGTTTCATTTCTAGTAGAGCTTGAGTGACCTTGAACCTTTCAAGTCTTCGGGCTTGTGGGTCAGGGAGAATAAATGGAGGAGGTGGAAGGAGTGAAGCATGATGTTGAGGGACATCATCTTCAAGAGGAAAGCTTGTTCCAAGCGATTTGGGAAGATCATAGTTGTCTGAACCAGACATCTACAATGGGAGAAAATCAAGTTAGTTGATTCAAGTCCTTAATATAACACCCAATATGAAATATTAAGGCTAGGACCCAACACAATATTTTATAACTTGGAAGAGGGATGCCGTAATCCAAGCTATAAAATATTTGAAGGTAGGTGAATGACGATTCACCAATTTCCACCATCAAAAACAAAACAATTTATTAGGTTTTAATTTTGAAACTCCTAGATCTTTTGAGATTCATTGAACTTTTCAATGGCATGTTTCAATCTCGATTGTGCCCTTCAAGTTTTGTGATTGGGATGTCGAGGATCACAAAACAAGGTGTGAATAACCATGCAAACTCACTTGGTACCCTTAATATTATCACCTAATCGATGTGCCGGTTAACCACACACGCTCCACCGATCTATGACAAACATTAAGTCAGCCTTCGTGATCCTTACTAGTCCAAGTTAGTGTGCCGGTTAACCACACACGCTCCACCAACGACTTGGTAAGGTACAAAGTGTGAATTTCATGGGTTAGCACCATATTCACATTTTCCTAAAGTAACTAAGATTGGGAATTTATAAAAGGTTTAGTTACTTTATAATATTCATTATACTTTTAATGAGAATTTAAAGTCATTGTCCTACCCGTTCGGCTAACGACCCTCCACCGATCAAGGAAGCGGTGGGTGAGAATGGACACCCATTAAGTTGCCATTTTATAGGCAACAACCTTATACCCCCCTTATAGACCGGCTTCGTGAATGAGGCCTACTAACGGTAAAACGACTTGATCTTATACATATATATAATAATTAACCATTAATGTTATAAATAGTATAAGGGTTGAATTTTAACTTTTAAAACTCTAAGGGTTTGGAATTAAAGTTTATTAAAGTGTGTGAAACTTTACAAATTCCAAAACTTGAGGGCAAGTTTTGTAACTATCCAAAACTTTTCATTTCATAACTTATGAATTAAAGGTTCATAAAAATGAAGACTCTTCATTTTATGTAACTTATGTGTTTTAAATGTGTGTTTAAAAGAAGTGACCTTTGGAAATCCATAACTTGAGGACAAATTATGGATTCCATTAAAACACATAAATGATCAAGAATTAATCCTAAACAATTCAGCAAATAATTCCTATCATCTTCTAAATTCATAAGAACATGAACATGATCGTCAAAGTTTCAAGAATTATATGAACACATACAAAGCATGAAATTTTGATATAAGCTATTGTAAATGGAATAGAACAACCATTACACCAACTAAAACAAGTTTTAAAACACCAAAACAGTTTAGGGTAATGTTTCTAGTCCATTTCCAGCAGCAAAAGTCGAAAAACTGCATTCTGAGGCTCCTACTCGCCGAGTGCACGAACCTACTCGGCGAGTAGGATGAGTTTACACATGAACTCGGCGAGTCCCCCCATGGACTCGGCGAGTTCATCAGTCAGACTGCAAAAAAATTAACTTTTATCACCATTTTGCATCAAGTATCAAACAAACAAGCCTAGGCTCTGATACCACTGTTGGGTTTTGAGCATTCTAACACTTCCTAAGTGTACATGCAACCCTATTAAACCTTGGATCTATGTTTGTCGAAGATACATGCAAAATATTATTTTCCAAGGTTTATAACCTATCTAGCATGGCATGGGGTACTTTTAACCATAAAAGAACTAGATGAATTACATACCTTTTGTTGATTGTTGATTCCTTGGAGTTTGAGAGCCAAGCACCGATAATGTGAATGCCTCAAATGGAAATCACAAATCACCACAAACTTGGAAAATGTATGAGAGAGTATACTAACTCTTGATTTTGGCCACCACACTTACACACACACTTAGGTGTTTTTCATGCAACATAAGCTTGTTTATATAGTGTGCATGGTTAGGGTGAAACCCTAATAACCCATGTCTTTTCCTCTTCCAAGGATCCATGGGTTAAAAGCTCCATGGATCATCCATGGACTTCCATATAAGCTTATCCCATTAACAAATGAGCATTAGCCCACACCATATAAATACAATAGCCCATGATTTAATTAGTCTTCCTTTTAATCACTAAATCAATTCATAATTAATTCAAGATTAAAACTAATTAAATAACATGACTTTATATTAATATATTATAACTTATAATATATTAATAGATCGTAAGTATACAATTCTCATAAAATTATCTATAAACAGTTTGGGTGAAGTGCAACCCAAATGGACCATGTCGGGTCGGGTCAAGTATATACCAAATAAGTTATGGACTTAGACACCTTATCCAACAATCATATCATGTATTAAGAATCAAAAATAGGAACTTATAGAGTTAGTTAATGGATTTTACCTAGGGCAGTAAAAGCAAATGGACTCCTTTGGTACATAGCAAGGGACAATCTCTTAGATCTCTTAGGTAGCTAGGGCAGCTTCGTCTCCAATGCTCCTTCTATTGGCAGTAAAAGAAAATGGACTCCTTTGGTACATAGCAAGGGACAATCTCATTCTTTTCTGGACTTCCAATGTAGCCAGTGTCCAATGAAGTATGGGAGTTTGATCGACCAATCAAGTTTGCTTGACCAGTGCGCCAAATCATCGCTGATTCAGCAGCAATAAGCAAATAGGTCAAATCAATGAGGGTCACATCGTGAACCATCGTATAGTACTCTCTTACGAACTCACTATACGAATCAGGAAGTGACTGAAGAACCCAGTCAACAGCCAACATCTCTGAGATATCGACACCCAACATCCTTAACCTATCAATGCGTGACTTCATCTCTAAGACGTGTGCACACACAGGTTTCCCATCTTCGTGCTTACTTGCCAATAAGGATTGAGTGAGCTTGAACTTTTCAAGCCTTTGAACTTGTGGGTCAGGGAGAACAATTGGAGGAGGTGGAGGAAGTGAAGCATGACTCTCATTTCCTTGATCGTATCTTGGAACGCCATCTTCATTTGGAAAGCTTGTTCCAATGGATTTGGGAAGACCATTGTTAGATTCAGACATCTACAAAACGGGAGTAATTCAAGTCAAGTTGATTAGAATCCTTGATGTAACACCCAAACGAAACATCAAGGCTAGGATCCAACACAATACTCTACAACCTAGAAGAGGGATGTCGTAATCTAGTTGCAGAATATTTGAACGTAGATAAATGACGATTTACCAACTTCCATCATGAAAAACAAAAAAGATATTTAAGTTTTAAATGAATTGAAACTCCTAGATCTTTTGAGATTCATTGAACTTTTCAATGGCGTGTTTAATCTCGATTATGCCCTTCATGTTTGCGACTGGGATGCCGAGGATCACAAACAAGGTGTGAATAACCGTATGAATCACGTGGTGCACCCAATGCTACTATCACCTAATCAATGTGCCAGTTAGCCACAGACGCTCCATTGATCTACGATAAACACCGAGCCACCCTTCTCCACCAATGTCAAACCCAAATTAGTGTGCCGGTTAACCACACACGCTCCACTAACGTTTGACAAGGGTACGAAGTGTAATTCCATGGATTAGCATACAATTTCACATTTTGCCTAAAGTAACTAGAATTTGGGAATTTGTAAAAGCATGTACTTACTTTGTACTTCATTATACTTATAATGGAAGCTTTCGTCCTATCCTACCCTTTTGGCTAACGACCCTCCACTAGTCAAGAGTACGGTGGGTAAGAGTGGATACCCATGTTGGATTAGTGTCTAAGTCCATAACTATAATTGGTATGTACTTGACCCGACTCGGCATGGTCCATTTGGGTTGCATGGCATCGGAACATTTGGATAGACCATTTATGAGGAAAAGACATTTTGTGACATATTAATATATTATAAGTTCTAATATATTAATATGAAATCATGTTATTTAATTAGTATTGATCAAGAATTAATTTGGACTTAATTTAGTGATCAAAAAGAGACTAATTAAATATATGGGGATTGATTGTGTAAATCATTCATTCTTATATATGTGGGCTTATGATCCAAGATTCCTTATGTTGGGTTTAACCCATGTGGTGATCCATGGATACTCCATGGAGGTTAAAACCCATGGAGCATAAGGAATGGGTAAAGTCATGAGTTACATGGTGTAACCCTAATAGCCACACTATATAAGAACCCCTTTAGTTCAAGAAATTGGCACTAGTAATACATTTTTTCAGGGCTAACCAATTTGAACATGTATTTCTTCTTCTCATGGTTATTCCAAGAGTTCATGATGTTGTGTGAACCATTTGAGGTGTCATACTTGGGGCACTAGTCTCTCAAGCTTCATGGAGTCAAGCAACAACAACAAGGTATGTATTCTATTATCTTAGTATCAATGTTTTTGGTATGCTAGTTAGGATAATAACTTGGATAATCATATTTGCATGTATAATAGAGAAAACATAGATCCAAGGTATTTTGGGTTGCATGTACACTTAGGAGTGTTAGAATGCTCAAAACCCAACAGTGGTATCAGAGCCTAGGCTTGTTTTCTTGTTATACTTGTAAAATTGCTGAAAAAAACGAAGTTGTTTGCTGTCTGATCATCAGACTCGGCGAGTCCATCAGGAGACTCGGCGAGTTCCATGCCTAAAAAGTGATCAAATCGATCCAACTCGTCGAGTTGGTTCATGCACTCGACGAGTTGGACCCCCAGACAGCATAAATTCGAGTTTTTTGGCTAGAAATGGACTAGGAACATTACCCTAAGCTGTTTTTGAACTTATAAACTTGTTTTTGATGGGGTAATGTTCATGCTAATCCATATTCAAAGATAATTGTCAATAGATTCATGTTTTGTATTAGTTTAAAAGTTATGCTAATTACTTGAAAAAGTTTGATGTGAATTATCTTTGTTCATATGAGTTTCTTAGATTAATAGAAAAGTTAATTGATTATATGTTTTCAATCCATTTTAATCTAAGAGTTGATTCTAAAATGTGTTTTTGTAACTTGTCCTCAAGTTATATGAAAAGTCACATTTAAGTTTCATAAAACTCATAAAAGTTGGCAAAGGTTACAAAAATGAAGAGTCTTGTCCTCATTAAGTGGTTTATGACTCCATAACTTGTCCTCAAGTTATGGAGGTTCAAGAGTCACTTCAATAAGTAATAAAATATGTAACCTTAATTAATTCCATAAGTTTCAAAATAAAGAAAAGTTACATTCTTTTATTAGTTTAAAGTCTTCCATAACTTGTCCTCAAGTTATGGAACTTGAAGAGTCTTTTAATTAAAACTACTTTAAACACATAAGTTATGGAATTAATTAGTTTTGAATAGTTTCAAAACTTGCCCTCAAGTTTTGGAATTTGAAAAGTTTTCACTTATGAATACTTTAATTCCAAGTTAGCCCTTAGAATTTTAAAAGTTAAAAATTCAACACTTATACTTTATAATATTATAAGTTAATAATATTTATATATATGTATAAGAGTAAAAGTCAGTCTTACCGTTAGTAGGCCTCATTCACGAAGTCGGTCTATAAGGGGGTATAAGGTTGTTGCCTATAAAATGGCAGTTTAATGGGTGTCCACTCTCACCCACCGCTTCCTTGACTGGTGGAGGGTCGTTAGCCGAACGGGTAGGACAAAGACTATAAGTTCTCCCTTCATTAAAAGTATTAATGATAAATACTAAGTAACTAAACCTTTTATAAATTCCCAATCTTAGTTACTTAGGAAAATGTGAATAAGGTGCTAATCCATGAAATTACACTTTGCACCTTGTATAAGTCGTTGGTGGAGCGTGTGTGGTTTACCGGCACACTAACTTGGACTTAACAAGGTAGGCAAAGGGTTTCTTAAAGTTTATCATAGGTCGGTGGAGCGTGTGTGGTTTACCGGCACATCGGTTGGGTGATAAACATTTAAGAGTACCAAGTAATTTGCATGGTTACTTCACACCTTGTTTTGTGATCCTCGGCATCCCAGTCACAAAACCTGAAGGGCACACTCGAGATTGAAACATGCCATTGAAAAGTTCAATGAATCTCAAAAGATCTAGGAGTTTCAAAAACCGATTAAAACCTAATAAATTATTTCGTTTTTCATGGTGGAAATTGGTGAATCGTCATTCACCTACCTTCAAATATTTTATAGCACTGGATTACGGCATCCCTCTTCCAAGTTATAAAATATTTTGTTGGGTCCTAGCCTTAATATTTCATATTGGGTGTTATATTAAGGACTTTAAATCAACTATCTTGAATATCTCCCTAAAGATGTCTAGCTCAGACATCTATGATCTTCCCAAATCTCTTGGAACTTTACTTCCTCCACCTCCTCCAATTATTCTCCCTAACCCACAAGTTCTAGGTCACTCAAGCCCTAATGGCAAGCAAGGTCTAAGTGTGATCACATCTTGGAGATGAAGTCACATATTGACCAGCCGGGAGAGTTAGGTGTCAAAGTCTTGAGAAAGTTGGTGGTTCAATCACTTTCTAAGTCACATAGTGAGTTCCTTTGGGACTCTTCTGTAACAGACTACGACAAGACCCTTAATGATCTTATCTATTTACTAAGATCAACTTCCTAAAACTTTATGGACATTGACAATGATGACATTGGATATCCAGTAAAGCTCTGTCTTCCCAATGGAAAGGGATAGGCCATAGTCAACTCGGTTGACCAAATGGTAAAGAGAAAGGCTAAGTCTGAGATAGTCCCATTATCAAAGGTCCATTGCCAAAGAAAGGGGCATTGGTTGCGAAGCTGCCAAATTTACCTAAGGATGTTAAAGTCAATAAGTCTGACTCTACTTCAGGTAAAGTCCACTATCTAACTCTGCTAAGTTTCTATTCTGAGATTCTTGATACATGATGTGACAGGGTCACAAGTTGATGTTTTAAGAATCAAAGAAAAGTGAAGAAACTTAAAGAAAGAATATGCTGAATCTGATCGTGTAGATGGATTTCTATCACATAGTTTGAAGATCGGATTCTTGAGCTATGTCTTAGGAGTTATGATATATTGTTTAGGATTAGATAACAACAAAGTTTTCATGTGCTTTTGCACTGTAAGGATAGTTTTTCCACAAAGTTTTTAAAATAAAAGGAAAAAATTTGATTTTATTTATTTTAAAATATCCTTACAATGGCATTAGTGAAAAATTTTGTTGCTTATAAGATTCCATTAAGAGCAAGAGTGGAAATATGAATTTGATTCTTTCATTTGTGGTAGTGTCTAAATTTACCAAAAAAGGAAAGATTCTCATCACCCAAGTTTCAGTTGGATAGAAACTCGGAATCATGCAACTTGTATAGCATGATGAATGAGAACTTTCAAGCATTGGAAAATTAAGACTAACTATTGGTTCTCATGGATGTGTGAGTCAAGTAAAGGACTAAGGAATCAAGTACACATTCTGGTGCACTGATCAATTCCACCACAAAAGATCGATAAGACTATTCGTCATGATTTACTAAAGTTTAGTAAATATGGTTATACTTACAGGCTTAAGTATAATTTTGAAACATTGGAAAATTTCAGTGTATGGCAAAACGAATAAGAAGAATCAAATTAGGCAGAAGGATAAAAGTTTCTCAAATCTGAAAAGATGGGAGAGTACTTGCGTATCATGTTATGTAATCATCTTAATGATTAAGAGACCTTATCACAATTCATCCTTTAAGTGCATTCTGATGGCTAAGAAGAGGAGTTATGAATTGTTGAAGCGGTTAAATCAAGAAGATGATTCATACTTTGTTCCAAAAACAATTCTTAGGGTTATGCTCTAAAACTGTAACTTGAGTGATATATATTAAAGAAAGGTTTAAAGCACTTGTCAAATGTAAGAGTAAAAGTTTTCTACTCTTGTACATTTGAAATTGGTAAGGTGTGATGTTTTGGATAAAACAAAGACCAACTAAGGCCAATTGTGTGAAGTGTTTATCTTGATTAGAATCCACACTATCTCTTGAATATTTGACAAGAGAGTCTTATATGTCAAGAAGACAGTGGGAGTCTTAAAGATCTTGAAAGTCTCAAGAACTAATCAAGAATAAAACCTGAAGTTCTTCACTAGCACACGACTTGAGGTTTATAACCTATCGTGTCGACATGTCTGTGCCTATTCAAGTTGTCTTTGCATAGGAGTTCTGAGAGTTCTCAATTGGTTGCATAAGAATTTGGAAGCAATGGTAGGCCCTTGAGCTGCCAGATGGCAAGAAATTAAGATTGAGTTCAGTCCATATGAGTTTGGATTTGTCATTATCCTTGTCTTGTGACTATGGTTTTGACAATTCACATGGATAAGAACACATGCACCATAAAATCTAAGGGTCGTAAGATTTCTCTCCGATTCATGGAAATGATGGTGAGGAAACACTACCACCAAGTAGATTTGAAGGAGATGGCGAAGGTCTAAACAATTGAGACTATGATTACGGCATTCCTTTTCATAGTTCTGAAATTGTTTAGACACACATGCGTGCTATTTAAGATAAGGTGTATGATTTTGATAAAGCCTTATCAAAGCAATCTAGTATCTGAATTCTGAAATTTGGTAAGAAAGTCAATGAAGTATTGATTTCTAGAAGTCCAGCTAATTTCTGGATACATGTCAAAGCTAGTGGGATCATAAGTATTATGCTAATAATCATCATGTTAGTGGGAGCATGATAATTATGATAAGTATTGCAAGTTAGCAATGTTAATTATAGAAAACAAAGTTTCAATTGGGAAAAAGTTGTTTTGCTATAATTAAGGGAGAGGAAATTATACTTCATCTCAAATCTAAAAACTTAGATTGAGGTTTTAATCGTATTTAGTCAAGGATATATATATATATATATATATATATATATATATATATATATATATATATATATATATATATATATATATATATATATATATATGAATTTCATCTTGGAATGGCTCAACATAAGGAAATTCTATATATGGGTCCATTATTTGCGTTCTAGAATTCGATTATGATTACGGCATCCCTTTTCATAATCTGAATTATGAGAACTTGGCAAATTGAAATGGAGATATTATAGCAGAAGACTGGTTTAGTCTTTATGTGAGACATCATGAATCGTGTCCCATATGCTTCCGATATAGGATCGATCACATGTGCTATATTCATCCTTTCTAAAATTTTCAAAAATGCATGGGGCATTAAGAATGGAAAAGGTCTAGAATTGGATATGACTAAAATGATTAAGCAATTGTCGAGGACATTCTAAGGTTTACCAAAGATTGGTTGCTCAAGGACAGTTGGAAGTATAGTGTTAATTCTGGAAGGACCATATTGACATAATCTGTAAGGAGGCAACTCTTGTTCAGAAGTGATAGTCAAAATGGAATCTGGAAATGTTTCAAAGTTAGCAATTGTTCAATAAATCTGTGTAAGATTAGGAAACTTAATGCAAGAAGGATGTTTCCAAGGAGTTGATCTCCTTTGGAATGCTTTGTAATGTTTGTTGCCAAGTCTTTGTGACTTTGTGCATAATCATTACAAGAGGATCAATGCATATAAGTTTAGAATCTAACAGATTTCAGTAAATGACATGAATTTGGAATTCTTGCATTTGCAGTAAGGATTTGGGGCTGTGAAAAGAGAATCATTGAAGTTATGTTCAATTGATCTATTTCACAAAGTAAAGATCATAGACAAACATAGTATGCATACTTGGTGTATAGCATGACTAGTGTTTAGAAAACATAGTGTACATGCTTGGAGCATGGGACAACTATTGTTTTAAATTCAAGAATAAGGTTGATAGCTGAAACAGTATACAATGAATAATGTGTAATCATATGGTGATAAATAAAAGGTGTTTTGTTTATATTCATAAGTTCTGAGACCATATTGGATTCAATTATTATTGTGTTTCATTTTGCATGTTTTGACTTCCAGAATAACTAGGTCATTGTTCTGAATGACTAAGTTATTCAAACCATCCACAGTTGGTCATATGTTGGAAGTAGATATGAATCAAGACTGTCATGAATTGGGTTTGTAGATGTCCAAGGTATGGGACATAGGCAAGAGGTGCTACAACATTCATGAGTGCTCATAAGTTCTGAGTATTGGATTCAACCCACGCTTATTTGAATCACTTCATGGATTATATCATGAGTGATCATGAGACGATAATATCTTATATTCTTCAAACCTAGAGATATGAGTTGTTACTATAAGTTGGTTGTACATTGATTGCGCGAAAACGCATTGGTAACTCGATGTTATAAAACGTTCTTTTGTGTATGATTCAACAAGTAGTAGAACAAGCCATATGAGTCGAAGTTTATCCATTCCTTTTACCTTCGGGATAAAAGCGATATCTGTGGGCCCCTCGATGATTTGGTGATGACAAATGTAAGTGCTCGGTCGGGCCTGGACTGATTTGATTTGTTCAATTAGTCAGTCGTCATAAATCGGAAATCGGGAAACAACAAATAGACAGAGAGAATGATTTATAATCCATGTCTCAGTCCATATGATATCTAGAATGGAGGAATATATGATCCCTTATCTAATGGACAAGTCATTGACACAGGTCAGAGTTCATCTACAAGGTCAGAGTTCGACAGCGGCTTTTGAGAGCTACGATTGCCAGTTGGTTCCTGAAGTCTTATGCAATAATAGTTTTAGACTTATCAAAGTGGGAGACTGTTAGATTAGTGTCTAAGTCCATAACTATAATTGGTATGTACTTGACCCGACTCGGCATGGTCCATTTGGGTTGCATGGCATCGGAACATTTGGATAGACCATTTATGAGGAAAAGACATTTTGTGACATATTAATATATTATAAGTTCTAATATATTAATATGAAATCATGTTATTTAATTAGTATTGATCAAGAATTAATTTGGACTTAATTTAGTGATCAAAAAGAGACTAATTAAATATATGGGAATTGATTGTGTAAATCATTCATTCTTATATATGTGGGCTTATGATCCAAGGTTCCTTATGTTGGATTTAACCCATGTGGTGATCCATGGATACTCCATGGAGGTTAAAACCCATGGAGCATAAGGAATGGGTAAAGTCATGAGTTACATGGTGTAACCCTAATAGCCACACTATATAAGAACCCCTTTAGTTCACGAAATTGGCACTAGTGATACATTTTTTGAGGGCTAACCAATTTGAACATGTATGTCTTCTTCTCATGGTTATTCCAAGAGTTCATGATGTTGTGTGAACCATTTGAGGTGTCACACTTGGGGCACTAGGCTCTCAAGCTTCATGGAGTCAAGCAACAACAACAAGGTATGTATTCTATTATCTTAGTATCAATGTTTTTGGTATGCTAGTTAGGATAATACCTTGGATAATCATATTTGCATGTATAATAGAGAAAACATAGATCCAAGGTATTTAGGGTTGCATGTACACTTAGGAGTGTTAGAATGCTCAAAACCCAACAACCCATTCAATCGTCATTTTATAGGCAATTTCCTTAAACACCCCTTATAGACCAGCTTCGTGAATGAGGCCTACTAACGGTAAGACTGACTGTTTACTTATACATATATAATATTAGACTCTTAATGTCATATATACATAGTATAGGGTGTACTTTAAACTTTTAAAATACTAGGTGGTCTAATTTAATAAATTTTACTTTTAATTTAATTAAATGTAAACCAAAACTTTATGGATTTATTAACTCTCTTTTAATTATACACTTTAATTAATTAACAAAACCATAAGGGTGTAATTTGAACTTTTCAAAATGCGAGGGTTTTAGAATTTAACATTTCAAAATCAAACTTTTAATCAAATTTTAAATTCCAAAACTTAAGGGCAAGTTTTGAAACTTTTCAAAACATTTGGGATTAGAATGTAAATATTTCAAAATTAACTTTTAATCAAAAATTTAAATTCCAAAACTTGAGGGCAAGTTTTGAAACTTTTCAAAACATTAGGGTTTAACTATTCAAATTTCAAAAACAAAACTTTTAAGTTCAAATTTAAACTATAAAACCTAAAGGAGAAAATTGAAACTTTTTCACAAGATAATTCAAATCTAAAGTACAAATAATCAATCTTTATCTAATAAAACAAAAGATTATCTAAATTTTGACAATTATCTTCTATTTTGGCAAGGATAATCTCCAAATATTGATAAAAATTGGATTCTATTAATAAAAAATGTTTTAGGTAATTATCCATAGCCAAAACAGGTCAAAATCCCAAAATCTGCTCCATCTGCGACTCTGACTCATCGAGTCTAGCTTGGACTAGTCGAGTTCACTATGGACTCGGCGAGTCAGCCAGTTGACTCGGCGAGTCAAGTCGAAAAACCTCAAAAATTTCGATTTTCAGCCAATTTTCGATCAAATAAGCATCAAATTCACTAACAAACAGCCCTAGGCTCTAATACCACTGATGAGTTTTGAGCAATACATCAATCCTATGGTTTACATGCAAACCCTAATAGCTTTGGATATAGTTTGTTTGATAATCCAAAGCCATAAACCCTAGATCTAATAAACTATAACCGGAAGTAGGGTTTAGATCTTACCTTTGATTGTTATATGGCAATAACAATCAATCCTTGGCTTCAGAAAGCTTAATGCTTGAATTGTTGCACCTCTAATGGAGTCACAAACACCACTAAGCAACTTGGATGAAGAGGGAGGAGAAAGGAGGCACCAAAAACGGCTGGAAACCCTAAAGGAAGTATTCACCACGTTTTTGGGGCCATAAGGGTTCCTTATATATGCTGGCTATTAGGGTTTACAGCTAGGAAACCCTAATCTGACTGCTTAAGCCACGTTTTCAGGACCTATCCTCCCCATAACCAACAACAAGGGAACAACAACAACCGCAACAACAACAACAACAACACCAACAATAGCGGCAATAACACAGGATCAAGCCCTACCTGCTACGGATGTGGAAAGACTGGACATATCCATCGAAACTGCCCCAACACCAACAACCCTGGGAACGGAGGAACCGGAAGGGTGCTAACTATGGGTCAGGGAGAAGCGGTTTAGGATCCCGCTGTTGTTACCGGTATGTTTCTCCTAAACCACACTTATGCATGCATCTTATTTGATACCGGGGCAGAACGAAGTTTCGTGAGTAATAAATTCAAGCATTTGTTAAAACAACAACCCCAGAAGCTTAATGAAACCTTTACGGTGGAAATGGCGAATGGGAAAACAGAATCCATTGGGGAAATATACATCGGATGTACCATGGCCTTAAATCATCACGTCTTTCAAATAAACTTAATGCATGTTTCCATTAGGAGTTTTGATGTGATTATCGGCATGGATTGGTTAAGCCCCCACCATGCTGAAATTATGTGTCACGAGAAGGCCGTTCGCCTTCATCTCCCAAATCACGAAACTCTAGTTATTTACGGAGATAAGCCCAGCACGAACCTTCTGTTGGGTTTTGAGCATTCTAACACTTCCTAAGTGTACATGCAACCCTATTAAACCTTGGATCTATGTTTGTCTAAGATACATGCAAAATATTATTTTCCAAGGTTTATAACCTATCTAGCATGGCATGGGGTACTTTTAAACATAAAAGAACTAGATGAGTTACATACCTTTTTTTGATTGTTGATTCCTTGGAGTTTGAGAGCCAAGCACCAATAATCTGAATGCCTCAAATGGAAATCACAAATCACCACAAACTTGGAAAATGTATGAGAGAGTATACTAACTCTTGATTTTGGCCACCACACTTACACACACATTGGTGTCTTTTTCATGAAACATAAGCTTGTTTATATAGTGTGCATGGTTAGGGTGAAACCCTAATAACCCATGTCTTTTCCTCTTCCAAGGATCCATGGGTTAAAAGCTCCATGGATCATCCATGGACTTCCATATAAGCTTAGCCCATTAACAAATGAGCATTAGCCCACACCATATAAATATAATAGCCCATGATTTAATTAGTCTTCCTTTTAATCACTAAATCAATTCATAATTAATTCAAGATTAAAACTAATTAAATAACATGACTTTATATTAATATATTATAACTTATAATATATTAATAAATCGTAAGTATACAATTCTCATAAAATTATCCATAAACAGTTTGGGTGAAGTGCAACCCAAATGGACCATGCCGGGTCGGGTCAAGTATATACCAAATAAGTTATGGACTTAGACACCTTATATAACAGTCTCCCACTTGGATAAGTCTAATAACTGTATTTGCGTATGTTACTTCAGGAACCAACCAGCAATCGTAGCTCTCGAAAACTCTGCTGAACTATGAAGCGCCATTTTAGATAAGTGATCATATAATCCTCTGCTCTCATGATATCAGCCGGACAAATACATGGAACAACGTCGTACTTATTGTCCAGCAGTTTGTTTCCCGATTTTGCGGTTTGTTTGACAAAGAACTAAATTGAACACATCAATTAGGTTCTGACCAGGCCCGGTACATAGGTCAAAACAAAATCATCGAGGGGCCCAGATATCGCTTCTAATCCTCCAAGGACTAGAAGGAACAGATAAACTTCGACTCATATACTTGTTTCTACTACTTGTTGAATTATACACAAAGGCACGTTTTATAACATCAAGTTACTGATGCGTTTACGTGAAATCAATGCACAACCAACTCATAGGTAACAACTCATATCTCTAGGTTTGAAGACTTATATGATATTACCGTCTCACGATCACTCGAGATAAATTCCATGAAGTGATACAAGTGAGCGTGGGTTAATTCCAATACTCATAACTTATGAGTACTCATGAATGTTGTAGCAACCATTGCCATGTCTAAACACGTTTAGCCATCTACAAACTCGATTCATGACAGTCTTAATTCATACCTACTTCCAACATATGAACGACTGTGGAGTGTTTAAATAACTTAGTCATTCGGAAAGAATAACCTAGCTATTCTGGAAGTCAAAACATGCAAAGTGAAACATAATAATAATCGAATCCAATATGGTCTCAGAACCCTTTTGAATATAAATAAAACCACCTTTTATTTATCACCATATTGATTACACATTATTCATTGTATAATGTTTCAAATAATCAACTTAATACTTGAACAAAAACAACAGTCGTCCCATGCTCCTAGCATGTACACTTTGTTTTTCTAAACAATAGTTATGCCATACTCCAAGTATGCACACTATGTTTGTCTATGATCTTTACTTTGTGAAATAGATCAATTGAACATGATTCCAATGATGCTCATTTCACAATCCCAAATCCTTATTGTAAATGTAAGAATTCCTCATTCCTACCATTTACCAAAAAACTGTTAGATTTTAAACTTATATGCACTGATCCTCTCGTAATGATTATGCACAAGGTCACCAAAACCTTGTCATCAGTCATTACAGAGGATTCCAAAGGAGATCAACTCTATGGAAACGAACTCTCATATTCAAAGTACATTGCTTTGAACATCCTTTTTGCATAAAAGTTTCTAACTTTCTCATAGATTCTTAATATCCAACTCCCACCTATGGAGACATTTCCATAGTCCCATTTTGACTATCACTTCCGAACAAGATTTACCTCTTTTCAGAATATGTTAATATGGTCCTTTCCAACAATTTACATCATACTTCCAATTGTCCCTGAGCAACCAACCTTTGGCGAACCTTAGATTGTCCTCGACAATTGCTTAATCACTTTAGTCATATCCCGTTCTAGACTTTTCCCTTCTTAATGCCCTAAGCATTTGGAAAATTTAGAAAGGATAAATATTATAACATATGAAATCGATCCTATATCCGAAGCATATGGGACAAGATTCATGATGTCTCACATAAAGACCTGATACTGGATCAGTCTTTTGCTACAATATTTTTTTTATTTTCCATGTTTTCAAAAATCGACTATGAAGAGGGATGTCGTGATCATAATCGAATTTGAGAACGCAATATATATAGAATTTCCTTATGTTGAACCATTCCAACATAAAATTCATATATATATCCTTGACTAAAGATGATTAAAACTCAATCTGAGCTTTTAGAATTGAAATGAAGTATAATTTCCTCTCCCTTAATTATAGCAAAACAACTTTTTCAACCCCTACAACATTACGAATTGAAACTTTTGTTTTTCTATAATTAACATTGCTAACTTGCAACACTAAACATAATAATCATGCTCCCACTAACATGATGATTATCAGCATAACATTTATGCTCCCACTAGCTCTGACATATTTCCATAAATCAGCTGCACTTCTGAAATTTAGATTCGTACACCCTTTCTTAGATAGCTCACATGTGTGTCTAAACAATTTCCAGAACTATGAAAAGGGATGCCGTAATCATAGTCTTAATTTTTTAGACCTTTGCCATTTCTCACAAGTCCATGTTAGTGTGTCGGTTAACCACACACGCTCCACTAACGACTTTGAGAATGCAAACATCACAATTGCTATCTACTTAAAATCTTCTTAGTGAAAGCATTTCCTCACCATCATTTTCATGAATCGGAGAGAAACCTTATGACACTTAGATTTTATGGTGTATGAGTTCCTATCCATGTGAATTTGTCAAAACCATAATCACAAGACAAGGTTAGTAACAAATTCAGCCTTACATGGATTGAACTTGTTCAATCTTAATTTCTTGTCATCTGGTAGCACAAGGCCCACCAATGCTTCCAAGTTGTTATGCACACAGTTTAGAACTAACAGAACTAATATGCATAGTCAACTTAATAGGAACAGACACAAAAACAAGAATTATGTCAACTTAATAGGTTTCAAACCTTAAGTCGTGTGCTAGTGATAAAACTCAGGTTTTAAATCTTGAAATCCTTTCAGGATCTTTAAGACTCCCACTGTCCTCTTGACATATAAGTTTCCCTAGTCAAGAACCATTCCTTGACAAAACAAATATTCAAGGGATAGTGCAGATTCTTATTAAGATAAACACTTCACACAATTGGTCTTAGTTGGTCTTTGTCTTATCCAAGACATCACAACTTACCAATTTCAAATGTACAGGAGTAGAAAACATTTTACACTACATTTGATAAGTGTTTTTAAACCTTACTTTATGTCACTCGATGTTACAATCTTGGAGTATGACTCTAAGAGTTGTTTTGGAACGAAGTATGATCCATCTTCTTGATTTTAACCATTCCAACAATTCATGACCCCTCATCTTAGTCATAACAATGCACTAAGATGTCCTTAGAGTATGAATTTGTGATATGGTTTCATAATCATTAAGATGATCATAAAAACATGTATGATCCATCTTCTTGATTTTAACCATTCCAACAATTCATGACCCCTCATCTTAGTCATAACAATGCACTAAGATGTCCTTAGAGTATGAATTTGTGATATGGTTTCATAATCATTAAGATGATCATAAAAACATGATACTAAAGTACTCTCAGATTTGAGAAACTTTTATCTTTCTGCCAAATTTGATTCATCTCATCCGTTCTGCCATACATTGAAACTTTTCCAATGTTACAAAATTATACCTAACCTTATAAGTATAACCATATTTACTAATCTTTAGTAAATCATGACGAATTGATCTTTATGGTGTACCTTGACCAGCACACACCCAGTGTACCTATTTCCTTAGTCCTTCAATTGACTCACATATGCATGTGATCAATGAATTAGTCTCAATTTTACAAAGATGAAAATTCTCATTCATTATACAATACAACTTGTATGATTCCAAGTTTCTGTCTAACTGAAGCTTGGGTGATGAGAACCTTTCCTCATTTGGTAAATTCAGACACTACCACATATGAGAGAATCAAACTCATATTTCCAATATTGCTAGAAACATACAAACATCAATTTTCCATAAATTCCATTGTAAGGGGATATAATATAAAATAAACTAAACAAAACTTTTATTTCTTTATTAAAATGCGAAAAAATATTCCTTACAATGCAACTTTAAATGAAAACTATGCTATTACATATTTCTTAGCAATCTATCATAACTTTTAAGTAGTGGCTCAAAATCCGATCCTCGAACCATGCGATAGAAATCCATCTTCGTGATCAGATTCAACACACTCTTCTTTTAACCTTCCTTTTGCTCGATCCTGCTAAACATCAAGATGCAACCTAGTCACATCATGTAATAAGAATCAACAATTAGGAATTTTAACAAAGTTAGATAGTGGACTTACCTGAAGCCGAGTCAAACATTTTGTCTCTACTTGCTTTCAAACATTTCAGGTATTCAGGGCAGCTTCGCTTCCAATGTCCCTTCTCATGACAATAAAAACATATAGACTCTTTGGGAATGGTACATGAGACAATCACAGACTTAGCCTTTCCCTTTACCTTTTGGTCAACCGGGTTGACCAAGGCCGATCCCCTTCCATTGGGACGAGAAAGCTTTTCTGGACTTCCAATGTTACCATTGTCCATGTCCATGGAAGTTTGAGAAATAGATTTTCCATCAATATTTGCTTGACCATTGCCCCAAATCATTGCTGATTCAGCAGCAACAAGCAAATAAGAAAGATCTATTAGGGTTATGTCGGGATCTGTCATATGGTAGTCTTTAATAAACTCACTATATGACTCAGGAAGTGACTGAAGAACCCAGTCAACAGCGAACTTCCTTGAAATAAGAGCACCCAACATTCTCAACATGTCAATGTGTGACTTCATTCCTAAGACATGAGTGCACACAGGTCTTCCATCTTTATGTTTCATTTCTAGTAGAGCTTGAGTGACCTTGAGCCTTTCAAGTCTTCGGGCTTGTGGGTCAGGGAGAATAAATGGAGGAGGTGGGGGGAGTGAAGCATGATGTTGAGGGACATCATCTTCAAGAGGAAAGCTTGTTTCAAGCGATTTGGGAAGATCATAGTTGTCTGATCCAGACATCTACAATGGGAGAAAATCAATTTAGTTGATTCAAGTCCTTAATATAACACCCAATATGAAATAATAAGGCTAGGACCCAACACAATATTTTATAACTTGGAAGAGGGATGCCGTAATCCAAGCTATAAAATATTTGAAGATAGGTGAATGACGATTCACCAATTTCCACCATGAAAAACGAAATAATTTATTAGGTTTTAATTGGATTTGAAACTCCTAGATCTTTTGAGATTCATTGAACTTTTCAATGGCATGTTTCAATCTCGATTGTGCCCTCTCAAGTTTTGTGACTGGGATGCCGAGGATCACAAAACAAGGTGTGAATAACCATGCAAATTCACTAGGTACCCTTAATATTATCACCTAATCGATGTGCCGGTTAACCACACACATTCCACCGATCTATGATAAACATTAAGTCACCCTTCGTGATCCTTACTAGTCCAAGTTAGTGTGCCGGTTAACCACACACGCTCCACCAACGACTTGGTAAGGTACAAAGTGTGAATTTCATGGGTTAGCACCATATTCACATTTTCCTAAAGTAACTAAGATTGGGAATTTATAAAAGGTTTAGTTACTTTATAATATTCATTATACTTTTAATGAGAATTTAAAGTCATTGTCCTACCCGTTCGGCTAACGACCCTCCACCGATCAAGGAAGCGGTGGGTGAGAATGGACACCCATTAAGTTGCCATTTTATAGGCAACAACCTTATACCCCCCTTATAGACCGGCTTCGTGAATGAGGCCTACTAACGGTAAAACGACTTGATCTTATACATATATATAATAATTAACCATTAATGTTAGAAATAGTATAAGGGTTGAATTTTAACTTTTAAAACTCTAAGGGTTTGGAATTAAAGTTTATTAAAGTGTGTGAAACTTTACAAATTCCAAAACTTGAGGGCAAGTTTTGTAACTATCCAAAACTTTTCATTTCATAACTTATGAATTAAAGGTTCATAAAAATGAAGACTCTTCATTTTATGTAACTTATGTGTTTTAAATGTGTGTTTAAAAGAAGTGACCTTTGGAAATCCATAACTTGAGGACAAATTATGGATTCCATTAAAACACATAAATGATCAAGAATTAATCCTAAACAATTCAGCAAATAATTCCTATCATCTTCTAAATTCATAAGAACATGAACATGATCATCAAAGTTTCAAGAATTATATGAACACATACAAAGCATGAAATTTTGATATAAGCTATTGTAAATGGATTAGAACAACCATTACACCAACTAAAACAAGTTTTAAAACACCAAAACAGTTTAGGGTAATGTTTCTAGTCCATTTCCAGCAGCAAAAGTCGAAAAACTGCATTCTGAGGCTCCTACTCGCCGAGTGCACGAACCTACTCGGCGAGTTCATCAGTCAGACAGCAAAAAATCGACTTTTTATCACTATTTTGCATCAAGTATCAAACAAACAAGCCTAGGCTCTGATACCACTGTTGGATTTTGAGCATTCTAACACTTCCTAAGTGTACATGCAACCCTATTAAACCTTGGATCTATGTTTGTCTAAGATACATGCAAAATATTATTTTCCAAGGTTTATAACCTATCTAGCATGGCATGGGGTACTTTTAAACATAAAAGAACTAGATGAGTTACATACCTTTTGTTGATTGTTGATTCCTTGGAGTTTGAGAGCCAAGCACCAATAATGTGAATGCCTCAAATGGAAATCACAAATCACCACAAACTTGGAAAATGTATGAGAGAGTATACTAACTCTTGATTTTGGCCACCACACTTACACACATATTGGTGTCTTTTTCATGCAACATAAGCTTGTTTATATAGTGTGCATGGTTAGGGTGAAACCCTAATAACCCATGTCTTTTCCTCTTCCAAGGATCCATGGGTTAAAAGCTCCATGGATCATCCATGGACTTCCATATAAGCTTAGCCCATTAACAAATGAGCATTAGCCCACACCATATAAATACAATAGCCCATGATTTAATTAGTCTTCCTTTTAATCACTAAATCAATTCATAATTAATTCAATATTAAAACTAATTAAATAACATGACTTTATATTAATATATTATAACTTATAATATATTAATAAATAGTAAGTATACAATTCTCATAAAATAATCCATAAACAGTTTGGGTGAAGTGCAACACAAATGGACCATGCCGGGTCGGGTCAAGTATATACCAAATAAGTTATGGACTTAGACACCTTATCCAACACCTTCGCCTCATCTCGTGCATTAAGGCACAAAAGTACCTACGAAAGAAGGACTTGACATTTCTAGCCCATATAGTGGATAAGTCCAAAGAAGAGATCAATATTCGAAACATCCACGTGGCTTGTGATTTCCCGAATGTCTTTCCGGAGGATCTTCCGGGGATTCCCCAGAAAGACAAGTCGAGTTCCAAATTGATCTAGTGCCAGGAGCTAGTCCCATCGCAAAATCACCCTACAGATTCGCTCCTGCGGAGATGCAAGAGTTGTCCAGTCAACTCAGCGAGCTTTTAGACAAAGGATTCATCCGACCCAGCTTCTCACCTTGGGGAGCTCCGGTTCTCTTTGTCAAAAAGAAAGACGGTACCTTCAGGATGTGTATCGACTACAGAGAACTTAATAAGCTTTCCATCAAAAACCGTTATCCACTTCCGCGAATCGACGATCTATTTGACCAGCTCCGAGGAGCTAATTACTTTTCAAAGATAGATCTGCGATCTGGATACCACCAACTCAAGGTCCGGGAGGAGGATATTCCTAAAACCGCCTTCCGTACTCGTTACGGACATTATGAATTTGTCGTAATGCCCTTCGGTCTAACGAATGCTCCTGTCGCATTCATGGACTTAATGAATCGAATCTGCCGACCATTCCTCGATAACTTTGTCATCGTTTTCATCGACGACATCCTCGTCTACTCTCAAAGCGAGGAAGAACATGGCCGACATCTCCGACAAATCCTAGAAACCCTGCAAACCGAAAAGTTATACGCAAAACTCTCTAAGTGCGAGTTTTGGCTCCGTAGTGTGAACTTTTTGGGACATGTTGTTAGTCAGGAAGGAATTCATGTGGATCCTTCTAAAATCCAAGCCATCGAAGGATGGGCAATCCCAACAACACCTACCGAAATTCGCCAATTTTTAGGCCTCGCAGGCTACTACAGGAGATTAATTCAAAAGTTCTCCAAAACAGCAAAGCCACTTACCTCGCTTACACAAAAGGGCGTACCCTTCGAATGGACGGACAAGCAAGAAACTTCATTCCAGACCCTAAAGCAAGCACTCTGCAGTGCGCCGGTGCTATCACTACCAGAAGGAACAGAAGACTTTATAGTTTACTGTGATGCGTCAAATCAGGGTTTAGGCTGTGTACTCATGCAGCGTGGAAAAGTGATAGCCTACGCGTCCCGACAACTAAAGACGCATGAGGTAAATAACACCACTCATGATTTGGAACTGGGAGCAGTGGTCTTCGCCCTGAAGATTTGGAGGCACTACCTTTATGGTACTAAGTGCACCATCTTCACCGATCACAAGAGTCTCCAACACATCTTGAACCAAAAAGAGTTGAACATGAGGCAACGAAGAAGGGTTGAAACGACTATGAGTGCGAAATCAAGTACCACCCAGGCAAGGCTAACGTGGTAGATGACGCCCTGAGTCGGAAAGAATACTCGAATCGTTGTTTGAAGACCCTCTCCATAACCATTCGATCTCACCTAACCTCTCAGATCAGGACAGCCCAGTTCGATGCAATGAAGGCAGCAAACAAAATAAGCGAAGCGTTGCGTGGAATGGAGAAGAACTTCGAAGTAAAGGAGGACGGGACATGTTACTTCATGAACTGCATTTGGGTCCCTAAACTTAGGGGATTCAGAGAAGTAGTCATGAACGAAGCCCACAAGACGCGATACTCTATCCATCCGGGTTCAGATAAAATGTACTTGGATGTTAAGCAACATTATTGGTGGCCTAACATGAAGGCAGAGATTGCCACTTACGTTAGCAAGTGCCTCACATGTGCTAAAGTAAAGGTGGAATATCAGAAGCCCTCCGGATTACTACAGCAACCAGTAATTCCCGAGTGGAAATGGGAAAGGATTACCATGGATTTTGTGACCAAACTACCCAAGTCGACGGATGGTTTGGATACCATATGGGTAATAGTTGATAGATTAACAAAATCCGCTCATTTCCAACCAATAAAAGAATCATACAAGATGGAGCGCCTGACAAGAATCTACATCAAAGAAATCGTGAGACTCCACGGGGTGCCCGTATCTATCATCTCAGATAGAGATAGTAGATTTACTTCACGCTTTTGGCAATCGCTTCAGAAAGCTATGGGAACACAACTTGACATGAGAACTGCCTACCACCCACAAACGGATGGTCAAAGCGAACGAACCATTCAAATGCTAGAAGATATGCTTCGCGCGTGTGTGATAGATTTTGGAAAATCGTGGAATACCCACTTGCCTTTGATCGAGTTCTCATACAACAACAGCTATCACTCGAGCATCAAAGTCGCTTCTTTCGAAGCATTGTACGGGGTTAAGTGTAGATCACCGTTGTGTTGGACTGAGGTAGGGGACACCCAACTAGCAAGAGGGCGAACGCCAAACAATGCCTTAACGGGACCGAAAATCATACGAGAGACAACCGAGAAGATAATTCAGATCAGAGCCCGATTACAATCATCACGAGACAGACAAAAGAGCTACGCCGATAAACGACGAAAGCCCTTGGAATTCAGAGTCGGAGATAGGGTGTTACTAAAGGTCTCTCCTTGTAAAGGAGTAATTCGTTTTGGGAAGCGGGGAAAACTGAACCCTCGATACATTGGACCCTTCGAGATTCTTGCTCGAATCGGTCCAGTGGCATATAGACTGCACCTACTCGCTGAGCTCAGCAGTGTACACCCCGTGTTCCACGTTTCCAATTTGAAAAAGTTCTTATCCGACGAGACTCTCGTCATTCCATTAGACGAAATCGAAATCAACGAGAATCTTCTGTTCATCGAGGAACCAGTCGAAATCATGGACAGGGAGGTGAAGCGTACTAAGCAGAGCCGCATTCCGATTGTGAAGGTTCGATGGAACGCGTGACGCAGACCAGAATTCACATGGGAACGCGAAGATCAAATGAAGCAGAAGTACCCTCACCTATTCTCTCATTCTCAAAACTAGCTTTCAAAAGAATTTCGGGACGAAATTCCCTCTAACGGGGGGATGATGTCGCAACTAGGAATTTTGATGCTTTGTAACAACCACAATGATAACAATTGTAACCAACAATGTGAAAGCATGCATGATGCTTATTCAATAACAACAAAACTTCAATCCAACACTGTATTCAAGCACTACAAATAGTCAACAAAGAATTGGAAACCCTTGACATCCCGGTTTAAGTCCATTTTGGACTAGGATTTCCTTATTGGGCCTAATGGACCAATAAGCTTCCAATTTAACTATCTTGAACATAGAACTCTCAAATGGGTCCTAATTGGACCCATATACATGAAACTTAATAATTTGGGCCTTATAAGCCTAAAATAAACTAGGTTAACTTTAATGGGTCTTATTGGGACACAACCAATTTAAAATAGTCATAATGGGTCATAAAAATCATTCTTTGGATTAAATGGGCCAAAAATCATCTAATTGAACCAAAATATGGGCTTAAGCATTCAGCACCCAAATCTTCTTCTCTCCTTTCCCTTCTCTCGGCCCAACCCACAAAAATGAGAGGAAGAGTTGACTTTCATTGCCACCTCACTAATACCTCTTGGTTCTCCATGCAATTTCCCATGTTTCCATGCATGTCAACTCCCAAGTCTCTCTCTTCTCCTCTCTCTTTTTCTCTCGGCCGAAACAACACAAACACACACACACATTTCACTCAAAGTCTCTCAAAGAAACTCTCTTCTTCCTTCATCAAATTTTTGAGATTAAGAAGGCTTTTCAAGGAGATTATTCCACAAATTCATCATCTTTGGTAAGTTATTGCTTTGATTCATAACATATCTTCTTCATTTCATCAACAGTCTCCCTTATCTCACACAAATTTCGTGATCTTGTCTCTTAGAACACATCTAAGTTCGAGATCTTCTAAGAACACTTGCTAGGATCGAAACTTTCTTCATTTCCTCTTCAAAAACCGAAAACACAACTCAAGGTGAGCTTCATACCCCTCTATTTTCGTTTTTTATAAGTTATATGGGGGAGAATACAAGAAAAATGTGTAGATCTATGTGTATGTGTATGCTATGTGTGATTTTATGCATGTATGTATGATTTTATGTGTTTTTATGATGAACATGTAACCAAAAAGGGATGATAACTCGAGATCTATGGCATGAGAAAGGAAACAAACATGATCTAAGTTATTTTACAATAAACAAGTCAAGAATAATAACTTATAAGATTATGATAAACATATTTCAACATAAAACCCATTTTTGGGCTTAAATTGTCAAATATACAAAATTTGGGTTAAAGGTTGCCAAATCACGGTTTCTCAAGGGTCAAAAGAGTCAAAACAGTTACAATAATTGTTTTTCTGAATATTAAATGTTTCAAAGGACTTGAAATGTAAATTTTTAGCTTAATGGGCTAATTTTGGGCTTTTCGGCCCAATAAGCCCAAAATTGCGAAAAATTACATTTAAAGGGGATGAAAAGATAATTTCTTCAAAACAGGGGATAAAAAGTGTAACAAAACTATTTCAAGGATTGAAAATGCTTTTCATTTCCAAAAAGGATCAAAAATGTAAAGTTTTTGGATTTTGGGCCAAAACTGTAAAAATTGCGAAAGGTTGGGTTCCAACCGGAAAATACTATTCTAAAAGGGCTGAAACTATTAACAAAATAAGTTTTGAGTTAAAACTATCATTTCAACAAATTTATGATGCAAAAATGCAAAGAAAATGTTTTAAGGACTAAAAATGTCTTTTCTTTTATATAAAGGACTAAAACTATTACTTTTATAAAAAGAAAGGTGTTGAAAATGTCAAACCACTATTTTTAAGCAAATCATTTCATTGAGTCAAAATACAAAACCACGACTTACGAAAAATCGAAAGATGAATACACGTTTAACTCCAAATATCGTTATAAACGAATCGATCGGTCTCGAATCGATATAAAAACAATGATCATTCAATCGAACCCTTCAAGAGATACGCGATACCTAAGACAAGTAAATATTCAAACTTTGGGCTTGAAAGTTTCAAATCATACTTGTTGGACCTTGCAAGTCCAATAACATGATCTTTGGGCCCAAAGGGATAACACTTATATGTTATTGGGCCTCCTATGGCCCAATTCCATATAAAAGGACTTTCAATGGCTTTTATGTGCTATTGGGCCCTAGTGGTCCATTAGTATTGCTAGTAAGGTCAGAGTAATCAAATGCGAGTTAGGCCAATGTGTCTTTCGCATCCCTGACAGCCTAAGGTACTTACGATAGTAGCAGGACTTCGTACTCCTCTTCTCTTCGTTCGCGAAGGCTTATGAGTAATCAAAGTAGACGGAATTAGGACATTATTCAACAGTAATCAAGGTGGTTTGGATTGAGTGAGTAACAATGGACGACACCTCTATGGGACGTTCGTAGTTGGCTGTTATAACTTGTCTTCACTGGATATCGTTACAATGACTCACTAGGTTTATCCAACACCATCCGAGTATTCATGGATGAGTAATCAAAAACCATTCGTTGTGGCGGTATAACAATTAGTAATCACGTATATCTTTCGACATCAGAAAACATCGGGTTTTCCGGGGAAATCAATGCTACTCGCTCGGGATTTCTATAACTATAATACAAAACATCCTTTATATATATATGTTTTGAAGTCATTCATGCATCAACTTATGGATCTTCACACTTTGTTAAACTATTGTCTTTTCAGAAAATAACGGATTTTCTGGGTTTTACAAACTATACAAATCATTTTATTCACAGCCTTTCTTATGAACTCACCAACATTTCATATGTTGACGTTTTTCCAAAAAAACTTGTATTCTCAGGTAACAGATAAGCGGAAGGGTAATACCAAGTATGTTAGAATGTTTTGTTTTGAGAACTCTGAAACAATTTGTGTTATGAATGTGTAATATTTGAAACAATGTACTGGATGTAAACAATATCAGTTGTAATGTATTGATGCATGGTGATGTTTATGTTATGATTCATTTATATTCATTGTGATGGTATTCAATTTAAGTCACGCGAGCCCCCGGACGTTTCCGCCGTCTGGTTTCGGGGGTGTGACAGGTTAGATATTTTTCTAACATTCTAACTCTAAGGGGCTGTGCTGTTTCTTCTTAAATTAAAAATTAATTAGAAATATAATACTTTCACATGTTCACTCTTAAGTTTCAAAAAATAATTTAATGTGTGTCCTCTGACATCACATTTTTAAATGACTTACAGGAGCTACTAGATCTCAAACAACAGCGCACTGGGACACAACTTGTACATGAGATCATTAATCAATAGGAATCTATGATGAATGTGCTAAGTAAGTATCCAACATGATCATTAATCAATGTATGCATTCCATGATAATAATGAAGATTTTGTTTGATGTAATTCATATTTACCATCATTTCTTTACATAAGGGTAAAATGGTCATTTACTCCATTCATTCAGTCCAGAAAAGAAACAGTCTTTATGCATAGAACACTTTATCCATCATAATAGTGAAGCTTTATCATTATTATTTACTCTATATTATATATTATTTATATTTCTTTACTCTGAGGTTATGTTATGAGCTGCAATTGAACATGTGCAAATAACAAGTGGTATTGTAGATATATCTAGAAAAGAACACATTGTCAATAAGGGAAAAGACCAATTTATTGGTAGCCAGAGCAATGGATTCATTTCAAAAACATCAACTTTATTAAAGATTTCTTGATTTTGGGCAATTAAAATAAATATGATACATTATTTTTTGTGTTGTATGAATGGTCTATGAACATATATGTAAACGGTTTTCCAGGGTACACCAACATCTAGGTACACTCTAGTTCTTCTTTTACTTTCATGGTGGCCCTTATGGTTTTATTTTGTTGCAATTTTGGTTCGTTGTTGTTAAATGTGAATACTAAGGGTATTTTTTTTTAATATGACCTCTTTCCCTTAGAAGCCCATTGCTACTGATTATTGTTGGATGTCATTTAAAAATTGATGTACATATTGAAAAAATGACCAATAACAGATTGTTATCGGAATATATTCTATATTTCTAAAGTACATTGCCTTTTTTGGAGTATGTAATGTAACATCAAACATGTAAGTCAATGAGACTTAATGTCTGTTTTTGTGAAGTTATGTTAATGTCTATTTTAGCCCTTACATCTCGTATACATCAAGATATATGCAAGATATAACCTAGTTTTATTTTCAGGTATGCTTGGCTAACATCTTGGATATGTATTATGAAGATTTATTCACATTCCCTATAAAAATTGCCATACAATGCAGCTTCCATGACCACTAACATCTTTGGATTTGTTGGTTTATGTGAATCTGATGGTTGCATTATTCAAATTTATAGGTCTTGTTGATGTGCATAATGTCAAGTAAAGTAGCTCGGATGATGTGAAGGTGGGCAACGAGTTCTTGTAGTTCGACTGTTTTTTGTTGATGACTTTCATCTCTTTCACATTTGATGTATTACATTTGTCTACTATTGGAAAGTTTATTTGTATGACATTAACTTTTGTGCAATGGATTGTATTTTTTTTATATGGTATTTTATTTTCTATTCTGAGACATTAAATGCAAATTTAATTTGTATTATGCGTAAATGAATATCGTAAAGGCACGTCGTAAATGCATATCGTAAATGGCTACTGAAGTTTATGACACGCAAATGTGTGTCATCTTCATTTATGACAGGGGATTTAATGATACGCAATGTGTGTCATAAATGCGCGTCGTAAGGTTACGACACGCAAATGTGTGTCGTCTTCCTTTATGAAAGGGCCTTCCTTGATACTCATTGTGTGTCGCAAATGAGTGTCGTAAATGAGTGTCGTAAATGCGTGTCGTAACTGCGCGTCGTAAATGCGTGTCGTAAATAGACGACGCGCAAAAGTGTGTCATCTTTCGTTATGACAGGGCCTTCCTTGACACGCATTTGCGTGTCGTCTGAGCGTTTTACGACACGCATTGCATGTCGTAAAAGGCTGTTTTTCTTGTAGTGAATCGATCCTTATTGGATACTCCTGCTCCTTCTTAAACAGACTTAACTTAAGATAAGTTCTTTACTTCAATTATCTTAACAGACTGATGGGTCATGTTCTAATGACCTCTCATCGTATGATTCAACGCTTAGACTCAGGTCTTTTTGAGTCAGATTCCATAATGGAAGATACCTTCCTTCATGTTCTGATGTTATATAATCACATTCTAGCATGTAACACTTCTAGCTACAAGCTTCTTACTTTACGACGATCGCAATACTTCTATTGATTGCTTCGATTATCTATTTCTTCAATCTTCTGGCTTAAGTAGGATGCTACATCAAACTTGGTTCTATGAATCACGTAACATGCTTATCTTAGATGAACTTGATTTGATATGAACACTAGGGTGGGAATAACAATCATCTTCTTGTTCATTCCCAAAACGATGGTAACGACAAATATGAACTAAAGAGAATCAATTATTAGCGCCTTGGTAACCTTGTGACTTTCCCTGATCCAAGTGCGAGTCATGTGCTTCCAGTAGTATAGGCCTCTACTACCTTTCATACTTACTCATACTCGTCCCAAGTATTTCCTCTCAGTTCTCGAAGTCACCACATAAGAAAAATCATATAGCAACTTAACATATCAGATAACATAACTAAGGTTTATATTATTTCTTGAAACAAATGCATAGATATTCAAGTTCACCCTACACTATGCCTCTTATATTAGGCTACACCACATGATACTTCTCTCAT
Source organism: Lactuca virosa (assembly GCF_052849685.1). Classification (NCBI taxonomy): domain Eukaryota; kingdom Viridiplantae; phylum Streptophyta; class Magnoliopsida; order Asterales; family Asteraceae; genus Lactuca; species Lactuca virosa. The sequence goes on along the minus strand of NC_136428.1, from coordinate 431,712,101 downwards.
GGCCATGCATTGGTTGTCATAGTGACCAGTCTTCCCGCATTTGAAGCAGGTCACTTCCTTAGAGCATTTCCCAATGTATTTCCTTCTGTACTTGTCACACCACTTTTCTTCATTTCTATCCCCATAGGTCTTGTTGTTGGGGTCAGACTTCGGGAACCTATTTTCTTGTCAGATCTTGAAGACCCCTCAAACTTCCTCTTCTCCCATACATCAGCTCTTTCCAGATCCTTTTCCTTAAGTTGGGTCTCCATATTCTTGGCTGCTATAACGGCTGTCTTCAAAGTAGTTGCCATTTTTACCGTTGCACCAAAGTCTGTTGGCAATCCGTTAGCAAACCTATCTATCTTGGAGAGTCCAGTAGGCACTAAGTAGGGAAATAGCTACATCTTCTCGTGAATGTGGTGGCATACTCATCAACACTCATCTTCCACTTCTTCAGGTTCTGAAACTCGTTGTTTAGGTATATCAGATCTACCTCCGAGCAGTACTGTATTTTCAAATGCTCAAGGAATGCTTCCCAAGACATACTCAGGGCTTCTCCTTGTGGAATTGTATTTACCAACAACTTCCACCAACTTAAAACCCCGGTCTTCAGTTGTTTGACTGCAAAGGTAGTTTTCTACTTATTGCTGCAGTTGCAGCTTTCAAATACCATCTCCATCTCGGAGATCCAGTCCATAATCTCCGCTGGCTTTGGGCTTCCAGAAATACTTGTTGGCTTGGCACCCAAGAAGTTCTTATATATATGCCTATCCTTGTCGATCCCTCTGTCCGGGTCGTTCTTCCATACCACTCAGGGTTCAACTTGACTCACAGTACAAATGTAATTTCCCTCCTACGATAATTCTTCATTCAGTTCGGGCTGCACAACAGGCACAATAGGTTCATCCTTATGCTGTTGAAGTAGACGCCTTGTCTGTTCCATCTGATGATCTAATATCGCTTGTATCATTGCCAACGTGATAGGTTCGGGTGCAGCTGTTACTTCTGGTGCAGACTCAATTACTCGTGGCTCAGGCTGCTGGTTCTCATTAGCGTTTCCAAATCCGCTTCGAGTTCTCACCATGTCGATCTATACACCAAATCAGACTTTCGGTGTGCAGTGAAAAGAATTAAGATAGGGAAAGCTTTATTTACAATATACGTATAAATCTCCATATCACTCCGAAAAGTTATATGCCAGTTCTAATACGATATTTAAACATTTAACAATTTGAACACATAAATATTCCAAATCCGGTTGGAAATAGACCATAGATCCGATCAAATAATATCATCATAAGGCATATAAGGCATTTTATAGCATAAATCATTTAGCACATAAAAACAATTTAGGCAACTCCCCTAAATAAGCTAGTGCACATGTCTATTCAGGCATAATTCCAAAATATAGCAGACACTCATCTCATAATCATTGCTTATCATTCTAAGTCTAAGTCTATAAATCCTCAAATATTCCTAGTTTGCTTAAACTAATGCTCTGATACCAACTGTGACATCCCCAATTTCACGGCCAGGAAACACCAATTTGTTTATGCTTTATTTAAAACCAGAGTATCCTTTTCATGGTTGTCAAAATCGTGATCCTGATCGTAGGATCGTACGATCCTACGATCCTAGGTATGAAAAATGATCCGGATCGTAAAAAGATCGTATTTGGAGTAGGATCGCAGGTAGGATCGTAAGATCGTAAGTAGGATCATAGGATCGAGATCCGATCCGATCCTACCTCCATTGATTTTTTTTTTGCTAATGAGTTTTTTTTTTTTACTATTTTATGTCTTTTACCTTTACCAATTTAGCATTTATCATTTTGTGTAGCGACTTATGACTAATATTTTGAAGTTTTTATAACTTTTGAACGAAAAATTGAATTTTTGTTCTATTTTTCATTATTAAAAATTATAAATTAAAATTATATTTTATTTTGTGGGATCTTAGGATCCCGATTCCGATCTTACGATCCCGATCTTACAAACCCAAAAACGATCCTACGTAGGATCCCGATCTTGACAACCTTGATCCTTTTGAAGAATAATATAGTGGAATTTGTTCCTAGGAAACATGATAATGATATTATTAACGTATTTCCGAAGAAATGTATTTTATTTATATTAAAACATTGAGATTTCATCGTCAATACAGAAACATAAGCATAACGAAATATTACAAGCCTTACAATAATTAAACTAGTGGCCTAATACTCCTTGAATCTCTCAGCAGAATGTATCTTTAATATCGCTACCTGTGATACAATAAAATGAGTGAGTCAGGTTGGGAAACCTAGTGAGTACATAGGGTTTTCAATCCACAACAATATAATTAATATGTTTAATTATCAAACAATTAACCCATTTTCCCATCCCATTATCTCCATTATTCTTAAGGATCTACCTTAAGGACAGTACTAGTTCAAGGATTCCTCCATGATACTTGTCAGTAGGTATTCTTAAATATTTATTCCTAAGGATTTTTCCTAAGGAATAGGCACGAAGTCCATCGCTGCCAGGGTTTATCTAATAGACACTAAGTCCATAGCTGCCAACGTTATCCATTAGGTACTAAGTCCATAGCTGCCAACGTTGGTCTATAAGGCACTAAGTCCATAGCTGCCAGGGTTTATCTCTTTTATTGACAATATTATTTTAGGGATTCCACCCAAAATACATGTCAATGGGTTTTTAGAGTACATCTGGTGAACACTTAGTTCAAAAATACCTACAGGTTGCGAGCCTGCTAGCATTCCACTGGACTGTCTAGAATAGTCCGTGTTTGTCATCTATACTCTGCTAGATGACATCATCTTTAAAGTCAAGGCCTCTCATCATCTATTTCATCTTTCATCTTTCATCATCTATATCATCTTTCATCCATCATCATCAACATTATCCTTTATCTACCCATCTTTACTGAATATATTTATAGGTAAAAAATACATATACAGTTTAAATCAAGTAAAACATGTATAAATCGTTCATCCAACATAGATATTAGGAACACAGATAAGAAGCACATATAGCACGTATTAATATTAAATACTTCATATCTATGTGTAAGACGAAAGTAACTATGCACTCACTTGTTAAAGTAACGAATCGAAATTCGGACAACACTTCGCTTCTAGCAACTCTCTTTTCCTTTGACGTAACCTAGTGTCATTATCACTAAGTCTTAGTCTAATATTTATTGCGACTAATTATTAGTCTAGATTCATCATTAATTTAAAGTCTACTGATCTATAGCTGATAAGGGACAACCAGGGAGGATCATATCGGAGGTAAGGTCCGTTTGGTATACAAAGTATACTATTTGGAAATCCCACTTTAAACACCTCACTACATCCAGCCTAGACATCATCCCGTTAAGTAGATCAATCAGTATAACAACTTGGAATCACTGATAAACCTTGTTTACAGGTTCATAATAACAATAATGAACTTAAATATAAGTTATAATTAAAGTACGGTAAGCATAAGTCAACTTATAGGTGGTTTAGCGAGAAACCAAACTTTACGCGGGCCGACCTTCTAAACTGAAAGCTCGACTTCGCGGCGCTTTCTGACGCTTCGGAGCTTCGCTACTAACACCTAGGAAGTGCTAGAGAAAGGCATTGAGGCCTTGGGGGGGGGGGGGGGGTTGGGAGAGAGTATGATGGAATGGTGTGAAGAATGGAGTGAATTTTGACTTTTGTTTGTAGGCTGGAAATGGGCTGTACGCGGGGCATACCTAAGCATTACGTTGGGCGTAATGTGCCACGTGTCACAATCTGGTGGCAAGTCGTGGGGAAGAAGGTGTGGTGCTAGACCGCGACACATGTCACCCTCTGGTTAATCAGAAAATTAATTATCTTGTAAAATCCATAACTTTTGGATACGAGCTCCATTTTTGACGTTCTTTATATCCATGCGTAGCTATCGACGTGATCTACAACTTTCGTTTAGACTCCATCGACTATTTTCGACTTTTTTTTAAAGTTATATTTTAACAGTCTTAGATAGTAAAAGTCCATTAAAAATTCATAACTTTGTCATCCGACGTCCATTTTCAACTGTTTTTTATATTGTTGAGCTCTTATTAATGAGATCTTCAATTCTCGTTTAGATCATCTTGGCTAAAAATCAACCGTTCTAAAATTCGATTTCCGAGTTGTATACTACTACGCTGAATCTTAGAAAAATAATAATTTCCTCTAACAAAGTTAGATTTGGACGTTCTCTATATGCACGCTCTCGTTTTAACGTCTAATACGACTTTCGTTTAGATCTCTAAGGCTAAAAATTATTTTGTAAAAAATTTACTTTTTACGATACGCGGAGCCGTGTCGGTTTAATCGCAAAACTTCAACGGCTCATAACTTCTTCGTTATAAGTTGGATTTTAGCGTTCTTTATATGTACCTAATCCTTGTGACATATCTTATAAATTTGGTTAAGATTATTTATCCTTTAATCTTCTATCAAAAAGTCAATTTTAACGTTTACTATCTCTAAATTGACTAGCCCGAATCTGCAGGCGTTACATGAATCAACTAGGCTGAGTGACTTTTCAATTGTGAAAGTGAGAATTCGATCAAACAAAGGGAACGAGATATATGAATAGATGGAAATTCCGGATTAATCAATCGGGAACAATTCTTGGCTAAAAGAATGAATCATCGTTTTTCCATGGAATCCGCCTACTGCCCTACTCGACCACCGCACAGTTGTTTATCACTTCTCCACAGAAGTCATCGGAGCGCATGCCACCAAGGTCATCACAGCTCACCCCCTCCTTATCCTAAACATAAAACCTACATGTTGTATGCACTGTTTATTATGAATTTCTAGGCAAGTTATATGAAATCGGATGCTAATATGTTATATGTTATATAGTTTCAGGGCATTGATCACTCTCCACAGAATTTGTCAGAGAGCATGCTTACAAAGACATCATCGTGTTTATAACTTTCTCGTCTCTTTCACTTTGTTTGATGTTTCTCGCTTGATGATACGTACATATAGAATCCGAGAAATTTTTATGATGTGATTAGTAATTGACAAATGCGGATGGAGAGGTAATTAATATGGAAAATGGCACATGATGGAGTTGAAGTCAGTCAAAGGTTTCTAGGTGTACGATGACATTGGAAAAGCAATTGATCAGAGCAGGAGTAGACAGAGTAGGGAATGTGACAGAATGGTGAAAGAGGACGAGTGTAAGAGGGATTGATGTCGACGACAATGTATTTGGAGCAAACAGGCGAAGATGGTTTCTCGTAAATATGTGGGGGTTCTCTAGCACGGTGTAGAAGAAGCAAGGGTTCATCATCGGTGTCGATGTAAGGGTTTTCCGACGAAAGGAGGCCGGCAAACGGCAAAGGGGAATCAGATGGTATGAAACTATGAATAATGCAATCAAAACGACGAGCACAAATTTTGACGGTGGGGAAGATGGCATTAGGATAAAGAGTGGCCACTTCTTTTATTTCCTTTTTATAATAAAGAACACTATTGTTAGGGTCGGGATCCCAGAATTACATTCAGGATCCTTAAACATACTTCAGGATCCTGATTTTTATAATTTATTTTCCTAACATATATAACGATTATATGTTTCTTTATTTTTCTCACATGTGCAGAAATAGTCAGTTAAAGACTTATTCTCAAAAAAGAATCATTTTGACCATGCAAAAGACCCGTAATACCAAGTCAGACAACGTCTATAAGGTGATCTCGGAGGATCCCAAAATTATCAGACTTCTTGTTATTTGCTTTAGACTATAAATGACACTTGTATTACACACACTTAGCTTATTTGTAAGTACTGTTAAAATAATAACATATATTTAAACATATATTTAAACTTATCATTGATATGTATCCTTTGTTTTATCTCCTTTGTTTATATGTTTTATTATGTGGGGGTAATTTTTGTTATTATCGAAATTTGTACTTTGTGAAGATTAATTGTAGGAGGACTAAATCTGTCAAGTGTTTTAATTTGTTGGGTTGTAGGAACACGTGGTTTATACCCGGATGGCGTTTGGGTGGATTTTACCCGTACTTGAATCGGGGTTTGAACCGATGGTCTACTCGAAGTATATAATGTTGTCATGTATGTGAGAGGTCATAACTCACCGTGTAACACACACACACACACTCCATCTACTCTCTATGTCGATTATAGTTTCACCAGTTAGGGTTTCCTATTTCCTTCTTGGTTCTATTTGTTATTCGTCTTTGTTATAGATTAGGTTGTGAGTAGGATAGATAGAGAGATTGTAGTGAGGTTATTTTGTATTGACTGTGAGTGTGATTGTAGTGAGGTGTTTTCTTATGTATGTACATTCAAACCAACTAGTTCTTAATTTAATAGAGGAGAACTTTTGATGGTGTAAATGATCTAGATCTTTTAACATGGTATCAGAGCGATGTTTACATTGCGTTCGAGTTTAGATCTAGGGTTTTAGTTGATTTGTATTCTTCTCTCTGGAACTGTTTAGGTTTGGGTACTGTTTTTTGATCAAGTTGTTGTTCGATCATTGCTCAAGGTTTTGAGTATCGCTTCACGGTGTTATCATCTCTGATAGTTCTTCATTATGCCTTTTTAAGAGTAAATGCTAGCTTACTAGTAACCGCTAGGGTTAAATGTTTGTTAAACCTAACGGCCAACGCTAAGTTGTATGGTTAACGCTAAAAGACATGCAAACATGTTCTATTAATGGAGGTGAGTAAATGCATTTGAATGCCTTGTTTGTATTCAGTGTTAGATCTAGTTTGTGTTAGTAGATCTAACGAATCTCATTAAGCTGTTTTGCTCAGATTTTTTGTGGAATCATTCTAAGTTTTCTTTTAACTGTGGTTTATCATGGTGACGTTTCATATATATGCTTTTGTCTAAATTTGGTTTTAGTTTTTAACTTGGATTAACCTGGTTTTGAACACTAGTTGTTTGTTGTAATTGTAAATTTCTTATTTGTTGGTTTTCGTGTTTCTTTAATATGACTGGTGCTACTCCTAAATATGGTGATCCTTTTAATAAACATGAAACTACTGATTTTGATGATCCTCTTTATCTATATCTTTTATATAACATTGTACCCACTATTATTAGTTTTAAACTTCTTGGCACTGAAAATTTTAGAGTTTGGAGGAGCTCTATGACTAGAGCTGTGAAGGCTCGAAATAAATTTGGTTATGTTGATGAAAATTTTAGAGCTTGGATGAGCTCTATGACTAGAGATCTGAAGTCTCGAAATAAAATTGGTTTTTTTGATGGAAGAATTGTAAATATGGGGATGATCTTGTTAAATTCCTTAAGTGGGATAGAGTAAATATTGTTGTGTGTTCTTGGATTTTGGGTTCTATCTCTGAGATTATTTGTGTTGAACATGCTTATTCTGAGTTTGTTCTTTGTGTTTGGACTGAATTATATGATATGTATAATAAAGCAAATGGTTTAGTTGTGTTTAATTGCATCAACGTATTAATTCCCTTACACAAAGTTGTTTATTTTTTGTTGATTATTATAATAAACTTCATGCTATGTAGAAGAAGTTTGATGGTCTTACTAGTTTGACTAATTGTGCTTGCAGTGTTGCAACTCATTTTAATCATCATTCTTAACTAATCAAGTTGATGTAGTTTCTTAGTGGTCCAGATGACTCTTTTAGTCAGGTTAAAAGCCATATTGTGCTTTTGGAGCCTTTCCTTAATGCGAAAAGTGTTTTTTCTATTGTCTCTAGAGAAGAGTCTAATAAAAAATGGGGTTGATTCTCTTAAAACTAATAAAAACTTGGTCTTATGCTCTTTCTAGTAAAATTAGTGACACATAAAGGTTTAATGGAAGAAATCAATTTATTCAATGAAAACATTATGGCCTTGGGGTATACTATTGAGAAATGTTACAAATTAATAGGATATACTAAGGATTTTAAACTAATGGGTGATCTTAATAATATTAATCATTAAATGTTACTTGATTATTTAAAGCATTCGCATGGAACATTTGACTTCAATGGAGCACTTGCAACTCAGTGGAGCACTTGTGATTCATGTAACATGTGACAAATGAATAGATCATATGAGAAGGGAATGGATCATCTGACAAAGGAACGAATCAAGTGAAAAATGAATGGATCTTCTAAAAGGGGGTATGGAGCACATGGGAGAGATATGGAGCATGCTGGTGTTGAGGACAGGATCCCAGAATTACATTCAGGATCCTCAATATTTCCAAAGCCTCAGGATCCTTAAACATACTTCAGGAACCTGATTATTATCATTTTTTTTGCCAACACCTATAACGATTATATTCTTCTTTATTTTTCTCACATGTGCAAAAATAGTGAACTAAAGACTTATTCTCAACAAAGAATCATCTTGACTAGGCAAAAGACCCAAAATAACAAGTCAAACAACGTTCATATGCTAATTCTTGGAGGTTCCTGGAATTATCAGACTTCTTGTTATTAGCATTAGACTATAAATAACACTTGTATTGATCACATTACGGACACACTTAGTTCATCTACGATACTTGTACTTACATTTACACATTCATCTCTGTAATTAACATTTTACATCAATAAAATCATCAAGGCAGGTGATCATTATCACCTCCCAAGGTTTTATGTCGGAGATCCTATCAAGGATCAAGGGCTTTCCTTGTAAACCACTTGTGTCAATTTGATCATCATCTTGTACTTGCTTTACCCTGAACATGACAACCTCTCATTCAATTTTCTTGAGTTTCACTTGTGTAATTTTTGACAAAAACAATTTGGCGCCCAGTGTGGGGCCGTGGTGTTCAAAACCTTTCGGAGAATCATATCTACCCAATCGACCTTATCCTCTTCCTATATTCCTCCCATTTCCTCTAAAAATCTTCTTCCACCCCAGGAGGAGCTCCTAAAATAGCCTCTGAGGCACAAAGCACTTATCCGGTCGCTACCCAAGGATTTCAAGATCCTCCTGTGCTGATTTTCAATAATAAAATCCTCGCTATGATGAAAAGACTGGAAGGACAAGTCACTCAACAGCAGGATGATAATAGGACAATACTCAATGAAGTGGAGAGAACGAGGGCAGAGATCCACAAGCCTCAAGAAGCAGCACCCTCGATCTTGCTGCCTAAGATCCTAAACTTTGATAACACGGGATCCTTAACAAATCTCCACGAAATAAGATCCTCAATACCGGCCTCTGTTCCCGCTTGGGGTGCAACTCCTAGAGAGCAGGTTCATACGACCCAGGATCCCAACTAAACCTTCGTTACTCCTAATAACAAGGATCCTGGTAACTTCGTCGATAATAATATATTTACTACTAACTCTATGGATGTTGATGCAGGAATGAGCCCGATTATGGCCAAAGAACTTCAACAGCTACGACAGATGATCTCAGGTGTACCTGAAGTAGTCCAACCTATACCAAAAGTCTCCCCAACAAGCCATAAGATCTGAAGATTTGTTCCGGCAATAGCTGATACCGAAGTCGCAAAGCACTTCCAAACCCCCAACATGAAGCCTTATGATGGGACTATAGATCCGGAGGAGCACGTGGCACAGTACAGAGAAAGGATGGAGATGATTCCCATCCCTACACACTTGAAGGAAGCTTGCCTATGCCAGGGCTTTGGTTCAACCCTCACAATATCAGCTCTTAAATGGCTGCTGAATGTTCCTCCTTATTCTATTACATCCTTTGCACATTTAGTTAACATCTTTGATACTCAATTTTCTTGTAGCAGAACATTCGATAAGATCACCGGTGATCTCTATCGGGTGGTTCAGGATCCTAAAGAACGGCTTAGAGAGTTTTTTTAACAGGTTTGGTAGGGAAGCTCTGAGTATCCCCAAAATTGACATGGCAACTGCAATTAAAGCCTTTAAAATTGGCTTAAAGAAGGACTCACCTTTCTATAAAGATGTGACAACCGTCAAAATTGAGTCAAGTCAAAGTCAAACAAAGTCAACAAGTCAAAACCAATCGACTCAATTAACCCTTGTATATTAGGGTTTACACTATGTAATTACTGTACAATGCAATATTTTAATGAGAGAAACATCATTTGGAAAGTTCGTGTGTTGAATTTCCTAAGTCTCAAATGCAGTAAACATTGAACCAAAACGATAAAACATTATTGCACACTCATCGGGAGTGTGTACGACACTAAAATACAGTTTAACGGGGTTTACGAACCTTGCGTTGTGAAGCCGGACACTCAAATTAATCACAAAAGAAACCTCTCTAAATCTTTTTCACTCTATTTGAAATCTCTCTCAAAAGTTACTTTAACTTTTTGTAATCATTCGGGTCATCTCGACCCTTAACCGGGTCAAAAATCGCTTTAAACGGGGTAAAAACGGGTGAAATAGCCTTAAGGACCCAAAACCCACTCTACAGGACCGAAGCCTCGGCCTTAGCTGCTGAACCGAAGCCTCGGCCTGAGCCTGCTGACCGAAGCCTTGCATGAGAGCCTGCGATCCGAAGTCTCGGCCCCCATGCGAGAGGTCTCGCAGACAGCCTATTTTTACCGGTTTTTCGACTACGACTTCGTTTTAACTCCGTTTTTCATTATTTTAACGTGGGATTTTCACCCAAAACTTTATTTTATAAACTAAGGCCCCAAAATATATAAATCTCCAGGATTTTTTTTATAAAAATATATTAAAATAATTGGTGGTTGAACTAATTATTGAGGGAATATTTGCTTTTCCTTATTTTATGACAAAAGCAAGCCACCAGCACCTCACTCTATGATTAGCCACTCTTTACAACTACCCATTGTCACCTTGGGGGACCTTTACACCCAATCTCCAGCTCTTCCCACGTTCTAAGAGCTGGAGAATTGGTCCTCTCTTCTCATTCTCATTAAAGTCCTTTTATTCTACACTTAGCAACCAAAGAACACTCTCCAAAATTCTCTCATCTTTTCTCTCAACTTCAAGAACTTCAAGGCTTTCTCTAGGATTTCTTTCTTCAATTAGTAAGTATCTTCATCATTCATATAATTATTACACTCCATTCTACTCAAATCATTGATATCTTACATAAATTCCATCTTATTCGGTGTTAGATTCTCGAATCATCAAGACATCTTCTTAGTGTTCTTGGGTTGAACACTTCCTCTCTCTCACTTTCATCTACTGAAACCACATAAGGTGAGTTCATACCCCTACATTTACATGTTTTTCTTAAGTTTTAAGGGGGGGAATACAAGTAAAATATCAAGAACACAATTAAACTTTTTCTAACAAATTACATCAGAAAAGATGGACTTCGATCACGGACTGTTTTGGTCAACTTAAATATTTTAGTTTTCAAAACTGTTCCAGGTGAAAGTAGTTAAACATCTTATCTTTAAAATGGCTAGTTGCACATCTCCATATAATTTTTCTACAATTTATGGTGATTTTTACAAAACTGCCTATTGTTTTAGAGGCAAACCCGGACCAATCTGTGATTATGGACATTTTCACCTCTGTTAGAGATCACTAAAAATCATGATAAAATTTACGAACAAACTAGACTCATATTCCAAACTTTCAGAATTTGTGGATTTGGATTTGGAGCTTTGATGATTTTTCTATAAATTTTCTAAGAACAGTAACAGAAACTGTATTCAACAAAAAGTTGTTGTCAATTTCATTTCACCTTGTAACATGTTGAGCAAGGTGTATATATTTATGTGATTATATGTTATTGCAATATATGTCATTTTATCTTAATATATAGACACACATCAGTTTACAAATGGATTTGGACATATTGAATATAAAGAATAACAAGTGATTATAATCAAAGTACAACCGATACATTCAAACATTTAATAAACTATTTTGAATATAGTTTGCATACATTACTACGTACTACCCTTGGTTGATAAACTATAATAGGTATAGTGTATGATACGTTACATAACGCATACATTTAAAAAGGGTACATTTACACAAAGGATATTTTCATTAAGCAAGGTACGGCCATACGGTACCAAGTTTTCATAATATGTAATTTCGTTAATGACTTTGTGAGACATTTACTTCAAATTACCATTAAGTCCTGTATGTTAGGAATCGAACCGGGTACACGCAGCGGAAACACACTATCACACACTCACAAACGAAACGAGAAAATAAAGCAAGAAGAACACAAGAATATTACGTGGTTCGGATTCGGTACAAATCCTACATCCACGGGCCGCAACTAGAGATTTTATTATTGCTAGAAGATTACAGTATAAGTTGGTACATTTACAAATGAATGATGAATGTTCTATTTATAGGCAAAGAGCCGATGCTTAAGGAAATAAAGAATGGATGCATTCCTTTGCTTTTCCTCCAAATGAGGTGTTCCACATTCCTTTGTCTGCCACTTGCTTTTCCCTTTTTATTGCTTTGTGAGTTGGAAAAGACACCAACTACCCAACAATCTCCCACTTGGGGCTTTGAACAACTCAGGCTTTTTCTACCATCCAACTCTAGCAACATTCCTCAGTCACTTCAGTAATCTCTAAACCAGACAACTCTTCCAAGCTTCCTGTTCCCAAGAACAAGCTAAACTTAGTCTCATTTCTCTAGTTGCAGCCGCCCCTCATCATCAAGTACAAGAAGGGCCAGTTGAAGCTCCCACTAGCTCCAACTCAGCCGTGGCTAATCCCACCACCGACTCATCCTCTGTCTCAACCGGTTTGGACACTCCACCGGATCCAGAGATACACCAAGGACCACTAACACTCTCCAAACTTAGCAAACTTCCAACAGGAGAGAATTTTTCAGTCTTAGTCTTCAAAACCCAACGACTCTTTGTAACTGTACCCGGAACACGCCCCGTGCTCCCACTGTCACAGAATCTCCTGACTGGTTTAGACTTTCCGACTCATTCAGCTAACATCCCATTAGCTCCAGAATTCATGTTTGCAAAATGAACTCTCTTAGCCGTATATTTAGCGAACCAGATTTTGTCTTGCTTAACAGGGACGGTCATACATCCCTCAGCAGGTACCTCAACCATATACAATGACCCACGCTTCATACCATGAGCAATCACCATATTATCATTGACCACCCTCCATTTAGCACCACCAAAACCTTACTTCCAGTCCTTGTTTATCCAACTAACCAACATAAATCAATTTCTTTTCCAGCTCTGGAATCACCCTGACATTCTTCAGGCTCCATGTAGTTCCCAATGAAGTAACCAGATCAATATCTCCCATACCCGTTACTTGAAGCATCTCGTCATTTGCTAACCGTACCTTTCCAAAATCTCCTTCTTTTAGATTCACCATCGTTTCCCCGTTGTCCATTGCGTGAAACGAAGCCCCTGAATCGATGACCCAAGAGTCTACAGAACTTTCCATACTGAGTAACAATGCATCATCCCCAGAAAAATTCTCAGCATCAGCAATGTTCAATTCTTTCTTTGGACATTGACTCTTAACATGTCCCACTTCTTGACAGTTCCAGCATTTCACATTCTTCAAAGTTCTAGAAGAACTTTTTCCCCGACTCCCACTGCTCCCACTATTCCTGCTATTCCCTCTACCTCTTCCGACATTTAATAAATCAGAAGAGGAAGATCCACCTTGATTCTTGCGTCTGATATCCTCGCCTAGAACCAAATCTCTAACCCCTTCAAAAGTCATACCACTGGTCCCCACGGAACTCGTAACAGCAGTAACTGTTCCGGACCAGCTATCAGGTAGAGAAGCTAGTAGCAGCGAAGCTTGAGTCTCGTTATCAAATTTAATTCCCACAGATGATAATCTGGACAGAATTGAATTTAGATTGTTAATGTGAACCGTAACTGAGCCTTCCTCATTCATCCTTGTAGTGAACAGCTCCTTCATCAAGAACACCTTGTTAGCCGCCGATGGTTTCTCATACATATTTGACAGAGCCTCCATCATACCACGTGCCGTGGTTTCATTCATGATGTTGAAAGCAACGCTCTTCGTCAACGACAATGTAATAACCGCCTTGGCTTTCTTGTCCTTTGAGTTCCACGCATCTTCAGCAACTTTTGCCATTTTCTCCGGTTTGTCTCCGAGTACCATGTCCAAGTCTTTCTGACATAGCAATGCTTCTAATTGCATTTTCCACCAGTAAAGTCAGAACCGTTAAACTTCTCGATTACAACCTTGTCTTCAGCCATTACGACAAACAAGAGACAAATCTTTTATAGTACTTTTGTGTGAAAGAAAACACGATCACGCCTTTCAAAACCGAAACAACGACACCGATCGTACAGTACCCTCTCGAAGAATAATATTGTATACTAGAATATAAATCTGTCGTACACAAAACGGTCAACCTTGTTTCTGATGTGGCAGATCAGACTAAGCTGCAACCACAGAGCATAATACAAGACCTCCTTCAACCTGGCTTTGATACCAATTGTTAGGAATCGGACCGGGTACACGCAGCGGAAACACACTATCACACACTTACAAACGAAACGAGAAAATAAAGCAAGAAGAACACAAGAATATTACGTGGTTCGGATTCGGTACAAATCCTACATCCACGGGCCGCAACTAGAGATTTTATTATTGCTAGAAGATTACAGTACAAGTTGGTACATTTACAAATGAATTATGAATGTTATATTTATAGGCAAAGAGCCGATGCTTAAGGAAATAAAAAATGGATGCATTCCTTTGCTTTTCCTCCAAATGAGGTGTTCCACATTCCTTTGTCTGCCACTTGCTTTCCCTTTTTATTGCTTTGTGAGTTGGAAAAGACACCAACTACCCAACACTGTATTGTAACCAGAGTCTCCTTGAGGGAGAGCGTGATAGTTGTGTATAGATCTATATTGGGTTTGACAAACCCACACCTAAACTGCATGCAACAGTTAGACCGATAGGTCTGGGGTGACAAATGTCATAACATTTACGACGCCCGAAGAACGTCGTTTTAGGCAACCTTGGTCATAGCATGGTTATAATAAACTCACATAAAGTATTAATAAATATTGGAATTTACGGGAACTTCATTAAAATTGAACGAGTTTATGTCGATTTAAACTTGCATTGTTTTACTATAAGTATGACAAATTACTTATACATTTCGGTCTTTGAATTTAAGACTACATATACATTTTAAGGAAAATATTGGATTTTCTAAAACAAATACTACTTTTACAAACGAAAGGCTTTTAATACTACCAAACAAAAGCTTATGAACTCACCAACCTTTGTGTTGACACTTTTTCAAACAACTTGTATTCTCAGGAAATCATTAAACAGGTAACCAAGTGCTTTTGAGGATGGGACGCTAAGGCGTCTACTATTTCATATTTTGTCAACATATTGTAATTGATTCGTAAACATGTAATTCATACAATGATGTAACTTTTTCAATTATATATATGTTGGTTGTGTTTGCTTGAATTACTATTATAACTGTTGTTATGATACTATACATGAAGTCCTCCACCCCCGGACATTTCTGCCATCCTTGGTTTGGGGGTGTGACAGATTGGTATCAGAGCACAGTTTATAGTGAATTAAGTATACATACATACATTACATGCTCGCATGGTATCATGACTAGAGAAAACATAAAGCAAAAGAAGAAGAGTTGAACATTTTGAGTATGCCTTAGTATATGTGGATTAAGTCTGGGAAGGATATAGACTGATCAACTATATCTGTCCGAGAATTGACTTGCATATACCAGGGGATGGTCAGGATGGGCAACAAATCTAACAACCTAATATCACACTACAAAGGATACTTTAAGAACTCAAAACTAAACATTTACAAATACTATAGGAGTATTTTGTGTTACTATAATAAGTATATTAATTATGTCCCGACTAAATTAGCATATGTGAAACTTTTACAAACGGTCATATACTTGGAAACAAGGAAACTCAAATAAAATATTTTATACTTTCATTTTACCTCATAACCCAATGTATTGGGTCAATTAAAAGTATAAAATCGTATGTATCGTAAACATACCATAAAAACAACATAATACGCCTTGTCACCGTATGGACACTTTATATGAAACTCAGTCAAAATATTTTATACTTTCATTTTACCTCATAACCCAATGTATTGGGTCAATTAAAAGTATAAAATCGTATGTATCGTAAACATACCGGAAAAAATACATAATACGCCTTGTCACCGTATGGACACTTTATATGAAACTCAGTCAAAATATTTTATACTTTCATTTTACCTCATAACCCAATGTATTGGGTCAATTAAAAGTATAAAATCGTATGTATCGTAAACATACCGTAAAACAACGTAATAATATACTTTAAGTATAAAAGATTTCTCTTCCTATAAATATACTTTTACTAAAAGTACATTGGTTTACAACTTATGACAGAACCATGCCGCCAAGGAAGGAGACTAGACCATCTAGCAGCGTAGCACCACCTCCACCACCACTATCAACACCTCCACCACCATCACCGACACTTCCACCACCACTACCAACACCTCCACCACCATCACCGACATTTCCAACACCACTACCAACACCTCCACCACCATCACCGACACCTCCACCACCATCACCGACACCTCCACCACCATCACCAACACCTCTGCCGCCGCTTCCACAATTTGATCCAGCAATAATCCAAGCTGCAATAGCAGCAGCAGTAGCGGCAGCTGTGTCCCAAATTGTCTCTAATGAGAATGGTGGATCTGGGTCAGGTGTTACATCCTCTAACCGGGGCGACAGTTGGGTGCGCACAAGAGAGTTTTCTTACAAAGACGTCACAAGTGGCAAACCTGATTTATTTAATGGAAGCGGGGGAGTGGTCACACTAATGCAATGGTTCGAAAGGACTGAAGCAGTTTTCGAAATCTGTGCTTGCCCCTAAGCAAGCAAAGTCAAGTTTGCGGCATTCACTTTCACCGGTAAGGCTCTCACTTGGTGGAATGGCCGAGTTAAGTCACTTACTCCTCCGGTGGCTAACTCTATCAGCTGGGAGGACTTGAAAGCTTTGATGCTAAAGGAGTATTGCCCGAGGGGCGAAGTGCAAAAGCTTGAAGAAGAACTCTGGAACCTCAAGATGTCGGGCACAGACCTTGGAACTTATACTACCCGATTCAGTGACCTCGCACTCCTCTGCCCAGCAATGGTCACTCCAGAAGATAAGAAGGTGGAACGATACCTCTGGGGACTATCATCCCAGATTCACGATAGCGTGCTAGCCTCGAAACCCACTACTTTTGAAAGTGCCAAAGAATTGGCACACCAACTTATCGACCATAGAGCCAGCCACGACACTATAGCGATCACCACTGATCAATCAAAAGGAGGAACAACAAAAGGAAGTTCTGGAACCAAAAGAAGAGCCAACCAGCCCAGGACCCCGCTAAGAAGCAACAAACTGTTACTGTCCATGATGCCACTACTGCTACCACCCCAGCACCACCGAAGCCATATGCTGGAACCCTAGCCAAGTGAAACAAGTGTAACTTTCACCACAATGGTGCTTGTAGGGAGATGCACTGTAACAACTGCAATAGGAAGGGACACACTGCTCGTTTCTGTAAAGCGCCGGCTCGACCAATCAACCAAGTCGCCAGTACAGGGGCAACCCGAACCTGCTACAACTGTGGAGAAGCAGGTCACTTCAAAAGAAACTGCCCCAAAGCACAAGCCCCTAATGCTGGTGGAGTAGGAAGAGTCCTGGCAATAGGACATGGGGAAGCAGTTGAGGATCCCACGGTGGTTACTGGTACGTTTCTCCTCAATAACTCTTATGCATGCGTACTATTCGATAGTGGAGCGGAGAGGAGTTTCGTGAGCCACCAATATAAACAATTACTTGAACAAAATCCCCAATCACTAAAGGATACTTACGTAGTACAAATGGCAAATAGGAAAGTAGAACGCACTAGCGATATATACTCATAGTCTACTCTCACTCTAGACAAACATACATTTAAAATTGACCTGATGCC
Source organism: Lactuca virosa (assembly GCF_052849685.1). Classification (NCBI taxonomy): domain Eukaryota; kingdom Viridiplantae; phylum Streptophyta; class Magnoliopsida; order Asterales; family Asteraceae; genus Lactuca; species Lactuca virosa. The sequence goes on along the minus strand of NC_136428.1, from coordinate 431,694,177 downwards.
GGTCACCATAAAAAGCTTCGGCGTAATCATCGAAATGGATTGGTTAGTTCCTCACCGTGCCGACATTCTATGTTACGAAAGGGCCATTCGCCTCAATCTACCAAACGGCGAAACCCTTCTCATCTATGGTGATAAACCTAGTGCGAATTTACAAATCATCTCATGCATCAAAGCCCAAAGGTACCTCCGGAAGGAGTACCACGCCTTCTTGTCCCACGTAGTAGACAAGAAACAAGACGTGAAAGACATCAAAGACATCCCCGAAGTGTGTAACTTCCCGGATGTGTTCCCAGAAGATCTTCCTGGTGTACCACTCGCACGACAAGTCGATTTCAGAATTGACCTAATACCCGGAGCTACCCCCGTAGCCAGAGCTCCATACCGCCTCGCACCAACAGAAATTCAAGAGCTGTCCAGTGAGTTGAATGAGCTTTTAAGCAAAGGGTTCATCAGACCAAGCTTCTCACCTTGGGGAGCACCAGTCCTTTTTGTAAAGAAGAATGACGGATCCTTTCGCATATGCATCGACTATCGGGAACTAAACAAACTCACCATCAAGAACCGATATCCTCTACCCCGAATCGACGACCTTTTCGACCAACTCCAAGGAGCAAATTTCTTCTCAAAGATCGACCTAAGGTCAGGTTACCATCAGCTACGAGTTCAAGAAGAAGATATTCCCAAAACTGCATTCAGAACTCGCTATGGGCACTACGAGTTTGTAGTGATGTCCTTCGGTTTAACAAACGCACATGCGGTATCCATGGACCTAATGAAGAGAGTGTGTCGACCCTACCTAGACAAGTTTGTAATCGTATTCATCGATGATATCTTGATCTACTCGCGAAGCGAAGAAGAGCATCGCCTATATCTACGCCAAGTGCTAGAGACACTAAGAGCTGAGAAGCTTTATGCTAAGTTCTCTAAGTGCGAATTCTGGATTAGAGAAGTTGATTTCCTTGGCCATGTGGTAAGTGAGAAAGGCATACATGTGGATCCCTCTAAAATCAAGGCAATCGAGAATTGGTCAGCACCCAAGACGCCAACCGAAATTCGACAATTCCTTGGGCTTGTTGGCTACTACCGAAGATTTATACAAAACTTCTCTAAGATTGCTAAACCACTCACCACCTTGACGCAGAAAGGTGTGAAATTCGAATGGTAAGATAAACAAGAAACTGCTTTCCAAACGTTAAAACAAGCCCTATGCATCGCACCGATCTTGTCTCTCCCAGAGGGAACCGAATACTTCGTAGTGTACTGTGATGCTTCGAATCAAGGCCTCGGATGTGTGCTCATGCAGAGAGGGAAGGTTATCGCGTATGCATCAAGACAGCTTAAGACGCACGAGGTTAATTATACTACGCACGACCTGGAATTAGGAGCAGTAGTATTCGCTTTAAAGAACTGGAGACACTACCTCTACGGCACGAAATCCACTATCTTCACTGATCACAAAAGTCTTCAGCATATCTTCAATCAGAAAGAGCTCAACATGCGACAGAGGAGATGGGTAGAGTTGCTGAATGACTACGAGTGCGAAATTCGTTATCATCCGGGCAAGGCCAATGTAGTGGCCGATGCTCTAAGCAGGAAGGAGTACTCGGGCCGGCGAGTAAAATCCTTAACAATGACGATCCATTCCCACCTGACCATACAAATCAAGGAAGCTCAACTGGAAGCTTTGAAACCAGAAAAGGTAGAAGGACAGACATTAAGGGGAATGGATAAAAACTTAGAAGTCAAGGATGATGGAGCACGTTATCTCATGAACTGGATTTGGACACCGAAGTTCGGTGGACTCCGAGACGTCGTCATGAATGAAGCACAAAAGACTCGATACTCCATCCATCCCGGGTCAGATAAGATGTATCTGGACCTCAAGAAATTATACTGGTGGCCGAACATGAAAGCTGAGATTGCTACTTATGTGAGCAAGTGTCTGACTTGTGCCAAGGTCAAAATCGAAAACCAGAAACCATCCGGGATATTACAACAGCCGGATATATCTGAGTGGAAGTGGGAACGAATAACCATGGACTTCATAACCAAGCTGCCTAAGACATCGGGCGGGCTTGACACCATATGGGTAATCGTAGACAGATTGACCAAATCAGCACACTTCCTACCGATAAAAGAAACCGACAAGATGGAGAAGCTGACTTATCTGAGCAAGTGTCTGACTTGCGCCAAGGTCAAAATCGAATACCAGAAACCATCCGGGCTATTACAACAGCCGGATATACCTGAGTGGAAGTGGGAACGAATAACCATGGACTTCATAACCAAGCTGCCTAAGACATCGGGCGGGCTTGACACCATATGGGTAATCGTAGACAGATTGACCAAATCAGCACACTTCCTACCGATAAAAGAAACCGACAAGATGGAGAAGCTGACTAGAACGTACATCAAAGAGATTGTATGACTCCATGGTGTGCCGATATCCATTATCTCCGATAGAGATAGTAGATTTACCTCACGGTTTTGGCAGTCTCTACAAAAATCCTTGGGAACTAGGCTTGACATGAGTACGGCCTACCACCCACAAACCGACGGACAGAGCGAATGAACCATTCAAACGTTGGAAGACATGTTAAGAGCTTGTGTGATAAACTTCGGTAAAGCATGGGATACCTATCTACCGCTTATCGAATTCTCCTACAATAACAACTATCATACTAGCATCAAAGTCGCTCCATTCGAAGCTCTTTACGGTCGCAAATGCAGATCACCCCTGTGTTGGGCTGAGGTGGGGGATACACAGCTAGCTAGAGGGCAAGTCTCTGATAGCACCCTCACTGGCCTTGAAATCATAAGGGAAACCACATACAAGATCGTTAAAATTCGAGAAAGACTGAAAGCGTCTCGCGATCGGCAAAAGAGTTACGCAGACAAACGACGCAAACCCTTGGAATTCCAGGTGGGTGATCGTGTACTACTAAAAGTTTCCCCTTGGAAAGGAATGATACGATTCGGCAAACGCGGGAAACTAAATCCAAGGTACATCGGGCCATTCGAAATCCTTGCTAGGATTGGGCTAGTAGCATACAAACTTCGATTACCTCAGGAACTCGACAAAGTACATCCCACATTTCACGTGTCGAACCTAAAGATGTGTTTGTCTGATGAGGCACTCGTAATACCACTCGACGAAATCGAAGTTAACGAAAATCTCCACTTCGTGGAGGAACCAGTCGAAATCATGGATCAGGAAATCAAACGAACGAAACAAAATAGTATTCCCATCGTGAAGGTCCGTTGGAACACTAAACGAGGGCCTGAGTTCACTTGGGAACGCGAAGATCAAATGAAACAAAAATACCCACATCTTTCCCCAAACTCTTGATGTCCCAGTCAAATGTAAATTTCGGGACGAAATTCCTTCTAACGGGGGGATGATGTGACAACCGTCAAAATTGAGTCAAGTCAAAGTCAAACAAAGTCAACAAGTCAAAACCAATCGACTCAATTAACCCTTGTATATTAGGGTTTACACATGTAATTACTGTACAATGCAATATTTTAATGAGAGAAACATCATTTGGAAAGTTCGTGTGTTGAATTTCCTAAGTCTCAAATGCAGTAAATTGAACCAAAACGATAAAACATTATTGCACACTCATCGGGAGTGTGTACGACACTAAAACACAGTTTAACGGGGTTTACGAACCTTGCGTTGTGAAGCCGGACACTCAAATTAATCACAAACGAAACCTCTCTAAATCGTTTTCACTCTATTTGAAATCTCTCCCAAATCTCTCCCAAAAGTTACTTTAACTTTTTGTAATCATTCGGGTCATCTCGACCCTTAACCGGGTCAAAAATCGCTTTAAACGGGGTAAAAACGGGTGAAATAGCCTTAAGGACCCAAAACCCACTCTACAGGACCGAAGCCTCGGCCTGAGCCTGCTGACCGAAGCCTCGCATGAGAGCCTGCGATCCGAAGTCTCGGCCCCCATGCGAGAGGTCTCGCAGACAGCCTATTTTTACCGGTTTTTCGACTACGACTTCGTTTTAACTTCGTTTTTCATTATTTTAACGTGGGATTTTCACCCAAAACTTTATTTTATAAACTAAGGCCTCAAAATATATAAATCTCCAGGGTTTTTTTATAAAAATATATTAAAAGAATTGGTGGTTGAACTAATTATTGAGGGAATATTTGCTTTTCCTTATTTTATGACAAAAGCAAGCCACCACCACCTCACTCTATGATTAGCCACTCTTTACAACAACCCCTTGTCACCTTGGGGGACCTTTACACCCAATCTCCAGCTCTTCCCACGTTCTAAGAGCTGGAGAATTGGTCCTCTCTCCTCATTCTCATTAAAGTCCTTTCATTCTACACTTAGCAACCAAAGAACACTCTCCAAAATTCTCTCATCTTTTCTCTCAACTTCAAGAACTTCAAGGCTTTCCCTAGGGATTTCTTTCTTCAATTAGTAAGTATCTTCATCATTCATATAATTATTACACTCCATTCTACTCAAATCATTGATATCTTACACAAATTCCATCTTATTCGGTGTTAGATTCTCGAATCATCAAGACATCTTCTTAGTGTTCTTGGGTTGAACACTTCCTCTCTCTCACTTTCATCTACTGAAACCACATAAGGTGAGTTCATACCCCTACATTTACATGTTTTTCTTAAGTTTTAAGGGGGGAATACAAGTAAAATCATCAAGAACACAATTAAACTTTTTCTAACAGATTACATCAGAAAAGATGGACTTCGATCACGGACTGTTTTGGTCAACTAAAATATTTTACTTTTCAAAACTGTTCCAGGTGCAAGTAGTTCAAACTCTTAGCTTTAAAATTGCTACTTGCACATCTCCATATAATTTTTCTACAATTTATGGTGATTTTTACAAAACTGCCTATCGTTTCAGAGGCAAACCCAGACCAGTCTGTGATTATGGACTTTTTCACATCTGTTAGATATCACTAAAAATCATGATAAAATTTACGAACAAACTAGACTCATATTCCAAACTCTCAGAATTTGTGGATTTGGATTTGGAGCTTTGATGAGTTTTCTATAAATTTTCTAAGAACAGTAACAGAAACTGTATTCAACAAAAAGTTGTTGTCAATTTCATTTCACCTTGTAACATGTTGAGCAAGGTGTATATATTTATGTGTGTGACAACCATCAAATTTCGGTCAAGTCAAAGTCAAACAAAGTCAACAAGTCAAACCGGTCAACTCCAATAACCCTTGTATGTTAGGGTTTACGTTATGTAATCACTATACAATTCGCTATTTTAATGAGAAATCATCATTTGGAAAGTTCATGTGTTTGATTTTCCTTAGCCTTAACAGTGCTAAACAACGAACCAAAGCGATAAAACACTATTGCACAATCATCGGGATTGTGTACGACACTAAAACACAGTTTAACGGGGTTTACGAACCTTGCGTTGTGAAGCCGGACACTAAAATTAATCACAAACGAAACCTCTCTAAATCGTTTTCACTCTATCTCTTTCTATTTGAAATCTCTCCCAAATCTCTCCCAAATATCTCTCGCAGACGACCCCTTTTTACCGGTTTTTCGACTACGACTTCGTTTTAACTCCGTTTTTCATTATTTTAACGTGGGATTTTCACCCAAAACTTTATTTTATAAACTAAGGCCCCAAAATATATAAATCTCCAGGGTTTTTATTAAAATGTATTAAAAGAATTGGTGGTTGGACTAATTATTGAGGGAATATTTGCTTTTCCTTATTTTATGACAAAAGCAAGCCACCACCACCTCACTCTATGATCATCCACTCTTTCCCACTACTCCTTGTCACCTTAATGGACCTTTACACCCAATCTCCAGCTCTTCCCATGTTCTAAGAGCTGGAGGATTGATCCTCTCTCCTCATTCTCCATAAAGTTCTTTCATTCTACACTTAGCAACCAAAGGACACTCTCCAAAATTCTCTCATCTTTTCTCTCAACTTCAAGAACTTCAAGGCTTTCTCCAGGGATTTCTTCCTTCAATTAGTAAGTATCTTCATCATTCACATAATTATTAAACTCCATTCTACTCAAATCATTGATATCTTACACAAATTCCATCTTATTCGGTGTTAGATTCTCGAATCATCAAGACATCTTCTTAGTGTTCTTGGGTTGAACACTTCCTCTATCTCACTTTCATCTACTGAAATCACATAAGGTGAGTTCATACCCCTACATTTACATGTTTTCTTAAGTTTTAAGGGGGGAATACAAGTAAAATCATCAAGAACACAATTAAACTTTTTCTAACAGATTACATCAGAAAAGATGGACTTTAATCACGGACTGTTTTGGTCAACTAAAATATTTTAGTTTTCAAAACTGTTCCAGGTGCAAGTAGTTCAAACTCTTAGCTTTAAAATGGCTACTTGCACATCTCCATATGATGTTTATACAATTTATGGTGATTTTTACAAAACTGCCTATCATTTCAAAGGCAAACCTGGACCAGCCTGTGATTATGGACATTTTGACCTCTGTTAGAGATTACTAAAAATCATGATAAAATTTATGAACAAACTACACTCATATTCCAAACTGTAATAATTTGTGGATTTGGATTTGGAGCTTTGATGATTTTTCTATAAATTTTCAAAGAACAGTAACAGAAACTGTATTCAACGAAAAGTTGCTGTCAATTTCATTTCACCTTGTAACATGTTGAGGAAGGTGTATATCTTTATGTGATTATATGTTATTGCAATATATGACATTTTATCTTAATATTTAGACACACATCAGATTACAAATGGATTTGGACATATAAAATATAAAGAATAACAAGTGATTATAATCAAAGTACAACCGATACATTCAAACATTTAATAAACTATTTTGAATATAGTTTGCATACATTACTACGTACTACCCTTGGTTGATAAACTATAATAGGTATAGTTTATGATACATTACATAACACATACATTTAAAAAGGGTACATTTATACAAAGGATATTTTCATTAAGCAAGGTACGGGCATACGGTACCAAGTTTTCATAACACGTAATTCCGTTAATGAATTTGTGAGACATTTACTTCAAATTACCATTAAGTCCTCTATTGTAACCAGAGTCTCCTTGAGGGAGAGCGTGATAGTTGTGTATAGATATATATTGGGTTTGACAAACCCACACCTAAACTGCATGCAACAGTTAGACCGATAGGTCTGGGGTGACAAATGTCATAACATTTCCGACGCCCGAAGAACGTCGTTTTAGGCAACCTTGGTCATAGCATGGTTATAATAAACTCACACAAAGTATTAATAAATATTGGAATTTCTGGGAACTTCATTAAAATTAAACGAGTTTATGTCGATTTAAACTTACATTATTTATTATAAGTAAGAAAAGTAACTTATACATTTCGGTCTTTGAATTTAAGACTACATATACATTTTAAGGAAAATATTGGATTTTCTAAAACAAATACTACTTTTACAAACGAAAGGCTTTTAATCATACCAAACAAAAGCTTATGAACTCACCAACCTTTGTGTTGACACTCTTTCAAAACAACTTGTATTCTCAGGAAATCATTAAACAGGTAACCAAGTGCTTTTGAGGATGGGGCGCTAAGGCGTCTACTATTTCATATTTTGTCAACATATTGTAATTGATTCGTAAACATGTAATTCATACAATGATGTAACTTTTTCAATTATATATATGTTGGTTGTGTTTGCTTCAATTACTATTATAATTGTTGTTATGATACTATACATGAAGTCCTCCACCCCTGGACGTTTCCGCCATCCTTGGTTTGGGGGTGTGACAGATTGGTATCAGAGCACAGTTTATAGTGAATTAAGTATATCAAACCACATAAGATATACAAACTATAAACACAATTGGGACTAATAGTCTCTGATTTGTGCATTTTTCAAATAAATATACTCTGAGAAAATAAATGATTTTCTTGATTAAAGTATACATACATACATTACATGCTCGCATGGTATCATAACTAGCGAAAACATAAAGCAAAAGAAGAAGAGTTGAACATTTTGAGTATGTCTTAGTATATGTGGATTAAATCTAGGAAGAATATAGTCTGATCAACTATATATGTCCAGGAATTAACTTGCATATACCGGGGGATGGTCAGGATGGGCAACAAATCTAACAAACCTAATAACACTACAAAGGATACTTTAAGAACTCAAAACTAAACATTTACAAATACTATAGGAGTATTTTGTGTTACTATAATAAATTATCTGAGAATTAAATAGGTCTTTATTTATAGATCAATAGCTGCTAAGTGGATGCGCTAAGGTCATATGTAACTAAGATGCTATAGACTTAGAATTTATGTATCTTTGTTTCACTTCCTGTCCTTGTTTGGTTGTGGTCTTGGAGTTAGGGTCATCTATTCGAAGGACTATTATATCTTAATCACATATGACTGGTAAGCACTTTGCAACTAATGAAGTAACCGATAAAGATCTTTTTAAAACATAAATATATTAATTATGTCCCGACTAAATTAGTATGTGTGAAACTTTTACAAACGGTCATATACTTGGAAACAAGGAAACTCAAATAAAATATTTTATACTTTCATTTTACCTCATAACCCAATGTATTGGGTCAATTAAAAGTATAAAATCGTATGTATCATAAACATACCGGAAAACAACGTAATAATATACTTTATGTATAAAATATTTTCTTATAAATATACTTTCACTAAAAGAACATTGGTTTACAACTTATGACAGAACCATGCCGCCAAGGAAGGAGACTAGACTATCTAGCAGCACAACACCATCCCCACTACCACTACCAACACCACCATCACCATCACCGACACTTCTACCACCACTACCAACACCACCATCACCATCACCGACACCTCCACCTCCATCACCATCACAGACACCTCCACCACCATCACCAACACCTCTGCCGCCGCTTCCATAATTTGATCCAACAATACTCCAAGCTACAATAGCAGCAGCAGTAGCGGCAGCCGTGTCCCAAATTGTCTCTAATGGGAATGGTGGATCTGGTCCAGGTGTTACACCCTCTAACCAGGGCGACAAATGGGTGCGCACAAGAGAGTGTTCTTACAAAGACTTCACCAATGGCAAACCCGACAGTTTCAATGGGAGCGGGGGAGTCATCGCTTTAATGCAATGGTTTGAAAGGATCGAAGTAGTCTTTCAAGTGTGCTCTTGCCCCGAAGCGAACAAAGTTAAGTTCACAGCCTTCACATTCATCGGCCGGGCCCTTACTTGGTGGAACTGCCGGATTAGTTCACTTACTCTCGAAGTGGCTAGCTCCATAACCTGGGCAGAACTAAAAACCTTGATGATGAAGGAGTACTGCCCGAGAGGCGAAATTCAAAAGCTAGAACAAGAACTTTGGAACCTCAGGATGACGGGCTCCGACCTTGAAACCTACACCACCCGATTCAATGAATTGGCCCTCCTCTGCCCAACAATGGTCACTCCAGAAGATAAGAAGGTGGAACGATACCTCTGGGGACTAACATCCCGGATTCACGATAGCGTACTAGCCTCGAAACCCACTACTTTTGCAAGTGCCAAAGAATTGGCACAACAACTTATCGACCATAGAGCCAGCCTAGGCACTATAGCGACCACCACTGATCAATCAAAAGGGGGAAACAACAAAAGGAAGTTTTGGAACCAAAAGAAGAGCCAACCAGCACAAGACCCCGCTAAGAAGCAACAAACTGTTGCTGTCTATGCTGCCACTACTACTACCACTCCAGCACCACCGAAGCCATATACTGGAACCCTACCCAAGTGCAACAAGTGCAACTTTCACCACAATGGTGCTTGTAGGGAGATGTACTGTAACAACTGCGACAGGAAGGGGCACACTGCTCGTTTCTGTAAAGCGCCGGCTCGACCAATCAACCAAGTCGCCAGTACGGGGGCAACCCGAACCTGCAACAACTGTGGAGACGCCGGTCACTTCAAAAGAAACTGTCCCAAAGCACAATCCCCTAATGCTGGTGGAGTAGGAAGAATTCCGGCAATAGGACATGGGGAAGCAGTTGAGGATCCCGCGGTGGTTACCGGTACGTTTCTGCTCAATAACTCTTATGCATGCGTACTATTCGATAGTGGAGCGGAGAGGAGTTTCGTGAGCCACCAATATAAACAATTACTTGAACAAAATCCCCAAGCACTAAAGGATACTTATGTAGTAGAAATGGCAAATGGGAAAGTAGAACGCACTAGCGATATATACTCAGAGTGTACTCTCACTCTAGACAACCATACATTTAAAATTGACCTGATGCCGGTCACTATAAAAAGCTTCGACGTAATCATCGGGATGGATTGGTTAGTTCCTCACCGTGGCGACATTCTATGTTACGAAAGGGCCGTTCGCCTCACTCTACCAAATCATCTCATACATCAAAGACATCCCCGAAGTGTGTAACTTCCCGGATGTGTTCCCAGAAGATCTTCCTGGTGTACCACTCGCACGACAAGTCGATTTCAGAATTGACTTAATACCCGGAGCTACCCCCGTAGCCAGAGCTCCATACCGCCTCGCACCAACAGAAATGCAAGAGTTGTCCAGTCAGTTGAACGAGCTTTTGAGCAAAGGGTTCATCAGACCAAGCTTCTCACCTTGGGGAGCACCAGTCCTTTTTGTAAAGAAGAAGGACGGATCCTTTCGCATGTGCATCGACTATCGGGAACTAAACAAACTCACCATCAAGAACCGATATCCTCTACCCCGAATCGACGACCTTTTCGACCAACTCCAAGGAGCAAATTTCTTGTCAAAGATCGACCTAAGGTCAAGTTACCATCAGCTACGAGTTCAAGAAGAAGATATTCCCAAAACTGCATTCAGAACTCGCTATGGGCACTACGAGTTTGTGGTGATGTCCTTCGGTTTAACAAACGCACCTGCGGTATTCATGGACCTAATAAATAGAGTGTGTCGACCCTACCTAGACAAGTTTGTAATCGTATTCATCGACGATATCTTGATCTACTTGCGAAGCGAAGAAGAGCATCGCCTACATCTACGCCAAGTGCTAGAGACACTAAGAGCGGAGAAGCTTTATGCTAAGTTCTTTAAGTGTGAATTCTGGATTAGAGAAGTGGATTTCCTTGGCCATGTGGTAAGTGAGAAAGGCATACATGTGGATCCCTCCAAGATCAAGGCAATCGAGAATTGGTCAGCACCCAAGACGCCAACCGAAATTCGACAATTCCTTGGGCTTGCTGGCTACTACCGAAGATTTATACAAAACTTCTCCAAGATTGCGAAACCACTCACCACCTTGACGCAGAAAGGTGTGATATTCAAGTGGGAAAATAAACAAGAAACTGCTTTCCAAACGTTAAAACAAGCCCTATGCAGCGCACCGATCTTGTCTCTCCCAGAGGGAACCGAAGACTTCGTAGTGTACTGTGATGCTTCGAATCAAGGCCTCGGATGTGTGCTCATGCAGAGAGGGAAGGTTATCGCGTATGCATCAAGACAACTTAAGACGCACGAGGTTAATTATACTACCCACGACCTGGAATTAGGAGCAGTAGTATTCGCTTTGAAGATCTGGAGACACTACCTCTACGGCACGAAATGCACTATCTTCACTGATCACAAAAGTCTTCAGCATATCCTCAATCAAAAAGAGCTCAACATGCGACAGAGGAGATGGGTAGAGTTGCTGAATGACTACGAGTGCGAAATTCGTTATCATCCGGGCGAGGCCAATGTAGTGGCCGATGCTCTAAGAAGGAAGGAGTACTCGGGCCGCCGAGTAAAATCCTTAACAATGACAATCCATTCCCACCTGACCATATAAGTCAAGGAAGCTCAACTGGAAGCTTTGAAACCAGAAAAGGTGGCAGGAGAGACATTAAGGGGAATGGATAAAAACTTAGAAGTCAAGGATGATGGAGCACGTTATATCATGAACCGGATTTGGACACCAAAGTTCGGTGGACTCCGAGACGTCGTCATGAATGAAGCACACAAGACTCGATACTCCATCCATCCGGGGTCGGATAAGATGTATCTGGACCTCAAGAAATTATACTGGTGGCCGAACATGAAACCTGAGATTGCTACCTATGTGAGCAAGTGTCTGACTTGTGCCAAGGTCAAAATCGAATACTAGAAACCATCCGGGCTATTACAACAGCCGGATATACCTGAGTGGAAGTGGGAACGAATAACCATGGACTTCATAACCAACCTGCCTAAGACATCGGGCGGGCTTGACACCATATGGGTAATCGTAGACAGATTGACCAAATCAACACACTTCCTACCGATAAAAGAAACCGACAAGATGGAGAAGCTGACTAGAACGTACATCAAAGAGATTGTACGACTCCATGGTGTGCCAATATCCATTATCTCCGATAGAGATAGTAGATTTACCTCACGGTTTTGGCAGTCTCTACAAAAATCATTGGGAACTAGGCTTGACATGAGTACAGCCTACCACCCACAAACCGACGGACAGAGCGAACGAACCATTCAAACGTTGGAAGACATGTTAAGAGCTTGTGTGATAGACTTCGGTAAAGCATGGGATACCCATCTACCGCTTATCGAATTCTCCTACAATAACAGCTATCATACTAGCATCAAAGTGGCTCCATTTGAAGCTCTTTACGGTCGCAAATGCAGATCACCCCTGTGTTGGGCTGAGGTGGGGGATACACAGCTAGCTAGAGGGCAAGTCTCTAATAGCACCCTCACTGGCCCTGAAATCATAAGGGAAACCACAGAAAAGATCGTTCAAATTCGAGAAAGACTGAAAGCGTCTCGCGATCGGCAAAAGAGTTACGCAGACAAACGATGCAAACCCTTGGAATTCCAGGTGAGTGATCGTGTACTACTAAAAGTTTCCCCTTGGAAAGGAATGATACGATTCGGCAAACGCGGGAAACTAAATCCAAGGTACATAGGCCCATTCGAAATCCTTGCTAGGATTGGGCCAGTAGCATACAAACTTCGATTACCTCAGGAACTCGACAAAGTACATCCCACATTTCACGTGTCGAACCTAAAGAAGTGTTTGTCTGATGAGACACTCGTAATACCACTCGACGAAATCGAAGTTAACGAAAATCTCCACTTCGTGGAGGAACCAGTCGAAATCATGGATCGAGAAATCAAATGAACGAAACAAAGTCATATTCCCATCGTAAAGGTCCGTTGGAACGCTAAACGAGGACCCAAATTCACCAGGGAACGCGAGGATCAGATGAAACAAAAGTATCCACATCTCTTCCCAAACTCTTGAAATCCCAGTCAAAATGAAAATTTCGGGACGAAATTCCTTCTAACGGGGGGATGATGTGATAACCGTCAAATTTCGGTCAAATCAAAGTCAAACAAAGTCAACAAGTCAAACCGATCAACTCCAATAACCCTTGTATGTTAGGGTTTACGTTATGTAATCACTATACAATTCGCTATTTTAATGAGAAATCATCATTTGGAAAGTTCATGTGTTTGATTTTCCTTAGCCTTAACAGTGCTAAACAACGAACCAAAGCGATAAAACACTATTGTACAATCATCGGGATTGTGTACGACACTAAAACACGGTTTAACGGGGTTTACGAACCTTGCGTTGTGAAGCCGGACACTCAAATTAATCACAAACGAAACCTCTCTAAATCGTTTTCACTCTATCTCTTTCTATTTGAAATCTCTCCCAAATCTCTCCCAAATATCTCTCGCAGACGTCCCCTTTTTACCGGTTTTTCGACTACGACTTCGTTTTAACTCCGTTTTTCATTATTTTAACGTGGGATTTTCACCCAAAACTTTATTTTATAAACTAAGGCCCCAAAATATATAAATCTCTAGGGTTTTTATAAAAATGTATTAAAAGAATTGGTGGTTGGACTAATTATTGAGGGAATATTTGCTTTTCCTTATTTTATGACAAAAGCAAGCCACCACCACCTCACTCTATGATCATCCACTCTTTCCCACTACTCCTTGTCACCTTAGTGGACCTTTACACCCAATCTCCAGCTCTTCCCACGTTCTAAGAGCTGGAGGATTGATCATCTCTCCTCATTCTCCATAAAGTTCTTTCCTTCTACACTTAGCAACCAAAGGACACTCTCCAAAATTCTCTCATCATTCATATAATTATTAAACTCCATTCTACTCAAATCATTGATATCTTACACAAATTCCATCTTATTCGGTGTTAGATTCTCGAATCATCAAGACATCTTCTTAGTGTTCTTGGGTTGAACACTTCCTCTATCTCACTTTCATCTACTGAAATCACATAAGGTGAGTTCATACCCCTACATTTACATGTTTTCTTAAGTTTTAAGGGGGGAATACAAGTAAAATCATCAAGAACACAATTAAACTTTTTCTAACAGATTACATCAGAAAAAATGGACTTTAATCACGGACTATTTTGGTCAACTTAAATATTTTAGTTTTCAAAACTGTTCCAGGTGCAAGTAGTTCAAACTCTTAGCTTTACAATGGCTACTTGCACATCTCCATATGATGTTTCTATAATTTATGGTGATTTTTACAAAACTGCCTATCATTTCAAAGGCAAACCTGGACCAGCCTGTGATTATGGACATTTTGACCTCTGTTAGAGATCACTAAAAATCATGATAAAATTTATAAACAAACTAAACTCATATTCCAAACTCTCATAATTTGTGGATTTGGATTTGGAGCTTTGATGATTTTTCTATAAATTTTCTAAGAACAGTAACAGAAACTGTATTCAACGAAAAGTTGCTGTCAATTTCATTTCACCTTGTAACATGTTGAGCAAGGTGTATATCTTTATGTGATTATATGTTATTGCAATATATGTCATTTTATCTTAATATATAGACACACATCAGTTTACAAATGGATTTGGACATATTGAATATAAAGAATAACAAGTGATTATAATCAAAGTACAATCGATACATTCAAACATTTAATAAACTATTTTGAATATAGTTTGCATACATTACTACGTACTACCCTTGGTTGATAAACTATAATAGGTATATTTTATGATACATTACATAACACATACATTTAAAAAGGGTACATTTACACAAAGGATATTTTCATTAAGCAAGGTACGGCCATACGGTACCAAGTTTTCATAATACGTAATTCCGTTAATGACTTCGTGAGACATTTACTTCAAATTACCATTAAGTCCTGTATTGTAACCAGAGTCTCCTTGAGGGAGAGCGTGATAGTTGTGTATAGATCTATATTGGGTTTGACAAACCCACACCTAAACTGCATGCAACAGTTAGACCGATAGGTCTGGGGTGACAAATGTCATAAGATTTCCGACGCCCGAAGAACGTCGTTTTAGGCAACCTTGGTCATAGCATGGTTATAATAAACTCACATAAAGTATTAATAAATATTGGAATTTACGGGAACTTCATTAAAATTAAACGAGTTTTTATCGATTTAAACTTGCATTGTTTTACTATAAGTATGACAAATTACTTCTACATTTCGGTCTTTGAATTTAAGACTACATATACATTTTAAGGAAAATATTGGATTTACTAAAACAAATACTACTTTTACAAACGAAAGGCTTTTAATACTACCAAACAAAAGCTTATGAACTCACCAACCTTTGTGTTGACACTTTTTCAAACAACTTGTATTCTCAGGAAATCATTAAACAGGTAACCAAGTGCTTTTGAGGATGGGGCGCTAAGGCGTCTACTATTTCATATTTTGTCAACATATTGTAATTGATTCGTATTCATGTAATTCATACAATGATGTAACTTTTTCAATAATATATATGGTGGTTGTGTTTGCTTCAATTACTATTACAATTGTTGTTATGATACTATACATGAAGTCCTCCACCCCTGGACGTTTCCGCCATGCTTGGTTTGGGGGTGTGACAATGTGATTATATGTTATTGCAATATATGTCATTTTATCTTAATATATAGACACACATCAGTTTACAAATGGATTTGGACATATTGAATATAAAGAATAACAAGTGATTATAATCAAAGTACAATCGATACATTCAAACATTTAATAAACTATTTTGAATATAGTTTGCATACATTACTACGTACTACCCTTGGTTGATAAACTATAATAGGTATAGTTTATGATACATTACATAACACATACATTTAAAAAGGGTACATTTACACAAAGGATATTTTCATTAAGCAAGGTACGGCCATACGGTACCAAGTTTTCATAATACGTAATTCCGTTAATGACTTCGTGAGACATTTACTTCAAATTACCATTAAGTCCTGTATTGTAACCAGAGTCTCCTTGAGGGAGAGCGTGATAGTTGTGTATAGATCTATATTGGGTTTGACAAACCCACACCTAAACTGCATGCAACAGTTAGACCGATAGGTCTGGGGTGACAAATGTCATAAGATTTCCGACGCCCGAAGAACGTCGTTTTAGGCAACCTTGGTCATAGCATGGTTATAATAAACTCACATAAAGTATTAATAAATATTGGAATTTACGGGAACTTCATTAAAATTAAACGAGTTTTTATCGATTTAAACTTGCATTGTTTTACTATAAGTATGACAAATTACTTATACATTTCGGTCTTTGAATTTAAGACTACATATACATTTTAAGGAAAATATTGGATTTACTAAAACAAATACTACTTTTACAAACGTAAGGCTTTTAATACTACCAAACAAAAGCTTATGAACTCACCAACCGTTGTGTTGACACTTTTTCAAACAACTTGTATTCTCAGGAAATCATTAAACAAGTAACCAAGTGCTTTTGAGGATGGGACACTAAGGCGTCTACTATTTCATATTTTGTCAACATATTGTAATTGATTCGTAAACATGTAAATTCATACAATGATGTAACTTTTTCAATTATATATATGTTGGTTGTGTTTGCTTGAATTACTATTACAATTGTTGTTATGATACTATACATGAAGTCCTCCACCCCCGGACATTTCCGCCATCCTTGGTTTGGGGGTGTGACAGAAGACCTCATAATGACTCCATGCAAAAGGATGGATGAAGTTAGGAGCAGAGCACTAAGGTTCATAAGGTTCGAAGAAGACAAGGAGATCCAAAATAGGAGTAACCCACCAAGCTCATACGACCACCCCAATAGGAAGGCCGAATCCTTGGCCCAAAGATCCTATAAGTCAAAACCATATTCCAAACCTGATCATCATAGGGTTAATGCCCTTGAATATGAAGGAGAGGAAGAAGATTTTCCTAAGATTACTGACTATTGCTTTTATGTTGATATTTCAGGTATAATATTTGCTGTGCAGGATCTTGGAGACAAAGCAAGATGGCCAAGAACGGGAGAAAAATCCACCACTTGGAAAGACAAATCCAAATGATGTACGTACCATGAAGACTTTGGTATATCACGGAGGATTGCATAGCTCTTAGGAAGGAGATCAACTACCTCTTAGGAAAAGGATACCTCAAAGAAATCCTTGGAAGAAGAAAGGAGAGATCCAAAGAGAAAGATCAGGATCCTTTGAAGATCCTTGACATACCAGGATCCCCTCCTGTTGACGCCAAGGTAATCAATGTGATCTATGGAGGATCTGAAAAATTGTGGTACCTCTTATTCTGCAGCAAAGAGGCACACCAAGGTGTCAAAAACAGAAAAAGAAGAAGGGCCACGGAAGAATACGTCAATCACAAACGAGAAAGAGATCACCTTCAACGAAGTAGATAGACAAGACATCCATGATCCTCACCATGACAAATTGGTGATCACTCTTTATATCGCCAACCATTTCGTCAGAATGATACTTGTAGATGGAGGATCCTCAGTCAACATTATGAAGGGTTTTGAGCATTCTAACACTCCTAAGTGTACATGCAACCCTAGAAAACCTTGGATCTATGTTTGTCTAAAATACATGCAAAATGCTTTTTCCAAGGTTCATAAACCTATCTAGCATACATGGGGAACTTTAAACATAAAAAATGGCTAGAATTACATACCTTGTAGTTGTTTTGATTCCTTAAAAATATTGAGAGCCTAGCACACCAAGTGTGATGCCTCAAATGTTTCACACAACACCAAATGCTTCGGAATAACTTTAAGAGTATGTAGAACACTTGTAAAAATCGGCTTGCCCTCTCTTCTTTCTAGTGTAGCCGATTTTGGTGGTTATCATGTTCCTTATATAGTGTGTTACATTTAGGGTTACACCATGTAAACCCTAATGTAACATGGCTCTTCATTTCCATGACCCATGGGTTTCTAACTCCCATGGAGCATCCATGGAGCATCCTATGTACCTTAGTCCAACTTGATAACCCATGGAGCCTTTTAGCCCACTATGCAAGTTATGGATGATTTACACAATCAACCCATATATTTAATTAGTCTCATTTTGATCAGTTAATTAATTCTAGATCAATACTAATTAAATAATACTATTAATATATTAGAACTTATAATATATTAATAAACCACAAGTGTTATTTCTCTCATTTAGTCTATCCAAATGCATGATGCCATGCAACCCAAATGGACCATTTCGGGTCGGGTCAAGTACATACCAGAAATAGTTATGGACTTAGACACCTTATCCAACAGTCTCCCTCGTGGATAAGTCTATTAACTATAACTGCAAGTATGAATTCAGGAACCGATCAACAATCGTAGCTCTTTTCAAGGTCTCTCGGAACTGAGAAAATGATGATACACCATTTAACATAAGTGATCATATAATCCTCTGTTCTAGATATCAGCCGGACAAATACATTGAACAATGTCTTATTTATTGTCCAACATTTTGTTTCCCGATTTCCGATTTGTTTGACATAGAACTTAGTTGAACACATCAACTTAGTTCTGACCAGGCTCGATACACAGGTCAAAACAAAATCATCGAGGGGCCCAGATATCTGTAACACCGGGTTCATGGTATGATTTTATTTAAGTTTTTATCTTAATTTTGCCACGAACTCGGCGAGTCTGCGTCCCGACTCGCCGAGTAGCAGCAGGGTGGACACGGGATTTGAGCGGTGAACTCGGCGAGTCAATGCATGGACTCGGCGAGTCCACCTGTCTGGATGAAACTCTATTTTCAGACATTGCACCCTATTTTACCCATTCTAAAACACCCATTTCGTCCCTTTCTCTTCCAGAAGAACTGTAGAGCGAAACCCTAGCCCATTTTGATCCTTGTGAGTGATTTTGGCTTGGTGAAGGAAGTTTGAAGCTTAGAAGAAGAAGGAGGAAGTTGGAGGGTGCAAGGAAGTGTGGTAGATCCGAAATCTACCCTGGGAGAAGCTCCTAACCAGGTAAGGAAGCTCCTTCTAGATCCTTAGTAAAATAGATTCCCTTTTGTCCCTTATATGTGGATTGCAAGCCCTTAAACCTCCCAAACTCCGTGTGTTTATGCCCTAGGAGCTTAGATTTATGGTTTGGAACCATTGCATGTCTCAGTTTTAGCCAGAATGGGTGAAGAGTCGAAGGGTACTCGGCGAGTGCCAAAGTGCACTCGGCGAGTTCCATGAAGATGGCCTTAGACTCGGCGAGTTGGATAAACAACTCGGCGAGTCCTAAAAAGATTGCCTGGTACTCGGCGAGTCGTTCTTCAAACTCGGCGAGTCCCTTGAATATAGCCTTGAACTCGACGAGTTGTTCTTCCAACTCGGCGAGTCATATGAACAGTCACTAAGATAAGAAGGGTTTAAGTGTAGGAGGTCCAACCCTCCGTAGTCGCACGTGGAATTAGCAATTTAACGTGTAGCTATAGTCCCAGAATCTCCAAATCTCCAAGGTTGATGTTCTGATGGAAGATTGGAGCGATTTGGGAGATCTGTTCGTCGGACTCGGCGAGTCCCCCCTTGGACTCGGCGAGTCCAGTCGCGGGTTTGTTAGTTGTCCCCGTCTAGCGAGTCAGGCTGACTCAGTGAGTGGGAACACGGACCCGATGAGTCAGAGTCGGGCTATACATAGAAGGACTCGGCGAGTCGCCATATGGACTCGGCGAGTCCAGTCAATCAGAAGGTTGACTTTGACCAAGGAGTTGACTTTGACCAGTCATTTGACCTTAGGGGTATTTATGAGTACCTAATCCATGTTTATGGATTTATAGCCGGAGGGATTACCGGTGTGGCAACCAGGCGTAGTCTGAGCAGGTTTTCGGCAGCTACTCTCGAGGTGAGTTTCCTTCCAGTAGGGACGGGTCTAAGGCACCAAGGCCGGCCCATATAGACGATATATTAGTATCGGAGTGTGGGCGGAGCCCGTATCTCATAGCTGAGTTTGATTGTGTTATATGCCAGTATGATAGAATTGCTTATACTTGTTGTCTGTGTGATACTTGTATGTTATGGTTTAGTAGCGGAGTGTGGGCGAGGCCCGTATCTCCATGGATAGCGGAGTGTGGGCGAGGACCATATCTCCATGGATAGCAGAGTGTGGGCGAGGCCCGTATCTCTCAGAAAGTAGAGTGTGGGCGAGGCCCGTATCTCCTAGCTAGTAGAGTGTGGGCGAGGCCCGTATCTATATGGGTGTGGGCGAGGCCCGTATCCCTTAGCTGTTCATTATATGATTGCATGATATGTGGCATTATGGGGGAACTCACTAACCTTCATGCTTACGTTTTATAGCTTTGTTTTCAGGTACCTCTTCAGCTAGGGGAAAGGAGTCGGCGTGGTAGCGGCATATCACACACTCTCATGTTTTCCGCACTGTGGATTTTCTGGGATGTACTCTGAATATTTTGTTATGAACGTTTTATAACGATGTTTTATGTATTAACCTAACTTAAAAATGAAAATTTTAGTTGGTATTTTTGGGATGTTACAACTTGGTATCAGAGCCCTGGTTTGAGGGATTCGGACACACCTTCGGGGGTGTCTGGACTCAAATCGAGGGATTAAAAGATTTTTATAAAGAAATGATTTTCTAAAGACTAAGTAAAAGGGGTTTCTAAAAAGAAAAAGGTGTGTGATGTGCGCGACCAGCCGAGCTCAAGTGAGTTTTCCCCAAAGTACCCATACAAGTTTACGTTATGATTATCAGTTTCAGTTTCAGTAGAACAACATGCTAGAATAGGACTAAGGATCTAGGAATGATGCCTTATGTGCCTGCTTTATGTGTTTCGGCTTTTTGAGAATTACATGCTAGTACAGATCAGTCAGTATGATAGCCAGAGTAGTATATACTTGATTATGTGTACTCAATGCCCGAATGCTGCTTGCTTTGTGCTATTAGGAGTTCTAGTCGTCTTTCACTAACTAGTGAACGAATATGCTAAGTTACATATTGCAAGGATTAAATAATTTCAGAAGGTTGGGTCTAGACCTATTTCACAGCTCTTGTTTGAGTCCAACCGTTGTAGGGTAGGACCTCTCATTCAAATAATTATCTAGTATGAGTAATATGTAATAGTATTCGCGAGCTAGTTAGGGAAAGAAAGCAGGGACTTCTTGTGCAGCTAATGGCAGAGAGTGGGATGGCGATTACTTAGGGCAAGCCTAGGGCGAGAGTAGCACGAGAACCGCAGTATTAGTAGAAAGGACTTGGTTGAGTTGAGGCAATTCTTGAGGAAAGTACGGATAGACGTGGAAGGTAGTATGGGCCCGTACTACTGAAAGCGGAGGATCCGTACTCGATTCAAAAAGGGCCGAGGCGAGACCGGGGACTAGTGGTATGTATGTGAGCCTCGTTAGTGGAATATCGTTTGATGGTGGTTATGCTATGTTTTTCAGTATGGTGACCACACGACAGGGAGCGGGAGGCACAGGATCGGGATCGGGTTCGGGTTCAGGGTCCGAACCAATTGATGAGGGTCTACGCGAGTTCATCGCGTCAGAGATTACTAGGGGCATCCTTGAGTCGACTCCCCTCATCTTCGGGTCGATCAAGGAGGGTATTGTTGAGTTGATGGAGGATCGCCTCAGGGCGTTCAGGAGTGACATGGCGGCTAGCCAGTCAGGATCTCGCACACTGTCCTTCAAGGACTTCAGGAGCAGCGGTGCGACGGATTTCCATGGGGCGAAGGACCTCATTGTGGCCAGACGATGGATCGCAGACATTGAGTCTGTGCAGCTGACCATCTTCTGCCCCGAGGGGTCGAAGGTGAGGTATGCAGTAGGATGTTTGAGAGACCGAGCTAGGGATTGGTAGGAGTCTGTTGGTGACTCATTGGGAGCATCGGCTGTTGAGGCTATGACGTGGCCGGACTTTGTGATCCGGTTCAGAGCGGAGTTCGCACCTGCAGTGGAACTCCAACAGTTAGCCAGAGAGTTTTTGGATATGAGACAGACGACGGAGACTGTGGCGGAGATCACCGCCAAGTTCCGGGAGAGGGCGTTACTGGTGCCCCAGTATGCAGGTGATGAGGATATGAGGAGGACCCGCTACCATGACATGCTGCGAGCCGACATTCGGGAGCATGTCAGTTTTTCAGCTTGCCCTACCCTGGATTCTATGATTGCTAGGGCGAGGGAGAGGGAGATAGATCTGGAGCACATCCGGAAGAGGAAGGCAGAGGAGGGACAGACGATAGGGGCTTCGGGAAAGAAGCCCAAGGGATCAGATGGTAGGCCGGAAGGCCATTCAGGACCGGGCCGCTGCAGGAAGTGCGGCAGGTCGCACGAGGGAGCGTGTGGATTAGGATCGAAAGGCTGCTACAGGTGCGGCAAGACGGGACACTTCAGCAGGGATTGTACTGCCCCTGCTCTGGTTATTCAGAAATCTAAGATGCTGTGTTTCCACTGCAACCAGAGGGGCCATAAGAGGGCCAACTGCCCCCAGTTGACAGCAGTAGCGCCAGTACAGGCGCCAGCTCCAGCGACCCTGCGGAATACAGATGGCCGGCAGGGCAAGGCAGAGGCTCCGGTGGTGAGGAGCCGGGCATTTCAGCTGACAGCCGAAGAGGCACGCGCTGCACCCGATGTGGTGACGGGTATGATTCTTTCCCTCTGACCTATTTATATGAGATATATGATATTGATATGTGCTCTGTGTATATACAGTTAGGATCGTTCCATGTGAACGGTATTCCAGTCCAGGTGTTGTTTGATTCGGGGGCTACCCGATCCTTTGTTTCTCTTACACTTAGGAAGAAGTTTCCTAAGTCCTCGGCCATGTTGGATTGCCCTTTAGAGGTCGAGATTGCGGACGACCGGTCGGTGCGAGCATCAGAGGTCTTCCGAGATTGTGTATTGAGGTTGTTCGAAGAGGGGTATTTGGTTGACCTAGTTCCCATTCCATTGCGGGGAAACAAGGTCATTATTGGTATGGATTGGCTGAGTCCCAATGGGGCAGTGATAGATTGCGCGCAACAGTTAGTACGAGTCAGAGCCCCAAGTGGGGGAGAGTTAGTAATTCAGGGTGAGAGATCACAACGAGGGCCAGCCTTCTGTTCGGCAGCGAGGGAAAGGCGTTACCTTCAGCAGGGTTGCGCAGGATATGTCGCATATGTCATGGACACCCGGGAGGCAGGTAAGGCGACGATGGGCGATGTGCCCGTAGTACGAGAGTTCGCAGATGTATTCCCCGAGGAGCTGCCTGGGATACCTCCAGAGCGACAGGTGGAGTTCAGGATCAACCTAGTCCCTGGTGCGGCTCCGATAGCCAAGGCACCGTATCGGTTGGCTCCTCCTGAGATGCAGGAGTTGTCTACACAGCTTCAGGAGCTGTTAGACAAGGGTTTCATTAGACCGAGCAGTTCACCCTGGGGAGCCCCGATTCTGTTTGTGAAGAAGAAGGACGGGTCGCATCGGATGTGTATCGATTATAGGGAGCTGAATAAGGTAACGGTGAAGAACCGCTACCCACTCCCGAGGATTGACGACCTCTTTGACCAGCTTCAGGGAGCATCTTGGTTCTCCAAGATAGACTTGCGTTCAGGGTATCACCAGGTGAGGGTCAGAGAGGAGGATGTGCAGAAGACGGCATTTCGGACACGTTATGGTCACTACGAGTTCGTGGTGATGCCTTTCGGGCTCACCAATGCTCCTGCCGCGTTCAGAGACCTCATGAACCGCGTGTGTAGACCAATGTCAGACCGGTCGGTGATAGTATTTATTAATGATATCTTGGTTTACTCCAAGACGCGAGAGCAGCATGAGGAGCATTTGCGGGAGGTTTTGGAGACCTTGAGAAGGGAGAACTTGTATGCTAAGTTCTCCAAGTGTGAGTTCTGGTTGCGCGAGGTGCAGTTTCTTGGGCACCTTGTCAACCAGAACGGGATTTCGGTGGATCCGGCCAAGGTGGAGGCCGTGATGAGATGGGAGGTTCCGAAGTCTCCATCTGAGATTCGGAGTTTCCTAGGATTAGCTGGCTACTATCGGAGATTCATCCAGGATTTCTCCAAGATAGCATTACCCCTGACCAGGTTAACGAGGAAGGCTGTGGTCTTTCGTTGGGGGCCTGAGCAGCAGACAGCATTCGAGACACTGAGACAGAGATTGTGCGAGGCGCCAATCTTAGCCTTGCCAGAGGGCATGGAGGATTTTGTTGTATACTGCGATGCGTCCATCTCAGGTTTGGGCGCGGTATTGATGCAGAGAGGGCATGTCATCGCCTACGTGTCGAGGCAGCTGAAGCCTCACGAGGCGAACTACCCGACGCATGATTTGGAGTTGGGGGCTGTTGTGTTTGCCCTCAAGATTTGGCGTCATTACCTCTATGGGGTTCGCTGTACGATTTACATGGACCACAAGAGTTTGAGGTACCTCATGGACCAGCCAAATCTGAATATGAGTCAGCGTCGGTGGCTTGATGTAGTAAAGGAGTATGATTGTGAAATCCTTTATCACCCGGGGAAGGCCAACGTAGTGGTCGATGCGCTTAGCCGCAAGGCGGCGCCGATCAGGGATATTTGCATGCGGATGACAGTGGTGACTCCGCTTTTGGAGCGGATCCGGGAGGCTCAGCAGGAGGCTATAAAGGAGGAACATCGGAAGAGTGAGCGGATTGTGGGACAGGTTTCCTCCTTCGACCATGACAGCAGGGGATTATTGACATTACACCGCAGGGTGTGGGTTCCATAACTCGGAGGCGTGCGCCAGGTTCTGATGGAGGAGGCGCACAAATCCCGATTCTCCATTCATCCAGGGGCAACGAAGATGTATAGGGATCTTCGTCTGGACTATTGGTGGCCCTGCATGAAGCGGCATGTAGCATGGTACGTTGAGCGGTGCCTGACCTGTAGGAAGGTCAAGGCCGAAAACCAGAGACCGCAAGGCAAGATGCAGCCGTTGGATATCCCGCTGTGGAAATGGGAAGACATCACGATGGATTTCATCACCAAGCTTCCCAGGACCGCGCGGGGAGTGGATTCGATATGGGTCATCGTCGATCGATTGACCAAGAGCGCCCACTTTATCCCGATTCAGGAGAACATCTCGGCCGAGAAATTGGCCGATATCTACATCAGAGAGGTGGTGGCAAGGCACGGGGTGCCAGTTTCAGTGATTTCGGATAGGGATGTGCTGTTCACTTCCAGGTTCTGGAAGAAGTTTCATGACGAGCTGGGTACTCGTCGGCATTTTAGTACAGCCTTTCACCCGCAGACGGATGGCCAGAGCGAGCGGACCATCCAGACCCTGGAGGACATGCTGCGGGCGTGTGTTTTAGACTTCGGTGGTAGCTGGGATACCTACCTTCCTTTAGCCGAGTTTTCATACAATAACAGCTATCACGCGAGTATTGACTGTCCTCCCTTCGAGATGTTGTACGGGAGGAAGTGCAGGACCCCGATATGTTGGGGCGAAGTTGGACAGAGAGTCATGGGGAGCACCGAAGTAGTTCTCAAGACGACAGAGAAGATTCAACAGGTCCGGAGCAGGCTTCAGACTGCTCAAAGTCGGCAGAAGAGTTATGCCGATAGACGCCGATCAGACCTGGAGTTCCAGGTCGGGGATATGGTTCTCCTGAAAGTGTCGCCGTGGAAGGGCGTCATCCGATTCAGGAAACGGGGCAAGTTGGGTCCCAGGTATATTGGACCGTTTAGGGTTGCAGCCCGAGTGGGCAAGGTGGCATATCAGCTGGACCTGCCAGCTGAACTCAGTCAGATCCACAGCACTTTCCACGTCTCCCAGCTGCGGAAGTGCATGGTGGACGATTCAGCAGTGGTACCTTTGGAGGACATCCAGGTTGATGACAGCCTGAATTATATCGAGCGGCCTGTGGCTATCCTAGACCGGAAGTCGAAGGAACTGAGGAACAAAAGGATGGAGCTGGTGAAGGCGCAATGGCAGCATCGGAAGGGCTCGGAATGGACTTGGGAGCCCGCAGATGAGATGATGGAGCATTATCCGGAGCTGTTTCGGAAGGGAGCGGCAGACTTCGAGGACGAAGTCTGAAATAAGTGGGGGAGATTTGTAACACCGGGTTCATGGTATGATTTTATTTAAGTTTTTATCTTAATTTTGCCACGAACTCGGCGAGTCTGCGTCCCGACTCGCCGAGTAGCAGCAGGGTGGACATGGGATTTGAGCGGTGAACTCGGCGAGTCGATGCATGGACTCGGCGAGTCCACCTGTCTGGATGAAACTCTATTTTCAGACATTGCACCCTATTTTACCCATTCTAAAACACCCATTTCGTCCCTTTCTCTTCCAGAAGAACTGTAGAGCGAAACCCTAGCCCATTTTGATCCTTGTGAGTGATTTTGGCTTGGTGAAGGAAGTTTGAAGCTTAGAAGAAGAAGGAGGAAGTTGGAGGGTGCAAGGAAGTGTGGTAGATCCGAAATCTACCCTGGGAGAAGCTCCTAACCAGGTAAGAAAGCTCCTTCTAGATCCTTAGTAAAATAGATTCCCTTTTGTCCCTTATATGTGGATTGCAAGCCCTTAAACCTCCCAAACTCCGTGTGTTTATGCCCTAGGAGCTTAGATTTATGGTTTGGAACCATTGCATGTCTCAGTTTTGGCCAGAATGGGTGAAGAGTCGAAGGGTACTCGGCGAGTGCCAAAGTGTACTCGGCGAGTTCCATGAAGATGGCCTTAGACTCGGCGAGTTGGATAAACAACTCGGCGAGTCCTATAAAGATTGCCTGGTACTCGGCGAGTCGTTCTTCAAACTCGGCGAGTCCCTTGAATATAGCCTTGAACTCGACGAGTTGTTCTTCCAACTCGGCGAGTCATATGAACAGTCACTAAGATAAGAAGGGTTTAAGTGTAGGAGGTCCAACCCTCCGTAGTCGCACGTGGAATTAGCAATTTAACGTGTAGCTATAGTCCCAGAATCTCCAAATCTCCAAGGTTGATGTTCTGATGGAAGATTGGAGTGATTTGGGAGATCTGTTCGTCGGACTCGGCGAATCCCCCCTTGGACTCGGCGAGTCCAGTCGCGGGTTTGTTAGTTTTCCCTGTCTAGCGAGTCAGGCTGACTCAGTGAGTGGGAACAGGGACCCGACGAGTCAGAGTCGGGCTAGACATAGAAGGACTCGGCGAGTCCAGTCAATCAGAAGGTTGACTTTGACCAAGGAGTTGACTTTGACCAGTCATTTGACCTTAGGGGTATTTATGAGTACCTAATCCATGTTTATAGATTTATAGCCGGAGGGATTACCGGTGCGGCAGCCAGGCGTAGTCTGAGCAGGTTTTCGGCAGCGACTCTCGAGGTGAGTTTCCTTCCAGTATGGACGGGTCTAAGGCACCAAGGCCGGCCCGTATAGACGATATGTAAGTATCGGAGTGTGGGCGGAGCCCGTATCTCATAGCTGAGTTTGATTGTGTTATATGCCAGTATGATAGAATTGCTTATACTTGTTGTCTGTGTGATACTTGTATGTTATGGTTTAGTAGCGGAGTGTGGGCGAGGCCCGTATCTCCATGGATAACGGAGTGTGGGCGAGGCCCGTATCTCCATGGATAGCAGAGTGTGGGTGAGGCCCGTATCTCTCAGAAAGTAGAGTGTGGGCGAGGCCCGTATCTCCTATCTAGTAGAGTGTGGGCGAGGCCCGTATCCCTTAGCTGTTCATTATATGATTGCATGGTATGTGGCATTATGGGGGAACTCACTAAGCTTCGTGCTTACGTTTTATAGTTTTGTTTTCAGGTACCTCTTCAGCTAGGGGAAAGGAGTCGGCGCGGTAGCGGCATATCACACACTCTCATGTTTTCCGCACTGTGGATTTTCTGGGATGTACTATGAATATTTTGTTATGAACGTTTTATAACGTTGTTTTATGTATTAACCTAATTTAAAAATGAAATTTTTAGTTGGTATTTTTGGGATGTTACAATATCGCTTCTAATCCAAGAAGGAACAGATAAACTTCGACTCATATGCTTATTCTACTACTTCTTAAATCACACACAAAGACACGTTTTATAACATCGAGTTACCAATGCGTTTTCGCACGATAAATGCATAACCAACTCATAGACAACAAGTCATATCTGTAGGTTTGAAGACTTATATGATATTACCATCTCGCGATCACTCGACATAAATTCCATGAAGTGATACCAACGAGCGTGGGTTGAATCCAATACTCAGAACTTATGAGCACTCATGAGTGTTGAGGCCAAGTCCAACATCTTAGACCTCTACAACCAACTCATAACAGTTTTAATTCATATCTACTTCCAACATATGACCGACTGTGGATAATTTGAATAATATGTAAAACATAACATAAATATTCTGGAAGTCAAAACATGCATAAGAAATAATAGTAAACGATCGACACAAGATAGCAACACTTTACTCATAAATAAAACACACCTTTTGTTCATCATCAAATGTCAATTACACTTTACAAATTTCGAAATTATCTAACTACTAAAACTAATATCATCCTTCAACCCTATGCTCCTTGCATGCTGGAGATGCTTAACCCTACCCAGTCCCTTCATTAAGGGATCTGCCGGGTTCTCATCTGATGATACCCTCTTTGCCACGAGGAGTCCTTCTTCTATGCGATGTCTGATAAAATGATATTTTCTGTCGATGTGTCTGGATCTTCCGTGATCCCTTGGTTCCTTCGCTAAGGCAACTTCACTTTCACTATCACAGAAAATCTCTATGGGCTCCTTTATAGCTGGTACAACTCCAAGGTCTCCAATGAAGTTCTTTAGCCATATCGCCTCCTTTGCTGCCTCGCTTGCTGCTATATACTCGGATTCGCAAGTTGAATCAGTAACTGTCTCCTACTTGGAACTTTTCCAAGAAATTGCTCCTCCGATTAAGGTAAAGACCCAGCCCGACTGAGAGCGGAAATTATCCCTATGAGTCTGGAAGCTAACATCACTATACCCTAAAACTCTCAAGTCATCACTCCCACCGAGGGTAAGGACCCATTCCTTAGTCTTCCGTAGGTACTTGAGAATATTCTTTACCGCAGTCCAGTGAGCCTTACTAGGGTTCCCCTGATATCTGCTGACCATGCTCAATGCAAAGGCCACATCAGGATGCGTACACGTCATAGCATACATGATCGATCCTACAGCAGAAGCATAAGGTACTCGACTCATTTCTGCTATCTCAACCTTAGTACTCGGGCTCTGAGTCTTACGCAATCTAGCATTACTCTGGATGGGTAACTCTCCTTTCTTGGAATCTTGCATGCTGAACCTCTTCAGCACCTTATCCAAGTATGTACTCTGACTAAGTCCAATTAGTCTTTTACTCCGGTCTCTCAGAATCCTTATCCCTAGAATATAGGCAGCTTCTCCAAGGTCCTTCATAGCGAAACACTTCCCAAGCCAGGACTTCACTTCCTGCAAGGTTGGGATGTCATTTCCTATGAGTAGTATGTCATCCACATACAGTACAAAAAAACTAACTATACTCCCACTGGCCTTGACATATACACAAGATTCATCTTCACTCCTCGAAAAGCCAAACTCTTTGACTTTCTCATCGAAGCAAAGATTCCATCTGTGAGGTGGTTGTTTCAATCCATAGATGGATTTCTCAAGCTTACACACTTTATTAGGGTACTCTGTGCTGACAAAACCCTCTGGCTGATTCATGTAAACATCCTCAGCCAACTTTCCATTAAGGAAAGCAGTTTTGACATCCATTTGCCATATCTCATAGTCATGAAATGCAGCAATGGCTAACAAGACCCTAATAGACTTAATCTTGGCTACTGGTGAAAAGGTCTCATCATAATCAACTCCCAGAGTTTGAGAAAAGCCCTTTGCAACCAGTCGCGCCTTATAAGTGTGTACATTACCATCCATGTCGGTCTTCTTCTTGAAGATCCATTTGCACCCAACTGTCTTACAACCTGGTACATTGTCAACCAAGCCCCAAACCTGATTGTCATACATGGACTGTATCTCGCTGTCCATTGCCTCTTTCCATTTTGCAGACTAGGGGCCTGCCATGGCTTTCGCATAGCTGTTAGGTTCATCCAGACTTACCAGTGTCTCATCACTGATAAGTGTCTCACCTTCCGCAGTAATATGGAAACCATAGTAATGCTCAGGTGCATTCCTAACTCTCGTGGAACGCCTCAGATGTACAGACTCGTCAATTGGATCAATAGGAGTTTCCTCCTCAAGTTGACTGCTAGGGTTTGAAGTTCCTTCACCACTTGGCTCTTGAATTTCTTCAAGGTCAATTTGCCTCCCACTGTTTCCTTGGATTATGAACTCTCTCTCTCTCGAAAGACACCCCTCCTTGCTACAAAGACCACATTTTCACTAGGTCTGTAGAAGAGGTAACCAAATGATTTCTGTGGGTAGCCGATGAAAATACACCTCTCGCTTGGAGGTTCGAGCTTATCGTGAGTCTCGCGCCTCACGAAAGCCTCACAACCCCAAATCGTGATGTGGTCTAGTTTGGGTACTTTTCCAGTCCACATCTCATGAGGAGTTTTGGCAAGTTTCTTTGTAGGGACCAGATTAAGGATATGGGCGGCAGTCTCTAAGGCATACCCCAAAAATGAGATTGGTAGCGAAGCTCGCCTCATCATGGAACGAACCATGTCCAACATGGTTCAATTACGCCTCTCAGCTACACCATTCAACTGTGGTGTCCTGGGAGGTGTGAATTGTGAGACAACCCCACATTCCCTAAGATAGTCGAGGAACTCTATACTAAGATACTCACCACCACGATCTGATTGAAGCATCTTAATGTTCCTGCCCAATTGATTCTCGACTTCCTCCTTAAACTCTTTAAACCTTTAAAAAGTCTCTGACTTATGCTTGATTAAGTAGACATATCCATATCTACTATAATCATCAGTAAAAGTCAAATAATAACGATTAGCATCCCTTGTGGCGGTTTTGAAGGGTCCACACACATCTGTGTGCACTAGATCCAAGAAACCTTCACCCCTTTCACAAGAGCCAGTAAAGGATGACTTTGTTATTTTTCCAAGTAAGCATAATTCACAACTATCATCTGACTTTAGGTCAAATGACTACAAGACTCCATCCTTTTGGAGTTGGCCTATGCATTTCTTGCTTACATGTCCAAGACGACAATGCCATAATGATGCTTTATCCAAGTTATTATCATTAGTAGAATCAATACACAACACATTATTTCCTAAGTTATCTACAACAAACACAACTTCATACACACCATCACAAGGTAATGCTTTAAAATAAAACACATTATTAAAGAAAGCATTTATTCCACCAACTTCATTATCAAAAGAAAAGGTAAACCCTTGTTTGTACAAAGCATGAAAGGAAATAACATTTCTTGCCATTTCAGGCGAGTAACAACATTTATTCAAATCTAAAGTAACCCCACTACTTAGCAACAAAGTATAAACTCCAATCTTGGTGACAGGTGAAACTTTCCTATTCCCCATGATCAAGTTTATCTTTCCATGCTCCACATTCTCACTTCTTCTTAGTCCCTGCAAATCAGAACAAATATGAATACCAGAACCGGTATCAAAGACCCAAGAGTTAGAATAGGGTGAGTTATTAGATAATATAGTGTAAATACCTGCACGGTTGGGTTTTACTTTCCCATCCTTCAAATCTTGCAGGTACTTTGGGCAGTTCCGCTTCCAGTGTGCCTTTTCGTGGCAATAGAAGCATTTAGCCTCTTTGGGATCAGAAGAAGGAGTGACGAAACCTTTCTTGGTTCCGCTTGAGGAGGAGCCATCAAGGGTCTTACCCTTGGTACCCTTCGAAGGGTTCTTCCTCTTCTTCCGTCTACCTTTCCCGATTTCTAGGACAGTTGCGGAGTTTTGAGTAGGAGTAGGATTGGTAACATCCGACTTACCTTTAAGACCACTTTCGGCGGTCTTAAGGAGTCCTTGAAGTTTGCTGAGGGTGACTTCTTCCTTGTTCATGTGGTATGTCATGCGGAATTGATCATAACACGATGGTAAGGAGTGCAAAATGATATCCATTGCTAACTCCTCGGGGAAGTTCACATTCAGCTTCATTAAACGGTCCACATACCTTTGTATTTTCTGCATGTAGCCCGTGATGGGTTCACCATCCTTCATTCGTGTTGTTATCATGGAGGAGATGCTTTCATATCGCTCTTGACGAGCACTCTGATGGTAGCGGTCCATCAAATCCTGGTGCATCTCAAAAGGATAGTAGTCCTCAGAGGACTTTTGAAGCTCGGCTGTCATAGTGGCCATCATGATGCATGCCACTTTGGTGGCATCTCTTTCATGTGCCTCATATTCAACAAGCTCCTTAGGAGTAGCAGTTTGCTCGGGCACCTTAAGCTCCTTGTCGAGAACGTATTATTTGTTCTCATAGCGAGTGACCATCCTGATGTTTCTAATCCAATCTGTAAAGTTGGATCCATCAAAGACGACTCTCCCACAAAGGTTCATGAGAGAGAAGGAGCCAGTAGGGTTTGAGCCAGTAGCAGCATTGTTGGAAGACATCTGAAAAGAAGAAAAGACAAGTTTAGTTTAGATATAAAGATATGAAGATAGTCCTTAATAAAACACCCAAATGTAATATTAAGGCTAGGATCCAATCACAATATATTATAACTTAGAAGAGGGATGCCGTAATCCAAGCTATAACATATTTGAAAGGTAGGTGAATGACGATTCACCAATTTCCACAATGAAAAACGAAATATATAAGTATTAGGTTTTATTTGGTTTTTAGAAACTCCTAGATTCTGTTGAGTCCATTTGTGTTGCGTCTTGGACCTTAAGTTTTGTATCCGGATTGGGCCTGTCCATCCGTGATTATCTAGATTAGTTCCATGATTATCTAGATTAGCCAATAGGGTTTTACTATAAATATGCATGCATGTATGCGTATTTAACAATCGATTATTACGTTTATTATTGTAACCCTAAACACCTCTACAGTCGAAGTTCTTCATCGAGCTCTTCTGAGGTGTTGAAGTATTAATCATACGGCATATTCAGTGCCGTTCTTGTGTTCTTTATTACGTTCTTAATCATTAGCTTGCATAGAATCATACGATCCTAAGAGAACATAGTTCTAACAATTGGTATCAGAGCAGGAGACTGTGTGATCAATACACATTCCTTCTATATTCAGAATACTTTATGGTTTCCGCTTTTATCGTATAAATAGAAGTCGTCTTCTTCATATCGACGGCTACTCTGTTTTAGATAAAACCCTAATCTCTAGTTTACAGGTTTGATTCTAGCAGCCCACCATGTCTCACGAAGTTCGCAAACGAACCCCATCAACATCTCAAACAGCATTGGATCCACGACCAGAATACCCATACTCTACACTCAAGACTATGACATATGGGCACATCACTTCGAAGACTACGTGGTTGGTTCTGAAGATAATGGCTATCTAATCTGGGAAGCAATCACGTTGGGGCCGTTCGTTCACTCAGGAACAAACACTACTGTCAAGTCCCAAAAGGAGTACAATAAGCTGGTGGCGGACGTAGACAAGATGCCGCAGGACGAGAAAGACAAATTGCTTTGTAATGTAAAGGCTATGAGGATGATCAGATTCGCCTTGCAATCTGACACCTTTCGGTTGGTTGGTTCATGCACAACAGCCAAAGAAATCTGGGATAGATTGAAAGAGCTCTATTCGACCGATGAAGATTTGGAATACTCCATACAAACCTTGCTGGTGTCTGAATTTGGAGTTTTCGAAGAGAAACCAGAGGAAAAACTCATACAGACTTTCGATCGGTTTAATCATCTCCTGAGTAAGATGATCAAGCATGGAATAGATAGGAAGTTGATCGAGCAGAAAGCAACTTTTATGAAAGGGCTGAGACCAGAATGGATGGCTGTTGTATCAACTGTGAAAGCACATGAACAGTTCAAATCCTACTCTCTAGCAAAACTGGTGGGAATACTCAAGTCCCATGAAAGCGTGGTAACCAAAGAAGCGAAAGTAGTTTCTGGTATGGGATCTTTGGCTCTTGTCTCAAAAGGCAAAAGTATCCCAGAAGATGAAGAAGAGACTGATATGTCTGAGTGTGATCTGACTAGCGAGGAATATGCTTTGATGATATCCAATCCGAAGAAGTTTGCAAGAAGAAAATTCCCTGTCAACAAGAACCGAAACTGGCAGGGAAGTTACAGCTCTGAGAAGGTGAAAGATGAAGCAAAGAACTCCTCTCAAAAGGATGATGAAAAGAAGGAGAGCAAGCTTGCAGGAGACTCTGGATACGACGACAATTACTATCACGTCAAGAACCATTTTGCCAAAGATTGCATGTTAAGAAAAATGGCTGAGAAGAGAGAGGGTGAAGATGATGAGGCGTACTATATGCGCAAGTTAGAAGAAGTCAAGAAGAAGAAGGCGACTAACAGCTCAATGAATGCCTTGATTGTACAGGAGAATGCTGGGGAAGATGAGTTCGGTGGCGTAGAAGTGTGGTCAACTGACTCTGAAGATGAAGAGCTTAGAAGGCCCACTCATGGAAA
The DNA here is from genome assembly GCF_052849685.1 of Lactuca virosa. Taxonomy (NCBI): domain Eukaryota; kingdom Viridiplantae; phylum Streptophyta; class Magnoliopsida; order Asterales; family Asteraceae; genus Lactuca; species Lactuca virosa. Next base: position 431,659,368 of record NC_136428.1, on the reverse strand, counting down.
GGCTTTTGTGGCAAAAGAAGAAGGTTCGGCTGGAAGGTGTTTAATTGTCACTGCTGGACCATCAACCGAAAGTGCAGATAAGGAACCGAACCTGACCGAGAACAAGTGTTTTGCAGCCAAGCCAGTGACTGAGAAGATCAACGACTGCGATCGGCTGATCAAAAAGGTACAATCTATTCTTGAATCTCTTAAAATTCCAAAAACAGATTATGAAGTAGAACTAAATGAATTAAAATATAAATTTTCTAACCTAAGTAGAAGCCTCATGCAAACTCGCTTAGCGAATTCTAACCTAACTGACCAACTCAGCAGGATGTCTTCAAAAAGTGAGGAAAGAAGAATGTGGATTGAGCTGAAGGAAGCAGAGTTAGTTAGAGCTAGGGACGAAAGTATTTATTTGCAAAGAGACAATTTAAAGTTTTTAAAACAAAGAAATATTTTTTGTTTAATAGCTAAGCGTTTATATACTAATATTGCTCAATTACATTTAAGTTGTGAAATTGGAAAGAAAATTCATAAAATGATATTGCCCTTTCTTGAATTTAAGGAAGATGAGATCATAGCAGAATGTGAATCAGAAGTGTCCTCCGAAGAGACATCCATGTCTTATAGGCTTGGTCTGGACAAGATAGAAACCTTCATCGATTCTAAGGAACACAAAAGTATGCTAAAAGATTTCTTAGATGAAAATGATAGGCTAAAAATTAAATCAGAAACTATTCAAACATTTGATCGTTCAAACACCAAACTTGTCGATGAAAATAAAATAGACTTAGATAATACGTCTGAATTTGATGAGGAAAGCGAGATGAGTGTAATCTCAGTAGAGGACGAAGTTGACTGCTCTGAGTTTATGATGAATGAAACCGAGAATGAAAAACCACTAATATCAGAAAACTCGGTTGAATTCGCTCGTCTGTCAAAAGATCAGAAACATAAACTCAAGGAAAAGGCCATGGTCTATCAAAAGGTTTAGATTGTGCCAAATTAGGTATACACAGTTACATGTGTCACTCCAAAGCAAACGGCAGAGTTGAGGATCTTGGTCGATAAAGATAATACTAAAGGGTGCGACGACTACTTCTGGTCTGCCCCCATTGACAACGCAGACGAAACCGTGGGTCTATCTGAGAAGACTACATGGAGGGTTAGAGGAAGATACATTGCTGAACCCATCAACACACCCTCCAATTTCGACAAACCAAACACAAGTGGAACCAAAGAAATCCCTGAGGAACCAATGGTAGAACCGAAAGCTCCAACCAAAACAATGGAAGAACCAAAAGTTCTACTCAAGAGGGTTGAAGAACCGAAAGTTCTAACCAAGAAAGGTGCAGAATCAAAAATGTCCGACAAGACAACCGAAACTCAAAAGGAGAAGCCAAAGACCAGCTTCAATATCCACAAATCTCAGAAGGAGCATGCTGAGCAGAAACGCTTGAGAAATCAAAGATATGCTAAGAATCTAAATGAACGAAAAAGGCACTGGAATTCTCAAAACTCCAACTATGAGCCTCCCAAGAAAGGATCAATGGAAAAAGGAAAGGAGAAATTGAAGGAAAATTTCAGTCCAAACTTCTACTATTCCAAGTCCCAGAACCGAAAGTCCAGTTTCGGTCCTAAACCTAGTTTCGGTCCCCAGTCAAGTTTCGGTCCTAAACCAAGTTTCGGTCCTGAACCGAGTTTCGGTCCTAAACCAAGCTTCGGCTCTAAACCCGGTTTGAGTCCAAAACCTAGTTTCGGTTCCTCCAAGCATAAATGCAACACAAATTCTTTCAAGGACATCAAAGGAAAAGGAAAGCTTGTACCAGACTCTGAGTTGCATAATAAGAAATTATCAGCTGACCCTAAGAGTCAAAAGAAAAATCCTAAATCATCTAACAACACACCAACAAATGCACTTTAGTAAAGATCAAACCACTTTAGTAAAAAGAACATATTTGGTTGATATTTCTGCTGTAATTCCTTTTTCTGTGAAAAACTCAGCAGGACCCAAGAGACTTTGGGTTCCTAAATCTGTCTGAATCTGTAGGTAATCAGTGACGAGCAGTTCGATGATGAATGGTACATAGATAGTGGATGCTCGCGTCACATGACAGGGAGGAAGGAAGAGCTGAGGGAGTTTCGGTCCCTGAAAGATGGTGGGTGTGTAAAGTATGGAAACAATTCCTATGGAACAATCAAAGGGTATGACATGATAACCAATGGCGACTTCTCAATTAGGAAAGTGGCGTATGTAGAAGGATTGCAGCACAACCTCATCAGCGTGTCACAATTAGTTGTGGGCACAGGTTTGAAGGTATCATTTGATGATGAGGGGTCTGAGATAATTGAAAAACAATCCAAGAAGGTTCTGCAGAAATCTGAACGCAAGGGAGAAATGTACCCTCTAAATCTAAACCCAATTCGAGGTACACCAGCTATTTGTCTGCTGTCAAAGGTGAATACCGATGAAAGCTGGTTATGGCATCGACGCCTATGACATCTAAACTTCAAAGACATCAACAAATTGGTGCTTGATGATCACGTTCGAGGCCTTACCCTTCTCAAATTCGATAAAGAGCATTTATGTGCTGCATGTGAAATGGGCAAACCGAGTAGAAAGAGCCACCCTACACGCATAAATACAAAGATAGTTGAAGCTCTTGAACTATTGCACATTGACTTGTGTGGACCTTCGGCTATTGAGAGCATTGGTGGTAATAAGTGCATTCTAGTTATTGTAGATGATTTTTCACGCTTCACTTGGGTTTTCTTTCTTAAGCAGAAATCAGAAGCAACTCCCAAGTTGAAGACATTCATCAAGCAAGTGGAAGTATAGCTGAGGAAGACGGTAAGGAACATCAGAAGTGACAATGGTCTGGAATTCAAGAACAAGGATTTTGAGGAGTTTCTGGCTGATAAGGGGATAACTCACAAATTTTCGGCCCCTTATACACCACAGCAGAATGGGATTGTTGAAAGGCGAAACCGTTCGTTATGCGAGGAAGCCAGAACCATGCTCAGTTTTGCTTCCCTCCCATTATACTTCTGGGCTGATGCAATTGCCACTGCCTGTTACACACAGAATCGGTCCTTGCTCAATAAGAGATTCTCATTAACTCCATATGAGATCTTAAACAATAGGAAACCGAATGTTAAATTTTTCCACATTTTCGGTTCAAGATGCTTTATTTTCAATTCAAAGGAGAACCGAAACAAGTTCGATGTCAAATCCGATGAGGGAATATTTTTGGGTTATTCTCTGTCATCAAAAGCATATAGAGTGTCACCTTTGATGACAATTATTTTAAGAAGGTTCAGAGGACTGAAAGTGACCTAGGTGACATATTCCCAGAATCTGGCCAAGTCTCGGTTCCAATATCCAACTTGTTCGAGGAATACATTCGGCTATTTGATGAACCGGAGAAAGCAATTCACTCCGAGGCGAAATCAGCCAATAACAAAATTGATAATCTCAAAACGGTCATAGACGAAGCTGCTAAAGAGATGAAAAGTGACCCTAAGGGTGCTACGTCATCGACTGGCTCTCCAAACAATAATTCAATGTTCAAGGGGGAGAGCTCGACAGCACCAAAGACAACCCAAGTCTCAGTTGAGGGGGAAAATCCAATTCCCTCCCCAACACATAAAGGTCCGGATGAAAGGGGAAAGTACTGATCCAAAACCAACTAGTAGTAGTTCAATCGAGGGGGAGAAACCAACTTCCTCAGGATACACTTCGCCAGTCGAGGGGGAGAAAGAAAATAAGAGTACAACTGACGAAGGCGAGGGTGATCTATCAGAAGTTGAAGTAGAAGGGGAAGCTGAATTGAATCCAGAATATGATCCAAACTATCCTCCGTTAGTAAAATGGACAAAGGACCATCCCAAGGCACAGATCATTGGTGAATATTTTGAGAAAGTTCTTACTCATTCTCAACAGAAAGCGAAACAAACTGCATTATTCTCAAAAGTTGAATTTTGTATGTTTAATTCGTTCATTTGAAAGGTTGAACCGAAAACCGTAAATGCTGCACTTGATCATTCCGATTGGGTCCATGCAATGCAGGATGAGCTTCATGAGTTCGAATGCAACCGAGTTTGGAGGCTAATTCCCACTCCAAAGGATGCTTCTGTGGTTCGCTTGAAATGGGTCTTCAGAAACAAGTTAGATAAAGAGGGGAATGTCATTCGCAACAAGGCTCGGTTGGTGGTGAAAGGCTATTGTCAAGAGGAAGGGATAGATTATGAGGAAACCTTCGCTCCAGTAGCTAGGTTAGAATCAGTCAGAATCTTTTTGACATATGCTGCTCATAAAAACTTCGAAGTTTTCCAAATGGACGTCAAATGCGATTTCTTGAATGGAGAATTAGAAGCAACACCCTATGTTGAGCAACCGCCGGGTTTTGTGAACGAAAAATACCCTGATCATTGCTATGTGCTGGATAAAGCTGTCTATGGATTAAAGCAAGCACCGAGGGCCTGGTATGAAACACTAACTCGCTTCTTGAAAATGTCAAAATTTAAACAAGGTTCGGTTGACCCAACCTTCTTTCGTAAGAAGCAAGGCGAACATCTAATGATTGTTCAGATTTATGTTGATGATATCATCTTCGGCTCCACGAATCCAAGCTTAACAGCTGAATTCAGGAAGTTGATGGAGACTAAATTTGAAATGAGCGCAATGGGTCCAATTAATTTTTTCCTTGGTTTGAATATTAGACAGGGACCAGAAGGCATATTTATCAACCAGGAGGCCTAAACAAAGAACTTACTGACGAAATTCGGAATGCAGGGTGATTCAAAAGTGAAGGTTCCTATGGCATTTGGCACTAAGTTAACTCCATCTCTAGAAAAACCTGATGTGGACATAACACTATATCGTCAAATGATAGGGTCCCTTATGTATCTAATAGCTAGTAGACCAGATATTATGTTTTCTGTTTGTTATTGTGCCAGGTTTCAAGCCAATCCAAGAGAACCTCACATGGTGGCAGTAAAGAACATTTTCCGTTATCTGAGGCGAACCTCATCTCTCGGTCTCTGGTATCCTGCTAGATCTGGATTCTTCATTCAAGCCTTTTCTGATGCTGATCTAGGAGGATGTGGACTGGACAGAAAGAGCACTACTGGTGGATGCCAATTTCTTGACGGGAAACTTGTTAGCTGGCAGTCCAAGAAACAAACCTGTGTTTCTCTATCCACAGCCGAAGCTGAATATATAGCAGCGACATCTTGCACTTCTCAAGTGGTGTGGATTCAAAGTCAAATGAGAGACTATAGGCTGAGTATAAAGAAGATTCCTCTCTATTGTGACTCAGAAAGTGCAATAAGGATTTGTCACAATCCAGTGTAACACTCAAAAACTAAGCACATTGCACTTAGATATCATTTCATCAAGGATCATGTAGAAGACGGGAACGTGGAAGTACATTTTGTTCGATCCTTTGATCAATTGGCTGACATCTTCACTAAAGCCTTACCTGAAGCTACCTTTAACAAAATTTTACAAGGCTTGGGCATGATGGAAGGTAAGTCAGTACCGAATCCTCAAATCTCTCACTAAAAATTAGACAAGCGAAATGGAGCGAACGCTCGGTCTATTTCGGCTCTAGAATTTTAAGGAACCGAAATGAACCGATCGCTTGGTCTATTTCGCTTCACCCATTTAAGATAAGGTTTCGGTTGTATATCTTGTACACTCTTTTCTCTCATATTTTATCTTTCTGTTTTTATTCTTTTTTAGAAAATTTAAATAATCCAAAAAAAATTTATCTTTCTGTTTTTATTCTTTTTCAGAAAATTTTAAAAATCCAAAAATATTTTATCTTTCTGTTTTTATTCTTTTTCAGAAAATTCCAACAATTCAAAAATATTTTTTTTGTTTTGTTTGTCTGTTTGGTTGGTTTGTGTGGTGTGTTTCTTATTTTTATTAGGTGACAAGAGTACCAGTACAACAGAATGTGAATCTAAGGCAGGTATATTTAATTTCAGTACGAACTAGTTAAGGGTCCCTAGAAGCATGCTGCTGAATGTTGACCAAAGCCTCTACGACTTTGAGCAGGCCTTAATGATTCGATCTATACCTATCGTTTCTTCCCAATTAGGCCATTAACTACAACTCAGTCTAGAGCTACCTTACTCTTCTCATATGAGTTAAGAGTTTTTCTACTTTGCCACATCTATCTCGCAGAAGGTACTTTCGGTTCTATAGCCACCTCCCTTATATTCTCCATCTACTTTCGGTTCACCATTGTAACCCTTATATTCTCCATCTACTTTCGGTCCATCTACGTATACCTGGGAGTAACCACACTGTCACATCGCGCTTTTTCAGGCGACGTTTTATTGATCACGTCCTTTTCATCAAGATTTTTCTCTCTCCTGGCAATGGTATATAAAGGGTTTCCAATTTTATTTGTCTGTTACTGGCAACATTTTTTCTCTGAAAAATCAACGCAGCGCAAACTGTTCATCTTCTTCCTTCTTCGATCACCAATGGCGACTTCTTCATCAGTTCATGATCAGACGGTATCATCATCTTTACTCACCATTAAGCCAAACCAAAATATGATCATCGAACTTAACCCTTTCTTGTATGATGCATATATGCTGCACGTGGTGGAATGTTTGAAGTATTCACCCCTGGTTTTAGCCCTAACCCAGGTTGAAGCTGTTCCAATGTCGCTATTATCGCAAGTGTATTCTACAGCGTCTTATGACAAACAAATAAAGTATTTACTTTGTCATCCACGATAAGAAGGCATCTATTTGGAAGGTGAAGTTTTGTCCGATTTTGAATCTTGCCATCGATTCTTCTGTCATCTCGCCGGACTTTATCACGACGACTCAGTTATTCTCGATGTTGTACGAGATGGGGTATACCGATGTGCTAACCACCATTACCAAAGTGAAGAAGTCATGTTTACCGTCTCAATGGAATGGCCTGCTCACTCTACTGATTAAGGGATTAGCAGAACGAAGTGGTGGTTCATACGGTACCAGCAAGGGTTTCCTTACCCTTCGTTATGGAATTTACAACGGGATCAATCTTGATTATGGGTCAATAATCTGGTCTCAGGTGGTGCAGAGCCTCAACACATCAACGAGGCATTCTGAAATCTCTTGTGGAAGATTTTGGACTCTGATTACGAGGAAAACGATCAATTCTTTGGAGATTCCAGTTATGAAGGATGCTCTGCTTGCATCTATCGCTACCTTCCACACAAAGAAGATCATCATCTCGGATCCAATCAAGTTTCCTCATAATGGATCTATTCCTGAATCTATGTATCGAGGTGTTGCAGAAAAGAGCAATGTTATGGCTGACTATCGGAAACTCACTCCCACTAGACCGAGGGTACTTTCTCCAGAACAGCAGGCTGCCCTGGATGCCTTGGACAAGCCTACCAACCGAGGGAAGAGGATCTCCAAGAAAGAACCCACTGAGGAAAGAAAGTCTAAGTCCTCCAAGTCTTCAAAACGAAAGTCTACTGAAGGTGATTCTTCTCAGCAAAAGAAGAAGAAGATAAAGAAGATGGCTCGAAGGTCTAAGAGTCCCACTCCTCCAAGCACAGATCATGACGATGAGGAAAATGAGGAAGAAGAGATTCATCATGACTCACCGAGAGGGAACACTCCTCCCCGTTCCCCTACTCCAACAGAATCTCCCAATTACAACAGAATTCCCACACCACCTCAATCACCAAAACAGACCATTCCTCTCTCTGTTCATGTTGTTACTCCACCAGTCTCAACTACAACTTTACCACCACCACCTCCCATTACTTCTGTTTCTATTTCCACCACTTCTTTATCATCTCCAATCCTTACAGAATCCACAACCACTACCATTCCTGAATCCACAGTAAGAGTCAACGTATCTGATACGGGGCTACTACTGCAACAGACACTCCTATCATCACTAAACCTCTTTCACCAACAAACTCAACTGATTCTGGTGCTACTCTTGGGGGAGAGAATGAGGAATTTGACTCTACCTACTTCAGTCCTTACCGGATTCCGACTGATGATGATAATGATGCTCCAGTCACAAGTCAAGATTTACAGGGCATTCATGACAAACTGGACCGATTTCTTGAAGATAGCAAAGCTTATGGTGGTGTGGTTCTTAAAAGCTTTTTTAGAGACTGCCATCGACCAATACACAAAGGCCATTGAGAAATCTACTAAGGTAGTTGATGCGTCCACCTCTTCCTGTAAAAAGGCAACAACATAGGTTACTGAGGTTATTCAAACAACTCAGATCTTCCTTGACTCTTTGAAAGCTCATGCTGACACCAATGTAGCGAAAGTACAATCCTCTGTGGACTCCTTTTCTAAGTCCCTTCAAGAAGAATGCACTAAGTTCGAAGCTGTACGCTCATCGCTCCAAACCGAGACCACTTCTTTTTTACAATCAGTGGATTCTTGTTTTGACGCTCTTCATGCTAATCTGGCAGCCGAAAGTGCCTTGAAGGAGGATCTGGCCAAACACAAAGCCACTATTGAAGTTCAGAAGGTGCAGCTAGCCCAAGCTGAGAAAGAAATCTCTTTGTTGAAGACACAACGGGCTGTGTATAAGAGCTGTGCAGGTGAGGTGAAGGACTTGTTGACCAATTTGCTTGGTGCTCATGATCCTATTTTAACTCTTACAATTCGCAATCATCTTACATCCAAACTCCTTCCTGCCCTTGGAATGCTGCATGAAATGAAGGGTGTTTCGGAGGGGTTCGTACCACCAAAAAGGGGGAGAAAGCAGTGCTTGTGTTGTTCAACCGAGAGTAATTGTGAAAACAGAAGGTGCTCAACCGAAAGCAACAACCAAACTGAAGGATAATGTAGCTTCAGGTTCTGGTTCACAAGCAAAGCCAAAGGAGACCATTGATGAAAGTGATAGTGATGTAGAAGAAACCATTGCTGAAGCTCTCAAACGAAAGAAAAGAGACAGAGAGCTGGATGAAACTCTGAAAATTGCTAAGGAAGCAGAGGAGAGGGAAAGGATAAACAAAGAAGAAGAAGATGCCTTGAACTGCAAGAAGGCTTTGTTTCCCTTGTGGACGAAATAGACACTTATCAATCAGGCGATTGAGTTTCCTTCTGTCTATTGGTTGGAACCAGTTGCTTCGTTTGATTGTGATAACTCCAAGGACTCGCAGTTCGATATGCCGATTACCAGAAAAGCTTTCACGTTTCATTGCTTTGATGCGACTGCTGAGGTTCCTTTTCCCCATCCTAAGGTTGACCGAGAGTTGATAGACTTCTACTTGAAGTATGGGCAACCACAGTACCTGACTTGGAGCGCACAGAAGATCATTACAGTCAAGGTACTCAAACCTTCACCTGCTGGGAGATTTGTTAACGTTAATTTCAAGATCACTCGTGGTTCAGTGAACACGGTGTCAACTATCTCTCTAGCAGATCTTCCTAATCTCAATCCTCATGACTGGATTCTGCTGTTCAACATTCTGCTCACTAATCCTAAGGAATATGAGCCTATTTTAGAACATCTGAAGAGAATGTTGGCCTCCTACATCCATGAAGTTGCTACTATGGATCAGGAGATAGCAAGAGTTATGAACAAGAAGCCAACAGTCAAGCCCACACTGAAACTAGGGGATGTGAACAAGATGAAGATAGGACAGATAGATTCAACAAATCTTACTGTCATGTTCACGAAGGGTGAAGCTCACAAGTTTCTGTTTGCTCTGGTTGACAAGCACCTATTTTCAACAGACTGCTTGGAGCACATCATCAACATCATACATAGATGCAAGCAGAATTCAGAGGCTGATAAGAAGAATTTTACAGACATGCTTCGGTGGTACATTACGTTTCGTTACCATCTTTTAGCCGTTATACCGAAGGTTTTTAGGACTGTGAAGAAGGCTTCTGTTATTAAACAAGATTGAGGTCTCGGCTCCAAAGACGCAAAGGGGGAGATTGTTGAGTCCATTTGTGTTGCGTCTTGGACCTTAAGTTTTGTATTCGGATTGGGCCTGTCCATCCGTGATTATCTAGATTAGCCAATAGGGTTTTACTATAAATATCCATGCATGTATGCGTATTTAACAGTCGATTACTACGTATATTATTGTAACCCTAAACACCTCTACAGTCGAAGTTCTTCATCGAGCTCTTATGAGGTGTTGAAGTATTAATCATACAACATATTCAGTGCCATTCTTGTGTTCTTTATTACATTCTTAATCATTAACTTGCATAGAATAATACGATCCTAAGAGAACATAGTTCTAACAGATTCTTTTGAGATTCACTGATCTTTTCAATGGCATGTTTCAATCTCGAGTGTGCCATTCATGTTTTGTGATTGGGATACCGAGGATCACAAAACAAGGTGTTAAGTAACCATGCAAATTACTTAGTACCCTTAATGTTTTTTCACTTAATCGATGTGCCGGTTAACCACACACGCTCCATCGACCTATGAAAAACCTTAAGTCACCCTTTGCCTACCTTGTTAAGTCCAAGTTAGTGTGCCGGTTAACCACACACGGTCCACCAACGACTTAATCAAGGTGCAAAGTGTAATTTCATGGGTTATCACCTTATTCACATTTTCCTAAAGTAACTAAGATTGGGAATTTATAAAACATTTAGTTACTTTATAATAATCATTATACTTTTAATGAGAATTTTAAGTCATTGTCCTACCCGTTCGGCTAACGACCCTCCACCAGTCAAGGAAGCGGTGGGTGAGAGTGGACACCCATTAAGCTGCCATTTTATAGGCAACAACCTTATACCCCCCTTATAGACCGGCTTCGTGAATGAGGCCTACTAACGATCAAACGACTTGATCTTATACATATATATATATATATATATATATATATATATATATATAAATAACTTATAATAATATAAAGTATAAGGGTTGAATTTTAACTTTTAAAATTCTAAGGGTTGGAACTAAAGTTAATTAAGATGACTTTACATGTTCCAAAACTTGAGGGCAAGTTTTGTAAGTTTACAAAACTCTTCAATGCATAACTTATGAGATTAATTGGTTCATTAAAATGAGTGACTCTTCATTTTATGTAACCTATGTGTTTCTTTAATGGACTTTAAAAGATAAAACTTTTGGTAATCCATAACTTGAGGACAAATTATGGATTCCATTAAAACACATAATGATCAAGAATTAAAACTAGCAAGAAGTTACAAATAATACCTATGATCATCTAAACTCATAAGAACATGAATATGAATATCAAAATTTCAAGAACACATAAAATCATGGAATTTTGATATTAGCCATTGTAAATGGATTAGAACAACCATTACACCATCTAAAACAAGTTTTAAAACATCAAAATAGTTTAGGGTAATGTTTCTAGTCCATTTCCAGCAGCAAAAGTCGAAAATCTGTTGTCAGAGCCTCCTACTCGTCGAGTGCACGAACCTACTCGACGAGTAGGATGAATTTTTTCTTGGACTCGTCGAGTCCCCCCATGGACTCGGCGAGTTCACTGTTCAGACATCATGCAATTTCGATTTTTATCACTATTTTGCACGAATAACAAACAAACAAGCCTAGGCTCTGATACCACTGAAGGGTTTTGAGCATTCTAACACTCCTAAGTGTACATGCAACCCTAGAAAACCTTGGATTTATGTTTGTCTAAAATACATGCAAAATACTTTTTCCAAGGTTCATAAACCTATCTAGCATACATGGGGAACTTTAAACATAAAAAATGGCTAGAATTACATACCTTGTAGTTGTTTTGATTCCTTGAAAACCTTGAGAGCCTAGCACCCCAAGTGTGATGCCTCAAATGTTTCACACAACACCAAATGCTTTGGAATGACTTTGAGGGTATGTAGAACACTTGTAAAAATTGGCTTGCCCTCTCTTCTTTCTAGTGTAGCCGATTTTGGTGGTTATCATGTTCCTTATATAGTGTGTTACATTTAGGGTTACACCATGTAAACCCTAATGTAACATGGCTCTTCATTTCCATGACCCATGGGTTTGTAACTCCCATGGAGCATCCATGGAGCATCCTATGGACCTTAGTCCAACTTGATAACCCATGGAGCCTTTTAGCCCACTATGCAAGTTATGGATGATTTACACAATCAACCCATATATTTAATTAGTCTCCTTTTGATTACTTAACTAATTGTAGATTAATTCTAGATCAATACTAATTAAATAATACTATTAATATATTAGAACTTATAATATATTAATAAACCACAAGTGTTATTTCTCTCATTTAGTATATCCAAATGCATGATGCCATGCAACCCAAATAGACCATGCCGGGTCGGGTCAAGTACATACCAGAAATAGTTATGGACTTAGACACCTTATCCAATACATTATACTCTTGGACGCATTAAAAATAATGAACATCCTGGGGTCTGAAATAGTTAGAAGATCCTTAATACTGATCGGATTCAACACCGAAATCAAACACACAATCGACGAGATAAAGCTATCTATCTACATAGAGGGGGTAAACTCTATGCAACGTTTTTGTGTAATTGATACATTATCCTCTTATAATGTTATACTAGGTAGACCATGGATCCACGAAACGAAGGCTGTCCCATCGATATATCATCAATGTGTGAAGATGCCCACCCCATGGGGGACAGTGAAGATCACATGAGATCAACAAGAATCCAAAGAATGCTACGAGACTTCAATGAAATATTCAACAATACCACAACAAGCATAGAAATTAAAACATGGGGCATGAGACGTAGTAGAAACAAGAGAGCAAGATGTAAAGGAAGTGCCCCTGAACCTTGAGGATCCTGAAGCCAAAATTCTCATAGGATCCTCAATGTCTAAACAAATCGAACAAGATCTAATGATATTCCTCAAATCTAAAAGCAAGACATTTGCATGGAAGCACGAGGACATGAAAGGTATAGAAAAAAATATAATAACCTATATTCTTAATATTGATCCATCTTTTAGACCAATACATCAAATCAGAAGGAAGTTCGCACCGGAGAGAAACCAAATTATACAAGAAGAAGTATAAAAACTTCTTAAAACAGGAATGATCAAGGAGGTGAAATTCCCAGTTTGTAAGTGTTTTAGTGTTACTCTTGTTCAAATTCAATTTTCTACTTGTTGTTGCTTTTTATAGGTGGCTGATCACGTCTCTCTATATAATGAGGATTCCAAGCAAAGCTGGCTCAAACAGAGCATGCCTTGAGAGAGCAAGAGGAGATCAACAAAGAGCTTCTGTAGAGGGTGGAGATGCTGATCAAGGAGAATGCTGATAAGGAGGAGGATCATGCGGCTGGGATGAATGAGATCATAGCTGAGGAAAAAGCTAGTGCTACAGTGGTTGTTTGGGAGACAAAGATCAAGCTCACGGAGGATCTGGAGAATTCAGGATCCTAGGACGTGGTCGGATGGCATAAGGCCCTAACCAAGTTTACTGGAAAGCCCGTGAAGGCTAGTCAGGATCTTGTATTGTCGCTGGAGGAGGGAGAAGGGAAGGACAAGTAGGAGGCGGTTTCAGGTGGTAGCAATCAATCTTTAGTGTGAGATTGCTTTGGTTTCTTTAAAAACAATGAGAATGAATTTGGGTTTGTAAGACAATTTAATATATATATTGTTCTTGTGGGGTTGGTGGGAAACCCGTTTAATGCTATGGTTGTTTTATACTTCTTTGCATTCTTAATTGAATTGCATGGTTGTAGCTGTAGGATTTCTGAGGATCCTTATAATCAGGATCTTAAGGAGTTTAGGATTTGCAAGAACTCTTAGGATCTAGATAACCTAAAAATATTTAGTAACCCATTTAGGATCTCAAAACAATTGAGATCCATTTAGGATAATAATTATTCAATCATCACGTGAGAAATAAGGATAGATAGAACCTGATTATCCTCTGACTTTGTGATCTTTAGGATTCACTTTCATTTGACTTAGGAGAAGTGTAAAGTTACGATTCTCTTAGTTCCATAGGATCCTAAAGTTCGTATATGGGAGGATCCTTGCTTTAAGATTTTATCAAGGAGGATCCCTAACTGTCTTCGACTTAGTAAATTGTAGGGAGGATCCCACTTTAGGGATCAATTGGAAATGGCTCCAACCTAGAAAATAACTGAGGTAACTTTTGTTTTGCAACATGATAGTGCTACAAGTCTTACATATTTTCTGGGGAACTTCCCAATTTCAAACAACACGTTAGTTTTATAATCCTTGGAAAGTCTCAAGAGAGAATCCCAGTCTAAGATTTACACGTTAGTGCTATAAAGTTTAGTAAATTACTGGGGAAAATCCTGATTGCGTGATAATGTTATAAAGCATAGTTACTTTCTGGGGAAGATCCCAATCTTGAGATAACATGAAAATGTTATGAACCTTGCATATTTTCTAGGGAAGATTCCAACTTGAGATAACATGAAAATGTTATCAACCTTAGGAATTATTTGGGGAGGATCCCAACTTGAGATAACATATCAATGTTATAAACCTTAGATTTCAACTTTAGGATCTTAACTGACGTTCAGAAATAAGAGGGTTGCCAAGTCACTGCAGCGTGAAATGATCCACTTATTCACATCTCATAGTAAGATAATTTGCGTCCAAGCGAGGTGTAGAAATCTTAACTCGTATGAAAGAGGTAATTAACTCTTTAAACCTTAGAGGTGATTAATTACCCTTATTGGTAGGAGAGATGATCAATCTCTATTCTTAGGATACTTGTGTTACGAACTATAGGACGTTGTAGCTATGGGACTCTTAGGTGCCAGTGTCTTCAAACGTCAAGATCCTTGTTTATCAAGATCCTTGAATCTTCATATGCCAAGATCCTTGAATGTCAGGATCCTTGAGTGTCAGGATCCTTGAGTATCGGGATCCTTGAGTCCCTGCGCACAAGAAACATTAGCTAGGGGTGGGCGTTAGTCTAGCTAACGCCCCTCCGATGCTTAAGTTAGTAATGGTAGTTGAAGATAGCAAAATAAAAAATAAAGGGTAAAAGGCGAAGAGTATGCATAACTTGAGTGTGTTGGAAAATGACTAATCTTACTTACATAAAATAAACTTTAAGATGTATAGCATTCTAGGATCTTGGCAAGATATGTCCATCGAGGGTAGCTAGCCAATATTCCCCATTTCCTGCTTCGACATCTACGAGATACGGTCCTTCCCATTTTAGGTTCCAGTTTACCTGCACTAGGATCCTTGGTGTTTTGGAATGTTTTCTTTAGTACCAAGTCTCCTATTTGGAATCTTCTGACTTTTATATTTTTATTGTACGCCTGGGTGATTCTCTGTTGATGAGCAGCGATACGGATCTTGGCAAGATTCCTGAGTTCATCAACAGTATCAAGATCCTGGGTCAAGATCCTATCGTTGTTTTCTCGATTTTGAAGTAGGTATCTTGCTTTTAGGATCACCAATTCAGTGGGTATCATTGCTTCTACTCCGAATACCAAGTAGTATGGGGTTTGACATGTGGCTACTTTGGAAGTGGTCCTATCTGCCCATAGTACGAAAGGAAGTTCTTCTGCCCATCTTCCTTTCTTTTCATCTAGCTTTTTCTTCAAGTTATTGACTATGATTTTGTTGCTGGATTCTGCTTGACCGTTGGCTTGAGGCTAAAAATGTGTGGACATTACCATCCCGATTCCCCATCTTTTGCAAAAGTCTCTTGTCCTTTTTCTTATGACTGGGATCCATTGTTGTTGGAACCTGAAAGTGAACCTCTAGCAATCCTAAGTACTCATTCCGAAGTGTGTATGTTCCGAAGTGGAGAGTGGTCCGGAATCTGTCCGGACCAGGAAAGAAGAAAATGTGAAGACGAAGGCATTCCAAAATGACTCTCATGTCCGGAATAGATACTGATCCGGAGCAACTCTATTTTGTCTTAGTACATTTATTACATTTGTCTTTGTATTGATGTAACGTTTGATAGGACTTAGTCTTTTGTTGTATTTGGATAATCAGAATGTCAGAAACATTTCTATTGTCTAGTCCTGCGTAAGCACTCTAGTTAATTCATTGTAACCTTCACTCCTAATTATAGGAACATTCAATACAAGTCAATATCGGATCATTCATTCAACTTTGGCACTTTACTAAATTATTTCAAACTTCTTTCAAACATTCTTCTTGTTCTTCATTTATTGACTTTGCCTTGATCATTTATTCTGATTGTTCATTAAATGACTTGATAATTTGTTGAATCTATTATCTAAGACTTGACTGGTCTTTCCAGGCTTGACTTGAACATTTATTAGCAAGCAGACATTGATCTTAAGCATTCACTCAAGGTCTGAGTTTTCAAACCTTGTCCCTGCACATTAGATCAACCTTGTTCTCACAATTAGTATCAGAGCTTGACAGGTTGTCCTTTGAATCCATAAGATCAGATTATAGTTGGTTTGAAATTACCTTGGTATTTCAACCATTTCTGTGTTAAGGATAAAAGTTCTTCTATATACCACTTTAGCTTGAAGATATGTTAACTTCAATGGCTGCTTCTAATCCTCAGCAAATGATTTCAATGCAAATCACAAATAGTGTGGGTGGCCCTACACGTGCCCCATTGCTAGTTGTGGAAGAATATGATCACTGGAAAGTTAGAATGAAAAGATTTTTACTGGCCAAGGATAAACGTGAAGAAATCTGGAGATCCGTCACAAAAGGTCCACATTTTCCTATAAGAACAGTTGTAAGAGATGCAACTGCTCAGCTCATGCGTGAAGACGAAACTCGCCCATCTCCTCTAACTGCAGATGATCAAGTTGCTTTCTCAGAAATGGTGTTTGGTGTTCCTCCTTCACTCTTTGAGCACATCAAGCTATGCAAATCAGCCAAAGAGATTTGGGACACTCTTCAGGACCTGATTGAAGGTTCAGAAAATATGAAAGACAAGCGTCTCACCTCAGTTGTCAACGACTTCGACAACTTCACCACTACTCCTAGTGAATCAGTGGCCTCAGCCTCCAACCGTTACCGTATCGTGGTCAACAACATGACTGCTCATGGGATTGTCCGAACTCCTTTGGAGTACAATCTCAAATTCATAAACAGTCTCGGCAAAGGACGGGAAAATGTAAAATCTTGTCTTCAAAGCAATGGTTCCTTGAAAAAGTTGAAGCTCTATCAACTTTTTGATGAACTTCAAGGACATGAGTCAAATGTTGCTCAAACCATAAGGGAACTCTACGGAGGTCCTCTTGCCCTTGTAAGTTCTTTTGAATCAACCATTCCGAACTCATTTACTTTGGATCCCTTCTAACCCATTGTTCCATCTGTTCAAACATACGCACCCACCTTACCTACACAAATATATCCTGTTGATGATTCCGAAGCCATGGACACTGAACTTCGTTTCCAACAGGAGTTCGCTCTACTCTCAATGAAGTACAAACGCCCTTTCAATCCTTCTTACAAACCTTACAAAAACCGATTCCATGCTCCTCACCAGAACAATCCTCAACCATACCCAACTCCGGAACCTAAACCCTCTTCGGAAAATCCTCCTGCATACAAATCGAACCTCTCTAAGCCAAACTCTACTTCGGAACCTTCTCAGAGTTCCAAATCCGACAAACCAAAAATTGTGTGTCATAAGTGTGGACATGCAAATTATTTTGCTAAAGATTGCCTAGCTGATGCTTCGCATAAACCAAAAATCAAGGATTCTGTCTACTACGTCCGAAAAGCACAAGAGATGGCTGAAAGTGAAAAAGCCTTTGTGACAACAGTGTCAAGAGATGTTGAAGGATATTGGTCATCCGGGGATGATGATGACATGGTAACTGGAAGGAATATGTGTCTGATGGCAAGACAAACGGTTGAATGTGATGAAGGATATTGGTCTTCTGGGTCAGAAGATCAAGATGATGTTGTTGAACCTCACTATTGCTATATGGCCACCAACAATCCACCAAGTCGAAGCATCGTTCAGCAGGTAAAATCTATGATCTCTGATAACAATTTTGATCTATCTCTTTGTGAACCTTATCTGACCCAAATCCAAACAGATATGGGCACCATCTATAAAGCCTATGAGTCTGCCATAGAAGCCATTGAGAAGAAGGATTGTGAACTAAATCGTCTTAGGTTACGTTTTGAGGATAAAAAATTGAAAATCGAGTCTTTAGAGCATGAGCTTGTAATATCAAAAGATGAATGTATCATTTTGAAAGATAAATATGAAATCACCTATTCTGAACGAAGCATTTTAATTTCTGATAACAAACATCTCAATGCCAAGATAGATGCTTTGCATAATTCTATAGACATGCTTGAAGCAGACATTCGGATGACTCAAAATATTCATCATCCATGGTCTAAAGCACCTGGTCTCGGAAGCGAGTTTCTGAAACCAATTGCTAGTCCCCTGAAGGAATTGCAAAATTTCACATTCATGGAGAGGTTCCGAACATCAAACACTCGGATACCCCTGTTTCTCCCTTGTCACCACTTCCGGAGACTACATACCATTTTGAGTCCTTAATTCCTGAGTTCAAACCAATTGTTGTCAAGTGTCCTGATTCCATGCCACTTCCGCCTCTGATAAACCTGTACCTGAATCGGACCACGAAATTTCATTACAGTCTTCCAAATTGCGTACATTATGTTCCTAGGAGTAATCATACAAACAACTGCGTATTTGAAGAAATTCCCTCCCTGACAAGTGAAACTAATACCTCTGAGTTTGTATGGACATCCTTAGATGATAAAGTTGAAAAATCAAGCTGTGTCTCCTCTGATTCTTGCGAATCTGATCCCTTGGTAGTTTCAAAAAAGAAATTGATTCCTATTACTCCTGAGTTTAGTAATCCATCCGTAGGACAAACTTCAAAATCCTAATCTAGGATAAAACCAATTTTGAATAGGAAGGATATTGTTGATCCCAAAGTAGAAGCTCGGAATGCATATAAGAAGGAAGTTAAGACAAGACAAAATTCCAGATTCATTGAAAACTCCAGACCAATTGTATCTCAGAATTCTCATGCATCAACTCATAGTTAAAACTCCTTTGCTCCCACTAAGATCCTCAAAAGACCTTCTGAATCTCCTAGTTGTATAGCACCCAAGAATGTAGACAATTCTACTCAGCCTAAATCTCGTATGAATGCCACAATAGTCCAAAACACTTCTCCTCGGACTATTTCATCAGTTTTTATTGCAAAATCTGATGGCACAAATTTTAAATTAAATCTCTCAAAAACCAATGTGTCACCCAACAAATCCATAAATCCAATGAAAACATCTTTTTCAAAATCTTGAAAGAAAAATCTTGTGTGGAAAGTCAAAACTCCCATTGATGAAACACCAATTCCGGAGGTTACAAATGTTACCAACACTCCGGAAGTCAAAGGTCCGAAGAAGACCGTTTGGAACCCTCAAGTCATTGAATATGACTACTGGATAGATGAAAAGACGTTAGCCTTCTGTCTGTTTCCAAAGAATTCGAAGAATACCACCCAGTAACACAAAGTTGTTCCTAAGTCACAATCAAAGTCCAAAGCTCGTACCTACGTCCCAAATTCTAATTCGGAGCCTAAAAACTCCATTACTCACTAACTTTGTTGGGGTACAAAGTTATTCATGGTTGACTTTGTAAATGTTTGACTTTTGTAAAACCCACTTGCATGTGGTGCATTTGCCTTTAGACCCATGTGTTAGTGAGAGTGAGAGAGAGACATGTAAACACCTCTATATAAGGTGGGTTCATACCACTTGTAGAGGTGTGCTTGAGAGATGTAAAAGTGAGTGTGTAAGTGTGTGTTATTTATGTAGTCTAGAGCTAGATCCTTTTTGTGTAGCACCATATACAATCAATACATCTCTTGAACACCCAAATCACCATGTTCATTGTGCAATCTTTAATTCCGCATGCCAAACCATGTTCTTTTGTCACAACAATTGGTATCAAAGCGAGTCTTCAAGATCAACGTGATTTTTGAAGAACGATTCTCGGTTTGGCAACATTTGTCACAATTGGAGAAATTTTGGTGAGTCTCTCTCTATGATCTCTCTTAATTTCATTGAATCGTGCGTTGCGTTTTTGATTTGTGTTCGTTTGACTCGTTAGATCAGATTTGTTTTTACCCCCTCGATGATCCAATAAAAATTTTGTTTAGATCAAGCCCAACCAAAAACAAAATCAAATTTTCGTTACTGTTCATTAAATCCAATATTCAAAGCCCAAAACAATTTCTGTTGCTTAACTGTTCATCGATTGTATTTTGAATCCAAAATAATGATCGGTTACTGTTCATTCAATAAAAATATTGAGCCCAAACATTAATCTTGAGTCGTTACTGATCGTATCGTGTAATTAGGTCCAATTACAACTGAGTAGTTTTTTTATCCTATGAACTACATTCGCTCATTCTCATTGTTCGATTCTTGAGTCGTTGTTCATGAATCGATCCCATTTGATTAACAGATTCATGAAAATCGACATCATTTCGTCGATTTCATCCTAGTCTAAATGTATTTGGAACTGATTTGATGTTTGACTTGAACTTGTTCTTGAGCTCTATTCCAGAATAAATGTTCTATGATCGGATATCTTAAATCAAAAAGGTCGATATATACTTGAATATGTTTTCGTGTTCGCTGTTTGATTTTCAATTCTTGACTGGTGTTTCTTGGATCGATTGAAAACGAAAGTGTTTGTTTAGGGTCAAAATCGAATTTGAAGTAATGTTCTTGTTCAATTTAACTGTTGATGATGTCGAATTTTAAGTAATTGAAATCGAAATCAAAGTTGGGATATTGCTATCGTATTCGATTTGATTTGAAAAATGGATGATGAACGACTCAAGAACAGATACGGATGGGTTAATTGAAGAGTCAAAACAAAAAGTCAAAATCTTTGTTCTTGGTTCAACTTGTACAAAAGCTTTATTGAGTTGTACAATTGGTTCATCATCATTTTGTTCTTCAGTTCCGATTTCACTTCATTGTTCCTAATAATCAATGATAAATTGAAATCAAGTTTTGATGGAAATCTGTTGGAATCGCTGTTGATTGTACCATTTGGAATCGAAATGTTGATGTTGGATTATGTCGATTTGGGCAAGGCAAAGTATTAAATTGGAAGTCTTGGATTCGTTGGTTCACAGCTTGAGAACAAAGCATTGTAAGTCGATAGTCGATTTTGGGAAGAAATCGTTAATGTCGATGTGTGTTAAAGAACGAAAATTTGATTTTCGGTTGAATGTACGAAGTGAGGAACTGTAAGGAACGAAGAACTGTAAGAACGATTTTGAAGAGTCGATGGGTCAAGGGAATCGATGATGTTAATGGGCACAAAATTGAAATTGAAAGAATTTGGGGTTAATAACTGGTGAATCAATTAACGAAAATGGGTGTTTGATTTCGTACGAAGCCTTGATGTTAACCTGTTGTTGAATGAAAGAAGTGTGTTGTTCTTTCAAACGAAAAACTGTAAGAACGAAGTTATGATTCAGAGGTTGGATGATTAAGAGGTTACTGTTCATTAAGAGGCTTCGTTATGCTCTAATTTCGTGTGAAAAATTCCATGTGTTTGGATGGATAATTTCGTACGAAGTGAACAATGGTTGGAAAAGTTTCGTTCATATGAACAACTGGATTCGTACGAATTGTGAAGATTTCGTATGGATTGGAAAGAAGAAAGAAATGTTTCGAAAATGGTTCTTGAAAATTCGCATGTTTGTCACATGACAATTTCGTATGAATGGCAAAATTTTCGTATGCTTTGTATGTTGAGAATTTTTTTTTGATTGGGGAAGATGAAGTTTCATACGAAGAGGAGAGAGAAAATTTTGGGTGAAGATGATTTTCGTACGAAGGGGAGAGAGAAGGAAAAAGTTTCGTGTGTTTGGGTTGCCTGATTTCGTGTGAATTGAGGAAAAATAAAGCAATGTTACGTAAATGGCCCCTGAAATTTCGTTAGTTTAACACCTTTCCAAATTTTCGTATGAAGAGGAGATGCTTTCGTACGAAGCGTTGCAAGTTTCCTATGTTTTTAAAGTCAAATGGAGAAAGTTTTGAAAAGAGTCTCTCAAGTTTCGAATGGTTGACAAATGGAAAAAGGCTTCGTATGAATGATCAACATTTCGTATGATTTGAACAAATGGCAAATTTTCGAATTCAGCCCCTGTACCTTCGAATATTTGTCACTTCAAAAATTAATTGAAGTTTCGAATGTTTGACACTTTTCACCCAAATTCGAAAATTTTTGGAGCTTCGTATGTTTGGGGTAACTCTTCGTATGTTTGGAACAAAAAGGGCAGAATTTTCGAAAATAGTCCATGAGGCTTCGAATGTTTGGCAGTTTGTACGCAAATTCGAAAAAGGACTGTTTTTGCTGAAAATTGAAGAAAATGCATTTCAAGCCTCTGCAGTTTGTGCAAATTGACGCTTTCTACCCAGTTTTGGAAAATGGGGAGAGTTTTGCATATTTGGCTGTTTTGGGCGCACCGGGTCACTGAAAAATTTTTGAGAAATTTTGTCAAAGGCGATCCGGGAACGAAGCTAAAAATTGAATATTTTTTTTGGGTTTTCCGGATTAAAGCGCAAAGTTTATGCCACATGTTAAGGGGGAGTTTTGACACGAAAAAATCCGAATAGAGCACGTTCTCTTTCCTTGAAGGTTTTATAATCAATTTTTGATTATAAAAAGGGGGAGAAATTTATATGGAAGTTCGAACTTGAATTTTTCATATTACGCGGATTTGATGACCGAAGTGATCTTGAATTTTTGAAGCTTAGAAATGATGCAATTGGAAGTTCGAAAATGATTTATTTTCGAAATGGGTTTGGTTTTATTGAAGATTTTTGGGGTGTGCTTTTGTGCTCAACTTTTGGTGATCAATTTGGAGTTTGAGAAGCTCGTGATCATTCGTTGATGCTCGGTTTGTATGGTCTCACATCCCAGAGCCCAAATTGAAGAATCATGGAAGAATTAAAGATTGAAGTTCGTTTCGACATGTGTCATCTTTGAGGCTCGAACCATGTAGTTGCTCGATTTTGGAAGATTTGAAGTGGGTCATTCATTCCTAACTTTGAGGGGGAGATTGTTGGGGTACAAAGTTATTCATGATTGACTTTGTAAATGTTTGACTTTTGTAAAACCCACTTGCATGTGGTGCATTAGCCTTTAGACCCATGTGTTAGTGAGAGTGACAGAGAGACATGTAAACACCTCTATATAAAGTGGGTTCATACCACTTGTAGAGGTGTGCTTGAGAGATGTAAAAGTAAGTGTGTAAGTGTGTGTTATTTATGTAGTCTAGATCTAGATCCTTTTTGTGTAACACCATATACAATCAATACATCTCTTGAACACCCAAATTACCATGTTCATTGTGCAATATTTAATTCCGCATGCCAAACCATGTTCTTATGTCACTACAAACTTTGCAGGCACTTTGTGCTTCGGAGCAAGAAACAATATGGTATATTGATAGTGCTTGCTCCATGCACATAACGGAGTAGAAAGATTTTCTGCGAGACCTAAAGCTTTCTCCAAACGCTGGTTACGTGACATATGGCAACAAATCCAACTCCTAAATTCGTGGTTATTGAATTCTCACCAATGGAAACTTCTCTATCTCAAATGTGGCTTATGTAGCTGATCTGAAACATAGTTTGATAAGTGTTGCTCAGCTCACTAATTCAAATCGTCGTGTGGAATTTTGCAAAAAGTACTGCTATGTAATGACTGAAGACCGGAAAGAGTGCTTAATCAAGTCGCTTCGCAACAAGAACATGTACCCGCTCGACATCAACATGATTATTGGCAAACCGCAACTCTGCCTTCTCACCAAAGCTGTTCCTGACTTCGGCTGGTTATGGCACCAAAGGCTCGCTCATCTAAACTTTCGGTACATGAATGATCCCATATCAGGCGAAATGGTGAGAGGTATACCTCTTCTCAAATTCGAAAATGATCATTTGTGTGATGCTTGTGAGTGTGGTAAGCAATCGAAGAAGGGTCATCCTCTTATCATCAAAAAATCCATTTCGGAACCATTGGAGCTTCTACACATTGATCTTTGTGGACCATCCACGATTGAAACTCTTCATCATAAGAAATACATTCTTGTGATTGTTGATGATTTTACAATGTTCACCTGGGTATTATTTCTAAGGCTGAAATGCGAAACAGCCTCAGAGCTCATCAATTTCATCAAAGGCATAGAAGTTCTTATCAAACTCCCAGTTAGGAGAATCCGAAGTGATAATGGATCGGAATTCACTAATTCCACCATTGAGAAATTTCTCACAGAAAAAGGAATTGACCACAACTTCTCAACTCCTTACACTCCACAACAAAATGGTGTAGTCGGAAGACGCAATAGAACTCTCGTTGAAGCTGATCGATCCCTGCTAAACTTTGCAAATCTACCACTCTATCTTTGGGCTGAAGCCGTATCCAGTGCCTGCTTCACTCAAAATCGGAGTATCATCAATCGACGCCTCAACATGACACCGTACGAAGCAATGAATGGTCGGAAGCCAACAATATCATTTTTGCATGTTTTCGGATGCAGGTGCTTCATCAAGAACAACCGTGATCAGCTTACCAAGTTCCAACCCAAAGCTGATGAAGCCATCTTCCTTGGGTACTCCTCAAAATCGAAAGCTTACAGAGTTCTTAACCGGAGAACTCGTGTTCTGGAAGAAAGCTTTGACATTACTTTCGATGACAACTTCGTTTGGAATTCTGGCCCAACTCACATCTTGGAGTCCGATGCTCCTCCGCCAGGATGTCCGAATCCCCAAACAATTCTTGAAGTTGATTTTGAAACTCTCTTTGGTCCTTCAGAAACCGCTCTTGATTCGTAATCTCGATCAAGACCAACTCTCATTCCAATCCCTACTTCGGAAGCTCTAGTCTCACATAATGTCTCCGGTCCGATCCCAAGTCTCCCTCCATTTGATTCCGAACCATTTCAACCTTCTCAGGTTGAGGGGGAGAATGCTCATCCCTCTCTTGTATCACATGTGGATGGCTTCCAAGATGCAGCTGCTGATTTTGATGATTCCAATCCTCTCAACATTGATGAAACTGAAAACTTCTTTGAGTCCCTTATGATGATGATGTCAATCTCTCTGGTTCAGAAGTTCAGGGAGAGCATCATCCACACATTCAAGCCATTCAGGGGGAGCAAATCAATTCCACTGTTGATATCGGATCGACGGCTGCACAAGAACTCCTACGATTACATGTTTGGACAAAGGATCATCCTCCGAACCAAGTAATCGGTAACCCCAATGCTGGTGTACACACTCGTTCTGCTACAAGTATCCAAAATGAATGCCATTTTTCAACATTTATATCCATGGTTGAACCCAAATCCATTAAGGACGCATTGGAGCATGCTGACTGGATTACAGCCATGCAAGAAGAACTGCCAAAATTTGACCGAAATGAAGTTTGGACTCTCGTGCCTCCTCCTCAGAATCATCCCATTGTCGGTACGAGACGGGTATTTCGCAACAAGCTAGATGACGCATGAGTTATTATTCGAAATAAAGCAAGATTGGTTGCAAAAGGATTTACACCGATCGAAGGGCTCGACTACGATGAGACCTTTTCTCCTGTTGCACGTCTTGAAGCTATCAGAATCTTTCTTTCTTATGCTACTCATAAAAGCTTAAAAGTTTACCAAATGGATGTTAAGAGTGCCTTTCTTAACGGTGAACTTGACACTGAAGTGTACCTTCAACAACCCCCCGGTTTTGTTAATCTCTCTTTTTAGAACTACTGTTACAAACTCCGGAAGGCTGTCTACGGACTCAAGCAGGCTCCACAGGCATGGTACGAGACCCTCACTAATTTTGTCAAATGCTCTGGTTTTCAAAGAAGAATTTTAGATCCCACTCTATTCCGAAGATCAAATGGAAAGCATCTCATGCTAGTACAAATTTATGTGGACGACATCATTTTTGGATCTACGGATTCATCTATGGTTGCTGATTTTGCCAATCTAATGATCAATCGATTCCAAATGAGCATGCTAGACTAACAGAGGAATCTTCATTCACCAAGATAAGTACATTTCAGAACTCCTCAAGAAATACTCAATGGACACCTATGCCTCAGCCAAGGTACCAATGGGCTTCGGACACAAGATCTTTGCCGACCTTTCAGGTGTTTCAGTTGATGAAAAGAAATACCGCGGAATGATTGGATCCCTACTCTATCTCACAGCAAGTCCCCCGGATATCATGTTTTCAACATGTTTGTGTGCCAGATTTCAAGTCAACCCAAATATGTCTCATCTCTTGGCTGTGAAACAAATCTTTCGATACCTTAAAGGCATAAAGAGTCTCGGAATCTGGTACCCAGCAAATGAAAGCTTCATTCTTCAAGCATATTCAGATTCGAACTATGGTGGCCTTTAACTTGATAGAAAAAGCACTTCAGGTGGCTATCAATTCTTAGGTGGTCGTTTGGTCAGTTGCTCATCCAAGAAACAGAACTGTATTGCACTCTCTACAGCCGAAGCCGAATACATAGCTGCTGCCAGCTGTACATCTCAGGTTCTGTGGATGAAATATCAACTCTTGGACTATGGTTACCGCTTTCAACGTATTCCTATCTATTGTGATTCTCAAAGTGCCATTGCAATCTCCCACACTCCAATTCAGCACTCAATGACTAAGCACATCGATATAAGGTACCACTTCATAAAAGATCATGTTCTAAACGGTAACATTCAACTCATTTTTGTTCCATCTGACGATGAGATTGTTGATGTCTTTACTAAGGCATTAGACGAAACCAAATTCAATGGTTTTCTGAACAAGATCGGTATGATGATACCAGATCCTCAGTTCTTTGAAGAGACTTGTTCTCTTGGATAGAAGTATTTGAAAGAAATCTAGTTCGATTTCCAAATCTTTTCATCTCGGAACTACCTTCTCTCGGAATACATAGGATCATTTTACTTGTCTTTATTTCTGACCATCACTTGAGTTTTAACCTGTAGAGTTCATCGTGATTTATTGTTATTCTAAGTCCAAATTGTCATTGTGTTCGGATTTTTATCTCAGAATATACTTCATAATGGCATCCCGAAATTTCACTCCGGAAAGGTATTGCATCCTGCACTTCGGAACTTCAAAATTACTCCGGAGGTTTTCTAAAACCTCACTCCGGAATGCTTTCTAAAGCATGTTCCGCAAAGTTTTTCAATTTCACTCCGGAAACTCTTGAAAATCACTATTCCGGAATCACTGCTCCGAAATCACCAACTGAAGTTTTGTTCCGGAATCACAAACCTTTTCCTAAAATGCACTAAATTTTTGACTCCGGAGTCGAAACTCTCTCCGGATTATTTATCTTTCCGGACCTCTTTTCAAATTCAGCATGTTCCGGAGTACAACTCTTTACCCTTCGGATCATACACTGTCCGGAATACCTCATCCGGAATTCCAAAGGATAATAAGGTGAAACATTTTTTCTCAACAGTAACTTCCTAGGAAGATCCTTATCCTATCATCCTCAATTCTCGTGACACGATTGCACGCCCCCATAAAAATAGCCATCGAATCGCCGGTTGGGTTTTCCATATTTAGCCATAAACAAACCTCACTTTTCATCTCCCAGGTCAACTCAGCCCCCTAAACCTCTTTATCATTTAGTGCGACCCGTTTCCTGTTTGGATCCTCATCATTACCATATAAATGCGACCACTTCCCTTACCTATAAATACCAATCAAAACCCCCTTTTACCTCTTTACGCGCCCAATACTCCCAAAACCCTTAATTTCTCTCTGATTTCTTCGTGTTCTTCAAGCACTCATCTCCTGCAACAATGGCGTCTCCACAGAAACCCACTCAAACTGCCTCAACCACAAAGAAATCCATTGCAAGAAAGAAATCTACCAAAGGTTCTAAGGGTTCATCATCATCTGCCGATCCAGAACCGTTTCTAAGAGACACCACTCAACTCTTTTCCGTAAATCCCATGGATTACGATGAATCCATCAGGGTCCTGATAGAGTTTATCGCAAATCACCCTATCTCCATTCCACTCACTAAAATCCCTAAACCTCCACTACCACTTCATCATTTTCATCGTGCTTTTACCAATATCAGACTCAAAGACGATGCACTGGAGACTACAATCATCGGTGACAGAATCGTTCCAATCGATAAATCAACCTTCCTTAAGGCGATCGGTGTGAAAGAAAACCCAAGGGGTTTTGAGGTCCAAGAACCAACGACTGAAGAGTTCCAGACGTTTCTGTCCTACATCGGGTATAATCAAGATTATAGGGCTAGAGATTTCAAGAAATTTTCCATCTCCGGACACTGGACAGTGCTAATGCACTTCATCATCAGAGGAATGTCCGGAAAGCATGGAGGAACTGATACGCTAAGCAAAGACTGGCTCAACGTCGTCTACAACATCTACTCCAGACGGGACAATGCAGTGGATCTTCCGGAAGTTCTATGGCAAGATTTTTGCAAATTTGTCATCAAAAGAAAGGAGAACGAAATTTCGAGCCCTAGGTTCTGGGCACAGACGCTCCAATAAATCTTCCAAGAACTTCATGAACCACTTCCGGTTACAACCATTCCTCCGGAGGTATGTGTTTCCTTGAAAGTTGTTAAGGCCTATAGGATTCGGGACCAATCCGCTTTTGGTCCGGTTCGATGACTTCCGGACCACATTTTGGCCTTAATCCCTTCTGATTCCGTTTATCTAAAACAACACTTGGAGACTTCGGTTGCGTTCGACCCAACACAACCTGTCCAGTCTCAGTTGAGCCCATCTCGGAAGAGGCCAATCCTACCACGTCCGGACCTGAGGTTAAGAAACCTGCCAAACGAAAGGGTTCTCCCTCCAAGTCAAAGCCTAAAAAAGAACCAAAGTCAACTCTTCCTCTCCAAAGGAAGATGCTCATGACATTACGGCTGACTCTGGCCGTCCGAACACCCCCTTTCCACTCATCTGAGGTACCCCTCAATGTTTGAAGATCACCTTCACACACTCACGGGGAGTATTTACATAATCCACCCTCACCTTCCCAAAAAGGTGATGCCGATGTTGACCATAGTTCCTTGTAGCCCCCTGGAACGCACCCACGAGTCACATTTGATATCCCTTTCGATTCTCACATGAGCACACACTCCGGAACCCCTGTTTCGGACCCTAAGCTTTCCGGAGATGAAGCAGTCTCTCCGACTCCGGAAGCCTCAACTGGTCTGATACCCGGAAGGCGTACAAGACGACCAGGTGCTAATCATCCCCAATAGGAAGATTTTATTAACAGGGCCGCATCCAAACGTCCGTATCTCACCAGAGCTCAAGTGGAATCCACTCTTATCTCCATGAGGAACAGGGCCATCCAAAGCAATATGCCTTATGTTCCTCCCACAGACGCCGATGCAGTCAACAAACTCACTTCCGAACTACCACCTGTTTCCACTCACCAATACGTCTTCTAATCCAATCCGGATGAAGAGCGCTCCAAAGAAGTCATGTTGGATGATGAATCAAAAACTATTTCGGACACAAATTTCATGACTACAACCCATTTTCAATCAAAGACATCCGTACCCAAGTCTGCCTATGACTTCGAATCCTCCTCATCAACCACTCTGGATGATGAACTCAACTCCAAAATACATGAATACGATGATGCAACCAAGCCGGGTCCATCCACAAATATTTCTTCATGCCAAGCTCCTCCGCAACACTCAAATTCTGATTCGGAATCATCAGATTGTGACTATATTGACCCCTTCGCTCTTCTCGAGATTCAGACCAATGTCTCCGACACTATGAAAAAAGTGTCATCCATTTGAACATCCGTAACAGAACTCAACACGAAGATGGATCAAAAAGTCTCCGGACTTGATTCCAAACTTGATTCCATTCTTCAGTCTCTATCCCAGCAGTCCGGACCATCTGTTGCTGAAAGAGAAGCTCAACTCGATCAATTAATCTGTCTCCGACTCAAGAACTCCCTGGAGGAAGTTGAAGCCAAGTATGATGCCTCTCGTCGAACACTACCTGGACACTATCACCTCCATGCTCAAAGTCCATGATGACTTGGTGTCTGCTACCAATGATCTCATTAAGCAGACCCATTTGCGTCATGAGAAACAAATCCAGAGACTAGAGAAGGAGATAAAGAAGAAGGACGAGATGAATCTCATCATCCAACAACTCCTCATCAAACTTATTCGATCCACTTGGAACCTTGTTGATGTTCCAAATCGGAAGTTTGATGAGATGTTAGCCATCCTGGGGCATTTGTTCGATCACCTGGCTGCTCAAGCACCTACATCTGTGGCCTATGATAATCTCACCAAACAACTCAACACTAGTCTCCAAAAAGTGTTTGAGAAGTTTGATGATGCACATGAGTCTTTAAATCTTGCACTGGTCCGGAGGTTTCCCGATGCAAGAGGGGGAGAAGGCCCAAGCCAACCTTGGAAACCCGCCACAGAATTTACACTCCGAGAAGAAGACGTAAATTCCGAAGATGAAGTTTAATTCGTCTCCAGAATGCGAGGATACTTCTCTGAAGAAGAAGGAAGTGAAGATGAAGATAAATATGTTCTGGATAAAGCTCCTAAGGGAGTTCTTGGTCTTCAAGCTCCTAAGTTGACTCTTCCGAAGGAAATGACAAAAGAGCAAAGGAGAATCTAGTCCGCTGTTTCCTGGCCATCCTCTCTTCCTAATGCTCTCCGGATTGGCATTCAAATGGCTAAAGCAAAATCCTTCTTAACCGCTCAAGCCTCCCGAGCCACTCCTTCCATGCAGCCCCCCCATTCCAGACCCAAAGATTGCTCCAATCGACCAGAGCTCTCCTCTCCGGATCCCTGATGAAATTCTGGAAGAAACTCTTCCAAATCCCACTCTGGAATTTGAGATCAATGAAAACATAAAGCTTGTTATATCTGCTCTACAGAGAGACAAAGGGAAGAAACCTATAACTGCCGAGCAACAAGCCTTTCATTCCGGACCTCCTCAAAAGCAAATTCATGGATGGTCTCAGGAACAAATCAACAAGGCATTAGAGGATAGCATTCGAATCCAAGATCTAAAGGATAATCCTGAACCGATGTGTGGCATTTCTCCTCTTTTCCGTGAAGGCATTCTCCACGCTCAAGAAATTGTTCCGTGCATATACTACGACATTCCTACCAACGACTCCGAACAACTGGATCTTCCTCTCTCTCCCTACAGCAAATTCTACACCAAATTTGCTCCTCTTCACCCATTGGATGATCCAGAGGTGATTATCCGAACTGAGCGAGAGAGACTTAAAATTTTCTACTCTAAGCACGCACAACCTCTCAAGGAAGTGTGGTCGAGGAAGAGAATTACCCAAGTTGAGGGTTTCAGAAGATAAATTTTGGTGAAATTTGATCTCAACTGTCCTCTATTTCGGTTTCACATCCTCCGAAACAAGCCAACACCATGGACTGTTACTGATGCTGACTTTCCCTCCATGAATCCGAATGACATCCTTACCTTAGCTGCCTACCTCAGGGTAAATCAAAAGGATGACATCTGTATGGGAGCTTACCATGCTACTCTGAGCTTCCTGAAGGATTGTGTTGCGGAAATTTGCCGACGTGATTATGAGCTTGCACACCTTTACGGAACTGAAAAATTTGTTGCCAAAATTTACTTTGTTCTTCTGGAAGATGAAGTTCTTGCAGATGGTCCTATTGAAGAACCGGTTCTAGGGTTTTTCAACACAACTAGAAAGACAAACAAGAAGGACTGTTTCCGAGTCCTTGACAAACATATAGTTCCGACCAAAGCTCTGAAAAAGTTCATATCATGGGCGTCCAAGTTTGATGCTCCGGAACAGGTCAAGGCAACGTTTGTAAGTCAGTTGGCGTGGTACATTGAAGTCCGAGAGAGGTTGTTCAGAGCCTACACCTTCATCAAGGAAGAAATGAACCAAGTTTACTGGAGTGCTAAGTTCACTTAGGGGGAGATTGTTGGAACCTGAAAGTGAACCTCTAGCAATCCTAAGTACTCATTCCGAAGTGTGTATGTTCCGAAGTGGAGAGTGGTCTGGAATCTGTCTGGACCAGGAAAGAAGAAAATAAGAAGATGAAGGCATTCCGGAATGACTCTCATGTCCGGAATGGATGCTGATCCGGAGCAACTCTATTTTGTCTTAGTACATTTATTATATTTGTCTTTGTATTGATGTAACGTCTCATAGGACTTAGTCTTTTGTTGTATTTAGACAATTAGAATGTCAGAAACATTTCTATTGTGCAGTCCTATGTAATCACTCTAGTTAATTCACTGTAACCTTCACTCCTATTTATAGGAGCATTCAATACAAGTCAATATCGGATCTTTCATTCAACTTTGGCACTTTACTAAGTTATTTCAAACTTCTTTCAAACATTCTTCTTGTTCTTCATTTATTGACTTTACCTTGATCATTTATTTTGATTGTTCATTAAATGACTTGATAATTTGCTGAATCTATTATCTAAGACTTGACGGGTCTTTCCAGGCTTGACTTGAACATTTATTAGCAAGCAAACATTGATCTTAAGCATTCACTCAAGGTCTGAGTTTTCAAACCTTGTCCCTGCGCATTAGATCGATCTTGTTCTCACAATTGTCTCATATAATTTTTGTAGGGATCCCGAACCTGGTCAAATATTGAGGTTAATAAATGAGACTACCTCTTTGTCTCTTACCTGGACGAAAGCTTTGACTTCTATCCATTTTGAGAAATAGTCAGTCATCACTAGCATGAAGACCTTTCCTCTAGGAGCTACCAACAATTTTCCCACTATATCCATCCCCCACTTCATGAATGGCCAAGGGGAGATGATAGGATGTAGAGGTTCTGTTGGATGATGTAGGATGTTGTTATGTCTTTGACAAGCATCACATTTTTGAGCATGAAGGAAGGAGCCTTTCTTCATGGTTAACCAGTAGTATCTTGTCCTCAACACTGTCTAGCATAAGGATATGCCCCCAATGTGGTTGCTGCAGTCTCCCTCATGTATATCCTTTAGAACTTCTGCAGCTTCATGATCTTCTAAGCATCTAAGGTATGGATCTGCCATAGATTTTTTATATAATTTACCTTGGATTATAACAAACCTTGAGACCCTTGTTGTTAAAGCTCTGTTGTTTTTTTCCTCTTTTGGGATCATGCCATTCTGGAGGTATTCCATAATAGGTTGGATGCAGGATCTTGAGGTTAGGTAAGGATCCTTGGTGTTAGGATCCTTATAAGGAAGTTGAGGATTGGGGTGTTCGATAGTAGTGATGTTGGTAGTTTCCTCGTGATCGTTGGGATCCTTTAGTCTTTTGACAGGATCCTCGACCGATAGGATTAACACGGGATTATCGAGATCCTGGTTTTAGGCAGGATCGTAAGAGAAGATCCTAGGTTGGCTAAAGTACTTGCTTCAACATTGTCTTCTCTAGGGACTTGGTTTAGGCTAAATGTTTCGAATTTTGAGGCTAAGTTTTTGAGGATCTGGAGATATAGTGTCAGTCTTTCTCCTTTTACTGCATATGATCCATTAAAATGGTTAGTCAATAATAAAGAATCGATGAATACCTGAAGATCCTTAATTCGAAGATCCTTGGCTAATTGTAATCCCATGATTATGTTGGGTTTTGAGCACTATAACACTCCTATGGTGCACATGCCACCCTAAATTCTTTGGATCTATGTTTTCTCTAAGTATACATGCATTATCATTTTTCCAAATCATTGTCGTAACTAGCATACTTTTGAACAATTGAATGATACAACTGGTTAGATGATTTACCTCTTAGAAGGACTAGTAGTTCTTGACCTTTGAAAGCTTGAGCACCTCAAGTGTGATGCCTCTAATGGTTCACAAACACCAATATCCAAAAGGATGACTTAAGAGAATAAGCTACTTATCTCAAAGAGAAGGTGCAACCGATTTTGGTCCATGGGGGGTTCTATTTATAGTGTTGCACATGCTAGGGTTACACATTGTAAACCCTAATGACCCACGACTTTCCACATTCTCATGCTCCATGGGTTTAACTTCCATGGACTATCCACGGATTAACTTATTGGTTTAACCCATAATCATGGATCATTAGCCCACACTACAAGAATTATTGATTTACATAATTAATCCCGATATATTTAATTAGTCTCTCTTGACCACAAAATTAATTCCAAATTTATTCTTGATCAAGACTAATTAAATAATTTCATATTAATATATTATACTCGTAAGATATTAATAAACCATAAATAACCTTATTCTCAAAATTCATCCTATCAAATTGCACTGGTGAAGGAAACCCAAAAGGACCATGCTACAATCGGGTAAAGTACATACCGATTATAGTTTTGGGCTTAGACACCAAATCCAACAGATTAGTGCCTCGTATTCTGCTTCATTGTTGGTTCCATTGAACTCACAACTGATTTCTTGGGGTAGGATGTCCCCCTGTGGCGATTTTAGTATGATCACTAGACCAGTTCCTTTTTGGTTTGATGCTCCATATGTAAATAGTGTCCATCTTCCTGTCTTTTCTTCTTTTAGAAGTTGTTTGACTTCTACTTCTAGTTCAGTTTATAGATCATCACTAAAGTCATCTATCAGGTCTGCCAATGCTTGGGACTTTATAGTGGATCTTGGCTCATACTTTATGTCGTATGTGCTTAATTTCACGGACCACTTTTCCATCGTTCCTGACATTTATGGTTTTCTCATAACATTCTTAACGGGATAATTAGTTCTTACGTTTATAGGATGTGTTTCAAAATAGTGTCTTAATTTAGTAGAAGCAGTTATCAATGCGAGTATTACTTTTTCAAGGTGGGATTATATAGTCTTAGGATCCAAGAGACTTTTACTTACATAGTATATGGGATGTTGGTCCCTGTTAAGATCCTTAGCCAAGACTGCACTCACCGTGTTTGAGGATACTGAAAGGTAGAGAAGAAGTGGTTCCCCATCTAATGGTTTTACCAATAGGGGTGCTGAACTTAAATATTTTTTAAGTTCTTGGAATGCATCTTCATGTTCCTTGGTCCAGTCAAACCTTTTGCTCTTCTTCAAGATGTTGTAGAAAGGCTTGCATATTTCTGAGGATCTTGAGATAAACCTGTTTAGGTCTGCCACCCTTCATGTTAGTCTTTGAACATCTTTTGTCGAGGATGGTGATCTTAGATCAAGGATGGCCATGATTTGCTCCGGGCTTGCTTCAATTCCTCTTTTAGTCACCATGTATCCAAGGAACTTGCCTGATCTCATTCCAAAGTGACATTTGGAGGGGTTTAGCTTCATGTTATATTCATCCAATACGTCGAAGGCTTCCTCGAGATCCTTGAGGTGATATTCTGCTTTCATAGACTTGACCACCATATCATCGATGTAGACTTCCATGGTGTCCTCTAATTTCTCTTTGAACATCTTGTTCATTATCCTTTGGTATGTTGCACTTGCATTTTTAAGACCAAATGGCATGGCCGTATAACAATAGATACATTTTGGAGTTATGAATGTCGTATCCTTTTGGTCAGATGGTTCCATCTGGAACTGTTCGAAATTGTGGATGCATCCATGAATATTTAATAATTCATGACTTACTATCGTGTCTATCATGGAGTGTATATGTGGTAGAGGGAAAGGATCCTTGGGACAAGCCTTGTTAAGATCCGTGTAATCTACCAACATCTCCACTTACCATTCTTCTTTTGTACCACGACTACATTAACTAGCCACCTTAGGAATTTCACCTCTTTGATCATTCCTGTTTTAAGAAGCTTTTCTACTTCTTCTTGTATAACTTGGTTTCTCTCTGGTTCAGGCTTCCTTCTCTTTTGGTTTATTGGTCTGAAATATGGATCAATGTTAAGTTTATGGGTTATTATATTTTTGTCTATACATGTCATCTCCTCATGCTTCCATGCAAATGTATTTCTTCTAGCTTTGAGGAACTTTATTAGATCATGTTCGATTTGTTCAGGCATTGAGGATCCTCTGGGAATTTTGGCTTCACGATCCTCAAGGTTCAGGGGCACATCTTTTACATGTTGTTCTCTTGTTTCCATCATGTCTTGTTCCCCGTGCTTTAATTGCTATTCATTTCATGGTGTCATCGAGGATGTAATCGAAGTCTTGTAGCATTCTTTGTGTAACAACCCATTATTTCAGGTCAATATAATGTCTAAAAGTCGAGTATTGTAATCTTTTTGGTGAAGTAATGAGAATATCATTGAAAATGAAATGTTCAAAACGCTCCGTTTTAGTACCTTACATGATAGATATCGTGATAATGTTTCCAAAAATATAAAGAACACTAAAATCCGAGTTATAACGAAGGAGTTATGACCAACCTAATATTCGTAAGACAACCGGTAGTGCGCTGTTAAGCATAAAACGAGAAATTTCAATAAAATACTTTTTAGCCTTAGGTATCTAAATAAAAGTCATAGATATCCCAAAACCGTGATCATACGTAAAAAGAACGCCCAAATCTGACTTCGTATGAGGAAGTTATGATTTTTGGAAGTTCCTGACCTAGCAGTAGACAACTAAAAACTCGAAATAGAGATCGAGCGGTCTTTAGCCGACACAACCTAAACGAAAGTTGAAGACCCTGACAATAGGAGTACAACAGTAAAACGTCTGACGAAAATGGACATCAGATAAAAAAGTTACGGAATTTAAACGGACTTTTCCAGGTCCGGCCTGTTAAAAATAATATAATAAAAATAAATTCAAAATTAGCCGACGGAGTCTAAATGAGAGTTGTAGAGTGTAGTCTCACCTACGTGTGGATATGAAGAATGTCGAAAACGGAGTTTGTATGAGAGAGATATGAATTTTAGAAGTTTATTAAATAATTAAACATTAAATTTAAATCTAAATTCCTGGTATTATCCGAAGGAGGAGGAGTCACCAGGCTTAGCCGGATTACGCCCAGCGTACCCTCGTACGCCCAGCGTACTCGGATGCTCGGCCTCGGTTCGGCCACGTCGCCCCTACGCCTCTATGCCCTCCCATCAGATGCTTCGTCCGAGGAGTGCGTAAGCAGTGACGCACGAGTACGCCCCGCGTAACCTCGTACGCCCAGCGTACCGAGGCAGTTCAGCCTCCCTATAAAAGGGATGCGAGGGTTACAAAGAAATTTGCTCATTTCTTCTCTTTCTCGTGTCGAAGCTCTACGTTTAAACCCTCGGAGACGTCCTGAAGCCCCGGTTTTCATATTCAAGTTTGGAAGGAAGTTTTACGCTCCCGAGATTCCCGAGATTCCCGAGGATCCCGAGAAAAATCCGTTTTCTCTTGTCAAAGTTCTGCTCGGTTTTCGTCTCGCTTTCTTCAATCATCAAGTGAGTTCCTACCCCCTTTTATACACCTTCAAATACTTTATAATGTACTTTTAATACATTTCGGGGGAGAATACAAGTAAACACCCGGTTAATCCCGGGTGAAAACGTGAAAACTCTTGTTATATTTTGCATTCACTATATTTATACAAAATGCATAGTATCTAGGGTAGTCATCCTTGATAAACCATTTTATGCATTCAAAGAACTTATGACTTATGCTTGGTCAAACATTGTGAAATAGGTTAAGTATTTCATAGAAAACTATCATTCTAGTACAGACTTATTTGAGAATCCGTGAGACATCTTCACTGCTACCTTTTTGCGAAAAGGTACAACTTAAAGTCCTGACGATTATAACCAGAGTCTCCCATGGGAGAGCGTGTCAAATGTGTATAGATCTATATGGGAAGTCATGATCCCGCGCCCTGACTGTTAGCTACAGTCCTTTGGGTGACAGTTTGGCGTAAACGATCCGACGCCTGAAGACCGTCGCCACATGCATATTATGTTTAGCATGGTTATAAAACTCACCAAATAGACAACTATTATAGTATTATGCTTTTATGAACGAGTAGCTATTAAAAATATTCTTCATCTAACAAGTGCGATTTTCTTATAGTTTTACTATATAAAACTATGACTCAACTTTTAAGCACGTCGGTTGCTTGTGATTTTCGGTCTTAGAGACTGCCTGTTACGTTAGGAAAATAAGGGTTTTTCCTACATCTAAAACAAACAACTAATAGGAAAATAAGGGATTTTCCTGGTGCAACTATTTACAAATCACAACACGAACATTCATATGCATTTCATACTTTTATAAGAAAATATGGGATTTTCTTGGAAAACGAACGTGAACTTTCGAATGGCATACATTTTCTCAAAACTGCTTATGAACTCACCAACTTAAATGTTGACACTTTTTCTTTGAAATAACTTGTATTCTCAGGGAACCGCTAAGCAGGTTTGGAAACCAACTTTTGGGGATTAACGCTCTGACGTTAATTACTTCTTTTGAAAGATGTTTATGTATTTACCCTTTTGAACATGTAACAAATACAACTATGTAAACATTTTGAAACATTTATATGTATGGTGGTGTGTACTTTCCTTAATATGATCTGTTATGATACTGAATATGACGTCCTCCGCCCCCGAACGTTTCCGCCGTTCTGGTTTGGGGGTGTGACAGATTGGTATCAGAGCATTGTTTATAGCGAATTAAGTATATCAAAACCATTTTTGGTATACAACTATAAACACAACTGGGAAAAAACACTATGAGTAAGAGTCATACTTTTAAAATTAAATTTATTTGATTTTTGTAAAGTAAGCATGCATTCGTTTCATACTAATAACAATGTCATAAATAGATCAATATAGAAGTGTTATAAATAAATTGTGCAGTGCAGGTATGCCTTGGGACATGTAATCGGAACTGGGATGAATATAGCTTGATCAACTATACTTGTCCAAGAGCCGACTAACGTATGCCAAGGAGTGTCTGCAGTGGACAAAAAATTTAAAACTTACCAAGAGCATATCATTAAGAATACTATGGGAGTATTTGAGTATCTTCAACTATCAAACTTAAGGGTAAACTTTACATGCTTTAGCTTATAGTCAATTCTTAACCCTATTCTCGTATAACTTCGGGATCATTTCTTCTTCGGGATCATTCCCTTCTCTATTGTCTTGGTTCGGGTAGTAGGGGTCTCCGGGATCATTCCCTTCTCTATCAAACTTCGGGATCATACTCAGATCCCGAGGACGATAACCTACCCTTAGCGGCTCCAATTCAAAACCCTAATCCTCAACCTGAATTTCATGGCTCGACACCTCTATGGGCAACCAACCTGAATAGGTGGAGTCGTGAACATGGTCAACCCCTACCATTCAATAGAGACCGAAACTTTTACAATCTAAGCAAGGGAGGCTCAGCAGACAGAGTTCTTCCTATATTTGTTCTCCGAATTGCTCGCGTTGATGAACAAGGGAGGACAACCATCCATCGAACTGAGGAGAATGATGCGAACACTGGAGTCAATACAGTTCGCATCCGACAGTTAGGATTAGCTCACCGGAGAATCGTAAATCAAAGTGAAGCTTGGCAGAGAGAGGTAACTGAAACTCAAACTGAAGTCGGGGAACTTAGAGCACGCCAGGCAAGGTATGAAATGCGTTTGCTCGAGATGGAACGTCAGTTAGCCGGCCAAAAAGCTCAGCAGAACAGTTCCCGACACCAGTAGAGGATGCTCTACTCGCTCTTTCTGTTGGTTTGTGGAATAACCTTAGTACGTACTCCAAGTAGTGCTTGCCCGACTCCCAAATTTTGATATAGAATAGGACCCTCGGCTAAAAGTCTTACTTTCTTTAACTTTCTGTAATCAGAGACCTTTAGAAAGGTCCATTTTGTTCTAACTTCGGATGTAACACAACCATATGTTTAATATATATATATATATATATATATATATATATATATATATATACATATATATATATATATATATATAGGACATATCTCTTTCGTGTGTTAATTCTGTGCATTCTTTTCGAACTCATGACTTAATCTATTGCTATTCAAACCCTAGCTGTGAATCAAACTCAAAGCCTGGTGTTGGTCAAACCAAGTTCTTTAACTATGAAAGATAGTTAATTCATTATCATTCAACCCTCGACCACTGTGACAACCCGAAATTTACTCCGTCACTGTAACCCGTTTCGGTTAATAAAAGTTAGTTCTATTAAAATATTCCGTTAACTTTTATTTATTAAAATAATTCATTTTGAGTTATTAAAATAATATATATATATATATATATATTTAATGACGGAATAAAAGCGTCTAAGTCGGGTTACGGTTAGTTTACCAGGTAAAAACATTTTAGCTCCGTTTAAACGATAGTGTATGGTGGGTCCCCACTAGGCAGCCATATATAAAGGAGGAGTGTCCACCTTTAGAGCCTTTTCCCACCTTGGAGCTTTCTCTCTCTACTTTCTCTCTCTAAAATCGGGTTTGGTTCAAGAACACCACTTTCAAGCCTCAAAAATCAAAGGTAATCTTCCTAACTTGAATTTCTATCTTGGTATTCATGCTATTTCGAGATGGATCATCCAAATACCCCAACATGCATGTGTTTACGGTTTGGGGAGCCTCCCAAAACCGTAAACTCCTATGTGAGGGTTTTGAAGCCCCAAAACACTTCCAAACCTTCTCTAATGCTTAGATATAGCTTAGATACTTGCATGCATGGACTAAGGAACCCAAGATCATGACTTTTTGGCCATAAACTTGAGTTTACGGTTCTTGAACATTCAAGAACCGTAAACCCAAAACCGTAAACACCTCAAATGGTGTTTTGATGCCCTTAAACCCTTCCTTAGCTTGTTTGATGAACTAGAAACTAGTGTAGATGAGCTTAGGACCCTAAAACATGAAATGGTTGAAGTGGTCAAGGGTTTACGGCCGTAAACCCTAGAGTTTACGACCGTAAACTCCCAAGGAGTGGTCCAAGGACCATAAACTCCAAGGGAGTACCCAATTGAACCCTAATCACTTCCCAAGCCCTTGAATTGATCCTAAGAACCTTCCTTGTGATGTATGAGACCTTTAGACACACGAACTCACTATTTCCATGAGTTTACGGCCGTAAACTCATGGGGGAAATGGTCTCCCAACTGTAAACACATTTAAGTGTGGCCAAGTGAACTCTAAACTCCATAGTGAGGCCATACACTCCTTAGACGCAACCTTTAGCACTCCTAACACTTGAAACAAAGTGTTTTCATACATTAAAGTGCCTTTACTCACTTAATTAGTGATTACACAACTAATTAGATACTTTATACATCACTACATGTTATATAGGATCCGTGTGTGTGTTCAAGTCCTCACTTGACACCTAGCATCCTACCCGGCGTTTCCATCCACTTCACTCACTACAGGTGAGTTCATACCCCTAAATGAACCTTTTTAAATGTTTTTAACTGTTTTATGGGGGGGAATACAAGTTGAACCAACTAAGTTATAGTAACAATCGCATGTGAATTATAACTTGCAACCAAAAGGATTTTCTACACTATTAACTGTTTTTACCACCAAAAAAGGGATTTTCCATATTTTCAACCATATCGCCAATTAAACTGTTTTCAAATGCTTACCAAATTCATTTTCATGCTAAATCACTATAAAACTATTTTCCAAAATTCGTTTAAACAAATTTTTATTCTCAAACCATATCTACACCAATATATTTATATAAGTAAGACTTGAAGGACTTAGGACTAATAGCTCACCTTATTTCCTGTTCTTATTTGATTGTGGGCTTAGGGTATTTTGTTATTAGTCCGACTCTCGTTGACTTCTTAGTTATATATCTCATATATTTGTGTCAGATATAAAAGTTTTCATATCAGTTCAATGCCTTTGGATATCAAAGACATGCAACCAACAATACTATTTAACTATAATAGGTATAGTTAAGGGACACTACACAATGCTACTATTGCCATGACAACTACTAGAGTCAGTTCAGTTGTGAGTCAATACATGCTACGTATTATACAAGAGAACACTATATACTATACAAGAGAACACTATATACTATACAAGGAGAACACTACATACTATACAAGAGAACTTACTAAAATAGAATGTGACATACTATTTCTCGATACGACACATCTTTGTGCTATCACTGCGTAACCAGAGTCTCCTGGAGGGAGAGCGGGCATTATGTGTATAGATCTATACGGGACAGACACTCCCACATCCCGACTGCTAGCTACAGTCCGAGCCGTCTAGGCCCAGGGGTGACAAAATGTCACATCTACATATGACTCGGAGGGTCAAAGGGATTCGATCTTCAATCAGCATGGTTACGTACGAGTTCACATTCAAACCTTTAATTAATACTTTAAAAATTAAAGGCAACAGACTCCCTGAGGAGTATTGTACATTTAATACTACCTGGAGCCTGCATTTCATTACATATGGCCGACAGTGATACTGTTGGGGTAAAACATTTTTTTCTCATTACTATACATGGATAAAGTCAAACTATATTTTCAAACAAAAAACTACTGGGAAAACTTGTACATTATCAAAGGAACAAACAAACCATCGGGTCTTGGTGAAGACTACTTTTTCTGGAAAACATAGGGTTTTCTAGGGCTAATATTATTTTCGAACACCGAAACTTTCTTTTACAAATGTATAACTGTGAATATTTTTATACAGGAAATGACACTAAATACTTATGAACTCACCAGCTTTATGCTGATAAACGTTTTCAAAATAACTTGTATTCTCAGGTCATCAGTAGACAGGTACGGATGCAGCTTTTGAGAAGACGGAGCACACATAAGACTCCACTTTATTTTGATTGTATTTTTGGTGTCTAACATTTGTACTGAACACGTTTGTATTACAATTATTATCTTAATGCAATGGATGTTGTTGCTTGTCTTTACTATTATGCTTTGTTATGATACTGTACATGACGTCCTCCACCCCAGAACGTATTCCGCCGTTCTCGGTTTTGGGGTGTGACAGATTGGTATCAGAGCACGGTTTATAGTGAATCAAGTATATCAACCCATAAAAGATATACAAACTATAAACACATCGGGACTAAAACACTCTGAACAAGAATATATACTTTTAAATAATAAAATATTTAACTAAGTATATATATACATTCATTCATACAAAGGGTCAGTATCATACTAGAACAGAACAAAAGTATTAAGATTGTTGAACAGCACAGTTAGGCTTAGAGACATATGGCCAAAACTAGGCGGATGTAGCCTGATCAACTACATTTTCCTAGGAGTGGCTAGCATGTGCCTAAGAATGGTTGTGGTGTTGCAACAAGTCTAAAACTTACCAATACTGCTACAAGAACATCAGAACAAGAATACTAGAGGAGTATTATGCATTCTAGTTACAACATATGTGAGAACTAAAAGGGTCGTTACTAGT
Organism: Lactuca virosa; assembly: GCF_052849685.1. Classification (NCBI taxonomy): domain Eukaryota; kingdom Viridiplantae; phylum Streptophyta; class Magnoliopsida; order Asterales; family Asteraceae; genus Lactuca; species Lactuca virosa. The sequence continues at coordinate 431,616,088 of NC_136428.1, read as the reverse complement.
AGGGCAATAGTTGCTAAGTGGATACACCACGGTTACATGTGATTCAGGTGTTATAGACTTAGAATCTGTGACCTTTGCTTCATTTCCTGTTCTTGTTTGATTGTGGGCTTGGAGTTAGGGTCACTTATTCGAAGGTCTATTCTGCTTCGATGACATGTAATTGGTATGCACTATGCAAATATTGGGTTGACTAATAACGATCATCTTATAAGTATCATAGATTAGCGCGCCTATCAATTTTCTTTCCCCATTCTCGCGTAAATGGCATGACCGCATCCCGAGCGGAAGTCATGAAACTCTGAGCACGTCAGAGGACGCACGAGCGACATCTTCAAGGAGTTGTGCGCCAACTGGCTGATCTTAGGGTTTGCCCCAAAGGATCCCCGTCGCCAGTAAAAGATGCCAACTCATCCCTCTCTTTTGATTAAGGAATAGCCTCCTTTCTGTAGTCAATAGAGTACATGCCGGTAAACATTCCTAACTTTGGAAGTACTCTAGCTAGACTACTAAACTGCCAACATTTTCCTTGATGGTTTGATGTAAGACCTCCTGCTAGGTCATTTCCTTTCCCGAACTCATTATACATCAGTGATACCAGTAATATTGGCAGTATCTAATCGATGGGGAAGTTGTACTTTTGGGTGTCCCTAACCTAGCAGTACATTTCCCTTTGTTTGTTAGACTATAGAGAGTTAGTCCAAGAAACACTCTTATCATGATTACAAATCGATTCTTACTATTGTCATCGTTTTCGTAACCTTTCAGTACAGGATGCCGCCTCGCAAGCGTCCAACCAGGAGAACTCCCGCAACTCAAGCTCCACCACCACCACCTACACCGCCGGTTCCTCCGCAGTTCGACCCGGTGTTGTTCCAAACAGCCGTGACTGCAGCCGTGACCGCCGCTCTGGCGCAAGTCAATTCTGGTGGTGCCAGTGGAGGTGGATTGGGCACTAACTCTAGCCAGGGTGAAACCCACCCCCGCGCTCGGGAATGCACCTACAAAGATTTCATCAGCTGCAAGCCTACCTACTTCAACGGGACCGGGGGAATCCTCGCCCTAACCCAATGGTTCGAAAGAACCGAAGCAGTATTCGAAATGTGCTCCTGCCCCAAAGGGAGCAAGATAAAGTTTGCTACTTGTACCCTTACCCAAAGGGCCCTAACATGGTGGAATGGCCATGTCAAAGCCCTTTCCCTGGTAGCAGCTAACGCCATGGGTTGGGATACACTGAAAGACCTGATGATGACAGAGTACTGCCCAAAGGGAGAAATTCAGAAACTAGAGGAAGAACTCTGGAATCTCAAAATGCAGGGTTCCGATATAGTAGCTTACACCACCCGCGACTGCGAGCGGCTAGCCCTACGCCCTAACATGATCCCCTTGGAAGCCAAGAAGATTGAGCGATACATCGGGGGCCTAGTGCCTCCGTATCGTGAGAACGTTCTATCATCAAGACCAACGACCTTCGAAAGTGCCAAGGAGTTGGCCCAAATGCTTATCGATCATGAAGTTCCCCGTGCTCCATCAACAACTACAACCATCATTACTGCTCCAACTCACGCCTCCGACAACAATAGAAAACGGGGAGATCGAAAGAAAGGGAAATCAGTAAAATCCTCTTCCAGTAACCAGCAAATAGTGGCTGTCCATGCTGCCACTACTCCTACTGCCCATGTGCCCGCCAAAACATATGCGGGGAATCTACCCAAGTGCGATAAGTGCGCCTTCCATCATAACGGCCCATGCCGTTAAATGCACTGCACTAATTGCGACCGGAAGGGCCACACCATCCGGTTCTGCAGAGCACCTCCCAAACCTATTTCCCAAGTTCCCAGTTCGGGAGCGAGCCAGGCCTGCTATGGCTGTGGCGAAGTCGGACATTTCAAAAGAAATTGTCCAAAGGCTGGCAACGCGGGAGGAGCAGGTAGACCACTTGCTATTAGCCATAATGAGGCTGTAGCAGACCCCACCGTAGTCACGGGTACGTTCCTTCTTGATAACTCTTATGCTTGTATCCTATTCGATAGTGGGGCAGAAAGAAGTTTCGTAAATCAAAACTTTAAACACTTACTCAAACAATCACCGCAATCACTGAAAGAAACGTTCGTCGTAGAAATGGATAACGGCAAGACGGAAAGTTCTAACGAAATCTACATAGGTAGTACCCTCACGCTAGATAATCATTCGTTTCCCATCGATCTCATACCAGTAGCTATCAAGAGCTTTGATGTCATCATAGGCATGGACTGGTTGAGTCTCCACCGTACCGACATCCTATGTTTCGACAAAGCCATCTGTTTGAACTTGCCCAACAATGAAACATTGATGTTCTACGGAGACAAACCTAGTACGAGCCTTCGCATCATCTCGAGCATTCAAGCCCGGAAATACTTGCGCAAGGAATATCGCGCATTCCTTGCACACGTTGTCGACACGAGCCGGAAAACCAAAGGACTCAAAGATTTCCCCGTCGTGTGCGACTTCCCTGACATCTTTCCAGAGGAACTTCCAGGTTTACCTCCCAAACGTCAAGTCGAGTTCAGAATCGATTTAATTCCAGGAGCTACCCCCGTAGCTAAATCGCCCTATCGTCTAGCGCCTGCTGAGATGCAAGAACTATCCGGCCAACTTAACGAACTGCTCAGCAAGGGCTTTATAAGACCAAGCTTCTCACCCCGGGGAGCACCAGTCTTGTTCGTAAAGAAGAAAGACGGATCGTTCCGCATGTGCATCGACTACAGAGAACTCAACAAGCTGACAATCAAGAATCGTTATCCCCTTCCTCGTATAGACGATTTATTTGATCAACAGCAAGGGGCGAGTTACTTTTCCAAAATTGATCTAAGGTCCGGGTATCACCAGTTGCGAGTGCTTGAGGAGGATGTTCCGAAGACAGCCTTCCGGACTCGTTACGGGCACTACGAATTCGTAGTGATGCCGTTCAGACTGACCAATGCGCCCGCAGTCTTCATGGACTTAATGAATAGAGTATGCCGCCCTTACTTGGATCAGTTCGTCATCGTCTTCATTGATGATATACTTATCTACTCTAGAAGTGAGGAAGAGCATAACGATCATCTGCGACAGGTCCTGGAAACTCTACGATCGGAGAAGCTCTACGCAAAGTTCTCAAAGTGCGAATTTTGGATCCGAAGAGTCGAATTCTTAGGACACGTGGTTAGCAAAGAAGGAATCCACGTGGACCCATCCAAGATTAAAGCTATTGAGAACTGGTCAACACCGAAGACGCCTACAGAAATTCGCTAATTTCTAGGCCTCGCTGGCTACTACCGAAGATTCATTCAGAATTTCTCTCGGATTGCGAAGCCTCTTACGGCATTGACCCAGAAAGGCGTGGCCTTTGACTGGGAAGAAAAACAAGAGAAGGCATTCCGAACCCTGAAGCGAGCCTTGTGCACCGCGCCGATACTGTCCCTCCCCGAAGGGACAAAAGACTTCGTAGTATATTGCGATGCATCCAATCAGGGGCTCGGCTGTGTTCTGATGCAACGAGGTAAGGTCATCGCCTACGCCTCAAGGCAGCTGAAGACACACGAAGTCAACTACACCACGCACGACCTCGAGCTAGGAGCGGTCGTGTTCTCCCTAAAGATATGGAGACACTATCTGTATGGTACAAAGAGCACTATCTATACCGACCACAAAAGCCTCCAGCACATCTTCAACCAGAAAGAGCTCAACATGAGACAACGACGGTGGGTCGAGCTACTCAATGACTACGAATGTGAAATTCGTTACCACCCGAGTAAAGCCAATGTAGTAGCATACGCCCTAAGTCGGAAGGAATATTCTGGGCGAAGAGTCAAGTCCCTAACCATGACTATCCATTCGCATCTACCCGCACAAATTAAGGGAGCACAACTTGAAGCTTTGAAACCGGAAAATGTGGCGGGAGAGTCCCTGCGAGGAATGGATAAGAATCTGGTAGTCAAGGATGACGGAGCTTACTACCTCATGGACCGGATCTGGACACCGCGACACGGTGGCTTCAAAGACTTGGTCAGGAAAGAAGTGCACAACACTCGATATTCCATTCACCCAGGTTCAGATAAGATGTACCTGGATCTCAAGAAATCGTATTGGTGGCCTAACATGAAAGCGGAAATCGCTACCTTCGTGAATAAGTGCCTTACTTGCGCTAAGGTCAAGGTCGAATACCAGAAACCCTCGGGTCTTCTCCAACATCCAGTGATACCTGAATGGAAGTGGGAGAGAATTACTATCGATTTCATTACCAAATTGCCCAAATCTCCGAGTGGGTACGACACCATTTGGGTAATTGTCGACCGGCTAACCAAATCCGCCCACTTCCTTCCTATCAAGGAAAATTTCAAAATGGAGAGACTTACGCGAATTTACATCCAAGAGGTAGTCGGACTGCACGGTGTACCTGTGTCCATTATTTCTGATCGGGATAGCAGATTCACCTCAAGGTTCTGGCAGTCACTACAGAAGGCTCTTGGAACTAAGTTGGATACGAGCACAGCATATCATCCTCAAACCGATGGACAAAGTGAGAGAACTATTCAAACCTTGGAGGATATGCTACGAGCCTGTGTAATCGACTTTGGTAAGGCGTGGGATACCCACTTACCCCTAGTCGAGTTTTCCTACAACAACAGTTATCACACAAGCATCAAAGCTGCCCCATTCGAAGCCCTATACGGCCGGAAGTGCAGATCCCCTCTATGCTGGGCCGAGGTAGGCGACACTCAATTAGCTAAGGGACGAGTTCCTGACAGCTCTCTCACCGGTCCAGAAATCATCCGCGAAACCACCGAAAAGATCGTACAAATCCGAGCACGACTTAAAACCTCAAGAGACCGACAGAAAAGCTACGCAGACACACGGAGGAAACCCTTGGAATTCCAGGTGGGAGACCGAGTCCTTTTGAAAGTCTCATCCTGGAAAGGCTTGATACGCTTCGGAAAGCGCGGAAAGCTGAATCCAAGATACATAGGGCCTTTTGAGATTCTCGCTAGAATCGGCCCCGTAGCTTACAAACTCAATCTACCCCGCGAACTTAGTAATGTGCATCCTACCTTCCACGTCTCGAACTTGAAAAAGTGCCTATCCGACGAGACTCTCATAATTCCACTCGATGAAATCGAGATCAATGAAAGCCTCAACTTCGTGGAAGAACCTGTAGAGATCATGGACCGAGAGGTCAAACGAACGAAGCAAAGTCGCATCCCGATTGTGAAGGTTCGTTGGAACGCCAAACGAGGACCAGAGTTCACTTGGGAGCGCGAGGATCAAATGAAACTTAACTATCCTCATCTCTTTGCTTAGTTGTGTTGTAATAACGTAACTGCTTGAATTCTGAATTTCGGGACGAAATTCCCTCTAACGGGGGGATGATGTGACAACCCGAAATTTACTCCGTCACTGTAACCCGTTTTGGTTAATAAAAGTTAGTTCTATTAAAATATTCCATTTAATTTTATTTATTAAAATAATTCATTTTGAGTTATTAAAATAATATATATATTTAATGACGGAATAAAAGCGTCTAAGTCGGGTTACGGTTAGTTTACCGGGTAAAAACATTTTAGCTCCGTTTAAACGACAGTGTATGGTGGGTCCCCACTAGGCAGCCATATATAAAGGAGGAGTGTCCACCTTTAGAGCCTTTTCCCACCTTGGAGCTTTCTCTCTCTACTTTCTCTCTCTAAAATCGGGTTTGGTTCAAGAACACCACTTTCAAGCCTCAAAAATCAAAGGTAATCTTCCTAACTTGAATTTCTAGCTTGGTATTCATGCTATTTCGAGATGGATCATCCAAATACCCCAACATGCATGTGTTTACGGTTTGGGGAGCCTCCCAAAACTGTAAACTCCTATGTGAGGGTTTTGAAGCCCCAAAAAACTTCCAAACCTTCTCTAATGCTTAGATATAGCTTAGATACTTGCATGCATGGACTAAGGAACCCAAGATCATGACTTTTTGGCCATAAACTTGAGTTTACGGTTCTTGAACATTCAAGAACCGTAAACCCAAAACCGTAAACACCTCAAATGGTGTTTTGATGCCCATAAACCCTTCCTTAGCTTGTTTGATGAACTAGAAACTAGTGTAGATGAGCTTAGGACCCTAAAACATGAAATGGTTGAAGTGGTCAAGGGTTTACGGCCGTAAACCCTAGAGTTTACGACCGTAAACTCCCAAGGAGTGGTCGAAGGACCGTAAACTCCAAGGGAGTACCCAATTGAACCCTAATCACTTCCCAAGCCCTTGAATTGATCCTAGGAACCTTCCTTGTGATGCATGAGACCTTTAGACACACGAACTCACCATTTCCATGAGTTTACGGCCGTAAACTCATGGGGGAAATGGTCTCCCAACCGTAAACACATTTAAGTGTGGCCAAGTGAAGTGTAAACTCCATAGTGAGGCCATACACTCCTTAGACGCAACCTTTAGCACTCCTAACACTTGAAACAAAGTGTTTTCATACATTAAAGTGCCTTTACTCACTTAATTAGTGATTACACAACTAATTAGATACTTTATACATCACTACATGTTATATAGGATCCGTGTGTGTGTTCAAGTCCTCACTTGACACCTAGCATCCTACCCGGTGTTTCCATCCACTTCACTCACTACAGGTGAGTTCATACCCCTAAATGAACCTTTTTAAATGTTTTTAACTGTTTTATGGGGGGGAATACAAGTTGAACCAACTAAGTTATAGTAACAATCGCATGTGAATTATAACTTGCAACCAAAAGGATTTTCTACACTATTAACTGTTTTTACCACCAAAAAAGGGATTTTCCATATTTTCAACCATATCGCCAATTAAACTGTTTTCAAATGCTTACCAAATTCATTTTCATGCTAAATCACTATAAAACTATTTTCCAAAATTCGTTTAAACAAATTTTTATTCTCAAACCATATCTACACCAATATATTTATATAAGTAAGACTTGAAGGACTTAGGACTAATAGCTCACCTTATTTCCTGTTCTTGTTTGATTGTGGGCTTAGGGTATTTTGTTATTAGTCCGACTCTCGTTGAATTCTTAGTTATATATCTCATATATTTGTGTCAGATATAAAAGTTTTCATATCAGTTCAATGCCTTTGGATATCAAAGACATGCAACCAACAATACTATTTAACTATAATAGGTATAGTTAAGGGACACTACACAATGCTACTATTGCCATGACAACTACTAGAGTCAGTTCAGTTGTGAGTCAATACATGCTACGTACTATACAAGAGAACACTATATACTATACAAGAGAACACTATATACTATACAAGGAGAACACTACATACTATACAAGAGAACTTACTAAAATAGAATGTGACATACTATTTCTCGATACGACACATCTTTGTGCTATCACCGCGTAACCAGAGTCTCCTGGAGGGAGAGCGGGCATTATGTGTATAGATCTATACGGGACAGACACTCCCACATCCCGACTGCTAGCTACAGTCGGAGCCGTCTAGGCCCAGGGGTGACAAAATGTCACATCTACATATGACTCGGAGGGTCAAAGGGATTCGATCGTCAATCAGCATGGTTACGTACGAGTTCACATTCAAACCTTTAATTAATACTTTAAAAATTAAAGGCAACAGACTCCCTGAGGAGTATTGTACATTTAATACTACCTGGAGCCTGCATTTCATTACATATGGCCGACAGTGATACTGTTGGGGTAAAACATTTTTTTCTCATTACTATACATGGATAAAGTCAAACTATATTTTCAAACAAATAAACCATCGGGTCTTGGTGAAGACTACTTTTTCTGGAAAACATAGGGTTTTCTAGGGCTCATACTATTTTCGAACACCGAAACTTTCTTTTACAAATGTATAACTGTGAATATTTTTATACAGGAAATGACACTAAATACTTATGAACTCACCAGCTTTATGCTGATAAACGTTTTCAAAATAACTTGTATTCTCAGGTCATCAGTAGACAGGTACGGATGCAGCTTTTGAGAAGACGGAGCACACATAAGACTCCACTTTATTTTGATTGTATTTTTGGTGTCTAACATTTGTACTGAACACGTTTGTATTACAATTATTATCTTAATGCAATGGATGTTGTTGCTTGTCTTTACTATTATGCTTTGTTATGATACTGTACATGACGTCCTCCACCCCAGAACGTATTCCGCCGTTCTCGGTTTTGGGGTGTGACAACCACCAAAACTAATGACCTTTCATTTTTAATTCTTGGCAGCACGATGCCTCCTCGTCCAAAGCTAAGACCCAGGCCGAACACGATGCCACCACCACCTCCACCACCAACTTATGATCCGGCTATGGTCCAGGATGCTATCACAGCAGCAGTAACCGCCGCCCTCTCACAAATAAACTCCAACGGAAATGGAGGGATGGGAAGCAGCACGAATCATGCCAACCATGGCACTGGTCATGGTCAAGTAAGGGATTGTACTTACAAGGAGTTCTCCAACGCAAAGCCAAAAACTTTTAATAGCACAGGGGGAGTCATTGCACTAATGCAATGGTTCGAAAAGACCAAAACGGTCTTTGAGATCTGCTCTTGTCAGGAAGCAAGCAAAGTCATGTTCGCCGCTTGCACCCTCACGGATCGAGCCCTCACTTGGTGGAAAAGCCATGTGAAGTATGTGACTCTCACCATCGCCAACGCCTTAAGTTGGGAGGACTTAAAGGTCCTACTACTGGAGGAATACTGCCCAAGGGGCGAGATACAAAAGCTAGAGCAAGAGCTATAGAATTTGAAGATGACTGGGTGTGATCTAGTAGCCTACACGGCCAGGTTCAGTGACCTTGCTGCCTTGTGCCCTGCCATGGTCAACCCAGAACCGAAAAAGGTTGAGAGGTACATTTGGGGGTTGTCACCCCATATTCAATTTCACGTATTGGCCTCCAACCCTATCACTTTCAACAGCGCTAAGCGCCTGGCTCAGCGACTCATCGACCATGGAATCAAACAGTGTACCGTTGCAGCTACTGTCGACTCATCAAAGGAGGTACAGGGCCAGGGAAGGCCTTGGAACAAAAGAAGGGGTCAAAACCAACAGGGGAACCCGAAGAAACAACAAGTGGTAGCAGCTCATGCCATTACTGTTCCTGCCACCACTGCACCCACGAGTTCATACAGTGGGAGATTTCCAAAGTGCAACCCATGCAGCTTCCACCACCATGGTCCTTGCAGTGACTTCAAATGCACCAGGTGCAATAAGCAAGGTCATACAGCCCGGTTCTACAATGAGTCAGCCCAACAAACCGCCCCCACTGCTAACGCCGGAGTAAACCGCGCCTGCTTTGAGTGCGGAGCCACGGGGCACTACTGCAGGGACTGCCCGAAGGCTAACAGCAGGAATACCGGCGAAAAAGGCCGAGTGTTCGCAATGGGACAGGATGAAGCCGTTGCAGACCCCACTGTTGTTACGGGTACGCTTCTTCTCGATAACTCGTATGCATGTATTTTGTTTGATAGTGGAGTGGAGAGGAGTTTTGTAAGTCATAAATTTAAAGGCCTGCTGAAACAAACACCCCAATCATTAAGTGAACCATTTATAGTAGAAATGGCCAACGGTAAAACAAAAAACACTAAGGAAATATACTTAAACTGTACCCTAACTCTAAACAATAACCCCTTTCCAATCAGCCTCATGCCAGTCTCGATTAAGAGTTTCGATGTCATCATAGGCATGGACTGGCTGAGTTCTCATCGTGCGGACATTTTATGTTACGATAAGGCCGTTCGCCTTAATCTGCCAACCGGCGAAACCCTCTTAATCTATGGCGACAAACCCAATACCACTCTTCGTGTTATCTCGTGTATCCAAGCTCAGAAGTGCCTACGCAAGGAATGTCATGCATTTTTGGCACATGTCGTGGATGTGAAACGCAAAGTCCAGGACATCAAGAGTGTGCCTGACGTATGCGAGTTTCCCGATGTTTTTCCCGAAGATCTTCCAAGAATACCACCCGTGAGACAAGTCGAATTCAGAATCAATCTGATACCCGGAGCTACCCTAGTAGCCAAAGCGCCCTATCGATTAGCCCCAGCAGAGATGCAGGAGCTATCCAGCCAACTGAATGAGCTACTCAGCAAAGGATTCATCAGGCCGAGCTTCTCGCCCTGGGGAGCACCAGTGTTGTTTGTGAAAAAGAAGGATGGATCATTCAGGATGTGCATCGACTACCGGGAGCTCAACAAACTTACCATCAAGAACCGATATCCCGTACCCCGAATCGACGACTTATTCGACCAACTCCAAGGAGCCAACTACTTGTCCAAGATCGATCTGAGATCGGGATATCACCAGCTGCGAGTCCTGGAGAGTGATATTCCCAAGACGGCCTTCCGAACAAGATACGGGCATTACGCGTTTGTAGTGATGCTGTTCGGACTAACCAATGCACCTGCCATATTCATGGACTTAATGAATCGGGTATGTCGTCCATTCCTGGATAAATTTGTGATAGTATTCATAGATGACATACTCATTTATTCAAAAAGTAAAGAAGAGCATGGCCAACATCTGAGACAAGTCTTAGAAACATTACGAGCTGAGAGACTTTATGCAAAGTTCTCGAAATGCGAGTTTTGGATTAGGAAGGTGGACTTCCTAGGTCACGTGGTCAGCGAGGAAGGAATCCACGTGGACCCATCTAAGATCAAGGCTATCGAAAATTGGTCTGCACCAACTACACCAACGGAGATTCGCCAATTTCTAGGCCTTGCTGGATATTATCGAAGGTTCATTCAGAACTTCTCCAGCATTGCAAAACCTCTTACCTCCCAAACTCAGAAAGGTGTGCCTTACAACTGGGGAGTAAAGCAAGATGCTGCATTTCAAACTCTAAAACAGGCCCTATGCAGTGCACCCATTCTTTCTCTTCCAGAGGGGATCGAAGATTTTGTGGTGTATTGCGATGCTTCGAATCAAGGGTTGGGATGTATGCTAATGCAGCGAGGAAAGGTTATTGCGTATGCCTCATGACAACTGAAAACACATGAAGTCAACTACACCACTCATGACTTAGAACTTGGAGTTGTGGTCTTCGCTCTGAAGATCTGGAGGCACTACCTATACGGTACCAAGTGCACCATCTTCACAGACCACAAGAGCCTTCAACACATATTCGACCAGAAGGAGTTAAACATGAGACAATGATGTTCGGTCGAATTGCTCAACGACTACGAATGTGAGAATCGTTACCATCCGGGAAAAGCCAATGTGGTGGCTGATGCCCTTAGTCGTAAGGAGTACTCTGGTCGAAGAGTGAAATCATTAACCATGTCGATCCATTCTCATTTGTCGACACAAATCAAGGAAGCTCAAATAGAAGCTTTGAAACCCGAAAACGTGATAGGTGAAACCCTTAGAGGGATGGACAAGAATCTAGAGATCAAGAGTGATGGAGTGCGCTACCTCACGAACCGAATCTGGACACCAAAGTTTGGTGGGATCAGAGAGATAATTATGAACGAAGCACACAAGACTCCATACTACGTACACCCAGGTTCAGATAAGATGTATCTGGATATTAAACAACTCTACTGCTGGCCAAACATGAAAGCAGAAATTGCTATTTATGTAAGCAAATGCTTGACTTGCGGCAAGATAAAAGTAGAACACCAGAAGCCCTCAGGTCTACTCCATCAACCCGAGATACTTGAGTGGAAATGGGAACATATTTCCATGGACTTCATAACAAAACTACCCAAGACTCAGGGTGGTCACGACACCATTTGGGTGATCGTCGACAGACTAACCAAGTCTGCTCATTTCTTACTGATCAAGGAAACTGATAAGATGGAAAAACTAACGAGAACCTACATCCGAGAGATCGTGCGACTTCATGGAGTGCCGATGTCTATCATCTCGGATAGAGACAGTAGATTCACTTCCTGATTCTGGCAATCGTTGCAAAAATCCATGGGAACAAGGTTGGATATGAGTACAACCTATCACCCACAAACTGACGGACAGAGTGAGAGAACAATCCAAACCCTAGAAGACATGTTGCGAGCATGTGTAATCGACTTTGGTAAATCATGGGATGTTCACTTACCCTTAGTCGAGTTCTCTTATAACAACAGTTATCATACTAGTATCAAGACTGCTCCATTTGAAGCCCTTTACGGCCGTAAGTGCAGATCACCTATGTGCTGGGCGGAAGTAGGCGACACGCAGTTGGCAAAAGGTCTAGTCCCTGATAGCACTCTCACTGGACCAGAGATCATTAGAGAAACAACTGAAAAGATTGTTTAAATTCGAGAACGTCTGAAAGCCTCGAGGGATAGGCAAAAGAGCTTTGCCGACAAAAGACGAAAACCCTTGGAATTTCAGGTTGGTGACCGCGTTCTACTGAAGGTCTCACCCTGGAAGGGCATGATACGCTTTGGGAAGCGTGTAAAACTAAATCCAAGATACATTGGACCTTTCAAAATTACTTCAAGGATTGGTCCAGTGGCTTATAGACTTCAACTTCCAATCGAACTTAACAAAGTACATCCCGTGTTTCACGTGTCTAACCTGAAAAAGTGTTTATCCGACGAAACTCTTGTGATTCCACTCGACAAGATCGAACTTAACGAAAATCTTAACTTTGTGGAAGAACCCGTCGAAATCATGGATAGGGAAATCAAACGAACTAAACAGAGTCGCATACCAATAGTGAACGTCCGCTGGAATGCTAAGCGGGGACCTGAATTCACATGGGAGCGAGAAGATCAGATGAAACAAAAGTACCCGCATCTCTTCCCTAGTCCTTAAAACTTTTATATTGTAATTAATTTCGGGACGAAATTCCCTCTAACGGGGGGATGATGTAACAACCCGTTATTTCAAGTCAATATAATGTCTAAAAATCGAGTCTTGTAATATTTTTGGTGAAGTAATGAGAATATCATCGAAAATGAAATGTTCAAAACGCTCCATTTTAGTACCTTACGTGATAGATATCGTGATAATGTTTCCAAAAATATAAAGAACACTAAAATCCGAGTTATAACGAAGGAGTTGTGACCAACATAAGATTCGTAACACTACCGGTAGTGCGCAGTTAAGCATAAAACGAGAAATTTCAATAAAATACTTTTTAGCCTTAGGTATCTAAATAAAAGTCATAGATATCCCAAAACCGTGAGCATACGTAAAAAGAACGCCCAAATCTGACTTCGTATGAGGAAGTTATGATTTTTGGAAGTTCCTGACCTACCAGTAGACAGCTAAAAACTCGAAATAGAGATCAAGCGGTCTTTAGCCGACACAACCTAAACGAAAGTCGAAGACCCTGACAATAGGAGTACAACAGTAAAAAGTCTGACGAAAATGGACATCAGATAAAGGAGTTACGGAATTTAAACGGACTTTTCCAGGTCCGGCCTATTAAAAATAATATAATAAAAATAAATTCAAAATTAGCCGACGAAGTCTAAATGAGAGTTGTAGAGTGTAGTCTCACCTACGCGTGAATATAAAGAACGTCGAAAACGGAGTTTGTATGAGAGAGATATGAATTTTCGAAGTTTATTAAATAATTAAACATTAAATTTAAATCTAAATTCCTGGTATTATCCGAAGGAGGAGGAGTCACCGGGCTTAGCCGGATTACGCCCAGCGTACCCTCGTACGCCCAGCGTACTCGGATACTCGGCCTCGGTTCGGCCACGTCGCCCCTACGCCTCTATGCCCTCCCATCAGATGCTTCGTCCGAGGAGTGCGTACGCAGTGACGCATGAATACGCCCTACGTAACCTCGTACGCCCAGCGTACCGAGGCGGTTCAGCCTCCCTATAAAAGGGATGCGAGGGTTCCAAGGAAATTTGCTCATTTCTTCTCTTTCTCGTGCCGAAGCTCTGCGTTTAAACCCTCGGAGCCGTCCCGAAGCCCCAGGTTTCATATTCAAGTTTGGAAGGAAGTTTTACGCTCCCGAGATTCCCGAGATTCCCGAGGATCCCGAGAAAAATCCGTTTTCTCTTGTCAAAGTTCTGCTCGGTTTTCGTCTCGCTTTCTTCAATCATCAAGTGAGTTCCTACCCCCTTTTATACACCTTCAAATACTTTATAATGTACTTTTAATACATTTCGGGGGATAATACAAGTAAACACCCGGTTAATCCCGGGTGAAAACGTGAAAACTCTTGTTATATTTTGCATGCACTATATTTATACAAAATGCATAGTATCTAGGGTAGTCATCCTTGATAAACCATTTTATGCATTCAAAGAACTTATGACTTATGCTTGGTCAAACATTGTGAAATAGGATAAGTATTTCATACAAAACTATCATTCTAGTATAGACTTAGTTGAGAATCCGTGAGACAACTTCACTGCTACCTTTTTCTGAAAAGGTACAACTTAAGTCCTGACGATTATAACCAGAGTCTCCCGTGGGAGAGCGTGTCAAATGTGTATAGATCTATACGGGAAGTCATGATCCTGCGCCCTGACTGTTAGCTACAGTCCTTTGGGTGACAGTTTGGCGTAAACGATCCGACGCCTGAAGACCGTCGCCACAGGCATATTATGTTTAGCATGGTTATAAAACTCACCAAATAGACAACTATTATAGTATTATGCTTTTATGAACGAGTAGCTATTAAAACTATTCTTCATCTAACAAGTGCGATTTTCTTATAGTTTTACTATATAAAACTATGACTCAACTTTTAAGCACGTCGGTTGCTTGTGATTTTCGGTCTTAGAGACTGCCTGTTACGTTAGGAAAATAAGGGTTTTTCCTGCATCTATAACAAACAACTAATAGGAAAATAAGGGATTTTCCTGGTGAAACTATTTACAACTCACAACACGAACATTCATATGCATTTCATACTTTTATAAGAAAATATGGGATTTTCTTGGAAAACGAACGTGAACTTTGGAATGGCATACATTTTCTCAAAACTGCTTATGAACTCACCAACTTAAATGTTGACACTTTTTCTTTGAAATAACTTGTATTCTCAGGGAACCGCTAAGCAGGTTTGGAAACCAACTTTTGGGGATTAACGCTCTGACGTTAATTACTTCTTTTGAAAGATGTTTATGTATTTACCCTTTTGAACATGTAACAAATGCAACTATGTAAACATTTTGAAACCTTTATATGTATGGTGGTGTGTACTTTCCTTACTATGAACTGTTATGATACTGAATATGACGTCCTCCGCCCCCGAACGTTTCTGCCGTTCTGGTTTGGGGGTGTGACACTTTGGATTCTTGTTGATCTCCTATGATCTTCACTGTCCCAATGGGGTAGACATCTTCACACACTGATGATATGTTGATGGAACAACCTTCATTTCGTGGATCCATGGTCTACCTAGTATAACATTATAAGAGGATAATGTATCAATTACACAAAAGCATTGTATAGAGTTTACCCCGTCTATGTAGATAGGTAGCTTTATCTCGTCGATGGTGTGTTTGGTTTCGCCGCTGAAACTGATCAACACTGAGGATCTTCTAACTATTTCAGACTCTGGGATGTTCATTCTTTTTAATGCATCTAGGAGTATAATGTTGACTGAGGATCATCCATCGACAAGGATCCTTCTGAAGAAATGGTTGGAAATGTAAAGAGTGATCACCAATCTGTCATGGTGAGGATCCTCGATGTCTTGTCTATCTGCTTCGTTGAAGGTCCTTCTCGTTTGTGATTGGCGTATTCTTCTGTGGCCCTTTCTCTCTTTCTATTTTTGTCACCTTAGCGTGCCTCTGTGCTGCATAATAAGAGGTAACACAAATGTCGGATCCTACAGAGATCACATTGATTACCT
Organism: Lactuca virosa; assembly: GCF_052849685.1. Lineage (NCBI taxonomy): Eukaryota > Viridiplantae > Streptophyta > Magnoliopsida > Asterales > Asteraceae > Lactuca > Lactuca virosa. The sequence goes on along the minus strand of NC_136428.1, from coordinate 431,600,292 downwards.
TGGCGTCAGTAGGAGGGGATCCTGGTATGTCGAGGATCTTCTAAGGATCCTGCTCTTTCTATTTGGATCTCTCCTTTCTTCTTCCAAGGATTTCTTTGAGGTGTCCTTTGCCCAAGAGGTAGCTAATTTCCTTCCTGAGAGCTATGCAATCCTCTGTGATATGACCAAAGTCGTCATGGTATGCACACCATTTGGATTTTTCCTTCCAAGTAGTGGACTTTTCCCCTTTTCTTGGCCATCTTTCTTTGTCTCCAAGATCCTGCATAACAAATATTACACCTGGAATATCCACAAAAAAACAATAGTCAGTAATTTTAAGAAAGTCTTCTTCCTCTCCTTCATCTTCAAGGGCATTAACCCTACGATGGTCAGGTTTGGAATATGGTTTTGACTTATAGGATCTTTGGACCGAAGAGTCGGCCTTCCTATTAGGGTAATCGTATGAGCTTGGTGGGTTGCTCCTCTTTTGGATCTCCTTGTCTTCTTCGAGCCTTATGAACCTTCGTGCACTGCTCCTAACTTCGTCCATTCTTTTGCATGGATTCATTACGAGGTCTTTGTAGGGTTTCAAAGTACTCCATGGATGATGGCAATGGTCCCCCTTGATGAAGTGTAGGTTAAAAGCCCAAGACTTGTCTTTTCCCTATAAATAGTCATGTATTATTCATAATTAGGGTTAATAGTGAGGCAAAATGTAGTCGCCACGTTGTGAGGTTTCTTATGTAGTGTTAGATTCTTTAGTCTATGCTGAAAGTCTAATTTATTCATCATGTTTGAATAAATCGAGTGATCATTCGACATATCTTCATATTTGTGTTTGTTCTTATTTTCCGCATCTTGTTCATCAAATCTCAATTAGGGTTTTATTCCTAACAAATGGTATCAGAGCGGGTCTTTGAAGATCTATTGATTTTTGAAGAATCGGTTCTTGATTTGGTGATTTTCTGCACAAATTATTGAAGATTATTGGTGTTTTGGTGGTATGGAATCAAAATTCTGTTCAAGCTACTGTTCATGAAGATTTATAAAGTTCTTACTGTTCGTCGTGGTAATATGATCCAATTCTCTTTTCAATTCATTATTTTCTGTTGGATCTAATATGATTTTTGATCAAAATCCTTTCATTTAATAGATCTTTGTTTTAACCTATGTCACGTGTTCCTACTGTTCACCGCTTGTATTTGGATATGAAACTCAATTTTTCCCATCGATATTAAGCCCAGTTTGTTACTGTTTATCAATTTTTTTTCCTTGGGTCCAAATCGATTTTGTCCATTTGTTCAATCTGTTACTGGGTGTATCAATTTTCGTTGACCTAAAGCTTTGACGATTGTTTCCTATTTTCTGTTCTTTAGTCCTCGTCGCATCCTTTATTCATAGAATCGAATCCATGAAAAAAAATCATTATTATCAAGAATCGAAATCAAGCATTTTTTTTCATCGATTATCGAATTCAAGTATTTCTCTCTTGACTGGTCGACTATTTGATTTTGAGGTTTGGTGTGTATCGTCTTCCAAATTGGTGAAGATCTTCTAATCGGAATGAATATCTTGTTGTGATGAAACCGATCTTGTGATCGGATTTGGAATGATGCATTTGATGCTCGAAATGCGTCGATGTGGAAAGAACTAGAACTGAATTTGATATTGTGACTTATATTTGCAATCAGAATCAAGCATTTGATTTGGAAATGTTTGTCCGCTTATATGGCTTATTTGGAATGCAATCGGAACAAGAAGGATTCTGATGAAGAACGAAAGAATTATGAGTTCCTGCGAACGAATTAAATCTCACTAGGATGAACAATGGTCAATAATGAAAAGTCAAAATTGACTGTGAACTGGGTTGAGCTTTCCTTGAATCTCATTGTGCTAGAAACGAAAAACCAAACATGTTAATTCTATTCTCTTTTCACAAACGTCTTATATGCTCGGAACGAATCTGTGTTCTTATGTTAGCACGTGGAACGAAATGGCTTGAAGCGAAAGAAGAGTGAGAACAATAAGCGAACCTGTGAGTGGATTCGCCTTGGGGTAATGCTGATGAATTAGGACCGAACCTGGAACAACGAACTTGGGTTCGCTTGTTAATGGTTGGAGAGAACGGAGGAAGGAACGAAAGCGAAAGGAGTTTCGCCTGATGAAGCTTGAAATGGAAATGGAAACGAAAGGAACCAAACCTTCGGTTGGGTTCGCTTCAGGTGCATAATTCACGATCTTGGAACGAACTTAGATTCGGTCGCATCAGGGTGCTCGGAACGAAAGGCATTGATTGAAATATTGTTTGTGGGTTCGTATGCGAAACGTCACCGTTCCAGACTTCCAGTAGCTTTGTTCGTTCATTCAGTCAAATAATTGGGGAAGAAGATAAACATGTTACATTATTAGTCCCTGAAACTTCAGCGAATTGACTCTTTTGGTCCCTATACTTTTCATGCCTTGGCAGTTTTGGACCATTTCCAGATTTTGTTACAAATAAAGGGGTATATTGATGCAGAATTACCATTCCAGCCCCTGAGTTTCTGGAAAGTGACAATTTCAGCCCATTTTTCGAAAAAGATTAAAATTTTAAGGGCTGGTGAACAGTTTTGAATTCTTTAACGCACATATTTTTTTCGTGAACAGAAATTTAAAGATTCCATCAAGTCTTGGCGGTTCGGAAAGTCGTTTTTCGAATTTTATACTTCATTGTGTATATCATTTTGTCGCGGGGGAGCACAATAATTTTTTATCCATTCAAGATCATTCTCATGACCATTTGAAGGCTTTATAATCATATTTTTGATTATAAATCGGGGGAAAATTTGGTATGGCCATTTGAAATTGGATTGTGACTTTTCAAAGTTGAAGATTTTTGATAAAGCTTGTGGTAGAATTATGAAGGTAGCTTTTACAGTAGAAGTTCTTCATCGAGCTCTGCTAAAGCTTTTATAAAAAATCTTCAACTTTGAAAAGTCACAATCCAATTTCGAATGGCCATACCAAATTGAAGGAAGAGATTCGTGCCCGGAATCCACTGCTTTATGTCTTAAATGACATCACAAAATCCCACAAATAGTTTGATTTATTTCTTTATCTTTGACGCTATCTTGCACGAAAATATTGAATTTTCCAAAAATCTTGTTTGGTTATTCATAAGCTATTCATAAATATATAGCTTCAGTTCCTAACGATATAATGCAGTTACTTTCAAACGAAGGGATGCGTCAATATAACACCTTTGATACTTATGGCGATAAAGATTCCATTAAAGGTTCAAGAGGTGAGTCAGCAGGAAGTCTAATTGATTGGGGATTTGAAAAGAGGATAAGTATGCAGATGGCTGGTTTCCCTCGTATGGGATTGAATCAGAGGATACATCTCACCCTTTCGCTTCGATTTCAGCAGAATGTTGTTCGACTTCTTTTCAATAATCTCTGAGCCATCGTCATCAAATGAAACTTTTAACCCTGTACCAACCACCAGTTGAGAAACGCTGATAAGATTGTGTTGTAAACCTTCAACATACGCCACTTTTCGTATCGAGAAGTCGCCATTGGTGAGCATACCATAACCTTTAATGTGTGTTTTTCTGAGCAGCAAATATTGAGTGATAAAAAAGATTTTTGAAAAGTCACAATCCAATTTCGAATGGCCATACCAAAATCTTCAAATTTCAAAAATCTTCAGATGATGAAGGTTCGGCTCGTGGTGGTACACCACCTCGTTCGCCTACACCAGATGTACCTGTTCGATCCCAAGCACCGTCTCCTACACCTGTCTCCATTATTATTTCCTTACCTCACACTTTCCCGATATTCCTACACCTATTTTCTCTGAAGATACAACTACAACCACCATTGTAGGGTTTCAAAGTACTCCATGGATGATGGCAATGGGCCCCTTGATGAAGTGTAGGTTAAAAGCCCAAGACTTGTCTTTTACCTATAAATAGTCATGTATTATTCATAAATAGGGTTAAGAGTGAGGCAAAATGTAGCCGCCTCATTGTGAGGTTTCTTATGTAGTGTTAGATTCTTTAGTCTATGCTGAAAGTGTAATTTATTCCTCATGTTTGAATAAATCGAGTGATCATTCGACATATCTTCATATTTGTGTTTGTTCTTATTTTCCGCACCTTGTTCATCAAATCTCAATTAGGGTTTTATTCCTAACAGTCTTCATATAGAGGATAATCCTTCTTTAAGCCCATCTTAAAGGCTTCAACTGCAGTCGCCATGTCGATGTTGGGGATAATCATAGATTCCCTGCCAAACCTGTTCACAAAAGTCCTAAGGGATTCCTTAGAATCCTGGGCCACTCGATAGATATCACTAGTGATCTTTTCAAATGTTCAGCTACATGAAAATTGATTGTTAAATAAACTAAGTGAGAAAATGAAGTAATAGAGTAAGGATGAAGGTTAAGAAGCCATTTTAAAGCTGATCCTGTGAGGGTTGAACCAAAACCCTTGCACATGCAAGCTTCTTTCAAATGAGTGGGGATGGGAAAGATCTCCATCCTTTCCATGTATTGTGCCACGTGCTCCTTAGGGTCTGTAGTCCCGTCACAAGGCTTTATGTTGGGGGTTTGGAAGCACTTTGGGACTTCGGTGTCAGCTATTTCCAGAACAAATCTTGAGATCCTATGGCTTGTGGGGGATACTTCCGGTACAGGTTGAACTACTCCAGGCACGCTTGAGATAATTTGTCGTAATTATTGAAGCTCCTTAGTCATGATCAGGATTAAACTTGTATCAAGGTCCATAGAGTAAGTGGTAAATATATTATTATTGATGAGGTTACCAGGATCCTTATTATTAGGAGTAACAAAGGTTTCGTTGGGATCCTGGGTGGTAGAGGCCTGCTCTCTTGGAGTTGCGCCCCAGGGGGGAATAGAGGCCGATATTGAGGATCCTGTCTCGCTGCGAATCACTGAGGATCCCATGTTATCAAAGTTCAGGATCTTAGGCTGCAAGATCGAGGGTGCTGCTTCTTGAGGCTTGTGGATTTCTTTCCTTATTCTCTCCACTTCCTAGAGAATCGTCATGTTATCCTCCTGATGTTGAGCGACCTGTCGTTACAGTATCTTCGTCATACCAAAGATTTCATTATTGGAAATCAGCACAGGAGGATCCTAGAGTCCTTGGGTAGCGATCGAAGAGGTGTTTTTCTTCGGTGCTTCCGAGGCTTTCTTGGGAGCTCCGGTCGGAGGTGGTGGAAGATTTTTGGAGGAAATGTGAGGAATTGAGGAAGAAGACCGGGTTGATTGTGTAGACATGATTTTTAAAAATATTTTGAACACCATGGCCCCATGGTGGGCGCCAAATTGTTTCGATAAAAAATGAACAATCAATAATCAACCAATTTTTATGAGAGGTTGTGATGTTCAGGGTAAAGTAAGTATAAGATGATCAAAGTGACACAAGTGATTTACAAGGAAATTCCTTGATCCTTGTTAGGATCTCCGGTATAAAACCTTGGGAGGTGATAACGATCACCTTCCTTGATGATTTTATTGATTGAAAGTGTTGATTACATAGATGAATGTAAAAAATGTAAGTACAAGTATCGTAGATAAGCTAAGTGTGTCTGTTGTGTGTGTAATACAAATGTTATTTATAGTGTAATACTAATAACAAGAAGTCCGATAATTCCAGGATCCTCCGATATTAGCATATAGACGTTGGTTGACTTGGTATTCCGGGTCTTTTGCTTGGTCAAGATGATTCTTCGTTGAAAATAAGTCTTTGGTTGACTATTTTTGCACATGTGAGAAAAATATAGAAGCATATAACCGTTATATATGAAACATCCCAAAGATATGGTCGCAAATTTTTTAATTTAAATAATAAATAAAACAATATTTACAATATCATCCAGACATTCAAATAAAACTAATGTATCAAAAGCCATAATATCAGAGTAAAACATTGTAAGAGGAATCCCTATGGTGTGTGTGATGCAGTCATCCCAAGCTCTTCCCTTTGCAACCAGAAGTACCTGAAACATAAACTAAAAAAAGTAGGCACAAAGCTTAGTGAGTTTCCCAAACTACCCCATACCCTACAATAATAAATCACATACTAGCCCCCCGCCCGACCTCAGACCCCGTCCGGCTTCAGGCCTCGCCCGACATCGAGCCTCGCTCGGTACACATATCTGCTATTCTCAGGCCTCGCCTGTCTCTGGGCCTCGCCCGCTATACAATACAATCAATATCATATTAATATGCTAGCTTATAAGGAATCTCACACAATAGCCTATGTCCCAGTCCTCAGGCCTCGCCTGGCATCGAGCCCACCCCCGATATGCATATCAGTACATAACACATGCAAGGTTCACACAGACTCCTAACATCCTATCATATCAACAAGGGCCAGCATTGGTGCCTTAGACCTGATAAACCTAGTAAGGAACTCACCTCAATGTCGGATGATAGGTGAAAATGCCTCTGCTCTGAAATCAGCTCTACTCAACCCCTAAATAGAACAATCCCTTAGATACCATTCCATACTTCATAACCCTTAACGGTCATACTTGTTCAAAGTCAAAGTGAAGGTCAACATCCAAGTCAAAGTCAAAGTCAACACTCCGTGTTGACTCAACTCGTTGAGTTATCCTTCAACTCGCTGAGTTTCCATGAATCACAGAATCATGACATTTCGAATCATCTTGTCGAGTTTCCTTTTAACTCGTCCAGTTCCTCCTTTTTCAACAGAATCGGGACAATCCCAAACCAACTCGCCGAGATCCCTTATGAACTCGTCGAGTTCATCAGTCTGCCAACCCACTTAATGCATTAAGCCACTAATCTTCAAACCAAGGCCCTATATTCCAGAACTAGGCTGAAAATACATCTAGAAGGGTAAGGTTTCCAACTTTACCCATTAAGAACCACCCAAAAGGCATTAAGCTTAAACCATAATCCAAAAAGGCTTATGACTTAATCCAAAAATCATCATATCATCAAGATAATGCTTATGAACATAGATCTGGACCTTAATAGCTAAAAAGTCACGTAAAATCTTTAACTTTACTCCTATGCAAGGCCATTTGATGCTTAAGAGGCAAAAACAAGAGCTTAGAAGGTGCATGGAGCTCTTAGGGCCATAAAGTTGGCACCTTTATGCCATGAAAGCTCCTTAAGACCCTAGATCTGAAAGGGTTTGTCCATATGGGATGTCCAACTCCCAATGACCACTTCATTTGTACAAAAACAAGCAAAAGAACACTAAGATAAAGATCTAAGCAATCACAAAGAAAGGTTGACACTTTTTACAGGAAAGATATCGAAAAATGAAGTAAGGATTCTGGATCTAGTAGCTCCTTCTTGTATCTCCCAATCTTCCCTTTCTTCCAATGGCTTCAAACACACACAACACACTCAAAAATATCTCACAAACTCTCAAAATTGCCTTAGGGTTTCGAGGTTAGGGTTTAGGGTAGTGTAGGATGGAAATGAGGCCAACTTATGGGGTTTAAGTTGTTTAAATAGGGTGCAAAACCCCAGAATTAGGGTTTCATTTCTTCCAGCCAACTTGTCGAGTTGGTCACTTAAAATGTGCGGTCCATATCATTTCAACACGATGAGTTCGGGGCCACCAACTCGTCGAGTTATTCTATAAAATTGAATAAATTATAAGTTTAAGTACATCCCAGGAACCAGACATTACAATATATGTTAGGAAAATAAATGATAATTATCAGGATCCTGAAGTATGTTTGAGGATCCTGAGGTTTGAGGATTCTGAATGTAATTCTGGGATCCTGGCCCTAACAACTATATCTCCAGATCCTCAAAAATTTTGCCTCCAAATTCGAAGCATTTAGCCTAAACCAAGTTCCTAGAGAAGACAATGTTGAAGCAGATGCTTGAGCCAATCTAGGATCTTCTCTTAGGATCCCGCCAGAAACCAGGATCCTCATAATCCACGTGTTGATCCCAGCGATCGAGGATCCTGCCAAAAGACTGAAGGATCCCGATGATCACGAGGAAACTATCAACATCGCTACAATCGATTATCCTGATCCTCAACTTCCTTATCAGGATCCTAACATCAAGGATCCTTTCCCAACCTCAAGTTCCTGGATCCAACCTATTATGGAATACCTCCAGAATGGTACGATCCCAAAAGAGGAAAAAAACGATAGAGCATTCAGGAAAAGGGTCTCAAGGTTTGTAATAATACAATCTAAATTATATAAAAAAAAATATATGGCAGGTATATACATTATATGCTTAGAAGATCATGAAGCTACAAAAGTTCTAATGGATATACATGAAGGAGACTGCAGTAATCACACTGGGGGCAGATCCTTATGCTCCAACGTGTTGAGAACAGGATACTACTGGCCAACCATGAAGAAAGATTCTTTCCTACATGCTCATAAATGTGATGCTTGTCAAAGATATAGCAACATCCTACATTAACTAGCAAAACCTCTACATCCTAGGAAATAGGGGATGGATATAATAGGAAAATTACCGATAGCTCCTAGAGGAAAAATATTCATGCTAGAAATGACTGACTACTTCTCGAAGTGGATAGAAGTCGAAGCTTTTGTTCTGGTAAGAGACAAAGAGGTAGTATCATTTATTAAATGCAATATCTTGACCAGGTTTGGGATCCCTACCGAAATCATATGCGACAACGGATCCCAGTTCATAAGAAAAAGGACAAGAGACTTTTGCACGAGTTGGGGAATTAAAATGATAATGTCCACTCCTGTTCACCATCAAGCCAACGGTCAAGCAGAATCCTGCAACAAAATTATAGTCAATAACTTGAAGAAAATGTTAGATGAAAAGAAAGGAAAATGGGCAGAAGAACTTCATTTCGTCCTATGGACAGATAAGAGCACTTCCAAAGTAGCCACAGGTCAAACCCCATATTCCTTGGTGTTCGGAGCAGAAGAAATGAACCCTACTAAAGTAGTGATCCCGACAGCAAGATACCTAGTTCAAAGTCAAGAAAACAATGACAAGATCCTGGCCCAGGATCTTGATACTATTGTTTAACTCAGGGATCTTACCAAGATTCGCATCGATGCTCATCAACAGAGAATCACGAAGGCATACAACAAGAATATAAAAGTCAGAAGATTCTAAATAGGAGACTTGGTATTAAGGAAAACTTTCCAAAATACCAAGGATCCTAGTGCAGGTAAATTGGCACCTAAATGGGAAGGACTATATCACATAGATGCTGAAGCAGGAAAGGGGGCATATTGGATAGCTACCCTCGATGGAAATGTCTTGCCAAGATCCTGGATTGCTATACATCTTAAATCTTATTTTACGTAATTAAGATTAGTCATTTTATAACACACTCAAGGTACACATACTCTTTACCTTTTACCTTTTATTTTTATTACTATTTGCTCTCTTCAAATACCATTACTACTTAAGAATCGGATGGGTGTTAGCTAGACTAACACCCACCCCTAGCTAATTTTTACTGTGCATAGAGACTCAAGGATCCTGACACACACAGATCCTGACACACAAGGATCTTGACACACAAAGATCCTGACACACAAGGATCTTGACACATGAAGATCCAAGGATCCTAACATACAAGGATCTTGACATTTGAGGACACTGACACTTAAGAGTCCCATAGCTACAACGTTCTATAAAATTAACGATTACAATATGCAAGTATCCTAGTAACTAGGAGTAGAGACTGATCATCTGTCCTACGAATACGAGTACTTAATCCCCTCTAAGGTTTAAAGAGTTAATTACCTCTTTCATATAAGTTAAGGTTTCTACACCTCTCTTGGACGCATGTTATCTTGTTGGGTTTTGAGCATTCTAATACTCCTAAGCGTACATGCAACCCTAAATACATTGGATCTATGTTCTCTTTATTATACATGCAAATATGAATATTCCAAGGTATTACCTTATCTAGCATACAATCTGTGATACTTGCGGTAATAAAAAACAAGTTTGGAGACATACCTTTTTATGTAGCTTGATTCCTTGATGCCTAAGAGCCGAGTGCCCCAAGTGTGACACCTCAAATGGTTCACACTACATCAAATACACTTGGAATAACTTAGAGAGAAATGAACCACACATAGTTCTCTCATGGTGTATGATTTTGACAAGAATAAGATGCTTATATAGGTTGTCACAATTAAGGTTACACCATGTAAACCCTAATTGTCATGGCCATTCATTTCCATGATCCATGGGTACAAAAACACCTTGGAGCATCCATGGAGCATCCTATGGGTTTTAACCCAACTTGATAATCCATGGAGCATTAGCCCACTATACAAGTATGGATGATTTACACCATCAACCCATATATTTAATTAATATCCTTTTGATCACTTAATTAATTACAAATTAATTCTTGATCAATACTAATTAAATAATCTTATTAATATATTAGAACTTATAATATATTAGTAAACCTTAAGTGTTATTTCTCTCATTTTAGTCTATCCAAATGCATGATGCCATGCAACCAAAATGGACCATGCCAATCGGGTCAACTACATAAGCCGCTGTCGAACTCTGACGTTGTAACTGAACTCTGACCTTTGTCAATGACTTGTCCATTGGATAAGTGATCATATATTCCTCCATTCTAGATATCATATGGAATGAGACATGGATTATAAATCATTCTCTCTTTCCATTTGTTGTTTCCTGATTTCCGATTTATGACGACCGACTAATTTAACAAATCACATTAGTCGTGGCTTGGCCAAGCACTTCGAGGTGTCATCACTAAATCATCGAGGGGCCCACAGATATCGCTTTTATCCCGAAGGTAAAAGGAATGGATAAACTTCGACTCATATGGCTTGTTCTACTACTTGTTAAATCATACACAAAGGCACGTTTTATAACAACGAGTTACCAATGCGTTTTCGTGCAATCAATGTATAACCAACTCATAGTAACAACTCATATCTCGAGGTTTGAAGAATATAAGATATTATCCTCTCATGATCACTCGTGATAAAATCCATGAAGTGATTCAAATGAACGCGGGTTGAATCCAATACTCAGAACTTATGAGCACTCATGAGTGTTGTAGCACCACTTTGTCCAACATCTTAGACCTCTACAAGCCAACACATGACAGTCTTGATTCATATCTACTTCCAACATATGACCGACTGTGGATGGTTTGAATAACTTAGTCATTCAGGAAGAACGACCTTGTTATTCTGGAAGTCAAAACATGCAAAGTGAAACACAAGAATAATAAAATCCAATATGGTCTCAGAACTGATGAATATAAATAGAACACCTTTTATTTATCACCATATTGATCACACATTATTCATTGCATACTGTTTCAAACTATCAACTTTATACTAGAATTAAAAACAATAGTTGTCCCATGCTCCAAGCATGTACACTATGTTTTGTAAACACTAGTCATGCCATACACCAAGTATGCACAGTATGTTTCTCTAAGCATTAGTTATGCCATACACCAAGTATGCACACTATGTTTGTCTATGATCTTTACTCTGTGAAATAGATCGATTGAACATATTCCTAATGATTCTCATTTCATAGTCCCAAATCCTAACTGCAAATGCAAGAATTTCAAAATCATGCCATTTACCGAAATATTGTTAGATTTTAAACTTTTATGCATTGATCCTCTTGTAATGATTATGCACAAAGTCACAAAGACTTGTCAACAGACATTACAGAGTACTCCAATGGAGATAAACTCTATGGAAACATCCTTCTTGGATTAAGTTTTTCTAATCTTACACAGATTAAATCCACCTATGGAGACAACTCCATATTCCCATTTTTAATTATCATTTCTAAATAGGAGTTGCCTCTTTTCAGTAATGTCAATATGGTCCTTCCAGAAACACTATACTTCCAACTGTCCCTGAGCAACCAATCTTTGGTAAACCTTAGATTGTCCTCGACAATTGCTTAATCATTTTAGTCGTATACAATTCTAGACCTTTTCCCCTTCTTAATGCCTCCGGCATTTGGAAAATTTAGAAAGGATAAATATTATAGCACATGCAATCGATCCTGTATCCAAAGAAAATGGAACACGATTCATGATGTCTCACATAAAGACATGATTCTAGGTCAGTCTTTTTTCTATAATATCTCTATTTCTATTTGCCAAGTTCTCATAATTCAGATTATGAGAAGGGATGTCGTAATCATAATTGAATTTTAGAATGCAAATAATGGGCCTATATATAGAATTTCCTTATGTTGAGCCATTCGAACACAAAAAATTCATATATACCCTTAACTAAAGATGATTAAAACCTCAATCTAAGCTTTTAGAATTGAAATGAAGTATAATTTCCTTTCCCTTAATTATAGTAAAACAACTTTTCAACCCCTGCAACTTTCGGAATTGAAACTTTTGTTTTCTATAATTAACATTGCTATCTTGCAATACTAATTATAATTATCATGCTCCCACTAACATGATGATTATTAGCATAACACTTATGCTCCCACTAGCTTTGACATGTACTCAGAAATCAGCTGGACTTCTAGAAATCAATAGTTTATTGACTTTCTTACCACAGTTCTGACTTCCGATACGAGATGCTTTGATAAAACTTTATCAAAATCATACACGTTTCCTTGTATAGCACACATGTGTTTCTAATCAATTTCAGAACTATGAAAAGGGATGCCGTAATCATAGTCTGAATTGTTTAGATAAGTCCATGTTAGTGTGCCTGTTAACCACACACGCTCCACTAACGACTTTGAGAATGCAAATATCGCAACTGTTATTTACTTAAAATCTATTTAGTGAAAGTGTTTCCTCAACATCATTTTCATGAATCGGAGAGAAACCTTATGACACTTAGATTGTTTATGGTGTAAGTGTTCTTATCCAAACCATATGGACTGAACTCAATCTTACTTTCTTGCCACCTGGCAGCACAAGGGCCTGCCACTGCTTCCAAGTTGTTATGTAACCAATTGAGAACTCTCAGAACTCATATGGATATCCAACTTTAACTGGATTGGGCACAGAAATAGAGATATGTCAACACGATAGGTTATAAACCTCACGTCGTGTGCTAGTGATGAACTACATGTTTTTATTCTTGATTAGATCTTGAAGCTTTTCCAAGATCTCTAAGACTCCCACTGTCCTCTTGACATATAAGACTCACTTGTCAAATATTCAAGAGATAGTACGGATTCTTTATCAAGACAAACACTTTACACAATTAGCCTAAGTTGGTCTTTGTTTTATCCAAAACATCACAACTTACCAATTTCAAATGTACAAGAGTAGGACACTTTTAGTCTTACATTTGACAAGTGTTATAAACCTTTCTTTAAGATATGTCACTCATCTTACAATCTTGGAGTATGACTCTAAGACTTGTTTTGGAACGAAGTATGACTCATCTTCTTGATTTAACCATTCCAACAATTCAATATTCCTCTTCTTAGTCATAAGAATGCACTAAGATGTCCTTAGAGGACTAATTGTGACATGATTTCTAAATCATTAAGATGATCACGAAACATGATACTAAAGTACTCTCCCATCTTTTCAGATTTGAGAAACTTTTATCCTTCTGCCTAATTTAATTCTTAACATTCGTTCTGCCATATATTGAAAATTTTCCAATGTTTCAGAATTATACTTAAACTGGTAAGTATAACCATATTTACTAAACTTTAGTAAATCATGACGAATAGTCTTATCGATCTTTTGTGGTGCAATTGATCAGAGCACCAGAATGTGTACTCGATCCCTTAGTCCTTCACTTAACTCACATATACATGTGAACAAGGAATTAATCTTAATTTTCCAAACATGAAAATTATCATTCATCATACTATACAACTTGCATGATTTCCAAGTTTCAATCCAAATGAAACCTTGGGTGATGAGAATCTTTCTGTTGAATCATAAAAAGTGACCCTCTTGAACTTTAGCTACCGCAGCCGACAAGCACCCGCAGTCAAGCTCCTCATCGGCAACCGCATCCGGAGTCTCTACCTACCGCAGTCACTTTACTAGATTACTTTACTTGTCTTCTATTGTAACACTCTCTATTGTACAGTCTGCCTTGCATGGCTACTGTTAGAAATGTAATCTAGTGTACTTCGTGAGTCTCTATAAATAGAGCTCACTCTCTTGTATTCAAACTACGCATCTATCTAATTCTGAATACACATCTCTGAAGTTATCTTCTCTATCTCTCTATCTTACTACACATCCCTTCTTACTCTAAAATCTTACTAGAATACTACTGATTATAACCTCTCTTCTGAGCAAGTCTTTCGTGACTTAATCACTAAGTTTGATGTTCCTTATTAACTTGGTTTGAATGCATTCCTTATTATGAATCAACTTATGTGTATACTTGATATAACAATTATTGTCATTTCTATTTCTTTTCTTTTTCGCAACTAACTCTCTAACTATCTAACTCTAACTTATTAATATTATTGTTTAGCTTTTAGATCCTTCGAGATTAACTATTCCACAATCTACTTGTTCTAACGTTTGTTGAAGTGTGTCTCTAAGTTTTTCTCTCAACAATTGGTATCGGAGCCATAGTGGTTGCTTTTTGAAAATGGAACTCTGATTTTCAAAGGGCCTTCTATACCACTGAAGCTCATTTCTTAAAAAAAAACATCAAAAAAATGGCACAATCGTTATCTCTGAATGTTTCCAACAGTGTTGGTGGTTCTAATCGAGCCCCAATACTTGTAGCAAATGAATATCATCACTGGTCACAAAGAATGGAAAGATACTTAAGGAGACTTGGTAGAGATGTATGGCGATTCATAGAAGAAGGACCACATGTTCCAGTCCTTACACCAGTCCAAAATGACGGCGCTACAACCAGACTAGGAGGAGGTCAACCAATCATGAACCGTCCCACCAAGGATGATCTTGATAAAATGGAAAATGATGTTGTTGCTTTTTATGAAATCTCCTCTGGAGTTGCTCCTGACAACTTCGATATTATCATAAATTGCAAATCAGCAAAAGAGATCTGGGAAGTTCTCAAGAATTTGTACGAAGGCTCAGAACAAGCACAAGACAAGAAGCTTACTACCGCACTCAATGAGTTCAACAACTTCAAAGCTCATACTGGAGAAAGCTTGGAAGACTCCTTCAAAAGGTTCAACCTGATAGTCACCAAGTTATCCAATGCGGGCACCATCCACAGTAACCATGAAACAAATCTTCAGTTTCTTAATGGTTTGGGGAGAGATTGGACTACGGCTAAGATGATAGTCCAAGGCGATAGAAAGATTCATTCCTTGTCACTCTACAAGCTCTATGGAGAACTGCAAGCACAAGAATCCACCGTACTCAAAGACTGTGCTGACTTCGGAGGACCTCTTGCTCTCATAGCACAAGCTCCACATAATCAATCTTACTCTCCCGTGTATGACACTCCACCACAGTCATACGAAGCTGATTCAGAGTATGATGATGAAGAAGAATTTCAGAAGGCTATTGCTCTGGTTAGCCAACAGTTCAACCGTCTACCACCTCCTTCCTTCCGCAAGAATCAACAGTTCAACAAACCTCCATTCAACTATAACTTTGGTTCCCAGAATAACCATCCTCGATATTGCAAAACTTCTCATCCATCACCGCAATCTCAAAATAATCAACCAAAGGAGCCACCGCAGTCTACTCAAACCACTGACTCCGGTACTCCCTCATAAGACAAGACTGATGTCGTAATTTGTCACAAATACAACAAAGAGAATCACTTTGCAAGAGATTGTAAGGCCAATGTAGTAAAAGACAGAGCATTCTACCTTAGAATGGCTCAAGAGTTGGAAGATAAGGAAAAAGCAAGGGCATACGTAGCCCATGTCAAAAGAGACTATCAAGTTTGGTCATCCGGAGACGAAGATGAAGCCATCAGCAGTGTCAAAGGAAAAGGGAAAATCTGCATGCTGGCAACTGCGGATGATGATGGGTCTACAAATATGGACAACAACTACTGCTACATGGCAAAGGATGAAACTCTAAGTATCGTCGAACAGGTAAAACTTATGATGCAAACTCTAAACTATAGCATGCATGACTGTCAACCCTACATAGATGATCTTAATGACACTTGTGGTGGCGTCCTTACATACTATAACAAAGCCTTAGATGAGAAGAACATTGCATCCCAAGAGATGTTCCACGTGATAGGACGACTGGATAACAAAAGACTCAAAATGGATATGTTAGAAAAGGACTTAGAGTTAGAAAAAGATGCAAGAATGTTGAGTGAAACCCAATTAGAGATAGCTTTGAACCAGAGAGATTTAGCTCAGAGTGAAATTGTACGCTTAAATCTTTTAATAGAAAAATTGTTTAATGAAAGTGAAGCTATTGAAAATTTGGTAAACAATGGAACCGTAGACAATACATACAATTGGGGTTGGTCAAATGGATATCCTACCGCAATGGATTCCTCACCCCGGTTCAACAAAGACAGACTGTATGTCCCTCCAGACCGAGAATTTCATTTCCCAGTCAATGACAAGACCTTTCCCGAAGACATCAAAACTCACTTCGGTAGACTGCATAATCTAAGCAATAATTGTGTCATTGAGGAAATTGTGCCTGAGGTTTCGGGTCACACATGTGATCAAATTCCTATCTGTGGCACCATTTACCCAAATTCTCAAACCTCATCTGTAGTTGATAAAGAAATTGTCATTGAGAGCCCCGAAGTCTCGAAAGACTTTTCATCTCTGCCCTCAGACCGCAGTGTTTCTCACTGTAGCCAAAAGTCCAACAAAAGTCCCACTACAGTCCCAACTAAGACTTACTCTACAGTAGTCAAGTCATCCTTACCGCAGTCTTCGAACAAAAGTTATGCCACCCTTCAAACAATTCATCACAAATTACCCATAGAAAACTTTGAAGTGGGTCAATGCTCTCAAATCCCTGAATCTTCAAGTTCTGATGATTAAAGCCCTCGTTTTCATAAATTTTCAAAGTGTTCTAGGAAACTGCAGTTGAACAACAAAGACTGCGGTTCACCAAAATCCTTAGCTAAAAAGGCTTTCAAAGAGAAAATTCGATCCCGTGGCACAAATAGACAAACTTTTACGAAAAACAAGAAGCATGTCAGATTTCCAAAGTCCAAGAGTCCAGAAAAATTTGTTTTCTCACACTACTTTTCAAAAAACTCTCCTATTAAGAAAACACACAAAAAGGAATGTCAAGTTTCATCAGTCATTCCTAATTCATCTGACAAAACCCAAAAAGGTGCAAAGTCTTTTCAACACAATGGTTTTCAAGTCTATTCCTCAGATGACCCAAAATGGAAGGGTATCTTACCCACTCCACCACTTTCAAAGTCACGTCAAAATTTCATAAAGTGGAAGGGTATTTTACCAACTCCACCAAAAAGAACTCAAAGACCTACACATGCTAAACCTTTTCAAAAACAAACTTTTTCAAAACCCAACACCAGTCATGTCAGTGATTACCAACCTCAGACCGATAACAAGTACAATTCATCCTATAGACCGCTGACCAGGCATAGTGTTAGATCAAAAGACAAAATCTCTTTTTATAAATGTCAGTGTAGTTGTCAAAAGGATTCATCCTATGTCACATCTAATCGGATTCAGAAACCTCGTACTTTTTCAAAAAATCACAACACTCCAAATCTGCACAAACACCCAGGACTAGGAATAAAAGTTGACAAGAGACCCGTCCCTGCAACCTCGGTCCATGCATCTTTCAGATTTTCACCAATTGCCCCAGGCTCCAAACTAGTTTGGATGCCTAAACTAACCGTGTAATTCTCAGGCTTTGTGCAAGGAGGAACAAGAAGAAGAATGGTTAATTGACAGTGCATGTTCCTTGCACTTGACCGGAAGGTTAGAATACCTTCGGGATTTCAGGCCAATATGCAATGGTGGAAATGTTACATTCGGCAACAATGCGAATGGAATCATCCGAGGTTACGGTGTTCTAACTACGGGGAACTTCTCTATTCAAAAGGTTGCTTATGTAGAAAGCCTTAAACACAATCTCATCAGTGTTGGCCAACTACGTAAGGCAGGCCATCGAGTTGAATTTTATGATCAATTTTGCTATGTAATGACAAGTGATAGGAACACATGTCTGATCAAATCCCTATCCGAAGGTACCATGTATCCTTTGGATGTCTCTTGGATCATTGGTAGACCACAGTTGTGCTTCCTATCCAAAGCCGTATCCGAAGTCAGCTGGCTATGGCACCGCAAGCTAGCTCATCTCAACTTCAGGTACATCAACAATTTGGTCACCGGAGAACTAGTCAGAGGACTCCCTATTCTCAAATTCAGCAACGATACTCTCTGCCCTCCATGCGAATGTGGGAAGCAATCCAAAGCAAGTCACCCCATGGTGATTGATTCTTCAATCTCTGAACCTCTAGAGCTCTTACACATTGATCTCTGTGGTCCATTAACTGTAGCCAGTCTCCATCACAAGAAGTACATACTGGTTATAGTGGATGACTTCACACGCTTCACATGGGTCTTCTTCCTTAGACTCAAGTCAGAAACACCGCAGATTCTCATCAATTTCATCACGGAAATAGAACTTCAGATCAAGATCCCAGTAAGACGTATCCGCAGTGATAACGGAACCGAGTTTACTAATCATCTTCTCAACAGTTTCTTGGTTTCCAAAGGCATCACTCACAACTTCTCAGCTCCTTATACACCACAACAAAATGGAGTAGTAGAGAGAAGGAACCGCACTCTAGTAGAAGCAGCCAGATCCATGCTCAACTTCGCACACCTTCCTCTTTACTTCTGGGCTGAAGCTGTAGCCACCACATGCTTTGTTCAAAACCGTAGCATTGTGTGCAAACGTCTCAACAATATACCATATGAGGGCCGTAACAACCGCAAGCCAAATGTTCGATTCTTTCATATCTTTGGGTGTAGATGTTTTGTGATCAACAACCGCGATCATCTTAACAAATTTGCACCGAAGTCTGATGAAGGCATCTTCCTCGTCTATTCCACTAACAAAGTTGCTTACATGGTCCTCATCAGACGTACAAGGCTAATCATTGAAAGCTTCTATGTGAAATTTGATGATTCTCACATCCGTAACGCCCCTCCATCCACTGAAACCACCACAATCATGGAAAGCGATATTCCTGCCTCTTCAGGTCCTTTAAATCTAGTTGAAGTCAATTATGATGATCTTTTCGACCCTGTTGAAATGGCGAAACTATCTGAAGTTCTTGTGTCACCGGCAGATCTACAACAACACGTTGATGTTTCTGGCCCATCACTATTCGAAGTCGTATCTCTCAATACTTCCACCTCTCCGGTTGAGGGGGAAAGCTCTACTTCGGTTCAAGCAACAACCGTCGAGGTTCCAGTACTTGATGCTGCTCAAGTTCTTATCCACAGAGAATCATTACCATCAAACGTATCTTCGGATTTGGATGATGAACTCATAGAGAACATTGACACAAGAACCGATTCAAGGATTATCACTCTTCCATCTGCAGTCCAGGGGGAACCTTCTCAGGTTCCAGAGGAACTCCCATCAGCAATCCAGGGGGAACCTCTTCCAACTGCTCAAGAAAATTCCATTCTCGTTCCAACAAACCAAGATGATTCCGCACGATGTTCTCAAATCCAGGAGGAACTGCCATCTCCAGCCGCAGAATCTTCTGATATTGAAGATATTCCCTCTACCGCAGCTGTTGATCATCTACAACCCCCTCTACACGTATGGACGAAGGACCACCCACCAGGTCAAATCATTGGCAACCCATCCGTAGGTATCCAAACTCGATCTTCCAAGGACTTATCTGATCATAGTCACTACGCAACATTTATGTCCTCAGTCGAGCCCCGAACGATCAAAGAAGCATTACTAGAACCTGATTGGATATCCTCAATGCAAGAAGAGCTAGAATAATTCAAAAGAAACAAAGTGTGGAAGCTTATCCCGAAGCCACATGGTCACACCATTGTTGGTACTAGATGGGTATACAAAAACAAGTTGGATCAATATTGTGCGGTAGTCAGAAACAAGGCAAGGCTAGTTGCAAAGGGCTACAGTCAACTTGAAGGTGTTGACTATGATGAAACGTATGCTCCGGTGGCACGAATGTAAGTCATCCGAATATTCTTAGCATACGCAGCCCACAAAAACGTCAAGTTACACCAAATGGACGTTAAGAGTGCATTTCTCAATGGGGAATTAAAAGAAGAGGTTTATCTTCAGCAACCTCCAGGCTTTGAAAGTATTGAATTCCCAGACCACTGCTACAAACTTGAAAAAACAGTCTACGGTCTAAAGCAAGCCCCAAGAGCATGGTACGAGACTCTCTCCGAATTTCTTGTCTCGTCCGGATACAAAAGAGGAGTGATTGATCCCACTTTATTTAGAAAAGCAAATGGTGACCACCTCATGCTTGTACAAATATATGTGGATGATATCATCTTCGGATCAACTGATCAAGGAATGGTGGATGAATTTTCTAAGCTCATGACCAACAAGTTCAAAATGAGCATGAATAGAGAGATTAACTTCTTTCTAGGACTTCAAATGAAACAAGTTCCGCAAGGGATATTCATTCATCAAGAGAAATACACCACTGAACTAATAAAGAAATATTCTATGGACAATTGTTCTTCGGCTAAGGTCCCCATGGCCTTCGGATATAAGATCTCTTCTGATCCCTTAGGCGAATCTGTGGATCACAAGACTTATAGAGGTATCATAGGCTCTTTGATGTACCACACCGCAAGCAAGCCAGACATTGTCTTTGCAATAGGTGTATGCGCAAGGTATCAGGCTGACCCAAAAGTGTCACATATGACCGCAGCCAAACAGATACTACGGTACCTGAAAGGAAGAACGTCTATTGGATTATGGTACCCCGCAAGCAATGACTTCAGCCTTCAAGCATTCACAGATGCGGATCACGCCGGATGAAAATTAGATCAAAAAAGCACTTCAGGTGGATGTCAATTTCTGGGTGGAAGACTCGTCAGCTGGTCATCAAGGAAACAAAGTTGTGTATCTTTGTCTACCGCAGAAGCTGAGTATGTGGCCGCAGCCAGCTGTTGTTCTCAAGTTCTTTGGATGAAAACTCAACTATTGGACTACGGATATAGAATGCTGCGGATACCGATCTATTGTGACTCTGAAAGTGCTATTGCTATTTCTCACAATCCAATTCAGCACTCCAAGACTAAGTATATTGAACTACGGTATCATTTCATCAAAGACCACATCTTGAAAGGTAACATTGAACTCATATTTGTCCATTCTCATGAAGAGATTGCTGATGTGTTCACAAAAGCGCTCGACTCCACAAAACTTAACACCTTCCTGCAAATGTTAGGAATGATGAATCCAGACCCGCAATTCTTTTTGAATTGTTAGATACCGCAGACGATCCTTGGTCTCCGTTGCGGTTCTAACTGAAATTTACTTATGATAGTTGGTTTTTGTACCGCAGTCTATGCACCGCAACCATATATCATACTTATCTTTCATGGGTCCTTATTGTTTGTTATTACTAATTTTTGTACAAGTGCTTTCCTCAGTTGCTATACTGCAGACATTCATCTGTTCATCCGTAATGACATCTGTTCATCCGCAATGACATCTGGTCATCCGCAATGCAATTTCCATCCGCAATCACATTGATAATTTCTCAACTGTTTCATCAACCCTTGTATCATGGTGTGCTATTTAATGATCCTTCATTAAATAAAACATTAAATAAAAAAAACATTCCTTGAGAAACTGTCTCACTCTCTTTTCGAATAAACCTTGTGTCAGACCTATTTTAGGTATGATGACAAAAAGAACATCTTTCCATAAACGCATCCTTAATTTGTCTTTTCCTCTTACCCAGCACGTCCCATCCGTTACAACTTCTTGTCTCCTCACCACACGATTACCTGACGTAATGATATACGTCTGACTTTTCATTAAATGCAAATCCCTTTTTGATAAAATCTCAAAAACCTTTTTAAACCGTTTCGTCTTATGTGGCCGAGATTTAATTTTCAATTCAAAAGATTCCCCCCAAACAACCTTTTACCTTATCCTTTCTTTTACCTAGGGTAAAAAAACAGTTACTGTTCAAATTCACCCCTATATAAACCCTTCTTCTTCCCTAAATCGCTTTACACTCTCTGAACATTGAATCTTCCCTCTTAAAGTCTACAAGCACTCTGTTTTTCTACTCTTTCTCTCAAGCTCCTACAATGGTGAAATCAGGTGTTTCCAAGAAACAATCCAAGGCATCTGGATCAGTGAATCCTACTGGTTCAGACTTTCCTACGATTGCTTCAAGCAACTTCAGAGTTGTGTTCGAAGATCATTCATCCTATAATGCTCCGATCAAGCTAATGCTCAAGTTTCTGAAGAATCACCCCCTGTTTGGCCCCTTCGATGCTTTCACAGATGTTGTCCCAATCTCAACCCTATTCAAATGTGCCTTTTCAGCCTATCGCCCACTCGAAAACCCACAAGAAGTTCATCTTAACCTAGTTAACGATTCTTTGGTCATTTTGTCCAAAGAAAAGTTCCTTTCTGCCATTAACCTCCTTGTTCATCCCTCCATCAAGATTTTCACCCTATCCATGACGGACGTCACTTCTGCACTTTACCAAATGGTATATCAGAAGAAGATTAGAGGAATTGGGGAATTCAAGAAAAACCAACTGCCTGTGGTATGTCAATTTGTTTGCCACTTCGTCATCCGCAGTCTGTCCGGCAGAACCGGAGCCATGGACAATATGGGACTCAAACTTCTGGAGCTGGTGTGGAGTATCCTCACAGGTCATGACGTAAACTATGGGCAGATCCTATAGGACGACTTTCTTCAATACATTCCCAAGGAGAACCCAATGGATAACCCAACCGAACTCACTTTCGCAAGGTTTTGGTCCCTCTGCGTTTCAGACCTCCATGCGGATGCAGGGATCGACATGGGCAGTGACATCAATTTCTTTGTCCCCAAAGATCTCAAAAGGTACAATCCCTCATCTGACCAATCTATTTTTGGACCAATTCGAAGACTTCCTACCCACATTCTTTCCACTCTTGGTCTTGAGACTGCTGAGGTCTCAGATCATATTGAGGCTACGGAAGGTATTGCCCCATACCTTCCTACCCCGCCTCTTCAAAACCCATCCGCAATCGTTAACCCTGAAGGTAGCGCATTCCCTTCTTCCACTACTCTATCCAATCTTTCTCAAAGAAGAAAGCAATTGGCCTCCAAGAAGAAACAAAGAACTCCCAAAAAGGATGCTCCCAAACCAACCGCACCCACCAAGAAACGTAAAACCAAACCAACCGCACCCACACCTGATAGTGATTTTGATGAGGATGCGCAACCAATTGCCATCCTTAAGAATAGAAAAACCAATACCTCTAGCCAAATGCGTGACCGGACCGATACTGAAGCGTCTCAAAAGGATCCGGTAGTCCTTGGGGTGGCCGCAGACCCATTCAACACCACCATCGAATACCACTCAAGCTCAGAAAGTGAGTTTGTTTCATCACTTCGTGGAGACTCCCCCCCAGTTCACTCCCAAGGGGATGACACTGGTGCACGCCCTAAGGTCTCCAGGGCTTCCCAGCTGCATTTCTTTTCTTCTGAGGAGTTGCACTCCATCCTCTTGAACGTAACCCAAACACTTCAAACACCTCCCCAACACAGGGCACTTCTTCCGCCCATGCCAGAACTGAGCCAAGGCCAAACTTGACTACGGGTCAAGGAGACCAAGGAAGCTCAGGAAATCCTACTCTACTTACATCCGAAGCAGGTGGTTTAGGCACGGTGAGCAAAAATATGCAAGGATCCGTGGACCCGAAGGACACTTCGGTGCAATTTCAAGGATTTGACGGAGATGAATCAAATGACTCATGGTTGAACTATACTCCGGTGACTGAGTCAGACATCACGAAATATGCCGCTTTTAGGAGGGCATTCCAAGCACGCAAGGAACAACAGCTCAAGCAACAACAACAAAAGGAACAAGAAATCCAGTCAGTGGCTCAGTATTGGGCAGATGCAATCAATAATGCCAATACCGTAGCCACCATTCATAAGGTTCAAGACTGGATGACCGAGATGGCTGAAACAATCCTTAAAGCCCAAGCAACATGTGAAGGTGCAGGCCCCTCCAGAGTAACTCCAAATCCAATTCCAACTCCAACAGTTCATGAATCACAAGACGAAGGAACCGCAATAGAAGTTAGTTCTGCTCCCACCTTCGGTCTTGATGATGAGGATATTCAGAAGTAAATAAGCCCAGTCCTTCTGATGATGACCTGATGATGTTCGATGAAGAAGAGGAATTCAATGGCTCTCATCATTCAACTTCCAAACCCAAAGAGAAGAAGAAAAAGAAGAAGAATACTGTCACAAGAAAAGAATTTCTGAGCTTACAAGAAAAAGTTGATCAAATTCTAGTTGTGGTCAAGCCAACCCAACCGCAACAAGAAGATACCCCCGGACCGCAGTCACTAATCGAACGGATAGAGCGCTTGGAAACGCGT
Source organism: Lactuca virosa (assembly GCF_052849685.1). NCBI lineage: Eukaryota > Viridiplantae > Streptophyta > Magnoliopsida > Asterales > Asteraceae > Lactuca > Lactuca virosa. The sequence continues at coordinate 431,575,790 of NC_136428.1, read as the reverse complement.
GAGCGATTGGCTGCTGAGAGAATTTCTCTCAAAGTTGAAATGGGAATCTGGTCCCTTGACAACAACCACAAAGAAGATCAGAAGGACTTCATGGCTACTGCGGAACGCCTCATCTCAGAGGTGACCGCAATCAAAAAAGATCTCCAAGCAGCCATTGTGGATCAAGCCAAACAGTTTCAAAAACTGATAGTTGAGACTCACACTGCGTATGAGTCCACTATCTCAGTTCTTCAAGCCACAATCAATAGACTGCAACGATCCCTGTCCTCCAACTTCCATGGTCCCGAGATTCTTCAGCTCACCAAAGAAATTCATAAAATGCTCTTCAACTCCACTATCCCCAATAATCAACAACTGGCAGATGCCCTCAAAGCTCAATTTCAAGATGTTTTTGCCAAAGTTTATGGCCTTCGACAATGGCTTGAGGAAGCCCCTGGGTTGCATTCCTCAAGAGGGGAAAGTGAAAAAGAAGTCCATCATTCACATCACTCCATCTCACAGCATCAGAGTCCCCTCATCATCACCGAAAAACTTCCTACACCGTAACTATCTCATCATACTCAACCTCATAACACTCCACCGCAAGAGGAGATCAATCCTGACAAACCAGAGACTCCCCCTCACTTCAAAAACCTGGTTGAGCACATGTCCTCTACAAGCTCAAACGACTCTCCTGCCACCTCCCAAAGGAAAAAAGATTGGAAGGCAGCTAAACTGGCAGAGCTCATATGGAGCGAATGCGATTATGATACCATCATGGACGAATCCTTGATAAACTCTTGGATCAATCCTCACTGCAGACTGCTTGATGAAGACTACAGACCTCACCTCACATATGCTGAACCCCCTTCGGATGGCTACTGGGATGTCCCAATCTCTCCAAATGCCAAATACTTCACAGTGTTTGAGCAATTTGACCGCAGCCTTCCTGACCACAAAAGACTGCCAATGGAATTTGAGAGACTTAGTCTGTTTTATGCTAAGCATGCCTCTCCCATTGAGAAAATATGGTCTAACGATAGACCATCCGCAGTCAAGAACTACAAGGTTCGGAAGTTCATGAAGGCTGACTTCATCCAATACACCCTCACTAGAAGAGGACACGACTATGTCCGCATCCAAGCTGACTTCCCTTGCATGAATCCAGAAGAAGTCTTTCTCATAGCTAAGGTGTTTCAGAACAAGTCGGAGAAGCATCCGAAGATGAAGATTGCGCTTGAAAGGGCTAATATTTTCTTGAAGGAAACTGTTTGCGATTTTGCTAAAATCGATGGAGACATCTACCCCACCATTGCCCAGAAATTTGATCTGCCACCACTTCATCCTGCACCAATGCCTACCGAAGGCTATCAAGAAAGATCCTTAGGTGCAACCAACTTTCCTGAACTTGGAGTCATTTTCAAAAGGAAGATCGATAATGTCAAATACTTCATTCCTATGACTGCCATGCATCGCCTCATCAGGAAGCAACTTGATATCTGCCGAACCGCAGTTTAAAAATCGAAGCACACTACTGCAGAGGTCAAGTTCGAGATTTTAAGGAGAATTATCTGGTTGGAAAACATCAGGAAGTTTTGGTGGATCCTGATCAAGTTTCTTAAACTTGATAGCTGAACAAAAGTTAAAGAGGTCACTTAGGGGGAAATTGTTGAATCATAAAAAGTGACCCTCTTGAACTTCAGCCACCGCAGTCAAGCTCCTCATCAGCAACCGCATCCGGAGTCTCTACCTACCGTAGTCACTTTACTAGATTACTTTACTTATCTTCTATTGTAACACTCTCTATTGTCCAGTATGCCTTGCATGGCTACTGTTAGAGATGTAATCTAGTGTACTTCGTGAGTCTCTATAAATAGAGCTCACTCTCTTGTATTCAAACTACGCATCTATCTACTTCTGAATACACATCTCTGAAGTTATCTTCTCTATCTCTCTATCTTACTATGCATCCCTTCTTACTCTAAAATCTTACTAGAATACTACTGATTATAACCTCTCTTCTGAGCAAGTCTTTCCTGACTTAATCACTAAGTTTGATCTTCCTTATTAACTTGGTTTGAATGTATTCCTTGTTATGAATCAACTTATGTGTATACTTGATATAACATTTGTTGTCATTTCTATTTCTTTTCTTTTCCGCAACTAACTCTCTAACTATCTAACTCTAACTTATTAATATTATTGTTGAGCTTTTATATCCTTCGAGATTAACTATTCTGCAATCTACTTGTTCTAACGTTTGTTCAAGTGTGTCTCTAAGTTTTTCTCTCAACACTTTCCTTATTTGGTAAATTATAACCCTACCACAAACGAAAGAATCAAGTCCATTTTTTCATTATTGCTATCAATAGAATCATATAAACAACCATTTTTCACAAATGCCACTTTAAGGATATTTAAAATAAATATAAAATTAAAACCTTTTTATTTTATTTTAAAACTTTTCGGAAAAAACTTATCCTTACAGTGCAAATGCATATGAAAAACTTGTTGTTATCTATTCCTAAGCAATATAGCATAACTCCTAAGCAATAGCTCAAAAATTCTGATCACCGAACCATGCGATCGAAATCCATCTTCGCGGTCAGAATCAACATATACTTCTTTTAGGTTTCTTCATTTTTCTTTGATTCTTAAAACAACAATATGTGACCCAGTCACATCATGTAATGAGAATCTCAGAATAGAAACTTAACAGAGTTAGATAGTGGACTTCACCTGAAGTAGAATCAAGCATCTTAACTTGATCAACCCTATGATCCTTCAGGTAAATAGGCAGTTTTGTAACCAATGCCCCTTCTTTTGGCAATATAAACATATGGACTCTATGGAAATGGTACATGGGACTATCACAAACTTAGACTTTCTCTTTACCATTTGGTTAACCGAGTTGACTATGGCCGATCCCTTTCCATTGAGAAGAGAAAGCTTTTACTGGGTATCGAATGTTACCATTGTCAATGTCCATTGAAGGTTTGGGAAGTTGATCTTCTAATCAAATTTGCTTTACTAGTCCTCAAATCATTTCTGATTCAGCAGCACCAAGCAAATAGATAAGATCAATAAGGGTCATGTCACAATCTATTTCATAGTAGTCCCAAAGGAACTCACTATGTGACTTAGAAAGTGATTGAACATCCAACTTTCTTAAGACTTTCACACCCAACTCTCCCGGCTTGTCAATATGTGACTTCATCTCCAAGATGTGATCACACATAGACCTTGCTTGGCGATAGGGCTTAAGTGACCTTGAACTTGTGGGTTAGGAAAAATAATTGGAGGAGGTGGAGGAAGTGAAGCTCCAAGAGATTTGGGAAGATCATACATGTCTGAACTAGACATCTTTTGGGAGATATTCAAGATAGTTGATCTAAAGTCCTTAATATAACACCCAATATGAAATATTAAGGCTAGGACCCAGCACAACATTTTATAACTTGGAAGATGGATGTCATAATCCAGGTTATAAAATATTTGAAGGTAGGTGAATGACGATTCACCAATTTCCACCATGAAAACGAAATAATTTATTAGGTTTTAATTGGTTTTGAAACTCCTAGATTCTTTTGAGATTCATTGAACTTTTTAATGGCATGTTTCAATCTCGATTGTGCCCTTCATGTTTTGCGACTGCGATGCCGAGGATCACAAAACAAGGTATGAATAACCATGCATATATACTTGGTACCCTTAATATTTATCACTTAATCGATGTGCCGGTTAACCACACGCGCTCCACCGATCCTATGATAAACATTAAGTTACCCTTTTCCTAACTTGTTAAATCCAGGTTAGTGTGCCGGTTAACCACACACGCTCCACTAACCGACTTAATCAAAGTGCAAAGTGTAATGTCACACCCCGCTAAAGCGGAAACACAGGGCGTGGCAGTACAAAGGGTTTCATAGCAAAAGTTAAAAGATAACACCAACCATAGTATTAAAAATCATTACAATTTTACAATGGGTTTGAACAACTTTTAAACGAAATTACAATGTAAATTGAAATACAACACATGTGAATGCTCCTAAAAGTGAAGTGTCCCTAAGTGCCACTTACTCGATGATTCCTCAAAAAGCATGTAAAACGAGCGTCAACTATAAAAATAGTTGGTGAGTACTCACAAGTTTAACAAAATAATATTGGTTCATGAATTGAAATCAAAGTTTTGATAAAAGTTTCCAATAATAAAAGTATATTGTTAAAAGGAGTAAATATGTTTGTAAAAACAAAGTTCTTTGTCATCATGAGAGATAAAGTATGTTACCCGAATAAGATGCAACGTTCATATTCTCATGGAAGATAAAGTTCGTTACTCAAACGAGTAAACAAGTTTCATTGCTAAAATGAGCAATCAATTTCATTGCTACAAGGAGCAAACAATTTCATTGCTAAAACATGTATATAAGTTTTCAGTAATAAAAGTTCATTGTTGTAATGAGAAACAAAGTTCATTGCTATAATGAGAAACAAAGTTGATTGCTATTATTGATAACAAGTTTATTGCTATAACGAGAAACGAGTTTGTATGTGTATGAGCAAACAATGAGTCTCAACCAAACCTATGACTGAAGCCCTATCAAGATCTATGCTTATCGTTCCATAGATGAATATGGTATCATGCACTCCAGCAATAGGGCGAGTGAGGAGTTGTCAATTCCTAATAGCGCTATCCATAATGACCATTGGCTCAAAGAGTTAATGGTTAGAGATAAGGGAAGGGCCTTAGTACGATAAGTTCTCATGTTCCGTGTTGCATAGACATACATAGAGAGACATAGCAATACAATAGCAATCATGATTGATACAAATCAATTTAAATACAACATGCAAATAATAGTTTTTCTGGACATGCTTTTCCACCCCAAAACATAAAAACTGAAAATAGGGGAGTGCGTGAATACTCACAATATGCAAAATATAGTAATCAAGTTTATACGAGTCAATCAAATACAACGAACATAAATAGTTTTTCGGACATGCTTTTCCACCCCAAAACATTTAAAAACCGAAAATAGGGGAGTGGTGAATACTCACAATATGCAAAATATAGCAAACAAGTTTATACAAGTCAAATAAATACAACGAATATAAATAGTTTAGGACATGCTTTTCCACCCCAAAACATAAAAACCGAAAAAGGGGAGTGGCGAATACTCACAATGCATTGAGATGATGCAAATGGTGCATTGATCTACGCTCCACTGGTACCACTATTGTTTTCCTACAACGATGTTACACACTAATGAGTCTCTAATCGAAATCTAATACTAGTATAGTTACTACTACAATAGCATTATGCCAATAATGTGTTAAAATTTAATATTGATAAGTTACAAACATTTTTCTGTGGAAATTAAGTTTCAATGAATAATTGTTATATAACAATTTGAGTAGAAAATTTCCATTATTGAAATGTTAATATTTAACATTTTAGAGGTGTTCCAATGATTAAATATTCAAAACTAAACCAATTTAGTTCTAAAACTTCCCAAACTTTGCATTTCAGTTTTAATTGAAGTCAAAGACCTTAATTTAAATTTTCTTGAATTTTTGATTTGTCTAACTATTTTTTACCATTTTAGTTTCTTGAATAACCATAAAACAATGGATAAATACTAAAGGGTTAGTAAAAATTACAAAACTTCAGATTTTGGTTCCAACAGTATTAAAAGACTTCCAGATAAGTTTTCATGGATTCTAGATATGTATAACCATTTTACTTGTATTTAATTCTCAAAATTGATACAAATTCATGAAAAATAGAAATCAGTTAAAAAAATACCCCAAACTTTTTATAATAATGTCATTACACATACTTAAGCTGTGAAAAATATAAAAATGGGTTTCTAAACTGTTTATCCGAATTTTATGATTTTTGTGCATTTATTGTAATAAAAATTTAAATAAATAGAAACCAGTTTCCAAAATTGCCCAAAATTTTTGTATAACTGTTATTATACATGCAGAAGCTGTGTCAAATATAAAAGATATTTTTCAATTAGTCTTTCTACTTTTCTTTGTTTTATTCTCTTAAATAATCATTAATTGGGGAATAATTATTAAACTGTCAAAGTAAATTACCAAAATTTTTGTAAACTTCATTTACAGTATAATTAATCTGGGAAAAAACCCAAATGTGGTTTTTATCTACTGGAATCCGATTTTGTGTCTTTAAGTGTATTTAATCTTAGAAAATAGGAGAAAAATAGTATACAGAAGAGAAAAATCATAAAAATTTTTATGTAGCCTCCTAATATACTACAAGGTGTTATAATATATTTTCATAATTTTTGGATGAGTAAAACTATTTTTCCTGTTTTTAGTCCATTATAAATACAAAAATCGGAGAAAAATAGAAATACATTATGAAAAATTCTGAAAATATTTTTCTAAGTCTTCCACAGAGAGTATAAGCTGCGAAAATTGGTAGGTTCCCCGTTCACCTTCTCTAAAGTGGTTTTATGATTTATTGAAGCCAAACAAAAAGAAATTTCAAAAACATGTTAAAAAGTAACAAAAATCGATGAAATTTAATGTGAAGTCATTATTTAGCATAGGGGTCATCCACGAATATACCTAGGATTTATAGACCTCAGAAAGTATTTTATATCATTTATTGCTCTATTTTGTTGCAATAATTATAATAATTCGAGAAAAATGAATTATTTTCTAGAAATTTACAGAGCATCTTATTTGGTTGATGGGAATCTGGGAAAAATCGGATTTGGTCAGAAAATGAGTTTTAGATATTTATTTGGAAATACATCCTTCATGAACATATTTGAAAGCTTTTAACAACATACTTTGATGATCTAGCATCTAAGCTTGAAGATCCTCACATGCATGTTGGTTTAAAGATCATTCATGAGTTTGAAATGTTCAAAAATCGTTTTTGAAAGAAAACTTAGAGTGCATGTGGTGATTTTCCACCAAAACTTGTAGAAAAGTGCATTTTCATGATCTTGACTTAGGTTTAGGTCCTTGGATTTCACCATTAACAACATGCATGTTGTTTTTGGGTGAAATCCTACCACCATCATCATCAAAACCATGAGTTTGTGTGTGTGTATGTTTATGTGTTCATGATCTTTCATTAGAATGGTGTAGAAGAACAAAGAAATGCAAGAAAATCCATGAAAACTTGAAGGAAAATGAAAGGAAATCTTGTTCTACCTTAATGAACACCACTAGATGATGAAGATTTTGAGTATCTTGAGTGTTCTTGGACATGTTGGCTGTAAAATTTCGTGGTTCATAGTGGGAGGAAGAGAGAAAATGTGTGTGAGAGTGTGAGAGAGAAATGAGAGAAAATGAGGGAAGATGGAGTGTGAGAGAGAAGAAGAATCATTTTGTGTTGGGAAGAGGAGAGGCATCTTGGGAGGAGGGAGTCCGACTTTGGAGTGGAGAGAGGGTCTCCCTCTCTTAAATTTTATAAAATTATAACTTTGTTTTATAAAAATATCAAGTTTTTATAAAATATGCACCTTATTTTAATTTTCATTCACAAAACCTTGATTTTTTTTTTTGCATAGAAAATAAGGTTAAATGCTAATGACTTAAATTTTATTTTTCTTGAATGCATTCTCATAATTTTTATTATTATAAGATCATATTATAAGTTTCATAATTATTTTTATAGAAATTTTTAAGGTTAAAGTTTATAAATATGAGTTTTTATGGCTTTTAGGGTTTTGGAGTTTAATAAACTTTGAATATCAAAATAAATTGAATATTTGAGACTTCAAATTATCTTATGGTATTATAACTCTTTTATAGTTATAAATAATGTTTGTAATTTATTTTTATCGGTTTATTGGCATTCTACGTAGTGATTCCGAGATTCAAGCGAAATTGAGGAATCAAGTATTCTAGTCCTAGTCTTCAACTTTGACTTAAGTTTCTATGAGACTTTGAACTAACTTCTACTTCTAGGTCAAGTGCATGATGTGTATATATGATTCATGAAATGTTGTTCGAGTCAAAGAGTAACCCGAATATGGATAGTCACTACAGTTAAGTAGTTGTAGAATTCACATACCAATGTGAAATCCAAGATCATTATCCACTGTTTCTAATTGTTTCCAAGTTTCTAATAGGTTATATCTTAACTTCTAGTTACTAAGTTTAGTATGTGTCGTACCTATACGTGCAACTAAGTTTAGTCAAATCTAGAACCAACTCGAATTTTTACGGTTGTCACAGTCTCCCCCGGTTGAAAGAATTTCGTCCCGAAATTCAATTCGTGACACATTCTATTAGAACTCAGCCGAATACAATTGTATATCTGGAGAGGTGGTGACTTGCAGTGTTCTTTGATTATTTCGGGTTTATTTCCTCAAAGGAAGAACCCAATTCTTTAGCTATAGTCAAATTAATGTTTCCTTAATTCGAGTTCTACAATTTAGATTACGAGAAATTAGGATCATGGAAATCATGATCCAAACATGGCGACCTAGTCGAAAAAGATCATCTAGTTCGATATTATCTGAATTAAGAGAACTATAAGTTTTGCTGAAGCACTAACTACACTGAGCGTTAAATCGACATTGATCCTTAAGTCGCATTCTAAATTAGCACTAAGTGTAAATTTGTCGCTTGATAAAGAAGAGATTAGGAACAATTTGTTCACTTCCGGGTTGGCTATTACATTTGGAAAAGATATATTCCGAAATAAGAAGGGGTAGCACGAATGAAAGGGAAGTGATCGAGGGTAAGTTACTAAAAATACGTACTAAGGGTAGGCAACGAAGTTTTGTTACATCTCAAATGTAAAGGCTATTTAAGTGTCGTCGACAAAATAAATTACGAAATGATTGAGGATCTCTGAGGCTATAATTACTACTACAGTTACTCTTACAATAATAAAACATTATTCGAAGAATAATATATTTAAAGAGTCATTTTTGCAAATGGAGGCGATGAATGTTTATGATAAATTAAATCACATTGTGTAGATAGCATTTTAAGTGTTTAGAAGTGATAAAAATGTCATTGTTATCAAAATGTGTTTTTAGAAATGATAATTAATCTCACTATCATCAAAATGTGTAGTAATTCCAAGATAACGAAGATACATGTGTGGCGATCCAACGAAGTGGTAAAATAATATAAAGATTAATTGAGGTTAAAGGTTTAAGTCGCCATTAAAGGAATTTGTATAGAATTATTTGTATTAAACTTTTGAGAAATTGTCCAATTGTCTAAGTCAGGAAAAATTCAAGCTTACGAGTCAGAATATTTATGAAAACAAAGTTGAGAGTTTAGGAACTCACTGAAAATTACAAAGTAGAATGCTATTTTAAGAAAGGTGTAAAAATATCGAACATTGAAAATAGTGTATTCTTAATTTAGTGTTTCAACAAAACAATCATTTAGAGAATATATAATAGTAAAATTCAAGATTTTTGATGTATTTAAAGAAAAGAAGAAGCATCAGAAAATGTATTCTTTCACATATATTTTATGGATTTAGAAAAATGATAAGAACAATGGTATTCATCTTGTGTATTAATTGTAAGAAAAATACAATGAAAATGGCATTTTAAATCAGGTTTCCGAATTTAGAACGAAAGAGCAAATGTAAATAAAGATCACCTGTTCATAGTAGATTTCAAAATAAAAACAAGATGTATATGATAAAAGGCGTAATTGAATATATCAAAGTTGACTAAATCAGAATTATGTCTCACGACTATACACGTATTAATCGCTCAAAACGAAAGGGTAGACTTCTAGTCTTTATGTGTATGAACATGATACCACGAGAAGCAAAATAGACAGAAACAAAGTTAGACAATGTATTATGTTATTATTATGGGTTTGCGAGATCTCATATCATAGGGAGAGCAAGAATCAAGTTCGGGGGAAAGAAAAAGGAAGGTAGCGGCGGCAATGATTGCGATTGTTAAAATTTTGAAAACAATACATATAGGTAGATTTAAAACCAGGTTGAGATATATTTCAAAATTCAATATTTGATGTATGTTGATGGTTACATAGAAATGTAGAAGTTATAAAGTGTTTTCTATGTTTTGCTAAAAATCCACGAGCTATCTATTAAGTTAAGCTCCATTTGTGAAAAAGAAGACACACTACAAACCATAGTTGAAAATCTGACAATTTGACTTTTTAGAATGGAGTTCAATAATAGTTAAAATATATAATGTGAAGACTCAATAGATTTAGAAGAGTAATTATACATTGTTGAAGGTGCGTAACTGGAAATTTAAAAGTGAACACTAAGTTTTGCAATGCTTTATATTTTAGAAGTTTTACAGATTGTATAACTAATTTGTAATAAAATATACAAATAAGGTATGTTTTGAAATGTACGCATTAGTGATGTCTTGTAAACACGTTTCGAGTAGAAAGTCATAAAAATATCATGTTGGGTTTCAAGAAAACACATTAAAGTAAATTACAATGTCTAAATGAGAAAGCTGTTAAAAGTGTCAAAACAAAAGTGTTTTGAAGATTCGATGAAACTTTTTCACATAATATGAACTTCAATGTCATATGTTTAAGTTTTATAGCATAGAGTTTCAACATTTTATAAAAGAAAATGTTTCTAAGTTTTTCGAAAACGTGTCAAAATGGTAAGCAAGGATTAAAATGGTTTATATGCCCTTAAAAGCACATCTATCCATTGAAATGGATTTGAAATGAAATTAAAATAGCAAGGTTAAAAAAAATTGGTTAAATTGAGTTTTGAAGAAAAGTGTTAAGTTAAAGAAAGTTGTCAAAAGATTTTTAGCGATAATATGGCTTACATTGTTAGGAAAGATCTAATAAGTTGTATGAAGTGGCTATAAAATATTTTATCGATGATAAGTAAAACCGATGAAGCAAAATAACTTTTCGATGGAAGATTAAGAAGTAATGAATAGGTATGTTAGTGTAGCTAATCGTACCTAATACTAAGGCGAGTACAAGGTGAGTATAAGGCGAGTACCAATGTCTTTTTCCCCAAGATAAAGGAAAAGAAAATTTGTTTGAAAGACGTTTTAAAGTGTCAATGCAATTTCCGACCTTTTATAGAGGTCAAAGGGATATCCTATGTTAAGCTTTAAGCTCAAGCTGGAAACAACGTAGAGCTAAATCGTAGCGTAGTAATAAGGTCTCACGTATGCGTTAAACCTCCGTGTCTCCTCGTGAGTCGAATTGGGAATGCTTTCCAATGATATCCAAGTGGCTACTTAGAAACGACTCATCTACCTCCTTACGTGATGCTCCAATTTTCATCCATGTCGGTATCGGAACGCTTTCCTAGTTGTAACTCTAATACGATGTCGATGAAGAGGTATTGAGGAATAATTGGTATAAGCTTTGACTTATGATTATTACTAGTGTATATCTAGCTACTAACCTTACATCTAAAGTCAATAGCTACTGAGGAATACCCATTCGTAGTACTATGTGCATTGCTCCTAGAGTGGCTAGTGATATAACCTAAGTGGTTAACCTAGCACTTGATAAGGGGTAATAATATTTCTAAATAAAGGCATTGTGGTGAAAGTGCACTTAGTTTCTAAGTGTATCTAGATGAATGCCTATAATATGCAATGCCCGTACGCACACCAAAAAATTATGTTTTTCAAAAGTTTAAGTTGAAAATTGTTTTGAACATAATTCTAGTATAACCGTTTCCAGCATCACATTAACTTTCCTTAATTAAGCATACTTGGCCAGGCTATACTTAATTAAAGTCCATTAATGTGTACTCGAATTAGTTATACCAGTAGTATGTTCAGTATTTTAAAAAAGTTTAGAAATTTTTTGGCTATAGTTGTGGTTCTCCAAAGGAAAACCGGTATTCTCTATAACCTTCGGCTCTGATACCATTTCCTGTCACACCCCGCTAAAGCGGAAACACAAGGCGTGGCAGTACAAAGAGTTTCATAGAAAAAGTTAAAAGATAACACCAACCATAGTATTAAAAATCATTACAATTTTACAATGGGTTTGAACAACTTTTAAACGAAATTACAATGTAAATTGAAATACAACACATGCGAATGCTCCTAAAAGTGAAGTGTCCCTAAGTGCCACTTACTCGATGATTCCTGAAAAAGCATGTAAAACTAGCGTCAACTATAAAAATAGTTGGTGAGTACTCACAAGTTTAACAAAATAATATTGGTTCATGAATTGAAATCAAAGTTTTGATAAAAGTTTCCAATAATAAAAGTATATTGTTAAAAGGAGTAAATAAGTTTGTAAAAACAAAGTTCTTTGTCATCATGAGAGATAAAGTATGTTGCCCGAATAAGATGCAACGTTCATATTCTCATGGAAGATAAAGTTCGTTACTCAAACGAGTAAACAAGTTTCATTGCTAAAATGAGCAATCAATTTCATTGCTACAAGGAGCAAACAATTTCATTGCTAAAACATGTATATAAGTTTTCAGTAATAAAAGTTCATTGTTGTAATGAGAAACAAAGTTCATTGTTATAATGAGAAACAAAGTTGATTGCTATTATTGATAACAAGTTTATTGCTATAACGAGAAACGAGTTTGTATGTGTATGAGCAAACAATGAGTCTCAACCAAACCTATGACTGAAGCCCTATCAAGATCTATGCTTATCATTCCATAGATGAATATGGTATCATGCACTCCAGCAATAGGGCGAGTGAGGAGTTGTCAATTCCTAATAGCGTTATCCATAATGACCATTGGCTCAAAGAGTTAATGGTTAGAGATAAGGGAAGGGCCTTAGTACGATAAGTTCTCATGTTCCGTGTTGCATAGACATACATAGAGAGACATAGCAATACAATAGCAATCATGATTGATACAAATCAATTTAAATACAACATGCAAATAATAGTTTTTCTGGACATGCTTTTCCACCCCAAAACATAAAAACTGAAAATAGGGGAGTGCGTGAATACTCACAATATGCAAAATATAGTAATCAAGTTTATACGAGTCAATCAAATACAACGAACATAAATAGTTTTTCGGACATGCTTTTCCACCCCAAAACATTTAAAAACTGAAAATAGGGGAGTGGTGAATACTCACAATATGCAAAATATAGCAAACAAGTTTATACAAGTCAAATAAATACAACGAATATAAATAGTTTAGGACATGCTTTTCCACCCCAAAACATAAAAACCGAAAAAGGGGAGTGGCGAATACTCACATTGCATTGAGATGATGCAAATGGTGCATTGATCTACGCTCCACTGGTACCACTATTGTTTTCCTACAACGATGTTACACACTAATGAGTCTCTAATCGAAATCTAATACTAGTATAGTTACTACTACAATAGCATTATGCCAATAATGTGTTAAAATTTAATATTGATAAGTTACAAACATTTTTCTGTGGAAATTAAGTTTCAATGAATCAATTGTTATATAACAATTTGAGTAGAAAATTTCCATTATTGAAATGTTAATATTTAACATTTTAGAGGTGTTCCAATGATTAAATATTCAAAACTAAATCAATTTAGTTCTAAAACTTCCCAAACTTTGCATTTCAGTTTTAATTGAAGTCAAAGACCTTAATTTAAATTTTCTTGAATTTTTGATTTGTCTAACTATTTTTCACCATTTTAGTTTCTTGAATAATCATAAAATAATGGATAAATACTAAAGGGTTAGTAAAAATTACAAAACATCAGATTTTGGTTCCAACAGTATTAAAAGACTTCCAGATAAGTTTTCATGGATTATAGATATGTATAACCATTTTACTTGTATTTAATTCTCAAAATTGATACAAATTCATGAAAAATAGAAATCAGTTAAGAAAATACCCCAAACTTTTTATAATAATGTCATTACACATACTTAAGCTGTGAAAAATATAAAAATGGGTTTCTAAACTGTTTATCCGAATTTTATGATTTTTGTGCATTTATTGTAATAAAAATTTAAATAAATAGAAACCAGTTTCCAAAATTGCCCAAATTTTTTGTATAACTGTTATTATACATGCAGAAGCTGTGAAAAATATAAAAGATATTTTTCAATTAGTCTTTCTATTTTTCTTTGTTTTATTCTCTTAAATAATCATTAATTGTGGAATAATTATTAAACTGTCAAAGTAAATTACCAAATTTTTTGTAAACTTCATTTACAGTGTAATTAATCTGGGAAAAATCCCAAAGGTAGTTTTTATCTGTTGGAATCCGATTTTGTGTATTTTAAGTGTATTGAATCTTAGAAAATAGGAGAAAAACAGTATACAGAAGAGAAAAATCATAAAAATGTTTATGTAGCCTCCTAATGTAGTACAAGGTGTTCTGATATATTTTCATAATTTTTGGATGAGTAAAACTATTTTTCCTGTTTTTAGTCCATTATAAATACAAAAATCGGAGAAAAATAGGAATACATTATGAAAAATTCTGAAAATATTTTTCTGAGTCTTCCACAGAGAGTATAAGCTGCGAAAATTGTTAGGTTCCCCGTTCACCTTTTCTAAAGTGGTTTTATGATTTATTGAAGCCAAACAAAAAGAAATTTCAAAAACATGTTAAAAAGTAACAAAAATCGATGAAATTTAATGTGAAGTCATTATTTAGCATAGGGGTCATCCACGAATTTACCTAGGATTTATAGACCTCAGAAATATTTTATATGATTTATTGCTCTATTTTGTTGCAATAATTATAATAATTCGAGAAAAATGAATTATTTTCTGGAAATTTACAGAGCATCTTATTTGGTTGATGGGAATCTGGGAAAAATCGGATTTGGTCAGAAAATGAGTTTTAGATATTTATTTGGAAATAAATCGTTCATGAACATATTTGAAAGCTTTTAACAACATACTTTGATGATCTAGCATCTAAGCTTGAAGATCATCACATGCATGTTGGTTTAAAGATCATTCATGAGTTTGAAATGTTCAAAAATCGTTTTTGAAAGAAAACTTAGAGTGCATGTGGTGATTTTCCACCAAAACTTGTAGAAAAGTGCATTTTCATGATCTTGACTTAGGTTTAGGTCCTTGGATTTCACCATTAACAACATGCATGTTGTTTTTGGGTGAAATCCTACCACCATCATCATCAAAACCGTGAGTTTGTGTGTGTGTATGTTTATGTGTTCTTGATCTTTCATTAGAATGGTGTAGAAGAACAAAGAAATGCAAGAAAATCCATGAAAACTTGAAGGAAAATGAAAGGAAAGCTTGTTCTACCTTAATGAACACCACTAGATGATGAAGATTTTGAGTATCTTGAGTGTTCTTGGACATGTTGGCTGTAAAATTTCGTGGTTCATAGTGGGAGGAAGAGAGAAAATGTGTGTGAGAGTGTGAGAGAGAAATGAGAGAAAATGAGGGAAGATGGAGTGTGAGAGAGAAGAAGAATCATTTTGTTGGGAAGAGGAGAGGCATCTTGGGAGGAGGGAGTCCGACTTTGGAGTGGAGAGAGGGTCTCCCTCTCTTAAATTTTATAAAATTATAACTTTATTTTATAAAAATATCAAGTTTTTATAAAATATGCACCTTATTTTAATTTTCATTCACAAAACCTTGACTTTTTTTTGCATAGAAAATAAGGTTAAATACTAATGACTTAAATTTTATTTTTCTTAAATGCATTCTCATAATTTTTATTATTATAAGATCATATTATAAGTTTCATAATTATTTTTATAGAAATATTTAAGGTTAAAGTTTATAAATATGAGTTTTTATGGCTTTTAGGGTTTTGGAGTTTAATAAACTTTGAATATCAAAATAAATTGAATATTTGAGACTTCAACTTATCTTATGGTATTATAACTCTTTTATAGTTATAAATAATGTTTGTAATTTATTTTTATCGGTTTATTGGCATTCTACGTAGTGATTCCGAGATTCAAGCGAAATTGAGGAATCAAGTATTCTAGTCCTAGTCTTCAACTTTGACTTAAGTTTCTATGAGACTTTGAACTAACTTCTACTTCTAGGTCAAGTGCATGATGTGTGTATATGATTCATGAAATGTTGTTCGAGTCAAAGAGTAACCCAAATAAGATGCAACGTTCATATTCTCATGGAAGATAAAGTTCGTTACTCAAACGAGTAAACAAGTTTCATTGCTAAAATGAGCAATCAATTTCATTGCTACAAGGAGCAAACAATTTCATTGCTAAAACGTGTATATAAGTTTTCAGTAATAAAAGTTCATTGTTGTAATGAGAAACAAAGTTCATTGCTATAATGAGAAACAAAGTTGATTGCTATTATTGATAACAAGTTTATTGCTATAACGAGAAACGAGTTTGTATGTGTATGAGCAAACAATGAGTCTCAACCAAACCTATGACTGAAGCCCTATCAAGATCTATGCTTATCGTTCCATAGATGAATATGGTATCATGCACTCCAGCAATAGGGCGAGTGAGGAGTTGTCAATTCCTAATAGCGCTATCCATAATGACCATTGGCTCAAAGAGTTAATGGTTAGAGATAAGGGAAGGGCCTTAGTACGATAAGTTCTCATGTTCCGTGTTGCATAGACATACATAGAGAGTCATAGCAATACAATAGCAATCATGATTGATACAAATCAATTTAAATACAACATGCAAATAATAGTTTTCCTAGACATGCTTTTCCACCCCAAAACATAAAAACTGAAAATAGGGGAGTGTGTGAATACTCACAATATGCAAAATATAGTAATCAAGTTTATACGAGTCAATCAAATACAACGAACATAAATAGTTTTTCGGACATGCTTTTCCACCCCAAAACATTTAAAAACTGAAAATAGGGGAGTGGTGAATACTCACAATATGCAAAATATAGCAAACAAGTTTATACAAGTCAAATAAATACAACGAATATAAATAGTTTAGGACATGCTTTTCCACACCAAAACATAAAAACCGAAAAAGGGGAGTGGCGAATACTCACAATGCATTGAGATGATGCAAATGGTGCATTGATCTACGCTCCACTGGTACCACTATTGTTTTCCTACAACGATGTTACACACTAATGAGTCTCTAATCGAAATCTAATACTAGTATAGTTACTACTACAATAGCATCATGCCAATAATGTGTTAAAATTTAATATTGATAAGTTACAAACATTTTTCTGTGGAAATTAAGTTTCAATGAATCAATTGTTATATAACAATTTGAGTAGAAAATTTCCATTATTGAAACGTTAATATTTAACATTTTAGACGTGTTCCAATTATTAAATATTCAAAACTAAATCAATTTAGTTCTAAAACTTCCCAAACTTTGCATTTCAGTTTTAATTGAAGTCAAAGACCTTAATTTAAATTTTCTTGAATTTTTGATTTGTCTAACTATTTTTCACCATTTTAGTTTCTTGAATAACCATAAAATAATGGATAAATACTAAAGGGTTAGTAAAAATTACAAAACTTCAGATTTTGGTTCCAACAGTATTAAAAGACTTCCAGATAAGTTTTCATGGATAATAGATATGTATAACCATTTTACTTGTATTTAATTCTCAAAATTGATACAAATTTATGAAAAATAGAAATCAGTTAAGAAAATACCCCAAACTTTTTATAATAATGTCATTACACACACTTGAGCTGTGAAAAATATAAAAATGGGTTTCTAAACTGTTTATCCGAATTTTATGATTTTTGTGCATTTATTGTAATAAAAATTTAAATAAATAGAAACCAGTTTCCAAAATTGCCCAAATTTTTTGTATAACTGTTATTATACATGCAGAAGCTGTGAAAAATATAAAAGATATTTTTCAATTAGTCTTTCTATTTTTCTTTGTTTTATTCTCTTAAATAATCATTAATTGGGGAATAATTATTAAACTGTCAAAGTAAATTACCAAGTTTTTTGTAAACTTCATTTACAGTGTAATTAATCTGGGAAAAATCCCAAAGGTGGTTTTTATCTGCTGGAATCCGATTTTGTGTATTTTAAGTGTATTTAATCTTAGAAAATAGGAGAAAAATAGTATACAGAAGAGAAAAATCATAAAAATGTTTATGTAGCCTCCTAATATACTACAAGGTGTTCTGATATATTTTCATAATTTTTGGATGAGTAAAACTATTTTTCCTGTTTTTAGTCCATTATAAATACAAAAATCGGAGACAAATAGGAATACATTATGAAAAATTCTGAAAATATTTTTCTAAGTCTTCCACAGAGAGTATAAGCTGCGAAAATTGTTAGGTTCCCCGTTCACCTTTTCTAAAGTGGTTTTATGATTTATTGAAGCCAAACAAAAAGAAATTTCAAAAACATGTTAAAAAGTAACAAAAATCGATGAAATTTAATGTGAAGTCATTATTTAGCATAGGGGTCATCCACGAATTTACCTAGGATTTATAGACCTCAGAAAGTATTTTATATGATTTATTGCTCTATTTTGTTGCAATAATTATAATAATTAGAGAAAAATGAATTATTTTCTGGAAATTTACAGAGCATCTTATTTGGTTGATGGGAATCTGGGAAAAATCGGATTTGGTCAGAAAATGAGTTTTAGATATTTATTTGGAAATAAATCCTTCATGAACATATTTGAAAGCTTTTAACAACATACTTTGATGATCTAGCATCTAAGCTTGAAGATCATCACATGCATGTTGGTTTAAAGATCATTCATGAGTTTGAAATGTTCAAAAATCGTTTTTGAAAGAAAACTTAGAGTGCATGTGGTGATTTTCCACCAAAACTTGTAGAAAAGTGCATTTTCATGATCTTGACTTAGGTTTAGGTCCTTGGATTTCACCATTAACAACATGCATGTTGTTTTTGGGTGAAATCCTACCACCATCATCATCAAAACCGTGAGTTTGTGTGTGTGTATGTTTATGTGTTCATGATCTTTCATTAGAATGGTGTAGAAGAACAAAGAAATGCAAGAAAATCCATGAAAACTTGAAGGAAAATGAAAGGAAAGCTTGTTCTACCTTAATGAACACCACTAGATGATGAAGATTTTGAGTATCTTGAGTGTTCTTGGACATGTTGGCTGTAAAATTTCGTGGTTCATAGTGGGAGGAAGAGAGAAAATGTGTGTGAGAGTGTGAGAGAGAAATGAGAGAAAATGAGGGAAGATGGAGTGTGAGAGAGAAGAAGAATCATTTTGTGTTGGGAAGAGGAGAGGCATCTTGGGAGGAGGGAGTCCGACTTTGGAGTGGAGAGAGGGTCTCCCTCTCTTAAATTTTATAAAATTATAACTTTATTTTATAAAAATATCAGGTTTTTATAAAATATGCACCCTATTTTAATTTTCATTCACAAAACCTTGACTTTTTTTTTGCATAGAAAATAAGGTTAAATACTAATGACTTAAATTTTATTTTTCTTAAATGCATTCTCATAATTTTTATTATTATAAGATCATATTATAAGTTTCATAATTATTTTTATAGAAATTTTTAAGGTTAAAGTTTATAAATATGAGTTTTTATGGCTTTTAGGGTTTTGGAGTTTAATAAATTTTGAATATCAAAATAAATTGAATATTTGAGACTTCAACTTATCTTATGGTATTATAACTCTTTTATAGTTATAAATAATGTTTGTAATTTATTTTTATCGGTTTATTGGCATTCTACGTAGTGATTCCGAGATTCAAGCGAAATTGAGGAATCAAGTATTCTAGTCCTAGTCTTCAACTTTGGCTTAAGTTTCTATGAGACTTTGAACTAACTTCTACTTCTAGGTCAAGTGCATGATGTGTGTATATGATTCATGAAATGTTGTTCGAGTCAAAGAGTAACCCGAATAAGATGCAACGTTCATATTCTCATGGAAGATAAAGTTCGTTACTCAAACGAGTAAACAAGTTTCATTGCTAAAATGAGCAATCAATTTCATTGCTACAAGGAGCAAACAATTTCATTGCTAAAACATGTATATAAGTTTTCAGTAATAAAAGTTCATTGTTGTAATGAGAAACAAAGTTCATTGCTATAATGAGAAACAAAGTTGATTGCTATTATTGATAACAAGTTTATTGCTATAACGAGAAACGAGTTTGTATGTGTATGAGCAAACAATGAGTCTCAACCAAACCTATGACTGAAGCCCTATCAAGATCTATGCTTATCATTCCATAGATGAATATGGTATCATGCACTCCAGCAATAGGGCGAGTGAGGAGTTGTCAATTCCTAATGGCGCTATCCATAATGACCATTGGCTCAAAGAGTTAATGGTTAGAGATAAGGGAAGGGCCTTAGTACGATAAGTTCTCATGTTCCGTGTTGCATAGACATACATAGAGAGACATAGCAATACAATAGCAATCATGATTGATACAAATCAATTTAAATACAACATGCAAATAATAGTTTTTCTAGACATGCTTTTCCACCCCAAAACATAAAAACTGAAAATAAGGGAGTGCGTGAATACTCACAATATGCAAAATATAGTAATCAAGTTTATACGAGTCAATCAAATACAACGAACATAAATAGTTTTTCGGACATGCTTTTCCACCCCAAAACATTTAAAAACTGAAAATAGGGGAGTGGTGAATACTCACAATATGCAAAATATAGCAAACAAGTTTATACAAGTCAAATAAATACAACGAATATAAATAGTTTAGGACATGCTTTTCCACCCCAAAACATAAAAACCGAAAAAGGGGAGTGGCGAATACTCACAATGCATTGAGATGATGCAAATGGTGCATTGATCTACGCTCCACTGGTACCACTATTGTTTTCCTACAACGATGTTACACACTAATGAGTCTCTAATCGAAATCTAATACTAGTATAGTTACTACTACAATAGCATCATGCCAATAATGTGTTAAAATTTAATATTGATAAGTTACAAACATTTTTCTGTGGAAATTAAGTTTCAATGAATCAATTGTTATATAACAATTTGAGTAGAAAATTTCCATTATTGAAACGTTAATATTTAACATTTTAGACGTGTTCCAATTATTAAATATTCAAAACTAAATCAATTTAGTTCTAAAACTTCCCAAACTTTGCATTTCAGTTTTAATTGAAGTCAAAGACCTTAATTTAAATTTTCTTGAATTTTTGATTTGTCTAACTATTTTTCACCATTTTAGTTTCTTGAATAACCATAAAATAATGGATAAATACTAAAGGGTTAGTAAAAATTACAAAACTTCAGATTTTGGTTCCAACAGTATTAAAAGACTTCCAGATAAGTTTTCATGGATAATAGATATGTATAACCATTTTACTTGTATTTAATTCTCAAAATTGATACAAATTTATGAAAAATAGAAATCAGTTAAGAAAATACCCCAAACTTTTTATAATAATGTCATTACACACACTTAAGCTGTGAAAAATATAAAAATGGGTTTCTAAACTGTTTATCCGAATTTTATGATTTTTGTGCATTTATTGTAATAAAAATTTAAATAAATAGAAACCAGTTTCCAAAATTGCCCAAATTTTTTGTATAACTGTTATTATACATGCAGAAGCTGTGAAAAATTTAAAAGATATTTTTCAATTAGTCTTTCTATTTTTCTTTGTTTTATTCTCTTAAATAATCATTAATTGGGGAATAATTATTAAACTGTCAAAGTAAATTACCAAGTTTTTTGTAAACTTCATTTACAGTGTAATTAATCTGGGAAAAATCCCAAAGGTGGTTTTTATCTGCTGGAATCCGATTTTGTGTATTTTAAGTGTATTTAATCTTAGAAAATAGGAGAAAAATAGTATACAGAAGAGAAAAATCATAAAAATGTTTATGTAGCCTCCTAATGTACTACAAGGTGTTCTGATATATTTTCATAATTTTTGGATGAGTAAAACTATTTTTCCTGTTTTTAGTCCATTATAAATACAAAAATCGGAGACAAATAGGAATACATTATGAAAAATTCTGAAAATATTTTTCTAAGTCTTCCACAGAGAGTATAAGCTGCGAAAATTGTTAGGTTCCCCGTTCACCTTTTCTAAAGTGGTTTTATGATTTATTGAAGCCAAACAAAAAGAAATTTCAAAAACATGTTAAAAAGTAACAAAAATCGATGAAATTTAATGTGAAATCATTATTTAGCATAGGGGTCATCCACGAATTTACCTAGGATTTATAGACCTCAGAAAGTATTTTATATGATTTATTGCTCTATTTTGTTGCAATAATTATAATAATTCGAGAAAAATGAATTATTTTCTGGAAATTTACAGAGCATCTTATTTGGTTGATGGGAATCTGGGAAAAATCGGATTTGGTCAGAAAATGAGTTTTAGATATTTATTTGGAAATAAATCCTTCATGAACATATTTGAAAGCTTTTAACAACATACTTTGATGATCTAGCATCTAAGCTTGAAGATCATCACATGCATGTTGGTTTAAAGATCATTCATGAGTTTGAAATGTTCAAAAATCGTTTTTGAAAGAAAACTTAGAGTGCATGTGGTGATTTTCCACCAAAACTTGTAGAAAAGTGCATTTTCATGATCTTGACTTAGGTTTAGGTCCTTGGATTTCACCATTAACAACATGCATGTTGTTTTTGGGTGAAATCCTACCACCATCATCATCAAAACCGTGAGTTTGTGTGTGTGTATGTTTATGTGTTCATGATCTTTCATTAGAATGGTGTAGAAGAACAAAGAAATGCAAGAAAATCCATGAAAACTTGAAGGAAAATGAAAGGAAAGCTTGTTCTACCTTAATGAACACCACTAGATGATGAAGATTTTGAGTATCTTGAGTGTTCTTGGACATGTTGGCTGTAAAATTTCGTGGTTCATAGTGGGAGGAAGAGAGAAAATGTGTGTGAGAGTGTGAGAGAGAAATGAGAGAAAATGAGGGAAGATGGAGTGTGAGAGAGAAGAAGAATCATTTTGTGTTGGGAAGAGGAGAGGCATCTTGGGAGGAGGGAGTCCGACTTTGGAGTGGAGAGAGGGTCTCCCTCTCTTAAATTTTATAAAATTATAACTTTATTTTATAAAAATATCAGGTTTTTATAAAATATGCACCTTATTTTAATTTTCATTCACAAAACCTTGACTTTTTTTTTGCATAGAAAATAAGGTTAAATACTAATGACTTAAATTTTATTTTTCTTAAATGCATTCTCATAATTTTTATTATTATAAGATCATATTATAAGTTTCATAATTATTTTTATAGAAATTTTTAAGGTTAAAGTTTATAAATATGAGTTTTTATGGCTTTTAGGGTTTTGGAGTTTAATAAACTTTGAATATCAAAATAAATTGAATATTTGAGACTTCAACTTATCTTATGGTATTATAACTCTTTTATAGTTATAAATAATGTTTGTAATTTATTTTTATCGGTTTATTGGCATTCTACGTAGTGATTCCGAGATTCAAGCGAAATTGAGGAATCAAGTATTCTAGTCCTAGTCTTCAACTTTGGCTTAAGTTTCTATGAGACTTTGAACTAACTTCTACTTCTAGGTCAAGTGCATGATGTGTGTATATGATTCATGAAATGTTGTTCGAGTCAAAGAGTAACCCGAATAAGATGCAACGTTCATATTCTCATGGAAGATAAAGTTCGTTACTCAAACGAGTAAACAAGTTTCATTGCTAAAATGAGCAATCAATTTCATTGCTACAAGGAGCAAACAATTTCATTGCTAAAACATGTATATAAGTTTTCAGTAATAAAAGTTCATTGTTGTAATGAGAAACAAAGTTCATTGCTATAATGAGAAACAAAGTTGATTGCTATTATTGATAACAAGTTTATTGCTATAACGAGAAACGAGTTTGTATGTGTATGAGCAAACAATGAGTCTCAACCAAACCTATGACTGAAGCCCTATCAAGATCTATGCTTATCATTCCATAGATGAATATGGTATCATGCACTCCAGCAATAGGGCGAGTGAGGAGTTGTCAATTCCTAATGGCGCTATCCATAATGACCATTGGCTCAAAGAGTTAATGGTTAGAGATAAGGGAAGGGCCTTAGTACGATAAGTTCTCATGTTCCGTGTTGCATAGACATACATAGAGAGACATAGCAATACAATAGCAATCATGATTGATACAAATCAATTTAAATACAACATGCAAATAATAGTTTTTCTAGACATGCTTTTCCACCCCAAAACATAAAAACTGAAAATAAGGGAGTGCGTGAATACTCACAATATGCAAAATATAGTAATCAAGTTTATACGAGTCAATCAAATACAACGAACATAAATAGTTTTTCGGACATGCTTTTCCACCCCAAAACATTTAAAAACTGAAAATAGGGGAGTGGTGAATACTCACAATATGCAAAATATAGCAAACAAGTTTATACAAGTCAAATAAATACAACGAATATAAATAGTTTAGGACATGCTTTTCCACCCCAAAACATAAAAACCGAAAAAGGGGAGTGGCGAATACTCACAATGCATTGAGATGATGCAAATGGTGCATTAATCTACGATCCACTGGTACCACTATTGTTTTCCTACAACGATGTTACACACTAATGAGTCTCTAATCGAAATCTAATACTAGTATAGTTACTACTACAATAGCATTATGCCAATAATGTGTTAAAATTTAATATTGATAAGTTACAAACATTTTTCTGTGGAAATTAAGTTTCAATGAATCAATTGTTATATAACAATTTGAGTAGAAAATTTCCATTATTGAAATGTTAATATTTAACATTTTAGAGGTGTTCCAATGATTAAATATTCAAAACTAAATCAATTTAGTTCTAAAACTTCCCAAACTTTGCATTTCAGTTTTAATTGAAGTCAAAGACCTTAATTTATATTTTCTTGAATTTTTGATTTGTCTAACTATTTTTCACCATTTTAGTTTCTTGAATAACCATAAAATAATGGATAAATACTAAAGGGTTAGTAAAAATTACAAAACTTCAGATTTTGGTTCCAACAGTATTAAAAGACTTCCAGATAAGTTTTCATGGATAATAGATATGTATAACCATTTTACTTGTATTTAATTCTCAAAATTGATACAAATTTATGAAAAATAGAAATCAGTTAAGAAAATACCCCAAACTTTTTATAATAATGTCATTACACACACTTGAGCTGTGAAAAATATAAAAATGGGTTTCTAAACTGTTTATCCGAATTTTATGATTTTTGTGCATTTATTGTAATAAAAATTTAAATAAATAGAAACCAGTTTCCAAAATTGCCCAAATTTTTTGTATAACTGTTATTATACATGCAGAAGCTGTGAAAAATATAAAAGATATTTTTCAATTAGTCTTTCTATTTTTCTTTGTTTTATTCTCTTAAATAATCATTAATTGGGGAATAATTATTAAACTGTCAAAGTAAATTACCAAGTTTTTTGTAAACTTCATTTACAGTGTAATTAATCTGGGAAAAATCCCAAAGGTGGTTTTTATCTGCTGGAATCCGATTTTGTGTATTTTAAGTGTATTTAATCTTAGAAAATAGGAGAAAAATAGTATACAGAAGAGAAAAATCATAAAAATGTTTATGTAGCCTCCTAATGTACTACAAGGTGTTCTGATATATTTTCATAATTTTTGGATGAGTAAAACTATTTTTCCTGTTTTTAGTCCATTATAAATACAAAAATCGGAGACAAATAGGAATACATTATGAAAAATTCTGAAAATATTTTTCTAAGTCTTCCACAGAGAGTATAAGCTGCGAAAATTGTTAGGTTCCCCGTTCACCTTTTCTAAAGTGGTTTTATGATTTATTGAAGCCAAACAAAAAGAAATTTCAAAAACATGTTAAAAAGTAACAAAAATCGATGAAATTTAATGTGAAGTCATTATTTAGCATACGGGTCATCCACGAATTTACCTAGGATTTATAGACCTCAGAAAGTATTTTATATGAATTATTGCTCTATTTTGTTGCAATAATTATAGTAATTCGAGAAAAATGAATTATTTTCTGGAAATTTACAGAGCATCTTATTTGGTTGATGGGAATCTGGGAAAAATCGGATTTGTTCAGAAAATGAGTTTTAGATATTTATTTGGAAATAAATCCTTCATGAACATATTTGAAAGCTTTTATCAACATACTTTGATGATCTAGCATCTAAGCTTGAAGATCATCACATGCATGTTGGTTTAAAGATCATTCATGAGTTTGAAATGTTCAAAAATCATTTTTGAAAGAAAACTTAGAGTGCATGTGGTGATTTTCCACCAAAACTTGTAGAAAAGTGCATTTTCATGATCTTGACTTAGGTTTAGGTCCTTGGATTTCACCATTAACAACATGCATGTTGTTTTTGGGTGAAATCCTACCACCATCATCATCAAAACCGTGAGTTTGTGTGTGTGTATGTTTATGTGTTCATGATCTTTCATTAGAATGGTGTAGAAGAACAAAGAAATGCAAGAAAATCCATGAAAACTTGAAGGAAAATGAAAGGAAAGCTTGTTCTACCTTAATGAACACCACTAGATGATGAAGATTTTGAGTATCTTGAGTGTTCTTGGACATGTTGGCTGTAAAATTTCGTGGTTCATAGTGGGAGGAAGAGAGAAAATGTGTGTGAGAGTGTGAGAGAGAAATGAGAGAAAATAAGGGAAGATGGAGTGTGAGAGAGAAGAAGAATCATTTTGTGTTGGGAAGAGGAGAGCCATCTTGGGAGGAGGGAGTCCGACTTTGGAGTGGAAAGAGGGTCTCCCTCTCTTAAATTTTATAAAATTATAACTTTATTTTATAAAAATATCAAGTTTTTATAAAATATGCACCTTATTTTAATTTTCATTCACAAAACCTTGACTTTTTTTTTTGCATAGAAAATAAGGTTAAATACTAATGACTTAAATTTTATTTTTCTTAAATGCATTCTCATAATTTTTATTATTATAAGATCATATTATAAGTTTCATAATTATTTTTATAGAAATTTTTAAGGTTAAAGTTTATAAATATGAGTTTTTATGGCTTTTAGGGTTTTGGAGTTTAATAAACTTTGAATATCAAAATAAATTGAATATTTTAGACTTCAAATTATCTTATGGTATTATAACTCTTTTATAGTTATAAATAATGTTTGTAATTTATTTTTATCGGTTTATTGGCATTCTACGTAGTGATTCCGAGATTCAAGCGAAATTGAGGAATCAAGTATTCTAGTCCTAGTCTTCAACTTTGACTTAAGTTTCTATGTGACTTTGAACTAACTTCTACTTCTAGGTCAAGTGCATGATGTGTGTATATGATTCATGAAATGTTGTTCGAGTCAAAGAGTAACCCGAATATGGATAGTCACTACAGTTAAGTAGTTGTAGAATTCACATACCAATGTGAAATCCAAGATCATTATGCATTGTTTCTAATTGTTTCCAAGTTTCTAATAGGTTATATCTTAACTTCTAGTTACTAAGTTTAGTATGTGTCGTGCCTATACGTGCAACTAAGTTTAGTCAAATCTAGAACCAACTCGAATTTTGATGGTTGTCACATGTAATTTCATGGGTTAGCACCAAATTCACATTTTCCTAAGTAACTAAGATTGGGAATTTATAAAAGTTTAGTTACTTAGTATTTATCATTAATACTTTTAATGAAGGGAGAATTATAGTCCTTGTTCGACTCGTTCGGCTAACGATCCTCCACCAGTCAAGGAAGCGGTGGGTGAGAGTGGACAACCATTAAGCTGCCATTTTATAGGCAACAACCTTATATACCCCTTATAGACCGACTTCGTGAATGAGGCCTACTAACGGTAAGACTGACTTGCTTTTATACACACACACACACACATATATATATATATATATATATATATATATATATATATATATATATATATATATATTATTAACTTATAATACTATAAAGTATAAGGGTTGAATTTAAACTTTTAAAATTCTAAGCGCTTAACATGGAATTAAAGTATTCATAAGGGAAAACTTTTCGAATTCCAAAACTTGAGGGAAACTTTTTGAAACTATTCAAAACTATTCAATTCCATAACTTATGTGTTTAAAGTAGTTTTTAATACAAAAAACTCTTCAAGTTCCATAACTTGAGAACAAGTTATGGAAGACTTTAAACTATTAAAAGAATATAATTTTTCCTTTATTCATAACTTATGAAATATTTATGAGTTTTATGATTCTTAAATGTGAATTTTCATGTAACTTGAGGACAAGTTACAAAAACACATTTTAGAATCAACTCTTAGATGAGTCTATTGATAATTATCTTTGAAATTAGATTACAATGAACACTACCACATCAAAAACAGGTTTATAGGTTCAAAAACCGCTTAGGGTAATGATTCTAGTCCAATTCCAGCCATAAAAGTCGAAAATATGCTCTCAGGGGGTCCTACTCGTCGAGTGTATTAACCTACTCGACGAGTAGGATGAGTTTCCTCACGGACTCCGCGAGTCCAGTGCCCAGACATCCAATAGGCACTAAGTCCATAGCTGCCAATGTTATTTATTAGGCACTAAGTCTATAGCTGCCAATGTTCACTCATATCATCTTTCATCTCTCATCATTCATCTACCCATGTTTTACCCAACACATTCGTAAATATAAAATACATATACAGTTTAAATTATTTAAAACATGTATAAAATTGTTAACCCAACATAGATAGCAAGTATACATGTTATACGCACACATATCACATAATTTATATAAAATACTTCATATCTATATGTAAGATGAAAGTAACTATGCACTCACTTGTAAAAGTGATGATTCCAAACTCGGGCAGCGCTTCGCTTCTAACGATTCTATTTTCCTTCGACGAAACCTAGCATTATTATCGCTAAGTTTTATTCTAATCTTTATTGCGAGTAATTATTAGTCTAGATTCATCATTAACTCAAAGTCTACTTTCATGATCTATCAAGTAAGGAACGACCAGGTAGGATCATATCGGAAGTAGGGTCCGTTTGGTATACGAAGTATACTGTTTGGAAATCTCACTTTAAACACCTCACTAAATCACAGTCTAGACATCATCCCCGTAAGTAGATCAATCAGTATAACGACTTGGAATCACTGATAAATCTTGTTTATAAATTCATAATAATGATAAGAACTTAAACATAAGTTATACTTAAAGTAGGGTAAGCATAACTCACTTACAGTGAGTTTTTCTCAAAACCGGGCTTCGCTGAAGCATCGCTTCTCAGCCGAAAGCTCTTATTTTCGGAGCCGTTGGGAGCTCCAGGGCTTCCTTCTCATGCTAGGGAGTTACCCTAGGCTTTGGGGCGTTTGGGGGCTTAGAGAGCGTTTCTAGAGAGAGAAAGAAGGGTTTAAAGGTATGAGAAATGAGCTTCACCGGACACCTCTATTTATAGGCTGGAAAACAGCTCTACTCGTCGAGTAGGAGGACCTACACGTCGAGTCCATGCCACATGTCACCTTCTGGTGGCTCGCCTTGGGGAGGAAGCAACATCCAGGATTTCGCTACGTCACCCTATTTCGTACGGCTCATTCCCGACTTTGAAAAATCATAACTTTCGCATACGAGATCCGTTTTCGGCGTTCTTTATATCCATGCATAGGTAAAAACAAGATCAAAACTTTCATTTTGACTCCCTCGGCTAATTCTCGACCAATCTTAAATTTAACAGTAGGAGGAGATTATACTGCTAAATGACCGCGAAAAATTCGTAACTCCTTCATACGGACTCCGTTTTCGTCTGTCTTTTTATCATTAAGTTCCTATTAATGAGATCTTCAATTCTCATTTAGGTTGAATTGGCCAAAAAATGCTCGACCTAAAATTCGAATTTCGGGTCGTGCACTGCTATGCCAAGTCTTAGAAAATTCATAACTTCCTCATACGAAGTCAGATTTGGGCGTTCTTTTTATGGATGCTCTTGGTTTAACATATTATACGAATTTCATTTAGATTGATAAGGCTAAAAAGTTCTCTATCATAAATTCACTATTTACATCTCCCGGTGCCGTGTCGGTTTTGCCGTAAAACTTCGATGGGCCATAACTTCTTTGTTATAACTCAAATTTCGGTGTTCTTTATATGTACGGAACCCTTGTAACATATACTACCACTTGGAAAAGATTAATCCTTCTAAATAATCTTCCATCAAAAACTCATTTTTGATGCTTATTGTCTCTAAATTGACTAGCCCGGATCTGCGGGCGTTACAATTATCTCCCCCTTAGGATGATTACGTCCCAGAATCATCAACAAAATTGGGCAGTATAATGACTCCATACGTTATCTCTTCATCCTAGGTAATAATCGTAACTTTTATGTTCCTTCGAATGAGTATCTAACTCTTCGACTCCATGACTGCAGGCAGTGCTCTATCTTACACTTGCTCCTTATCTCACGTTAGACTCTAAATTATGACCTTCAAGTGACAATCTCTATCCTCACTGGATACGAAATTAAGATAAGTTCTTTTATTACTACAATGGAACGATGTGTCATATTCTAATGACCTATCATCGTATTTTGCAACGCTTAGACTCATGTCTCTTAGAGTCTTCCAGAAAAGACTATATTTTCCTTCATGTTCTAATCTCATCTTAAAAGGTAGCATTTCTAGCTACAAGCAACCATCGCGATACCTCTACTGATCGCTTTGATTAATTCTTTTGGCTTAAGTCAGGTGCTACATCGAACTTGGTTCTCGGAACCACATAACATACTCGTCGTAGTCGGACTCAATTTGGTATGACCACTAGGGTCGGAATAACAATCATCTTCTTAATCTTTACCGAAACAATGGTAACGACATACTATAATAAAACGAAATCAATTACTATCTCCTTGGTAACCTTGTGACTTTCCTTGATCCAAGTGCGAGTCTTGTGCTTCCGGTAGTATAGGCCCTACTACCATTCACACCTACTCATACTCGTCCCAAGTATTGTCTCGCAGTTTTCGAAGTCACCATACAAGAAAATCACATAACAGCTTAACACATCAGATAACAAAACGAAGGATTTATATTATTCCTTGAAACGATTACATAGGTGTTCAAGTTCACCCTAGACTATGCCTCTAATAGGCTACACCATACGATACTATGGCTACTGCATAACTCGATCTTTGGATACGAAGTCCTCATCCTTGATTCCTCGCGTTGTTATCTGCTTCGTCGAGGATCATGTGGAATGCCCTTGGCTTTGGCGGTGCCTCTGGCCTTGCTGCTTCATTTTTCTTTGGCCAGTCTCTAGACACGTGCCCCTTGCTTTCGCATCCGTAGCATACCTTATCATTTTGTGTACAATCCTTGGAATAGTGACCGATCATCCCATACTTGTAACATGTTACTTCTCCATCGCATCTTCCGAAGTGCTTCTTCTTACACTTTTCACACCACTTGGATCCATAACTTTGGTTATTCGGGTTAGACTTCAGGAACTTTCCTTTCTTATCAGGTCTTGAGGATTCTTCAAGCTTCATCTTCTCGCCAACTTCAGCTTTTTCTAGACCCTTTTCCCTTATTTGGGTCTCAACATTCTTGGCTGTCTAGATGGCTGCTTTCAAAGTGGTTGCTTGCTTAACCATTGGACTAAAGTCCACTGGTAATCCATGGGAAAACTTGTTGACCTTGGAGAGTTCAGTTGGAACTAATTAAGGAACAAGCTTCATTTTCTCCGTAAAACTTGCAGCGTACTCGGTAACCCTCATTGTTCCTTTCTTTAGGTTCTAAAACTCGTTATTGATCTCTAGTAGATCCTGCTCAGAGCAGTACTGCATTTTTAGTTGCACCAGGAAATCTTCCCAATACATCTTGCTTGCTTCTCCTTTGGGCATCGTATCTGCCAATAACTTCCACCAACTCAAGACTCCGGTCTTCAGTTGTCTCACCGCAAAGACGGTTTTTCTGCTTGTTTCTAC
Source organism: Lactuca virosa (assembly GCF_052849685.1). Taxonomy (NCBI): domain Eukaryota; kingdom Viridiplantae; phylum Streptophyta; class Magnoliopsida; order Asterales; family Asteraceae; genus Lactuca; species Lactuca virosa. Next base: position 431,544,029 of record NC_136428.1, on the reverse strand, counting down.
AATCGCAACTCTCAAACACCATCTCCATTTCGGAGATCCAGTCCATAATCTCAACAGGCTTCGGGCTTCCTGAGAGACTCGATGGTTTTGCATTCAAGAAGTTCTTATACGTCTGCCTATCCTTGTCGTTTCCCCTCTCCGGGCCATTTCTTCGTTCTCCTTGAGTCCCTGACTCACAAGGTCTGTGTAGTTTCCTTCCTCTGATTGCTTGGGGACCAGTTCAGGTTGTACGATCGGTATTGTAGCTTCCTGTCGGTTCTGTTGAAGTAAGCGTATGGTCTCCTGTATTTGACAATCCAACATTATTTGGATCATCGCTTGTACTCCAGCCATAGTGATTGGCTCAGGATCGACTACCACAACAGGTATTTGCTCAATCACTTGGGGTTGATTTCTGTTTCCGTTCGCATTCCCGACTCCGCTTCGGGTTCTTGCAATTTCGATCTAAACACCAAATCATACGTTCGGCGTGTAATGACGAGAATTAAGATAGGAAAGATTCGACGTGTAATTCTCCCAATCACTCCGAAAAGTTACATGTCAGTTCTAATACCGTAATTAAACGTTTAGAAGTCTGAACACATAAAATTTCCAGATCCGGTCGGCAACAGACCATAGATCCGATCAACCGATAAGGCATCACAAATCATTTAGCACATAAAAGCATTTTAGGCATATTCCTTAATTAAGCTAGTGCTTGTGTCTATTCAGGTGTACTACCTAATATATTAGACACACTCCTCATGATCATCGCTTAGCATTCTAAGTTTAAGTCTAGAAATAAATCCTTATTCTTAGTTCGATTAAACTAATGCTCTGATACCAACTGTGACATCCCCATTTTCACGGCCAGAAAAGACATATTTTGTTTATGCTTTATAAAAATCAGAGTACTTCTTTTAATAAAAATGTTGCGGAATTTGTTCCCAGTAAAACATGATAAATACGTTATCAAAGCATTTCTGAAGAAATGTATTTTTTATTCATTTTAAAACATTTGGGATGTCATTGTCAATACAGAAACATAAGCATAAACAGAAGCTACATTCATTTACACTAGTGATCTACACATATTTAATCTCTCAGTGCAATGTAACTTCGTATCGGCACCTGTGATTCAAATAAGCTTCAGTGGGTCAGGTTGGCAAACCTGGTGAGTACATAGGGTTTTCAACCCACAATAATATAATTATTATGTTTAATCATCAAACAATTAACCCAATTACACATCCCCAATATCTTCTTTATTCTTAAGGGTCTACCCTATGAATTATTTATCCTACATTCCTTCAATCTGAAGTCCATTGCTTCCAGGGTTTATACGACAGGCACTAAGTCGATAGCTGCCAATGCTCGTTTGTAAAGCACTAATTCCATAGCTGCTAAAGTTCATTCATCGGGTACTAAATCCATAGCTACCAGTGTTTATCTAATAGGTACTAAGTCCATAGCCACCAATGTTTATCTAATAGGTACTAAGTCCATAGCTACCAACGTTTATCTAATAGGTACTAAGTCCATAGTTACTACCGTTTATCTAATAGGCACTAAGTCCATAGCCGCCGATGTTATTTATTAGGCACTAATTCTATAGCTGCCAATGTTGACTCATATCATCTTTCATCTCTCATCATTCATCTACCCATGTTTTACCTAACACATTTGTAAATATAAAATACATATACAATTTAAATTATTTAAAACATGTATAAAATCGTTCATCCAGCATAGATAGCAAGTATACATGTTATATCCACACATAGCACATAATTTATATAAAATACTTCATATCTATGTGTAAGATGAAAGTAACTATGCACTCACTTGTTAAAGTGATGATTCCAAACTCGGGCAGCGCTTTGCTTCTAACGATTCTATTTTCCTTCGACAAAACCTAGCATTATTATCGCTAAGTTTTATTATTAGTCTAGATTCATCATTAACTCAAAGTCTACTTTCATGATCTATCAAGTAAGGAATGACCAGGTAGGATCATATCGGAGGTAGGGTCCGTTTGGTATACGAAGTATATTGTTTGGAAATCCCACTTTAAACACCTCACTAAATCACAGTGTAGACATCATCCCCGTAAGTAGGTCAATCAGTATAACGACTTGGAATCACTGATAAATCTTGTTTATAAGTTCATAATTACGATAATGAACTTAAACATAAGTTATCCTTAAAGTAGGGTAAGCATAACTCACTTACAACGAGTTTTTCTCAAAACCGGGCTTCGCTGAAGCAGTGTTTCTGAGCCGAAAGCTCTTACTTTCGGAGCCGTCGGGAGCTCCGGGGCTTTGGGGGGCTTCGAGAGAGTTTCTAGAGAGAGAAAGAAGGGTTTGAAGGTGTGAGAAATGAGCTTCACCCGACACCTCTATTTATAGGTTGGAAAACAGCTCTACTCGTCGAGTAGGAGTACCTACTCGTCGAGTCCATGCCACATGTCACCTTCTGGTGGCTAGCCTTGGGGAGGAAGCAACGGCCAGGATTTCGCCACGTCACCCAATTTCGCACAGCTCATTCGCGATTTAGAAAAATCATAACTTTGGCATACAAGCTCCGTTTTCGAAGTTCTTTACATCTACGCGTAGGTAAAAGCAAGATCTACAACTTTCATTTTGGCTCCCTCGGATAATTCCCGACTGATCTTAAATTTAACAGTAGAAGGAGATTATACTGCTAAATGACCGCGAAAAATTCGTAACTACTTCATACGGACTCCGTTTTCGTCTGTCTTTTTATCGTTGAGTTCCTATTAATGAGATCTTCAATTCTCATTTAGGTTGCATTGGCCAAAAACCGCTCGATCTAAAATTCGAATTTCGGGTCGTGCACTGCTATTCAAAATCATAGAAAATTCATAACTTCCTCAGACGAAGTCAGATTTGGGCGTTCTTTTTATGGACTTTCATTTATATTACTAAGGCTAAAAAGTCCTCTATCATAAATTCACTATTTACGTCTCCCGGTGTCGTGCCGGTTTTGCCGTAAAACTTCGACGAGCCATAACTTCTTCGTTATAACTCGGATTTCGGCGTTCTTTATATGTACGGAACCCTTGTAACATATACTAACACTTGGAAAAGATTAAATGTTTCTAAATAATCTTCTATCAAAAACTCATTTTTGATGCTTATAGTCTCTAAATTGACTAGCCCGGATCTTCGGGCGTTACATGTTACCTCAAATTGGGATAACCCCCATAAATTATGCAATACTCGTCGCACTACAATGCTACAAAACAAGAGATTTCTCACTTATTTCCCAAGTTGGAGTTATTTACAATTAATTCCCAAGAAGGATCCTCCCTAAAGTTTGCTAAGTTGAAGATAATCAAGGATCCTCCTTGATGAACTCTTAAAGCAAGGATCCTTGCATATACGAACTTCAGGATCCTACGGAACTTAGAGAAACATAACTTTACACTTCTCCTAAGTAAAAGGAAAGTAAATCCTAAAGTCTCAAAGCTTAAGGATAATCAGGTTCTATCTATCCTTATTTGTCAAAAGTTGAATTTCTTATTTGATGATTGAAGATTTATCATCCCGAAAGGATCTCAACTATTTTGAGATCCTAAATCGGTTACTAACTATTTTCAGGTTATTCAGATCCTAAGAGTTCTTGTAAATCCTGAACTCTTTAAGATCCTGATTATAAGGATCCTCATAAATCCTACTGCTACAAGCACACAATTCAATCAAGCATGCAAAGAAGTATAAAACAACATAGCATTGAAAGGGTTTCCTACCAACCTCGAAAAAGAAGGAAATAATAATATTGTCCTACAAACCCAAATTCATTCAAATTCTTTTTAAAAAACCAAATCAATATTAAACTACAGATTGATCGTCACCACCCGGAACCACCTCCGTCATGTCCTTCTCTTCTCCCTCTTTCAGCTGCAATGCAGGATCCTGACTAGCTTTCACAAGCTTTCCAATCAACTTGGTCAGGGCCTCACGCCATTCGGCCACGTTCCAGGATCCCTCATTTTCCAGATCTTCTGCAAGCTTGATCTTCGCCTCCCAAACAGCCACCCTAACACTAGCTTTCACCTCAGCTATGACCTCATCCATCTCAACTGCATGTTCCTCCTCCATATCAGTTTTTTCCTTGAACAACATCTCCACCCACTACAAAAGCTCCTTGTTGATCTCCTCTTGCTCTCGCAAGCCACGTTCTGTTTGAGCATGCTTTTCATTGGAATCCTCATTAGAACGAGATACATGATCAGTCACCTGTAAAAAGCAACAATAAGTAGAAAATCAAATTTAAACAAGGGGAACATGAAAATACTTACAAACTGGGAGAAAAGAAATCATCTTCCTTAGTGCTTCATCTGTCCCTAGATCCTCAAGATCCCAGACATCGGAAGATTTTCTCTTACGGGATGAGGAAGGCTTCACAGGAAGGTAAAGCTGGGTCTTCTTGGTGGGAGCAGAAGGTGGGATCTTTTTTTTTCACATCGAGCAAACGACTAGACATGTCATCCTCAAGACCAGCCAAAGCGAGAAGAGCAATGGAATGAGTAGTTTTAGATCCTACAAACCATAAATGATCATCGTAAATTAGGGATCCAAATATTGAAGTAAACAAATAGAAAAGTATCCTAACCGATAGCCATGGAAGCAATCATAGATGAACCTTCCAGAAGATTTGCACAATCAAACTTGAACGTCCTAACACCAGCTGGTAGAGCAAGAAAGCCTGCAACCTTTGCCTCGGTATCTTCAGCTTCAGAAAAATATTCCCCAAAATTTAAACCTGCATTCAGAAAAACAAAATAAGAAGGGTAAATTTTAGGATCCTTAAAACCAACAAACGAACCTTACCCTTTTTATTCCAAGTTTTAGGCAAAAACTATCCGCCGGCGATAGAATCACGCCTCACAAAGAAATACTTCTCCTTCCAGGCTCTGTCATTGTGTTTCAATTTAAGAATGAAAGGGGGCTGATTGGGCTTGAGCTTGAGTAAGAAACGAGAATTTCTAAAGTTAGAAAGTTCATAAACAAAAGCCAACTCAGGAAGAACTATCTCTTGATCATGGGAAAGATTTACTCGGTCAATCCAAGACAAAATCCTCCAGATTACAGGCACAGTTTGAAAAAATGAAAGTTTAGTGGCTTGAAAGAACTTGGAGAGAATGCCAGAAAACAGATACTTTAAACCAAGGGAAAAAGGGTATTCCGGAAAACATGCCCATGTGGAAGATGCATAATCGGGTTGAATAGAGGCATCAAAAGGTTCGAAAAAAACGTCGGGAGGGAAAGCTCCTACATACTTAAGGTATTGCGTGTCCTCGTCATCAAAGGAACATACCTCACTGTAGGTCAGGATCCCTTGATCGACGAAATCGCTCTCCGACGGAGCAATAATGCTGGCGCGTGAACGAGTCATCTTTTTTCCCATGGACGACTGCAGAAAAAACAAAGGAAAACAAGGAAGAAGGGAATTACATTTGAAGGAGATTATGGATGATCGGAGGGAATGGTAAAGAAGGTGAAAGAAAATGACGGTTCCTCACCCTACTTAACCTATTCGCAGAAGAAAAAAGATATGATTTGACTGAGCAATGATTACTCTTGATCGGATAAATCCTATCCAATTAAGATTTGAACTTCAAATTTCCTATCTCTTTCTCTTAATTATTTTTAATTTAGCTAAATTATCCATTTAAATATTAGATAAACCAACCTCAAATATTTCGCAGGAATAATTTAGGGGAAATTGTTAGGGCCAGGATCCCAAAATTACATTCAGGATCCTCAATATTTCCAAAGCCTCAGGATCCTTAAACATACTTCAGGATCTTGATTATTATCATTTATTTTCCTAACATCTATAACGGTTATATTCTTCTTTATTTTTCTCACATGTGTAGAAATAGTCAACTAAAGACTTATTCTCAATGAAGAATCATCTTGACCAGACAAAAGACCCGGAATACCAAGTCAAACAATGTTCATATGCTGATTCTCGGAGGATCCCATAATTATCAAACTTCTTGTTATTAGAATTAAACTATAAATAACACTGGTATTTATCACACTACGGACACACTTAGCTCATCTATGATACTTTTACTTACATTTACACTTTCATCTCTGTAATCAACATTTTACATCAATAAAATCATCAAGGCATGTGATCATTATTACCTCCCAAGGTTTTATACCGAAGATCCTATCAAGGATCAAGGGTTTTCCTTGTAAACCACTTGTGTCATTTTGATCATCATCTTGTACTTGCTTTACCATGAACATCACAACCTTTCATTCAATTTGGTTGAGTTTCACTTTTGTAATTTTTGACCAAAACAACTGGTGCATGGATTTGCCATCTATAGTCAAGATTCACCATACTATGTTTGGATGCGTCACTTAGAAGACAAGGTGAGCCATTGGGAAGCATGGCGCACGATTCTTTAAGCAAGTGTTCAGTCTATATCCTAGATGCGCCATTATGGAAAGAATGCACCGCTTTATAGTCTATATGCGCCAATTGTAAAGGAGATGTGCCAACATGGAAGAGGATGCACCATCCCTTGATGAAGATACACCATCTTGATCCAAGGATGTGCCATTTGGTTCCTTAATGAGACACGGTATTCCTGATGATCCACTTATGTTTTGATGTCATATATGAAGCTCAAGATTGTTCAAGGATGCTCAAGGATTATTGATTGATCTGCCACCATGATGGTTTATGAGACATGGTGATCATGGCGTGCCACTCTTGCATCATTATGAGCCACTATGGATCATAATGCTCCATCATGTGTGCTGTTGATGCTCAACCAATGTTTATCAAGGATGAAAGTTCCAGAATCTACTACATGGTAGATTGTAATTTGTTGACACCATTCACAGGCTTATGGGCCAATGATCTTTCCCCATTAGGGTTTTATGTCTGATCACTTCATATATAAATAGGGATGCCTGGAAGTCAATTTTTAGTGTCTTTTGTATCCTTAGTGAGTAGGGAGAATCTCTGTTGAATTGTACTTGTAACCTCTATTTAAGAACTCTGTGAATAAATAATACTCCCCTCCTTCCCATGGATGTAGGTCACCTTGACTGAACCACGTAAATACTATATCTTGTGCGCTTTTGGTCTTGCTTGTTATCCACATTACTTCCTAACAAGTGGTATTAGAGCTTAGCAAGTGGCATCAGATATGTTCTGATTCTTGACAAATATTTTCTAATTTCCTAACACGTGGTATCAGATTTGTGGTTGGTGTTTTGTTGATTAAAGATGGCATCTCACAAATTATATTTGGAGAAGGTCAATGGTTTGAATGATTTCACTTTGTAGAACGTGAAGATGAAGGCTCTTCTGCTTTAACAAGGATGTGCAACGACATTGGAAAGAGAAGCAAAACTACCAAAGGACATGGCGATTGAAAAGAAGGTGAATATTCTGGAAAGAGCGCATAACGCTCTTCTATTGAGTTTCATAGATGAAGTACTAAGACAAGTCGTGGATCAAATGAGTGTTGATGGGATTTGGAAGAAATTTTGTGACAAGTATCAGAATAATTCTAACGAACAGGATGTACCATAATCAACGGTTTTATACTCTTAGGATGTCGAAAAGCATCCATGTGAAGTATCATCAGAATAACTTCTATAGGATCATCTTGTATTTACAAGGTGTGGATGTAAACATTGAAGATGAAGATCAATTACTTATCCTCTTATGTTCATTGCCAGATTCTTCACTGTGAATGATTCTTTTATTTCCAAGGAACTGAAAAGAAAGGTTTTGATTAGAAATTTTTTTTTCCAATTATGGTTTGTTCACAGGCAGAGGATGAACATCAGATAAGGGTGGAGCTAATAAAGGGAAGTCAAGTTCCGAATCAAAGGCTAACATTAGATGTTATAACTACAAGGAAAATAGGCACTTTAGAAGAGATTGTTCATTTCTAAAGAAAGAGAATAATGAGGTTGAATCAAGCAACAACAACAATGTTGTTTTGGCTCCAGGAAATTCTGATGAAAGGGATGTTGAAATAAGTGTCCAAGGTCATAACTAAATTGGTCAAGGTCATGACTAATTGATATAACTTTATGGAACAAAATTAAATTCCTTTTTGGGTTGCCCTCATAAATAGAAATAACTAGAACTTATATTAGGAGAGAGATAAAATTATTTATTAATTTATTATGTGATTAATAAATTAATTATAAATACATGGAATTAATTAATTATTATTATTCAGAATTAATCTGAAATTAATTCGGAATTAATTGGAATTAATTAAAGGTGAAAGGGTTGAATTGTAATTGTTGAATAGTTGAACAAAATGAACAATTCTAGAACATCCCATAGTGGGGATGGTTTTAAGGGAGCTTCTAGGGTTTCTAGAATCGCCCTCGTAACTGATAATGAAAGGATTTGAATTGGGGATTAAATATAATATTGGATTGTTCAAATATGGATTTATCTACAAGTTAACTAAACTATAAATAAGACCATTGGCATCATATTTTCGTTGATAAACTTCCTAGAAAGATGAAAATATGATTTCTATATTGTCTTCTCTCTCTCTCTCTCTCTCTCTCTCTCTCTCTCTCTTATTTTAAGTTCTTGCGTTCTAGGTGTGAACCATTAGAGTCGTTCACATTATTAGCGCTTGCTTTCCATGGAGCATTTGAATAAATCAAGATTTATTATATATGAATATACTAAAAGTTATGTTTCCTATCTATGATTGCCGATTATCATAGGGTTTTAGGTTTATTCCAGAAAGTATGTTGCTATTAATAGTGAAAAGCCATAGAATGTTTTAGATTACATGTACCCATAAGTGTTATGTGAAATTACGCAAGTACATTATTATTGTAACCTAAAATCCCCAATAGAGGACGATGGTGAAGTTTTCATTATATGTACAACTAGTTTTGCTGATGTTTGGGTCTTGGACTCTAGAGCATCCTATCATATGATGCACAATCGTGACTAGTTTGACTCCTTTAAAGAGTGGAATGATACAATTAAGATAGGATATGATTAAAAGAGAAGGGTAAAGGGTAGTGTCATAGTGCATATCCGGATGTATGATGGTATTATCAGGAAACTGGATTGGTGGTTTTTCCTAAATATTCAAAAGAATATGTTCTCTCTTAGCAAGTTAGCGAAATATGGAATGAAGTATTCTCGAAAGGGTGACTGTATAAGAGTCTCCAAGGATGTTCTTATGGTTATGAAGGCTAAGCTATAACATAGGATTTATTTTCTGGAAGGCTGATAGGAATGGTGATTGTATCCTGACCCTTGGATCAATGTGATGATAAAATAAAGTGGTTGTAACAACTCAAATTTTCGACCAACATTTTCATTTTTAATTTACCAAAAATAAGGTTTCACAAACCAAGTTATCAAATACATAATTATCCAAAACAATCATTATCACAAAATATCAGAGTTCACAAACTGTCCTAGTAACAAATCTCCCAGCGAGTGTGTACAATCAGACCTTCGCCTTTCTGTGGTCCTCAGAAGTACCTGCCACATATAAATCAACAATTGAAAGCACAAAGCTTAGAGAGTTCCCCACGATACCACATACATCATATCATAAATAAAAAACTATGGGTTATCAGCAATCCTGGGGACTATCAACAGTGCCAATAGGCTAACAGTACGCCCTGTGGGTTACCAACAACCCTGGAGACTATTAACAGTCCCAGTCACATATAAACAACATAACATAATAATAACATTTTGACCCAGCTACTAATCACAGATACAACTATTCTACCACACATGTAAGAATAAGTGAGGAGACTCGCCTGATACTGACGACAAGTAAATCTCACACCCAAACAGACGGAACTAGACTCCGCCTAATAAACAGAATAATTAACCCTAATTAATGATTAAGGTCTAAAACTCAAATCGTGAGTCCAAATCCCCCAACTAAGTCCTCTAAGGGAAAAAAGACTATTTTCCCTTGTCATGGTCTAAAACCTTAAATCTTGACCAAAAGTCAAAAGCCAACGAAAGTAAACTGCCCAAGGTATACGTTGGGCGTACACTTCCTTACGTGAGGCCTACAACGCAATTAGAACCCATCGGGGGTGGAACCAGCTATTTGGGGCATAGCCAGGAGTACGACCGATGTACTTCGTCTGCTTCCACTTTCACCAACTTTATGTGTTAATCCTTTAAGACAACTAACCCAACCTCAGATCTGACCATTCTAAGATGTCTTAATCCACAAAGTCGTTGGCTTTAAGCCTTTTCATGGCTAGCAAGGACTCAATGCAAGAAACTTTAACTTCTAACACACTCTAAGCTACTTTACTCATGCATAAGCCATAGGTAATGATCAAGAAACCATTTTTATGAATCTACAGGTCCTAAAATGCATGAAAGGACAACTACAATTCCCTGGAGTGCTCCAAACTCATAAAGGTCCAACTTTGGGAACAAAATCTCATAAAACTTCAATCATGTAGATCAAATGGAAAACTCATTAAGGTACAAACTTTATACCTGAGAAAGATGCACAAAGTGGAAAGGTTTCTGGATCTTCAAGCTTGCAAGCAACCACTTCTTCTTTTGTAGACCCCTTCTTCAACAAAATGAACCAACACTCAATAAGCTCACAAAATGCACACAAGAAACTTAAACTCAGAATTAGGGTTTGGGGAGGGATAAGTGGCTGATAAGGATGATGAAATGGGGATATAATGTTTTTTTATATAGGGGGTAACCCTTAACAATTAGGGTTTGGATTATGGGCTAGTACGCTCGGGGTACCACACGTACGCCCAATGTACTAGCAGACCACGTTCCAATATGCACAAGTACGCCCATCGTACCCTCGAGTACTAGCAGCGTACGACCATAGTGCAAGCCTTTTTCTTCTTAAGGGAGCAATTGTATACTTTCTCATAAAATAAAGAGCAATAATAATAATACATGGTATTGAGATGTTACAGTTGTGGCATCATAAGTTTGGACATATTGTTGGATTTGGTTTCTAAGCCCATAACTATATCTGGTATGTACTTGACCCGATTGTAGCATGGTCCTTTTGGGTTGCCTTCACCAATGCAATTTGATAGGATGGACTTTTGAGAATAAGATTATTGGTGATTTATTAATAAATTATAAGTATAATATAGTAATTGAGAAATCATATTATATAATTAGTATTAGTCAAGAATTAATTTGGAATTAATTTTGTGATTAAAAGTGACTAAATAAATCTAAGGGGTTGATTATGTAAATCATCCATTCTTATAGTGTGGGCCAAAGATCCATTAGGGTGGGCTAAGTGGTTCATGTATAGTCCATGGAGCTTTAACCCATGGAGAAAAACGGATATGGAAAGTCATGGTCCACTAGGGTTTCATGGATGAAAACCTAGCCTTGAGAAACACTATAAAAGCCTCCCATTGGTGTCAAAATCGGCTACAGATGTACACAAGAGCATAGAACCGATTTTTGAAGCTACAAGTATTATTCTCTTAAGCCTCCTTTGAATATTGGTGTTTGTGACACATTAGAGGCACAACACTTGAGGTGCTCAAGCTTTCAAGGTCAAGAACTACACAAGATGTAAGTTATCTAACTAGTTGTTACTTTGAATTGTAGGCTAGTTAAGTTATATGCTTTGTGTCACACCCCAAAACCGAGAACGGCGGAATACGTTCTGGGGTGGAGGACGTCATGTACAGTATCATAACAAAGCAAAATAGTAAAGACAAGCAACCACATCCATTGCATTAATAAAATAATTGTAATACAAGCATGTTCTGTATAGTTTGTTAGACACCAAAAGTATAATCAATATAAAGAGGAGTCTTGTATGTGCTCCATCTTCTCAAAGGCTGCATCTGTACCTGTCTACTGATGACCTGAGAATACAAGTTATTTTGAAAGCGAGTATCAGCATAAAGCTGGTGAGTTCATAAGTATTTAGTGTCATTGCTTGTATAAAAATGTTTACAACAAGGTGGTATAATATCTGGTTTCAACGTTTGAATATAGTATACTCCCTAGGAAAACCCTATGTTTTCCAGTAAAAAGTAGCCTTCTACCAAGACTCAATTGTTTGTATGTTTGTTCTTTCATAAATGTGGAGATTTTCCCAGAGAAACTGTTATTATGAAAACACAATTTTTGACCTCATTAATATAAAGAAATAGGAAAAAAATGTTTTACCCAGCAGTGTAGCTGCCGGCTGAAAGTAATGAAAAATGCAGACTCCAGGTGGTATTAAATGTACAATACACCTCGGGGAGTCTGTTTTGCCTTTAATTCTTAAAGTGTTAATTAAAGGTCTGAATGTGAACTCGTATGTAACCATACTGATTGACGATCCAATCCCTGATGACCCTCCGAGTCATCTGTAGAAATGTGACATTTTGTCACCCCTGGGCCTAGTCGGCTCGGACTGTAGCTAGCAGTCGGGATATGGGAGTGTCTGTCCCGTATAGATCTATACAAATAATGCCCGCTCTCCCTCCAGGAGACTCTGGTTACACGGTGATAGCACAGTGAAGTGTGGTATCGAGAGATAGTATATCACTTTCTGTTGTAGTATGTTCTCTTTGTATAATGTATAATGTACTTTCTGGTATAGTGTATAAAGTGTTCTCTTGTATAGTATATAGTATTCTCTTTTTATAGTGTTTAACATGTATTGACTCATAACTGTTCGGACTCTGGTAGGTACCATTGTAATAGTATACACGAGTAGTAATCTTTAACTATACCTATTATAGTTAAATAGTAAGGTTGGTTGCATGCCTTTGATACACAAAGGTATTGAACTGGAATGAAGACTTTAATATTCAACACGAGTATATATGATATATAACTAAGAATTCAACGACAGTCGGACAAATAACAAAATACCCTAAGTCCACAACCAAACAAGGAACATGAAATAAGGTAAGCTATCAGTACTAAGTCCTTCAAGTCTTACTTATATAAATATATTGGTGTAGATATGGTTTGGAAAATAAAGGAAGTTTAAAAGAGTTTGGAAATGGTTTTATAACAATTTAACATGAAATTGAGTTTGATAAACATTTTGAAGCAGTTTTGTTGGCAAAGCAGTTAAAAATATAGAAAATCCATTTCGTTGCAAGTTATAAATCACATGTGATTGATACTATAACTTATTTGATTCAACTTGTATCCCCCCCATAAAAGCATTTAAAAACATTTAAAAGGTTAATTAAGGGGTATGAACTCACCTGCAATGAGTGAAGTGGATGGAAGTGTCGGGTAGGATGCTAAGTGTCAAGTGAGGACTTGAACACACACACGAATCCTACGTAACATGTAGTGATACATAAACGTATCTAATTAGTTATTTAATCACTAATTAGGTAAGTAAAGACACTCTAATGCATGAAGACACTTTGTTTCAAGTGCAAGGAGTGCTAAAGGTTGCATCTAAGGAGTGTATGGCCTCACTATGGAGTTCACACTTCAATTGGTTACACTTAAGTGTGTTTACGATTTCTGGACCATTGTCCCCATGAGTTTATGGCCGTAAACTCATGGTAATGGTGCCATTGGGTGTTCAAAGGTCTTAAACTACTCAAGGAATTATGCTAGACTCGAATCCATGGCTTAGGAAGTGATTGGGGCTAGAAATGGACACTTCTTGGAGTTTACGGTCCTTGGACCACTCCCTTGGGAGTTTACGACCGTAAACACATGAGTTTACGGTCGTAAACTCATGTTGGTTCATTTCTCTTGTGCTTTGGTGGTTCTAGGCTATGCATGCAAGGTTCTAGTCACTTATACAAGCATAGGGAGGTTTTTAAGGCACTTAAACACCCTTAGAAGGTGTTTACGGTTTTGGGAGGCCTTCCCAAACCGTAAACTCATGTTTGCACCATTCAATCCATGTTTTAGGGTTCTAAGATCATTCCAGCAAGTTTCTGGGTCATTAGCCAAGCATTGAAGGGGGTTTGGGGCATCAAAACCCCATTTTGGGGTGTTTACGGTTCATGAATGTTCATGGACCGTAAACTCATGTTTACCCCCAAAAGTCATGATCTTGGGGTTCTAAGTTCATGCATGCAAGTTTCTAAGCCATAGCTAAACACTAGAAGAGGTTTGGAAGGGTTTTGGGGTTTCAAAACCCCCTTTTGGGAGTTTACGGTTTTGGGAGGTGTTCCCAAACCATAAACACAAGTTTTTGGGTCCTTTGGAGAGTTTAATCCACAAATTTGCATACATGTTAAGTTAAACTACAAGCTAGGAAGGATTACTTATGATCTTGGAGCTTGAATGCGTGATTCTTGAGCAAAAATCCGATTTTTAGAGAGAGAGTGTAGAGAGAGAAAGTTCTAAGGTGGGAAAAGACTCAAATGGTGGCCACTCAACTTTTATATAGGCCTTGAGTTAGTGGCCAGGTGGGGACACACCCAATCCCGACATCAAACGGAGTTTAAGATTTTACCCGATTAAGTAACCGTAACCCGACTTAGTCGTAAACTAGAAATTTTCCAAAGGATTATCGAGGGTATTATACGTGATTTTATTGATTTCCTACACGTAGGAAATTATGACAACAACCCTAGATGAATTATTTAACTTAAAATTTAATGGAAAATTTTTAATTATAAAATAAATTTTATTAACGGAAAGGGTTACAGTGACAGAATAAATTTCGGGTTGTCACATCATCCCCCCGTTAGAGGGAATTTCGTCCCGAAATTAGAGTTCAAGCAACTAAGTTATTATACAATAACTAAGTAAAAAGATGAGGATATTTAAGTCTCATTTGATCCTCGCGCTCCCAAGTGAACTCCGGTCCTCGCTTGGCGTTCCAGCGAACCTTCACAATTGGGATGCGGCTTTGTTTCGTTCGTTTGACCTCTCGGTCCATGATTTCCACGGGTTCTTCCACGTAGTTGAGGCTTTCGTTGATCTCGATTTCGTCGAGTGGGATTACAAGAGTCTCGTCGGATAGACACTTTTTCAAATTCGAGACGTGGAAGGTAGGATGTACGTTACTAAGTTCGCGGGGTAGATTGAGTATGTACGCTACGCAGCCGATTCTAGCGAGAATCTCAAAAGGCCCTATGTATCTTGGATTTAGCTTTCCACGCTTTCCGAAGCGTATTAAGCCCTTCCAGGGTGAGACTTTCAACAGGACTCGGTCTCCCACCTGGAACTCTAAAGGTTTTCTTCGTTTGTCTGTGTAGCTTTTCTGTCGGTCTGTTGAGGCCTCCAATGATTTCTGGACCCGTGAGAGTGCTATAAAGAACTCGTCCTTTAGCTAACTGAGTGTCACCCACCTCAGCCCAGCACAGAGGGGACCTGTACTTTCGGCCGGAGAGGGCTTCGAATGGAGCAGCTTTGATGCTCGTGTGATAACTGTTGTTGTAGGAAAATTCGACGAGGGGTAAGTGGGTATCCCAAGCCTTACCAAAGTCGATCACACAGGCTCGCAACATATCTTCCAGAGTTTAGATGGTTCTCTCACTTTGTCCGTCAGTCTGAGGATGGTAGGCTGTACTCATGTCCAGCCTCGTTCCCAGGGAGCTTTGTAGGGACTGCCAGAACCTCGAAGAGAATCTGCTATCCCTATTATAGATAATAGATATAGGAACACCATGCAGTCGTACGATCTCCCTGATGTATGCTCTTGTGAGCTTCTCCATCTTGTCAGTTTCTTTGATGGGTAGGAAGTGTGCGAACTTGGTCAATCTATCGACGATGACCCATATGGTATCAAGCCCACCCGTTGTCTTGGGTAGCTTGGTTATGAAGTCCATAGTGATCCGCTCCCACTTCCATTCAGGTATCTCTGGTTGTTGGAGTAGACCTTATGGTTTTTGGTATTCGACCTTGACCTTGGCGCAAGTAAGGCATTTACTTACGAAGGTAGCGATCTCCGCTTTCATATTAGGCCACCAATATAATTTCTTGAGATCCAGATACATTTTATCTGAACCCGGGTGGACGGAATATCGAGTGTTGTGCGCCTCCTTCATGACCAAGTCTCTGAAGCCACCGTGTCTCGGGGTCTAGATCCGGTCCATGAGATATAAGGTTCCGTTACCCTTGACCTGTAGGTTCTTATCCATCCCTCGCAGGAATTCTCCTGCTATATTTTCAGGTTTTAAGGCTTCGAACTGAGCCTCCTTTATTTGTGCGGAGAGACGCGAATGGATAGTCATTGTTAATGACTTGAATCTTCGACCAGAATAATCTTTCCGACTTAGAGCGTCTGCTACTACGTTGGCTTTACCCGGATGATAACGAATTTCACATTCGTAGTCATTGAGTAGCTCGACCCACCGTCGTTGTCTCATGTTGAGTTCTTTCTGGTTGAAGATGTGTTGGAGGCTTTTGTGGTCGGTATAGATGATGCTCTTCGTACCATACAGATAGTGTCTCCAGATCTTTAGGGTGAACAAAACCGCTCCTAGTTCGAGCTCGTGCGTGGTATAGTTGACCTCGTGTGTCTTCAGCTGTCTTGAGGCGTAGGCGATGACTTTACCTCGTTGCATCAGAACACAGCCGAGCCCCTGATTGGATGCATCACAATAGACTACGAAGTCTTCTATCCCTTCACGGAGGGACAATATCGGTGCGGTGCATAAGGCTCGCTTCAGGGTTTGGAATGCCCTTTCTTGTTTCTCCTCCCAGTCAAAGGCCACGCCTTTTTGGGTCAATGTGGTCAGGGGTTTCGCGATTCGAGAAAAGTTTTGAATGAACCTGCGGTAGTAGCCACCGAGGCCTAGAAATTGGCGAATTTCTGTAGGCGTCTTCGGTGCTAACCAGTTCTCAATAGCTTTAATCTTGGATGGGTCCACGTGGATTCCTTCTTCGCTAACCACGTGTCCTAAGAATTCGACTCTTCGGATCCAAAATTCGCACTTAGAGAACTTTGCGTAAAGCTTCTCCGATCGTAGGGTTTCCAGGACCTGTCGCAGATGATCGCTATGCTCTTCCTTACTTATAGAGTAGATAAGTATATCATCAATGAAGACGATGACGAACTGATCCAAGTAAGGACGGTATACTCTATTCATCAAGTCCATGAATACTGCTGGCGCATTGGTCAGTCCGAACGGCATTACTATGAACTTGTAGTGTCCGTAATGAGTTCGGAAAGCTGTCATCGAAACATCCTCCTCGACCACTCGTAACTGATGATACCCGGACCTTAGATCAATCTTGGAAAAGTAGCCCGCCCCTTGCAGTTGGTCAAATAAATCGTCTATGCGAGGAAGAGGGTAACGATTCTTGACCGTCAGCTTGTTGAGTTCTCTGTAGTCGATGCACATGCGGAACGATCCGTCTTTCTTCTTTACGAACAAGACTGGTGCTCCCCAGGGTGAGAAGCTTGGTCTTATAAAGCCCTTTCTGAGCAGTTCGTTAAGTTGGTCGGACAGTTCTTGCATCTCAGCAGGCGCTAAACGGTAGGGCGCCTTGGCTACGGGGGTCGCTCCTGGGATTAAGTCGATTCGGAACTCGATTTGACGTTGTGGAGGTAAACCCGTTAGTTCTTCAGGGAAGACGTCGGGGAAATCGCGTACTACGGGAAGATCCTTCAGGTCCTTCGTTTTCTGGTTCGTATCTACAACATGCGCCAGGAATGCACGATATTCCTTACGCAGGTACTTCTGGGCTTGAATGCTCGAGATGATACGAAGGCTCGTACTGGGTTTGTCTCCGTAGATCATTAAGGTTTCGTTATTGGGTAGGTTTAGACGGATGGCTTTGTCGAAACACAGGATATCGGATTTGGTCAGAAAAGGAGTTTTAGATATTTATTTAGAAATAAATCCTTCATGAACATATTTGAAAGCTTTTAACAACATACTTTGATGGTCTAGCATCTAAGCTTGAAGATCATCACATGCATGTTTGTTTGAAGACCATTCATGAGTTTGAAATGTTCAAAAATCGTTTTTGAAAGAAAACTTAGAGTGCATGTGGTGATTTTCCACCAAAACTTGTAGAAAAGTGCATTTTCATGATCTTGACTTAGGTTTAGGTCCTTGGATTTCACCATTTACAACATGCATGTTGTTTTTGGGTGAAATCCTACCACCATCATCATCAAAACTGAAGTGAATGAACATGCCCACATATTTTCTAAGAGAAAGGTGTAGAAGAAGAAGGAAATGCAAGAAAAACCTTGAAAACATGGAGGAAAATGAAAGGAAATCGTGTTCTACCTTAATGAACACCACTAGATGATGAAGATTTTGTGTTTGAGGTGTGTTCTTGGACTTGTTTTTTGGAAATTTTCGTGGTTCCTAGAGAGAGGAAGAGAGAATAGAGAGAAAATAAAGTGAGGGAGTGTGAGAGAGAAAGTGAAGTATGGAGAAATGGAGTGTGGAGGGGAATTGATTGAGTGTTTTGGGAAGAGGAGAGAGAGGAGAGAGAGAGGAATCCGACTTTTGAATGGAGAAAGGGTCTCCCTCTTTTAAATTTTATAAAATATAACTTTATTTTATAAAAATATCAAGTTTTTATAAAATATGTGCCTTACCCTAATTTTCCTTCACAAAACCTTGATTTTTGGCTTAGAAAATAAGGTTAAATACTAATGACTTAAATTTTATTTCTCTTTGGTTATATTTTACTAAATTGAGTTATTTTAAATTGATATTATATAGTCCATACCAAATTTTACTAAATTGAGATATTTTACTCTTTTCTTGTTAAAAATAATGTTTGTAATTTATTTTTATCGATTTATTGGTATTCTATGTAGTGGTTCCGAGATCCAAACCGAAATTGAGGAATCAAGTATACTAGTCCTACTCTTCAACTTTGACTTAAGTTTCTATGAGACTTTGACCTAACTTCTACTTCTAGGTCAAGTGCATGATGTATGTATATGATTCATGAAATGTTGTTCGAGTCAAAGAGTGAACCAAATATGGATAGTCACTACAGCTCAGTAGATGTATAATTCACATATCAATGTGAAATCTAAGTACACTATCCATTGATTCTAATTGTTTCCAAGTTTCTAGTAGGTTATAACTTAGCTTCTAGTTACTAAGTCTAGTATGTGTAGTGCCTATATGTGCAACTAAGTCTAGTCAAATCTAGAACCGACTCGAATTTTGACGGTTGTCAGAATATATAACTAATATTTAGACGACATTCGGACGAATAACCGATACCCTAAGGCCACATCCAAACAAGGAAAAGGGAATAAGGTGAGCTAGCCTTCCTAAGTCCTTTAAACATTACTTATATAACTATACATATATGGGTATGCAGAATATAAGTTAAAAGAATTTATCATGTAAAAGAGTTTGATAAAGGCATTTGGTATTAAAAAGAGTTTGTAAGACAGTTTGAAGTAAAACAGTTTGGTAACACAGTTTGAAAAGTAAGAAATCCACTTGTTTGGTAGTTATTAATCACATGTGATTGATATAATAACTATAATAGTTCAACTTGTATCCCCCCCCCCCCCCCATAAAAGCATTTAAAAACATTTAAAAGGTTAATTAAGGGGGTATGAACTCACCTGTAGTGAGTAACTCGAATGAAAGATCGATATATGATTGTTGGGTGTCAATTGGAGTCTTGAGCATAAACGAATCCTATTTAACATATAATTACACATATATGAATATAATTAGTGCTTATAACAACTAATTATTGACTTGGAACCACCTTAGGGACTAGTAAACACTTATTTTGAAGTGTTACAACCATATATGATTGTCTATAAGGGGTATATGGCTATACAAGGGAGTGTATGGTCAAAATACACACTATTTGTGTGTGTGCGGCCAGGATGTGCGGGCAGGTTGTGCGGCCAGGGTGTGTGTGCGGCCGCACACTCCCTATGAAATGTGCCAAAATGTGTTTTAAGGCTTTATGACTCATCTAGGAAGGTTTCCTACTTCATGCTTTAGCCTTATATGGAGTTAATTGCCATTTTTTGACCTAAAAAGGGTGTGTGCGGCCACCATGATGTGTGCGGCCGCACACCCTTTATGAACATGATAAAATCATGTTTTTCTAGCATATCATCAAGTGTTCTTAGCATATAACAAGTTATGATAAGTGTATACACGTTATATAGGCTTGAAAGGGTGTTTTAAGGTCCAAAACTAGTGTGTGTTCTTGGTGTTCTTGACTAAAATGGATGTTTTCATGGATCAAACTCAAAGGTTTTGCTAGTTATGGTCGTGTATCAACAAATAAAAGGATCGATTACTACCTTTTATGAAGATCAAGATGAAGATTTGGATAATACTTGAGAGGATTTCGAGTTCTAGCTTTCAAGAAGTGGGAAAAGTGTTCAAAAATGACTAAGTCTTGAACATATAGGGGGAGTGTGCGGTTGGGAGGGGTGTGCGGTCGGCTGTGTGCGGCTGGCTGGCCGCACACTCGGGTGTGCGGCCGCACACACCTTGTGTTGGTGTGTTTGGCTCATTTGCAAGGTGATACTGTTGGATTAATGTCTAAGTCCATAACTATAATTGGTAATACTTGACCCGACCCGGCATGGTCCATTTGGGTTGCATGGCATCATGCATTTGGATAGACTATAATGAAAGAAATAACACTTAAGGTTTGTTAATATATTATAAGTTCTAATATATTAATAAGATTATTTAATTAGTATTGATCAAGAATTAATCTAGGATTAATTAAGTGATCAAAAGAAGACTAATTAAATATATGGGTTGATTGTGTAAATCATTCATTCTTTTATATGTGGGCTTGTGATCCAAGATTCCTTATGTTGGAATAAGTCCATGGGGTGACCCATGGATACTCCATGGAGGTTAAAATCCATGGAGCATAAGGAATGGGTAAAGTTAGGAGTTACATAGTGTAACCCTAATAGCCACCATATAAAAGAATCCCATGGCTCAAGAAATTGGGCACTAGTGTGTATATATGAGGGCTACACGATTTCAAGAAGTGTTCAAGTTTCTCTCAAGTTATTCCAAGTGTATTTGGTGTTGTGTGAACCATTTGAGGTGTCACACTTGGGGCACTAGGCACTCAAGCTTCATGAAGACATTCTACATCAAAGAGGTATGTATTCTATCTTGTTATATTCATTGTTTTGTATGGTAGATTAGGATAATACCTTGGATGTTCATATTTGCATGTATAATAGAGAAAACATAGATCCAAGGTATTTAGGGTTGCATGTACACTTAGGAGTGTTAGAATGCTCAAAACCCAAGAGTGGTATCAGAGCCTAGGCTTGTTTTCTTGTTATACTTGTAAAATTGCTGGAAAAAACAAAGTTTTGTGCTGTCTGCACAGCAGACTCGCCGAGTGCATAAAGGGACTCGACGAGTCCATGGCAAAACTTATCCAACTCGCCGAGTTGGTTCGTGCACTCGACGAGTTGGACCCCCTGACAGCATATCTTCGAGTTTTTTTGGCTAGAAATGGACTAGGAACATTACCCTAA